>NC_134163.1:6267500-7517500 GCF_033958435.1 Carettochelys insculpta | reverse complement strand
CCCCTTCTATCATGATGGCTCGCAATTACCACCGACAAATGGGCATCAGAGATAATCGGATCTTGCTACATTATCCTCTTTTTCATTGCCCCTTACCCACCCTCCTTCCCCATCCTTTTCCAATGTTTGAGCCTGTAAATAAACACACGGAAATGAATAACACAACCTACACAGCTTCTGGAATTCATCAGAGTTCACCTTGATGCCACAACAGCTGCTGCCTCCCTCCTGCACCATCACTTCCAGGCCATCACCAAACTTGTAACCTCTTTACGAACTGCTGCACAAACCACAGCACAGCAATGCCTACAGCTACTAGGCCACATGACTGCATGCACCTGTGTGGTCAAACATGCATGACTACACATGCAAAGTCTGGAAGATTGGCTTGCTGCTGTTTACAAGCCACACGAACATACATTGACATTACCAATCACAGTTCCTTCCAAGATGAAAGACTGTCATTTGGTGGACACAACCCAGAAACCTATGCTCGGGAATCCCATTCATTCAGGATCCACGTGCGCATATTGTTTCCAAGGATGTCTCCCTCACACAGGGGGGAGCTCACTTACGATGTCATACGGCACAGGGTCTCCAGTCCATGACTGAGTGGAACCTTCACGTAAATGTACTGGAACTCCGTGCAGTCCAATACGCTTGCCTCTATTTCCTTCCATGCATCGTAGACACTACAGTTGGGGTTCCCACAGCCAATACACCATGCATGTTTTATATAAACAGGCAGGACGGTGCTCACTCCTCCTTTCTCTGCGCCAGGGTCATCAAGCTGTGGAACTGGTGTATCCACCACAGTATTCACCTCTCTGCCTCATATGTGCCTGGCTCCCTGAACACAACAGCAGACAAACTTACCAGACGATTCCCCATGGACCATGAGTGGGAATTGAACAGTGAGATCCTGCTTACCATATTTGACAGTGGGGTTACCCAAACCTAGACCTCATTGCCACAGGCAGGAACAAGAAATGTATGAAATATTGTTCAAGGGTGGGCCTATGCAAGAGCCCTTCTCCTTGACTGGCATGCATGCTGGTCCTGTGCCTTCCCACCTACATCCGTCCTGCACAGGGCATGACACGTCCTTCTCAGTTGAGCAACAGTAATCTTAATAGCCCCAGCATGGTCCAGACACGGTACTGTTACCTCTTCCAGATGTCCATCTGCCTCCCTATCACACTGTCCCCCGTTGACAATCTGCTTGCACAACAACAGGGCAAACTACGACACCCAAACATCTGGATGCTTTTGCTCAGGGCATGGCTCCTGTCTGGCTCTCAGACTCAGAGCTATTGTGCTTGTCCCAAGTCCAGAATGTCCTACTACAATGCAGAAGATCATCTACTTGTACAACTTACACACACAAATGGAACAGGTTTAAGGCCTGGTGCACTGCAAAACAATTCGATCCAAGAGTGGCACTGCTTCCTTCTGTCCTAGACAATATCCCTTAGTTAAAACAAACTGGCCTTTCACTCAGTTCCATTAGGGTACCTTAGCCGCTATCGCTGCATTCCATGTCAAAGTAGACAGTGACACTGTTTACTTACCCTATTACTAAGCACTTCTTAAAGGGTGTCGCCACTCTCTACCCCCTCCACCTCCCTAGTCCTCACAACTCTAACTCCAAAATCATTAGAGCCACTAGCCCGCTGCCCGTTATTGCACCTGTCTATGAAAGTCTTATGCCTAGTGGCGATCACTTTCGCCAGACGTGTGGAAGAGCTGGGAGCACTTATGGGAACCGACCCATGCACTGTATTTTTCTAGGATACAGTTACTGTGAGAACCCACCCCAAGTTCTCCCCTAAGGTTTGCACATTTTTTTCACATTAACCAACCCCTGCATCTCCCAGTATTCATCCCAAAACCACATACCAGTGCATTACAATCCACCTTGTACACTCTGTGTCAGGTGAGCATTGGCATTCTATTTCGAAAGAACGAAGCCATTCCAGGCCCCAGCAAAACTTTTTGTTTCAATAGCGGAACATTCGAGGGCAACCCAACAGCCACACAAAGGTTCTCTAATTGAATTTCAGGATGCATCAGACTCTGCCACCAACTACAAGGAGTGTAGCCACCACAGCCCCAGTGTGCACACTCCACCAGAGTAGTGGCCATTTCAGTAGCAGTGGCAGTGACATGGACATCCCAATGTACTTTCACCCATCACTATGCCATCATCAGAACATCTCAGATGGATGCGTCCCTGGAGACAACGGTACTCTAAACAGTTGTTCCACCAACTCCAAAGTCCCTCCCATCCTAAGGGATACTACTACTAAGTTGGTTGAAGTGGAGCACCCATGGGGACAACTCTTGAAGAAGAAATGAAGGTTACCTACCTGTGCAGTAACTGAGGCTCTTTGAGATGAGTGTCCTTGTGGGTGCTCCACTGCCCTGCCTCCTACTCTCTACTTTGGAGTTCAGTTGGTCCATGGTAGAAAGGGACCTGAAGGCTCAGAGTTCAGCACACAGCTCTTTAAATGGAGAGGAGTGAGAGACAGGGTTGCACATGTGCGACCTGCAGGGACACTGCTTCAAAAATCTCTCCATACAAAGGCACAGGGATGCACCAACTCCTGGAGTGGCACTCCCATGGGGACGCTCATCTCGAAGAACCTCAGTTACAGCACAGGTAAGCAACCTTCATTTTCCAGATTATCAATTCAGCACTTTCTCGAAGCATGAAATTTCACTTTAGTGAATACTTGAAATCTATTCAAATACAGAGTGGCAGATTTTGATTCTGTAGTCATGATGTATTGTGTAATTATAGCCAGTCATTAAAGACTTTCAACAAGAAGGCATCTCTTTTTGTTCCAGATACAATGCAAGTTGTTTGTGTTTGATAAGAACTCTCAGTCTTGGGTGGAAAGAGGTAGAGGACTTCTGAGACTCAATGATATGGCATCAACAGATGATGGAACGTTACAATCTCGGCTGGGTAAGATGAGCTGTGAAAAGTGAAGTGTTGGGATGATATCCAGTGGTGTTACCACAAAATACTTCCTTGGTGGTTGGAGACATCCATTTTGCATTATTGTGTCTAATAATCACAGTTTAAAAAAAAAAATCATGTCAGTTTCCCAGAATGGTCCTTCACTGCAATCTAAACTTTAATATGTAGATCAGAGTGTCTCTGAAAATACCAGTTCATCCACTGTGAAATTCCTATGTAAAGCAGTTGATTTGACGGAATCCTTCAAGCCGACCTGGTGGACAGCTGCACCATACAGTCTGCTTCCAGGACCAAAGACTCCAGCTTTCTTGAATCCATGGCTCCATGGCAACCCTGCCACACAGTCTGCTTCCAGAGGACTCCCAGTCTACTAGGGCTTGTAACTCCTGGGCAGCCCTATTATACCTGGGTTTCCAGATTTCCTGCTGTATAGCCTTAAGAACTACAAAGCTCTGGAGACTCTCCGGGCTTCCAGGCTTACTGGTGCAGGAACCTAAACTGGAAAGCTAGGATTGGCTCATGGGATCTGTATCTCTAGGGCAGACCAGCCATTCGGACTGTTCCAGTGCTTCAGACTCCTGGGACAGCCATCTCCCTGCTCCAGGCAGCTTACGTGGCAGGGCTGCCTCAGAGGTGCAGATCCTGGAAATCTTGGCAGGTGCCGAGCGTAGTTGAGAGTGTCCGTTTCATTCAACGAGACAGTGTGTGTCACTTGTCTCTCTCACCAATGTAATTGGATCCAACTGAAAATGTCTCACCTCTCTTTGTTGTCTAGGAACTATAAACTGGTTTCAGGGAGAAAATTACATTTCCGAAACCTCATGTGGTGGTCTTGCTGAAACAGATGTTTTTTGGGAATTTCTAGTTAGCTATGAGACAGAAATCCTGAGTGTTTTGACAGCTCTAGTGCAGAGGGTGTGGTGCAGTGATCATCAAGCTGCTGGTTATTCCGTTGCAGGAAGTCCATTTCTAAGCTTTGTCTACGCTACCACGTTTTGTCAACTAAACTTATGTCAGTATTGAAAAGGCGACACAAAAATGGGAAAAGGACTGTTCACATTAGCCCTCTCTGGTGACAGATCATATGCACAATGGAGGCACCATCATTGACACTGAGCAAAGCACTGTGGGTATGTATCCCGCAGTGAAGGGTGACTATTGTGGAAAGGCAGAGCAGAATGTGGTGCATCTTGGGACTGTGCAGAATGTCCTATCACACATTGCTTTCTGTGTCAGCTCCTACACTGGGTCCTGGCTTTCTTGTGCACCATTTTTTTCAGTGGCCATTCTTTGATATGCACCCCAGCATCTATACTTAGAAGAGTTGTATCCAACGCTTCTCTCATGTGCTCTGTTAAGCCCCCTGACGACATTATGCGCAGCAGTGCAGTTAATAGTTAAGCCAACATCTGCACTCTGAGATAAATTTGATTTTGTAACACGGTTTTATAAATTTGAGTTTGAGTATCCTCATCTCCTCAAAAAGTCAACTTAGTGCTGTCGCACTACATTGCCAAAGAATGACTTGCAGCAGTGCATTGTGCAAACCTATCGCACAGTTCTCTCAGCCCCAAAGCATTCTGTTTTTTTCTGTAGTGCAGTATGGGAAAAAAATGCCCTGCAGGTGGCTGTGGGCATGCGATGTCATCTTACCACATTGCATTGCCCTCACTCCCCTCCCATGGAAAGCAAATGGCCATTTTTCCAGAAGGAAAAGTAGGGAATCACAGTGTGTGCGTGCTCTGTGATCACCCAGGTGACTATGCCATGTCAACTCGTCCCTCAGCTACTTTTCCCCCCTTGAAAACAAAGTGCACTATGACCTGTTTTAAGGAAGACATTTGATGAGGAATTTGCAAAAAGAAATGAAGGTTGGAAAGAAAGCATCAACAAAGATCACCGAATTAACTGAAATATCTTGCTTTTATAAACTATCAAAGATTTTACAAAAAACAGATGAAACATCATCTCTGAAAATATTACAAGATTGATACTTTTTTTTTTTTTTTTCTGTCATTTACTAAAGCTTTTGAGGAAAAGCAAGGGTGCTCATTTAAACACATCTTGGTTCCATGAGAGTTACTGGTTGAAAGAAAGCTGTGGACTAACTGTTAATCCAACTTAAAATCACATGCTGCAGATTCACTGGTTGAATTGCAAATAATGATGGAAGCAATTCAGTTTGCTGAAAATAAAAATGCTTTCTTGAAACAGAGCCAACTTTCCAAAGCTTGCTTTGGCACAATGGTTCATGCCATAGGGAGGGGGTGTAAGCTGTGGGAGCAGTTGACGTGTGCCTCCTGGGACTTTCTTCAGGGGTGGTGGGGGAGCAGCCCCAAATATCATTGACCGTGGCGGCCTGGTACCCCACATACATTGATGGTTGGGGGTTGTAGCTGAGGGACCAGTTGACTAGGTTCCTTCAGGGGACAGGTCCCTTCAGGGGCTTTCTCCTGCAGGGGGAGCCATCCCTGAATATCATTGACAATGGGGGTCAGCCCCCCCGCCCCCCCATACATTGATGGGTTGTAGCTGAGGGATCACTTTACGTGGTCCCTTCGGGGGCTCTCTGCCAGCCCCCTGGTGCTTGCTGCCCCACCGAAAACATAGCAAAGACCAAGCTCCCCGACTTGTGTTGCCTGTGAGGGAGCATCCAGCCCCAGAAACATTCCTGTTGGCATGGTGCAGGCTCCAGCCCCTGAAAATCTTTCCTGTCTTTGAAGCCTTCACAGCATGACAGCCAGGACATAGTGCTGTCTGGAAGCATGGTTTGTACTGTACTGCAGGCACTTGCCTTTTTGGGTTGGGGCTATCTAGGTGATGTGGTTGGGTGGGGGATAGACCCCTGACTGCATGATGCCTACTGGGGAGGAGAGGGGCTGCCCCTGTACAAATGTGAACCACAGAGCCTCTCATACGAACATACATGGTGTGGTGAGGCGGGGGCTGGCGCCAGCATTGAAAAAAATCTCGGCCTTTCCTGCTATATCCTGTGCAGGGAAGAAGCCATTGCCCCATGCTGGGACTACATTTTCATGGCTAGATGTGATTGCAGTGCTGATCATAAAGAAATGAATTCAAAATGGGCCCAGGTGCCCACTTCAGTTTCCCGGGCTTAATGTGCCGAATTCAAATTCTCAGGCTTCCTGTTACCTACTTCCTGCACATGTGGAGAGTAGCAGAGATGGGAGTGGCCAGAGCGGACAACCATGAGGCATTGTGGAATACATATATGGGACAGCTCTAAAGGCCAATAAAGCTGATTTAAACAAATGCCATTTCCACACTAGTATTAATCCAGCCTTTCAAATTTGAACTCGACGCTACGCCAGCTCACATGGCTGGTGGAATAATATTGACTGTAGTGCTCCCTAAAATTGACCTAATGGTGTTCACAGTGAAGACAGTGACGCTGTGAAATTCAACTGCCTTAAAATCAACTTTATCATGTAGTGTAGACATAGTCTGTTACTGATTTGAGGAAGACACACAAGTATCCAACATTCTGCATGATATGGATAGCAGCAACTTTACATTGCTTTTGGCATTCACAGAGAAGCTGCATAGGGTAGACTGTTGCTTTTGGGCTAGGGAGCCCCGAATGGTGGAATCTCATTGTTATGCAAGTGTGAGATGAAGAGCAGTGACTACAGAACTTTCAGATGTGGAAAGCTACCTTGTAGGGTCTGTGCTGAGCTGGCCCCAGACCTGCAGCTCAAGGACACCAGAATGAGAGCTGCCTTCTGGTTAGAAAAGTACATGGCAATCGCTTTTCGGAAGCTGGCATCTCCAGACTGCTACTGGTTACTGCAAATCAGCGGATTGGGGAAATTGGCCATTGGGGCTGCAAAAATGCAAATCGCCTCCTGATATGAAGTACAGTGACTTGTGGGTGCAGTAGTGGGTGGCTTTGGAGAGATGTTTTTCTCTAACTGTGGAGGGAAGATGGATGGCATACACAGTCCAACTTTAGGACCAGAACACCTTACATCAGAGTACGTTAATTAGAAATGTACTTCTCCATGGTGTTGTGGATGTTTGTTGATCATTGTGGATGTTTCCCTGAAAGGGTGATCTGGAAAGGTGCATGATGCACACACCTTCAGGAACGCCATCTCATACAGAAAGATGCAAGTGGGGAGTTTCTTTCCGGATCACAGGATCAGAGTGGTGGGTGTGGAAATCCCCATAGTGATCGTGGGAGACCCAGTTTACCCCTTACGTGGGACACCTGGACAGCATAAGGAGCATTTCAACAACAGGCTGAGCAGGTGTCTAATGACAGTTCAATGTGCCTTGGTCGATTAAAGGTGCACTAGTGTTGCCTTTATGGTCAGCTGGACCTTAATGAGGGTAATGTTTCCATGATGATTGTTGTTTGGTACGTTTTGCATAATCTGTGACTCTAAGGGTGACATGTTTTCTCAGGGATAGACCACTGAGGCAGAGCGCTTCACTGCTCAGTTTCAACAGCTAGCGACTAAGGCTGTCAGATAAGCCAAGGTAGTGACAATTGAACTTTGGGAGTCTTTGAGGAAGCACTTTTACACTGAGCAGCTGCAGTATGTATCTGTGTCATAGTTGCCTTAGCGATACATTCCATGTATTTTTCTGAGGAAAAAATTCCTATTGACATTTTAGGCAGAATATCCCAGTAAGAAAATTATTTAAATGCTTGTACATGTAGTAATAGTGATTGCAATGTGAATTTGTAGAAAACAGCAAAGATTTGCCATTACAAAACTCTGCCTTTGTTGATCAAGAAACAGCACATTCACCGAAATACATATGTTTACGCGGAAGTGGGGTACTGGAAAGGGCAGAGCCTCACAACTTGGTGTAGGTCCACCTATCATTGTAAAAGTTGTCTGGGGGCGGGGGGGGAGTGAAGAGGAAAGCAATGAGTCCCAGAAACTGGAAAGGAATGTGTGGGCAGAGTGAGGCTGATGCATGGTAAAGAATCGTGCATATGAAGCAGTGGAGGTTAATCCTGGATCTGCTTGCTTTGCATATTATTAAAGACTTGAGCATCTCTGTTTGCACCATTGTTACTTTTATCATTTGTTCTGTTGCATCCCTGGCAAACGCTTGGTTCTCTTTTTGTCTTGCCTTTTGGCTTCCCAAAATTCCTTACGTTTTCTGTGTACTAGAGCACTGCGGTACCTTCTGGAATGTCGTCTTTGCTGCATCTTGGCGGCTTTCTTACCTGCCAGAGATGGTCAGCAGGCATGTCTGGGGCTGCATCTGGTGAAGCACAGGGAACAATGCACAAAAGAGGGCTTGTTAAATTCAAGCACAGCATTGAAAAATTTCAGTTATGTGCATTTTTTTCAACATACCAATCACTTTCTTGCTGACTCTTGCCAGATACACATCTCTGCAAACACCATAGCATAGTGACTGTTGGCAGGAGGAAGGAGGGAGGGAGGGGACTCCATGTGGACAAAAAAAATGCAGTCTTTGCAGGAATTTCAGTGCAGCTTTACAGGGAATAAATTCTAAAATTGTCCGCTCTTTTTCACAGACAGGGCTAATTCTAGCATATATCTCACTGCATGGGGGTAAGCAGGGTATATCTGCTTCATGCTTGCCACTTCTGCCCTGTTCTGTAAACAGCTCACCTATGTGCTGCTTTAGTCCCTGCACAAGTGATTGCAGAGCGGCATGGAACAGACCGTACGGTGTGAGAAGGAAAAAAGCTGCACTGCTGCAGAACCTGGGGTAGGAGATTAACAAGTATCTCCAGGAGATTTTCCTTTAGCAGTATCCATAGGGGACTGGCTCCAACGCCGCTGGAGTAGTGTGCATATACTGCACTAACGAAGGCACTATTAGATCCCTTCTCTGCTCAGTTCTTTCTAGCCGCCAGTGGCGGTGCTTGAACAACTTGCTGTAGCCCTTGCTGTTGATCCCTTACTCTTAATTGCTGGTTTTTCACAAGTAAATAATTCCATTTTAGTAGTTAATAGGATAGCTAATCCCTTTAGGGATGTAGCCTCAGTATGGGACGTGCCCTGGGCCCGGGCTTTAAAGTGTGTGTTCATTGCCCCAGGACTGTGCCAGTCAAGGACCCCCATGAAGAGCACTTGTGGTGCTTAGGAGAGAGACACAGTGAGAAGTGCCAGATTTGCAGAACTTTCCAGTCCCTGACAAAAAAAAAAATAGTTATCCACTTGAAGGCTCTACTTAAGGAGTTCGCTCTTGCCACGCCAGACCAGACCAGCACCGAGTATCATAGCACTCCGTTGGCTCTTCGGCTCTGGTCTTCATCCCTGTCCCTGGCCAAAAGTTCTAAGAAGACCGGTAAAGACAAGGTCCCATGCCCATTTAAGGACAAGCCTAAGAAGGCAGTAGACCAGGACTTGATTGTATGCCTGACAAGGAACCACCCCAGGTGGAGCTTAGCAGCCCTCCTTGCTCCCCACCACCTACCCTGGGCATTATTGTACGTCATTTAGATGCTGGTGCCACCAACACTGGTGTGTGTTGGGCCTTGCCATAAGGGAGAGCCCTCATTTGGCCTACTCCACAGTCTGAGCAGATAGCACTCCCACCTGTGTGATAGAAAGACGTGCACAATCCACAGCTGGCATGACAGGGCATGTTTTGAGACAGGTCTTGCAGGAGCCACTCAGCCCCCAGCAGTCAAAGCATATCAGGGTCAGCTGCTCCCCATAGTCTAGCTTCCTGTCAAGGGACAGCTCACCCTATACATGGCACCACTCTCCCCGTCACTGGTTTCCAGCACCGTGCTCTCTGAGTTGTACATTGGCAGAACATAGGGCTTCAGATCCCACTTGAGCTCTCTGCACCAGACAGCCTCCATATGGCGCCAGTTGTCCTTTCCTCCATGCAAGTCTGATGATCATCTGTAGTGTACTTCTGCAGTAATAACTTTCTCATGATTTCTACTGTTCACGATTCTCAGTAATCGGTATCAGTATACAGTACTTCCCTTTGCCCTCTCCACAGCTCCTTGAGTAGTTGCCAAATTTCTGGCAGTCATAACTGCTCGTTTGAGAAAGAAGGGAATAACTGTATTCCCATATATAGATGACTGTCTCCTGAAAGGATCCTCATACAGTGCAACTTGAGGTACAATCTCAACATCTGTCCACCTGTTTTCTCAGCTGGGTCTCCTTCTCAGCCTCAAAGTACAGTTTAATTCCTGCACAGAAACTAGGAGGTCTCATGGACTGCACCACAGCTGCAGAGGTCCGATTCCATCATGGAGATGGTCACACAGATTCCAAACACCCCACAGACGCAGTAAAGATATGCTTACAACTACTAGGGCACATGGCAGCAGTGACGTGTGGTCCCACATGCACGGCTTCACATGTGGCTGTGTGTGATTTTACAGGCCATGGTATCACACTACAAACAGAGCCCTATATGTTCCCCCTGAAAGTTAAACGGCTTCTCTCCTGGGGACTGTCACCTCATAGTCTACTCAGTGGCATGCCCTTTCAAAAGCAAATCCCAACCTTAATGTGCTGGGGATCTCACCTCGCAGAATACACCACCCAAGACCTATGATCTCTAGAGAAGTCCTGGCTCCACATAAATCTGGAGCACAAAGCGTGTGAGCACTTCCTATACCCGATAAAGAAGTGAGCAGTGCAAGTATTAACCAACATTTCCACATTGTATTATATAAACAGGCAAGGACAAGCCCACTCCTTACCTCTGTGCCTGGATGCAACTCAACTGTGGCAATAGTGCCTCCTGCACAACATTACTCATTGCTACCTACCTGCAATGAGGGTCAACACTCTCTTGCAGATGATCTCAGGTGTTACTTAAGCACATATGAATGGGAGATCAACACGAGCTTTCTCAAACCTATGTTCAAGAAGTGGGGATACCCCCCTATAGACTTGTCTGCCTCCAGCTCTGTACAGCAGACCTCAGTTGAGCTGCTCAGAGACCATGAGACATGGTTTAGTAACTAAGTCACGTTTATTGTTGACAAAACACAGTAATAGCCCCTGGCTGACTCTACGAGGATACTGAAAGACGCATGCCTGTGTCAATGAACACAGCTGTCAGTGGTAGGACTTTGTACTGCCCCTGTAAGATGGACAAAGGTTAGGGCAAGCATCCCAACATGTATAGACTGAGGATATGTCTTCACTTCAGGGAAGACTGGCCCTGCTGTGGTCAATGTTCCCAAGTTTGATTTAGCACACCCAGTAGGGCCACACTAAAACCAGATTACAGGGTGCCTGCATTGACGCTGGTACTCCTGTCCCTCATTAGGAGCAAGGGAAATTGACAGGAGAGTTTTTCCCATTGACCTCCAACTGGAAATTGATTTTAGCTAAGCAGACTGCAACTCTGCAATTTTTATATCTAAAGTGGATTTTTACCTCCCTTGTGTAGACCTGGCCTGAAATCAACAATATAGGTTAACCAATTTATGTATCACTTTACAAGTATTGTGATGTTTATCTCCCTTTGTACTTTTCCATCCTGATATTTCAGACAAAACATTCTACTCACATGTCTTTATACTTTCCATCCTGATGTTTCAGACAAAATACCACTATTCATCACTTTTGTGAACCATTTTATTGTGTGCTAGGTTTGCAGTGTTTGTGCTGGCCACCTAGAATGTGTCTACATATTCTTGTTTTTTAGCAATGCTCACAGTGCTGACACTGAGTTGCAAGTAAGTATCTGCATTTGATGGGGCCCAGTTGTTACTCATAGAATAACTTTTGCTGTCTTGCACCAGGCCCATGCTTCAGACTTATTTTCCCTGCTACAAGTGGGAGACATGAACTTAACTCTGTCCTGATTTTAAGAAGTTTTAATTAAGCCATTCACATTCTGGAAAGAAACAAGGCGTTGCTAGATAACTATTTCTTCATTAACAAAGTTCTTTGGCAGTGAGTAAAATATAAAGATTTTATAAATTCCTAACCCCTGTATTCTGCTTTGATAAACACAGTTTATGGATTAGTAAATATATGCTAGGGAGTGATCATATGCCTCAGAAAGCTGGAGTTTTCTATCTGTATTCTGTGATATATAAATAGACTTTGGGGCTGATTTTGGTGCCTTCTCTGAGCCCTATACATTGCTCCAGCAATGTAATGACACTACCCATCCCTGGTTCTTCTAGTTATGTGTTTTCAACCTACAAGTTCTATAAATACAGGATTACTCCAAAAATACATGTTCTAAGAGTGACAAAAAGGGTCTTTCTGCAATGTTCATTGTCTTCTGCTAATTTACTTTGTAACTTGGTCCTAGTAATGCGGACTCAGGGGAGTCTCAGGTTAATCCTGAACACCAAACTCTGGGCTCAGATGCAGATTGATAAAGCCAGTGAAAAGAGTATCCGTATCACAGCCATGGATACAGAGGACCAGGGAGTCAAAGTTTTCCTGATATCGGTGAGTATTTTGTATGTACTCTGTTTTTTCTGCCAGAAAAAAGTTGTTTTTCTTTGAGTAGCGTTCATATGGTTGCTGAATTTCAAATGTGCATGCCTGCCATACACTTTTAATAAGAGACTTTGTTAACAGCAAATCACCTTCAGTTTGTTCTTGACTGCTTTGGCCTGTGCTGGAGACTTAATGTGGCCACATTAAGTGTGCCTTGGTTAACATTGTTTTCTTCACTTGTTAGTTCAGTTTAGTATAGTTTGTTAGTTAGATTTGCTTAATTAAGTAGTTGAGAATGTGATGGGTTACCTCCCCAACTCCAAAATGTCACCGAATATACTGGTATTCCATTAAGCCCATCCTGTTCTACTTTGTCTCTGTTAACTTATACTGCCCTGTTGAGCAGGGCATCAGGTGTCCTCCAGCACACAATGCAAGTAGGGCCATACCCAGCTGCGAAAAGACAGCCACTGAGACCAGCTCCATACAGGAAGACTCAACTCAGGTGTTTTGCAGCACTTGAGTGCATACCCTCTTTGGAGTATAAACCCAACATTATATTGTCTTGCACTGTACAGAAATCTATGCTGCATAAGCACAAGAAGTCCTCCTCTACTCTTATGGTGGAGGAAGATGTATGCAGCTGCCCTCCCCCGCCCCAGTTATGAATTCCACAAACTGGTTTAGAATAAACAAAAAACAAATTTATCATTTACTACAAAAGGTAGATTTTAAATGATTGAGGGATAGCAAACAGATCAAAGCAGATGACTGAGCAAATAAGCAGATAAACTAAGCTTAATGTACTAAAGAAACTGACTGCAAGAACAATTTTTAAACTAAATGTTGTTTTAAGCAAGTTACAAAAATTTTTTGAGGACAAACTGTGCTTGCTTGCAGCTTAAAATCTCAGATGTACCCTTCATGAGCAACACACCATTCCCAGCTCGACTTCAGTTCTCTTCTCTCCTCTCCTCTTGTCTCCTCTTATGTCTTTTTCTTAAATATTTCCAGTAGTCATCCTAGGTGAAGATTATCTCACTCGCTAGTCTTAAGTAATATTTACATATGTCAGGAATCCTTTATTTCCCAGTTTGATGCTCACCCGGTCTTAGTGGAAAAACATTAAGAAGCCCAAAATGGGATATAGTGCCAGGTAACACCTCTGATTCTGAAGATGAGGAACAAAATTATCTGTGCCTGTTTTACGTGCCTACGCTCCAGCAGTCATGCCTCTGATCATCTCTCAAGACTCCAGTCAATTATTTCATTCCAGTCTGTGTTCTCTGCCTCAGCATACTTGGGTGAATATATAAGTGTTTGTCTGCTGTGACCCTGTGATTGAAGCTGGTTGCAGGGGCTGTTTGGACTTTGTGTGTGCGCAGTTGGTCATTTGAAAAGTGTGAATTGGGAGCACTTTCTTCCAGATGGGGCCTTGAATGTTGATTTGAGGGAAGTCTTTGAGTTGGGCTATCTTCTTTGAGCCAGCTGCCAGTTGTGATTAACAGAGGACATGCAACAGGAAGTTCTCCTAGGAGTTTGCCTGGGAGGGGACTTCCCAGAGGTTTTTTACCTTTCAGGTTTCTGTGAATAGTAAATAAAACATCTGAAGAGTTTCTTAGAAGGAAGACAATATGGATAGTGAGCAATCAGCTTTTGTCATCTGCAAATGATGCGCCATGTTTCTTTCTCCCAGAGGATAGAAGTGACTTCCTCTGTACAAAATGCAAGCTGATCTTCATTTTTGAAGAGAAAGTTATAGAACTAGAGACCCAAGTATCAACCGTGTGTTGCATCAGAAAAAAAATGAAGACTTTCTGGATAGAATTCTGTGTTTGGCACAGCATGCTGAAGAATAAGAGAGGGCAGTGCAGAACAGGGAAGAAATTTGGCAGCATCTGACCTCCAAAAGAAGGCAAAGGAGAACTCATGTACTCCCAATGTGTATAGAGGTAAGAAAGCCTTTTCAGGTTCTCTGCACAGATACTACGTGGAGAATGGTTTGGAAGAGTCATCTGACGGAAGTCATTGGAAGGAGACCCCCCCCGTCGACTTGAAGGCATGGGATCCATTGTCTTAGGTTGGGGATTCCATGGCTACCACTTGCAAAGAGAGAAAATGGGTGGTGGTTGTCTGGAACTGCCTGCCATGGGGGATGGAGTCACCCATCTGCCATCCAGTCCAGGAAACTTGAGAGGTATGCTGCTATTAGCAATGCAGTTGTTTTCAGTACTGCACCCAATTGTGAAGTTGTATGGCCTCTAGGAGGACGCTGCTTGTGAGTCACATGAAGTGGAGTATATGTAGGGACACCTGAAAAGTTGCTCTCCCCATGTAGTTCTTTGAGATGTTTCCCTATTGGTACTTCACTAATCTCTATCCCCTCTGCTTTCACATTGAGAGACTTTGTATTAAAGAAGGAACTGAAGGTGGGTGCCCCAGGTTAACCCTATTTACTTTCAGAGGACAGTACTATAATGTATCTGAGATATGCACCGAGTGCACAGGTGCTGCTAATGAAAATCTCTGACCAAAGGCATTTGGGGCTGTCAGACACCTGAAGTGAAGTACCTAGAGGGGCTAAACCTCAAAAATTAGTTACTGTAATCCTCTCTCCCTCCGTTTAAAAAAAGCCCTTTTCGTTGCCAAATGTGGTATTTATGGGAGGGGAAGAAAGAAGTAAAAGAATGTGTTTGACTGAAATGTTGTGCATTGTAAGGCTGCTATGCTAAGCAGAATTGTCCGAAGAGTAGTCCTTGCAATTCTGAAATGAGATTCATGGCTGATTTTGCTGTAAATGTAGTGTCAGGCCAAAGTTAGTACTTTTTAGAACTTGATGGAGAAAATCACAAGCCAAGCAAACACTATGGAGAATTTTGAGTACATCAGTTATATTTATCAAAGTTTCTGTAGAATGGAAGGTGTCATTGGACTTAATGCCCTTATGCACCGAGCTAGATTTTTGGGCTTAATTTTACATTTGCTCTCAGGAGAATGACTGTCTGTGTAATGAGAACTGAGGCAAATAGTTCCACATTCATCACGGTATGAAAGAATCCCTGTGAGACAGTGGTTAATTAGAAAAGTCCTTTCTGGGGACACTGCTGCTGGGTGTTGTAACTGTAGAAGATTGGGGGTGGGAATTATATTTACAGTCTAAAAATTGCTATTTCTTTGAAGTGTTACAGATTAGATTTAAGCATGTTGGGACAGGTTTAGTTTTCTTGCCACCCCCCACCCTCTTACTTAGAGAGTACTTTTTGAAGTACCAAAGTATCTTTCTTATTAGTGAAACAAGAGGATGTATGTTTTTTCTAAAAAGGCTGTTGGTTTGAATTCATCTTGATATATTCCTTAGAGCTCTGAAGAAAGAACCAAGTTTCTTAGTTGCTAACAAAAATATATAGCATTAAAATGAGCTGTGATATCAGAATTTTAGAGATTAGCAAATGTGCTTTTATTTAAGAAAGGCACAAGGGTATAGACCTGTGAAACTTGCTTCTGTCTCTCATAACTTCATTGAAATGGTCATTCTCTTTTGACCTTTTTTGCATATTCCCACTCTTGGAACTTGTGCTGACCAGTGCAGCAGAATGGTAGACCCTTTGATTACAGAAGGGGAGACAAACTATGGCCTGCCTCTTCGGGCCCATCAGAGCCTTCAGCCCAGCCCCCGACCTCCCAGCTGAAGAGTGGGGTCAGGACATCCTTTCCGGGTAGAGTCAGCTCAACTTCTGAGCAGCATGGAGAGCAGGGGCAGCTAGTGGTCTGGCTTCCTGAGGAAGCTAGCCCCCTTCATCCCTCCCATTCTGCCCTCCCTCTCATGCAGCTTCATCTGCCCTAGTTCCTGGGCAGTGCAGTCACTGTGCCACCAGCCCTGATGCTCTGGATGGCATGACCACAACTCCAGCTGGGCAGCACAGGTGCAGCACAGCTGATCCTGGTGCTCTGGGCAACATACTTAGGGGATGTTGCATGTGGACAAGGGGTCCAGGGACAGCAAAGGATCAAGAGATGGTGGGTAGTCGCAGGGGACAGGGAGTGTGAGGGGGAGCATTTGAGAGGGTGGGGAGCAGTGGAAGCTGAATAGGAGATGGGAAGCCTGAGGGAGCAAAGAGTACAAGAGTTAGATGGCAGTGCAATCCAGGCCACACCTGGCTGTTCGAAGAGGAACAGCCTCCCCCATCCTTCCTGACCTTGCCCATCATACAATTTATATACCCCTTTGCGGCCCTTGGGCCAAAAAGTTTGTCATTCACTGTGGTAGTAACTGTTCCTGTCAAGCACCCATGCTCCTCTACCCTCTCTTGTCTGAGTGCTTAAGCATGTTATGAGGGCATGAGGATAAAGGGATCATGGCACCAACTGTTGCTTCAGTTTCTTCCAAGTGCAGCAGCAACAGGACATGATCCACTGAATCTCAGATCCACTGGTAGATAGTGTGTTTACCTAAGTTTACTGTTGTTAAATATAGTAGTCTATGGTTGGATAGTTCTAGGATAAATGAGACTAGATTTAGATTAGACTATAGTTGTAAAGAATAGTTTTATTGTTACGGCCAAAGTGTGAGGGAATGGTGGTTTAAGTGGTGCCTGTCTTGCCCAGAAGTCTTACCTAAGATTTGATGCACAAATTTAGTATCTAGTGCAGTGGTTTCCAACTTGGGGTCTGTGAGGGTGTTGGAGGGGGTCCATGGAAAAATAAAAGATAAATAAAAATAACCATTCAAAATAGATCTGGCTTTGGGGGTCTGCAAATGGTTTGGGGGTGATTGGGAGTCTGCAACAGTGAAAGGGTTGGGAACCACTGGTCTAATATGTTTGAGAGAGAACCATTTCCCAGCATGTTGTGCTATCTGTAGCACTTTCGTACCTCAAGAATGAAAGAGAGAAGCAATAGGCTTTGGCCTTTTTATTATAGAAGAGGTCTAGTCTGTTATGCCTCTGGGATCTGAGAACCATGAAGGATCCAAAAATAAGGAGGGAGAGTCTGAATCAGCCCGGACTAAATCCAGATCCAAGAAAATTGCAACAATGAAAGCTTCCATCTTGACATCAAACTCCATTTCCATCAGCTCTAACTATTCTGAAGCCTTTGGATCCAGCTAGGATGATGGAACAAGCCAGGAGATCTGGAACAGTAGTATATTATTTGGAATACCTTCAGGAGCTTTAATGTAGTCTGGAAATCAAAATACAGCACTGAAAACAAAGTCAAGATTTATCACAGCTTTGTATTTTGAACATTACTTTTAGGGAATGAGAGAGTATGATGTAGCCAAGCTGTCTTCATTCCATGTAATCTGCCTCAGAAAAATCCTCCATGGTTTTTTGGTTCAGAATAACCTTAAACTTTTATTAGTTGCACATGTGTAACAGCCATACATGTGTCTGTGCAGTGCCAGGATTCAACCACTGTGATAACAGAGCTCATTCATCCAGTCGCTACCTTATTCTGCAGCTAATTTGATTGCATGTTTCAATGAGTATGTAGAAGGTGGTAGATTGTGACCAAGTTTCAACAGCTCTTTAAAACAACTCAACACAAACAGCACACACAGTAACTTCAAACGTACGTAGCCTTTCCTGGCAGCGCACAGTCCTCCTTCGTCACCCACACAAAATAATACATGTATCACAACATAACACAGCTATGTGTCAGGACAGCCAACATGGACAATAACTTCAAATATCACTCTGAAACCTAGAGTGTCTGAGGCAATGTGAAACAATGAGAAGAACTATAAGTATGGCTGAGAGCACTCTTTTGTTTAGACTATCGCCGAGTTTGGTGATTGCTGGGATTCACCATCTGTTGTCTATTTTTAAGTTTCAGCTACTTTCAGCTTTTTTATGCCCATGACTTTATGGATTACTTCCTGGCAACAGCCAGGCTCTCACTGCTGGTATGAACAATATCCACTGAATAATTACTCTTGAAAAGGCTACATCTCCTCTTGTTTCAGGACAGAAGGCAGCCATTAATTCCTGGGAGTGTGCTAGAAAGTCAGAGACTGTATGCTGGGCTTCATGAAGTTCCCAGTTATTAATAGTGTTTTTGTTAGCATTTGAGGTTTTACAGCTACATGATAAAATAATCACAAGTCATTTTACTAATAAATGTGTGTACTGGATGTATGACTGGCAATCCAGATGGATTGACTAGAGTTCTTGAAAGGAAGGAGACTTCCCTTTGTAAAGAAATTGAGCTTAAATTTAGCCTGAAAAAGCCTGTGTAATTGGCATGTGGCTGTGTGGTTCTCAGACTCCCCTCTGTGCCCTTTCTGTGTGGTCAGTTCCTCTTGCCTATCATCTAGGGATATGAGAGATTAAATGTGGTTTCTTTTGAGGTAAACCAGCATCATTCCTTCAGTCAGCCACAGGAGGTGGTTGGAGAGCATCACTGAGTGCATTCTTCCCTTCAGAAACTAAATATGTCCATCCCCTGATCATCAACACTGATTTCACTGCTATTAACTCTGAGCTGAAAACACCCAGCTGGATACTAAACCTACTGACTCTGAAGTGTACAGTGTAAAATGCTAAAGCGGTGAAGTTTTATAGGAGTGTTGTTTTTGTATAAGAGGTTGCATAGAATAAAACATTTGTAAATGTAAAATATTGGTTTTTGACATTTTAAAAATCCATAGGCAAGCTCTAAAGATACGGGACAGCTGTATGCTGCATTACACCATCGGATCCTGGCTCTACGGTGTAGAGTAGAACAAGAACAAGAGGCAAAGATCACAGCACCTGAGCCAGGAGTGACACAATCAAATGAAGAAGATAGTGATGACGATGATGTCATTGTTCCTTCAGGATCAGCTGGGAGTGGTAGGCAAGAAAAAATACTAAACTTTCTAGTTTCCTGTACTATTTTTTTTCCCCTTGTATGTAAAGCAAACTTCTTGAATCTTGCATTAAGCCATAACTCATTGTAATATAGTGTCCATTACATGGACTAAGCTGTAGTCATAGGCAGCTCTTCCAGTCACCTAATAAAAATCCACTACCATTTGTGATATCCCTCTAAATGGCTGTAAAAATGTTCCCTACATGGCTTGGTACAGAAGGTCCTTGGTGGGACTGTGGGCTAGTTACAGGCTATTAATTAGGTCAGCATTGTAAACTCCATTAGTATCACAAAATGATAGGTTGTTTGAGTCAAAGCAAAGGAAAGAATAAGAACAGAGTAAATATAATGGACTTTAAAAAAAAAAAATGTCTCAAAGAACTGGTTGGGTGAGGTCCCGTGAGAAGAAAACTTTAGAGATAAAGGAGTTCATGAGACCAGGCAGTCTCTCAAGAAGACAATATTAAACACAAAGCTTTGAGTTATTGTGATGTGACAGAAATATGGATAGAGGCATGATGTGAAAATCAAAAGTGAGTCCTACAAAAAGTAGGGAGAGGGACAAATTGCCAAAAGGAGTAAAAAAAGAACAGCAAGAGTGTGTAGGGACAAAATTGGAAATGCTAAGGCACATTTATTGAGAGACATTATCAGCAGTAAGAAGAGGCTCTTTAAATACATGAGAAATGCAAACGGAAGTAAAGGTCAGCTACTTAGCAGGAGATCAGAGCAAATAGCTGATGACATCAAGACGGCTGAGGCCTATTTTGCTTCACTCATCAGGAAAAGGGTTAATTACACAACTAATGTAACATAGGAGAAAGAATACAAGCCAAAAGACAGAATATTTAGATAAATTAGTTGTATTCGCGGCAGGTGTGATTGTTTCAGATAGTTCCTTAAGTATCCTTGCATGAATTTCATCAATCTTAGAACTGTTAACAGTTATCGTCAAGAGCTAGAGGAGGAGAAGTGAAGTGCCAGAGGACTGGATAAGGGTAAACATAACGCATATGTTTAAAATAGGGAACAAAGAGGACCTTGCGGATTAGAGTAGCCAGCCTAACTGTGGTACCTGGGAAGATACTTCAAGAAATTATTCAGTAATCAGTTTGGAAGGAGGTAGAGGATAACAGAATTACAAGTAGAGCTCCACCAAACTCATGGCCATGAAAAAGTCACAAAGCCATGAAATCTGATCTCCCACTGAGAAATCCTCTCATTTGTGCTTTTCCCTCCACTATACTGATTTCACAGGGGACATGAGCATTTCATTTGGGAGCACTAACTGAAAAGGGAGTTGCACAGGATTGCGATATTGCCACCTTTTCTTCTGAGCTGCCTTCACAGTTGGATACCAGAGAGTGGTGGCTGTTGGCCTGGTGCCCAGGTCCAGAGGCTGCACCCTAACAGCCTCTGTGGAGAAATGCCACCTTTACTTCTGCACTGCTGCTGAAGGCTGCTCTCCAGATGCCCAGCTCTAAAGGCAGCAGCACTGACGTAGGGGTAGCAGTATTGCAACTTCCCCCACTCTCCTTTTTTGAATCGGGACCCCTACAATTACGACACTGTGAAATTTCAGATTTCAATAGCTGAAATCACGTAATATAGGATTTTTAAAATCCTGTGACCATGAAATTGACCAAAATGGACTGTGAATTTGGCAGGGCCCTAACTATGAGGAATAACCAGCCTGACGATATCAGGAACAAGTAGAATACTAGAACTGGAAGGGACCTTGAGAGGTCATTAAGTCCAGGCTCCTGCACTCCTGGCAGGACCAAGCACTATCTAGATCATCCTTGACAGATGTTTGTAGGGTAAAAGCTCACACAGTCATGACACACCAACCTAAGATCCTTCTTTGACGGGGTTGTTGGGCTAGTACAAGGGGAAAGCAGCAGGTGCAATATTATAATAAGGTTTTCAATTATCATCTCATGACATTCTCCTAAGCAAATTAGGAAAATGTGGCTTCCAAAGTCTTTTCAAACCTTGCATTTCTATAAGAGAGACGTGGGTGAGGATGTTTCCGGGCGACCAGACAAGAACAGGTGGGAGATATGTAATTTGTCAGGAACTGGGGACGGGCCCAGTGAAGGAATGACAAAAAGAGATTTTTGGCTCTAGTCTCATCTTAAAATCTTAAGACTGAGATTCCTCCATGGGCTTTTACAGCTGGGTACTCTAGGACAGTGTTTCTCACCCTTTTTTATAGCAGGGACTGGCTTGCTGCCATCCTAAGCCAGGTCAGCAAGGTGTCAGGGATAGGTTCCAGCCCCTGAACCCATCACCGAGAAACACGGTTCTGGTTGGTTGATTGGTGAGGAAGGCGTGGAGCAGTGGGAAAAGCCAGCTAGGAGCTGCATTCTATGGTTTGGATCAGAAACCAGCAACATTTGCTTTACAGATAAAACAAGTATTTCTTGTAACCATGATCTGTTCTTTGTTTCAGTTCCTAATGATGAAGGAGATGGGCAGAATATTGGCAGCACATAGCAACTGTGAGCCCATTTGCCTGCAAGGCTGCTGCAAACCCTATCTTGCAGGCACCTCTGTGGATATCCCCAGACCAGCGATTGTTCCAGGCAGTGCTGAAGGCTCCAGGACTTAGGAACTGTGCATCCCTGTTCTGTCGGTTGGGGTTTTTTTGGTCTGGATCAGTATATTCCACAAAAAAGCAGACATGGAAACTGCCTGAATGTGGTTTGGGACATGAAAGCTCATCATATTGATGAGCAGAAAAATACCATTTTCCCTTTCCTTGTAATTGGAATGGCACATTATGACTTGTCACAGCTTTTCATTGGGACCTTTTGACTGTTTTTTCAGTAGTTCATGTTTTGCAGGCCTCTGAGATTGAACTTTCCAGCACGGTTCTCACTTGAATTCTTCTTTCTTAATTCCTGCTTCTCCCTTTTCAGTTCCTGCTGCCCATAGAGAAGCTGTGCTTTTCTCTGTTCATGCACTCACTCACTACTTTTCTGGCTTTGTTCCCTTTGGATTGCAGCGAGGGCAGCTTGCCTTTTTATTTTTTTTAAACCTTAATCCAAGTGTAATTAGTGCACACCATTGTCCTTTGTCTGGTGGGTCTTTACACAGAGGTTAAACAAACAAACAAAAAACATGTCTTGACAGGAAAGCCTTGTACTGAGTTAATAAGAGACTTTAAAGTTCACTGGACATTTTGTTAATCCTTTTCTTCTTCCCTCCCACTTCCAATATTATTTGGGGGTTTCTATTGTGCTGATACTTTTTTATTTTAGTTCTGAATAAGATGCTCTTGTGTGTTGAGAAGGTGAAACTATTGTTTTGTACTGTTCTTTTCGGTTACTATTTAAGGGAGAGCTAAGCCACTATAAATAATAGGTGTTGCATACAATTTTTCTTAGTATACTTATGTTCTTGCGGCTGTTACTAAAGCTTAGGCTGGAATATAGGTCACGCACCTTTCCAGCAACTGAAAAGCAGCTGTCTGCCTTTGAGATGGGCTCAGTTAGTGAGTTGGGCAAGCCATTACAAAAGACGTACATACCAAACAGCTGTTTTTATTAAATGTATGTCTCCTGTGCAGTTAGACACCTGCATTAGCCAGGCCAGCTGACTGACTCCCTGGGCTAGAGCTGGTAGGCTGTGTCTTTGCAGTGTAGATGTCTGGAGTCAAGCTGCAGCTCAAGCTCTGGGATTCTCCCAGCTCACAGGGTCACCAGAAGTCCCCAGTGAAATGACATCAAACCCCACCTCAGTGCTCCAGCTGACATTTTGGGAACCCAAGTCAGCTAGCGGTGGCCAGCTGCAGGTTTTCATTTTCTGTGTAGACATGAGTCTCAGTTCAGCAAAATACTTAAGCATTGTGCCTAACATTTAGTACATGAGTATCCATACTATTAAGGGGATTACTCTTATGCTTGAAATTAACACACCTGCTTAAGCATTTGCTGACCTGGAGGCTTTCGTTAACAAATCGCTTTCTGACCCTCCCTGTCCCTTTCTTCCTTCTTAGGTTTTCGCAATATGAAGATAATTGCTAGCTTTGATTAACTTGTTCTGAAGAATGATAAATCCTGTTTTGCCAAATAAAGGCAAAAAAAAGTGTTTTTCTGTGTAATTCTGAAGGGTTTCTGGTGTAACCACAGTTCATTTTGCTTTGTCATTTTCTAATCTCTCAGCCTTTTGTGTCAAACTCCCATTGACTTTGTTTTGGTAACCAATTCATCTAATTTCTGACCAGTAAAGATGGAACACACAGTCAGATAAGATCCCAGCATGTAGCCCACTTTCCTGTAAATACCACCATTTTGTTTTCTCTTATCGTTGCATATTCTTTGTACATTTTTATTTAGATTGGTGAGAACTAAAATGCTTCTTAAAAAATGCAGGAAGAAGAGGAGGAAATATTTAGTGCTAGAAACCTTGAAAATGGAAACCTGAGAGTTCTTGTAGCACAAAAGCAGCTGGAGAAAACCATTCACATTGATTAAGCCACCCTTCTAGCTTTTATATTAAAGAAAACCTGCCCCCGTTAGGAGTCCAAAATATATTTAGCTTGTTCTTTGTATTTTTACTGTTGTCAACAGCTAACTGGATTTTAGTTGCTTCTTTTCCTGATTTAGCCCATTGAAGGAACTCATGGTGTTCCTCTTTCTGGGAGTGGAAAGGGCTCATGATTAGCTGTGCCACTGCGTTTTGTGACCTCTCTGGATTGTCTGTTCATGCAGTCTGTGGATATTATTTCTCCATAGAGGAAGTTGTCATTCTTGCCATGCACAAGCTGACTGACGTTGTCTTTTCATGCTCCTCACTAGCAGAAATGTGGTGGAATTTTAATCCTGTCCAAGTGTTTATCTGCCCCACACACTTTTTTGGAAATTTTGTTTTGCATTGAGTGATCAGCATTTCTTTTGACTTTTTCTACAAGGATATCCAAATGAATTTAAAAGACTGTCAAAATTAAATGTTCAGAGTAAAGCTTCTGATTTCCAGCATAAAGATTATTATAGAAGTTGATAAGGTGTCTTTGTTGCAGGGCCTGACTGTGGAATACTACGTCATTTCCTGCTCCCAAACTCCACTCTTTTTGGAGGAGTGTGTGTGGGGGCTCACTTTTAGGCATTTCACAATAGTGTTATGTTGACAAAATCATTAACATACAGAAGAGTGGAATAAGCATGCTTGTTTTCATGGTATCCAGTAATACTAAACAGTTACCTACAGAGTTTTCTTAAAATCTAGCAGCTGTTTTTTGGTAGAACTTGAGTTTCAGCTAGAAGTCTTGCATACATGTTTATAGTATAATAATAAGACGTTTCACCCTAAACCAAAATCTTATGGACTATAAACCATTCACAAAATTGGCCAGAAGTTAATTTCAAGCCCTGTCCAGAAAGATATAGTTAGGTGAGATCTAAAATGTTATTACACTTTCTGCTTTAAGGCTTAGTAAACTAGTGACAAGTAAAACCGGATAATGCCCATGTGTTTTAAAAGATTTATGTAAGATTGTCATATCAGTTGTATTTGGAAATTACATTAAAACTTTTAACCAAAAAAAAACAAAAAAAAAAAACAAAACAAAAAACCAAAAAACTTAAGCTGTGTTGTATTCTGTATAGCAATGAGTGTTGGAAAGAAGAAAATGATTTTATTATTGGAAACAGCTACTTGTTTCCTGTATTTTTTTTGCCATGATATTTAGCTGTAATACTCTGTGTGTTCATGATACTGCTTTATCAGCATTGACAGAGAGGCAGTTCTTGGGGTTGACAGTCAAGAGTAACTTGACTGTAAATTTTGCAAACCACATTGTATATTTTTCCAGGACAAAAAATACATTAAGGTAGAGTTAATTTTGAGAATACATATCAGTAATATGGGGGCAGTGTTACCGAGATATTGTAATTATGGCCCAATCAAGTCAAACCTGGAAATTTAGAGTTCAGTTTACACTTACAGGCCAAATACATCATGGTACGGAAATGCCTGAACAAACTTAACTCTGCCTTGTAATGACACTTTCCAGTAAGGGTACACTTCTCATTAATGCATAGTAGTTTGCGATACCAGACTAGATTAAAATGATTTTTAGATATATTAGATTTTTCTTCAATCGCCTTTCAGTAGCTTAATGTGCTTGGATTTCTTTTTAATTTAACTTTAGTTTGAACTTCAGCTCCATCTGACCATAAGTCTGAGTCTTTTTTCTTTTTAAGTACAATTTTCAAACATGCATTGGAAACAAGAAACCAAAAGATGATGATGTTCATCATTGCTCATGTGCAGTCCAATAGGTGCACACTCACTGCATGCACAATAACCAGAAAGATTTTCCCCTAGCAGTACCCATCAAGTTGGTTGTGGAGCCCCAGGCACAGTATATAGGTACAGTTTATTGGACTGTGCTGACTCCACACCGTAGTTCCTCCCTACAGCCAGGGACACTCATTGGATCTCTTGTTCTCTTGCTCTGCAACATAATCCTAGCTCCTTTTTTTTCCCCTATTTTTTCCTGTTGATGGTTCTGCTGAGGGGTGGGGGTAGGATCTGCCCATCTTTTTGTTCATTTTTGTTCTTGGTTTTCCCCTAGAGCATGTAACAAAGAACTAAGAACTGGAACACTTGTTTCAAGCTTATGCCCAGAGGGGACCTGCATACAACTTGCCTCAAGTGCTCAGATGAAGGACACTTAACAGATAAGCGAAGCATTTGTAGGTGTTTCAAGCCCAGGACTAAATGAGAATGAGAGAGAGAGAGAGAGAGAGCAGCTCTTAAAACTCCTGCTATGGAGTCAGCACTCCATCCCTTGGTGCCAGACCTGGAACTGTCCTCACTGGTGCACAGCACACCAGCCTCTGTGCATAGCACACCAGCTTTGGTGTGGGACCCATTGGCATTGTGTAAAGAGTGGCTTATGGAGCACTGGTACCAGTTGCCAGCTCATAAGGTGAGATCTTCTACTTGCTTCTGGTGCTGCACAAGAAGCCCAGGTCAAGCAGGAGCTGGTCTCCAGCTCAAAAGGCTGGTGGCCATCGCATCTTGGTGCATTCCTCCACCTTAAAGGTAGTGTCACACTGCCAACTCTGGCCCCAAGCATGGGCCATCGAGTCTGGCCTTGCTGGACTCTGATGCAGACACTTTTGGGGCTACAAGAGACCTCATTTAGAAGAATGAGCACAGGGCATTGGCGCAGGCTGTGGTACAGTCTCCAGCCTTTGCTCAGGCTCCAGTGTGGGGTCATTATTTGATGCCTCCACCAGCCCAACCAATAGCGCTATCCAAGGCACAGCCTCTGCTTCCCTTACTGACCCTGGTACTTATGCCAGCACTGGCTCAGGTTCAGCACTGTGCCAAGCCAATCCCATTACAATGTGGCCACTGGATTCCAGCATCATTGGGCACCATCCCGCCGTGGTTTGGCTCCAAGTGTATGTCGAGTATGTATTATCTTTTGTAAATGTTGTTGTTCAAGATGTTTGCTCATGTCCATTCCAAAACCCACCCAACTCCTCTGTGTCAGAAAGCTGGCAAGAAGGAACTGAGGGGAGCAGAGTCCCATGTACTACACCATACAGGTGGCACTCCGGGGCGCTCCACAGCTGACCCAACAGGTAACCCTGCCCAGGGATGGGGGGAAACCTTCCAATGATCTTGCACACTGCATATGTACACCTAGTGGAATGGACACAAATAGCGCATCTTGAAGAGCAATAGTTACAAAAGGTAATTAACCATGGTTTACCATGTGATATTTTTAATGGTTTGAAAACATGTAATATCAACTTTAAATAATTGTTTCATTTTAAATAGGGAGGTCTAGATTCACTAGTGTGGTGAGTAGCCCAAAGCAGCTGGGAGGGACTAGGCAGTTAAAATGAGTTTGGAGCAACTTTGCATTCCCCAAAGCAGCATAAATTAGACAGTGTGTACCCTAATTTTCCCTGCCTCTTAACCTCCTAGATCTGGTGCAACAGGTTGGATTGTTTGTTCTAAAGAAGTATTTAAGATTAATGGCCTTTTATGTTGTCATTTGTGCAATTGAATGCTTATTTGCCATTTACTGTGTTAAAATTTGCTACTAATCACCTGCAGGGAATTATGTGAATATTTGTTCTTTCATGATGACCTATTGTTAAAGGAAATGAAGCCAAGCTGTTCTCGGAGAACGTGGTAGTCCACTTTACTGTCAGGAGCAATAATGGAAGTTGATGAGGACAACAGCCTTTTTTGAGGCTACAAACTACTTTTAGCAGTCCTGCTGAGAACAATTAGAATCATAGGATTGTAAGAGACCTTGAGGGGGGGGGTCATCAGGTCCAACCCCTGCTCAGAGCAGGACCAATCCCAACTAAATCATCACAGCCAGGCCTTTGTCAAGCTGGGACTTAGAGGTTTTAAGGATGGAGATTCCGCCACCTCTCTAGGTACCCCATTCTAGTCCTTTACCACCATCCTGGTGAAAGTTTTTTCTAATGTCCAACCTATACCTCCCCCACTACAACTTGTCCATTGCTCCTTGTTCTGTCATCTGTGACAACTGAAAACAGCCTCTCCTCATCTTCTTTGTCGCCCTTCCCTCCATCCTTTCAGGTAGTTGAAGGCTTCTCTCAAATTACCCCCCACCTCAATCTTCTCTAGACTAAAAAACCACAAGTCCCTCAACATCTCCTCGTAAGTTATGTGCATGAGCCCCCTTATCATTTTTTTTGCCCTCCGGTGGACTCTCTCCAAAACATCCACATCCTTTTTGTAATGGGAAGGCCAAGAACTGGACACAGTATCCCAGATGTGACCTTGCCAGTGTCAAAGGGGAAGAATTACTTCTCTAGATCTGTTGGCAGTGCTACTTCTAACACAACCCACTATGCCATTAGTCTTCTTGGCTACAAGGACACATTGATGACACAAGTCCAGCTTCTCATCCACTCTAATGCCCAGGTCCTTTTCCGCAGAACTGCTGCTTAGCCAGTCAGTCCCCAACCTGTAGCAGTGTGTGGGATTTTTATGCTCCGAATACAGAAGTCTGCACTTGTCCTTGTTAAGCCTCATCAGATTTCATTTGGTCTAATCTTCAAATTTGTCTAGGTCACTCTGGGCCTTATCTTTACCCTCCAGCATATCTACTGCTACCTAGTATCAAAACTTAAGCGTACTATCACCTGTGAATTTGCTGAGGGTGCAATCCATCCCCTTGTCTAGGTCATTAATGAAAACGTTGAACAAAACTGGCCCCAGGACCAACCCTTGGGGGACTCCCCTTGATACCAATCACAAACCTGATCACAAACCTATTCAGCCTGATGATCTAATCAGCTTTCTATCCACATTACAGTCCATTTATCCAATCCATGTTACTTTAACTTGCTGGTAAGCATACTCTGAGAGACCGTATCAAAAGTTTTTTCTAAAGCCCAGGTATACCACATCCACTGCCTTTGTCATCTGCACAGAGCCAGTTACTTCATCATTGAAGGCAATCAGATTGATCAGACATCATTTGTCTTTGGTGAATCCGTGCTGACTATTCCTCATCACTTTCCTCTCTTCCATGTGCCTCAGTGGCTTTCTTGAGGATCCCCTGCATGATATTTTGAGGGACAAGGTGAGGCTGACAGGTCTGTAGGTCCCCAGATTCTCCTTCCCTTTTTGGAAGATGGGTACTACATTTGCCTTTTTCCAGTCATCTGGGACTTCCCCCAGATGCCAGTTTTCAGAAATACTGACCAATGGCTCTGCAATCACATCAGCCAGCTCCTCCAGCACCTGCGCAACCACACATGTACTTTCCAAATTTGTTGATTTCACCTTGGGTCTCTTCCCTCAATAGGGAGGATGGACGAGAATGCAACTTGTGCCCCAACCTCCTTGATCTTTCTTCCCAGCGCCACATAACATGCAGTGACCCGCTGAAGGTCATTCTTAGCCGTATGGTTGGTTCCCATGTGATTTTATTGGTTTTGTTTTCTTTCTAATGCTTGTATCTTAAGAATAAATGTGGGGTAACTTACAACTGCAGCAGTGAGACTTTGACGAGACAGCAGTGTGTAAATATTAGCCTGTCTAAATGGTTTGGCTTGCCAGGAACTACAGTGTAGACAGACCCTGCTGTTTTGCAAAAAACAGGTGAGGGAAGAGAGGAGGAGTGACTGTGGATCTCCAACAAAGAGAGATGACATCTAAGGAGTCAAGAACCCCACAGTGTTTTACCTCAAGGGAAGATGGAGGAGGAAATACCAGTGCAGTTGCCCTGAACTGTGACTCTTGCTTTGAAAGGTTTTATTAGACCACAAAGGAAAGGCTCAGGGGACAGAATTTCAAAGTACTTGCAAACTCAGCAAGCCTCACAATAGTCATGGGAAGTGGGTATCGTCTCCTTTTTCTGGTAAGTAAATTAAGGCTCCAAAATTAGATGAGTTCCACAGCCCCATAAAAACCTGGGCTCCAATTCCTAGTGACCCCCTTTACCCCCTGCTATCTGTATCACTGCCCCGCCTGTTCTGTTTGTGTCAGATATGTCAGCTCTGCAAATAAGACTACTCTTGTGCAGCATGTGTGATATGTAAAGTTCATTGTCTTGTATCAGTATATTTACAATCAGCCACAATGGATTGGTTGAGGGTTCTTTTTCTACAGGTGATTTACCTGGTTAAGCGTGCAAACTGTCCTAGCTGCTGAGTATTTAGTATATCACTGCAGTGGCTGTGAACTGAACTAGAACATGGTGTTTCTATTTTTGCTCTCTGCGATAGATTTTAGCAAACTTACTTTAAAGACACAAGTAATTAGAAGGAAAAAATTGCTGACATATTTTCCTTTTAAATAGCTTCCAGCATGGGCAAACTCGTTCTGTTCATAAAGCAACCCAGCAGACTCCACTTCCTCATTCTTTGCACAAGCACAGCTGACTCTCAGCACCTCGTAAGTCCTAACATCAGCCAGCATGGATTTTTAAAATAAATCCTAGCAACTGCAGTGTCCTTGCACAGTGTTTGAGTTGATGTCCCTGAATCACTAGGATACACTCAGCTTCTATGGTTGTGAAAGATTCCAAGAACAGCGGCTGCCCTGGAACTGGCCGTAGGATTAAAATATGCTGGTAAAAGTTAGGGGTCTCTCTCTTTCTCCTAGCCCTGCTCACAATCCTGATATGTCCCATGCACTTCATAGCTCAGCTGCTCTCATTTTCAAGGGTGACTGAAACCCAGGCACCAAGTTGTCAAGCCAATGAACCAGGCACCCAGTGGGACCAGGCCTTGTTCTACAATCTACCTTTGGCTACAAGTGGTACATACAGTAGATGTGGTTAAATGCTGTTGTCTATATACTGGCAACAGTAGTACCTCTAAGAATTTGGATTATGAATATTGGAGATGCACATATCTCAGAGCTGCAAAGGACCTTGACAGGTTATTGAGTCCACTTCCTTGCCTTCTTGGCAGGAGCAAGCACCCTCCCTGCTGAATATTTTTTTTAAATCTATTCACCCCAGACTCCTAAAGGGCCTGCTGAAGGATTGAACTCTCACACCTGGATTTACAAGGCTAATGTGCAAACCACTGAGCTATCCCCTCCCCTTCCTTCTAAACAATGAGGGCTGTCCAGTGCTTAGGCCTGTCAGACTTCTTGCTCTCTGCCAGTGTCCTGGCATTCCAGGTTTCACATCTAAATGTAAATGTTTTGCTCGTCTTTTTGCCCCTGTGAAGTGACAGGTGTCTCGCCATCCTCCCCCACCCCAGCCGCAGTTACCAGGCAGGTTGGGTTGAGACAGGCTTCTTTTTTAGGGCACGTTTTCTAGCCTCTTCTCAATCTGGGGGGAGCAGAGAGGATCCTAAATGGGGTTGCTCAGTGACAGCTACAGCTGCTGCGGCAAACTTATGTCTCCTGCAAGCATGCAACAACCATCTTGCAGCTGCCAGCTCTGTGATGGGATATGAATAAAAACTTCTGGCCGCACAAGCCTGCCCCTGTTGTGACTCGCTGATCACCGAAGTGCTTGAGTCACAGGAATAAGAATGAAATGAGATGGAAGTGAAAAGAGAAAGATGTACAGGTGATTATCTAAGGAAGAGCCTGTGAATGACAGTTTTATGTGGAGAAACCATTGCACGTCAGCATCTACACAACGCTTAACCAAGCTATGGTTGGTGGTGAAGAGGTCCAAAATAATTGGGAAGCTGTCCCGTGAATCATAGGTCCCAGCAGCTCATCTGCTTGAAGCTAGTGGCTGTCCAGGTCGCTGCTCATCCACCATCTTCGCTAGGGATCTGCTATTGGCTGCTTGACACGAGGATGGGGAAATATGCTCCTCTCACCAGCCAGCAATATGCATGATGTTCGGCTGATTGGCCAAGATCAGCATCCAGTGTGCCTATCTCTGTTTCCCACGTGGCTATGGAAAAGCAATTGTATGAGTTGTGTGGCATGTGGACCAGTACAGTATGACCACCTAAAAGAAACAAGCAGGGCTGTCTCACTGCAAAAGTGCTAGCTTTCCACCAGCACCCCAAACACTCATTGGGGCCAAATAGTATAGTGAGAACTTTATTATACCAGTCACAAAGATAGAGCCTTAAGAACTTTACAGGTGTATGAGATCAGTGCTGATAAACGCAGAGCGTGCACACAACCAAATGTAGTTTTATTTTTCCCATTAGGATTTCACACACCACAAACAAACAAATTATTTTGTCCAATTTATCAGGAAGAACAAAGCAACAGCAAAATAAAAGCGCTTCCGTACAGCTTCCTGAAACCTCCTGCCTTGTAAGTCACTGAACACTACCACCACCCAGTTGCCTTAATGGTGGAGTTTCAAGAAGATTAAGTTGAACTCCATTGGTCCTATATTTCTCTTGCACCCTAATTATAAAACCTACAAGGAATCCTGTGGCAGTTGAAAGACTAACAGATTTATTTGGGAATAAGCTTTCATGAGTACAAAACTCTTCATACAAAGTGGTTTGTACCCAGGAAAGGTTACACCCAAATAAATCAGTTGTCTTTAAGGTATCATAGGAGTCCCAGTTGGTTTTTACAGATACAGACTAACACAGCTGTTCCTCTGAGCCTAATTATAAAGGCATGGTAACTAGTAACAGGAAACAAGCATGTGCGTGCTAAGTAGGGTTGTAGTCTCATAGTGCTGGGTAGGGAGTTATGCGTCCCAGACTCTGACAACTAAAAGAGGCATGTAGTGTAATGAGAAATTGGCTGAAGCTTTGAAAGGCTGATAGGCCTAAACATATCTTACATCCTTTGCACCAAAGCCATGACAGGAGCGCTTGTAGCCAGGATCAATTGTTTTAAATCAAAGCAATTTAAATCATTAGCTTAAATCATAATTTACATCACCAAAAATCATTGATTTAAATCAAGCTCCCAAAAAAACTAAGCTTGTGCTTACAGCGCACTTAATTTTGACATTGAACTCTCGGGCATTTTGAGAAATGAAAAGAATGAGAATCCCTTAGAAAAACTGAGTTATGCTGAAGTAAAACAGGATAGTGTTTCTTAAGCTTTTTGAGACCATGGAACAGCAAAGAATATTTTTATGCAGAACACCTATAAACATTTTCTTTAAAAAAAATTGCTGTCAGACCAAAAGAAAGGCAAAAAAAAAAACAAAAAAAAAACCTAGCAACATTTTTCAGCAAAAACAAAATGATGCACTTGAATCTGGTATCACAGCAATGAAGAAGCAACATTGAATCTAGTGTTAATAATGGGAAATATATAAAATATTTATATGTAATATATATAAAATAAAAATAACAAAACATCAATGTATTATTTTTCCAAACACTTGTGGCACACCTGCAACTTGTTTACAGGACACCAATGTTCTGTAGAACATAGTTTAAGAAATGCTGCAAGGGAATAGACTTATGGCATCACCCTTATGGTCTGGGGCCCTGGTGTTCCAAAATAAGGGGCATTTATTCTGTAATATAAAATTTAAAAATGACACTCAGTGGTAATGGCAACTGATTTCTCTTTACTGTGGGTTTCTGTATTGTACACTTGAGTAATAGATTCTAAACCTAGTTAGCAAGCCATAAGGCTTAGCTAAACTAAACATTTTTCTAGTAACATCCAACACAGCAAACAGCTTGGCAATTTACTTGCCAAATCACAGTGCACTAAAAGGCATGGAGAAAGTCTTGAAGAAAGATGTATTGCAAAGTGAATTATTTAAGTTGACCCACTCAGCCATATTCACATCGTTTTCTCATTTAAGCAGTTTTCCTTAAAATGTTTCATCTTTGCAACTAGGCCCTGTATCATCTTGCACTGCTTACACTTGACATTTTCTCTTTTTAACCAGGGAATGAAATTCTTCAAAATATTCCTAATTAGGATCTCTTATGCACAAAAGCTGAGTTTGGGTTGTGTGTGTGTGTGTGTGTGTGTGTGTGGCAAAATTGTTGGGGAATATGGAAGGCTGTGTGTTTGCTGACTAATGTCTTCCCTTTTCCTTTCTAGTCCACTCCACTGTTCCTTTCTATCCTGCCTCCATCCTTTTCTGTATGTTGTCTCTGCCTTTAAGAGTGTTTTAACTAACTCCTCTGCCGTGCTTGGACAAGGTGCACCACAACGTTAGCACAGAACAAAAGTAATCCCTATCCATCCTGTGTCTCTCTTTGCACTTGTTACTTGTTAGCTGGCAACGAAACAGAAATTGAAAGTTCAAAATTTTCAGGAAGCAAGAGCTAGTAATTAAGCTGGACAGACTAGAGCTATTAATTCATTTCTTTGATACTGTTAAGTGTATGATGAGATGTAATTGTAGCTGTTACTTTTAAATGATTTAATGGTTTTGATTAAAAAATTTTTTTAAATCTATTATCCATCCTGCCTGTATCTTAAACAATGAGAACTATTATTGTTTTGGACACAATTGTGTCAGTTGTCTTTCTTGCCATTGCCCAGCAGTGGGTCATTTGTTTGGGGCTGTGTTCTGAGCCCTTCTTCTCCACTGGAGAAGGTAGACATCTCACAACAGAGCAAAACAGTCTTGTTTGTTGTTGTTTAAATACAGATATCTGCATCTGAGTCAGACTGCAAAGGAATTTCTCACACAATATAGGGAGATGAAAAATTTTATTCACACCATTTCAGATGAAAAATATCCTGGGATATTTTGATTGCACTGAAATTTGATTGAAGGGACATCATATAGGCTGGACCTGACTTGCATAACATACATCACAAGAAATTGCACATTTACTGTAGACTTCAAAACATAATAATCCCTTATGTTTACATAGTACTTATCACAAATCACCAAGTGGCTTTATAAATTCTTCAAACACAGGTCACTCCATCCACAACTAATATACCATTCTCCCAGAGGGGTAGCTGAGTTAGTCTCTAAGATGTCAAAGGTCTGCTTGTTATTTGTGACACCTAAGACGAACACATTTATTAGGTCATGAGCTTTTATGGGTAAAACCTATGTCTCCGTCCATCCTGCGCCCCCAGCACTGTTCCTACATATCCCACAAGAAATAGTATTTCTTGACAATAAGTGGCAGGGAATATAGGGATGCAGAATATATTTACTTGACATAGCATTTGGAAATGCAAAGGAATCTTCAGTCCCCAGAAGACAGTCGGGGGCGGGGGGGTTATATTTATAAAAACACAGGAAATTCACTGTGGTGAAATAAATACATTGCATATGTTTATTACAGTTTATCAAAAAGGGAATGAACAGAATTACTTTAAATAAAAGTGAAATACTGTTCTCCCACTGAAGAATTATGAACAAGTAACATCCCATATAAAAGTAGGTCTTTATGACAGATATAAAAAAGCACTGAGCCAGCTACAGTGCATTGCATAGAGAGCTGCTATCAGTCAGGCTGCATCTACACTAGCAAGTTCTTTGGAAAGATTTTTTCAAAAAGACGATGGCTCTTTCAAAAGGTCCCATGGAATGTCTACACACAAGTGTTCTTTCAAAAGTAAATTGAAAGACTGGTGCTCCTTTGGAAATTGCTCTTCCCTTCCCATTTCAGGAAGAGAGCCCCCTTCCGAAAGTTGCTTTAAAAAAAAAAAAAGTGCAGATGCTCCAGTCTTTTTTTTCCCCCCCGCTTTTCCTTTCAAAAAAGCAGTCCTCACAGGGCCTGATTTTTTTGCTCCCTGGCCCATTCTTTCGAAAGAGCAGGAGCTGTGTGGAGGCTCCGTTTCGAAAGAGCAGATCACTCTTTTGCTCTGCTTTTTTGTGGGTGAATGCATTCTTTCAAAAGAAGTTCCTTCTGAAGAGATCTTCCAGAAATGGCTTCTTTGGGAAGATCTCTGTAGTGTAGACGTAGCCTCAGAATTTAAACAAGATGAATTTAGAAAAAGAAATCTAGTCAGACCTCAGAGGAATATCTACATGCTGTAGACAAATGCAGAGAGGAAACAGTCGACCACTTTGTGCAGAAGCAAATTTTCCATGCAGTGACAGGTGCTAATCTTAAAGTTGTAAGAGAAAGTATAGCAGAATTTTTAAAAGATTAAAATAGATTAATTTTTTTTAACCAAGCTTTAAATCTAATAGTGATTCAGTCAGAAGCCAACCCTTCTACCCAGTTACTTGATGATCATGCTTACTCTTTAAAATCCCACCACCAACTGTAGTGACTTAAAATTCTTACTTATGAATTTAGTATTTTCCCCTTCATTCCTCCACACTAATTGTAACAGACAAGACATAATCTGGAAAGAAGGTGAGTATCAAGAAAACAGATTCCTTCCAGTTACATTGCAAACCAGTCTCTAACCTAAATACTTGTTTCTTTCTTCCTGTGCTAACTCCATAGAGCAAAAGCAGAGATTTGATTCCTCTTAACTAGCAAATGTAATAGAAAAACAAAATTATGAACCTAAACAATAGGTTAGGAATGCAACATGTACCTAAAGCTAATGTAGCCAAACTTCCCAGAAAAGATAGCTTTTCGTTGATTTATAAAGTCTTGCTGAAACATGCAAAACTTTGGGCACTTAGGTTTTTCATTCCAAAAATTGCACAATATTTTATTGGTTTATAGACTTGGAAATCACATCTCAGAATCTGGTATATGATCACCCTGGTTGAATAAATCACTGTCTGTGGGTCTGATATATAACAGATCTGGATAAGAAGCAGCACTTTGGCCAACAAAAGCTGAAAGTCGATAGTGACACATTTGGCCTGCAGTGCTGGAGGACCTATGCATTCAGGCTGTGTCTCCGCTAGAGAGTTTTGTTGAGAGAAGGGGCCTCCTATCGATATAACTTGGGGAGTGTCTACACACTTAAAGCATTCTGTCAACAGAGTCTTGACAGTATTATACCTCCAAAATTTGAGGTATAACAATCTCTCAACCGAGTACTGTTGACAGAAGTGCAGTGTAGACATGGAGTAGTTTGGGTCAGAGAGCGAAACAAATACTGAAGGACAAGAGAATTAAAAGATCCCCATGATAAAGAAGCAGCAAACAGCTCAGGTGTGCTCTTTGATTAAGGTTAGTATGAACTCAGGTGCCTGGTATTGCACAGAGCCCACTTCCCTGAGTTCTCAATGAAGGAGGTATAGAAAGACTATGTGCAAGAATTCAGGGGATGGGGGACAGGCTGCCATCTGAACCTGGTTCTTTCTGAGCAAGATTAGAAAAACGAAAGGAAGTTTGAAAACCAGAACTGGAGTATTTGTGAAAGGTCATTTTCCACACTCATTTCACACTGTCGTCCCAAACTGGCTCATATCCAATTCCTGATCTTCCAGGTCACTTTCACTGAGTGAAAAGTCTTTGTTCTTTGATAACTGGTTGGTGATGCAGTTTGACTCCTGGAACTCGTGAACTGAAGAACTAGAATCACTTTGCATCCCTGGGAAGGTACTTAACTGTTCCCCTTCTGCCATGTAAGACAGAAGATTGTCTAGTAGGGGCCGACTTCTGCAGATCTTAGTCAAAAGATGACTCCTGTGCTTCAGCTGTACAATTAAGTCATCTTTGTTCTGGATCACATTCAACAGCTTCTGAATTGTCTCCTCAGATGACAGCAACTTCTGCTGTAGGGCAGTAATTTCTCTTAGAAAAAAACAGAAGAAAAATAGTCTCAAAACACAGCTACTAGTATGCACACAACTACCGTTCCTCATGGGACAGCTATGTTTGCCCTCATCTTAAAAGCCCAAAGGGTGTTTTTGGTTTAAAAAAAAAAAAGTGGTTACATAAAATGTTGAAATTATCCCTGTATAATTTCAAGCTTTCTGAATCACTCTCTCTCTCGTGTTCCCCTCTTTGGGTCTGCTGTTTATATAGCTCTAAAACAGCACTGGCAGTTCAGTGATACTTAAGGTTGGTTATTACTTTCTACTATAAGACCTTGTTTTTTATAGTGTTGCCACACTAACTTTTCAGACTGAAATTTCCCATGCTGGTTGAGTGCCCAGGACTGATTTTTTTTTTCCTCTTGACAGTTTCAATTAAAAAAAATCAATGGCAGCTGACTAAGCGGGTCTTTGCCCATGAAAGCTTCTGCTCCAAAATACCGGTTAGTCTATAAGGTGCCACAGGACTTCTTGTTGTTTTTCAACTGTTTTAGATAACTTTAGGGAAAAATACCTTGTTTGGCCATGTTAAAAAATTCTTACAACCATTTAATTACAAAGCCCTGGTAGCCCCTCTCTTCCAGAACAGGGCTATGAAATTTGCAAGGGGTGTGTGTGTCTGTTTTGCCGATATGACAACTTATGAATCGCTGACAACTGTCGTTTGCACATGTTCAGAAAGGGCTTGATACAAGTTGGCAGCTGAATTCTCCAAGCATTACATCTGTACTGAGAATGCACGTACAGCTCTGCCATGCCCACTGAAACGCACATATCCCCCACCTCACTGGGGCTGGAAATGCTCCACCCATTGCTGCAGGAGCTTAAAGAACTTTTCACATCCTTGCACCTCTGTTGGACCAACAAGCTCCAAAATATAGAGACACTTTATCCTTTTGCTTTCATCCTGCTAGCATCAAGGAGATGGTAGAAGCAGCCTTACTCATTCTTTTGTATCTGAAGAGCCAAGGCTAGAAGCAGAGGGGAACAGAGGGATAAGTGGATACGCATGTCAGCCAGGGAGAACAGAAGCAGAGGTAGACAGAAGTATCTGTAACCAAAGTATATGCTCCTCTGGAACCTAGAGCTGAACCCAGGATTTTTGAGTCTCAATATTCTGCTGTCAACAGAAAACCCACTAGCAAAATGGGGTAATTCTTCCCCCCCTAATTGCTCCACATACACAATAACTGCCTATTAATGCTATCAGATGTTCAATTAACACAAGTGGCACTTTGATTTAAAGATCCTGACCCTGTTAATGATCCATATGATGACCAACATACTTCACAGGAAGATATTTCTATTGTTCATTTGCTTTGATCAATCACCTTAAAAGAACACCATGATTTCAAAAACAAGAAGTCCTGTGGCTCATTATAGACAAGCAAATATATTGGAGCATAAGCTTTTGTGGGCAAATACCTGCTTTGTCAGATGCATTGATTCCAAAGGAAAAGTACTGAAAAGGTAAGAAATACCAGAATTAAAGAGCATGTGATCACATACTTTTTTCTCTGAAATGTGTTTTATTCAGTGTACAGGTGAACCATGCTCAGGAAATCACCATCACAGGAGGACTGAATTAGAACTGCAGTGGCACTCTTAAGGTTGATGTTTCTTACCTTTTTAATCCCTGATTTTGTAACCTCTATGCCCACCCCTGGTGTTTTGTAGCAGCATTTCCTTCCCATTGTTCTCAAAAAAATGACACAAGCTGTTTTAAATGAAGCTTTCCAAAAAGAAATTCCAGCTGAATAGTGACAGAGAAGTACCTGTGTTAGACCAGCATCTGATGAAGTGAGTCTTTGCTCAGGAAAGCTCATGCTCAAAACTTTTCTGTTAGTCTACAAGGTGTGATGGGGTTCAGGGGTCCCCCTGCACTCCACCCCATCCGCTGGCAGGAGAGACTCTCACTCAGCAGGTACAACAGCAGGTTTATTAGGCAACAGATGTCCAGTTTCTCACAGAAGCAACAGCATAGCAGCCAGAGACAGTCCTTCCAACCTGTCCTGGGGAGAAGACCCCGAGGGGTGCCCCTCTGGGATGTAGCTTCCCCCTCCTCAGGCTGGCTGCCTTCCAGCTCTCCCTTTTCCTAGCCTCCAACTGCCGCCCCCGATTCAAAAACCCAGCTCAGCTCCTCCCTGCTCTTTGTTCAGGCAGGGGTGTCACCTGCCAGTTGTAGCCCCAGGGTCATCCTTAGCCACTGGGAGCTGCTGCTTGCCTCAGACATCCAGCCTAACTCACACATGCACTCCCCCCACTCCATCACATCTCTCCCACCTTCCAGACCGCACTGAGCGGGGTCACTTAGCCAGTGACCTGGGGAAGTTCGGGGCCCTCCCTGCGTGACAGGGCATCGGCTATGGTGTTGTTGTTCCCCTTGACGTGGACCACCTCCATGTCGTAGTCCTGCAGGAGCAGACTCCACCGCAGGAGCTTGGCGTTGGCCCCTTTTATGTGATGCAGCCAGGTCAGGGGTGAGTGATCGGTGTACACGGTGAAACGCCGTCCAAACAGGTACGGCTGCAGCTTCCCCAGCGCCCACACCATGGCCAGACATTCCTTCTCTATGGCCGCGTAGTTCTGCTCCCGGGGCAGCAGCTTCTTACTCAGGTACACGATGGGGTGTTTCTCCCCTTTGTCATTCACTTGCATTAGCACCGCCCCCAGCCCCACGTCTGAGGCATCGGTGAACACCAGGAAGGGCTTGTTGAAGTCTGGATTTGCCAGCACTGGGGCCCTGACCAGAGCCTCCTTCAGCGCGCAGAGGGCCTCTTGGCACTGCTCTGTCCAGACCACCTTGTCAGGCTTTCCCTTTCTACATAGCTCCATGAGGGGGGCTGCGATGGAGCTAAAGTGGGGCACAAACCTCCGGTAGTACCCCACCATCCCAATGAAGGCCTGGACCTGTTTCTTAGTCTGGGGTGTTGGCCAATCTCTGACAGCCTCCACTTTAGCTGGCTCTGGCTTTAAGCAGCCGCTGCCCACCTTGTGGCCCAGGTAGGTCACCTCAGCCATTCCCACCTTGCACTTCCCTGCCTTGATAGTCAGACCGGCCTTCTGGAGTCGGTCCAGCACCTGCTTGAGTTGGGACACATGGTCCTCCCACGTCTGGCTGAAGATGCAAATGTCGTCCATGTAAGCCAGGGCAAAGCTCTCCATCCCTTTCAGTAGCTGGTCCACCAGACGCTGGAAGGTAGCGGGTGCCCCCTTGAGGCCAAAGGGCAGGACCAGGAACTCGTAGAGCCCCACAGGAGTGATGAAAGCCGACTTCAGCCGGGCATCTTGGTCTAATGGCACTTGCCAGTACCCCTTGGTGAGGTCTATGGTGCTGAGGTAACGGGCTCCCCGCAGCTTGTCTAAAAGGTCATCAGGCCTGGGCATGGGGTAGGCGTCCGAGACAGTGATGGCGTTAAGCTTGCGATAGTCCACACAAAACTGAACAGACCCATCTTTTTTAGGGACTAACACCACGGGAGAGGCCCAGGGGCTGGACGAGGGTTGGATCACCCCCAGAGCCAGCATGTCTTCAACCTCCCGCTCTATGTCCTGAGCCGTCCTCCCTGTGGCTCTGAATGGCACACACTTGATAGGGGCGTGGGTGCCTGTCTCTATTCGGTGGACAGCCAGGTCAGTGCGTCCGGGTCTGTCCGAGAACAGCTGTTGATGCGAACGCAGCACCTCTTTGATCTCCGTCTGCTGGGCAGGGGTCAGCTGGTCTGAGAGGGGAATAGACTCCAGCAAGGAGCCAGCTCCAGTCCTTGTGAGTAAATCCACCAAGGGATCATCCCCCTGCCCCTCCCAGTGTCTGCACACGGCCAGCACCAAGTTCTGTCTGTCCCAGTAAGGTTTCATCATGTTCACATGATAGACCCGGTGGCTGTGGGCCCGGTTCGACAGTTCCACCACATAATTCACGTCATTTAGCTGTTTGACAACCTTGAAGGGCCCATCCCAGGCCGCTTGCAGCTTGTTCCGCCGCACAGGTATAAGGACCATCACTTGATCCCCGGTGGCATAGGCTCGGGCCCTGGCGTTACGGTCATACCAGACCTTTTGCTTCCTTTGGGCCATGGAGAGGTTCTCCCTGGCCAGGCCCATGAGCTCGGTGAGTTTTTCCCGGAAGGTCAGTACATACTGTACCACTGACTCCCCTTCAGGAGAGGCCGTCCCCTCCCACTCTTCTCTGAGCAAGTCCAAGGGTCCCCGTACCCTCCTTCCATACAGCAGCTCAAACGGGGAGAACCCCGTGGATTCCTGGGGCACCTCCCTGTATGCAAACAGCAGGTGGGGTAAGTACTTGTCCCAGTCATGGGGGTATTGATTCATGAAGGTTCTCAGCATCTGCTTCAGAGTCCCATTGAACCTCTCCACCAGCCCATTGGTCTGCGGGTGGTAGGCTGTGGCCCAGGTGTGCCGGACCCCACACTTGTCCCACAAGCTTTGCAGTAGGGCCGACATGAAGTTGGACCCCTGATCTGTGAGGACCTCCTTGGGGAACCCCACTCTGCTGAAGATGGACAGCAGTGCATCTGCCACGGTGTCAGCGTCGATAGAGGTCAAGGCCACTGCTTCTGGGTATCGCGTGGCAAAATCTACCACTACCAAAATATATTTCTTCCCCGAACGCGTTGCCTTGCTGAAGGGGCCCACTATGTCTATAGCCACTTTCTGGAAAGGCTCCTCTATGATGGGCAGTGGCCTCAAGGCAGCTTTCCCCTTGTCCCGGCTCTTCCCCACCCTCTGGCAGGGATCGCAGGACAGGCAATACAGACGGACAGCTGCAAAGATCCCTGGCCAGAAAAAGTTCTGTAACAACCTTCTCCTGGTGCAGTGGATCCCCTGGTGTCCTGCGAGCGGGACATCATGGGCTAGGTACAGCAGCCTGCGCCGGTACTTTTGGGGAACCACCAGTTGCCTCTGGACCTTCCATGGCTCCGCTTTGCGTCTGGGAGCCCATTCCCGGTACAGGAATCCCTTTTCCCACAGGAATCTCTCCCTGCAGCCCTCCCCCAGCTGTGGAGCTGGGCTGAGACTGGCCAGTTCCCTCAGCTTCTGCAAGGAGGGGTCTCTCTGCTGCTCTGCCTGGAATTCTTCCGCTCGGGCAGGAGCAGATGCTACTTCCCCATCCCTGCCTGGCTCCAGCACCCCTGGCCTGTGAGATCTGGTTTTTGGGGGCCCCCTTTCTCTCAGGGTTGGCCCCTGTGGCTCCTGTGACTTTGGCTGGGCCTGTACCCCTGAATCTGGGGAGCGCACCCCTCATTTTCTTTGGCTACGGGTCAGGACCAGGGCACGAGGGCGTTCACCTTGCCAGTTCTCCAGGTCAGCCCCCATCAGTACATCTGCCGGCAAATGGCTGTGCACGCCCACTTCCTTGGGGCCTTCCTTCTTCCCCCATTTCAGGTGCACTCTCGCCATGGGCACCTTGAAAGGGGTCCCATCAATTCCTGTTATCGTCAGGTGGGAATCGGGTATCATGCAGCCCGGTGCCACCACCCCGGGTCGGGCCAGCGTCACGTCAGCGCCTGTGTCCCAGAACCCCGTGACCTTTTTCCCGTCTACCTCGAGGTGTTTGAGACACTTGCTCCACAGAGGCAGTGCCGCCCCCACTCTGTAAACTGGCCTCTGAGCATTTGGTCCCCCTGAGGAGCTGGTCTGTGGGGCGGACTCGGCCCAATCCGAGTGCCCATTGTCAGCACCACCCGCCTTGGCCGCCAGCCCCTCTGGCTTCTGGGACTCCACCCAGTTGACTCCACGACGCCCCGGCCTGCTCAACCTGTCTGGGAGCCTGGGGCATTGGGCTGCTCTATGCCCCTTTCGCCCACAGCGATAACAGCCTGGGTCTTGTTGTGTCCCTCGGGCCGGCTGCTCTGTCCGGGCTCTGTTTGGCTCTCTGGGGGGTGGGTGGCTGGCCCCTCTTTCCTGGGCTTGCCCAAGAGGTGGTCCCCTCTGTCGTACAGTTAGGGACCGGTCTCTCTGAGATTCTCGGTCTCTCCGGGACTCCCTCTCTCTCCGGGACTCCCTCTCTTTGTGGGGCTCACTTTCAAACCTGGCCCGGCTGTTTGTGAAGTCATCTGCCAGTTTCCCTGCATCATGTGAGTCCCCTGGCTTCCGGTCCACGAGCCACACCCTCAGGTCAGGTGCGCACATCTCGTAGAATCGCTCCACGACCGCCAGCTCGATCAGGTCCTCTACGGAATGGACTCCCATTCCGAACGCCCACTTCTGGTAGTATTGCTTCAGGCGGGCGGTTGTATCTACATGGGTTTCCTCTGGCCTCTTCTGCGCCTCCTGGAACTTCTTCTTGTACATCTCCGGAGTCAGCCCGAAATTATGCAGCAGGGCCTGTTTGAACCGTTCATAGTCCCCAGGCTGCAGCCCCACCAGCTGGCTGAGCACCGCTGCAGCCTTCTGGCCCAGCAAGGGGGTGAGGTGCCGGAGCCACTCATCTGGGGGAACCTCATGCAACTCACAGGCTCGCTCAAAGGCGGTAAGGAACTCATCCATGTCCCCTGGGTCCTGACACTGGGCCAGCACACGCGTCTCCAAGTGACTGGCCACCCCGAGCCGTCTGGCCCTCTCCCCGCTTACCACAGCTGGGGCCTCTTGGCGTCTTGCCTCTGCCATGGTTTGCTCATGCTCCCGCTCTCGCTCTCTCTCCTCACGCTCTCGCTCTCTTTCCTCCCGCTGTCTCTCTTGGAGCTGGCACTCATGCTCACGCTCTCTTTCTCGTTCCTGGCGCTCGTGCTCACGCTCTCTTTCCCGTTCCTGGAGCTCACGCTCACGCTCTCTTTCCCGTTCCTGGCGCTCACGCTCTCTTTCCCGTTCCTGGTGCTCCAGTTCCTTTAATTTCACCTCGAGTTCCAGCCGTCGCAGCTCTGCGGCGGGGGACTCTGCCCGCGATGGACCACCGCTAGCTGAGCGTGACCTGGCGGGCACCGCGTCTGTCTGACGGCGTCGAGCCCCTGCTCCTGTCGGAGAATCCGAAACGCTTCCCGAGGCTGACCGGCCACTTTCTGCCGGGACAGGCTCTGCCCCCCCGGATCGGTCATTCTTTTCCAGCTGTGCAATCAGCTGGGCCTTGGTCGCCTTCCCCACGGTCAGGCCCCTCTCTCTGCACAGCCCCGCTAGCTCTGCCTTCAGGAGTCGGGTATAATCCATCTCCCCGCTATCTCCCGGGATATCCACTCACCAGCAGCAGCTGCAGGAATGGCTCTGTTCCCCCTCTGGCTCTTGAGACTCCTTCCTTCTCTGGTGCTCAGTCAGCCACTGCTGGGAGCTCATCCGTGGGTGCAGTGCATCCCACTTCTGACACCAGTGTGATGGGGTTCAGGGGTCCCCCTGCACTGCACCCTGTCCGCTGGCAGGAGAGACTCTCACTCAGCAGGTACAACAGCAGGTTTATTAGGCAACAGATGTCCAGTTTCTTACAGAAGCAACAGCATAGCAGCCAGAGACAGTCCTTCCAACCTGTCCTGGGGAGAAGACCCCGAGGGGTGCCCCTCTGGGGTGTAGCTTCCCCCTCCTCAGGCTGGCTGCCTTCCAGCTCTCCCTTTTCCTAGCCTCCAACTGCCGCCCCCGATTCAAAAACCCAGCTCAGCTCCTCCCTGCTCTTTGTTCAGGCAGAGGTGTCACCTGCCAGTTGTAGCCCCAGGGTCATCCTTAGCCACTGGGAGCTGCTGCTTGCCTCAGACATCCAGCCTGACTCACACAGGCACTCCCCCGACTCCATTACACAAGGTGCCACAGAACCCTTTGTTGCTGTGTTAGTCTGTACTCCAACAAAACAAAACAGCAGAAAAGCAGCGCTTTAAAGACTAACACAATGATTTATTCTATGATGGGCTTTCCTGGGACAGACCCACTTCAGCTCAATCTCATTTCCAACCCAGACTGCCATAAACACAGAGGTCCCACCAAGAACTGCAAGTACACAGGACGGGAGGGGGAGCTGTCACCCGAGCCAGAGCGTGAAAACTGATTATAACTGGGGACAGGACCAAGCAAGGGAAAACACGGTCCCCTGCTGACCGGTGCTGAAGGGCACGAACCGATGCAGCTTTTCCGAGAATGCCCGAACGCGTTGGTGTCCAGAGCAGACCCACAACCCCCGCCCAGGCTTTCGGGCGTCCGGCCCTGCCCGCCTGCGCACAAGCCTCGCTCCGCTCCAGCCAGACAGGGGGCAGAGCGCCCGAGCCCGCCGCGGGCACAGCAGCGCCGGCTGCGCTCCCCTGCCCCGGGGGATGCGCCGCGCCGCGCCACCGGCCTAGCCGAGGCCCGCGCCGGGCGGCCGGGCTCCGCGCAGCCCCGGGCCGGCGCCGCGGCACGGCGAGGGCGGGCGCTACCTGTCCTTGGCCGCCCCCAGCTCCAGCAGCGCCGCGCGCAGCTCGCCGTCCTTGCGGATGAGGCTCTCCGCCTGGCCGCGCACCGTGCGCTCGGCCGCGCCCAGCCGCCCCTCCAGCTCCGCCACGCGCCCGTGCAGCGCCGCCAGGTGCGCGTTGGCCTCGCGGATCTGCACGACCGGCGGCGCCGACATGTCAACCGGGCCGCCGCGGCGCCCGGCTCCCGCCCAGCCGGCCCCGGGCAGGGGCGGTGCCAGGAAGGCCCCGCCCCAGGCAGCTCGCTCCGTCCGCGGAGCCCTGGCTTTGGGAGTCCCCCGGACAGCAGGCCCTGGCCCCCGGGGGTGCGGCCCTGTAGAGACACGGGGTGGAGCAGGCGGGTGGGACCCCGGCCAGAGGGCGGGCGGTTTGGGGGCGGGGCAACCAAGGAAGAGGGGTGCTTTGGGCGCACGTAGTGGGGGCGGGGTGCGAGCTTGAAAGAAACTCTTTGGCCCAGTTTCATCTCCCCTCACTTCAGGTAGCACCAGTGTGACCCGCTTAGAGGGCAGCCGGCAAAGCAACATGCAAAAAGTGGGATCTCTGCAGCTTCTGATTTACCTTCCTAAAAAGGGATGAGATTTGGAGGCTCTTTTCTGGGCTAGCGGGGCGCTGCAGCTACTCCGTATTCCTTCCCCAGAAGGAGACACACGCTTTTGGCTGAAAGGAGATGGTCTGCGGTTTCATTGGGACACGACTTCCAGAGAGGTAGCCGAGTGAGTCTGTAGCTTCGAAAACAACAAGAAGTCCTGTGGCACCCTATAGACAGGGCAGGTCTTTGCCCATAAAAGTTTACACTGCGAAATATAAAGCAGCAGTAACGTAGCACTTTACAGACTAACAAAATGATTTATTTGGTGATGAGCGTTCATGGGACAGATCCACTATGATCCGATGAAGCGGGTCTGTGCCATGAAAGCTCATCACTGAGTAAATCATTTTGTTAGTCTTTATAGTGCTATATGACTGCTGTTTTGTTTTGGTAGAATACAGACTAACACGGCTACCTCTCTGTTACTGCTCCAAAGTACGTTAGTCTATAAGGTGCCCCAGGATTTCTTGTTGTATTGGGACAAAATATTTTGCATCTCCTACAAGGAGTTCCCTGACAAGTTTCACCCTAAAAAACACCCCCCACACTAGGTGCCTCAGCCTGAGCGCAGTTTCTAAAACAAGGACAGATTCCACAGAGGACTTAGTGGCCTGTGGTGTGAGACCCAGTAAAAATTTCTTTACAAAATATAAGGTCTCATTGCCGCAGTTGTGACTCTTGGTAAAGTCTCGATTTTTGTGAAGATGAACCCAATGTCTCAGCAAAACAGCCTGGGCCAAAAGTCACTTTTCACTCATTAAAAAGAAGCTAAAGGGAAATGGAAATAGTGTGGATCCTGCCTTCTGCACAGACAATGGAATCATAGACTACTAGAACTGGTAGTTAACAGAGCAGATTACATAGGGAGATTGGTGAACTGGGGTTCCTACTCAAATTTGACACATTAACTCTTGGTATGAACAATGACAGCAATTATCTCACACATTACAAGGACTGCTTCCGTTCCTTTGATGTTCATAATGATCTCTGGCAAGACACTTAACATCCCCCATCCCTCAACGCCCTTCTTCAGTTCTATGAATTTGATTTGTCACTTTTTATCGCAGTTTTTTTGGACCTCTGTGCTATATAACTGAGTCTGGACTGGAAATGCTATAGATCTGAAGAAGTGGGTCTGCCCCATGAAAGCTCATCACCTAATAAATCATATTTTGTTAGTTTTTAAAGTGCTATATGACTGCTGCTTTGTTTTGTTAGAACTGGAAGGGCCCTCAAGAGGTCATCGAAGCCAGGAGCAGGCACCATCTAGATCATCCCTGATATGCTTTAAAGAGTAACAAAATGATTTATTCGGTGATGAGCTTTTGTGGGACAGACCCACTTCATCAGATCAACAGCATTTCCAGTACAGACTGACATATATAAGTATAGAGATCCAAAAAAATATTGCAATAAAAGCTGACAAATCAAATACATAGGACTGAAGGAGGGGGATGAGGGGTGGAGGATGTTAAGTGTCTTGCCTGAGATAATTACAAGCATCAAAAGAAGGGAAGCAGTCCTTGTAATGCATGAGGTAATTGCTGTCTTTGTTCATACCAAGTGTTAATGTGTCAAATTTGAATATGAACTCCAATTCACAAATGTCTCTATGCAATGTTTTTAAAGTCTGTTTATTCTAAGACACAGATTCTCAGGTCTTTAACAGAATGGCCCATACCACCGAAGTGCTCACTGAGTGGCTTATGTGTTGAGTTTCTTGCTGTCTGTTCTGTGTCCATTTATTCTTTGGCGAAATGTTTGCCCAGTTTGTTCAATGTACATAGTGGCAGGATAATTGGCACATAATGACATGTATAATATTGTTTGAGGAACGAGAGTGAGCCCTTGATCTTGAAACTAAGGTGGTTACATCCAGCGCTGGTCTCCTCAGAATAAATATGTGGACAAAGTTGGCAACGGGGTTTGTTGCAAGGAGAAGTTCCAGGATTAGTATTACTGTGGTGTAGCCTGTGATTGCCGGTGAGGTTGTCAATAGGAGAGGCCAGGCCTGTCACCTCGGGCCGTTCTTCCCCCCCCGCCCCAACGCCAAATCCTCCCCACTGAAGGGTCCGACCTTCCCCCAGCTGGCGGGTAACTGGCTGTGCCGGATAGATTTGCATTTCCCCCCTTTACTGCCTAGCACCCCCCCGCCCCAGGCGCTCCCCACGTGCGGGCGCGGCTAAGACCCCGCCCGTCCCACACCGCCCTGGTCACGTCTCCTAGCTAGGCGGCCCCACGGTGGCTCCCCGCCCCGCTGCAATGCCGCCAGCGCGCCCGCTTCGCTCAGGACTCGCGCTGCACCCGCGTGCGGAGGGCGGGGCGTGGAGCCTTCCGTAGCTCCGCCCACAGCATGGCGGAGCGTGACGCCAACGCCGGGAGGAGGAGCCTCCCGCAACGCTCGCGAGAGCGAGCAGGTGTCGCGATACTAGCAGGGGAGGCGTCTGGCGGTGGTGCCCTTGCACCGGTGCGGCCATGTCCGGCTACTGGGAGAGCCCGGAGGGGACCGACTGCGCCCGCAAGACCTGGATCACCGGCCGCATCGGGGCGGCGCTGGGTGAGGCGCCGGGCTCGGCCTTCCCGCCGCGAGGCCTGGCTTGTGCTCCGGCCGCGGGGAGCTGCCCGGCCTCCCCTGCCTAGGCCGAGCCTGGCCCTGCAGCCCGGAGGCGCCTCAGAGGCGCCCGTCAGCAGCAGCCGCCGCCGCCGCCGACGGGGGCTGGAAGGGGGCCCTGAGCAGCAGAGCTGGCTGCAGCCCTCCCCGCCCCCCATTCGTGGCCGTCTCGGACCTTGCAGACTGGTCCTTCCCCCGCCCCCCACGGCTGTGATTTACAGCCACCGGGGGGGGGGCGGTGTCGGGGGCTGCGGCCCCACGAGGGGCCACGAGACGCTTTTGTCACAGGGGTCGCCGTGCTAGTCGGCGTCGTTGAAAACAAGGCGCAGTCCGGTGGCACCTCGCAGACGCACTGATAGTGTGGAGCATAAGCTCCCGTGGGCGAAGACCCGCTTTGTCGGATTATTGTAGGGGTGTAATGCTGCGCCCCCCCCCCCCCCGGTTTCTTGGGTGTCTTCGGAGCTGAGGGGTTGGAGACCTGGGGCTGTTGGTCGGGAGCCCAGCTGGGAGGGCAGCGCTGCTGTCGGCTACACCCCAGGAGTAAGGCTAGCATTACCGTACCCTATAACCCTAGTATCATGAAATTGACCAAAATGCCCCAGGAATTTGGCGGTGCTTTTACTCCTTGGTGCAGCTTGAAAACTCCTCAGTCCCAATAGGCAAAGGGACCTCCCTTCCCACCTTTGAAAGTAAGTTACACACACAAATTGTAGCCGTTAAAGTGGTATTAAGGCTTTAAAAGTCTATCAGGACAGGACTACAATGTTAATTAGGCCCCATTGCACATATTTTCAAAAACAAGAAGTCCTGTGTCACCTTTTAGACTTAATATATTTTGGTGCATAAGCTTTTGTGGGCACAGACCTGCTTTATCAGATGCACGAGTGGAGGTTCCAGAGGAGGGTCTGAATTTATAGGCTCATGAAAAGGAGGGAGTGCCAGTCAAGAGGAGGGCAAGAGTTGAAAAGGTCAGTGCAGTCACAAAGGATGTGGCCCATTCTGAGCAGCTAATGTGAAGTTGTGAACAGCAGGAGAGGAGAAACAAGGTCAATTCAGTCAGGAAGGATGTGGTCCATTATCAGTAGCTAAAGTTGAAGTGTAAGCATCAAGAGAGGAGAAACTGCTTTTATAATTGGCCAGCCACTCCCAGTCTCTGTTCAATCCTTGGTTGATGGTGTCAAATTTGCAAATAAATTGCAACTCTGCAGTTTCTCTTTGGAGATGGTTTTTGAAGTTTTTTTTTGTTGCCGGATGGCTACTTTTAAATCTGTTATTGAGTGTCCAGGAAGATAGAAGTATTCTACAGGTTTTTATATGTTCATCATCATCAATAACCGTGGGCTCAGCACCTGTTGGTGTCTGATGTCTCTCTCACTATTTCCTTCCATCTTTCCCTATCCAGTGCAGAGTGGCTTAGTTTCTGTAGACTAACGCCGCACCAATCTACTGCATCATCTATGCATTCTCTGTGAGGTCTGCCTCTCCTATTCAAACCGTCCATTATGCCGAATACTAGGGTCTTGATTTTTTGTTCGTCGTTCATTCTGCAAATATGTCCAAATAGTTGTAGCTTCCATTTTATAACCTTCTGCAGCAGGTTCTCTTTCGGCTGTATCTTCCTTTATAATTCCTCATTGGTGACCTTCTGCATCCATCCCATTCTCAGAATCTTTCAATAACAACTCCTTCAAATGCTAGTATTCTTCGTTTCGAATCTTTTGTTATCGCCCATATCTCACATCCGTACAACATGCTGCTGAATACATACTTTTTCAAGATGCCCAGCTTCATTCTTAAGCTAATTGCTTTGCTTTTCCAGATCTTACCCATCACCTTCAAACTCGCTCTTGCTTTCGCTATTCTAGTTGCTATTTCCTTCTTACAGTCTAGATCATACGTTATGTTGCTCCCCAGATATGTGCACTTCTCTACCTTTTCTAGTTCAATACCATCCACACTGATCTTCCTTCCTATTTCCTTATCTTCATTGTTTTATCAATGTTCATAATCAGTCCGTACCGCTTCCCTTCTTCATTTAACACCTACACCATTTTTGCTAGCTTCTCCTCATCTTCCTCAATTATAACTATATCATCCGTGAACCTCAAGTTGTTAATTCTTTTCCCGTGTACAAATATCCCTTTTACCTCTTCCTTGATCTTCCATTCCTGATATCTGATTTGTGTCCATTTATTCTTTTACATAGCAACTGTCCAGTTTGGCCAATGTGTATTGCAGTGGGGCATTGCTGGCACATGCTGGCATATATTATATTAGTAGATGTGCAGGTGAGTGAGCCCCTGATGGTGTGGTTGATGTGGTTCGGTCCTATGATGATGTCACTGGTGTAAATATGTGAGCAGAGTTGGCACCAAGGTTTGTTGCAGGGGTTGGGTCCAGGTTTAGAGTTACTGTGGTGTGGTCTATAGTTGCTGGTGAGGATTTGTTCCAGGTTGGAGGGCTGTCTGTAGGCGAGGACTGGCCTGCCTCCCAGGGTCTGTGAGAGTGAAGAATTGTTGAGGATGGGTTGTAGATCACCGATGAGGCGCTGGAGGGGTTTTAGCTGGGGATTGTGTGTGATAGCCAGGGTGTTCTGTTGTTTTCCCTGTTGGACCTGTCTTGTAGCAGGTGGCTTCTGGGTACATGTCTGGCTCTGCCAATCTGTTTCTTCGCTTCCTTAGGTGGGTATTGTAATTTCAGGAGATCTTGGTAGAGGTCTTGTTTGTCTCTGTCTGAGAGATTAGAACAAATGTGGTTGTACCTTAGTGGCTGGCTGTATACAATGGATTGTGTAGTGTACCCTGGATGGAAGCTGGAAGCAATGAGGTAAGCATAGCAGTCCATGGGTTTCCGTTATAGGGTGATGTTTGTGACTATCACTTATTTGCACAGCGGTGTCCAGGAAGTGGATCTCTTGTGTGGATTGGTCCAGACTGAGTTTGCTGGTGGGGTGGAAACTGTTGAAATCACGGTGGAACTCTTCAAGAGGCTCCTTCCCATTGGTCCAGATGATGAAGATGTCATCAGTGAGCACAAGTAGAGGAGTTGGCGCTAGGGGACGAGAGCTGAGGAAGCATTGTTATAGGTCAGCTAAAAAAATGTTGGCGTACTGTGGGGCTGTGTGGGTGCCCACAGCAGTGCCACTGATTTGCAGGTATAAATTATTCTCAAATCTGAAATAGTTGTGGGTGAGGACAAAGTCACAAAGCTTTGCCAACATTTGTGCCTCAGCCTCATCAGGGATTATGTTCCTAACAGCTTGAAGTTCATCTTCATGTGGGATATTGGTGTACTGCCCATATTAAATATTTGCTATTTCCCTATTTCCTTTTCAATGTAATTTTTAATGTCTGTCTAAATAAGGTATTTATCAGAAAATTTAGAGCATACAGGATGGCCAAAGTAATACTGTAAAAGTAGTATTTCCTTTTGAATTTCCTGATGTGCATTCTTGTAGTGTTGAGAGAGAGAGAGAGAGAGAGAGAAAGTTAGAAGAGCTCTGTTTGCTTGCATTAAGTGGTAAAAGAGCATTCATTCATTAATGGGAAAATGAAATTTTATTTCATTCTTAGCATGCAAATTATTTTATCTTGCCTCAGTTTCTCCAGTCATCAAATTTGATCAGCATTTGCCCCATAAGAGTGTTTTATTTATTTGTAATTTTCAGAGAAGAAGAGTGAAGTATTGTTGGGCAGGGAATGATCAAAGGCTACATCCCTTTTTGTGATTCTCTTTATATTTAATTCATTCAGTTAATGGACGAGCAATTTGTATTTCTCTAACACTTTCCATCCTAAATAATCTGAGTGCATTGTACATTGTAAATGGATCACTTCACTTACCTCTGACATGTTATCAGTGTAGGTTTAGACTGCAGTAACTATTTTAGTAATGTAAAGCAAAACTATAGCTGGTTTAGATCAGTGTGAAATAGTAGTAGCATGCAGTGACTGTGGTGTCCACACATGAAAATTTTCAGGGATGGTCTTTAAATTCATACCTTTTTAGTCCTGCTCTACACTTAAAATTTCAAATAAATCCTGTGATACAGTAGTTATCTAAAGCCTCTCCCCTGCAGATGCAGCTCGGTCAGCAAAAGAATTTTTCCATTGACCGAGCAAACACCTCTCAAGGGGGAGATTCTCGGGAGGTGGCGATGGGTCTGATCTTCCCGATGCTGCTTCAGAGCTGGCAGCAGCCCTAGACAGAGCTGCTTGGAGAGATACCCAGAGGTGGGTCTGATCTCACTTACAGTGCACCCATGCAGGAATTTCCACCCTTCCCCCAAGCTCAGGGGACTAACAGCTGGAGCATGGTGAATGGTAGGAACATGTGGTTCACAGCCATGAATTTGGGAGGGCCCTAGTTGTAAATGTCTGAAAATAGAGGGGAAGCAATTTTTTTTGTTTTTGATTTCTGTTAACATGCATTTACCAAATTAGGCATTCAGGTTAAAGAGTGAACATCTTTAAAATGTTAGAGTTCTGTCGTGGATGGTGCCAAGCAGTCTGGTCTGGTCCAGCAAAGCATATGCTTGACACGTTTCCTGATTGATTCTTGAATGCTTGCAGCAAATACTGATGGTTCCCACAAGTCCGCAAGAAAGCCTGGGAAGCTCAGACTTGATATTGTTAAAATAAAAACACAAACAACAAAGTATTTGAGTAACTACCTTCTTTCCCAACAAAACACACAATGCTTCCACCTTCCAGGCCTTCTTAATGCATTAGAAAGGAGCAAAAAGAGTTAATAACCCAACTAAAATATTTTAAATTGTGCTGTAGCATCAGTAAAACTCAGCCATGCTTGTCTCCCTTTTGGTAGAGGACAAAAGGGGTAGCTGCACCACTAGCCTAGGTAAATGTCCTTGAGTTTCAATGCCAGGATAACAAACCCTTTGACTGCAAATATACAGTAAAATTCCTTTAATCTGACCTCTGATGATTAGGAAATCGTGATGGTCTGATATCTGGCAAAAATAGTCCCATTTATGGAGATAATCCATCAAAATATGATATTCTGGTATACAGTAGTCCCCCGAGATATGTGAGGGTTGTGAAGCTTGCATGAGTGGGGTGGGGAGGGCTTCAGTGGTGGGTTGGGGCCATGGGAGGGGTGCAAGGAGGTTAAGCATGGGGTGGGTTAGGGCAGCAGCGGGGCCAGTGTGCAGGGGTTGGGGAAGAAACGGGAGGAGCGTGGGGTGGGGACATCCAATAGTCCGGAAAAAGTGGTAATCTGGCACCTGTCTGGTCCCTGACGTGCTGGATTAAAGGAATTTTACTGTAATTTTGTTTCCTAGCGTTAGTCTTGCAGCTTCATATTACTTGAGATAAAGCACAAGCGGTGGATAACACTGGGCTTTAGATGTTTAGGATGAAATACTGGCTCTACTCCAGTGGCAGTATTCCTTGTGACTTAAATGATGCCACAGTTTCATCCTTAGGTTATGTCTACATTGGATACATACTAGCCAGCCACTGGTACACAATTTTATCTCTGCCAATTTTATAGCTGAAATCGATTTATCTGCAGTTGACTTCCCTGTCTGTCTACACGGAGGACGGTTGACAGGAGGTCAGTGGGAGTGTTTCTTCCTTCAACCTTCCTTACTCCTCGCCTCTTGTGATGAATACCCCTCATCATGAGGAGCATCATTTTGCACATGCACAAACTGAAAACCCAGAAGACCAACCCCGAGTTGGTCAATCTTCAGGAGTGTGGCTGTAGCTTCAGTCTCTTGTCCATTATCCTGATAAGAGGTGAAGAAGGTTTCTGTTGCCCACTGTCATGTAGGTCAAGCATGCTTAGTGCCTATGGAATCTGCATTCAGGTTGTGCTTCAGCACAGGTTCTGACTTGTTGCTCATTTAAACTGTTGCTTTTGTAGGCTTGATTGGTTCGGCGTACCATATTGTATTGTTCCAGCCGGAGTCGACCTTTAAGGCTGTGCAGACGGCAGCCGCAAGCACGGTCACGATGGGTAAGGAGACTTTGCTGCTTTCTCCAACTGAGTTTCTTCTTTGAAGGTGCCTACATCCCGCCAATTGTTGAAATTATTGGCCTCCCAAATAAAGTGATGGTGAGGCAGGTATGGTCTGGTTATTGTGCGGGCAACTGAGTGTCAGATTTCCTGGCTTCTGTCTCCTGCTCTGCCCCTCACTTTGTTGGTCATTAAGAACTCACTTCACCACTTGGCTTCTGAGTTTCCATCTGTAAAATGTTTATATCCATAAACTCATGGATATGAGGCTTAATTAATTTTGGTGAAGTGCTTAGAAATCCTGGTCCACGTTTCCTCTAATCTTTTCCATCCGTATGTGGAATAAGTTTTGATGTGCACCAAGGCTTATGCAAATGTGCACCACCAGTAGAAACAAAACACCTAGCTGTGGGTGCTCTGCCAATTAGCTGAGCAGCATTTGAATCTCTCCTTAGTTGCTGTTCAGCTAACGCAAACACTGATCCTGGTACCAAAGGTATAAGTTCAGGACCCTACAGTTTGTGTTTCCTTTCAGATGTACCTTTCTTCACCACTATTCCTGAAATGTCAAATTAGTCTGGGTAAAAATTACATGTTTTGAGGTGGATAACTTAATATAAGTAAGTGATACGGCAAGGAGCTGCTGTCCGGATTCAGCACTCGCAGTATTGGTATAACTTAAAACTGAAATAACGTACTTCTTGCAGTTTGGAATCTCAAATGCAAAACTGTAATTTTTAGTGTCTCCATGTGGATGGTTGCGTCACAAAAATCCTAAACAGCTAGAGTTAGAGGAAAAAAATTATGGATGCAAATCCTGTACGTTACTACTTATAACTTGCTAACACTGATAATGGCAGAACATACTCAGACGTGAAGAACCCCAGGATGCGGATTGGCAAAGGGTTTACTGTCATGTAATAGCAGTGCCTAACAAGCACGGCAAACCAACGGTACCTAGCACGCTGCATTCATGGTATTGATCCAAAAATGATGTCACACGAGGTTTTTAATTAAAAAGCTTATGTCGTCCTAACTCTAAGTAACAGAGGGAGCCATGCTAGTCTATATACTATCAAAACAAAAATTCAGTCAAGTAGCACTTTAAAGACTAACAAAATAATTTATTAGGTGACCTTTCATGGGACAGACCCACTTTGAAGAAGTGGGTCTGTCCCATGAAGGGTCACCTAATAAATTATTTTGTTAGTCTTTAAAGTGCTACTTGTCTGCTTTTTTGTTTTAACTCTGATAATTATTGCATAATGTACACACTGATGATATTTAACAAGAGGTGAATATGCACTGAAAATGTTTTAAAGTGTGTCACCGACCAACCGGCCAGATTTCTTCAAGTCAGGAGGTAAGATGTGTATCGCTCTATCAAATGTAAATTAAAAACTGTAAACCAATGCAATGAAAGCCCCATTTACATATGACGTCAACAGAAAAGGAGCATGTGGGGTTAAAATAAGGAATGTGGATCTTACTGTCTTTGAAGACCAGTAGTGAACTTTACAAGGTGGTGATTCATGGAGAGGAGCAAGACTGTTTTTCGGGCACTTTTTCTAGCCTCCTCATCATGTGAGGTGAGCAGAGTGGGTCCTAAAAAGGACTGCTCAGTCATGGTTGCAGCTGCTGACATACGCAGCCTGCCTCAGCCCTTGGGTACGATGACTGCATCACACACCTGCTGCCTGTGGCTGCTTCTACACTCGCCCACACCTGTTGGGTGGGGTGGGGGGCATGGTACTGAGGCAATTCGAAGCAGGCTAATGAGGTGCTAATGTGCATATTCAGCACCTTATTAACATAATGGCGGCTGCACACATTTCATGGTGCAGACTGACAGTGAAGATGGGGCACCTTTGAAATAAGCGCCTCACTTTGACATTGCCCTACTGCCACAAAACTAGGTCCGGATTAGAAAAAGGGTGTTTGAGAGAGAGTGGTGGGGGATTAGTAGATTACACGGGCAACGTGAGGAAATTGTGGTATGGGCGAATTAGAAGAGGGCCGTTATTAAGGGATTTAGGGAGTGGGTGGGCATTGTTTGGAGAGAGGGTTGCACTCATATGGGGGTTGGATCCAACTCATATTGTGCACAGCACCTGGTGCAGATGCAGTGAATTCCGGGTCCAGCCTGGGGGCTCTCAAATCTTTCTCCCTGCTGTCAGTCCTTGGCAAGGGGACGCTGGGGCTTAAGCAGCTGTGGGTTGTGCTGCAACAGAAGGGTCAGGAATGAGGTTGGGTGCCTCATCCCTCCTCCCCCATGCATCCGGGAGCTTGCTCAGAGCCTATGGATAGACAAAAGACAAGCTAATGCTACCGACCGCCTCCTGAAAGGTAAAGTTCTGTATCTATCTTTATTAATGAAGCTGTTGTAAGTAGGACTGTTAGGCTGCGTCTACACTAGCAAGTTCTTTTGAAAGATTTTTCGAAAGAAGAGGGCACTTTTGAAAGATCCTGCAAAGCGTCTACACACAAAAAGTGGTCTTCCAAAAGTAAACTGAAAGAACGCAGTGCTCCTTTCAAAATTGTTCTTCCTTTCCTGTTTCAGGATAAGTGCCCCCTTTTGAAAGGTTTCAAAAGAAAATGTGTGTAGATGCTCCGCAGGCCTTTTTTGGCTTTGAAAGAGCAGCCCTCATAGGGCCCAGTTTTTCAATCCCTGGCCTGTTCTTTCAGAAGACCAGGGGGCTGTGTAGACGCTCTCTTTCAAAAGAGTAGATCGCTCTTTTGATCCATTTTTTCGTGTGTGGATGCACTCTTTCGGAAGAGAACTTCCGGAAGGGCTCCTCTCGAAAGATCCCTATGGAGTAGACATAGTGTTAGTGACTTTAAAAAGTGTCACCACCATTTGGACTGTACAGAGGTTATAAAGTCAAATTTTGGCACTCTCCCTCAGAAAGAGAACAACAAGAAGTCTTGTGGCACCTTATAGACTAACAGATATTTTGGAGCATAAGCTTTTGTGGGCAAAGACCTGCTTCATCAGATGCATGAGCGGGGAGGTGGTTTCAGAGGTGTATTTAAAGAGTGGGGTCCCAGTAAAAGGGAGGGCCAGAGCTGACAAGGTCTATTCAGCAAGGTGGAAATGGCCCAATATCAGTAGTACTTATCAAGAGAGGGGAAAAAAGAAGTCACATTAGACAGAGGGATATGAGCCTTTGTCAGAGTCTAATGGGGAGATAGTAACACCCAGGGCACAAATCGGACATCAGGAATGGTAATGTACAGAAGCCTGTGTTTGAACACTTCAATCACCCTGGACTCTCAGTGGCAGATTTAAGGGTGACAATCCTGAAACAAAGAAATTTCAAAAATCAAATGGAGAGAGAAATCTCTGAGCTGCAATTTATTTGCAAATTTGACTCCATTAACCAAGGATTAAACAGACTGGGAGGGGCTTGTATTTTACAAAGGCAGTTTCTCTGCTCTGGGTGTTAATATCTCTCCATAGGGATCTTGTCAGCTCTGGCCCTCCCTCTTACTGGGACCCCACTCTTTAAATACCCCTCTGAAATCCCCACCCACTCATGCATCTGATGAAGCAGGTCTTTGCCCATGAAAGCTTATGCTCCAAAATATCTGTTAGTCTATAAGGTGCCTCAAGACTTCTTGTTGTTCTCAAAGCTACAGACTAACACAGCTACCTGTCTGATACTTGTCCCTCAGAAAGGTTGCTTACCCTTGGTCTGTAGGCAGATATAGGTTGGGATTTGTATCATAAACATCCTTCTGAGCCTGTGCCTAGGGGATAATATGGAGAGAGACTAGACCTAGGAGGTAGGGTACAGAGGTGCATGGTTAGAGGTGTAATAGCATTTCTGAATAAACAGAAAGTTGTGTCACAAAAATGATTTGATTTCTGGAAGCTTTTTGGTTACACAGAACAGGTGGGAGCGTGGATGTTGAATCTAACTGGTCAGTCTGTCTGCTTCACCAGACTAGAAAGTGCCACTTTTCAGTGACTTACTGATATTTGTTTGTCAATAACATTCCTGTGCTTTCGTAGAAGATTCAAACCGTAACTTCACTGGCTGTTCCTGGTGCATTGTCAATCTTAGTTCCTTACTTGCTGTACTCCTTACCTATTCCTTACAGCTACTGTGGGAGCAGTATTTGGATTGACCACTTGCCTCAGTGCCCGAGTCCGGGAGGATCCGGAGGATGCCCTGAATTATTTCATAGGAGGTTGTGCATCAGGCCTTGTCTTGGGTGCAAGAAGTAAGTTGTGGTCAGCATAGAAGTAGAGCTATATCAACGGCATTAATTATTACATGTATTTATCTAATATTGTCTCATTCTTAAACCCCTGTGTATAGGAAGATCCCTCCTTCCAATTGGAATGTACTGTTTGGTGCATAACAATCTAATCATATCCATTAAACTTGGATCTGTTTATTCACCTCTCCAATATCAGTCTCTAAGAGCCTGTAGTGCTGCACTGAAATGAACCTCACCCCATTAAAAAAAATCCCAAAACTGCTCACCAAGGAAAATTGCAATATGCCCTGATAGATTCAGTCCTTTTAGGAAGCGGCATCTCCCAGGACAGAGGTCTGCAACCCAAACAGTGAGAAGAGCCATTTTTTTCAAACTTAGTTACAAAACCAATACTTCAAGAGCAACAGTGCATGTGAATACGAGATAATCCTTAATAAATAACATCAGATGGTATTTTTGTCACCCTATTTAAAGAACAATGGCTTGTGCCAGTTTGAAAGTTGTTCCCCCGTCTCCAGGCTTTACCTACTTTAGCCCCAAAATCTGCCCCCCCATCCCCAAGCTTTACTTCCTATCATGCAAACCTGCCCCCCATCCCCAGGTTTAACCCCTCTCAGCCCCAAACCACCCTGCATCTCTAGGCTTTACCTGCCTCCTCCTTCAAATCTGCCTTGCTCCCAGGATTAAGCTGCCTCAGCCGATGAGCTACGCAGGCTGCTGCTGCCTGTCTCCCACTGATCCTCCCCCTGCCACCTACTTTTCAGTGGGACTGTGCAGCTCTAGCATGTGCAGACCAGGCCACCCCTCCCCCAGCTCTCCTGCTCACTTCCCCCACCTGCAGCATAGGTGGCTCCCTGCCCTGCCAGCACTGAAACAATGGGATTAAATTTAATTGGTTTAATGGCTGGATCCCTCCTGCCACCTGCTGGCCATTAAACCAATTAAATTTAGTTCCCTTATTTCATCTGTGGCAGGGCAGGGAGCCACAATAGATGTGGGCAGCACTCAGAGCTTCAAGTAATTCTTTAAAGAGCCACATGTTGCCAACCTTTGCCCCAGAAGGTGAGTAGAGGACATGCCTATTTCAGAAGGGCTCCATTGTGTCAATCCAGTCTGGTCAAAGTGCAGAAACTTAATCTAGTCTTTAAGTAAATGCTGATGGACGAGTGGACAAAAGCTAGCTTCAAAGACACTGCAAAATAAAAAGTTAATCCTGTGTGCAGAATGGAGCTTAACTGATTTTGGAAGTGATTTGTCGCTGAAATTCTCTTTACATGTCCCTTCGTAGATGTCCCAGAATACATCACTGTGACCCTGGATACCAGAAAGACTGTTGCAATTAATGATGTCAGAGTAATGCATCCTGGGATATCTTCAGCAAATCAAGAAGGGTTTACAGACATTAGGAAAAGAAAGCTACACTTATTTTTACGCTGAAAGTACAGTTAATGGGGCAATATGTTTTAAATTGTAGTTCTAATCTCAAATGCAATGGTGCAAGCAGGTCATTGTGAGACTCTGTGCTTACTGTGTAACAAATGTGACTCATTTTAAATGTAAAGAGGTGCTCTAAATTTAGCTGCCGGTCTACAAATTGTCCCCATACTCTAAAAGTCAGATGAATTCTTGCCTCTTGTGCATCACTAACGATAAAGTCCTCAGGAAGGCTTACTGAGCCCCATTGTTTTCTATGGGTTTTCTTCAGATATAGATTATCTGAACATAAAAAAAAAAGGTTGACCACAGGAGGAAATTGAATCCAGCTCTACTTTTCATAGCTGTTTTGGCTGCTGAGCTAATGGAGTAAAAGCCCGTGAACATTTTGATTCCTAAAACAGTTATGATTTGATTCACATGGGGCTTTGTGTGACAGAGAGCTTGATACTTCAAAAACTGCCTAGGCTAGAAGCACTAGAAAACTATGCACCTTTAAGAAAAGAAATCCTAAATTTCTATTTTCCATAACTGTCTGCAGTTGAGTATCAGTATCTAAAGAAAAATCTACCTGTGTTAATATTTATTCATACTTTATACTGCTAACCTAACATGTTTCTTTCACTGTCTTCTCAGCTCACAGCTATGCCACAGGTTCTTCAGCATGTGTGGCTCTAGGACTTCTGGCTGCTTTTACAAAGATAGGCAAGAGAGAAGGTTGGGGTCTGACAGGACCTCCCAGACTTTAAACGTAGGCTGATTCCAGTCTTGGAAATGTTTTTCAAATTTCTGTATAACAAGATGTACCAGAATAACAAAGCTACTGCTGTCTGAAGGGGTGTCTCATTGACTTTGTAGTTGAATAAAGTGTGAGTGATACACAAGAAACATAATTTAATAAATAAAATAGTGACTGAAATGCACAGTGGTCTGCTGGTCAGAACAAGGAAATAGGATGCAGTACTCCTGGGGCTGTTCTAAGCTGTGCTGCTACTGTGCTCTGTGATTGAAAACAAGCCACTTTGTCTATGTACCTCTGTATTATTGCAAAAAAGAGAGTGAAAGGGAGAACAGAGTGAAATTGTTTCTTTCAAAGATTCCTCTCCTAGTCTGAAGATGGAAAATGACGATTTGACAGCTCCTTCGATTCTTGTCGAAGACTGTAACGCAGCCTGTAATATGTTTGGTCATATCTACAAAAGCCAATGTGCTATAGGTACTAAAAATGTATTCTACAACGTACAAAATCCATTACAGACACTAAGGGACAGCACAAAATCTTGAGTCTAGATCAAACTTTCATTGTACGTAGTCTGTCTGCACAGAACTTGAAGTGCACTCATCGCCACCACACGTGGGGCTCTACGGTCACTGCTTCCATCTGTGCTTAAAGGAAGAGGGCTCCAGGAAGCTGGGGGCACAGCTGCATACTGGCATCAAGTGCCCAGTGATGCACCCCAGCAGCCCCTCCTCAGACACTGAAAAATGGCTGAGGCTGCGCGGGATGGCCTGGTCCTGCCCAGGACTCCCATGAAGCGTGCCAGGAGCCTGCTCGGGAGACCCACAAGTGGGCCCTAGCCTGGTCCAGCAGCGAGGTCCGGAACGTGTTGGCCCTCTGGGTGGACGAGCCTCTGGTGCTGGATTCCAGCACCAAGTACTGCAACACCCCTGGCTTTGCCCACAAAGCAAGAGCCCTGGCGCAGCGTGGGAACCCTGCATGCACCCTTGAACCAAAAGTGAAGGAGCTGTGCCAGGGCTACATGTGGGCCAGGGATGCCCAGCAACAGTCAGAAACGGGTGCCCTCCTGCCCCCACTAGCAGGAGCTGGACTGCATTGTGGGGGCGATGATGGGGCTCTGAGCTGGGAGACCCTTGACACCTGGGAGGAGGGTGCAGATGTGGTGGAAGTGACCAATGATCACAAGTGGTTGAGTCAGCATGAGCTGGTCCTCAGGCCACAGTGAGCTCAGGGGCTGCTCTGGCATGTCAGGGGTTTGGAAAGACCTGGGTTTCTCTGAAATGGCAAGGGAGCCCTGCAGCAGCTTTGCTTTCCCTCAAGGAGGTGGGCACGGGGGGCTTTTCCTCTATGCCTTCTAGGGTTAGGGGGCCGGTTCTGTCAATGTGGCCACTTTCTGCTGAGTGAACGGATCGCCGTTCAAGCTGCTTGATTGTGTAGCCATGATCTGCTGCGGTAGCTCTGTCAACACTGACCTCTTGTCACCAGAGGTTTCCCATGTAGACCTGGCCTGAGTGTACCAAGCCTGGGTCTGTAGTGCTCATGGCCCAGCATATGGCCACACAATAGGTACATGCACAAAGTTTGCTCATGCACTCCCTGCTCCCACCATGTTCGTGTGACATACATATATGCCCATGAGTGCATGCAGAGCACAGAAGCTCATAGACATGCTGCACATGTTCCTGTACATACTCAAGCTTCAGGAACATACATGTGAGCCTGCACACACTGAATGGACTCAATGTTACGCCTTTGCCAAGGTGTCGGTTGGATTAAGTCTGACAAAACACATTTGCTCATTTGAATAGTAATGGAGAGGGAGCTGAGCTAGTCTATCTACTATCAAAACAAAAAGCGGTCAAGTAGCACTTTAAAGACTAGCAAAATAACTTATTTTGCTAGTCTTTAAAGTGCTACTTGACCGCTTTTTGTTTTGATTTGCTCGTTTGATATGTCTGTTGCAGGGGATGGCAAATTATGGCCCGCAGCAGTCACGTCTGGACCATTGGATCCTTAGTCCACCCCAAAGCTGCTACTAGGGAGCAATGTCGTGCCAGCCTTGCCAGGAGGAGCCAGCCCAACTCATGGGCAGGGGGATGAGCAGGGACGGCTTGGCCCCAGCCCCTTGCCTCTTGTACGTTCCCCTGCAGCCTCAGATCCTAAAGCACCTGGGCAGCGTAGTCACCACACCACCAGTCCCAGTATTCTGGGAGGCATGGCTGCCACCAGCCTGAGTGCTTCAGGCAGCAAGGTCAGGAAATGGGGCACAGAGAGGGGGTAGGGGCCCCTGGGGGTGGCTGGGCAGGGTAGACAGGGCAGGGATCCCAGGAGGGCAGTTGGGGAGCAGGGGACTGGGCCGTGCCTCTCTGTCTGGGGAGGCACATGTTCCCTTTGCAAGAGAGGGCAGTTACTAGAAATCTAGGGTACCTTGCAGGACCTCCTGGTCTCATCTTGTCACCATCAGGAGCACTGATTGGGATCAGCAGAAGCCTGGCTCCACGCCCCCGCCCCCCCCCGCCCATCTAACTCACCCGATCAGTGATGTTAGGGGGAGCCACTGTTGGTAACCATTACAAGATGGGGAGAGAGAGAGAGAGTGTGTGTGTGTGTGTGTATGATATATATATATATATTATATGGACAATAGAAAGGGTGGGAACAAAGCATGTCAGAGTGGCAACATGGAACTTTGTTGCTTCAGTGTATAACAGAGGGGCTGTAGAAGAGGGCGTCTCTGTCTGGCCGTTCATTGCGCTGAGTCCAGGTTCACAAGCATACCCGTATTAGTGGTCTCAGAGTCTGCCAGGTGCTAATCGTGTGCTTTGTCGGCAGTGAACCTGGCCAAGCACTTCCTCGGGCAGTTTGATCAATGCCTGCTGCATGGGGTGTTTGCAGAGCTGGGGCAGCAGGCTGAGCGAACACACCACCACCAACTGACAACAGGTGCTTCAGCTTCAAATTGATACTGATGCAGGCCTCACAGCTAAAGGAGAGTGGAGGGGAGCACAGAGGGGTGAGGGGTTGGGACTGGTGAACAAACTGAAAAATCCACAGAAAACTAGGATGTCAGAACCAAGACAGATTTTTTTTTCATTTTTTTGTGACAAAATGAGGTCCTGTGAGGTCTCAGAGGACACGACCCCGCTCGTACGCGGCTGACCCCGATTCCTACAGTAAATCCTGGAAGTGCGCGAGTTCCAGTTGCACTTATCTTGTCCCCCCACAGCTCCGTTCAGCTCCCCTGCTCCCAGATCCATTCACCACCTGCCCATAACTCCTGCTCATCCCCACCTCCCGCTGGCCTTTGGCTCTAGCTCACCGCCCCTCAGGTGTGACTCCGGGTCAACCTCCCTGGCCCCAGTCCAACCCCCTGCCGGCTCACTACCCTCGCACGGCTCTGGCTCACCCCCCCACCCCCATGCCAGCTCTGGTTCCAGCTCATCAACCCCCCACGCATGACTCCAGTTCAAACCTCCGTATAGGGCCCAGGTTCAAACCCCACCACAGCTCGGCTCACCAGCCCTGCGCACAGCTCCGGATCAACTTCACCCCTTCCCCTCTGCAGCCTTAACCCACCCCAGCCTTAGCGGGCCCCAACCCACCACCAGGCTTAACCCTGCCCAACTGCCCCCTGCCCCAGGACTTGCCTTTCTGCTGCTTCCCTGCCTGCAGAACGTGTGCTCCACCAGGGACAAAAGCTGGACCCCCCCCTCAGGTTACGTAAGGGTGTGCGGAACAGAACCCTTGTGTACTCTGAGACCTTCCTGTACTTCAGGTCAAATGAAGCTGTGAATGGCTACGTCTACACGTGAAGCCTACATCAAAATAGGCTATTTCGATGAATAACGTCTACACGTCCTCCAGGGCTGGCAACGTCGACATTCAACATCGACGTTGGGCAGCACCACATCGAAATAGGCGCTGCGAGGGAACGTCTACACGCCAAAGTAGCACACATCGAAATAAGGGTGCCAGGAACAGCTGCAGACAGGGTCACAGGGCAGACTCAACAGCAAGCTGCTCCCTTAAAGGGCCCCTCCCAGACACAGTTGCACTAAACAACACAAGATCCACAGAGCCGACAACTGGTTGCAGACCCTGTGCATGCAGCATGGATCCCCAGCTGCAGCAGCAGCAGCCAGAAGCCCTGGGCTAAGGGCTGCTGCACACGGTGACCGTAGAGCCCCACAGGGGCTGGAGAGAGAGCGTCTCTGAACCCCTCAGCTGATGGCCGCCATGGCGGACCCCGCTATTTCGATGTTGCGGGACGCGGATCGGCTACACGTGCCCTACTTCGATGTTCAACTTCAAAGTAGGGCGCTATTCCCATCCCCTCATGGGGTTAGCAGCTTCGACGTCTCGCCGCCTAATGTCGATTTCAACTTCGAAATAGCGCCCAGTATGTGTAGCCGTGACGGGCGCTATTTCAAAGTTAGTGCCGCTACTTCGAAGTAGCGTGCACGTGTAGACACGGCTAATGTCAACTTAAAATGAAACGCCCACCTTCTCTGCACACATTTTGAACTGGTTGGTTCTGAAAATATTCACATGTAACGTTCTGAGGTTTGCAGTTTGGTGATTCGAAGGGGATGTGGCTAAACCCTTAGCCAAATTTGCCCCAGATTTGCAAATAATTGTGGACACTAAAAGATGCAGTTTTTGTGCAAAATTTGTATTTGCGGAGGGGGAGGGGGTCAGGAAATTGGCCAGATCTACTCCCAACAGCAAAGGCTGTGTAGCTGTGCCTCTCTCCATTTCAGCACGAATCCATTCTGCCAGGCAGGGTTAGCACCTTTACATTTTGACCCTGAAGGTAGGTCAGAAAAAGCTTCTCGCCCTCCCCTGGCTCTGTTACATGCAGACCACAACTACTTCCTGAAGTTAGACAGTTGCTTACCACACAGCCAGCAAAAAACCGTGGGTTTCAAGAGATGCAGTCAAAGCAACGGGTGACTATGTTATATACAAATGCTGGATCCCAACCTCTCAAAAGCAATTCTGGGTGAGGACCTTTGATTCTTCCTGGAAAGACAGGGAAGAGAGTACCTGGTGACAGAAAATGGTGAGTACTTTCCTGCGTTCGCAGTGTTCACACCTGATCTGTACTGAGCACAAGGATGGGGGGACAGAGAACAGGCGGTAGGGCGGGATGCATCTATTGTGCTAGGAAATGATGGAATTTCTCATTGTCCTGTTGTTGCAAGCTAAATCCAGCAGGTAACCAGCTCGCAACAAGACCGAGACCAGGTGAACCTTGCTTCAAATCAGAGGCATGGCAAAAAGCCCTGGGCAACACCTCCCCATGGACACTAGGACTTGTGTTTGTGGTGCATAAAGAAACACCAACAGGTCTCAAATTGTGCTGCAGTGTGACACGTAAGTTGTATGGAGGCCTCACTAGGGTTGCCAATGCTCCACAGCGGTCCTGGTGGCTCCAGAAATTAAAGCTTAACCTTTAAAGACTGTGTAATGTGATTAAATCTCCAATCCAACAAAATTGGCAACTGCAGGGCTCACTTCACTGAGGATGGAAATGCAGCCATCTTAGGATCTAACCCAGAAGCTGATGAGTGACGCTACAATCCTAAGTAAATGGAGCCTTTCTTAAAGCTATGCTCTAGTTCAGGATTTCCCAACCTGTGGGTCACAATTGCATTTGAGAAGGGTCACGGGCTGGGCAGGGCAGCTCCCCAGGTGGGTCTTAAGAAGCCATTCACATTGAAATGGTACTCAACTTCTTAATTGGCTTAACAGCCATCAGGCAGTTAAACCACTCAATTAAATTAAGTGCCACTTCAGTGCTGGAGGGCAGGGAACTGCTCACTTGCATGTGAAAAAGGTATAGGGCAGAGATCTAGGGAGCTAAAGGGGCAGCACCCAGCTCAGGTGAGGTAAATGGGGTTGGGGTTTGGTAGGCTTAAGCCTGGGACTGGGGCTCAGAGCCAGTCAAGGCTCTATGCTTCTGCTGGCTTCCAGCTGGGGTTCCCTGGATGGTGCTGCTGGCGCAGGGCTCCATGGGTTGGGAGTCCCCCCAGCAGCCAGTGGCCAGGACTCTGCATCCCACCTGGCTTCCAGCTGTGAGGGTGGTGGTCCTTGTGCCTTCCTTAACCTCCTCCAGCCCCTGAGTGTCTCCTAGCCCGAGTGTGACTCCCTTAGCCCCCTCCAGCCCCTAAATGACTCCTAGCCCCTAAATGTGACCTCCCCAGCCCTAACTGTGGGGCTTAAGCTGCGGGGAGTGGTTTGGGGATGGGTGTCTTTCCATCACCACAACTCTGATTAACTATAGTAAATGTAATGTTATTTATTAATATATTTCCCCTTTCCTATGAAATAGCTATTATGAACATAAAAACATGAGGGGGCCCAATTTCATATTCTTGCCTCAGGTGCAAATTATCTAATTATGGCACTGCCCCCTCCATTGTTGACTTGTCTTGGGTCACTAAGTCTTTCTGCATTGTCAAAATGGGGCGCCCTCTGGAAAAGGTTGGGAACTGCTGCTCTAGTTCAATCACAAGCTGTTGGGCTTGATGCAGGAGTCACAGGGTAAAGCAGCCTGGTGGGGCAGGGTGGGGGGTCAGCGTAGAAGATTGTAAAGCAAGATGGGACAATTTATGAGTGAAGAAAAAACTACTATACAAGGGACATCCAAAGAGGATTTGAGGGAGGCAGAGGACATTGACCTGAGCTGGAATTCAGTTGGGTTAGAAGCATATTTAGCTCCTAACTAGAATTTTTTCCACTTTTTTTTTTTCCTCTCAGCTCATGAAATAACTCCTAAATAGACGTTTCCATGGTTCAAAAAGCAATTCTGGGTCAGAAATTTGCAGTTGTGACTCTTGAAAAAGCTGGTTTAGTCAGTTGGTTCATCAGAAACCACCTGGGGAAGCAAAGCCCGGGGGGGGCGGGGCCCAGAGGCCGCACTTTGTCTCCACGTGTGCTGCTTCTTGCAACTGCTGGGGACAGTGGCCACATCTGGCCTACTCCACTGATACCAAATGAAGCTGGAGGTGCCCCCACCCAGGAGATAAGGCTGCTCATTTAGGTGCTTACCTTTAAACACTCAAGTGTGAACATTTTACATTTAGCTACTTGGTGTCCAATCCCTCATCTGATCAGTACAAAGTACAATTAAAGCCTGGACGCAGTAGGGGGAAGAGCCAGATTGGATGGCTTTGGGAGAGCAAAACCAACCATGCTGATTTCAGCTGCTTTTAAAGGGACAAATCAGTATTGCACAGCCTGGTGTTTGGCTCACAAGCCCCTGTGGGGATGCAGTCTCTGCTGTACAGCTTATGTAACCCACCCACCTACGCGTGGTTAAGTGTCCCATGTAGTGGTACCTAGACCACTTCACAGAGAAAGAATGAGTCCCCTCTAGAGCCTAAGCTGACAGCCAGCTGGCCTTTAGCTCACGCTGTAGAGGCTCCTGTACTGAGGTCCCAGGTTTGAGCCTGCTTGTTGGAAGTTACACTCACACATGCTGCTCTCCCACCAGTCACTAGTTTGGCAGTTGTACACTAAGAGCAATAGAGGACCTTTTATTTCCAGTCCTTCCTGGAGGATTTGACGCAGAGGTTTCTGGCCATTTGAGCATCTGAAATGCTGACATAGAGGCCAGCCCCAGTTCTCGGCCTGCACTACTTCATACGGGAAAGCCACCGCACAGGAAACTCCCCAGATGGGGCACTGCTTCTCCCACGCACACAGAGAACTTGCTGCCCCAGGTGACAGCGGTGACAGTGAGGGCAAGGTGATAACCAGAGGCTTGCAGCTAGGACTGCCTTTGCCTGCAGCTGCAGCACTCCCCAGCAGGGTAATGGTTTCCGAAGTGCAGCAGCGTCAGCTTACGTTCTTAAATCAGGCCACTGCAACCGTCGCAAATGTCACTTGCACCTGCAGGGTTTTGCCAGGAAAAGTGGGATTGAAACACAAGTGACCTGCCCAGCTTTGTGCCTGCTGATGCCCTAGCAAGTGAGGTGCAGCCAAGAAAAAATGGGGTTTAGGACACAAATACTTTTGTGCTGAAAATTGCTCTTGTAATATGGTGCAGCCAACACCAGTAACTCTGCACCACCTGCCCAGCCAGGCAGCCGCCAGCATCAGTAATTCACGTGGGTAGCCAGGCAGACAGCAGGTTCCTGGGAACCACGTTGCAGAGGGATGGTTGGACAGTTCAGATCCCAGAAGGGTGAGAAACCAGGTGGAGAAAGAATGCCTCTGTCTCCTGCCTCCCCTCCTTTTGTGATTGACTTTGATAGAGGTTGGCAGAAGGGCTGGGTTTATTGCTTCCCTCCAAGCCCCTTCTTTCCTCGAGGTTGGTGTCAATGTGACCCACAGGCTCAAATTTCTCCTCCCTGTAGCGAAGGAGAGGGGAGGGTACCAGGGGAGAAGGAACAGAGGAGTAAAACTCTGTGAGACTCACCCATGGAGCTAATCCAGTTGGGGAGGGACAGCTGGGTGGTTAGATCCTTGACCCTGTAAAAAGAAGGTTGCAAGTTCAATCATTGCAAGGGTCTGGGGCAGGTTAGGCTTGGGTAGGGGAGGTTTGAGCATTGGCCTGCTAAACCCTGGGTTATGAGTTTAATCCTTGAGGGGGTTGTTTAGGGATCTGGGGGCAAATGGATTTAAACCAAAATCTGTCAGGGATGGTGTTAGGTCCTGCTGAGAGGGTGGGGGACTGGACTGGATGCCCTTTGAAGGTCCCTTCTGGCTCCATGAGCTAAGTATCTTTCCATGGTGGAATGGAGGCTCATCTTTGCTCCCCTCCCAAGAACAAGCAGGATACTCAACTTTGAGATCATTGAGGCACCTGGCTCTAGAGCTCCTTTGATTGTGTAACACAGGAAGTTCTGGGGGCACTCCTTAGAAACAGGGCTACTTACAGCCAAAGTCTGAGGGTCCTCCCCTGCAACCAGCCACAAAGAGCAGGTCTATTCACGGCCTTGGCTAGCCAGAAACCATACAGGGAATTCCCTCAGATGCTCCAGTTCTCCTGTATCCTCCCCCAGCACCACTCCTTATAGAGAAGAGATTATGAAAACCAATCTCACTAAATAGAAAGGTTTATAATTATGAAGATGTAAAGGTTTCCAAGTTATAACTCAGACCTTGTCCAAAAAGCACATTAGCCAATCTATTAGACTTTAAAATTTAAAGGTTTACTGATAAAAAGAAAGGCTGAAAGGTTCAAGAATCAAATTACCTACACCATCTGCAAGGTTCTTGGAGCAGGTTTATAGCAGAGGTGGAATAATCTGCACTCTTAAATCAAGTACCTGGAATATATCTGCTGTTAGGATGTTATTCAAGCATCAGTTCATAGCAAAACTCCTCCAGAGGTGAGGAGCCATACTGAAAACACAACAGGGAACCTCCAGGCCTCTTTTTAGATCTTTGTCCATATCAAGGGGCTCCCATTGTTTTCTGTAGAAAAAAATGCAGCTAGAAAATGGAGTTTGTCACATGATCAAGTCACCTGTTCGTTCATGAGTCAGACCTTTCCAGGTGGATGCCATGCTAGTCTGAATGTTCACAGAAAACCTCATCAGGTGCGGATTGGCACCACCCGGCTTGTTGAGCTTGTTTGTTTATTTTTATCTGCCTGTAGCAAGCAAAGCAAAGAGAAGAGTTGTGCCTAGGTCAGGTAATTACTTCTATTCACTTTCACAATAGGTTGGCCAAGCCTTCTGCTCCTGGCTCCCAGGAGCAAACATGTGAAGTACAAGTACAGCTCCAGTTCTCATCACTTCGCATACAGAAATGACACACACAACTAGCTACTATGAACATAAGCATTGAATCATAGCCTTTTTAGGCCCTCACTTGGCACACTTTGTGCAAGATTTAGTGCAAATATAACTGCCCACAGGCAGACTCAAACCTGGGACCGCTGGCTGCAGAAACACATAATCATAGTTGCAACAATAATTTGTATGTTATTGACTTCATCCAGTAACATCACAGCCTATAAACTCTTTCACTCCGGTTACGGGCAGAACATTATATTACGTGGGACCTAGTTACTACTAATACACAAAGGATGATCATTTTCCAGCCGTGATAGGAAATGGTTTGTTTATTTTACTCCATGAACATGTAAAGTTACATGCTTCCCTCAGCGGAGGAAGTGCATCCTGAGCTTCTGAGACCACCTATTCATCCCAGTTAGCCCCCAACTTGTGTGGCTGACAGCAGGAGGGAATGAACCTGCCACCTTAGGAGCTAAAGCCATGTCCTCTGCAGCAGGAGCAAAAAGTCAGCAGGTGTTCATCTGTAGAGCAGACTTTATTCTCCCTAGTCAGTAATCTCTGTGCCTCTGGAGTTACAAATATTCACATGATGGTTGCCTAGAACTGTCCTGAATCCTCGGACACCCATGGAAATTAATGTTGTCGGCTCTTTCCTAGGAAGGAGAACGTGTTAAGCACTTACGGGCCAAGTTCCAAGGGAACACGAAAGAATTCCTTGAAATGAGTGGCCGGCCAGGGAGTCATCTTGAAGCCTCACTTGCGGAGGGGGAGATACCTGGATCCAAGCAGGATCAAGCTACTAAATTACCCAGAACTTGGAGGTTGGCTTTGAAAAATGCTCCTTTATCTCAGGATGATGTTACAGGCTCGGGACCCCTTTGTGAAGCTGCAGCATGGGTGGCTAACTCCAAGGACAGAAATGTTATGGAATCCAACCTTCACCCAGCCTTTCTGCAACCAGGAAAAAGAAACGCACCCTGTCAACAAAAGGACACAAGTAGCAACTCAAACCTTCCTCAGATATGCCAGACTCAGCAAACCTGGGCACTGATCAAGCAAGGAGTAAGTCCTGGTGCCATGCTGGTTCCTGCCAAAGGAAGCGATGTCCCATCCCTACTGGACAGTCCAAGAAGCATGTCAGAGAAAAGGCATACTAAGATTCCTAAGAAAAAGCCTCTGCCACATGCAAGAACACTAGGACTTAAACCTATGAAACCCCAGCGTCCTCCTGTGGTGGATCTAGAGAGGTTCCGGAAGGCTGCTGCTATCAGAGCCCATCCTGTGCCAGAGCCCATGAGAGAGATGCAGCATGGTATGTCCAAGAGCACTTGTTTTACATGACAATCCCCAAGCAACTCAAGGAGAGCAGTCCCAGGGGCTAATAGTCCATAGATCAGGCGGAAAAGCTGCTGAAATTCCTCTGGGTGGAAGCGTTCACGTTTATAGGGAAAGATGAGGTTCTGCCAAAGAAGAGGAGGGTTTTATAAACTTAATGGGATGGGGAGCACTAGAGGGGAATTTGCTTTATTAACAAATGAGGAGCTGGAGGAAATCAATGAAGCCTCAGAAATGACTGAGATGTTGCACTTGTTTCTTTAGTTTAATCTGCCTGTAGCAAACCAAAAAGCAGACTGTGCCTAGGTAGGACTGGGAAGTGATGGAAATCTCCTTCTCTGAGCTGTAAAGAGCTGCTCACACCCAGGACGGCTTAGGGAATTTAGGAATTTTTCTGTAGCTGGCAGTAATTAATACACAATAACTTCCCACTCTGCCCCTGGCAACCCTGGTACAAATGTGCATTTGTGCAGGGCACAGGGAGGCAGCAAGAGCATCTAGGTGGGGCTCGGTCAGTTGTCATGTTCCTGTTCTTTTGCGTCCGGCCTAACTTGTCACAAGCCACCTTTGGCATTAATGACTGAGAAATCTTTTGTGTTTGCTCAATGTAGCAACATTTCTCCCCTATCAGGGAATACGATACAATACAATACAGAGGTCTTCAATATCTAAGCAGACCTGCAACTTGCATAATGTCACTGCTGTGCTAGCCCCAGCTCTTTCCACCATGCCCTTTTCCAAACATTTGCTGGGGTCTTGGCTGTCCTTTGTGCTGCTCTGAAGGGTGGATGTCAGGGCCCCGTACTCAGCTCATGCACCACTGGCCTAAAATTTGGAGCACCAGAACCTGTGCAGAAGTGGCCACTGGTGCCAGATTCCTGCTTGTCTCTTCCATAGGGTCCTGCTCCTAGACCTGCTCCTGCGTACACTGAAAGGCAGAGAAAAGCTGCCCAGGGAGCATGTGCTGCTATGGTGGGCCCCGGTCCCTTCACCTGGACAGGGAACTAGGATGCCCAGGAGCAGGCCCTAGCCCATGACTGCACCTCCAACATATGCTGCCCAGTTTATCAGCACTCCTGCCATGAAGTACAGCTCCTGGTGCCACTCCACACCAGCTTAGGGCTGCTACACCCATGCTAAAAAGGAGACAGGCACAGCACGCCCCCCCGCCCAACTTTTAAAAGTACACTGAGCATGGCCTCCCACCCTGTGATTCTGGCACCTCCAAGTTGGGGATTTCCTCCTGCTGAACTCAGGTACCCCGGCCTCCACTGCTACAACATCTGAGCATGTCGCAATTACTTGTTTATTAATCTTTCCTACAGCCCCTGAAGTAGGACAGGGTTGTTGTACCTCTTGTGTGGGTGGTGAAGGGAGGCAAAGAGAGTCAGTGACTTGAGCAAGGTCTCACAGACCCACTGGTGGGGAACAGGGACTCAAACCCCATTCTCATGGCTAGTGATGGGAGGACTCTACCATAATCCTTGTGTCAGCTCCTGCATTGGTCTTATTGCCTCCCTGGTGCATTTTCACTAGAGGATGTTTGGCAGCTAGATTCCCCATTCATTGTAATTAGAATAATTTCCTTACAGCTGTAACCTTTTCACCACTCCAAAGCTAAGCCCACTATAATTCTTACATGTGCAGCTCAGTAGTAAGACCGATCCCATAACCTTAGTTAGCTCTGTACCATTGCAAAAAACTGGGGTTCCTCTTGTCAGTAATTGGTGCAGTTATTAGGTCACATAAGTCCTGTTTGAGACAGAATTGTCCTACCTGGCTGCTTGAAGGACCCATGTTCCTGGTGGTCCACCCTGACTGCGAAGGCATCAGGTAGGCTGGCCTCCTTTGCCCTCATGGCAAACGGACCTTGTTGTGCTACCTGCACAATCAGTAGGTTTTTCTACCAGGGTTTAGTTCCATCCCTGGACATGTCTCTGCCCACACGTGCTGGCTATCACACAACAATTGTTCGCAGTGATCTCAGTACACGGTAGTTTCTGAACTGTCCTTTTTCGCTGCTGCTTTTCTTTTCTGTGTGGGTGTATAATGGATGGTTCGTATAGGAGAGGCAGACGCCATAGAGAATGGGTAGATGATATAGCAGGTTGCTGTGGAGCGAGTCTACAGAAACTAAAGCACTTTAGTTTGGACAGGGACAGATGGACAGAAATTGTGAGAGAGAGATCAGACACCAACAGGCGCTGAGGCCCTGGTGGTGGTGGTTGATGATGACGCTGTCAGTGTCCCCACCCAATGTGTTACTAATTTTTGCCTTGGTTGGGCTAAATTCATTTTTCAGGCACAAATCGAGGATACAGTTAGTCTGGCTTGGCCTCTCCTCATACCTGAGCCTGGGCATCTACACCTCTTGTATCCAAACAAAAAAGTGGTAAAGTAGCACTTTAAAGACTAACAAAATAATTTATTAGCTGATGAGCTTTCATGGGACAGACCCACTTCTTCAGCCCACGGCCAGACCAGAACAGACTCAATATTTGAGGCGCAGAGAACCAAAAACAGTAAGCAAGGAGGACAAATCAGAACACAATGATCAAGGTGAGCATCCCTTCCCCACCTCTTCTACCCTCTAGTCTCTGACTTGCTCACCTTGATCATATTTTTCTGATTTGTCCTCTTTGATTACTGTTTTTGGTTCTCTCTTGTGGTTCATACTGTTCTGGTCTGGCCGTGGGCTGAAGAAGTGGGTCTGTCCCACGAAAGCTCATCACCCAATAAATTATTTTGTTAGTCTTTAAAGTGCTACTTGGCTGCTTTTTTGTTTTGGTAGTACATAGACTAGCCCGGCTCCCTCTCGTATCCAGTGCCTTGTAGTCTCTTACCAGCGGCCCAGACATCCTCTGAGCGGTACAACATGCCGATCGCTGGGTTCAGTGTGTCCCTGGCCTGGTGGGTTTGCATTCCTACAGCGTGTTCCCGGCTGGCTCAAGGCACTGCCACTATGCTCAAGTGGCTCCCTCTTACTCTGCTCCGGACAGCATGAGATATTGGTGACATGGCAGCAATCTGTTCGTGGCAACCCTTCTTGCCGGAGCACCCATCTCCTGTTCGCTTGCATCACCACAAGTTGAGGTTGAAGAAAAATGTCCAGCTTGCCCTAAGGGAGCTGGATTTGCCTTGCTTTCATTTCAGATCACTCAAGCTCCCTTGCGAGGGCAGCCTTGTCTGCCTTCATGGGGCCTTTGGGCTGGGAGCAGATTCGTCCTTTACTTGCAGAGTGTGGGTTGGAGGGTCTTAAAAAATCTCAAATGCTCCCAACTGCTTTGGCCGCATGTTTCAGCGAAGACATTTCACGCGCCAGTGCTACCGTCCTCTGTACAGTCACAAGGGAGCACCAGACGCTAGAATGCAGTGCCCAGTCTGGGGGCGGGGGCCCCAGATGCATCCGGGAAAGCAAGAGAGTCAGCCCAGGGGAGTGCTGGATTTTGGAAGAGGATCAGCCGAAAAGCGCTAAGGGAGCCGAACCTGGGCAATGGAAGGGGGAGAGATGGAATTAAGCTTTATTCAGGAGTCTCAGACTCAATTTACTTCGAGCCCCACCAGCTGGCCCTGGGTGCTCCTACCCCACCTCCCGCCACCTTCCCACCTACTGCCCTTGAGCAATTTAAAACGGTCCCCAGGGTGCCCCCTGCCAACAGCTGCAGTGCAGCAGGATTAGAGCAGCCTCCTGCTACTTGCTTTGCACCACTGCTGGCATGGCCCTGTGGCAGAGGAGAGGTGTGTGCAGAGCCATCTTGTCCGTAGTAGGGTTTGGCACGGCTGTGCTGGGCTCTGCTCTTTGGGGAGGGGAAGGTCTTGCAGCTGCTGCCCCAGCTGGCTTATGTGTAGTATCCAGCGGCACTGAGACCTCATCTGGGGTGAGCGAAGTCTCTGCTGTACAGCCTTGGCTGAGAGCCAGGTGGACGTGGTAGCGTGCAGGGCTTTAGACTCTATGCACGCAGGTTCTACCCCTGGGGCCGGCAACCTGGGTCTGTTGGCATTACATACAGATGGGATGTTCTGCCATATTCGGATTAGTCTGAGAGGCCCGGGGTGGGCTGAGGCTGGCAGCAGGCGTTGGGGCCCTCTGCGCTCGCTGCAGAGGCAGGAGCCACAGAGAAGCGGTGCAACACAGCAGCCTGTGCTGGAACTGGGGCACTCCACTGCCCACAGCTGCAGTGAAGTGGGGTGACAGGGCGGGCTGGGGAGATTGTGATGGAGTGAAGAAGAGGTTGCTGCGTCTCTCCGCAGCTCCTGCCAGCGGGGTGAGTGGGGGGGTGCCTTTTCTCTCACTCCACACCAGGGCCCCCCGTAATCCCTGACGCTGGGAGGGGGCTGGAGGGACGGCAGATCAGAGGCAGGAAGAGGCTGCAGAAGTAGAGGGGGGCAGGGCTGCAGGGACTTGCGTGCCAGCAGCTGTGTGCAGGCCAGAATGTGGAAGTGTCCGGGCCCGAGAGGGCCATTGGGCTGAGTTCAAGACCTCTGCTCTAATAGAAACTCCCTCAGTCTGGAATAAGAGGGACTGTGTGTGGTGTGTGCTCTCACTCACGCTCTGTTTCAGGATCTTTCACCTAGAAGAGGGGCTCTTAGACTGGGCAACCGCACCTGTATGATCAGCTCCAGAGGCCTGCAAAGGAGCTCCTAGGCTTCTCTGTTCCCATTTCCTTGGGGTAGGGACCAAGCTGCTCTCCCGACTGGGGCTGTTCCAGGCTGTGCAGTTCCCTGCCTATGCTGTGAGCTGCCCAGAAGGTCAGCTGGCCTCAGCTCACCTGCTTCGCCTTCCTTCCTCCCACGCTACATACCGTGCAATTAGACCTTACCTTTCTAAGGCTGTGTCCACACTACAGCTTACGCTGGTATAACGCCAACAGACCTGGGTCACCAGCGCCAGGGATTCAACCTGTGCTCATAGGGGATAAAGCCCTGTGCTCTACCCAATGAGCTCAAGTCCAGCTCTCAGCCAAGGCTGTGAAGCAGAGACTTCACTCACCTTAGTATGAGGTCTCAGTGCCTCTGGGTAATTCACTGGTATAACTCGTGTCACTCTAGGCCACGTCTAGACGAGCTGGCTCTGTCGACAGTGCTCTGTCAAGCCAGGCGTGCTTCCTCCTGGGGCAGGACAAATGGCTGTGGACAAAGCGGCTGAGCTCTGTTGCTTTACCAGCGCCAGGACGCCTTGGGAACATGGACACTCTGCGGGTTTTGCTGACAAAACGGCAACTTTTTGTTGATAAACCTCTTTAGTTTAGACGTAGCCTCCAGGGGGTAAACAAACCACCCTGAGCAGTGTAAGTTACATCACCAGAAGTGCCAGTGTGGATGGCTCTGTGGCTGAGCAAGAGCTTCTCCCGCTGCCTGCAGAGGTGGTTTCATTATGACTGTAGGAAACATAGTGCCCTGACTATTCACTGCAATGTAGAGTACAAGCTGTAAGTCTGTTTACCAGCCCTGAGCCCTTGTGCATTGACTACATGTAACCTCCCACAGATGGGCTCTATCCTGGGACTTATGGACCACAGGTTAGGCACTGCTACAGGTTGAGCGATAAACCAGCTGCCTCACAGCTATGGCTGTAGACAAGACATTCTTTCCCCCTGTAAGTGGTCTAGGTGCCGCCACATGAGACAATGACCCTCACCTAGGTGCAGGGGTTACACACGCACTGCAAATTTGGCTAACGCTACATGTGATGCTAGAGCCAGCAGAGAACGGTCAGGTGGGCTATTTGTGATTTTTTGTTTTGCTCCAGTTCTATGTCAGCAAAAGCCTTCACGTAGACTCTGTTGTGCAGTTAGAGTGGCATTAAAACATTTGTGCAAAAAGTGCAACCCCCCTCTATACCAGTGTGAGGAGGCACATTCTTCTAAGGCAGACAAGGCCTCTCCCAGCTGCGTTTTTCTCTCCTCAACTTCTCCTAGATCCCAGGGGTCAGTTTTGCTACATTCTCACACCCGCCCCGGAGCCTGGCCTCTCCCTCTTCTCCTGCAAGGGCTGATGGAATTCTGCGATGGATGGAGTGAGAGGGGAGATTTGTTGCACAAACACAGTGTTGTGAATGCTCACAGTTTTATCTCGCACCATGAAGTCATGTGAACACAGGAGACACCTCAGTTTGCATTTAAAAAGACAATAAACTTTCTAGCCCCCGTCGTTTTTGAGGAACGCTTGAAAACCTGGCCAGAGAGCAACGCCCCCAGAGTTATTAGTGCTTTATTTAAGATGTGTGATTTTTTAAGCCAAGATTTCGGGGGGTGGGCTGCTTTTTAGCTTTTCCTTATGTGGGGTTAATGATGCTGTACATGTCACCAGGCAACAGCTGGCCTTGCAATGAGCTGGCTACTAAGCCCAAGGTGGAACAAATAGCCTGAATGTGGCTTTTCACTTGGGAGCCTCTCACCGTGCTGATGAGCTGTCTTGTGTTATTGTGCCAAGCCAGAGAAAGTCATATAGTTCATCCAGAGGGGTGGACTTGGCTGAATGGAGTTTCCAGGAGCCGTGAGACTAGGCAGGATCCCTTGACAAGGCCTGCCTAGGCTAGCAGCCTGATCTGGACCCAGACCACATCTCTCTGCCCATAGCCACTTTTCTCCCCTGCTTTCATGGTCCTCTCCAGTGGGGAAGGTGGCGTGATGTGCCTGGTTCTCCCTGCATAGTCTGGGACAGATCTGGACTCAAAAGTGAGTTTTGTGGTGGGATTGGGGCTTGCATTGCCCTGGCAAACCCAGAAAACCTGGTTTGAAGCCATCCGTGAACTGGCTTTTCCTTCCCCCAATCTTTGCAATAGGTCACCTAAAGTCAACGTCTGCTGTGGCTTCCCCAGGCCACCTTTCAACTCCAGCTGCTCCGCCTCGTGTCCCGAGTTCCACAGGGGACGTCCTGAGCTGGTAATTTCTTTATTACTAGTGCCTTGCACCACAAGCTACGGGATGGGCTGCTGCCAACCAAGGGCCAAAGCTGGGGACCCAGGCAGCAATTTCAGCAGTGGCCGCTGAGTTTCTCGCTCTTGCAGTTTGGGGGGTGCCCAATGTGAGCCCTTGGGTTGGATTCCCTGTTGGCTGTCGTTCGCATTAGTGCTCAGGGCTGTCATTCTGCCGTGAGGTGCTTCGCACCGGCCGTGCACTCAGCCAAACAGTGCACAAGCTGCAGGGCAGACTGGGGTTTCTGGGTGTGGTGCTGAGCACCGTCACCTCCAAATGGAACTGATGGGAATGCCTGGAGAGCTGCCGCAGCCCCAGGCATCTTGCATGAATTTCTGAGCAGCAGCTCAGGTATCCGGAGAATTTTGAAGCCTGCAGTTGAGGCACTGTGTTGAGCACACCCTGCTGTGGTTTGTGAGGCACAGAACGCCCTGGTCTTTGTGGAACACTCTGCAACGTGATGGCCTGGCCTGCAGCCCTGAATCACACCCCTGGGTGCCTTACAATGTCACATGCTCTTGTCCCAGCTGCAGTCCCCTGCCAACCCCAAGCACATTTTGGCCGCCAGCCCCTTGTCCATCTTCTGCAATGTTGACATTTGTGACTGTCTGTTACACTCGGCTCTCATGGTGCAGTCAGCCCTGCCTCCGATCAGCTTCTTAACGCCATTTCCTCTGCTGTCCCAGTGATCAAGAGCAGATCTATGATGATGTGGAAGTGGCGACAGGCAAAGGAAAAGGATTTCTGTTAGCACCTGCTGCTTGGTTCCCGGCAAGTCCCTGCTCTGGAGTAGGTATGTACGCTGGCCTGGAGCCGGGTTATGGAATGGCGGGTAGATAAGGTGATCATCCATCCCATTTCAGCCAGGACTGTCCCTTTTCAAAGCTCCCTTGAGAGCATCCCGATCTCCTTTGAAAAGCAGGCTAATGGTCCCGTACGTTGCAAAGCAGGGATCTCAACTGTAAAGAGACAGCCTCTTAAGCAGCAGGGACTGGCTGTTTAAAAAGCTAGCTGGAGATGCTGGAGGAGGCAGGAGGGCTCTCTAAACAGCTTGTTTAAACAGGCTGTTGCCAGCAGCCCCTGGGCTGATTTGGGGTTGATGAGGGGTGAGATGGGAGGTCAGGCTCCTGTGCAGGCTTTGCTCACGCTGCCTGTGAAAGACAGAAGAGGCTGTGGCTCAGATATCCTCCCCCGCCACAAACCCTATTGGCAGGTAATAGGATTGGGGTAGGGAGGGCAGGGACCTATGCCGGGGGGGCAGCCAGTCAGGGAAAAGGGGAGACAGCTGATGGTGGGGGGGGGGTTGCACTTAGTTTTGTAGCAAACAGGCAAGTCTCTGGAGTAAAGGCAGCTGGACCCAGGCCAGGGGTTAGATGGAGGATCAGGGCTTGGAGGCGTCCCATGAAGGGTGAGGGACAGGGCTCAGGAGGGAGCAGGGACAGGAGGAAGGGGACAAGGGAGGTGAATCATGCAGGAGGGCGGGTAGGGCTGGATTAACTCTTCTGGAGGCCAGGGCTTCTGGATTTTGTGGGCCCCCCCTAGGATCTGGGGTGAGCACAAAAATCATTGGTTCAGCATATGGGGGGGAGGGCTCCAGGCTGGGCTGGAAGGCTGGGGTGTGAGATGGGGTGCGGGTGCACCAGCGAGGGGTGCATGCTCTGAGGTAGAGCCTAGGATGAAGAGTTTGGGGTGCAGCGGGGGGGGCTGCAGGCTGGGGCCCAGTGCTTTGGAATGTGGGAGGGGTATCAGCCTGATCCACTGAAGGATGGGGGCAAAGAAGGCAGGTGCCCAGAACTCCAGGCAATTTAAATTGTTTAGACAGGTGTGGCAGGTGGAACCCCCCCCCCCAGCTTTGGGGAGGCTAACCCCTGCTCTGTTCTTTCTGCCTGTGCCTGCCCTCTGGAGCCAGAGCCACAGCTCCCCCCACCCTTCAAGAGGAGAGGGAAAAAGGTGAGGTGATGGGAGAAATGCGGGGGAGGTAAAGAGTTTGGCTGCGCCACTTTGCATAGGTGTTAGTGGGTTAGAAGGGAAGGAAGTCTTTTTACAACACAATCCTTGTGGAGTTTTGTAACTATATGAAACCGATCAGTATTTTTTTTTCTTTTTTAATATCTTGTGTTACTTTACTAATCGACGCACGGTAAATTAAAAACAGGAAGAACTTTACCATAGGACCTGTTTGTTTATTTGACTTTTTCAATTACAATTGGGTTTCCAGACGAGTGATTTCCATCAAGTTTTAGAATTTGTTTGGGAAGTTGTATTTGAACCATTAGGCTGAAGCCCTAAGCTTAACCTGGGGAATGAGGGAGCTAACTAGGCCTAGGACTGCAGAGCAGGGGAAGAAAGGGTGGCACAAAGGCAGTAACTAGGAAAACAAACAGGCACCATAACTCATCTGTTGTAAATCCACCGATGCCAGTGAAATTTAAATGGGGCGGGGTTTATTCTCCACCTGTCTCTTTCTGAGCCCCCATCCCGACATGCTATACAGTAAACTCCCGAGATCTGCGCATGCGCATCTCAACACGATTGCCGCTACTGACGGGAGCGGGAAAACCTGTGGCTGTGGCGGTAGCAGCTCCTGTCAGTGGTGGCTGCCAAGAGTCAGGCTGTCAGATGCCACCACTGATGGAAGTGTGAAAACCGACCAGGGCGTCAGCTCTACAAGCGGAGGGGAGCCGGGAGCCAGGCTGCCACCTGGTCCCTGGCTCTCCTCCACTCGCTGGAGCCAGAAAACTGGCCAGGGCTGGTGCCCTCATCAGTTTCCTGGCTGCCCCACAAGTTGCAGAGGAAATTTTACTTACGGGAGGATTTCGAGCACGCACCCTCACCCTCTGCGTAAGTTCAGATCTACTGTACATATGCCATGAGCCAGCTGTGTCACAACAGATTAAAAGCCAGGGCCAGTGTTAAGGGGTAACAAGCAGTGTAATTGCCCAGGGCCCAACACCACAGGGGCCTGCAAGGCTGTTTCTTGGGCTTGAGCAAGTCTAATGGTGGTCTTGCTCCTGGATTTATTTTGGTGGACCCCTGAAACCTACTTGCAGTCCCTGAGTGGCTGACAACCATTGTTCTGCAGAACCCCAGAATGGTCCTTTGACAATCCACAGTGAAGTCATCACTCTCAGTTTCCGGCTGGGCAGGTGAATGAATAGGCACTCAGCTCACGGATGATTGATGGCACTGTCTCACAGGCTCGGAATGCGTCTTAATTGTATTCTCGGGGAGCCATAGCTGTACTTCTGCTTCCCAGCCATGCTGGTATCGGAAAGAGCTGCCGGTGTATAGGGGGACTGATGGCTGCAGAGCCAAAGTGTAGGCCCAATCACTGACCCTTCTTACTGGGGTTAAATAAAAAAAAGCCTGGTTAAGCAACAGCAAAGGAGGGATGTGGGAATGATCTCCATGTATTGGCAGAAGGTGACATCGTAGAAAGAAGAACCTACAAGGGTATTCGGTGCCTTCCTGCGGAGGTGAGGGACGGGGAAGATGTGCATTGAACATAACCAAAGCCTTTCTGGCAGCAAGCTGTGTCTAGCTGTGGAGATGTCCCTACATAGCAAGCCCCACAGTTTAGCACAGGTGAAACAGGGTCAAGTCCTGGGCGACAGCTGCTGGACCTCGGCCCCAGCAGAGGGCTGGATAGGAACCAGGCTCTGGCTCCAATGCCAGTGAAGCAGTCTCGCCAGCTGCCCCTTTGAGCTGGTCTCAGCAGGTGCCTTTACCATATCAGCCTCACTGACACTTTCCCATGCACTGTTTGTTTGTACAGATGCACGTTCTGAGCTGCCGCCTGAAAAATCTTCCTCACCACCCACTGAGCTGAGGTAATAAATGGGTTTATTAATTTATGCTACCCTCGTGCCTGAATGCTGAGAATCTTCTAGGCCATTTGCTGGGCTTCCGCAAGGGCCTTTGTCTTAGTTGACTCCAGGGGGACTGACCTGGGGAAATTTCAGAGTTAAAAGTATGAACCAAAGCTGCCTAGTTAGGGCTCTAATGATCTCCTCTGCTCTGGGGATTATCAGAGAGTAACACAGGGTATGTCTACACAGCTGTTATTTCAAAATAACTGTCCTTACGTCTGCACAATGCACTCCAAACCGATTGTGAGATAGCGGTTGAGTTATTCTGAAATAGGTAACCACCATTCTGTGAGGAATGGTGCCTAATTTGAAATAGCTGTTTTGAAATGAATGGTGTTAAGACAGAATACAAATGAGCGAGATCAAAAATGCAAACGAAGCACCGGTTTACAAATCTTGCACTTCATTTGCATAATCTCACGAGATTGTGCTCCCGGAAGAGGCTTGTCTGAAAGCAAAAACAGCTGTGTAGATGGGGTTCCTTTGAAACAAAACACCATTTTTAAAGAATATTTCTTCCTGAAACTAAACAGGAAGAGGGTTCTTTGGAAAACAGGGAGGTTATTAACCCTTGTAACAAACACCCAAAAGATAGGGATTCTCTGTCTCTTGAAGGCTTCAGATCAAGGCTGGCTACCTTTCTTGGAGAAGCCTGTGACATACAGGAGTTTAGAATAGATCAGTGTATGGTTCCTTCTGGCCTTAAACTCGCTGAAGCAAAGACTAAGGGACTTTCGAAGGAGAGGAGATATAACTCGAGATGGTAAAGATCAGAATTTCTGTCCTGCAGGAAAGTCACAATATTTTTATGTGTTTTCATCCTGATTTGGGACAAAAAGTTTGGATGCAAAGATTTTTCAGCTAATGAATTGTGCTGAGATTTATTTGGCTTTTAAGAAATGTCAACTTGTTTTCACTTTGTCAGATCAAAGTGTTTTGTTCCAGTATGTTGCTCCTAATTGAAATATTTCATGTTGGATCAGTTTGACATTGACATGTTTCCTTGAGTTGCTGGGGTGGTCGTTGACCCTATTTTCTTTGGTCAGAGTTCCTTATATGGACTACATCTCCTATGATACACCCTGGCCACATGCATCCCATGATGTAAAGCCACAGCTCAACCAGAGCTCAACAAGGGGGGGGTTATGGCACAGTGTATCATGGGAATTGTAGTTTAGCCAGGAAACCCAGCCAATAGCAGAGGAAGAGAAAATGAATAAGCAGAGTAAGCCAACCAGGAAGCCCAGCCAATATCGGAACAATCCACACTACAGTTCCCATGAGATACTGTGACAGACTAGAGAAACAAGATTCAGGTAGAACTGACTCAAAATGAAATATTTCTATTCAGGTCAACAAAACCAAATGTTTCTCCTTTACCTGAAATTAAATACTTTGTTTAACCTTTTCTGATAGAAAATTAAGAATTCAGCAAATTTGAAAATTTCCCATGAAAATTTTGCATTATAAAAAGCTGTTTTTTCCACCATTTGGATGAAAAACTCTTGACCCATGGGGTTGCCAGCTTAGTCTGGGCTTCTGGACTTTGAGGAGGGCATAGTCCTTTCAGTCCTAGTCATCCAGATGGAAGGCAGAGCCCAGAGCTCTCGGAACAATTTTAAAACAGTCAGCATTATAAAGAAGCCCGACAGTTATAACTGCACATGTGGCTTTTCAGTTCAACTGTGACCAAGAGGTCTCCACACGGGCAGAGTTAGACAGGAACTGACCCATCGCCTGTGACCTTCCAATCCTGGTTTCTTCCCCTTACCATGGATTAAAGCCAGGACTTGTGGGGTGGTTTGCATGGACTGGCTCTGAGCTTAGAACCAGGATTGATTGGTGTGGATTTGCTTCACCATTGCCCTTGTGCAATCATTTACAACAGGGTCTAGTAGTGCAAGAGAGGCTGGGGTAAATACCTGAATAGTCTGCAGGGCAGTGGCAAGTCAGGCCTGCTGTATTGAAACATAAAGGCATAGATTCTGCTCTACATTTCACTGGTGTAAAGCTGACAGAGCCAAGAGATGACTCTGGTCCAAATAGTTTAACATCTCTGCTGGTTTGGAATGAAGCACCAAAGTCCTGGACAGATGGCTTCTGTGGGGTATACCCTGCTGTGCAAATGCCATGCAAAGTTATTGCCTTGGATGATTTAATATGGACTGGACGAAGGAGGGTTGTTGGGGGGCAGGGTGGAAACACTCGGTTCCCTGAACCTTCTGGAAGATCATTGCGACTTTTCCTGGTTCTGCAGGAAATCCCAGACCTCAGAGCTAAGGAGGGGACGCGTGCAGAATCTCAAGCAGCTCAAGAAAGAGGAGCAGGCAGACAAGGAATTTCGGAGGAAATTCAAGGTGAGCAGCAGTGAACGGTGTTCAAAGCAATCCCCGCCCCCCCCTTGAGGTGCAGTTATTCATTCTCTTCCTGCAGCTGCAGTGAGAAGGCTGCCCTTCGCCATCAGGCATAAGATACAGCCAGAGAGAGATCTGCTCTAGAAAACAATGCTTAATAGAGCCCCTGAGCACCTCTTCATTAGCTGAGATTTAACTGCCCTCGTGTAAGTGGGGGAAGGGTCTCACTCCTGTGGGAACTCTCCTGGCTGATACGCTGCCTTGGTGAAAGAGCCACTGGGCTAGGTGGACCTTTGGTCAGCCCCAGTGTGGCTATCCTCATGGTCTTGTGTTCTAAAGAGGGCGAGGGATAGGGGATGTGAAAGGGAAAGGAGGGGGAGCCAATGGGGCTGGGGGGACAACAGGGCGTGTGAGAAATGAGGGGGATGAGACGGGCTGGGAGAAGGGATGGGGGGGATGTGGAAGGGAAAGGCGGGGGGGTGAGTGGGGACTGGTGAGGGGGGAGAAGTGGGGACATGCGGGGGATGACAGGGAGAAGTGAGAATGTGAGGGGGATGTGGAAAAGGATGAGGGGTGCAAGCTGGAAGGTGGCAGAGGATGTGGGGATGTGGGGGAGGAGATGGGGGTTAGTGGGGGGTAAAGGGGGGTTAGCAGGGCGTGTAGGAGGAGACAGGGGTTAGCTGGGATGTGGGAGGGGGTTAGTAGGGGTGTGGGAGGAGATGGGGGTTAGCAGGGGTGTGGGGGGGCAAATGGGCAGAACCCTGCCTACGGACACTTCATTAGAACCAGCACCTTCCCATGAAATGTTCAGATTTTGAAGAATCAGCCTCCTCTAAAGGAAAAACGCCCTGCTCAGCACTAGAGCTGATCTGTCTCTCTTTGGCTGAGGGTCAAGCAAGGCACAGAAAGGCTGATGCAACAAGCCTGGCACAGCTCGGGTGTGTTCTCCTGAGGCTTAGGCCTGTGCTGTTAGCTGTAACCCGTTCTCCAGGAGGGCTTGTCACTAAGAGGACTCTCTCCACAGCAGCCCAGTAGCTCTAGAACACTAAGGCCCAAGTTTTGCTGTCAGCCTCCCCAGAGGTTTTCATTAATTCTCCAATGAGGTGAGGACGGACGTGAACCTGGCTTGTCCGGTCTGGTACTGACCATGCGACTCCCACCCGCAGTCCCTGTTCATGGCCGTTCTTCGCTTAGCCCAGACACAACATCCATGAGTGAGGGCCCTGTAGCTGACAACTCCGGCAGAGCAGAGCAGGGGGAAGGGAGGGTGATGTGCTGGTGAGGGCGTCCTGCTGTCAGGCTTGATGGTTAGCACCAGTGTGAGAAACCAAAAACCTGTAGAATGAACAGAGGCGCCTTCAGGGCTGCTGTGCCCCAAACTCCAGCCACCTACAGGGAAAGTGATTGTGTGTTGAAGTAATTCACCAGCACAGGGGAAACGGTTCCAAGCCCGCCCAGTGCGCCCAACACCTGGAGAGTGCCCGCCAGAAATCTCTGGCCTGCACTCACCCAGGCTCGGCACCGTGCGCCGTTCTCAGAAACGGACCCATTTGCAGCCTGTCCCATGTTGCAGTTTGCAGGGGAAATCCACACTCTGACCCGAATGATGGTCGATCCCAATGCGGCTGAGAAGAAGGGGGGAGGGAAGAACCTGCCGCTCAAACGAGGAGAAATTCTGGATGTCATTCAGTTAACGAGTCCTGAGAGAATACTCTGCCGCAACAGCCAACGGACGTGTACGTGAGAGCCTGTGGCGGGTGGAATGCCATGCTACCGAGCAGGTCGCTGGTAGCGGGGGGGGGCGGGCTTTAAAAGCATGCACGCTGCTAGACCTGAGTTAAGCTACCCAGCTCTGTTAGGCAGGGCTGTAGCAGGCACATCAACCTCTCTATGTGCCCCAACCACCACTGGAGGGAGACAGCATCACACTGGGATGAGCTACATGGATTTGGTGTACTATAGTGCCAGCCGAGGTGCATATGGAGATGGGCTGTTAATGGTTCTTTTGCCACCTCCTGCCATGAAGACACCTGGCTTCCAACCTGTGTTTTTAAGTGATGTGGTGGGCTGCAGGATTGTCTCTCTGCTCCCCTTGCAGGGAGGGAGACAGCATGTCTCCATGTTGTGCTGGCCAATGGGAGCTACCGGTGCAGGAAGCTTGCGGAGACCCGCTAGCCTCTTCCCTCCAAGGGGAACACAGAGACAACCCTGCAGCTGGCACTACTGGGAGTGGTGTGGAGCCGCGAGCAAGCAGCCTGTCTGAGCCCTGCTGAACTACTGGAGTTTAATTGCCCAGAAACTGTGATCGCCTGGCTGCGGGCTCCAGGATCGAGCTGATGATTGCCATCAAGGGCTTGGTAACAACGCTCTGAAACATTTTTAAGTGCAGGGGCTAAAAAGATCAGCTTAAGCAGCCTGCTTTTCCTTCTCCGCAGCCCCAGCCTTGGCTGAGAGTTAGCTGGGGGCCTTGGTTGCAGACAGTCTGACATCTCTCCCAGGCCAGCTGAAAGACTGCACAGCACAGGAGTGGTGTGTGCCTGAGTGAGGAGCAGGGCCCATTTCATCTCCTTTCAAGCATAGCCAAGAGCTGGCGCCCGACAGAGTGCCGCATCTGTGCTGTGTCCAAAGTATTGCTACCAGGGAAATGGTGGAGGGGCCGGGGGAGGTGCCCTGGCAGTCTGGGGATCCTGGGAATGGAGACATGGAGCCTGGAGAAAGGGTTGATTGAAGGATGATGGGGAAGAGAGGCACAAGAGGATTTGAATTCTGGGAGAGGCTCAGAACTGCCAGCCCATTGGAGTCCTACTGCATCACTCTTGCTGACCAGTGAAGGCCAGACTTGCAGAAGGCCTCTACTGCTCATGCACATGCTGATGAAATGGGCCTTGGAGCCACCCAGTGTCAGTTCCCCACCCAAACTGGGCCTTCTTCTCAGTCCCACGGCTACCCCCAGTCGAGGCAAACTCTTCCTTGCACTTCAGCCTTCTAGCAGGTAGATTCTCCTTCCTACATGGCCAGATTCTGCTAGGGAAATTCCATCCAACAGGGCAGGCTGAGTGCGGCTGCCCTAGGTAAAAGTATCTCACTGAGCTGCCCCCTTTGGCTATTGCCAGAGACCAGACTGGCTGCACAAGAGAGGATCCAGATTAGCTTCTCCCAGCTAGTCTTACTTTTGGTGCAGGCTTTCAGGGCTCTGCATGCCACACACCCAGAGCTCCCAGGTCTAGGGCCTTGGATTTACACCAGCATCAGTCTCCAGTGCCAACACTGACGGCATGTTTGGGAGCCATGTGCTGTGTACCCCTGCACTGCTATTCTGCCCATGCTGGGCGAGTGGACATTCTGCTGAGATTAGACCCCCTTGACATTTGCTTGTCTCATTCCTTCATTGCCAGAGAGAGACTTATATTTTGATTAACTATGTCCCTTCTCCTGTCTGTTCCAGATGGCTATGTGCCCAGGGCAGTGCTGCTGCAGCTGTGAGTACAGACACCATGCACTCTTGTTTTCTCTTCATTTAGATTTTTTTTTAAGCTCTAAAGGTGAACTACAATGGCTGGCAATGGCCTAAATGGATGTTAAAAGGAAGTCAGGAGAGTGAAATGCCTGCAAGATGCATGACATTTTTTCAAAACACCACAATAGAAGATCAAACGAACTCTAAACTCCAAATAAACAAACAGTCACGGACAGTAAAAAAATGCCACTGTGTTGAAATAACGGAGTGAAAGAGGCAGCTAGGGTGCGTCTACACTAGCCGACTATTTCAAAGTAACTGGCAAAACGTCAAAATAGCACGCATCGCATCTACATGTGTTGTGTGCTATTTAAACATTGAAATTGACGTTAGGCGGTGAGACGTCAAAATCGCTGTTCCCCTCTGAAGATGGGAATAGCGCCCTACTTTGACATTCAACGTCGAAGGAGGGTGTGTGTAGACGATCCGCATCCTGCTACTTTGAAATAGTCGGGTCCTCCATGGTGGCCATCAGCCAAGGGGTTGAGAGACACTCTGTCCAGCCCCTGCGGGGCTCTATGGTCACCGCGTGCAGCAGCCCTTAGCCCAGGGCTTCTGGCTGCTGCTGCTGCAGCTGGGGGTCCATGCTGCATGCACAGGGTCTGCATTCGGTTGTCGGCTCTATGGCTCTTGTGCTGTGCAGAACACGTGTGTCTGGGAGGGGCCTTTTAAGGGAGCAGCTTGGGACTTTGCTGGCCCCTTATTTCGATGGGGAGCACTTGTGTATGTGGACACTCCGCATTTCCTTCTGGGGCGGCTCCTTTCAACATTCCCTGTTGCTACTTCAACGTTGAACGTTGATGGCACCAGTCCTGGAGGACGTGTAGACGATACGCGTCGAAGTAGCCTATTTTGATGTCCTTACTTTGAAATAGGCTACTTCGACGCAGTGTGCTCTTGTTGACGTAGCCTTAGAGACAAAAAGGCATCCTTTACAAAGTGGAGATCAAATCCCAGTGAGGAAAATAGAAAGGAATATAAACTCTGGCAAGTCAAGTGTAAAAGTGTAATCAGCCAGGACAGAAAAGACTTTTAAGAGCAACTAACAAAAGACACAAAAACTTGCAGCAAAAATATTATAAGACCATCAGAGGCAGGAAGTCTGCCACAAAGTGAGTGTGGACCATCAAGGTGCTAAAGGAGCACTGAAGGAAAACAAAGGCTGTTGCTGCGAAGCTAAATGAATTCTTTGCTTCCATCTTCAGTGCCTAGGACATCTGAGAGAGCCCTTCTTTAGGCACATGAGCCATTCTTTCTAGCTGACAAATTCGAGGAATTGTCCCAGCCTGACTTGTCAATAGAGGAGGTTTTGGAAGAAATGTATAAATTTAACAGTAATAAGTCACCAGGGTCCGCTGAGATTCACTGAAAAGTTCTGGAGGAACTCAGTATGAAATTGTTAGGGTGACCATATCTCCCCCAGCCGTATATGAGACACAGGATACGACACTCTTCTGGCCAAAACGGGACAGATGGTTGCCCTTCCTGGGAGTCAGGAGGTGGCTGCCCTGTGGGGACTGCCAACCTGCTGGGGGGACTGTGGGGGTAGCTGCAGTGCTCGGCTGCCCCATGACTTCGGGCACCGGGAACGGGGCTTCTGCCCTGCTAGCAAAGCTCCTGGATTCCACCAGCTGAAGGAAGCCAGGGAGCTGCACCAATCTGGCTCCTGGCTTGTGCCAGCTGGGGGAAGCTGGGCAGCAGCTGCACAGATTTAGCTCCCGGCTGCCCCCAGCCGGGGGGCACTAAGAGGCAGATGCGCTGCCGTGCTTGTCTGGCTGCCAGATTCCCTAAGCCGGGGGGAGCCAGAACTGGGGGGCAACCACCTGCACCAGTAAAAAAAGTGGCATGAAGGGCAGTTAGCCCCTTTGGCAAAATAAATTTGGGATGGCACCCAAAATACATGGCTGTCCTGCCCAAAACAAGACGGATGATCACCCTAGAAAACTGTGGAAAAACCAACTGCGATATATAACTTATCCCTGATATAATCTAAACCAGATGACTGGCAAATAGCTAATGTCATGCTGATTTTTTAATAAAAAGGCTCCAGAGGTAGTTACAGGCTGTACCAAGCGATTTTATTAAACTCTAAAAAGAATGAAATTGTCAGACACACAGATGAACATGGCATGTTGAGAAAGAGCTCTTGTAAAGGAAAATCCTGCCTCATTAATTTATTAGAATTTATTCAGGGTGTAAACAAGCACATGGTCTGGGTGATTGATTGTACTTAGGCACTGAGAAAGTCATTGATAAGATCCCTTACCAAAGACGCTTAAGCAAAGAAAACTGTCACAGAATAAGTAGGGTGGCTCTCTTGTGGCTCAGTAATGGGTTAAAATACAGGGGAAAAAAAGATAGGAATAAATGGTCAGTTTTCACAGAAGAGAAGTACACAGTCAGGTCTCAATGTATTCATATATGAGCTGGGAAAAGGGTAACCAGGGACATGGAAACATTTGCAGACAGTTACTCAAGCTAATGAAGTTCAGAACTGACTGCTAATAGTTACAAAAGGAACTCACAGAGCTGTGAGACGGGCCATAAAAAAGGAGATTACATTTAGTGTTGATAAATACAAAATATTTGATAATCAGAACCATACATACAAGATGTGGTGTGGCCATGTAACAAGATCATCTGGCCTAATCAAGATCATCCTTCAATGGACAGTACCAGGGATGAGCAGAAGAGGTAAACAGAAGGGCTACGTCTACACTAGCCAAAAACTTCGAAATGACCATGCAAATGGCCATTTCAAAGTTTACTAATGAAGCGCTGAAATTCATATTCAGCGCCTCATTAGCATGCGGGTGGCCACAGCACTTCGAAATTGCCACAGCTCAACGTCGAACGTTCAACGTCGAAGTAGGGACCGTGTAGACGATCCGCGTCCCGCAACGTCGAAATTGCTGGGTCCTCCATGGCGGCCATCAGCTGGGGGTTGAGAGATGCTCTCTCTCCAGCCCCTGCGGGGATCTATGGTCACCGTGGGCAGCAGCCCTTAGCCCAGGGCTTCTGGCTGCTTCTGCGGCAGCTGGGGATCTATGCTGCAGGCACAGGGTCTGCAACCAGTTGTCAGCTCTGTGTATCTTGTGTTGTTTAGTGCAACTGTGTCTGGGAGGGGCCCTTTAAGGGAGCGGCTTGCTATTGAGTCCGCCCTGTGACCCTGTCTGCAGCTGTGCCTGGCATCCCTATTTCGATGTGTGCTACTTTGACGTGTAGACGTTCCCTCGCTGCGCCTATTTCGATGTTGGGCTGAGCAACGTCGAAGTTGAACATTGACGTTGCCGGCCCTGGAGGACGTGTAGACGTTATTCATCGAAATAGCCTATTTCGATGTCGCAACATCGAAATAAGCTATTTCGATGTTGGCTGTACGTGTAGACGTAGCCCAGATGGCCATCAATGAGGCATTCAGTGGACACTTTTCAAACATCTGGAGGACATTGATTTTGCTGATATTGGTGCTTTCCTTTCACGCTGACATGAAAACAGGGAAGAAAACCTCACAACACTAAACAAAACTGCCGCAATGACTGGACTGAGCATTAAAAAGGGAAAGATCAAGACAATGAGGATCAACCAGTCTAACACCACCACCATCACACTTGACGGAAATGACCTGGAAGATGTGGAGTAGTTCACCTACTTGGCTAGTGTTATGGGCAGAGATGGAAGAACAGACAAGGATATCAATGCCAGGATAAGGAAAGCAACAGCTGCATTCAAGACTCTCCATCCTATATGGAGGTCACAAATAATATCTGGAAAGACGAAACTGCAGCTCCTCAACACAAATGTGAAGCATGCGCTCTTGTACAGGTGTGAGACCTGGCAAACTAAAGTCTTCAAATCACAAGCTACAGACATTAATCAACAGATACCTGAGGTACGTCCTTCACATCAAATGGTAAAAACTTTGTCACAAACAAGGAGCTTTGGAACAGAACAGGACAAGAACCGCTTGACAGTGAAACCAAGCAGAGGAAGTGGGGATGGCTAGGCCACACGCTCAGAAAACCATCATCCAGCAGAGTTCGTTGTGCTCTCCCACGGAACCCGCAAGGCACAGGCAAAAGAGGAAGACCTCGGACAACGTGTAGAAGGTCTACTGACATTGAAGGACAACAACTGGGGTACTGCCAGGGTCAGCTAGACGTTTTGTCCTGAGACATAGTGAAGTAGAGGAAACTTGTAGATGACCTGTGCTCCACTCGGAGTACAAGGGATTAGTAGTAGTAATAGTAGTTAAAACAAACATTATGAAGTACTTCTTCACACAATACACAGTCAACCTTTGCATCTCATTGCCGGGGGGGGGGGTGGGGGGGCTGTGATAGACAAAACTATAACTGTGTTCAAAAAAAGTATTAGATAAGTTCCTGAAGGACTGGTCCATCAGTGGCTATTAGCCAAGATGAGCGGGGATGCAGCCACAAGCTCTAGGTGTCCCAGTGCCTCTGCCTGCCAGAAGCTGGGACTGGATGACAGGGACTGAATCACATTAATAATTGGCCTTTCTCATTATTCCTTCTCAGCCCAGCCACTATTGGCAGTCAGGATAGACAGGCCATTGGTCTGGCCCACTGTGGCACTTCTTATGTTCTCATGATCTCACTATATCAGGCAACACTGAAACATAGGGGAATGACACAGCTCACTGGGACACTATCAGATTGCACCAGGAGAACAGGTAAGGTTGTAAAAGGTTGGAGAGTAGTGCTTTACCACAGAGATATCATCTGATAAATGCATTAATTTGCATTGGTTTAAGGATGCCCAAGACAGACCATCCTGCACCTGGCCTTGGCAGGTAACAAAGATGAGATACTGGGGTCTAAGGTGTCATAGGAACATATTGGATCAAACTGATACATCAGGAAAGCCATGAAAAGGTTAGTGTGTGAAGTCTGCACACCGCCCATCTCTGTCCAGTTACCTGACTGGACTGACCTGGATGGCAAGACACATCAGAAGCCCACATCAGCCCTTCCACTCAGCAACCCAGGACCCTCTCTAACAAAGTAGTTGACTGGGGCACTACAGTCCTTGGGGTTATATGAATAGAGCCAAGAAGGTGCCAAGGCCCAGATCTCAAAAGCATTTGGCACCTGCATCTCCCTGAAATTTTTGAGGACTTGGGCCCAATATCTTTAGCCTATTAGCTGTTCCTCTATCAGAGAGGCAGCTGAATTAGTCTGTGGCTACGTCTACACGTGAAGCCTACATCGAAGTAGCCTATTTCGATGTGGTGACATCGAAATAGGCTATTTCGATGAATAACGTCTACACGTCCTCCAGGGCTGGCAACGTCGACGTTCAACATCGACGTTGCGCAGCACCACATCGAAATAGGCGCTGTGAGGGAACGTCTACACGCCACAGTAGCACACATCGAAATAAGGGTGCCAGGCACAGCTGCAGACAGGGTCACAGGGCGGACTCAACAGCCAGCCGCTCCCTTAAAGGGCCCCTCCCAGACACACTTGCACTAAACAGCACAAGATACACAGAGCCGACAACGAGTTGCAGACCCTGTGCATGCAGCATGAATCCCCCGCTGCAGCAGCAGCAGCCAGAAGCCCTGGGCTAAGGGCTGCTGCACACGGTGACCATAGAGCCCCGCACGGGCTGGAGAGACAGCGTCTCTCAACCCCCCAGCTGATGGCTGCCATGGAGGACCCCACAATTTCGATGTTGCGGGACGCGGCTCGTCTACAAGGTCCCTACTTCGATGTTCAACGTCGAAGTAGGGCGCTATTCCGATCCCCTCATGAGGTTAGCGACTTCGACGTCTCGCCGCCTAACGTCGAAGTTAACTTCGAAATAGCGCCCGACGCGTGTAGCCGCGACGGGCGCTATTTCGAAGTTAGTGCCGCTACTTCGAAGTAGCATGCACGTGTAGACACAGCTTGTATCTTCTTGTGTCTTCTATGAGCATGCTTAGCCCATCTGTCAGTCTACAGCCTGGAGGAGTCCTTCTGCCTGTGAGAAAAATGGATAAAATTGACTTTTAGATGATGTAATTTTGATGTTGTTTATTTGGACTTCCAAAAAGCCTCTGACAAGGTCTCTCCAATGAGGTGACTAAAGAAAGGACGTGGAGTAGTTATGGTCTGAAAGCTGATGGACTGTCAAAGAGCAGAAATCAATGATCAGTTTTCAGCACACAAAAATTTCAGCTGCACTGGGTGGTGTTTCATAGCCTTAGCAACAGTCTTAAAAAGAGTCAAAGGCCATTTGTAGATGACGCGCCATTACGTAGGTTACTCAACTAGAGGGGAATGTAAGGAACGCTAGAAGGAGCTAGCAAAGGTAGGGGAATGCACAAAGACTCTGTAGTGGACGCTGGAGGGGACAACTCATAACCATTCATCATCAAACACATGTAGTCTACAAAGGACCATTGTGCCAGCCAGAGTGACCCCAGGTGATGGCATCACACTGGGCATTGTGCAGCAAAATTGCCAGATATGGGCCCATTCTGTTAATCCACAAATCTCTGGGGTGTCCCCCGTGGCACCAGGCAGAATCAGAGTACATACCTCTTTGCATGTCAATATAGAGTTTAAGACTTCAGTGTGCAGTAGTATTTCTGGCCATGCTGCCAAAGAACATGCAACCACACGAGTGATGGAAGGAAGACCCAGTGTTCATAAGACGGTGACATTTTGCACGCACTCTTACCAGTTGATGTTCAGGATTTGGTACTGACAGTGCATATGGACTACCGTTAGCTGCTCCAAGTCTGCCTGTAAGAAGGTCCAGGTCTCTGATCCCCATATAACAATGCAGGTACAGGTTGTACCTCCCTCACCTGACACCCTCAGGACCTGACTGGTTCTGAAACAGGGAATTTGCCTGACCAGGGGAGGTCAATGCCAGCCCTTCAGATGCCACCGGCAGCAGAGAGGCTGGCACTGACCACGTAGGGACTGAGGTGGGGTGATGTTCTCAAGGGGAGAGGTAGGGTAGCTGTGGAGCCCCAGGACCAGAGGCCAGAAGCATAGCTGCACAGGAGCTATTTATGGCATTCTGGAAGCTGTGGTATGGTGGTAGAGAAGTTGCTGAGCACAGCGCCCCTGGCTTTTCCCGGTGAGCGCTCCAGCCTGGAAGCATCCACGGGATGCTGCTGCACAAGGGAAGTCCGACCTATAGAGATCCAACCTACACTACACAAGGCTCATCAGTCCTACAAATTGATGAGTTCTAAAACAATACTAGCTTGTGTAAGGAATGTGATGGAAGATGATGCTGAAGATGTTCTAATGCCCTTATCTATTCGGGTGTGAAAGGCACAGAGTTTCTACAGTGATTCTTTCCACGCGCCTGGCTGGTAGATCTACTTGATCACCATATTTGGGGTCAGGAGAGAGTTTACTCCCAGTCTGACTGGCAGATACCCGAGGAGAGGTGGGCTTTTGCCTTCCCCTGCAGCATGGGGCACAGGTCACTTGTGAAGTTAAAATGGTGGACTCTGTAACTTGAAGGCTTTTGGCCTTAAAAAATCTACGAGTCTATGTAAATCAATACCTTCACAGAGCTGTATTCACTTCTGATGTTTCATACCCGTCTCCAAAGGCTGTCGAGTAACGAGAGACAGGCCACAAAACTATTTAGTGGCCTGGAAACTTCTTCTGTGAAAAAAGGTTAAGAATAGAGTTAAAGCTAGAGCGGCGATGAATCAGAAGCGATATAACAGGGGTATAAAAGTAACGAATGGCTTAGAGACCGTTAGGCATTCTTTCCTGTTTGACCTTTCTCATATTGAAAGCGCAAGGGGACCTTCACTTAAATTAAAAAATAAGACACTGAAAAATGATAAAAGAAGGTTCGTAATGCAAAATTAAACTGTGAAAGTCAGTGACACGATATGGCTGAGGTCAAAAGCTCTGGAGAATTCACAATAGGACTGGACTTTTACTGTAGCAGAGGAGATTTAGCTCAGCATTTTGAGCATTGGCCTACTAAGTTAAGGGTTGTGAGCTTGATTCTTGAGGCAGCTACTTATGGCTCTGTGATAAATAGTCTTTTGGGGAAGAGGTTAGGTCACTGGTTTGAGTGTTGGCCCATTGAACGTAGGGTTTTGAGTTCAATCTTTGATGGTGAGGGGGTGGGTCACTTTGGGATCCATGGCCAAAAAAGAAAAAAAAAAAACAACCACCAGGGACAGCAGGGGAGGGATAGCTCAGCAGTTTCAGCAGTAGCCTGCTAAACACAGGGTTGTGAGCTCAATCCTTGAGGAGGCCATTTAGGGATTGGGGCAAATAGATGCCAGGGACGGTGCTTGTGCCCTGCCAAGAGGGCAGGGGACTGGACTAGATGAGCTCCTGAGGTCCCCTCCAGCTCTAGGAGATGCATATCACCAATTAAATAGGTAATGAGAATATCCATGGCTTATATTAGAAACACATACCCTTCTATGTCAGGGCACCCATCAGCCTTAACTGGATGGAGCTGGGGCAGCAGAAAAGAAGTCATCATGAGGTGGTTATTTCATAATTGTCTACCATGGTATTTCCTCACCCTTTCTTGTGAAGCACCATGTGCTGGCCTGGCCACTCAAACACAGGAGGCTGGGTTAAACCAGGGGGCTAGAACAACTTTACAACAGGAGTGATGAGAGCCTTTGAACCAAATTGTAAACAATGGAAAATTGCTGCTAATGAGGCAGTGCAGTGGCACCCTTCATTCCAGCACCTATGGGCTAGGTGGACCCTGGGTCTGGTCTGGTTTTGCTATTCCCATGTTCCTGTCCTCTGCATTTAATTTTTTATCTTGTCATAAACCCATGTGAATACACCTCTGCCTGACAGCTCTCAGATACACACATAAGATTAGACATACAGCTGTTAAAGTGCCCTAAAGCTAACAATTCCTTCTTCTTTTTAATCATAGGGACACAGACATTTACGATGATATTGACTTTTGTGGTAAGTATCACAGTTAAGCCTATTTCCCTTCCCCTAGCCCAGATTTCGAGGACTATAGGGCTAAGTGTGTGTTATTTACAGTGAGACAGGTATCCTAGCTCACCGGAGCTGTTTTCAGGCTGGACATGACACTGTTCCACACCGCCCAACAGGGCTAATGACCTTAATTTCACCGGCAGGGGCATGGAGCAACCCCGGCAGTGCAGCTATTGCACTGCAGAGGTTCCCTGCCAGACCTGCCCATGCTGGGCCACAGACTATGTGTACTGTTGCTTATTTCACATCAGATAGGAATTTGGGTATGGGGGACTACCGAGACAAGAAGCTCACCCCTGCCCTCTCCAGGGTCCCATGCTGCTTTTCACATCTTTGGGGAGTTTTTTTCCTCCCCAGTTTCTCTCCCTCTGTGTCTTCTACAGAAATTTCTGAGCTCACCGTAGTTTTGACCTGCTTTGTTTCTTTTCCCATCTGGCATTCCCCACCCCCCCATGTCTTCAGCTCACCCCCTCTACTTGCCTCTCTTGAATTCACCACGAACCACATCAGAGTAGATGGTATTGGTGTTAGTGAGCTGTGTAATATTGGACGATTTTCTGGGCATAGCTGAGAGACCCAAATCATTGCAAAATGCTTAAAACAGGGCTAACAATTGGGGTCAGGAGGGAATTTACTCCCAGGCTGATTGGCAGATACCCAAGGAAAGGGGGTTGTTTGCCTTCCTGTGCTGCATGGGGCACAGGTCATTTGTGGGTTTAAAATAGTGTAAGTGCTGGATTCTCTGTAATGAATTACTGCAACAGAGAATAGGTTGAGAGTAAAATTGTTAAAGCTGATCAAGTTACATATATCAATCACAAAGTTCTTGATTAAAAACAAAAGAGCAAACAAGTAGCACTTTAAAGGCTAACAGAATAACTTATTAGGTGATAAGATAAGCTCTTGATAAGTGTCAGATAAATTCTTGATAAGTATCTGAGGGGTAGTGGTATTAGTCTGTATCCCCAAAAACAGGGTGAAGTCCTGTGGCACCTTATAGACTAACAGATTTGTTGGAGCATAAGCTTTTGTGGGCTAAGGCCTACTTTGTCAAGTGCAACAGTTCTTGATGCAAGCTTGCAGCCGGGGTGGAGTATCTGGCTATCCTAAAAGTCTTTGGAAAACACCCTGTATATTCCATCAATCATTAAACCTTCCGGGCTCAGTTTGTAGCAGAGATGCTCCTGAAGTGAGGAGCTTGAATGAAGACAAAGATGGAGGAGCTCTCAGAGTCCTCTTATACTCTTGCTCATAGGGAGGGAATTCCATTATGCCTCTCTGTCTGGAGATGGAGCCTGTCACTTGTGCAGGTCACCTGTCCATGTCCCTAGGTGATTGGGCATTGCCTGTCTGCTGTTACTTGATACAGCCAGATTCCTCAGAGTTTGACTGGAATCTGATAAGGCCCTTTGTCTAAGTATGGCTTCACTTAACCTGGAACCCTTTCACAATAGGGTGCCACCCCTCCTATTGGGGTTTCCTAGAAACTAAAATGTCATTTATAAGCACAGAGCCAATACTTATAACTCCACATAGTATACACAGATTCAGTCGCTCACCAGCTTCCAATATCCGAGAGGTAGCCATGTTAGTCTGTAGCTTTGAGAACAGGTCGTCTTGGGGCACCTTATAGACTAACAGATATTTTGCAGCATAAGCTTTTGTGGGCAAAGACCTGCTTCATCAGATGCATGAGTCGGTGAGATGGTTTCAGAGGGGTATTTAAAGAGTGGGGTCCCAGTAAGAGTGAGGGTCAGAGCTGATACGGTCTATTCAGCAAGGTGGAAATGGCCCAGTATCAACAGTACTTATCAAAAGAGGAAAAAACAAGTCAGATCAGACAGCTTCCAATAGACACTTCACTTGGCCCATTAGGCACAAGATTTGGTGCAAACTTAGGACACTGGTTGCAAGAATATTTTACCTGTTCTTCTGAAAAAAACCAATAATGTCACAGGCTGGCTGCAGCATTTCTCTTTTTCCTGACCAGTTGTTCTGTGGGTTTGCTAACTCTGACTGCTCCCCTATGGGATGGGGAGAATGGCTCAGTGTACGGATGGGTGGCTGAAGATCTGCTGAATACAGCAGAGCTCTGGTTATTAGCTGTCTAATGAATATGTATTTTTTCTGCTTATCTTCCTCAGATTAAATTAATTCTTCTGCCAAAGTCAGCAGGAGATCTCACCAGCAAAGGACAGAAACATGAAAACATTAAATGAATATATGGGAGTTACCGTCCTCATAGTTAGTGCTCGAAATGCAACAGGTCTTCTCTAACGTGGTGGGGTGCTTAATTTTTTAATATGTTGGGTTCTGGGTGGATTTTGCCCCACATTCAGCAAAACTATTCAAAAGTAGGGACAAGAACCACAAGAGTGTTCAGAAAAAAAGGTAATAAATGACTTGCAAATAAAGAGTCTGATGTGTTTCTTGCTTTTGTCTGAGTAGAGAACGGTGATGACCTGAGAATTAGTTTGTTTTTCAAAATTTTGCTGGTTACTTATCTTAGAAATCCACGTCTTATCTGTCTTGTTTTCTCCTGAGAAGATTCTGTTTTCTTTACTAGCAAGTGTGTGAAGCCTCAGCAACCAAGAAGGTCAGTAACACTACATAGTGTAAATGCACCACAGCAGCAGCTGGAAGGAAGGAGTGTTTGTTAATGAGTCATGGCCCCTTTAACTGGCATCTGAAAAGGTTCCTGTTTCATGTCTGCTGCCTGCCAAGGTGTAGTAAGAGTAGTAAGCCTCTTCCACCCCTTCATCTTGGAGCACAGGCTATTGGCAACCGTTCGCCAGCATCCTCTGTCCTGGACAATCTTTTCCGGTTCTGCCAACGTGTCATGTAGCAAACCTGGGGAAAAGCAAACCGGAGAGTCCTGACAGCTTCAGAGTAAAGGCAAGTGGAGTTTTCAAAAAACCCTGCAAGCCCAGTTGTTTTTTCTTTGCAAGTGCGAGTGACAATCCAATGCAGCTGAGCCTGCCCCTGGGAGCTAGCCACACAGAGACATAGTCTGATGTTGTGAGAAAGCACTTCTCTGGGCTTTGGGAAATTTGGGCTCTGTTTGTGGCTCTGCACTGGACTACCTGTATGATCTGTACTGTGCTCTGCCTTAGTTTTGCCATTTGTAAAAGGAGGATACTTGTTCTTCATCTGTCTGTCTGAATAGACTGTGAACGCTTTGGGGGCAGGCTCTGCCTTTTACTATGATATACACAGGCCCTGGCGCAATGGGACTTACCTGATCTTGGCTGGGGCCTCTAGGCACCCCTGCAAGACAAAAACACAGTTTGATTCCAAGATGTTTTTACCACAATTGCTTCTGTCCGTTAGTTTTCTTGACTGTTTCCACAGGTGTTAAGGAGCCTTAGGGGTTCACATGTGGACCTTTTGGCTCTGGGTCCATTGCCACCCCAGTGTTAACTCAGCTTGTCCTGAGAACAGATACACTATAAAATGTAACTTGTACTGCCATAGCAACATGGGCCTCAGGAGATTTCTAGGTGCGTACAGTTCTTTGCATTGCAGTGTGTGGAGCTGATCTGGGAATACGTTTCTCAGGAAACATGTGAGCGTATCAGGCACCAGAGATTTCAAGCAGGGCCGGCAGTGTTGCTAAGCACAGCCCTTACTCATTGCAACCCCAGCGATAAGGCTAGCTGGGGAAATAGCAGATGAAAGGCCACAAACAGAAGCCACACCCACTAACTCAGTGGAATCAGCTGACTGGCAGCCAACTGCTGATTGGTCACCTCTAAGGATATGATTTGGTCATGGCGGTCATAGAATCATAGAACTCTAGGGCTGGAAGTGAGCTCAGAGGTCAAGTCTAGCCCTGTCCCTAAAGCAGGGTCAGCCCCAACTAAATCTTCCCAGTCAGGGCTTTGTCACCCTGGAACTTAAAAACCTCCAGGGATGGAGATTTCCCCACCTCTCTCAGTAACACATTCCAGTGCTTCACCACCTCCTGGGGAAACAGTTATTTTCCTAATATCCAACCTACACCTCCTGCTGTTTAACTTCAGATCATTGCTCCTTGTTCTGCCATCCCTCACTGCTGAGAACAGCCTCGCTCCAGCCTCTTTAGAAGCCCCTTCAGGCAGTTGAAGGCTGCTATCAAATCTCCCCTCAGGCTTCTCTTCTACAAACTAAATAAGCCCAAATCCCTCAGCCTATCCTCATAGGTCACGTGTGCCAGCCCCTTAATCATGTTTGTTGCCCTCCACTGGACCCTCTCCAATGCATCCACAGCCTTTCTATACTGGGGAAGGAGGGGGCCCAGAATTAGACGCAATACTCCAGATGTGGCCTTGCCTGTGACAAATAGAGTGGAATAATAACTTCTCTAGAGCTGCTACAAAATGCTTCTCCTAACGTACCCCAATGTGCCATTAGCCTTCTTAGCTACAAGGGTACACTCACTCGTATCCAGTCTCTCATCCACTGTTATCTCCAGGTCCTTTTCTGCTGCACTTAGCCAGTTGGTCTCCAGGCTGTAATGTGCTTGGGATTCTTTCCTCCCAAGCACAGGACTCTGCACTTGTGCTTGTTGAACCTCATCAGATCTCTCTTGATCCAATTCTCCAATTTATCGAGGTCAGCTGCCCCCTAGTAACTTAAACAGACCTCCACGCCTTCAGCCTCAGCCCCCCTGGTGGCAGAACTCAGTTTGCTGAAGCCTGCCTTCTTGAATTCATTGTCCAGAGTGAACAGGGAACTGAAAACTGGAGTTTGAAGAGCGAGAAGGAGATCCCTTTGCAGCGCAAACCAGGTGTGAGTACTAGCCTTGGGGTAAGTGAGTCCGACTGTTTGCTTTTTTCTTTCTCTTCTAGGTTATTTCAGTTACTGGGTCAGTTAGGATTGTGTCTGAGGACTGTTTGAGTCTTAGTTCCCTTGATCACCCTTGATCTCCAACCCCTCTAATTCCATGTCCACATGCCAGAGGGTGTAGCTGGTGCAACCACAGAGCAAGGAAGAGGTTAGCCTACACATGCTTTTGTCATCAACCTTTCTTACAGCCAATTAACAAGCATGATTAAGTAGTCTAAGATGTCACTTTCCATTAAGAGGAAAGGATCCCAGACATCAGCATAACAGTAGTTCTCCCCTTGGGTAGGGAGCTTTCTGATTCTCTTCTCAGGTTCTGAGCCTGGCAAAGGGAAATGATTCTGCAAAACAAGAAGGATCACTAATTATGATGACTAGCAACCTCAGGAATACTAGCAGCATCAAAGAGGCATTTTGCTCAGAGTGAAACTTCCTGGAATCTGAAGAGGATCATGTGGGAACGTGTTGAAAAAACCTTGTTAAACTCACTCTCCCATAATTTCTCCACCATCTGGAATTGGATTCGAGCTTTCTGGAGAAAGAATGGCCTATTAACTCTTTCAGTGCTCTCTGTTGTGACTGGATGTCTGCTGGGATTTCTGCTAAGGGTTTTGGAGCTGACAGAATTGGTAAGTGGCAGAAACGTGTGTGTGTGTGTGTGTGTGCGCGTGCGCGCAGAAAAATGGGGGTTGGGGTTATGTGGAGATTCAAACGCCTCAGTATAAAGGCATATTACTATACCATTTCTTGAATGTAGAAATGTATTAAAAATGTGTTTATCTGCACCAACTGAAACTTCACACAAAACACCTTTTCATCTCATCCCTTCTTCCCAGTCTCAGCAGAACCAGCACATCAGATGGCTCACTTGGACCTCACGCTTGTTTATTTATGCAAAGTGTATCGGTTGGTGCAGCACAAAGGATTAGCATAAGGAATCCAAACTAAACTGCACTTGCCTAAATAAAAGTCCTTTTAGGGAGGAACTCTCAGGGCATTCCCAGTGTTTCTCCACTTACTGATCTACAAACACAACAAGAAGTCCTGGGGCATGTTACAGATATTTTGGGGCAGCAGCTTTCGTGGGCAAAGACCCGCTTCATCAGATGTGTGAGTGGGGGGGTGTCAGAGGAGGGTTTAAAGAGGGAGTCTCAGTCGAGGGGCGGGTCAAAGCTGACAAGGTCTATTCACACCTCCACATTAGCTACTGATAATGGGCCACGTCCACCCTGACTGAATAGACCTTCTTGTTGTTTTTGAAGATACAGACTAACTTGGGTACCTCTCTGATACTGATCTACAGAAATCATTCACACATAGGGAGCAAACCTTTCCCCTCACTCCACCAGGGCAGTGATCTAGGCAGAAGAACCATGGAGTTCCACTGGATGAGGGGTGACACAGCATGACATGAAGCCCAGCTCTGCCAAGGCTCTTTGTCTGACAATGTACAGATACATAAAGGGAGAGGCAGGGCTAGAGTCCCACTGCTGTCTGGCATTTCCCTTGGAGCAACTAGTCCACTCTACTCCATTCAGGAGCTACAGCAGCCCTGGGGAATGGTTCCACAGAATGGAGTGGGCAAGTTTATTCCACCACCCCATCTCCAGACATCTGCCCCATTTCCTGGTTCAGCGACTCAGGCTGGAGGCTGGGTGCAGGATTTGCTCCATTGTGCAAATGAGACTGTTCTGCCCTCATACTACTTAACATTTCGATAGCTTATTTCATCTCTTTCCAAAGTCTGAGGAATCCTCCCACCAGCCTTTGGAAGTCTGTCAATAAACATGTGTGCCATTATAAAAAGCTGGCAACTGAGCTAAAGAAATTTGACCAAGGCCACACAATTAGTCAGTGGCAGAAGTGGGATTGGCACTCAGCAAATTATGATACTTGCCCTCATGCCGCCTCTCGTGTGAGCTTCTTGCAGAGGAATTAACTGAGCCAAAATGTAAGACACTAAATCCGATCTTTGAGTATTTTCCATGATCCTTGGGACTGTGGACACCGAACCTGGCTCTGCTGCAATGCCAGTGAACAACACACAGTTCAAAATACATGTTTGTTGGTTCTCTTGGCACATGCAACGACTCCTCTGCGATTTTGACTTAGGCATTATTTAGCTGACTGTGATGCTGAATAGCTGCCAGGTGCCTTTGTTTGGTTGTTACGTCTCAGAGCTCTGTTCACCCTGGAACAACCTCACTTAATCACGTAGGATTTAGAAATGTCTGTCACTTCAATTATGTCTCCCAGCATCACTGCCTGGAGCAGAGATCATCTGGTTACTTAAGTGAAGCAAGCCTGGTGATTCTCCAGGCCTAGTGACCCCATGCCTGCAGAGCTTTCATGGAGCACGGGGAAGGAGTCTCCCTGGCTGCTGAGCATTTGTGCCCAATGATCCACTGAGGCTGAGTTTGCTGTGTCCCCATGCCCAATGAGCCCCTGTGCCCCATAGCCTAGCAAGTGCCAAGCCTCTGTTCCCTGTGTCCTGCTTTTGCCCCATCGTCTGTGAGTATTTACTGAGCAAATGCATACCCTGCCCTACCCATCCCTCTGGAGACAGATTGATGGTTGAAAGATTATTTTTACCTTTATCTTTTATACTGTGTCATGACAACTGTGCCCTGTTGTGACAAGGCCTGTTCTGACTAACAGCACTGACAGAGTTCCATAACCCTGATCTCTCTGCTGTGCCCCGATGGCTGAGCTGTTCTGGGATCACGGAGCTGGAGTCACAAAGGGAACAAAGGCCCCACTCTCATTCTCAAAACTCCTGCCCCCGCATATAGGAGCCTAAATTTCCACCATTGAAGGCTGCTGGCTACCTGCATTTCAGCCATTGAAGCCCTGATATTGCTCAGCAGTTTGACCCCTAACTCATGCTGAAACCTCAGCTGGATTCGCAAGCTGTGTCCCCCTGGCTAGCTCACTTACAGGATCCACTTGTGAGGAACCCTAACCAGAGAGAGAGAAAACAGGCTGCTCCCTAAGGCAGCAACGCGCAACTTACCCCACCTTGCTTTAAGTCAGCTGTCTCCAGAATTTAGATTGACTCTGTTCTTACTCTTTCCTACAGACCTTCTTACTCTGCAAGCAGGACCAGGGAATCCCTCCCCCCACCACTCTACTACATCTTTAAAGTGATAACTTAGAATTGCAATACAGTCCTCAATAGACCACAAATAACACTTAAAAACCCAATGTTCGCCTAACACACAGTTACACAGCCTCATAAATACACTTGCAAACTACATGTGATTAGTCTGTGAGGCGCCCGGCTCTCTGGCTTGGGCAAGGAGGCTGTCAGGAGGCAGTGAGCCCACTTGTTCTTCCTGTGCTGTACCCTGGGGCTACACCTGCTACTCCCTATCTTGAATGTCAGATTTTCTGCTCTTCTCCATTCCTGGTGTACTCACCCTCATGCCAGCCAGACTCCTCTTCCTTTGCTGCAAGCCTTGGATCCCACCAAACCACTGCCTCCTTCCAGCACCCTACATCCAGGCCTTCCCACGCCCAGCACTCTGCTGACCCACCCTAACGCTCGATTCTCTGCTACCCTACATGTGCTGAGCCATGGTACACTGCACCCACCCATTTCCTCCTTGGGCCAGTCCTAGGCCCTGCCAAATCACCATGCTCAGCGGAGGCCCAGAGCGCCATATGTTCTGCTTCCAGCCTATTCTCAGGATCTTTCTATGACAACTCCCCTTGAACGCAACTACCAATCTTTTGTTATCACCCACGTCTCACGTCTGTACAACATGCTGCTGAATACACGTTTTCAAGATGCCCAGCTTTGTTCCTAAGCTAATTGCTTTGCTTTACCAGATCTTATCTATCGCCTTCAAACTCGCTCTTGCTTTTGCTATTCTAGTCACTATTTCCTTCTTACAGTCTAGTTCATACATCATGTTGCTCCCCAGATACCTGAACTTCTCGACGTTCTCTAATTCGATCACATCTATACTGATCTTCCTTCCTATTTCTTTATCTCTGAATGCCATTATCTTCATCTTATCGATGTTCATAATCAGTCTGTACTGCTTCCCTTCCTCATTTAGCACCCGCACCGTTCTTGCTAGTTTCTCTTCCTCTTCTTTGATAACTATATGATCTGTGAATCTCCAGTTAATTCTCATCCCTTGCACCGACATCTCTTCTACCTCTTCCTTGATCTTATCCATCACTCTCTCTAGGAGTGTGATGAAGATACTCAGTGATATCGAATCTCCTTGTCTCATACCTCTACTCATTCTAAACCAACTTCCCAACTGTCTGCACATCCTCACTGCTGCATCCGCATTGTCGTTGATATCCTTCAACGACTGTATCAGTCTGCTATCCACTCTGGACAACTCCAACACCGCCCAAGTCACTTTCTGATCTATATTGTATGGCTAGGTGTGGACACTTAACATTTTAATTTTTTAAAATAATTTCACTGGATATTGACTTGTAATATTAAACATTATTATTGACTGAAAGTTTCACACCTGCTCAAAACTTGGGAAGGAGATAGGTCAGACAATAATTCAATGGCAGTAAATGGTGAATTTCTAAAAGTTAATAGTCTCGTAAACCAAGCCTAAAAGAGTTCCCTCAGCATTTCTTTTACTCTGACTAGCTGTGTGCTTGATTTATTAGTGGTGAAAATATTTTGTTGTTGGCTTGTGTGCCTAGTGAAATCGAGATTTCTCTTCATTTACAACTAAAAGTTAATCCTTCCAAATCCAGTGATGGGGTTAGGGGCTATAGGCTACAGTACAGTGGTTGGAAAACTCATCTGGGAGATGGGGGCCTATATTTAACTCTGTGTGATAAGTAACAGGGTGATGGAATTTGCACCTGGCTCTCCTTCCTAACAGGTGAGTGCTTTAACCAGTGGCACCAGAGCAGCAGCTCACCTACCCACTGACCTTGGTGAAAAAGTCCTGGTCTGTCTTCGGTACCTATAACTCCAAGATAGAGCCACTCAAATAATCATCTTTTTCAGCTCAGCAGCTGACTGAAAGTTTGGGGGAAGGCTGGCAAGTAAAATGTTTGTTTCATTCTCAAGGGTGGGCTTTTTGCCCTTTTCAAATAAAAATTGAAGTAAAAAAGCTGCTTCAAGTTAAGAGTCAGAATTCCATTTCCAAAATGCCAGAATGAAATGAATCCAAATCTTTGCCTGGATTCTATTTCTTTTTTCCCCATAGAAAGCATGATGGTAGAGCAGAACACAGCGTTTTTCAAACAATTTTCAACCACATAAACCCATTGATTTACTTTAGTGTCATGATTTGTCACTTGGAGGGGTGGGAGGATGCGTGTGCTTAAATAGCATTGTTACAGGCTGGGGACCGACTGGCTAAGTAGCAGTGCAGCAGAAAAGGACCTGGGTACTACAGAGGCTGGATATAAGTCAGCAGTGTGCCCTGGTAGCCAAGGTGGCTAATAGCATATTGGGGTGCATTAGGAGAAGCATTTCCAGCAGCTCTAGAGAAGTTATTATTCCCCTCTATTCAGCACTGGGAAGGCCTCATCTGCAGTATTGCATCCAGTTCTGGGCCTCCCAGGATAGAAAGGATGTGGATGCATTGGAGAGGGTTCAGCAGAGGGCAAAGAAAATGATTCAGGGGCTGGAGCACATGACCTATGTGGAGAGGCTGAGGGATTTGGCGTTATTAAGTTTGCAGAAGAGAAAAGTGAGGGATGATCTGGTAGCAGCCTTCACCTTCTTGACGGGGGGCTCTAAAGAGGATGGAGAGACTGTTCTCAGTAGTGACAGATGGCAGAACAAAGAGCAACAGTCTGAAGTTACAGCGGGAGAGGTGTATGTTGAATTTTTTTTTTTATTTTATTTTTTTATTTAAAAAAAAAAAAACTATTTCACCAGGAGGTGGTGAAGCACTGGAATGCGTTACCTAGAGAGGTGGTGGAATCTCCATCCCTTGAGGTTTTTAAGTCCCGGTTTGACAAAGTCCTGGCTGAGATGACTTAGTTGGGGTTGATCCAGCTTCAAGTAGAGGGCTGAACTAGATGACCTCCTGAGGTTCCTTCCAGCCCTAGGATTCTATGAAATGTGTTAGATCCTGAGTTGCTGCTGTAGGATGCTGTAATAGCCACAGTAAAGACCACTTTATCTGCACCTACTAAGCAAATTTCTTGCATGCATATAGTTATCCAGGCCTATGTCTCCTCAAACTTAGATTGCTGTAAGATGCTGTATATGGGGCCATTCAGAAGGTGAAGCTAGTGATTCTGTAGCCCACAGCACGGCAGTGTTTACTGGGTCTGAGAAGCTCCTGGGTGGAATTAAAGGTGTTGCTTTTAACCTAGCAAACCTCAGTGGAATAAAACCTTGATTGCTCGAGAAACATCCTCTCTCTTTATGACTCATTGCCACAGTTGAGGTTATCAGAGCTGCTGGAGCTCCTTCAGTATACATGAGAGGTCACTGCTGGCCAGATATCATCTGTGTGGGGTTCTCAGTTACCGACTTGCTTCCTGCCTTTGTCTATCAGAGTCCAGCTCTGCAAACCTTCAAGAAATGGTGCAACGCCTATAGTTCCACCTTCTTCATGAAGGATGCTGAGGGACAGTGGCTTGAGTGGATTTGGTTATGGGCAGTCTTGTACGTTCATGTGAGGATTTTTAAAGCATGGGGTTGGTACCCAGAACAGTGGCTGATGCCTATGTTGTATCTCAAAGCTTTGGCTATATAGATGACCAGACCTACTTCCTTGCCATCTTACTTTCACATGTGGATCTACAATTTATTTTGTGCATTCTGCACCAAGTGAAAAGATTGTGCACAATTATCCTTGTGCACTGGATGTTGCTTGCAATTGGCTGTTTTATGTATGCAGCTCAGGTCCAACTTCTTGATAGTATCACCAATAATGTTCATGAATTGACATTAATGATAGGGGATGGTTGATTCTGATTATTTCTAAAGGGCCCTGGGGATACTGTGTAGCCAGTATACTTCAAATGACTCTTCAAGAGCAGGTCATCTAACATCCTTTTCCAGCTTTGCCTTGATTTTATTACACTCAGATTTGTTGTTCATATTGACAGTCCCAATACCTCTCTCTTATATAGCATAAAACTAAACAAGACCAAAAGATCCAGCAATTGTTTCTGCACAATAAGAGGGAGATAACAGATTTTAAAAGAGACATAGTTGAAATTATGTCTCTATCGTAAGAGCAGGAATCTTGTCATTTTTGTATCAGTGAACCATACGTGAATTTCTATTATTTACATCTTGCCAGCTGAATCTCCTGCCTGATCAATGTTTGTTCTTTACACAGGAGAAGCAATATTTTTCTTTTCCTGGAGAGCTCCTTATGAGGATGCTAAAAATGCTGATTCTACCCCTCATTACTTCTAGGTAAGAACAATTCTCTTACTTTAAAAATCAAAAGTCACAATTATGAAATTGTGCTGAGCACATATAATTGCAGAAGCTAAATCATCCTTTTTACAAAACCTGATGGAGGAAGACACTCAAACAATCCTCTAACCTCGGATCAATAGATTGCACATTTGTGTGCATTAACATTGCTGCAGGGCCAAGTCAGAGGGCTCCTTCAGAGGGGGAGAAAGGCAGCCCAAACAGGCAGAAGGATTTGCTAAATACAAGCAGGGCAATTACAAGCAGCTGGTAGGAGCTGGCTGAGCCAAACTGGGGCCAGCTGACTCCATGACTGGCTTGATAAGAGGCCTTTAAAACCGTCCACAGTGGAAAGCAGAGGAGGAGACGGAGGACTGGAGAAGAGTGGGAGGAAAGACAGAGTTAGAGAGCCTAAACTGAGAACAAGACAGACCAGGTTTGGTGGTCAGGACAGAAGAGGAGGGAGCCCCTGGGGTATCACATAGAATTCTAGGGCTGGAAGGGACCTCAGGAGTCATCTAATCCAGCTCCCTGCTTCAAGCAGGGTCAACCCCAACTAAATCATCCCAGCCAGGACCTTGTCAAGCTGGGACTTAAAAACCTCTAGGGATGGAGAGTCCACTACCTCTCTAGGTGACTCATTCCAGTGCTTCCCCACCCTCCTGGGGAAATAGTTTTTCCTAATATCCAACCTACACCTCTCCCTCTGTAACTTCAGACCATTGCTCCTTGTTCTGCCCTCTGTCACCACGGAGAACCGTTTCTCTCCATCATCTTTAGAGCCTTCTTTCAGGAAGTTGAAGGCTTCTATCAAATCACCCCTCGTCTTCTCTTCTGCAAACTAAATAAGCCCAAATCTCTCAGCCTCTCCTCACAGCCCCTGTGCTCCAGATCCCTAATCATTTTCATTGCCCTACGCTGAACCCTCTCCAATGCATCCACATCCTTTCTATAGTGGGGTGCCCAGAACTGGACTCGGTACTCTGGATGAGGCCGCACCAGAGCCAAGGAGAGGGGTATAATAACTTCTCTATATCTGATGGAAATGCTTCTTCTAATGCATCCCAATATGCCATTAGCCTTCAGGGCTATAAGGACACACTGTTGACTCATATCCAGTCTCTCACCCACTGTAATCCCCAGGTCCTTTTCTGCTGCACTGCTACTTAGCCAGTCGGTCCCCAGCCTATAACAATGCTTGAGATTCTGCTACCCCAAGTGCAGAACTCTGCACTTGTCCTCCCTGAACCTCATCAGATTTCTTTTGGCCCAATCCTCCAATTTGTCTAGGTCACTCTGGACCCCATCCCTACCCTCCAATGTATCTACCTGACCCTCTACCTTAGTGTCTTCTGCAATTTGCTGTGGGTGCAATCCATCCCCTCATCCAGTCATTAATAAAGATGTTGAACAATACTGGCCCTAGAGCTGATCCTTGGGGCACTTCACTTGCAACCAACCACCGACCAGACATTGAGCCATTGACCATTACCCATTTGGGCCCCTCTATCAAGCCAGTTTTCTATCCATCATACAGTTCATGTATCCAATCCATACTTCCTTAACTTATGGTCAAGAATATTGTGGGAAATTGTATCAAAAGCTTTGCTAAAGTCAAGGTATATCACATTCATTGACTTCCCCATATCCACAGAGCTTGTTACCTCATCATAGAAGCTAATCAGATTGGTCAGGCAGGATTTGCTCTTGGTGAATCCATGCTGACTTCTCTTGATCACTTCTCCCTCTTTCAAGTGCTCCCAAATGGATTCCTTGAGGATTCCCTCCATGATTTTCCTGGGGACTGAAGTGGATTCCTGGGCTGTCTTTCTTGCCTTTTTAAAAGATGGGCACTACATTTGCCTTTTTCCAATCATCCGGGACCTCTCCCAATCTCCACAAATTTTAAAAGATAATAATCAAAGGCTCTGCAATGACATTTGCCAATTCCCTCAGTACCCTTGGATGCAGTAAATCTAGACCCATGGATTTGTGTGCGTCTAGCCTTCCTAAATAGCTCTTAACCCATTCTTTCCCCACCGAGGGCTACCCACCTCCTTCCCATAGTGCATTGCCTAGTGCTGTAGCTGGGGAGCTGACCTTGTATGTGACGACTGAAGCAAAACAAGCATTGAGTACTTCAGCTTTTCCCTTTCCCTTTGAGTAGTAGCCGGGCTCCCTGCCCTAGAGATACATTGCATGCCCCAGCCCCAGGAGTAAAAGGGATGAGGCTGGAAAGACCAAAGAGACTAGCCTGAACTGTGGGTTTAAGATTGGGATTCAGTGTTGTGGGGCTTCACAGTGACCTGAAAACTGGTTAACTGGACCCCTCTTAAAGGAGAAGTACCCATGGAGGATGTGATAAAGGCACTGCTGAAGGCCATGGCAGCCCAGCAGGAGGCTACCCGAGTCCAGCAGGAGATGAACCAGCTGCTGCTGAGTCAGGCCGCTCAGGACCGAGCCACCCTTCAGGAGGTCATGGATCTGGTGAAGTCCCTGGTCTTCCAGATGCCAAATCAAGACAGGATCCGGTCAGTACGTGCCAGCTGTTAGCTACAGAAGATGACTGGAGATGATGACATGGAGGCTTAGCTGTTGGCCTTTGAAAGAGCTGTTGTGCGGGAGGCCTTGCCCCAGGACCAGTGGGCCAGTATTTTAGCCCTGTTCTTAAGTGGGGAGGCCCAGAAGGCATATTTCACCATGGCAGAAGAAGTGGCTTCTGATGACCCCTAGCTGAAGGCAGAAATCCTAACGGGCAAGGTATCACAGCAGCAGTGAGGGCCCAAAGGTTCCATGAATGGCAATATCAGGAGGACAAAATCCTCCAAACCCAGTTGTTTGCCCTGATCCACCTGGCCTGGAAATGGTTGTGGCTGGAGGTCCACAGCCTGGAGAAGGTCATTGAAGTTGTCATCCTGGGCAGGTATATACGAGGGCTGCCACCTGACCTACAGAATGACCCCTCTATGTTTGATGAGCTGGTGGCCCTCCTGGAGAGACGCTTGATGGCCATGGAACTCTTTTGAACCCCCCGGGGAGACGGTACGGCAGAACAAGGAGACCACCCTCATTCCCAGATCCCATGTTCCTGAAGCCCTGGAACAGGCATGGACAGAGAGGCAGAAAGCAGGGGAACAGTTTCAGGGTGTAAGGAGACTTGGGAGCTGGGGTAGAGAGGGCCAGGGGGCCAGGCCCAACAGCCCAAAGAAAAGGGGGTGCCCCATACAGGGTACAGGTGTTGTGCCTGTGGGGAACTGGGGCACATAGCCGCATAATGCCCCACTCAGAAAGAGCCCATGCAACGTGGTGTGGGTACCTGCAAGATCCTTGTGCCCTTATTCACCTTGCTGGTATTGCAACAGCCCCCCATCAGTACACCCGCCCGGTGAAGATGACTGGGATAGAAACAACCATGTTGGTAGACTCCAGGGCGCAGTTACTTTGGTATTGGGGATGTTAGTGGGACAGGACCAGCGCACAGAGATCTCTGGTAGTCACAGGGATGTTAATTATTTCCCTGCCATCCTGGTAAAGATAGAGGTACAAGTCAATGTCACAAATGTCACTGAAGAGGTGGTCCCCAGGCTCTCCTATCCCGTGGTCATAGGATTGGACTTCCCTGGGTTCAATGACCTACCACGGTGGGATGGGGCCGAAGGAGGTAGCTCAGTCCACACTGTCTATGAATTTTCCCAGGACCTAGTAAAGGCCCCTAAAATGAGGCAGAAGAGAAAGGCCACTAAGTGGCTGGGAACAAGGATATTGGGCCACAGTCTGAAGCAGGTGCTTTCACGGGGGCAAACTCACCTGACTGCTAGGAAGGAAACCATGGTAGTAGGCGACCCAGAGGCAGGTCCCAGCTCATCAGGGGAGGGAGTCAAGGTCGACCTCCTGACCCTGAACATGTGGGACTCCCCCAGGAAATGTTTGGACAGGATCAAGCTAATGACCCAGTGTTTCAAAATGTCTGTAAGGCGGTGGTCAACGTTAATGGAGTCCCTGTGGAGGGAAGGAGCAGAGGTACTGGCCCTTACTATGTAATTAAGAGGGACTTGGTCCTGTATCTGAGCTGCTGTATATAACAAGAGGTAGAACAGCTTCTGGTACCTCAGAAGCATCAGAGGGAGGTACAGGAGCTGGCCCGCAGCCACCTGTTTGCGGGGGCATCTGGGAGAAGACAAGATCCTGGACTGCATCTTGCAGAGGTTCTCTTGGCCAGGGATCTATATGGAAGCCTGGAAATATTGTACTTCCTGTCCCAAATGCCAGTTACGTGGGCCCCGACAGCAGCAGAGGGCCCCATTGGTGCCCCTACCAATGATAGAAGTCCCTGTCAAGAGGATTGCTATGGACATAGCTGGGCTGCTAGAGAAATCTGCAGGGGGTCACCAGAGCATTCTAGTTGTTGTGGACAATGCCACCTGATACCCAGAGGCTGTGCCCTGCACAATACCTTGTCCAAAACAATAGCAAAGGAGCTGATCCAGATTTTCCCTAGGGTAGGCATACCCAAGGAAATTCTAACTGATAAGGGAACCCCCTTCGTGTCCTAGCTCATGAAGGACTTGTGTACCCTGCTCCAGATACACACCCTCAGGATGTCAGTCTATCAACCCCAGACAGACAGCCTCATCGAGCTGTTTAATAGAACTTTGAAAAGTATAATAAGGAAAGTTTGCCTTCCTGGCTCACAAGAGTGGGGGACACTGCTGCCATATCTCATGTTTGCTGTAAGGGAAGTCCCTCAAGCTTCTACTGGGTTCTCCCAGTTTGAGCTTTTGTATGGGCGCAACCCCGGGGGAATTCTGGACCTCGCCAAAGAGGCATGGGAAGATCAGCCCAACCCAGGGAGGAACATCATTGACCACATGCTCCAGATGAGGGACTGAATCGCCAGAGTCACCCCAATAGTGTGGGAACATTTAGGGAGGGTGCAGAAAGCTCAGCAAGCCTACTACAACTGTCAAGCAACACCCTGGGAATTTCAGGTGGGAGACCAGTGATGGTATTGGTAACAATGGCTGAGAGTAATAGAAGTTGTTGGCAAGATGAACTACAAGGTTTGCCAGCTTGATCAATGGAAGTCAGAGGAGCTATATCTTGTCAACTTGCTAAAACCCTGGCTGGACAGAGAAGTGCAGCTGGTTGTTCTGGGAGTACCAGACCAAGAGGCGAGCCCCCAGACACTGGTGGGGATATCCCCTGAGTTGACCCCCAATCAACGCACAGAAGTAGCTGACTTGATAGAGAGGAATCATGATGTTTTCAGCTAAACCCAGGAGAAAAACAGAGATGTACCATGACATCATCACCAATCCAGGAGTTAAGGTGAATGTCAAGCTCTAACGGATACCTGATGCAAAGTGTGGGGAGAGCCAAACAGAGGTTAAGAAAATGCTGCAACTTGGAGTCATTGAAGAGTCACACAACCAGTGGTCTAAGACTATTGTGTTGGTGCCCAAGCCTGATGAAAGCCTACAATTTTGCAACGACTTCCGAAGGTTGAATGAGGTATCCAAATTTGATGCCTACGCCACGCCCTGGGTAGATGAACTGATTGACCAGCTGGGAAAGACGCGATTTCTGCCCACTCTCGATTTAACCAAGAGCTACTGGCCTATCCCTCTGACCCAGCGGCCAAAGAAAAGATGGTCTTCTTGACCCCAGACATAGAACACATTCAGGAGCTTCTAACAAAGTGACTGGCACACTCTCTTGTGTGGGGTTTCCAGATTCAGCTACTTAGGACTCTTCCTGTATACCAGGCATTGTACTACACAAACGTAAACATGTTTTGCTGGTCCTTCACATAATTCATAGTAACATCTAAGTGTGCATGTATCTTATTATGCTCTCCTAGACCTCCTAAAGGAAATTACAGCCAGTGTGAATGTCACCCCACTGTTGTAATTTGGGGAGAATGTCGTGAATGAGTGCAGGGAAGGGGTTAATCTTCCTAAGGTAACCTGAATCCCAGGTGAGCCAATGGGAGTAAAGTAGCTTTGTTTAAACTGAGAACAATTGCAGCTTTCGGGGCTTTTTTCTTTGCAGATGGTAGGGAGAAGGGCAGAGAGGGAAATGTCTCCCAGGTATCTGGAATGACAAATCAGAAATAGACTGACCATCGCAAAATCAGCCAGAGAGGTGTAAGTACAAGGGAAATGTATAATTAGACGTGCTTAGGTTATGATTATTTTAAAATTGGTTGGATTCTCTGCTCTGTATTCACTTTTGTGCTGTTGTTTGACTTGATATTGTCCCCGTAACTTTTAAGAAATAGCTTTCTCTGCGTGCAACCGATGATTTACTTTTCTCTAGTTTTGTAAATAAATTACTTTTTTTTTTTAAAGCAAATTATTTGCTTTGTGTCTTGAGAAGGGTCTGTGTACAGACTGAAAGGTCAACTACTGAATTATAGTTGGGGTGTGTGTGTGTGTGCGTGCCCGCACGCGCATGTAAGCTCTCTCCTGAGGGAGGTTTAAGAGCTTGCGGTACCCCACAGGAAGATGTCCTGAGTGTGTCTTCCTGGGCTAGGGGGTCTTTTCCCACTCAGGTGGTGTCAGCAAACTACCCACCCAAGGTCAGTGAATCTGTGACTCTGGGAAATTTCAAGGTACAGCCTATGTACAGGCAGGGTGTTTAAGTCTCTGCAGGGCCCCCAATTTCTGCGCTCGAAGTGTGGGGTGGGGAAGGAGCCCCTGACAAACAATTTCTATTTCAACAATCCAGTGCCGTGTTGTCTTGCCTCGTCCTCATTTATGCTTCCCTTCAGGGGTCCAGTGCACTGCAGTCTTTGTGATCTTTCCTGAGCACGTGCCCAATCCATCTCTAGCATCTTTTCATAATGATGCTGGCCAGGTCATCTTGTTTGCACCATGCAAACAGGTCCTGATTTGAAATTATTCTTGGCCAAAAAATACAGAGGATCCTCTGAAGGCTTCTGGCGTGAAAGGATGACAACTTCCTGAGGCCATACTCTAACATCTGCCAGCATTCTGATCCATATAATAATGTTGATAAGACACAGCTCTGATAAAACTTCAGTTTGGTGAGGATGCTGGTGAAGACTTCCAGATCTCTAACCTTAGTCAGCTTCTTATGCTAACTTTCAGTGCTTAACCTTTCTAAGCCTTAATCAAACATACTGCAAAGCCTATCCAAAACATACATAAAATCATAGAATCCTAGGGCTGGAAGGAACCTCAGGAGGTCATTGAGTCCAGCCCCCTGGCCAAAGCAGGATCAACCCCCAACTAAGTCATCCCAGCCAGGACCTTGTCAATCCTGGACTTAAAAACCTCTAGAGATGGAAAATACACCACCGCTCTAGGCAATGCATTCCAGTGCTTCTCCACCCTCCTGGTGAAGTAGTTTTTCCTAATATCCAACCTACCCCCTCCTTCTGTAACATCAGACCATTGCTCCTTGTTCTGCCATCTGTCACCACTGAGAGCAGCCTCTCTCCATCCTCTTTAAAACACCCCTTCAGGAAGTTGAAGGCTGCTATTGAATCACCCCTCAGTCTTCTCTTCTACGAACTAAATAGGCCCAAATCCCTCAGCCTTCCTCATAGGTCATGTGCTCCAGCCCCTTAATCATTTTTGTTGCCTTCCACTGAACCTGCTCCAGCACATCCACATCTTTTTACACTATATATTAAAGTTGCCTCCTACTTTTGTTACCAGTTGAAATATTCATATTAAGCATTTTAGTGTTTAAACTGCGCTTTAATTCCAACTAGCTTCCTTTAATGATTAGGTCAAATGTCAACTGTTGCAATGTTCCTCTTTTCATTGACCAAGCCAAGGCTCCACTGCCACATCGCCTCACAGTGAAGGGACAAATATTTATTTTCACTGTAGAACATTGCTCATGTTGATGTTCTTGTAAGAAAAGCTTTTTGCCCAGGAATACAGCAAAAATATTCAGTGCTTGCACTTTGTTTGAACAACTTTACATTCAGTCCTCAGCATCCTCTGGGAAGGAATCCAATGTGGTCCCTACAGGGAAAGGGCAGCAACTCCTGTGTTTAGGACCAGTATCACTTTCCACTAGAAACATTCTGTTCCAATTTTTTTTTAAAAGAACTGATGTCTCCATGGCTACGTCAGGAGGTTGAAATTAGACAGGGTGTTAGTTTTGGGGTCTTTTGCTCTTCCCATGAAAAATCCACCCAGATTTGGTTAACTTAAAAACTACCAAAATCTGTTTCCCACTTGTGTTTCCTTAGTAGAGTTCCAGGTTTGGGGTGAAAACGGTGGGGAGGGATACGCATGTGACTGTGTAATTCACAATTTATATGCACAAGGGGACAGAATTAAGGCTACACAGGAAACTATAATTCTGTTATTTCCTAACTTCTGAGTGCTTTATTTTGCAATTGTAAAGTTCTTTTAACAATTTTGTTTTAATGTAATAGCATATATACGCTCTAGGGGATAAATTTAATCCATTTTTGCAAGCTAAAACTCAGTTAAAGATGAGGAAAGGCTGAAAGTGTGTTTGAATGAAACTTGGCTAGTGTCAAAATCAAGGAATACACTTAGTTTATATCATAAGCTTTCGTGGGCAAAGACCACGAAAGCTGATGCTCCGAAATATCGATTAGTCTATAAGGTGCCACAGGACTTCTTGTTGTTTTTGAAGATACAGACTAACATGGCTCCCTCTCTGATACTTACTTTATAAAAACATTTAAAAATACCCAGAGGCTAGAACGTCTGGCAATCCATAGGGCTGGTTGGAAAACAAGAACTCAATTTCACCAAAAACACAAGGTTTTGATGCAGAAAGAACATAAGACGTTTTGAAATTGTTCATGACAAAAAACAGAGGAAGTCTCCTAATTCAGAGCGGAGACTTGAATTTAGATCTTCTCGTGTCCAGTCAACAGGTTATAGAGTCACTCTCTGCCTTACTCTGCCTCCTGGAACTGTTCTATTTCATAAAAATAATCCATTGGACCGAGAGTAACAAGCTAGCTCTACTGTCTCGTGGGCAACACACTCATTGAGATATGGATCTGAGGTTCATCATGTTTGTACTGACACTGCATAAGTCTTCAAGGAGCTGGTGGTGGGTTTTGGCAGTGAGGTGGGGAGCAGATGTGGTTTTTGGCACCACAGGAGGCAGGGGATGGGAGCTGAATTTCAGATTTAAGCCCCGTTAAGATAAGTGGAAACAGGTGCCCTGCTACTATCTCATGCAGCATTCAGATTCACAATCATGAGGCCTAATTCTGGATCACATTTTGTGTCAAGACGCAGCTTGTCCAGGCAATATGGCAGCTTATAGTGGCATCATATGTAGACCTGGGTATTTTGTCTGTCTCATCTCTCATGGGCAGTGACAGACTTCAGGGCATTTCTGGGGGAAGACAAACCTGTGACACAGTCTGGTTTCTTTCTTTTATATTCACCCGTCAGAACAGATATGGTTGAGCTTTTCAGGAGTCACAGCCAACACACCCATGCCTAGTCCCTCGATCCTTCGCTACAAATTTACTTGAGTTACCGAGAGCAAACGGACAGCTGTTTGCAATGGCTTCCTGCAATAGAAACTACAACTGTGTTGCATTTAGAACTTGTGAACCTGTGCATAAGAGCACAAACTGGTGACGTCTTTTACAGCACACCCAAGAGAGACCTACCACCTCCGGATGAGGCAGAGGCCCAATGTGCAACTGTCCCAGTAAGAGCTTTCTCACTCTAGCCATGCTCCCTCTCGTGGCTCTACCACCTTCTCCCCATACTACACTTTTGAGCATGGGGAGCCAGATTATTCCTGGGACCCAGGTTACCTGCTCAGCTGCTCCAGATATGAATGGCATTGTGACCCCAAGTGACAGGTCATTGCCACTTATTCCAAACTGGCCTGGCTGCCCCTCTGACGTTCTGACAGTGAAGGGGGCTTGGCATTAGGTCCCACAGATCCAGTGAGGGGTTGGGGGGGACTGGTCCCCCTTTGCACACCTGACTTGCGGGCAAGGTTTATAGAAGACGAATGCACAGACCAGTGGTTCTGAAACATTTGCACTGGTGATGCCTTTTGTACAACAACCCTCTGAATGCAACACCCCTCCCCAACTTATATCATTTTTCATATTTGACATTACAATAAATGCGAGTGGTGAAGTGGGCTTGGGGGTGGAAGCTGATGCCTCTCAGCCTGTCCCCCCACCCCACATGTAACAACCTAGCAAATCCCAGCATGAGAGCCCTGGTACAGGCCAAGGTATCACACCCAGTCCATTCTGTTGGCTGTGTTCACTGCACATGCCAGGGTCTCCCTGTGTGCCCCCCATGCCACCCACTCACACTGTGCGTCTCCTCCCCTGCATCCCTTCTTCTTCAGATGCCCCCAAACCTCCCGTATTTCCTCTGCTGTTGCCAGAGGCTCTGTGGGCTGCCCAGTGCCTTCTCCTCCACCTCCCGTATGAGCGCTCTGTCCCCGCCCATTCCTTTCTTGTGCAGGGTGTTGGAATTTTTATATTCTCTGGCAGGGGTTTCAAATGGGGGATCTGGACCTCTGAGGAGGTTACCAGGTTGTCACATGGAGGTTTGTGAGCTGTCAGTTGCCACCGCAAGCCCTGCTTTGCCAGCGGCATTTATAAATAAGTAGATAAAGAGTTTTTAATGGATGGGCAGAGGTTTGTTGAAAGGGGTCACAAGCGCAAAACACCGAGAACCACTGTGCTTTTGGGGAAAAAAATGGTCAAAGCTAAACTGAAGGCAATGTTACATGGCCAGCTCTCTGACCTAGACAATTACAGAACTGGCTGCAGAGGACTGGGCCAAAAGAAATCTGATGAGATTCAACAAAGACAAGTTCAGAGTCCTGCATTTGGGCCGGAAGAATCCCAAGCATTGTTATAGGCTGGGGACCAACTGGCTAAGTAGCAGTGCAGCAGAAAAGGACCTGGGGATTACAGAGAATGAGAGGCTGGATATGAGTCAACAGTGTGCCCTTGTAGCCAAGAAGGCTTACGGCATCTTGGGGAGAAGCATTTTCAGCAGAGCTAGAGTTATTAGTAGTAGTAGTAGTAGGCATCCTTCAGTCTGCACAGACTATGGATCGCGCCCTTTAAAGTTTCAATTGAAGACTTCATTTACAGCATCTATTGTGACTATAAAGACCCACACAAGAGTGACAGTCCCTGCTGCATCTCTTGCAGATGTAGTGGGTGTCTGGCAAGTCCTTAGTGTGCTTTCTGTGTGCTCGCTTCTCCTCTGCTAGCAGTCTGATCTTCAACTCGCCCTTCTGAAGGCCCTTGTGTAACCCCTGCCTCCATCTGCCGCAGTCGTCTGCTAGTTCTTCCCAGTTGTCCAGCTCGATGTCTGCCTCTCTGAGGTCTCTCTTGCAGACATCTTTGTAATGCAACTGGGGGTGTCCGGGGGGTCTTTTGCCAGAGGCTAGCTCACCATACAGGATGTCTTTTGGAATCCTTCCATCGTTCATCCTGTGGACGTGGCCAAGCCAGCGGAGCCGACGCTGCCTGAGGAGGGTGTGCATGGTTGGGATTCCAGCTTGCTCGAGGACGGCTGTGTTGGTAACTCTGTCCTTCCATGATATTCCAAGGATGCGCCTGAGGCAGCACAAGTGGAAGACGTTCAGCCTCTTTTCCTGGTGGGCATACAGGTTCCAAGTCTCGCTGCCATAAAGGAGGGTGCTGAGGATGCAGGCTCTGTAGACTTGCATTTTGGTGTGAGTGTACAGCTTGTTGTTATTCCACGCTCTCTTGCTGAGTCTGGACAGAGTTGTGGCCGCTTTTCTGATCCTCCTATTTAGCTCAGTGTCCAACGACAGGGTGTCAGTGATGGTGGACCCGAGGTGAACGAACTCGTGGACAACCTCTAACGTATAGTTGTCAATGCTGATTGATGGGGATTCAGCAACATCTTGACCAAGTACATTTGTCTTCTTTAGGCTGATGGTAAGCCCAAAGTCCTTGCACGCTTTGGAGAACTGATCCAGCAGTTTTTGAAGCTGGTCTTCTGTGTGAGACACTACAGCAGCATCGTCTGCAAACAGCATGTCTCTGATGAGGACTTCTCGCACCTTAGTCTTAGTTCTCAGCCTTGCAAGGTTAAACAGTTTGTCCCAGCAACTCCTGCAGCTGAGCTGGTACCAGACGTGGAGGTTATCCTCTCCTTTGGACTGTATCAGTAAAGCCGAGATGGGGACACTGGTGTCTGGGCAGCCCAGAGTCTCCATAACAAATGCTCAGGCTCGCACCCGGAGAGGTACTCCGGCATCGCTGAACAACATTGCATCAACATGGGAGGCAACAGTTACCGGTGATAAACTCTTGCTCGATTGGCGTAGAGAACGAGCGCTGGGGTTGCCTTCAACGGTGGGAGGGATCCTCGTATCTCACTGGACAGTCACCGCCCGCCTCAAGCTGGGCAGCCCCCAGCCAATAGGGTACTGTCTTGCCACAGTTCACCTGCCTCGCTGGGTGCGTGAGGCTTAAGGTTCCTGAACCTGACAAGTGACTGAAATTTGGGCACCAGGCAAACCAATAAGAAAAGCAACAAGAAATGAGAAACATCAACAATTCAAGCTTGCTTGCTGGAATGTGCGGACCATGCTGACCGGCTTGACTGAAGATCTTCAGACCATCAGTGACACCCGCAAGACCGCTGTCATCAATGAGGAACTGAAGAGGCTCCGAGTTGATATCGCTGCAAGAGACGCGACTTGCAGATTTGGGATCTCTAAAGGAAAAGGACTACACCTTTTTCTGGCAGGGTAAAGCCCAAGAAGAACCCAGAGAGCATGGTGTTGGCTTCGCTGTCAGAAACACCCTTCTACAAATGGTTGATTTAGTCATGGGCGGATCAGAAAGACTTCTTCGGATCACGCTTCAAACGTGCGCCGGTCCTGTCCACCTGATCAGCGCTTATGCCCCAACCCTGTACGCCACACCAGAAGTAAAAGACAAGTTCTATGACGTGCTTAGTGCTGCTGTAGCACAAATACCTGCTCGTGAACAACTGTACATCTTGGGTGACTTCAATGCAAGGGTTGGAGCTGATTGGGCCTCATGGCCTTCCTGCTTAGGACACTTCGGTGTGGGAAAAATGAATGAAAATGGACAGCGTCTCCTTGAACTGTGCACATACCACAATCTGTGCATCACAAACACATTCTTCCGAACGAAGCCACAGCACAGAGTGTCGTGGAGACACCCACGCTTGAAGCACTGGCATCAACGAGATGTGGTCATCACTAGGCGTAACAACCTCAAAAATGTCCTTCTGACACACAGCTATCATAGCGCTGACTGCGATACAGATCACTCGCTAGTTTGCTCCAAGCTCAAGCTGAGACCCAAGAAGCTGTACCGCTGTAAACCTGCTGGAAGGCCCCGCATTGACGCCAGAAAGACGGCAAACTCGGAGAAAGCTGAAAAGTTCAGAGAGACCCTCCAGGAAAATCTGCGCAGCGGCCATGGGGGCGTCGATGCGACATCCAAATGGCAACATCTGAGGGATACAGTTTACAACACGGCCTTGTCAGTGTTTGGAAGAAGAGCTAGAAACATGAACGACTGGTTCGAAGCTAACTCTGATGAGATGATTCCAGTCATTGAAAAGAAGCATGCTGCACTCCTGGAGTACAAACGCTCACCGAGCCAGAGTACCCAGCAAGCACTTAGAGAGGCCAGAAGAACAGTACAGCAGACAGCCAGGCGCTGTGCCAACAACCACTGGCTCCAGTTATGTAGCAGCATCCAGACCTGTGCTGACTTTGGTAATCTCAGAGGAATGTACGAGGGTATGAAGAAGGCATTAGGACCCACCCAGAACAAGATGGCACCTCTGAAATCCAAATCTGGTGAAGTCATCGCTGACAAAGTCAAACAGATGGAGCGCTGGGTCGAGCACTACTCCGAGCTGTACTCACGCGAGAATGTTGTGGTTGACGCGGCCCTCGATGCCGTCAAGCTCCTACCAGTAATGGACGAACTGGATCAAGAACCGACTGTGGATGAACTGAAGACAGCCATGGACAGCATTGCAGCAGGAAAGGCCCCTGGTCAGGATGGTATACCACCAGAGGTAGTCAAATGTGCCGCGGACACACTCCTGGAACCCCTGCATGAGCTGCTGTGCCTGTGCTGGAAAGAGGGTGAGGTTCCACACGATATGCGTGACGCTAACTTTGTAACGTTGTATAAGAACAAAGGAGACAGAAGCGACTGCAACAACTACCGTGGAATCTCCCTCCTAAGCGTCACTGGTAAACTGTTCGCTCGCGTCATCCTTGGCAGACTCCAGAAGATTGCTGAGAGGGTGTACCCCAAATCGCAGTGTGGATTCCGTGCAGAGAGGTCTACCGTTGACATGGTCTTCTCTCTAAGGCAGCTGCAGGAGAAGTGCAGGGAGCAGAGAAAGCCACTCTACATAGCCTTCATCGACTTGACCAAGGCTTTTGACTTGGTCAGCAGGGATGGTCTGTTCAAACTGCTCCACAAGATAGGCTGTCCTCCATGGTTACTCAAGATGATCAAGTCGTTCCACGAAAACATGAGAGGAACCATCCAATATGACGGCGCATTATCGGATGCTTTCAAAATCAGGAGCGGCATCAAACAAGGATGCGTGCTTGCTCCGACATTGTTCAGGATCTTCTTCGCACTCCTCCTGAAGCATGCCTTTGGATCTTCAACAGAGGGCATCTTGCTGCACACAAAAGTTATTATTATTCCCCTCTATTTGGCATTGGTGAGGCCACATCTGGAGTCTTGCATCCAATTCTGGGTTCTCCAATATAGAAAGGATGTGGATGCACTGAACAGGGTTCAGCGGAGGGTAATGAAAACGATTAGGAGGCTGGAGCACATGACCTATGAGGAGAAGCTGAAGGATTTGGGGTTATTTAGTTTGCAGAAGAGAAGAGTGCAGAAGGGGTGATTTGATGGAGAGAGGTTGTTCTCAGTAGTGACAGATGGCAGAACAAGGAGCAATGGTCTCAAGTTACAGTGCAGGAGGTGTAGGTTGGCTATTAGGAAAAACTATTTCACCAGGAGGTGGTGAAGCATTGGAATGCATTACCAAGAGAGATGGTGGAATCTCCATCCCTAGAGGTGTTTAAGTCCTGGCTTTGAAAAGTCATGGCTGGGATTATTTAGATGGGGTTGATCCTGCTTCAGGCAGGGAGCTGGACTCAGTGACTTCCTGAGGTCCCTTCCAGCCCTAGGATTCCAGGATTCTGGCTCAAGCTGGTAGCACTGCTAGCTTGAAGCCAGGGACTCCACACGTAATTGATCAGATGTAATGGTCTAAACCAAGAAATGCCAGCAAGAGCTACAGTCGCATGGCTTGTCAGGTTTCTCTTGTAGTATATGTGTAGCCAAATAATGGAATGCTTCAAGAAACTCCTTCTAAGATGTCTAGTTAGCCAGTGTGGTGAGACAGAAGCTGCTTTTGTAGCTGGTTTGGTATGTCTTATGGGAGAATAAGCACCAGTTTTGGGGGGGTTACCCCATTTCTCAAGCATTTAACCTGAATTTGGTGTTCTCAGTTAATACCCACAAATGCAGAGTAACAGCCAGTGAAACTTGTCACTCGTGGCTTTGGTTTTTTTAACACCTTGAGCAGGAGCAGTGAAATCATGGCCTGAGGTTTCTGTCTACTCTGCTGCAGTGCGTCAGTAAGTGTGGCCACTTATTACAGCAATGAGCGAGGCTCTCCTGTCACTGTGGTAATCCACCTTCCTGAGAGGCAGTAGTGAGGGCTTCTGTCAAGCTACCACGGTTTGCCTGTTTAAGTGTCTTTCAAGGGTGTAGATTTTAAACACCCTGAGAAATTTAGTTGTGCAAATGTGGTTTTGCAGTGTAGACCAACCTGAAGTGTACAAAGAATTTGGACATGTCAAAAGAAATCCACTGGGAGAGCTCAAAAAAGATTCGTGCAGAATTGAGAAACTTTACATTTTTCTGTAATCCAAGAAGAGCTTGGGAATTCCAGACTGCCTCTGACCAGGGAGCAGGCCTGGCCCGGATTTTGTTTCTGTGCTAGCTGCCGCCGAAGAAGGCACAAGATACTGTTGTGTTCATTTCAGTGGAATAAACAGACCCAGAGCGTGCACCACTTCAGTTTTAACCACAGTGTGGTGTTCTGAGTGCTGGCTTAAGAAGATGGGGAAACAGTGAAAGGAAGCCTTTAAAATGTGAAGGAACATCCGTTTTTCTTTTCCCTTGCACTGTTCTTAGAAGGAAAAAAACCCGTCTGTCCATCTCTTAGATGCAGGCAGTGTTCTAGCCATGTCAGTCCCAGGATACTAGAGAGACAAGGTGTCCCTCATCTCTCGGCTTTTAGATGGATTCAAAGTGATGATAACTTTCCTGGCTTGGGGATGGTAGAAAGGCAGAAAAAAAATAGTTGAGGTGAGCTGGAGCTGCTGCAACTTCTGCCATAGATACTGGCTCTATGAATACTCCAGGGCTGGACCCTCTCTGAGTGGGTGATTAGAACCCACCAGCAGCTAGCTCTTCCCTCCCCACAGTGGCTCCACAAATGAACTCTCCTGCTTTTTCTCAGCACTCCTCCCCTGCCATGATCAGCTGTTCTGTAGCACACAGCAGGTGCTGTGCGGAGGGGGCAGGAACAGGGATGGGGTTTACTCGAGGGATGGGGGTTCAAGTGGGCAGCAAGAAGCATGTCTGAAGCAGAGTGGGAGTGGAGAGATAGTGGGGGCCTTGTGGAAAGGGGGTGGGGTGGGGGTAGAGCAAAGGTGGGAAGAAGTAGGACGGGTGGGTGCTTGGGAGATGGAGTCAGATGTGGGCAGGGCCTGGGGCAGAGCTGGGTGTCAAGCACTCCCCTGGCTCAGAGGAAGCAGCTGCCACCATTAGAGTCCTAGAAAATTAAATGTTTCCTAGAAAATGAACTGTCCAGCTGAGAAGGGGACAGCAATGAATAGCTCAGAGCGAAAAATGCAGCTTTTGTCTTACCTGCATCCTCATGGCTGGAGAAGTGCTGGCCTGGCACATGGCCTGATCACTTACCCTGAGACCTAGAAAACTTGCACCTGTGCTGGGCTGCTCAGGGTATTGCTTGTAGCTGCTTTTTTCTTGCAAAGTGTATTGTCTTGTCCCCAAGTTTAGTATTCCCCCCAAAATACCATCCACCTTATGCAAATGGACATTTTAACAGCTGTCACCGTGTGTGATCTGGGAACAATGTTTGGATTGTGGAAATAATGACGTTTTCAGGAGACGAGTGAGGCGCAAAGGGAGCTAACACCACTTCCACGGCGGTCGTGAGACAGAAGTCTGTTTCTTGCAGCCTTCCCATTTCAGAGCAAGCAGTTGTCTACCCGTCTGATTCCACTCCACAGTCTGCTCTTTTAAGGACCCCAACAGGGAGCCATGGGACCATCCAGCCCTCCATTTTTCTGTCCACCAATTAGACCTCATTTCTGTCAGCCACCAATTTTGGTCCATTGCTTCCTGGCCCCACATCTCTGTCTTTTGCCTGGCATGATTCTGACACAGTCCTTGGATTATATGCTTTGCATCTGGAGTCCTGCTCCCACCTTTTCCCATTAGCTCTTATTGTTGCCTGTTATGGTGACGTTCTAGGCAGGTCCACACTCAGCTGAGCTCTCACTTAAGGTACATTTGTAGGCCCAGTTATTACACAAAAACAGGCGAGTGACCAATTAAGGACTAACCTGCCTTTGGGGGAAGTTTGGATTATGCCCTGAAGTAAGTGGGGGAGTTCCTATTAGTCATTAGAGGTGCCCTCTTTCTGTGCTCCATAGAGGCACTCATAGAGGCTTCTCTACACCCCAGGAACTGCCCAGCCTCACTTCCCTCTTTCCTCCCCTGCTCTGCTCCCCACCTGAGTGCACCCCACCCTCATTCTTCCCCCTCCTCCCTAGCACCACCTACATGGGACTGAACAGGGTGGGAGACACAGGGAGGAGCTGATCGGGGGTAGCCAGAGGGTGGTGAGCACCAGCTCTTGTTTCATTTAACGGGGTTGATCACAATCACCTATTACCTTTGGATGACGTTCTTGGCTGTGGGTGTCAGTGCCTATGAGTCATTAAATGTTGACTCCCTTCTTTTAATCCTTCTGAATTGTAGGCCTCAGTGATTTCCTGTGCCAGTTAGTTCCACAGGGTTTTTAAAATCCATTTAAAATGTGTTTGTTCCCTTTTAATTTCACTGTCTCGTTTATGAGTCATAGACAACTATGACCAAACAGCCTGACCTCCTGCAGAACAAGGGCTGGAGAATGTTACTACTCATTTCTCTTGTCTCCGAGGCCCCATATAAAGTCTCCCTTGGCCTCAAGACATTTTGTTGCCTGTTTCTGATGCCATGACCAGAGCTGGACATGGAATTCCAGGTGGGAGACTCCCAGTGATTGATATAATGGACTGGCACAATGCCATTTTCAGGGCTGCTCTCCATTCTTGTCCTACTGGAAGCTAACGCTTTGCTTGCTCCTTGTCCGGCACTAAGCACTGAGCAGATGGTTGGGCTCAATGAGCTTAAGTGGACTGGAGCTCAGGAGCTGGGTGGGTAACAAACACCCTGCAGATCCCATGGCTAGTCTGGGCTCCTCTGGGGTAGCACTGCATGGAGCTGGTGATGCGGGGCAGGACTGCCAGAGACATTTCTTGTGCAGCTCAGGGAGAATTTCCTTTCTCTTTCAGCCTGATGTCTGGCCTGGCCACCATGGACTCCAAGACCTGTGGGAAGATGGGGTTGATCGCCATCACCTATTACCTTTGGACGACGTTCATGGCCGTGACTGTTGGGATTGTGCTTGTGATCAGCATTCACCCAGGTGCTGCAGCCCAAAAAGAGGAATATGCTATGGGCAAAGTGGTGTTAAGCTCCGCTGATGCCTTACTGGATTTAATCAGGTACTTGCCAGCAGGCGCTAGGTTAGTCCTATTGGATAAATACTGGCCCTGTTTTCTTGGTCACAGGCAAAACCTTTATGCTGTAAGTAGTAACAGAGAGAAAGCCGTGCGAGTCTATATACTATCAAAACAAAAAAGCAGTCAAGTAGCACTAACTGAGCTTTAAACAAGCTTAATGTCTCAGAGAACATTTAAGAAGAAATTGGCCAAATTTGGCCCTGGACTAACGCTACGGCTACGCTGCAGCCCTATTTCATAATAAGAGATTTCAGAACGGCTATTTCAAAATAACACGACCACACACTAAGTGGATTTCGAAATAGCACCTAGGGCCAAACAGTTAAAGGTTGTGAGGAAGAGTTCTGGGGCTTGGGCACCCAGCTCAGCAGAGGGAAACTCTTGTTCAGTTCAGGTCCGGTGGGGGCTGCCTCTCACACACCACCCGAGTACCTCAACCCCGGGGCTACATGGTAAGTTGGCTGCGACTCTGCCTGCTCCTCTTCCACGTGGGCATCCAGCTCAGTCTTCCTAGGCCCCTAAGCTGGGTTCTCACTAGGAATCCAGGCAGTGTGTTCCTAGTCCTGGATTGCAAGCAGAGACAGGTGTCAATGAAGGGGGCTGGGAGTTGTTTGTGCTGTGGGGCTGAGGGGCCATATTTAAGCAGTACTAGTGCTACATTAGCACAGCTGCAATGACAATCCCATTGATGTTTGACTCAGCCAACCCTCTGCCCAGCTAGATGGGAGCCCTGTCCAAACAGCTCTGCCACCTGGCACACAGGAAGGTTGTTCCTGAATGGCAGAGCTTACAGGAACACAACTCCTGCCTGTGTAACCCACACACCTCAGTGTGGTTCACTGTCACCTAGCACATTTACATGGAGAAAGAACAAGTGTCCTCTACAGCCTTAGCTGAGCACCAATTGGCTTTTAGCTCAATCTGTAGAGACGCCTGCATTGAGCTCCAGAGGTCCCAGATTTGCGTCTGCTTGGCGGGAGTGGGTTCCAAGTGAGGGCTCATCCGGGATTTCAGCTGGCGTCTGAAGCTTGGGACACACTCCCTCAGCTAGGGGAAGTATGTAACCACACACCTCGGTGTGATTCACTGTCCCTTGAAGTGGCACCTAGACCACTTACATGGAGAAACAACGGGTCTCCTCCACAGCCTTAGCTGAGAGCCACCTGGCTTTTAGCTCATACTGCAGAGGCTCCTGCTCTGAGCTTCAGAGGTCTGAGGTTCAGTCTGCCTGTGGGCTGTTACACCTAGTCAAGGGAGGCCTGGGACAGGCAGGAACACAAATAGAAAACCTGCCACCCTGCCTCAAGAAATATCTGATTAGCACCATGTCTGATGGAGGGGTGAGGCTTAGCACACACATCCATACTCTCCCACGCCCTCCAGTGACTGGCCTCTCCCTAGCTTAGGTGAGTACATGTTTAGCAGGCTAGCTCGTGTAGATCCCATGCTAAGAAGCCTATTGTGATGAAGGGAGAATTTTCAGTAATACGGTTATGGTGCCATTGTATGTCTCCAGTCCCCATTGTCACTACCTTGCTGTCTGGCTGGTCACTGAAAAACTGGATGAAAGTGACCAAAATCAACAGAGCCTCCAGAAACACAAAGACATACCCCCTTGACTGGCCTATCAACACCTAGCAGCAAGACACCTCCATGGGAGTTTGTGCCAGGATCCCCGGGGTACAGCCTTGAACTGCAGGACTGCTGTGCCCCCTTAACTCTCTCCCGCCTGGGCTGTCTTTCACAGTATCTTGCTAGTGACCAGCAGCAACCCCCTCAGGCACTATTATCACTCAGCATAATCACATGTGGAGCCCCATCCCCAGCCAGATTGCATGAATCACACAGACTGGGGCCCAGCCAAACCTTCCCACATCAGTACCTGAGGAATATGCCAACTAATTTATGAATTGGTTCCCACTTCCACTGTGGAAAGTGGACATACGCAGCCTTTGTGAAACCTGAGCAGATTTGCCAAACATTTCATGCAAACTCAAGGGCAAAGATAACATATAAACGGAGCTACACATCTCATAGAGCTGGAAGGGACCTCGGGAGGCCATAGAGTCCAGTCCCCTGCCTTCTTGGCAGGACTGAGCACCATCCCCTTTTTCTAAAATCTATTTTACCCCAGCTCCCTAAATTGTCCGCTTAAGGACTGAGCTCACACTGGTGGGTTTAGCAGGCCAATGCTCAAACCACTGAGCTATTCCTCCCACTCATGAAATCTAACTTTTAAGTGATAGTCAAAAACTCGGAGTTCCTTACCAAAAGAAATAGGATGTAAACTTGTGATCTAAATTCTCAGTCCTGTTAGATTGGATGACAATGAGATCAAGCAGTTTTTCTCACCACACTGGATATTGCCATCCATAACACGCAGATATCCTCCTTCACGTCTGGGCTAGTTCCTTCAGTTGGAACCTTCGTCAGCATCCTGGTTCCTTGCAGTATAGACGGTGAAGGAGAAGGGGCCAGTATGTGGCCACTGTGTTCTGTTTTTCACTCCATGTGTTTGGGAATGTTGAGCATATCTGTGCGCCAAATCCTGCCACCCTTACTCCTGTGCATCTCTGATCTTCTTACCAGGAGTTTTCCCTATGTAAAGACTGCAGGATTTGGCCCAATAGCCATACACCTAGTAAATTCTATGACAAATGACATCGCAGAAGTACATTAGCCTCAGGAACTTTATTTTGCACCTTGGGATTTACATAATTGATTCAGTGGCTGGTCTGTCACTGGATTTTTCAATCCTGCTTCTGTTCCTGATGTAACTTTGGAAGGAAGACAGTAGAAGCAATAGAGCTGAATGAGCATGAGCCATAATGTACTTTACTTGCCTTAACTTGGTGAATAAAAAGCAGTCAAGTAGCACTTTAAAGACTAGCAAAATAGTTTATTAGGTATAATTAATATATATATTAATAGTTTATAAACTATTTTGCTAGTCTTTAAAGTGCTACTTGACTGCTTTTTGTTTTGATAGTGTATAGACTAGCACGGCTTACTCTGTTACTATTTAACTTGGTGAATGTTACTCCTGAGAAGAAGCTCTCCAGACGCTTTTCAAGGTCTTGTGGCTGTTTCATGCCTGTCTTTTTCATCTCTTACAGAAATATGTTTCCTTCTAACCTGATTGAGGCTTCATTCCAGCAGGTGAGTTCCCGTGACCCTGAGCTCTGCCATTACCTCTAGGCTCCGGACAGCAATGAAACAGCTTCAGGGTGGGACAGAGTCAAATGTGCAGCACCTGTCATGGCAGGAGCCTGACCAGGAAGCATTCCCCCTTCCACACTCACACACAGTATCTTTGGCTTTCCACAAAGATGGATCCCAGCTCGTGACACATTCAGGTTTGGAAGCTTCAAACCAGCCACGACTGCTGTGGCTGCAAATGCACCCTGAGCCCTCCTGCCTGGGCAGCTGCACAGGAGGAAGGTGAGGGTTTCCTCGCTGCTGATGTGTCCTGTCCTCCCCAGACTCAGCCTTTTCCCAGATACCTGGGGACTTAAAAATGAAAAGTCTCCTCTGCTCCCCATTAGAAGGCACCATCCTCACCCCACCATCATGCAGAGCCAGATTTCACAAATACCTCCAAAAAACCTCCTTTGGAAATCTAGCTATTAATGCTGCCCTGGACTGAGCCATTCACTTTCTCCCTGGCCTGAGCTGCTGGTACCAGACAACAGAACCTGTAGGGCAAGGGAGCACTGCAGAGCTCCCATCTCCTGCCCAGACTGGCCATCACCCACGCTGAGGCTGGTGGCACAGGGCACGTTGGGGTGTAGGTGGGGAATCACCAGGAGGTAGAGGGGTGGAAAGGGTAGAGAGCTGGGAGGAGGAGCAGGCTTGGGGGAAGGAGGGAAGGAGAGGAATAACTTACCTGCACGAGTGGAAGGGTGACCACATCTCATTATAAGCGACATGTGGGGGTGCACAGGGCCTCCAGAGCAACTCCCTCCCCACTCACTGTGAGTGCTGCACTGCTTCCAGGGACTATAGGGACAGTCCTGCCCTGCCCCACAGAGGCATGGTCCAAAAGCCGTGTGAGCTTCCTAGCTCTGCTAGTCCTGTGCTACGCCACTTGGGGGGAGGACTGCCTCCAATCGCACTAGCAGCAGCACGGTGCTTCCACTGGAAGAGCAGGGCAAGGTGGAGCAGGGGTGTGGAGAGGAGGAGCACCAGTCGGTTTTCTGTCCTACCTTGGCCAGGAAACTCCCTGTTTTAAGCTGTGTCTCAGGTGTATGGCAAATTGGGGTGTGGCAAGAGGTGCAGAGGCAGCAAATGCCGGTAATGTCAGCCTCGCTCAGGAACTGAGACAAGCAGCAACAGCAGACGGCAGGCCTGGGAGGGTCCTAAGGCCAGACTCATGGCTTGGAGGAGTGGTTCAGGGCAGCTCTGAGGCAGTGGGAAGTTGTAGTTCAGTTGGACAGGTGAGTCAGCTGTGTTGACAATAGCCCTAAGTGAGAAGTGTCAGCATGAGGGCCTGACGAGTCAGTCCAAGTGTGATGCTTTCCAATCGCCAGCGCTGCATTCCCTGTGTCTCCCTCTTGCCTCTTCATTGCAGTCTCTGTTTTCCTTTCTTCTCCCCTTCACCCGATGAGCTTTTCCTCTGACTTTTTCAAGCCATTTGTTACTCTGTCCCACTTTTCTCGGTTGTGTACTGCTTGGGCTCTTTTCCCTCTCTTCCCCCTCATCAGGGCTCATGTTCCAGGAACCCTGGGCTCTCCCCACCTTCACCCTCTTTCACGTGTGGTCTTTTGTTTCCTACCTCCAAAATCACGCTCTCCCCTCCCCTGTTCATTGCCTCCCTGGAGAAATCCACATCTACAAATCACAGACTCATAATGACTTGGAATCAGCTGCCACCTACCACTGGCTCTGTCTGTCCACTCTTCAGCCTCTGCCCTGCAAAATCCATGTGTGCCATTCTCCCTTCAAGAGCATCCTGTACACATCACACAGATGATCTGAAGAGAACAAAACCACTTCCCTTCTTGCTTGGGTCACAACCAGGCTCTTTAGTTTTCAGTGGCAGCACAACCTGATCTTTATATCACTGTCCTTAACATAAATCTTCTCAGGCTTCCTCCTTGCAGATTCTGTGCTTGAACCATCATCATTCAAATTAGTGGTAGTAGAGCATGATCAAGTCTTTTGCTAATACGTCATTATCTAATAACTTCCTTGGTTTTATTGCAGTATCGAACAGTTCTTGTCCCAGAGGTAAAATCTTCAAGCTTCCCAAAGACCCCAGGAAAATCTCTTAGCTTCATTTACTTTGCACCTGATGATGAAAATCCTGAAGTTCAAAGGCCTGTGCTACTCGAGATTACCCCGTCTCCTCAAATGACCTATCGGACCCTGCCTGGGACCAGCAATGAAATGAACGTCTTGGGGATTGTTATCTTCTCTGCTACGATAGGTACTTACCAAATACAGAGTCAGATTTCATGCTACATATTGACCAAGCCTCTTAGGGAGATATTTAATTATGGAGGCATCATTAACAGCTCCATAATTAAGGCTGCATTGATTTCAACTTCTTCATTCATATTTAACAAGGTAATGTTTCCTCTCCACGTATTCCCAGTACAAGATGCATTGTCTGAAAATTTAGAAGCAAATCTGTTCATATAGGTAACAATGATTTTTAGAAGGCTCTTTATTAAGTTCTAAAAATAATTTTATAACATTTGGATCCCTCTGGGTAACGCAGCTTGCTCCTATCCAGCCAAACATTTCATTTGGTTAAAACTCATTAAAAAAAGGTGAACAGGCTACATTTGGAAAAAGTAGATCAGAAGTACACAAAGTTATCAGAAATCATTACAGGCTACTTAAAAAACTTTAGGAATTTATACAGGCCTTTGTAAATTGTTCAATGAAGGAAGTGTTTATATTTGGTGTGCAGATGATGGAAGTGGGATTGTGGTTTAGCTTATAAATGAACAAGAAAAGAAAGATTCTGGATTTTAAATGGGGTAGGTGAAGAAGGAAAGAGGAGTTGCTGATGGCAGAAAATTGAAGCATTGTCTTTGAGGATGAATCTGAGTGTGAAAAGCAGATGAGTGGAGGAGTAAGGAGAGAAATGGGAGAGAAAATTGACTGAAGCCCAGTGGTGTTTCAAAGAGACAGGAGGGGGACTGGTGAGAATGGATGGGGGCAGTGATTCAGGTGAGCTCATAGATCAGGGTAGATAGAGGAAATGGTGTATTTGCTTATAATAATGGAGCAGAACCGACAGGATGCGGTCTACAGGCTGCAGATGGGGTGAAGACAGGAGAAATAGATGAAAAAGTTGAAGATAACACCAAAGCTATGAAGCTGGGCAAGGAGGAGGGTGGAATTATCATTAGAGGTAGAGAAGGCAGGTAGGAAAGAAGGACCGGCAGGAGGGAAGCTCAGTTCAGTGTTGGCATAATTGTAATATGGTGATTTGAGCCCTGAAAGGAAATGGCAGATTGGAAACAGATTTAGGCTCTCCACACAGCCGTTCCTTCAAGACTTGAGCAGACATCTCCCCATTTGCTCACTAGAGCTGTGTCTACACTACAAAGTTTGGTCAACATGGCGTCGGCCACCTGTCCGCTGTAAGCAGAGCTCTGTGCTCTGCTCCTCCAGCCAGCCTTAAAAAGACAGCAGCCCTGGAAACCCCATGCCAGCAAGTAGGAAGCACGCGAGCAGGCCAGGCAGCACATGTGCCTGCAGCCTGCCCATAGCCATGCCCTGCAGCCACTCCAAAGCCATGGCAGCAGCCTGGCCCACCAGAGAGCAGGGAGAGAGGCTCCAGGACTCACCCCCAGCCAGGAGGAGGTAAGCCTCATCCTGGATGGACCCTGAAGTCTGAGACCTGATAAGTCTCCGGGCAGAGGAGACAGTGCTCCTGCACCCAGCAGCCAAGAGGCAGAATGCCCTGGGCTACAGCCAGGTCACAAGAGCCCTGGCAAACCCCAGACCGTGAGGCACCAAAGCAGTTGGAGAACCCCAAGGCCTCGAATCCAGCCACTGCAATGTCTACATCGTCCAGGCACACAAGCCTCCACAGCAGCAGGGAGCTGACGGCCCTCATAACCTGCAGCAGAAGGAGGTGGGGCACAGGGGTGAGGGACTGGGGTAGTCAGGCTCTTGGTCCCACGGTGTTCCCCATATCCTTCAGCCTACCCCACCCCTTCAGGCCCCCTCCCGGGAGGCTGCCCCACCCCATGCAGCAGGGCTGTGAGAATGAGTGGGACAGCACAGTGCCCTTGGGACAGGGCTATCCACCTTCCCATTCCCCCCTACACTTCTGCCCCTGCTCCCCGACAGTCCCCCTGGGCCAGGACACCTCACGCCCCTGGGCAGGATCTGCAGCCCAGGAGCCCCTTACCTGCATGAGGATGTGCTGACAGTGCACATGTCCACATCAAACTGTTTCCTGACATATTGGTAGCTGTTGGGGACAGCCAGCTTCCAGAGGGCGATGGCTACTTTCTTCTCCAGGGGGATGGCAAGCTGGAAGTGAGTGTCCTCTCTGCGGAGGATGGGGGGCAAGCCAGGCGCATAGCTCCAGAAAGGTGTCCTTCCACATGTGGAAATTCTGGAGCCATGGCTGGTCTTCCCATGCACCCATCAGCAGCCGGTCCCATCAGTCTGAGCTGGAGTAGCGCCAGACAAGCCTACTGACTCAGCAAGGCAGCAGCGATGATGGCATCTTCTGCATGGGAAGGGTCAGGCTCATCCCTCTTCCGGAGGAGGATGGCAGGGATGTCATGCTGCAGAAGCTGCAGCAGCCCTGGGTGTGGCCAGAGCACGCGTGGGGCCTGCTCTGGCACCGTAACTATCTGGAAAGGCCAAAGCCTCTCTCAGTAAACCAGGGAGCCCTGCACTGGCTTTGCTATTGCTCCAAGGGGTATGCAAGCCTCAGCATGGGCAGGGAATGAATCCCAAGCGTTGTTACAGGCTGGGGTCCAACTGGTTAAGTAGCAGTGCAGCAGAAAAGGACCTGGGGATTACAGAGGCTGAATATGAGTCACCACTGTGCCCTTGTAGCCAAGAAGGCTAATGGCATACTAGGGTGCGTTAGGAGGAGTATTTTCAGTGGATCTGGAGAAGTTATTAGTCCCCTCTAATCAGCATTGGAGAGACCACATCTGAAGTATTAGGTTCAGTTCTAACCCCTCACCCCCAGTATAGAAAGGATGTGGATGCATTGGAGCGGATCCAGCAGAGGGCAACAAAAATGATTAAGGGGCTGGAGCACAGGGCCTATGAGGAAAGGCTGGGGGTTGGGCTTATTTAGTCTGCAGAAGAGAAGATTGAGGGGCAATTTGATAGCAGCCTTCAACTTCCTGAAGGGGGGCTACAAAGAGGCTGTTCTCAGTAGTGAAGGACGGCAGAACAAGGAGCAATGGTCTCAAGTTACAGAGGGAGAGAAGTAGGTTGGATATTAGGAAAAACCATTTAGCACTGGAATGCCTTATTGAGAGAGGTGGTGGAATCCCCATCTCTAAAGGTTTTTAACTCCTGGCTTGACAAAGCCCTGGCTGGGATGATTTAGTTGGGGTTGATCCTGCTTTAGGCTGGGGGCTGGACTCAACGACTTCCTGAGATCCCTTCCAGCCCCAGCATTCTATGGAGAAACCTTTGTTCTCAAGCCCCCAAATGCTGGCTAGAGCAGCTAGCTGGGTTCCTGTGAAAGAGAAGCAGGGGCACAATTTCAGATTTTGAGGGAGAGAGACAGCTTTTTATTTGTGCAAGCTAGGGGAGAGGGGCCCCTCTCCCTGCTGCTTGTGGGACCTGGGAAACTGACAAGCATGAGACACCTTGGTCAGTTTCCTGGCTCCAGCAGCTGGAGGGGAGCTGGGAAGCCTGGGTCCTGGTTCCCCTCCACTCCTTGGAACCAGGAAACTGACCAGGGCTGCTGCCTTGGTCAGTTTCCCAGCTCTGCAAGTGGAAGAGAGCCAGGAGCTGGGAGCCAGGTTGTTGCCTGGTTCCCAGCTCCCTGCCACACCCAGGATGGGGAAACCGCTCCTGACAGGGGTGGCAAGAGACAGGCTGTATGCCCACTCCTGTCTGTTGCATGTATCTTGGGGGTTTACTGTATCCGCAAAAAGGGTGTAGAATTGCCAAGTGCAAATACAACCCTGCTGAGGAATCAACATTTGTGTGTAACAGTCTGTCTGACCCCTACTTGGTAACCTGACACAAAGCCTCTTGTAGGAAAGACTCTTACATACAAGTGGGACTAAATGGAAGAACAGGTGGCCACCCTGGCAAATTGCCATTCCCCCTAAAACTGGAAAGTTTCAAGTGTATGTAACCCCCATTTCTTTATTCCCTGGGTAACTGGAGGGCAGGCAACACCCACGTGTGTCTGGGTGCCTGATGGGTTGGTATCAAAGGACAGCCCAAAGTGGTGATGTTGGATAGTTGGGAATCCCCTTTCCATTCCTTGTTTCTAAAGGTCTGTAAAATGGTGGTGCCTCCACCTGACTGGCCCCTGTGCACAACGGTGTGCCTTGGGAACCTGCAGGAATACAATCTAGGTTTAACTCCCAATCAGCAATTATGAATGGTATATAGCTAATGAAACAATTAGAATTAATACACAACTTTACTTAACAACTTAAGGAAACAGGGCTACAGACTAAACTTGAATAAAATCAATTAACGATGTACACAGAAAAACCCACTTGGCATTCAAATCAAGAGAAGAAAGTGGGGCTAGCTAGGCCACACTCGTAGAAAACTATCATCCAGCATAGTCCGTCATGCTCTCACATGGTACCCGCAAGGAAAGCGCAAAAGAGGAAGACCTCAGACAATGTGGAGAAGATTTACTGAGATTGAAGGACAACTGGGGTACTCCTGAGGTCAGCTAGAAGTTTTGTCCTGAGACAGCGTGAAGAGGAGGAGACTTGTAGATGACCTGTGCTCCACTCGGAGTACAAGGGATAAATAGTAGTCGTAGTAGTTAAAACAAACATTATGAACTACTTCTTCACACACTGCACAGTCAACCTTTGAAACTCATTGCCAGGGGAGGCAGAAGACTTGTAGATGACCTATGCTCCACTTGGCGTACAAGGTTTACACATTCATATGATATACCCTTCCCTTTGAGTTGTTCCAGATAGTCTGGTAATGGCCATTAGCACCTTTAAATTATAAACAGACCTATACTACTTATTTCCAACTTCACAAAGAAGGATACATGTACAAAAATATGATATACAGCTTCAGCAGGTAATAAAATAAAAAATTGTACGTTACACAGCATTTCTGAGTTATGTATATTTATATTCAGAACCCATCTTCAGTAAAGGCTGGTGGGGAGAGGGAGGGAGAGGTCCATCACACAAAGGTATTTATCGCAAAATGAAATTTGATTTTCTTGGGAGTCAGGCAATTGACCTTATATTGTGACAGCCAGAGACTAGAGGGCCTTTACATGTGTTGTAGCTCATGTTAACATCTGTTTGGCTGCAGGACTCCTCCTAGGGAAAATGGGTGAGCGCGGAATGCCACTAGTCAACGTATGCCAGTGTCTGAATGAAGCAGTCATGAAGATTGTCTCAATGGCTGTTTGGTGAGTAAATAATTCTGATTGCCTCGATTTGGCTCTTCTCGTATTCTGCAGATAAGCCCAGTTTTGTTACAAGAATGGTGTTGAAATAGTTCCTTTTCTGCAGTCAACATAAAAGCATAAAATATAATATCGTGTAGATCTTCTCCACAAATATGCCCATTCATACTCTTATGTCTAAGAATTGTTCTTATAAGGATTATGTTTGCAATCACCAGATCTGCAGCAAGTGTTTGCTTCAAGGTGGGCCGTACAACATACCCAGAACCCTGGGCAGGAACTCTCAGGGGACTAGTCCACCTGCTGCCTTATCTTCCCTCCTGCTCGTGAGCTAGCTAGCTTAAAGCAATCATGCCCTGTGATTAGAGTGTAGACATGGTCCATGTTACTGGCTCATATTAATGCGTTTAGAAAACGTTCAGATGAAACCTTGATTTCATCACTTGCACTAGAATTCACCAAAATAGACAGTCTACTAAATAAGACAAGGGTGTAGCGGGGACCAGAATGCAATCATGTGATAAAAGAGTGGTTCATAGTGCTTAAGCACAATGGAGAAAAGGGCAAATAAAGTTCCACCAGCAACCTTAATTCTGATACTACCTTATTTTGGTCAGCTTGATTTTTTTTTTTAACTCTTTAAACAAAGGGGTATGAAATCACAGGCAGTTGTGGGTTTTGTTTTTGTTTTTTAATAAAACAAGTATAGAATGGGTTTTCTTTTGGAAAAAGCTGCATTCTTTCATGCTCTTGGCAGTCACTCGATAACGAGTAGGACTTCTTCATGTCACCCTCCTATTTGTGACTCCATTGATGGTGATCAGCCCAATTCTGGAGTCGCAGATCTTATCACAGAAGGGGCAGGTGTTAGTAGCTGTTGGAGGGGCGCTGGCAGTTTTTGATGTTGTTTCTTATTCTCCGCCTCTCCTCGCCTGCACTGTGGTGGAACTTCTCAGTGTGTGCCAAACCCTCCTGTGTTACCATTCTCCTCTGGGGACGGTCCTGGGAAAGGTTCTCCCAAATGTCGACACCGATCCTGGACCTTTTCATGTGTACCTTCAGCATGTCCTTATATCGCTTATATACCCCACCCCCCGCCGTGCTCCTTTGTCCTTCCTCCAACTCTGAAAACAGAATCTGTTTTGGGAGGAGCTGATTAGGGTTACCGTATCTGAACTTTCATTTAAAAAGAAAAAAGCCACTTCGGGGGCGGGGGGCTCCTGCAAAAAGAGGGAGTGTATCATGTGACCATCTAGGCTTGCGGCAGCCCTGCCCCCAACCACACCGATTAACCCCATATTAGGATTAGTGTTCACCCTGTGTTGTCATGAGTTTTGCCCTGCTGGGTATGGTTCACAACTCTATAACCAGGTTCGCCCTTCTGGGTGTGGGTAGGGGTAACCTGCTTCTTCATTGACAGTGAGGTTCTAGGTGAAGAGAGGTTCTCCTGCTGCATACAATCTCCCATGTTTGTTGAGAGTAATGATTCGCTGTGTAAAGTCACAGACGGGAGCCCAGCTAGAAATGAGGTTACAGACAGAGCACATGCCTCAGTCTTTGTGTTTTTTTCACTCCCTGCACCCTCGCTGAAAATGAAAATATTCTGCCCTCTGCACCCACCACACCTTGTCCAGGTTGCCACCACTTCCCCGAACCCAACTGCCTCAGCCTCAACGCTGTCCCCCCATACAGCTACCCCTACAGCCCTCCTCCATCCGCTGCACTGCCACACATAAAACTACCCCTCTGACCACACCCCATCCTCACCATTCCCCCACACAACTCTTTTTGTCTCAGGTAGGCGAAAGGAGAGCTTGCATAGCACAGACAATGCTGGATTTCTGCGTCAATGTTGACTGTTATGCTGAAGTAAAGTAGGCAATAAGTGGTCTGTGACCATGATGTCCCAAAATAGAGGGCATGTATTATTTAATAAGATAAGAAAATGACAGTCAGTGGCAACCAGGAACTTTAGATTTCTCTTAATGCAGCATTCTGTATTTTATGTTTGAGTGCTAGATGCTAAACCTAGTTAACTAATTAAATAAGCTGAACTACTGGTTCTCTGTAAAAAGAACATCAGCAGTTACATTAACTAGAAAAATAAGGGCTAATTCTGAAACTTTAGGGGATTAAGGGACACAAGAATGGCCATACTGGCGTAGACCAAAGGATAGTGAGTTTGGATCAAGAGAATATCTCATATACTTTAAAGTCAAAATCTGAAACCTCCTGCAGGTTTAAGCCCACAAAACCTCACCCACCCACTCCTACAATAAGCCAGAGGTCCTGGGTTAAGCTGTCCACAAAGTTGTTCTTGTCCTCCTGTACAATCTTTTTAACTTGTTTGTTGGCTCCTGAATACAGTCTCTGAGCTTACACCTTGGTTGCTCTCGTTTTGCTGTGGTTGACTGCCGCTTCTCTCTCCTTTCATTCCTTCACTTTTCTCAGACTTTCTGCTGTGATCCATTCTTTGTAATGCCTTGTCCTCTTTCCCAATTTTTATCACACACTGTTTTCCAGTATGTTCCTAAATTTGTTCCATGGTAGCATCTTTTTGGGATGAAGATTGCCAGAAGTGCATAGCTGTTGGACAGCTTCACTTGGAAACTGGCTCTTGTCTCTAAACCCTATAGCTGCTCTGACTTAAATTTCAATCCCAGCTTGGTCACTTTCATGGTGTACCTCTTGAGCTTGAACTTAGTTTTATCATGACCAATGGAGGTCTGAACCTACAGCTGCTCTTCTTCTATCGTGGATGTCCTGGATCGATCTTCTAAAAGAACTGCTGATACAGATGTGATCAATCTGTTTTTCTGGTGAAACCCAAATGATCTCATGGATCCTTTCATGTGGAAAAACTACTATTACCTATCACCATGCCATTGAAGGAGCAAGTTACTGAATTGCTCTTCATTTTCATTCACGTTGCCTAGGCCTTCTTTTCCCATGGTCTGCGCTTTGCTGGTATTTATGCATTTTAGCATTGAAGTCGCTCATCAAAATCAATATACCCTTTGCTTTCTAGTTCACTTTGTAGTTTTCACTAGAAGTCTGTTTTACATTCCTCAGCTGCTTCATTGGCTGGTGCATAACATTTCACTATTAGGACATTTCACACTGTGGTGTAGAATCTAGCTGAGATGATACAAGCCGAACAAGCTGTAGGACAGAGAAACTGGAAATAGCTCTATATCATCACACGGAAGCTAAATGGGTCAAACTGATCGGCAGCTCAGTGAAGTACAGGCTGCCTTCCAAAGCGAGAGATCTTATACTACCAAATAGCAACTCTCAGAAAGATCACGGACATGGAAGCATGAAAGAAAAGTGTTGTACTAGACAAAATTACTGCAATGACTGGACTGAGTTTTAACAAGGGAAAGATCAAGACAATGAGCATCAACTGTCCAACAACATCATCAGCACACTGGGAAGGGCTGACTTGGAAGATGTGGAGCAGTTCACCTACTTGGGGCATATTACGGGCAGCTGTGGAGGAACAGATAAGGATATCAATGCCAGGATGGGTGCAAGACCTGGTGTCCTAAAAAGTCTTCAAAATCGCAAGCTACAGACATTCATAAGAAGATGCTTGAGGTACATCCTTCACATCAAATGGCAAAACTGTCACAAATAGGAGCTTTGGAGCAGAGCAGGGCAACCATAGTTTAAAACTTTCACATTACATGAGTTTTAAGCCACACGTAAACCATGCCCCCACGCTACAGAGGCAATCTGACTACAGGGGGAAAAAATTCCTTCCTGACCCCAATTATGGTGATGTTAGACCCTGCACATGTGGGCAATACACACAAGGGTAGATAGCAGAGAAAGAATTCTCCATAGTATAGCAGGGCATAACACTGCACTTGGTTGGATTTGCAACGTAGATTTTTATTTAGTTCTCTTTTATAACTTTCTCCGGTTTATGCCACATTTGGCTACCTTGAACAGAACAAGATGGTCTTTTCTGTTATGACATATGCACTGCTCCTGTCCCAAACTGGTGAACTTTTACTGTTGTTATTGCAGGTACTTTCCATTTGGCATTGTGTTTCTCATTGCTGGGAAGATTTTGGAGATGGAGGATCCAGCTATGACTGGAAAGAAATTGGGACTTTATGCTGTTACAGTGGTGACAGGGCTAATCATCCATGGATTTGTCCTCTTGCCTTTGCTTTTTGTACTAATTACCAGGAAAAACCCCTTTGCTTTCATCCAGGGAATACTGCAAGCCCTGCTGATTGCTCTCGCAACATCATCCAGGTATGACAAGCTGGTTCGGTTGTCATTGTCACAGGCATTCCATTGTTCCAGTTGGGGGGAGAGCTAGTTTCATTAGTCAAGTCTCGGTATAAACGTGTTTTCACCCTTTGTTCAACACAAGTATTTGCTAAGTAATATGCTGATCGCGCTTTCCCCTTCTGCGAGTCTTTCAAAGCTTGTGTCCCTGGCTTTCAGCTGTTTGAACTGTGGGAGACTTAAGGTGCCTTCCCCAACAAAAAAAAGTGGTGTATAAACTTGAAATATAGATTAGACCTAGTTTAGAAGGGAAATGGGCTTGTTTCACAAAGGGGCCTAACTCTACCAAGCACCACTAGCATTTTTAAAATCCTGAGCAGCTGCCACCACAACACTTGATGCAGGATTGTTGTAACCATGTCATTCCCAGGCTAATAAAGAGAAGAGATGCAGGAGAGACCATCTGGGCCAGCTTATGCTGGGGAGAGAAAGAGAGAGATACAAAATTTCCTGCCTGTACAGCCCTCTCACCAACAGTCTCTACCAAATCCAATACGCAAAGTTGCTGTTGGCTTTGCACATGCCCATCACCTCAGCCCTGACACCACTCTCAACTAAGAAGCTTCTTGGAGCCCTCAATTGCACCTGAACACCCTTGGGGTTCTCAGATGTGGATGGCGTCCTTCCAGCTGTGTCTGCAAGGTCTGAGGCAATAATAGTGCTCTGAGCATGACAAAGCTGTGTAAAATACAGTCCCTTTCTCTGGCTTTAAGGCTTTATTTACTTAGCAGAAAAACACAGATAAATGAACCTCAGAACCCAGGTCAACTGACTTGGGCTCCTAAGGCCCAGTACCGGGTTAAAAAAAGAGAATGTAGCTGTTTGGACTGGAACCCAGGCTCTGAAACCTGAAAAAGGAGGGCATAGGTCTCAGACATCTTGCACAAATATTTGCATTATTGCTGTGAAGCTTCTTTGCTGTCTGGACAACTCCAGATCAGATTTGTAAGAGTTTTGTTGTGCTAATCTTTGGGCTTAGTCACAGATAACTCAGCAGCATTATTATATTGCTACACCTTTCTTTTATCATGAAGGTGTTTCCAGTTACTATTTTTAATATTGCTTCAAGAAAAATCAGACATTGCACCTTATCAGAGTCTCACTTGAGTTAAGTGCATGCTTTTTTTCTGAACCCCTTTTGCACTACTTTCACACTGCTGTATGTACCTTACAGCCTGTTTTATACATCTGGGGCAGTTACATTTCCATAGATCCCTGTTATCTACTTTTAGCAAATTTCACTAAGTTATCCAACTTTAAATCAAATTATCTTTTGCCTGACTTATTTATAGACACTCCTTTGGAAAAATGGCCCATTTATTTCCTCTAGAATGGCTGTAAAGAAACCAAGAACAAATTCTTGTAACATTTCCACAATGTTAAACTGCTTACTTTCCTCCAGACTCTGCCAAGTTAATTTATTCATTCCTTAAATTACTTGCTTATTCCCTAAAATGACAGTTTTATTAGATTTTGCTAGTTTAATTATTACTCTAGGGATATGAATCTTTCAGGCCTGGAGTTACTGGTTCTCTTTTTCTCCTAACTTATTTTGTATAATTCACAGTTAGATACCACAATTTTTCATCCCCTTTTAGAAATGACCAAATTTGTTCTATTGAAGGGGCTCTGGGTCTTAATTAGGATCTCTTTCTTTAGTAGCTCTCAGATTACCCTCTCTATTCCTGCCTCCACTTCAGATGGGTGGCACTTTCCCCATCTGCAGCACAGGCAGCTCCCTGCACTGCAGCGCTGAAATAATGAAACAAAATGTAATTGGTTTAACAGCCAGCAGGGTGGTGTGAGGGAGCCAGCAGTTAAACCAATTAAATTTAATTCTATTATATCAGTGGCAGCAGGGCAGTGAGTCACAAGTGCTCCTTAAAGTGCCCATATGGCTCCATAGCCGCAGGTTGCAGACCCCCAGCCTGACTACACCCCGCACCCTCCATTCACTTTGGCTAGCATGGATAAAATGGCACCGCTGCCATGGGAAAAGGCTTTGTGGGCTGGATTCTGGCCCGTGGTCCAAGTGTTGGCCATCCCTGGACTAGGCACTAGTCATGTAACTGCACCCTGACATCAGTATGTGTTCCATTAATAAACAAGAACACACTGAATCAACCCCAGGATAAGATCAGGATGATTGCAAGATGGATAGCAAAGTTTTGATAGATGCAACATTTACTTGGATATGTCAGGTACGTCAGAGGGTAGTGCTGAGATGTATCGGGAGGGGTGCATATTTTGTTGGCATCCATGTAAAAAGATGTCTCTCAGAGGGGTGGCTTTGTCTGGCCTATGTGGCAGTCCAAAGTCCCACCACTGACTGAGCTGGTCCATTGCAATTGGTCTACACATGTTAATAGTCTTGTAGATTCTGCTGGATATTAGGACATTGACAATAAACCGTGCTGGGCACTTTCATCTCATCTAGCCCAGTCTTCTGGCTTTCTCCAGTAGCCTATGGCAGATGCTGCAATGAGAATGAATAGAATGGACCAATTATCAAGCAATCCAGCCCCCGTTGTACAGTTTCAGCATCCAGCAGTCACAGGCTTAAGGACATCCAGAGCATAGTTTGGATCTTTGACTGTCATGGCTGATGGCCCTTGATGGAACTGTCCTCCATCAACCGAGCTAACGCTTCACAACATCCCCTGGCAACAAGTGCCACAGGTTGACTGTGTCTTGTTTGCAGAAGTATGTCCTTTTGTTTAAATCTGCTGCTATTAATTTCATTGGATAACCCTGGTTCTTGTATCGTATGAAGGGGCAAATAACACGTCCTTACTTTCACCACAATACCATTCATAATTTTATAGACTATTATCATATCCTCTATTAGCTGATAGGAATAAGGGGATTTCAATGTTGGCGGGGTCCTTTTGAAAAGGACCCCCATGTAGACGAGCCGGGGGGGGAAGTAAACTGTGGCACTTTTGAAGTTCCGCAGCTGGTGGCATGCCAATGAGGTGCTGAATATGCATTTCAGTGCCTCATTAGTATTTTTCGATTTGGCCATTAGCATGGACATTTTGAAGTTTTTAGTAAGTGTAGACACAGCCAATGACTAACATTTCCTTCTTCAATGGTAAGAGCTAAATTTATAACTCAGCATTTTATGTGTACAGTTGGGATTATGTTTTCCAACATGCACTATTTTGCATTTATCAACATTGCATTGCATCTGTCATTTTCTTGCCCAGTCACCTAATTTTGTGAGATCCTTTTGTAACTCTTCACAGTTGGCTTTGGACTATCCTGACTAAATGTGAAGTTTGCCATCTCACAAATGAGCCCTCTATTTTTGAACACCCATGTGTGGAATAAATTGTTACGTACACCGAGATGTGCAGAGTGTGCACCACCAGTAGAAATGTATGCTGCTGGCTGTGGGTGCTGTGGGCACCCCGCTAATCCAAATCACTCTTGGGAAGCTGCCAAAGTGCTCAATTACAAGGAACATTGCATGCCACTGTTTACCCCAACTGAGATAAACAGTTCTGTCAGTTTCTGTCAACCATTAAGATGGAGGTTGTAGCTAGTGTACAGAAATTTCACCCAGCCCTACACCTTCAGTAGCCTTCGACTGCCATGGTGACTCCAGTGGCAATGGTGAACTTGTTATTTCTTTGAAATGCAGCTCAGCAACCCTGCCAATCACCTTGAAATGCCTTCTGGAAAACAACGGGATAGACAGACGGGTGGCACGATTTGTCCTTCCTGTTGGTGCAACCATTAACATGGATGGGACTGCACTGTATGAGGCAGTTGCTACAATCTTCATTGCTCAGGTCAATGAGTATGATTTGGACTTGGGACAAATTGTAACTATAAGGTAAATGCATTTCTTCTTTTATTCTTTCTAAATCTGTCTCTTTCTTCCCTGTTGAGATCCATGTACAGCCCGACACATCCAGGCAACATTGGTCGCTTTATCACATGTTCAAGGAAGAGGTTGCTGGTGACTACTTCTTCACCTGTTGTACTGCCTTTGAGGTCCTGTACTCGCAGGGCACGTCCAAACCACAGATCCTATGGCAGTGTAGGTGCAGTCTGTATGGGCAGGAGTTTTTCAGTTGGTGTACAGATATGGCAGGGAAACCCTCATCCTCTAATACAGCTGTGTCTAGCTTTGGGGTCTTTCCCAGGGGTGTGGTTTTTCTCATGGCCCGGACTGATGTAGCTCTGCTGACATAACTTTTAATGAAGGACAGGCCAACACCATGACTTTGTCTACACATAAAAGTTGTCACTGTACTGCTATAGCAAAGTCAGGACTAATTCATGGTCACCACAGCCACATAGCAACGCACCACCGTTGTGTCACCATGAGAATGTCACATAGACACAGAAGACAGAGCTGGGAAGTGTGCTTGTAGGAACCCCACGTTTCCAAGGGACGGTAGTGACATCAGTGGAAGCATTCTGCCATTGCTCAAGCTGCATCTGGAGCAGGCACTAGGACAGCTTAGCTGTGAGGCTCAGGGGCAGTGTACCCTGTAAGCTGGGTGCTTGCGTGGCTGCGCGGAGAGATTCCAGTGCTGCCCAGGTGATGAGCAGAGCACCCACAGCTACATTTTTTTGTTTCTACTGGTTGTGCACATCAATATTCCCTCTAATTCTTTCCATCCATCTATGGAATAAATGTTATGTACTGAGGCTTGTGCAGCTGTGCACCAGCAGAAGCATGCTGCCAGCTGTTAGTACTTTGGGAGCTCTGCTAATCAGCTGGGTGGCACCTGGCTTGGCTGCCCCATCACTCATCTTACAGGAAACCCTGGTGCTTATTCACACATGCTTCGAGTCACATAAAAAATTATTCTGCATCTGTATAGAAAAGATTACAGAGAATGTTGCTCCAGGGTATGAATTCTTCACACCCCTGAGAACAACACTTATACCCACCTAATGATCGCTGTAGCTTGTGCCCAAAGCAGAACAATCCCCATAGTAGGTTGCAGTTACATTGCTATAGAAGTGCATCCTAAGACTAAGATTTTTGTCGTGAATATTTTTAGTAAAAGTCAGGACTAGCTCATGGCAATAGACAAAAATTCACGGGCGACCACGATCTGTCTGTGACATTGATAATACTTTAAAATGACCTTCAGAGTCCACTGGCACACATGGGGCAAGTCATGTCTTTCTCAAGGGAACGGTGTCAGGCTGTCCGCAGACTCTTGAGACAACATGAAGTCACTTCAGGAGTTTTTAAAACATAGGCCTGGGCTACACACACGTGGAGTCCCACATGTGTTAGTTAGGGGGTGTGATTTATTTAAGAACTCATAGTTGTACAACTGGATGTACAGCATGGATACAGTGTTATGGGCACAGAAACACTTCATCTCAGCACCACACAAAAACTGGCAATACATTTTAACAACCGATAGGTATAGAGGTATTAACCCTATACACAAAGGGGAAACAGAGACCTGAACCAGAGTATCCACTACTTTTGAATACAACTGCCCATGCGGGGGGCTAGGGTCTCAATCTGGGCCCTCAACTAGTGGGAACATAAAATTAGAAAATGTTTGCTCAAGGTACCACAAGGACTAGAACTCAGCCCTCTTATGTCTCAGCCCATAAGGCCATTCTTCTTTCACATACAGAACGTGACACCAGCCATCCACCTACAGCCAGGAAAGACACACAGCAAACTCATTCATGCCATGCCTACCTCATGAGCTGCCCAGTAAGTGATGCTGAACCTGTGGAAAAGATTTCAGTACTCATTTTAACTAGCAACTAACAATCTGTGAAACATGATTGCATAGGAGAGGGGTCTCTTAGTTACTAAGGGGAATCATAACCAGCCTTATAATGGGACAATAGCTGCAACCTCAGCTGTACAGAGGCAAGCACCTTCCATAGTTCCATATCCTTCTGCTCCACAAGTACAAGCCTCTACGGCTGAAGCTAAGCGTTGTTTGTCACTCTCTCACTTAATGCCACTGAAGTTAATAGAAAGAAATTCCTGTTGACTTCACTGGAAGCAGGACTGGGCCTAAAATCATCCACAACAAAAAAAATCTGTTTTAAAACGATGCTTAATTATAAGCAATTTTCTTCAAATGTATGCAGCACAAAGCAACTTTGCAGTATAGAAAGTTTACAGGGCTCAGAACAAGGCACTAGGCGACAAAGAAACAGATGCTGAAAAATGTCTGTAATTTAAAAGTTGAATTTCAAAATTTCTCGGCTGGCTAGCTGAGACAAGCAGAGAACTTGGGAGGGGGGAGGAGACCATGGGAAACACTGAGGCTTAATAAATACTGAGGGGTTTATGACTGAATTCGGTGGCTTGAGGGAACATACTGTTGTCAGTGGTCTCCACCTAGCCAACAGACCTTGCTAGGTCAATATGAAAGGCAGGGCGGGGTGACGAAGGCACTGATAATTGGAAGATTTGATGTTTAATTTGCATACAATCAAAACCAAGAAGTGCCTTCTATGTGACAAAGGTCCTGTGGCCTTTATGTTTCTACAGCATAACAGCTACAGCAGCAAGCATAGGTGCAGCGGGAATCCCCCAATCAGGACTCGTTACAATGGTCATTGTGCTAACATCTGTTGGCCTTCCCACTGACGACATCACACTGATCATTGCAGTAGACTGGGCTTTGTAAGTATTTTTTTTTCCATATGCAACACTCATAATATCCTAGAAGAGGAGGGTTGGAAGAGCCCTTAGGAGATCATCAAATGCAACCCCCTGCTCAAAGCAGGACCAACTCAACTACATCATCCCAGCCAGGGCTTCATCAAGCCTGACCTTCAAAACCTCTAAGGATGGAGATTTTGCCACCTCCCTAGGCAACCCATTGCAGTGCCTCACCATCCTCCTGGTGAATAATTTTTCCTAGTACCCCACTGAGACCTCTGCCACTGAAACTTGAGACCCTTGTGCTTGTCCTATCATCTGCCACCACTGAGAAGAGCCTGGTGCCATCCTCGGTAGAATCCCCACTTCTTTTAGGCTGTTGCAAATCCCCCCACTGTTATCTTCTGCACGCTAAATAAGTTCAGTTCCCTCAGCCTCTTTTCATAAGCCATATGTCCCTAACTTTTTTGTTGCCCTCTGCTGGACTCACTCCTATCTGTCCATATCCTTTCTGTCATGGGGGACACAAAACTGGAGGCAGTACTTCAGCTGTGACCTCACCTGTGCGACTAGAAAGGCATAATCTCTTCCCTGGCTCTGTTGGCAATATGCCTATTAACTCAGCCCAATATACCATTAGCCTTTTGGGCAACAAAGGCAGAGTGTTGACTCACACCCAGCCTCTCATCTACTCCAATACTCAGCTGCTTTTCTTTTCAGTCTTCAAGTGTCACCTGAGTAGTCTGACTATACAAATGTGTCAGAGAGGTAGCCATGTTAGTATCTGTCTTCGGGAACAACAAGAAGTCCTCTGGCCCCATACAGACTAATAGATATTTTGGAGCATAAGCTTTCATGGGCAAAGTCTATAAGGTGCAACAGGACTTCTCATTGTATACAAATGTAGTTACAGTAGTTCTAATGGCCATGATCATAGTCTAAGGAGACACAAGGCTTGGAAGCAGCAACTCTATCATATTTTTGTCCCTGCCATGCTTCACTGAGCCTAACAGGTGATGTGGCAATCAGCCAGCTGTGCATAATAAACCCTCCTTCTTGATTCATAGATGGTGTCCAGACTTTGTTCCAACAGATTTCTTCTGACATGCTGGGGAAATTGATGAAGCACATTTTCTTAAGTAGCTAGTGATTTATGGAGGCCAACATTTTTGGATCTATATGTAATATGGAGATATACCTACCTCCTAAAACTGGAAGGGCCCCTCAGCTGTCAGCAAGTGCAGGCTGCTGCCCTCATAGCAGAACCTATCACTATCCCTGATGGATTTTTTTTAAACCTATTTGCCCCAGACCCTTAAATGGCCTCCTCACGGATTGAACTGACAAGCCTGAGTTTAGCAGGCCAATGCAGAAATCATTGAATTATTCCTCCCGCCTGATTGTCAAAAGTTCCATGGACTTTGCCAATCATGGGTGTCCAGTCCTGATGAAAGTCAGGCCCCAGGCTCAGTACCACATTTTGAAAACGTAATCTACATTTCTCTTTGATGCAAGCTGTAATCCATTTGGCGATGGCCTATCATGGGCTTTCCAGACTCTTCCTAAAGCTGTCAAATAGAACGAGGAATACTTTCTTCTTAAAGTATTCTGAGTCATCTAGGTACATTTTCAATTTTTGCCTGAGGTTGAGAATTTGCCACATTCTCTCTTTCCTAGAAGGGGGCCTGGAACTAGGGAGAAAATTCCTCACACCCAGTCTACCAAAATGCAGATCTCACTCAAGTATGTGCACACTGCAGACATAGGCTAGCAGCTCTGTCCCCAGAAGCCTGTCTGCCACCCCACAAGGTCTACTCTGGTTTTCAGGTGTCTGTAGGATGGTTCAGAGCAACCAGCCTCTCTGCTTTGAGGGTCATGCAGGGTTCAAAAGGGCTTGGGGTATTACAGGGGGGACTGGACTCATTGGCAGGAGTTGCCCCTCCACCCCACATTTACCAGAGACAGCTGGTGCAACCCATAGGAAGTGCAGCAACTGTGACAGTGGTACCTCTGTGTGCTGTTACTGCAGCTGCTGCTGTTGTAATGTTGAAGATCTCTCACTCCACACCCATGGAAAGTCTGAAGTGCAGCAACCCAGCCTGCTCTGCTCCACCATCTCCCAGCCGGGTCACTCAACTACTATGGCAGGAGGTGGAGTGCTGCATTCACAGTCCTCTCTGCTCACCTAAGGAATGTGGCTGGGAGTCAGGTTGCTGCACCTCCCACTGCCAGGCTGGCTGTGGGGAAGGGTACCCACCTCTTGCACTGTAACGTTTTCAAGACCTCAAATCATTCTTGTGGCTCTTGAATTCTGTTCTCACTATCCTGTCAAGTGTGGTCATGAAAAAATATAGTATTTCAATAAAAGTCCCATCAATACAAATGCTAAGGCAATTTATTCTACTAATATTAGTAAAACTGCTATTATAAAACCCATGCATGTTTAGATTTTGTAACTATATTTTAACTCACATTTTGGTAAATCGGAAACATAGGGCTCTGTGACTTGGTCTTGTTCTTTTGAACAGCTGATGCAATTTACTCCAGCAGCAGCTGAATGGCAATGTTGGGTGAAGCAATTCATTATACTGTGTGAGTATGTGTTTTAAACACTTTGGGATCCCTTTGGGATAAAAGGTAATACAGACATGCAAGAGGTTATTTATTATTTCATTTACTTGCAGGGGAAATCAAATTCAGCTTCCCAAAATTTATCACCCCTGGCACTTTCATGAAAACTGACTCCCACTTCTCTTTTCCCTTCTAGAGATCGACTTAGAACAATGACCAATGTCTTAGGTGATGCCCTGGCTGCAGGCATCATAGCACATGTCTGTCAGAAAGATTTTGCTCCAAAGTCAGAGAAAGTAAGTCTATACATTTGGAAGAAAAAAAAAAAAAAAAAGAAGGATGCCAGGGCTAAAGCGAAATACAAAAACCGTGGGCAGGACAAATATCTGAATTAAGAATATTTTTGTTTTTGCAGCAAGATCCAGTGAGCAACACAGAGAAGTTGTCTTCTCCAGAGACCCTACTTCTCCCGCCCAAAGACCACATGATGGAAATGATTGTAGAAACACTGTCTGAAGCAACAGGAGTTAATTACAATATCTGTCAGGTGTAATGACCGCATTTTCATTTGCAAGGAAGGGGATTCTGGTGCTAAAACATTGCCACTGAGCTGTGCATACATGTGGGCCTTACTGTACACAATGGCAGCAGAAAACATTTTCTATGGAAAGTAACAGAGAGGAAGCCGTGCTAGTCTACACATTATCACAACAAAAAGCAGTCAAGTAGCACTTTAAAGACTAGCAAAATAGTTTATTAGGTGAGCTTTCGTGGGACAGACCTACTTCTTCAGACCATATTGAGTCTGTTCTGGTCTGGCTATGGTCTGAAGAAGTGGGTCTGTCCCACGAAAGCTCACCTAATAAACTATTTTGCTAGTCTTTAAAGCGCTACTTGACTGCTTTTTGTTTGGATTTTCTATGGAAGTGTTTGGGAAGCTCCAAAGTGCTACAGCAACAAAACCGTATTGCCCAGAAGTTAAATAGGAAGCAGTAGTGTCACCTACTTGTAGCTTCTCAGGCAGAAGCTGCATCTATGAAGTTGCTTTTGATCATCAAAACAACAGATTTTTAAACTAGTGGATTTCATGCCACTAGTGTCTCAGCACAATATTTTTTCCTAGGACAGAGAAGTGGACAGCTGTAAGAGGAAAATCTTAACTGGCTGTTTTAAAAAGGGGCTGAGACAAGGCAGTGCTGTCACTTTCCAGCAAAGGCCTTTACCTATTCTCTGCAGTATATTTATTATGCAAATTGCTTTTGACCATCTTATTTTTAAATTTTTACATTTTATAGTTTGATTTTTTTATTCTCTAAAAATGGAGGAGATTTCAAGTAGACATTCTATCATTCGAAATCTAATTTTGTCCTCAAGGAACAAGATGTTTGGACATCTTTGGACTTTACAAGCAATGTTCATGACATACAGACTTTAGGAATTGAGTTGTTTTAATATGTTCCAGTTTTTTCCACTTGATAGGGCTCCCAGCAATCACTGATGGCTCTGTCAATGAGTGCTTAATTTAGTATAGTAAAGATGCAGGTACTAAACAGTAAGATTTGTGAATGAATAGCTAAATGTATATGTTGACAGTGGAATACAAGAATCAAGTATCTGTAAATCATCTTTCATTTCTCCTTGATAAATTTGAACTAAATCTCAGTACCTGAAAACTGTATGCAGGCACGAAAAGGAAATGGAAATTACAACTGTGTCTGTAATTTTTTTTTTAAAATATGATTGAGTACTAAAACCAAGCATACTATGCTTTTGAATATATTTTATGAATCAACCTTCCTTTTCTCAAGGATTAAAGGAGGTTTTATTAACCAATCCCTTCCCACTTAAATTTTCCCTATACATGAACCAGATGCAAATAAAATTAGGCTGGTTTCCCAGCAGACCCTGGGACCCTGTTTAGAATGTTGTTTGAAAGGTAGTGTTAACATAGAAAGACTTTTTGCTGGAGGAAAAAAAAGTGAGTTTATATCCTTCTGGAAATGGCATTCCCCCACGCCAGTGTATCAGTACCATTCGGAAAGAAAAAAATCCCTGCCTTCCTACAACTCCCATTAATTTCTTTTGCATTCTCTATACGGAAAACACAGTGAATTCCACCAAGGCTTGACCTTACTCTCTGAAGTCTATGTGGAAAGTCTCCCACTAAATTTCAGCGTGCATAGGCTCAGACCCTGAGAGACTACAGCATTGCATGGGGTTTATGGATGCATGCAAGTACTTGTTCTTTGCAACATAATTTGAAACACTGACACACTGACTTCAGTGGTTCAGAAGCCAACTAAATGGTCAAGACTATCCGAAAGAGCCACAGCAGTGTGAATCATATTTAAACAGTATGACAGGCATGTACACGCAGCAAAATGAATGACCAAGCATTATTTTATCAACTACAATTGGTTAACAACATAGCAGAAGCTTCTTGATTGGTCAATAACAAAATGGTTAAATCACAAAAACAACAAGAAGTCCTGTGACTCTTTATAGACAAATATTTTGGAGCATAAGCTTTTGTGGGCAAAGACCCACTTCTCACGAGCACTCTGATGCTTGTCACAAATTAAATCACATGGCATGTTAACATAATGTGCTGCAAAGAGCTGCAGGAGATAGAGCAGAGCATCATTTGCAGCTAGTGAGTCTCAGTCTCTCCCATTTAAAAGGTATGGTATGTGAGAGAGAGTGAGAAAAGATTTGGAGGAACTAGCTGGTGCTTATTTCCTTACGAAATACCTTAGGAGCATTCTACAGTGTGCTGTGCAGAGGCTGCTATATCAAGAACCCCCCGCCCCCACACAGAGAGAGAGAGAGATCTAAAATGCCTATACAGAATTCAATATAACCTTTGGGAATAATAAGCTGTCCTGTGACACCTCATTCATCACATGCTTTTAAAGTTACACCTAGATGACCAGAAAGCCCAGAGGAGGGTGGATATGCAAATACATAAATATTCAAAACCTTTGCCAAGGACAAAATAAATTTTCCTCTCCACTCCTGGAGGTGTGATGGATGGAAGATGGAGTTTGCCAGAGTGCTTAGGCAAATTTTTAGGATTCCATCATCTACCGGTAGCACTGTGTGGGTGGAGTAGATGCGGCGAATACATAAAGAGAATGCCCGCCTGTTTGTCCATCTCCATTTCTGAACCCAAATATGTAGAGCCATCCTGCAAAGCAGGACCTTGTCATCTTCATTGTCTAACAGGCTGGCATAAGAGGGCCCTGGTCACTGCCTCTTCCAGGGATGAAGAGGACAACTGGGTCACTGGGAGAGACCCCAGGGCGTAAGGTTTGGGGTGGAGACTTTATTGGAAGGGAAAGATGACCTTGCACACCAAGCTCAGTGTTGTTTGCTGCTCTGAGGTGGCGGCTGAGGAATGGCTCAAGAGAGGCATCTGCATCACAAGCGTATCTCATGAACTCGAGTAGGGCCACTGCATTGGCCACTGGCCTTGCTGTCAGCATTAAAGGGGTTGACATGGCCTCAGGTGTCCAACAGAGCCAGTGTGGTCTCGGCAGAGGACTGAATTACTCTTCCTATGACCACAGAGGGGATGCTGATAACAGCAAACTGTCACTGCAGGAGACAGGCAGACTAGTGCTAGGGGTAAGGGGAATCCGTGCCATGACAGACAACTCCCATGGTCAAGAAGATGGGGATTTGCACCAAGGAGACAAACAGCGGGAGGACAATTGGTGTCAGCAATACGCGACTAGGCAACCCATGACAAAAGGGCAGAGACCATAATCATCATGCCAGCTATGTAGGGCATCCTTCAGAAAGGGACATTGCGTGTGGAGACAGGTAATGTTTCATCCCCAGAGACTGGCATCATTTACTCGCCCTTGGGGGAGTCTTTATGGTTGGTTTGTCCTTGCAGAAAGGCCTTCCTATGTTCTGCAATGCATGGGGCGCCAGTAGCGCTGGTAGAGGACTTTGCAACAAAGCCTGGAAAGGTGTCAGCTCTGCCACAAGTCTGAGGCCCAAACTACACCTGGAAGTTGGTAACAGACCCCGTGTGGTTCTAGTGTGGGCTGGCAGCTCAAACTGGGTACTTTGCATGAAGTCCCTTGGCCCTTTTTGCTTAGTGCTGGAGAGTCACATTTCTTGAACCTCTTCTTAGGCACAAGCAATAGGCAGCAGTACCGGGTAGAGTCCAGTGTCAAGGGGGGGCAGGGGGTGTGCACTGCATACCAAGTGCAGACTGCTAGGAGCAGAGTCCAGCTGGGCAGAACACAGCCTCATTGAATAGGGCTCTCAAACAAATGCCTCACTCTGAGTTCTGAGATGACATTTCTTACAGATGCTACACTTGTCCTTCACATGTGATTCCCCAAGCACTTCGGGCTGCTGCTACGGGGTCTCTAACAGGCAAAGGCCAGATGCAGTCAGAGCAGGGCATGCCATGCCTGGATAAAGCCTCCACAGGGACTCTAACTACATTACTTAACCACTACTTTAGCTAATGTAAGCCAACAACGTACAAGGCTCTAGGACTCAAAAACTGAAGAAATGATCAGCTAATCCTTGCTAGGACAGGGGAAAAGGCGCTCTGACTAACCATCATACCAGCAAGTAGAAACAGAGAGCAAAGGCACTGCTGGCTCTTTGTACCAGGGAACAAGCGTAGCTCTTTGGGGCAGCACAGCCAAACTTCATTGTTACAGAAAAAAATCTCTGATGGCCATATACATAGGCACATGCACACATACTAGCGAGTTGACATGAGCAAGCACCTGAAAAAGGAAGCTATCAGTTGCCTTACTGTGTTCAATATGAATATATATTAAATATAATTGGAGATACACATCTCCTAGAACTGGAAGGGACCTTGGGAGGTCATCTAGTCCAGTCCCCTGCCCTCTTGGGGGGACCAAACACCATCCCTGATGTCTGTATGCCCCATCCCTAAATGGCCTCCTTGAGGATTGGACTCTCAACCCTGGGTTTAGCAGGCCAATGCTCAAACCACCGAGCTACCCCTCCCCAAAAAGGCCTGTCTCACAATGCACTGCTCTGATCACTAGGCAAGGCTCCCATCCCCAAAGCACCATGCAGATATCCACACATTAATCCCCACAACAGCTTCAAGAAGCAAATATTCTTGTCCCTGTTTTACATGTACGGAAATAAACGTGAGGAGTCATGCCCACAATGACACAATGAGACAGTGGAAGAGCCAGGATTACAGCTGAGGATCAACTTCCATCCAATGCTGTGCTTATGCTTCCTGACCATATTGCCTTTATGCCAGCATCCACAGCCTCTAGCACCTCATGCTGGGTACCCAGAAAACAACTAGCATACAATTAGTGGTCAACTGTGCAAATTTTATGCAACTTTCTCAATATTAAATGGGAACTCTGGTACACATCCAGAAACAGCCCTTTCTTTCTCTTCCTTCAGTGTCCTGTCTCATTTGTTGTGGGCCATCCAACTTCTACAGTAAGGAAGGCCTGTCTCAGATACACATAACTGCCTCATTCCCTACACAACCTTGACTTGTTCAATTAGGACCATCCATCCTGTGCACTAATGCCCTAATTCAGAAACATGCCAAATACTTACAGGACTTGCTTAGGTCCCAAAGACTGCAATGAGACTTAATCATGTGCTTCAGTGTATCCTCAGGAGAGGCTCCCTATTCAGGGAGGAGATCAAGCACATGCTTAAGTGTCTGTTCGGAATAGGGATTCTCACAAACCAAATGAGGTGGAACACAGAAAAAAAAAACGTAGAATGGATCATGCAACTACTGTCATCATGGCATGTTAGTTATAGAGACAATGTCAATACTGACCTTTCCTAACTTTTGAAAGCTTGACTTCGCAACCTTAATAATACTTTTAATATATTTTGCTATTTTAAAAAAAAAAAAAGGCAACATCAAACCCTGTAATTGGAAACTGTAATGTCCACCCCTGCCAACTACCAGACGTAAGGAGTATTTGATTCTTGGACCTTTCAGTACTGCACCACAAACCCGTACCACTTGAGCAAGAGGACTAACTATAACAGATAGCAGCTAGGATAGGATGGCATGAGACAAAGACTCTCAATGCACTGCAGTATTGTTACACTCACACATGAATAGTCTCATTTTGCAGACAACATAGCAAGCACATAAGATGGACACATTCCGAGAAGCAAAGTGATTAAGTGGATGACATCTGGGCTTCCTGTACTAGAAATCTTGGCTTTCTGTTCACAGAATGCATAACTACTTATTGGACTATAATGTTGGGCTCATTAAGAATCTTGAATGGCACAGAATGAACATCAGTTAAACAACATTCATCTTTTATTAAACATTAAAAAGAGCACCCATGCCAAAGGGCTGACTACCCTGACAATATCTATCCACCATGGTTAATGGTAACATACAAATACAACAGCAGCTAGCAGCCTTGAATAACCAAATAGTGGTAATTTATCTTAGCTGGTACATCCAGGCCTGCCAACAAGGGGAAGGAGTGGTAGATGTTAAAGGGAGCCTGGAGCTCCAGTTGCCAGCTCTGCTGGGAAGGGGGTGGGGAACCGCACCACAGTCCAGATGGTGCTAAGGGCTGACTGCTCTAGGCCCTGCCTCTTCGGGGGACTCAGAATTGGGTCCTTGCTTCAGGGCCTGTGCTGGCTGTTGGCCTTGCCAAGTACATCATAAAAATGGAAAGTCTCCAGAAGAGACACTACCTGAAAATCATACCCAGGAACATACCTTCATCTCATCGCAGAAACACTATTCAACAAAGGTCACAACATTCAGGCTATGCAGGAACAGGGTGGGAGGAAATTTCAGCATGCTGAAGCCCTCAGAGAATGTATTGCTGGCAGCCCCCTTTTATTAATGACAGGAACTAGCTTAAGGACCTCAGCTGACCACCACTGTGGGAGTGAGTCATAGGGAGAGAACTAGACTTTTAGGCAGGCAGATCCCAAGGCAATTAGTGCTTTGTAGGTATGACCAAGTCCTTCAACTTCACACAGAGTAACAGCCCTGGCAGCCACTTCCAGAAATGTGACCTCCTCACTAAGTGAGCTGCTACGTTCTGAAGCAGGTTCAGTCTCCATGAGACTCTAAGATGCAGTCCCGTGAAGAATATAAAGCAAAAATCTCATCCAACAATAGATGACAAAAGCATTGACAGCCCTGGCAAGGCTGATAGCTGAAAACATGTTGACACCTTGTGACTTCATGCTGTAATATGATCATCCAACATAATCATGGGGTATAAAATTATTTCTATTTGCAAACACCATCTCCTTTAGCTCCTTCCTCAACACACACTCATCTCAGTGTTGTATGAGCAGACTTTAAGCCAGCTGACTCATCTCTGCGCCATTCTCAACAAGACAGTGGCCACAGTGTTAAAAGAGCACTACTGTCAAAATAGGAAGAGCAAATCATACAGGTAGGTGTGATAAGCATACTGAAAACCTCACACCACACTACTAATCCATGCCCAGATTGAACTGAGAGGAGATAGAATGGCAGAGTGCAGCAGCTCACACTTGAAGGTTTTAGCTCTTGAGCTTGAAATTAATCTTGCCCTGAAAACGCCATAAAGTAATAAAATTTATTGTAATTGATAAATTCACATTTTGCCATCACAACTTGTTAATTAGAAACTCAGAACTGAAGAAAGGCCAATAAGTTGCTCTTATGCCCCAGGAGTTTCAGGTGCTTAAGTTTGTCAGATGATGCTGATTTGAAGCTATGCTGCCTCACCATTCACGTCGGTGCTCGCAGACACTGGATGAACTCCTGCTTCAGGGAGGCTAGGACCCTGGTCCCACTCCTTCTGCCAAAGGTCCAGCCTTCACATGCCTGACCCTAATGTTGCCTCCTGTTGCCCTGGGTCACTAGGGCCCCTGGCCACCAGCCTGAAACCCAAGGTCCAGGCCACTAGCTACAGCTGAGCCACCTCTGGCTAAAGGGGACAAGGGGAGCAAGAGCAGGGTCTGGGGAAACCTGGCCTCCAATACTGTTTTCCAAACTGGAGGAAGGACAAAGGAGTGCTGTGGCCCAGCAGAAGCATTTAAGCACATACTGAAGGAACACATGAAAAAATGCAGTATCGGTGTCAACCCTTGGGAGAACCTTGTTGATAATGGCTTCAAAGCTGGTCACATTTGACTCTTCCATGATGCTAGTGTTCGTGAGCCTGTCCTCCCAAGAGATATTTAGATTTCTCCCATAGCAATGTTGATTGTATTGCATAGACCCAGGGGCACTATTATCAGTAAAATCTCAGTGTGTGCACACATTCTCAAGGGGAGTGCCTATAGGGGCAATAGTTTGAAGATATGTAATGCTAGATGCCTTAAGTTTTCATTTTCTTACCTTTGTGAACTCATGCCAGGTATGCAATGTTGCTTTGCTACAAAGGCTTTCCTGAATTCTGACATAAATCCTTTCAGCCTCATCCCAGCTCCAATTACATTTATTCTATGTCCTCACTTTTTTACATTATGCCTTCATTCTTATTCTAAACACGTCAAGATAGTTTAGTCTTCCAAGGCTCCCAACACAAGGTGACATTTACTCCTGGGGGAGTAAATGCATCCCCGTGCTGGTGCATAATTGATCTGCTGTGCATATTTATTTTTATCCACAGAAGACTTCTGGCCAGGCCCAGCTACCAAAGGGAAAAGAAAGTGGCCAGCTCAGGAGACAGACAGCATGGGACATATGTGGCTGCTGGGATATGATTGGCACGGGGACACGACAGCTTGTGAGAGAGGACAGACTGGGACAGGGATTAACTGGGAATGGAAACATGGGGATGAGGCGTAGGGACAAATGTTAATAAGCAATGGCTGAGCAGGAGCACGGACACAAGGGGACAAGGACTGCAGGAAGAGTTGGGGACGGAGAGGGTGAGGTGCAGGCAACATAGGGAACAGGGCAGATGTGACTGACTGAATGGGAAAGAAGAGGGGTCAGCCTGGGTCTCCATAGAAGAAGCTCTCTAATAGTTCCTCACAGCTTTGGAAAAAAGCCTGCTCCATACTTTTCCCAGCTATACGTAAGAACCCTCCAGGTTCACACTGTGCCTCCTTCCCCACAATTGCTTTCCTCTTGCTGAGCTCCTACGTTATCCTGAACCCAAACCTTTACACTGCTTTTGAAGGTGCATGGTAAATATGGCTCTGCAGTGTAATTTAAATTAATTAAATTATTCAGCATTCTGTATTGATATGTTTAATAAGGAATCTATGAAAAACATTTCCTATCTCCTTTTTATTATTTGTACTGTTATAGGCATATTTTCTGACAGGTATTTTAAAATAAATTATCAAAAAGAATTGAAACTGCTGTGACTATACTGTTATTTTATTGACAAAGCATAATTTTGCAGAATGTGAAAATATTGTGCACAGAAATTTTAGCTTTTGGTGCAGAATTCACCCAGGAGTTAATTATATGGGTGTCCCCATTTTTGACCCTGGAGAATTCCAAAATAAGCACTAAAAACTCAGTTGTCCTTTAGACTACAGTGAATAAAATTATCAGACAGATAAACACAGAACATTCGGAAGAGCTGAACACAGTTTTTGTAAAGGGAAATCATGCCTCACCCCTCTGCTAGAATTTCTAGAGGGAGTCAACAAACATGTGGATAAGTGTGATCCAGTCAAAATAGTGTACTTGGACTTTCAAAAAGCCTTTAACAAGGTCCCTCACGAAAAGCTTTCAAGCAAAGTAAGCAGTTATGAGACAGAAGAAACATCTTCTCTTGTATTAGTGACTCGTTAAAAAGAAAGGAAACAAAGGGGTAGGAATATTCAGTTTTCAGAATGGACAGAAGTAAATGGTGTGCGACATTCAGTTTTAAGATGAACAGTCAAAACATTGCTGCAACCACTGTCTCAGGTTTGCATCAAATCATGTGTCAAGTGAGGTGTCTATTGGAAACTGGTGATTCATTGAATCTGTTTATACTGTCTATCATTTTTATAGGTGGAGTTATAAATATTGGTTCTTTGCTTATAATTGAAATTTTACTTTCTGGCAGACCACAATAGGAAGCGTGGCAACCTATTGTGAAAGGATTCCTAGTCAAGTGAAACCCTACCTGACAAAGGACCTTCAGATTCCTATCAACATCTGAGAAATGTGGCTGTAAAGTGTAACCCAGCAGAGAGGCAATGGCAGTTTGCCTAAAAAGGACATGGAGAGGTGACCTGCTCATGTGATAGGCTCCATCTCAGACTTGCTTGCAGACACGGAGGAATAATGAACTCTCCCCCCCGGGCAAGGGTACAAAGAGGACCTTGAGGGCTCCTCCATTTGTCTTCAGTCCAGCTTATCACGGTGTCAGGAATATCTCTGCTGTGAACTGAGCCCAGAAGGACTGATGACCAATCCTAACAAAGGATGTACTCCAGAGACTTCTGAGATAGCAGCCTACTCCACCTCTGCTGCAAGCCTGTAACAAAAACTTTGTGACTGATGTATGTAATTTGATTGATTTAAACATTTTACTGTCAACCTATTCTTTTTTATTAATAAATGTTTAGATTTTATATTCTAAAAGATTAGCACAGTGTGCTCTTTTGGGCAAGATCTGAGGCATATATTGCCCTAGGAATATGGCTGGTCCTTTGGTACTGGAAAAACCTGTTCGGATTCAGCAAGATTGGTTTTCATAACCTTTTATCTGTGTAAGAAGGGAACTGACACAATCAATAGATTGTGGCACAAGCGAAGCTGGTGTCTGAGGGAATTGCTTGTGTGACTTCTTGATGGCCAATGTGGCAACAGAAGTGCTCTGTGTGACTGGTCTGGTGCCTTATCAGGGAGGACATCCAGTCTCGGGCTGTAAGTAGCCCCTTTTTAAGCAATTTACCCTATTTTGACTCATTCAGCTGTGCCCTGAAAAACCTCCAGTATTACATGGTGTCCCCCAAGGATCAGTAGGAGAACCTGTGATGTTAAATATATTCTCAAATGATCTGGGGAAAAAAGGGTAAACAATGAGGTGGCAACATTTGCAGATGCAAAATTACACAAGATTGTTAAATCCAAAGCAGACTGCAAGAGAGCTACAAAGGTATCACAGAAATCTGTGTGACGAGGCACCAATCACCAATAAATGCAAGTAATGCATTGCACTGGAAAACATAATACCAATGATGTGATCTAAATTAGCTGCTGCCACTTTAAAAAGTTGTTGTGTTATTGTGGATAGTTCTCTGAAAACATCAACTCGATATGAAGCAGCAATCAAAAAAGCCAACAATGTTAGGAACCAATAGAAAAAGGGATAGATAAGACGTAAATCCATGGTACATCCACATCTTCAGTCATGAGTGCAATTCTGGGTGCACCATCTCTAAAAGAGTGTATTAGAATAGGAAAAGGTACAGAGAAGGTTTAGAAAGAGTATGCGTATGAAACGGCTTTCCTATGAATAGAAAATAAAAAGACAGGAACTGTTCATCTTAAAGAGACAGATAAGGGAGGAGGTTATGATAGAACTATATGATCATGATATTAGTGCGTATCAGTGAATAGGAAAGTGTTATTTATCCCTTCCTATCACCAGGGTCCACACAATGAAATTAACTAGCAATGGATTTAAAAACAAAGGAATTATTTCTGTATGCAACAGACAGTCAACTTATGAATATTATTTTCAGGGTATATGGTGAAGGCCAAACTAAAACTAAACACCAAAACACAAAAATTAGTCCATCAGCAGTGATAGTCACAAATACAACCTCATGCTCTGGTTACTGACAGAAGCTGGGAGTGGACAACAGCAGAGAGATCTGTTGATAATTTATGGATCATAGAATAGATCATAGAATCCTAGGGCTGGAATGGACCTCAGCAGGTCAATGACTCCAGCCCCTGCCTAAAGCAGGATCAACCCTAATTAAAATCATCCCAGCCAGAACTTAAAAACCTCTAGGGACAGAAATTCCACCACCTCTCTAGGTAACACATTCCAGTGCTTCACCACTGTCCTGCCCTATGTTTACAGTAGACCCCCACTTTTGAAAGGGGGTTGCTAAGGACACACTTTGGGCTATGCTAATGAGGTGTTGCAATGAATATGCAGTGCCTCATTAGCATAATGGCAACTATGGCACTTCGAAAGTGCTGCTTTTTATTACATGCGGCTCATCAGCACAGGATCTTTTTCAAAAGGACCCCGCATGCTTCGAAATCCCCTAGTTCCTATTTGGTTATAGGAATAGGAGATAGGAATAAAGGCATTTTGAAGTGTGCGGGGTCCTTGCAAAAAGGATCCCATGTAGATGAGCCACATGTGATTGAAAGCACCACTTTTGAAGTGCCACAGCTGCCATTATGCTAATAAGGTGCTGCTTATTCATTGCAGCACATTAGCATATGCCAACATGTCTCATTACCATTCCCCTTTCCCCTGGTGAAATAGTTTTTCCTAATATCCAACCTACACCTCCCCCTCTAACTTTAGGCCATTGCTCCTTGTTCTGCCATCAGTCACTACTGAGAACAGCCTCTCTTCGTCCTCTTTAGTGCCCCCCCTTCAGGAAGTTGAAGGCTGCTATCAAATCGCCCCTCTCAGTTCTGCAAACTAAATAAGCCCAGATTCCTCAGCCTCTCCTCATAGGTCACATACTCCAGCCCTCTCCATTCATTTTAGTTGCCGTCCCATGAATCCACTCCAATGCATCCACATCCTTTCTATGCTGGGGGGCCCAAAACTGGATGCAATACTCCACAGAGCCTTCACCAGTGCTGAACAGAAGGGAACAACAACTTCTCTAGATCTGTTGGAAAATGCTCCTCCTAATGCACCCTAATATGCCATTAGCCTTCTGGATGGTGGGTTTGTTTTTGCTTTTTGGTTATTTTAAGGCAGCGGGATGGGGGGGGAGGGGGAGAAGAGAGCTAGAATTGATTCTCTAGCACAGTCAGTTCCTTCCTGTAAGAGGTATTCACAGCCTCTGATGACTCCACAGCCTCAGTAACCATACAGAAAGCATACCTTCAGAGATTCTGAATTACTCAGCATGGTGCTTTCACAAGAATTAAATCAGCTAATGAGAGTCTGCTCATACTGTAGGGGTGTAGGGGTCTTCATACTGAGACTTCTATACCAAGTGCTGACGCTGACTCCTGCATGGTATACACTACCCTCAGGTCAAAGAAAACTCTCTCTATACCAAGTTCTGAAAGATCTTTGTGCCAGGGCCTCTGCCTACAGCTACCACACAGACAAGCTCAGCACCATACAGATATGAGCCAAAACTCATCACCGTCATCTTACAGTCTGTTTTGCAACAGAACTAATGTTGAAGTGGTGATAGCAACTGCCTTTTGATCCTGTCAGTGGTTATGTGCTTAGTGTCTAGCTCACTCAAACAAGGAAGTGATGTTAGGTTTTGGTAGGGCTATAGTAGTGGCATCTGCTGGGGCACAACTGATTAGTGTGGTGGAGATGCCTCATGCTAGCCTTTAATACCTCAGAAAGCCAAAATTTAGTTGGAGTAGGGTATTTCTACTTTGCTCATAGGGACAACAGAAGACCCAAGGATGACAATCACTGGTATCTTGGACAGAAGCTATTTCCAGAATTGCTTTCTAACATACCAATCACATGCAACTTCATGTTTCCCACTATGTGATGGATACATGGTGGCATGGGTCAGCGCTTTTGTCCTTCATGCAAAATAGAATTAACAGCTGAAGATCTACTGCCTGTCAGTTCAGCTGAGCTGGGATGACATGCATCACCTCCTGCTCTTAATACTCCAACTTTGGGAATGATTGCTGAGTCATGCATTGCAAAAAAATTGTTCCATGAATCGATACCTTACAAAAACTACAGACAAGTAGTTTGCCTCTCAAATATCCCAACAGCTGCCAGAATGAGGATGGCAATTAGCCAGTTTCATCAAATGGCCTGTACGAATTTGTGGACTGTTGCAGACCTTTCAGAAGGTGGAATTTTGATGCAAATAGCTATTAGTCCCAGTTCTTGGCAATTCCTGTATAAAGAGTAAATTACCCCAGTCTTCACTACAGTCCCACAACTTGGAGAAAGCCTGGCTTTCCCCCCTGGGATCCATTTGTCCTGCATATGGGGCCACTCTCCTGTTTCCAAATTCCCCAACCTGAGAACACCTGATCCAAAGCAGGAGTTGAGAGATGAGTTGCTCAAGCAGGCATTAAAGCCTGTTATATCAAATCCACCACTGCAGATACTGACATTGCATCAGTCTTGATTGTTACCAATGCATGGTGAGGGTGCTGAAGTCCAGATCAAAAGCTCCTGCATGAAAGCAGACAGCAGACCAACAGCATTCAATAACAAATTGAGGACTTTGAGGCAATGGGGGTATGCAAAGATCCATGACCAAATTAAAGACACATGCTGTCAAGGTCAGATCAGAAAATATCTTCTGCTGTTGCCATCGGCCATCAACAAGGAAACGACTGGGGCCCTCCTGGCATAGACACTGCCATTCAGCAGATACTGCCATAACTTAAGTATGTTTTTCTAAGCTACCTGGATGACTGCTGAAGGCACTGAGGGTCAACACAACTAGTGAATGCCAATGCATAGGTTTGTAAAAGGTATTATGGCTGTGCAGGCACACTCATTAGCCCCTTCCACACAACAGCAGTTAACAATACAAACCCTCAGTGCCTTGGCTAAAACCTTAACTTTACCTTGTTAGGACTTGAAAGTCTGAGGGTCATTGGGTCAGACATAAATCAAACATAGTTAAGCTAATGCAGGCAGCCAGAATGCACACTCTGGTGTCTTTGAACACAGGATGCACCCTGATCAGTTATGTTCTGTGTCACAGCAGATGGTCAGTTGGGGTCAACATTTTATTACCTTCAAGATACTTCCGGAATTTGTTGAGTTATCTTCTTTGAGCCATTCCTGTGGTAAGAAAGGATTAAAACATTAAGGTCTATTGATAAACTAGAAAGGGTAAAGACAGGGAGATGCCCAAAGAGCTGAAAATTATAGTGAAAGCTGCTGAGCTCTTGAGCAAGCAACAGAACTTTCCTTCATAGGGCAAAGAGATGGGCAGGACAGAGAAGCCCTAAGAATCAATGACACTTCACATTAAAGGGACTTTCTTGTGGGAAAGAAATACTGAGGTTTGGAAACTCATAGAAAAGGATATTTTTCTGCACCAATTAGTAGTTATTGTAAGAATGAATGGAGAGGAGGGAATTTAAATGTTTACTCAACTGCCAATTCTCATTTGACTTGCTTACCTGCTCATTAAACAATTGTGCTATACTGTGTGAATGACTACTAGCTGAACCTACAAAAACAACATAGGATTTTTAAAGAGTATACAATATATTGGTAGCCTAGCCTGTATCTCCAGAGATACTGCACAGAACCAGTCCAGGAGAGAGTTATAGGATGACAACAGAACAGAAAGTGGCTTTATACCACACCTTTCAATTCAGGGTGTTTGCAACCAAGACACACTATCATACAGGTAGCCATGTTAGTCCGTATCTTCAAAAACAAGAAGTCCTGTGGCATCTTATAGGCTAACAGATATTTTGGAGCATAAGTTTTCGTGGGCAAAGACCCAATTCATAGACTGCTCTAATTTACAGAAGCCTTACCTGGGCTGACCTGCAGCCCACAATCTCTGCAGAAGTGAGTATTATGAGCATGCTTTCCTTCCATGGCTCCTGGCATTGCCCCTGTAGTTGACATAGGTTCTGCACTGTCATTGACTTGCATCTTGTGTAATCGTTTATTATTGTGCAGAGAGGGTGCTGTTTGAGCCTTACTATGTATCAATGACTATACAATGTGCAGGGACATACAGAATCAGGCATGGTGCTGTTGATATTTTATATCTATTTGGAAGATGGGATTTCAGAGTTGTTCCTGCCCCTCATGGTGATCAAGTTCGTGTGGCAAACTGTGAAGTTAGCTTGTTCACACTAAGCATACAAAGCATAGACATCTGTATCTACTACTGACAAAGAATCGCAAAATACTGAATACAATTTAGACAAAGACAACACTGGAAACCAACCTAAATCCTACTTATTGGGCTCAGTATATTTAAATATGGTTTAGATCTTCCCTGATGTACTATCTGCTCAGAACGAAAGCTGATTTTTTTTCAATCTCTCTTCTGTTCATTTTACAAGCTTAGTCCAATGGGTTAGGCAAATGCCACTTACACAGATTGATCTTAACTGAGCATCAACTTTTTTTTGTCCTCCCCCTTTTTTTTTTTAAAATGGAAAATATCATGGAGGGCAGAGTGCTGATGCTTGCTCTCTATTTGCTACCCCAAACCAACTAAGCCCAACATATTTATTCTCACACAAACGGCTGCTTACTGCCATAACCAAAGGAGACAACTTCCAGGCTAGACAGGTAGACTAACTCCAAAATGGAGATTCTTTTGATACAGGGTTCCTCGGGGCAGGGAGGGGGTGGGAAGGGAGACAGAGATACTTGCCATGCTTCTCTATCCTAGGTTCTTCAAAGCATGCGCCACCTGACCTGCTGCAGAGAATCAGTGGGATTAGATTCCAGCCATGTAATGCCCAGAGGTCCCTGAGAGAAGATACTCTACTAATTTTCTACCCACTGCTATTTCAGAAACCAGCTGAAGACCATTTTCATCTGGTCCTGTCCACCTACTTACTCTTGTCACCCTGCTTGTGTGCATGTGTAAATATGTCCACTAAGAGGTAAATCCTTCTGTCTCCCCAAGCCTCCTGGCACCTTCTTTTTCTTAGCCCCATACAGTAACGTCTGCCATGGAGAACGTGCTTCTGTTTCAAGAGAATTTTTTTCTCCCCAATTTCTTAACTTCAAGGAAGTACCTTTTTTAATTTTGAGCACCTTCTGCGCCTATTATTTTGCTGTCCAAAGCAGGCAGAAAGGGAACACGTTACATTGCAGGATAACCTTTTCACATATGATCTTACCATTAACACAAAAGAGTTTAAAACATAGGGAAGTAGATGTGTTCTCTCTCTCCACAATTATCTTTTTTATGGGGCCAGGTTTAGAAGCAGTTAAATTAGCACAACAGGAATCTGATTCTATGTCTGAACCACAAACCTCTGCTAATGTTTCATTGAGGTTATGTCTGAATGCTCCTTGAGCATCCTATCAAGGCCATAAAAGGGCTGTAGGAATGCAGGAGAGAACTCCCTTGGCACAGTAACAGTATACGATAAACAAAGGAAGCCCAAGTTTGCCCCCTTCTCAGGCCTTTCCACAGGTCTCAGAAGAAAACATTATGTATCAGAAAAATAAAAAAGAATGACTGCTCTGGCTGAAGACCAATGTAAACATAAGATTTATGCTAAACCTGACCTCAAGAGGACATGGTATTCTAGCAGTTACTTACCTCCATAACTGGTGCATGTGCTCAGCTTCAGGGGAACTCTTCCCCTATTCGGTAGCTACTGGGTTGGTGCAGCGCCCCCCCTGGAGTGGTGCCAAGGTAGCACCCAATATAGGCACTGCTCCTGCCCACCCACCCCCCGCCCAGTTCCCTCTTGCCAGCTTCTCTGACAGTGGCGAAAGGCAGGAGGGTTTTGGCATGGACATGAGCCACACACCCCGAAGAACACCAGTTACGGAACTAACTGTCTTTTCTTCTTTGAGTGACTGCTCATGTGCATTCCAATGTAGGTGAATACAAGCTGTTAGGAGATGGGGCCAGAGCCCCAGAATGACTGTAGGACAGCCCTACCCACGGTGGTGTCCTCGAGCGTTCTGCACGATAGCAAAAGGATCTGAAAAGATGTGAAAGGAAGACCAGATGGCCACCCTACAGATTTCCTGAACAGGGACATAGGCAAGAAATGATGCTGAAGAGGTCTGTGCTCTTGTAAAGTGAGCCCTGATCAGAAGAGCAGGAACCCCTGTTAGTTTGTAGCATTCCTTAATACAGGCCAATATACAGGAGGAAATCCTCAGAGAAAACTGGGAGGCCTTTCATTCTGTCCACTCCAGACACAAAGAGCTGTTGCAGCTTTTTGAACAGCTTGGATCTGTCTATGTAAAAGGCCAAGGTTCTAAGGACATCCAGGGCAATGAGTCCCAATCTTTTCAGCAACAGGGTACACTTCAATGAGACAAACAGTACCACGACACTCCCACTTTTTTCAGCTCATAAACATTACATTTACTTTCATTTACCGTGGTTACAGTCTTAAACAGGTTTGCAACATAGTATTGCACACAACAAACTAAACAAAGATCAAATGCATTAATGTTTCCAGTCCACCACACAATACACAGTCCTAGTTTATTCAAACAGGGAGGCTACAGCTGCGCATATCTAATGATACTCATACCGTACAGCTTCCTCCCTCTCCAAGTCACAAAGCTGATAGCCCCCCGACCCTCCCTGCTCTGTTTCCAAACCTGAAATTATGGCATTAGTCGAGAAGAACAAGCTGATTTCACATGTGGCCTTGTAAGTCACCCTGGATGCTGATGCGGCAACAAAGGTCATGGCGCTAGGCGTGGCCATGAGAAGGGGTGCATTGCTATGGGGGGGGGGGGGGGGCGGCGCAGGGGCAGTGCCTAAATTGGACACTATCAGCACCACTCCAGTCCTGCAGCTAGCAGAGGCATGTTTTCAAAATCTGCTCAACAGCATACTAGGGATGTTGAGTAAAGGAGTAACCACTGAAAGCAGGCTCCCCTCCTCCCCAGCCCATTGGATCCAGGACAAGGCATTTAAACTGCATCCCAGCTCCAAACAGGCTACCACAGTCCCTTCCTCCTTGCCACAGCAAGGAGTGGGGGTGGGAAGCATCATTTCAGCTGACTCCCAGTGTGAAAGGGGTCTTGTGGGGTCAGCATTTCCCCTCATGGTGGCTCTACAAAGAGCCGCAGTGAGGGGAACTGACAAAAGTTCATGGCACACTGACTGAAAACCACTGGTCTAGGGTATGTAACCTCTGTTCCCCCGGGGTGGCATGAGGCTTGGGGTAAACAAACAAACAAACAAAAAACCGAGAGGCAGAGTAGAATGAGGATAGGCAAAACAAAACCTTCGGGCATGCTGAATCCGTAAAGGGGAGTGGTGTGGTGCTCTCGACCCCACCGTCAAAAGCTGGACTTCGGTCCCAGTGGTGGCTGCTGTTGCCCTTGGTCACGCTGGTAGGAGCACTTCCTGATGCTCTGACCTCTCTGCCTATTTTGATCCCTAGGCTACTGGGGATATTGCCCTGGGGGAGGACGAGGAGTGAAATGTCTGCATTGCATCACAGGGGTATAGGGTGGCACTGGAGTCTTTACGGTTATGCAGCCTATCATCAGTTTTCTCCGAAAAGAGGGTCTGTCTGCCCCGTGAAAGGCAAGTCCTGAATGGTCTACAGGAGGCCAGAGACCTGAAGCCATGCACCTCTTTTCAGGGGCACATGCAATGCCATGACCCTTACCACCATCCAGCCTGACTTGCAAAGCCACACATGAAATCAGCTTGTTCTTCTCAACCAATGGCATAAGTTCAGGTTTGGAAATGGGGGCAGGGGAGGAGGGAGAAAGATCAGCTTTGTTAACTTGGAGAGGGAGAAAGCTGTATTGTACGACCATCGTTAGATATACTCAGCTGTAGCTCTCCATGGTTGAATAAACTTTCCTACCACACAAGCGTTTCACCTCTCCACACAACAAACATTTCACCTCTAATCTTGGGTTCTCTATGGGGTGCGCGCGCATGTGTGGTCTGCCACACAGTCTTGGCCATCTGGACTATGGCGTTAATGAGAGGCACAACTACTCTAGTGAGTCCTGACGAGGACAAAATATCCATCAACGGGTCAACTTCTTCCTTCACCTTCTCCGCCTGCACCCCCAAGCCCTGGGCCACCCAGCAGAGCAGCTGCTGGAGGGCACAACTTGCCTCCCCAGTCCTGGAGGATGAAGACCCCACAACTTCATCCATGGAAGATGATGAGGTGGCACCCGCCTGCATTGGGCAGCCCACATCCACATTCTCACCAGATCTGGTGCAGCTGCCCTCTGATGCGAGGAGAGCACTGAGCCCCCAGAGGGCAGTGCCAAGCACAGCACCATGAGAAGAGGAGCCATCATCAAGGTCAACGGAAACCCACAAGCGCTGAAGTGTTTGGTGCCATGGTGGATGGCACCAAAGGGAAAGGTGTTGAAACCTCCAGAGCCAACACTAACAGCAGCATCCGATGGGGGCTGGTGGCGAGGTGACAGATGGTGCTGATGAGGACTCTTCTGTAGGAGGCAGGTGTTCCAATGAACCATCCTGTGGAGAAGCTCCCAGTGAGGCTGACTGTACTGAGTGTGGTAACAGGGGACCTCCCAATGCCAGTGCCATCAACAGGGCCTTAGAGACGAAGGAACTGCCCTTGGCTCTCGTGGAACATCCATGGAATCCAGAGCAGCCACTGTGGGACTGACTGCCAGCTCGGTGGTCACTATCCCAGAGTGAAGTGTCCACTCCATCTGGATGAAGAGTGAGCACTCCTACTCCAGCCCAAGCTGGAAGAGTAGGAGTCAGACTCTGATGCCGAAGACCAAGAAGATGCCGGTCCTAACAGTGAGTGCATAAACACTGGCTGGAAATGTGCTGGCACCCTGGTCACCAGCAGAGCTCGCAGTTGTGCCATCATGGTGGGTTTGCCCTATGACGGGGACAACCTGACACTTGCCATGGGGCACATGATCCTCCATGGTGATGAAAAAGGTGCCAGGATGCGCAGGAGGCTCTGCACCACACTGAACACCCCTGGCATCGATGGAAGGGGCAGACAGCGGAGGCTGGACCTACATGTCAACGTCAAAGCCTGATCATCCATTGTATGCCCATGGTGCACCGCTCCCAACTCCTCCCTGTGCTGGGGCCATTCTCCTACAGGGTCCAATCATGCCTTTCCCTTTATGAAGCACTGGGGACTGAGACTTATGTTTCTGGGGAGACTGAGATACCTGCCCTTTACCACAGTCCCAGGCTCTCTTCTCTTTCATCAGTGCCATGGCTAAACTCTATGCTGGTGCACTCCACACTGAGGAAGATGCGCTTGGCCAAGCAGATGGGGATTTCTTGGGCTGAAGAGTTGCCTCCATCAACAGGACTTTGAGGTGCTAAGCCCTGTCCTTCAAGGGCCTTGGCTTGAAGGTTTTGCAGACTGGGCAGCTGATGACTCTCTCCCAGACACTTCAAACAGCCTGAATGCAAATCACCCTTTGCCATGTCCTTCCCCCAGTCAAAAGCAGACTTTGAAGCCTGGCGACCTCAACATGCCCCAGCACTGAGGCCTTGAGGCAGGGGAGCAACCTCCCTTCTCAGGACCCAATGAATGACTAAACAGCTGAACTAATAGTAACAGAGATAGCTGTGCTAGTCTATATACTATCCAAACAAAAAAGCAGCCCAGTAGCACTTTAAAGACTAACAAAATAATTTATCAGGTCAGAAGCTTTTGTGGGACAGACCCACTTCTTCACATCATAGCCATACCAGAACAGACTATATTTAAGGCACAGAGAACCAAAAATAGTAATCAATCAAGGTGAGCAAATCAGAGAATAGAGGGGCAGAAAGGGGTGGGGGGAAGTCAAGAACCAGATAAAGCCAAGTTATGCATAAGAGCCCCTATAATGACCTTATGCATACTTGGCTTTATCTAATTCTTGACTCCCCCACTTTCTGCCCCTCTATTCTCTGGTTTGCTCACCTTGATAATATTTTTTCTGATTTGTCAACCTTGATTACTATTTTTGGTTCTCTGTGGCTTAAATATTGAGTCTGTTCTGGTATGGCTATGATCTGAAGTGGGTCTGTCCCACAAAAACTCACCATCTAGCAAATTATTTTGTTAGTCTTTAAAGTGCTACTGGACTGCTTTTTTGTTTTGATAGAACTATTAACATGTAATTAGAACTTTTTACAGATAGGAGCTAAGTGCTACCAGCCAACAAAGAAGATTGCTTGCACAAGCGATGGGGAGTTCCAGCAACCACCACCGCAGCAAGTAGTAAATGAATGCGGGGGGGGGTGGGGAGGAGAAGAGGAAGAGGCAGGCAGTGCCTATATTGGGCACTATATCAGTACCGCTCAAATCCTGCAGCTGCCAGATAGGCCAGTGTTTCCCAAACTTAAGACATTTGCATACTCCTTTTGGGACTTCAGTCTTACCAGCATACCCTCTTCCAAGGCCATCCCAGGGCTCATCTTCTGATTTTTAGTAATTATTTTTTGCCACATACCCCTTAAAATCCTTCTGCTTACCACCAGTGGTATGTGCACCACACTCTGGGAAACTCTGAACTAAGGAAAACATTTTCCAGCAACTGAGCACAAGCACACTTACACTGAAATGCACATGAACAAATCATTCAAAGAACAAAAAATAACTGTAGGTTGAACATACACAATGTTCAGGGAAAAAATGAAAGTAGGGCAATGTGACTCACCTACACTGAATACACACACTATTTTACTCAACCAAAAAAAAAAAATTTCGTGACCGCAGTTTCCAAAATTCATACAATCTTCCCTGACATAAAACTTAAATGTTACCACTGCTAAGAATTGAGCCTGGAAAGGAGATCAACTGAAGTTCATTTTCACCTTCCATTGTGAATTGAGTATTGGGTGGAAGGTTCCCAATTTCAGGTAGAACACTCCTCAGATTTTTATACCCAAATTTGCACTTCATACAGTGATCTGTTTAAAATAAAAAACTGCCAATGTGTGACATTGCTGGATTCGGATACGAACATACAACTTACATATTAGATCAGAGGTCAGCAACCCCTGGCATAGGTGCCAAGAGTGGCATGGGAGCCAAATTTAATCGGCACATGAGGCAAGAGCTCAGGTCTACCCCACCTCTCCCATGACAGCTAGGAAATTGTTCAAAGCCATGCCACCTATGGAGTGACAAAAGACCAACTAATGTTACCAACCACCACGTAAATGGTAAAGTTCTGCATTTTATTTATTTAAAAAATGAAGCTGCTGTAAGTAGGACTATTAGTAACTTGACATTGGCACTCAGACCAGACAGAGGTCAAACGGTCAAATTTGGCACTCCACCTCAAAAAGACCACTGTTAGAATCAAATCTTGCATGAAGTGCACTTAGTAAGAGGTCTACAAAAAAAACTTATGACTGCTTATACTAGTCATATACATTTTTGTATTCTAAGTTAGGTGTATTGGCTTTATTTCACACATTTGCTCTTGGGAAACATCAACAGGCTTTGCCAACCTATTTTGAAAGGGTTGTTAATCAAGTACATAGAAGTACTTGACTGACAATGGTGTCAATCCACATCTGATGAGCTTTGTTGCAAACAAACATTCAGACCAGCAAGTAGTGGTTCCTGCCTAAAAAAGGCCTGAGTCATGCATGGAACAGATTACTTTTCCATGTGACAAACTCCATTTTGGGACATACTTTCACAAGATAAGAACAATTGGATTCCCTCCATGTGGCAAGGATATAAAGGGGGCCCTTGAAGTTGCCTCCATTTTGTCTTCAACCCAGCTAATTGCCTTTGAAGGATCTTTGCTACAAACTGAAGCTTTCAAGGACTTTTGACCCATCCTAACAGAGGGTGTATTTCAGAGATCTGTTTTAGAGACAAGCTATTCCATTTCTGCTACCAACCAACACCAAGAATTTTGCATTTTGTATGTAATTATTTTCTTAATTTTTAACACGTCTCTTCCTTTTAATAATATATCATTAGAGTTTTAGATACTAAAAAGACTGGCAGAGCTTGCTATTTTGAGTAGGATCTGAGGTATAAATTGACCTGGTAATATGGCTGGTCTTTTGAGATGGGAAGAACCTGTTCTGATTTGGTGAGACTGGTTTGCATAACCTCTCATCTGTATAAGGAGCTGTTCTGGTCGTGACAGCACAGAAAAACTGGACTGTCCCTATGAATTGCTTGTATGACTTCCTGCTAGCCCATGTGGCAAACAGAAATGCTATTTGTAACTGAATAGTAACAGAGAGGAAGCTGTGCTAGTCTATACACTATCAAAACAAAAAGCAGTCAAGTAGCACTTTGAGTCACTATAGGGGCTCGTCTGCATACTTGGCTCAAACTAATCCTTGACCTTGCCCCCCACCCCTCCACTCTCTGATTTGCTCACCTTGATGATCTTTTTCTGATTTGTCCTCCTTGCTTACTGTTTTTGGTTCTCTGTGCCTTAAATATTGAGTCTGTTCTGGTCTGAAGAAGTGGGTCTGTCCCACAAAAGCTCACTTAATACACTATTTTGCTAGTCTTTAAAGTGCTACTTGACTGCTTTTTGTCTTTGTAACTGGTCTGGTGTGCATTACAGTGAAGGACCCGCAGTCTTGGGCTGTCAGTGTCCCTGTTTCTGAGCAATTTATTGTGATTTGATGCACTTAATGGTGCTCCAGAAACCTTCCACCTCTTACACAATGCAAAGCCATTAATTGGCAAGGGGAAGAAAAAAAAAAAAGTCATTTTCCCTGAAAATTAAAAAGTAAAGTGTTCCTTATTTTAATCACCTCTCTGATGGCAACATTACAAGTACTTAAAATCTGTACTGTAGTATCCCTGACTCTCTCATGTCATGAGCAAACTTAAATCAAATGCTTCGAAAAAATGTCACAATTCCAATCAGTTAATGTACAGTATACAACAATAATCCAGTTCCTGTGGAGAAAACACATTTGAACAATTCAGTAAAAATTACATAAACACCTTAACTGTTATTTTATATTTGAAAATACATTAGTTTTCATTCCAGTTCACTTACTAACATTATGAAGTTTTGAACAAACAGTTAATAAAAATAGTACATGTGGTAAACAAAAACCCTGTTAATTACACATAATTTATTTTGTATTTTTGTAGTTTTATTTATTAATTTTTGAGAATACCATTTAGAAAACAGAATGCTTGTTCCTCCATCCACACGGTTCTATAAAATTGGTCCTTTAAAGATTCATTGTTCTTGAATATCAAAACCCACTGTTTTGTTGTTTTAAAAAAATCATTGCTAAGAAGTTCCATGTATATGAATAAAAATGCAAAGAGAAGTTGGACTTTGTACATTTCTGCAACTACTACTAAAATAAACTAATTACATAAACACTCAAAATAACACAATTAGATTCAACTTCATTTTAGACATTTGGAAAGCAGAGTCATACTTTATTTTAAATAAACCCATGTAAAAACAAAGTTAAAATGAAAAAATGATACCTGAAAAATAAATTATTTGATATAAAACAAATCAATAACTTAAAAACATACTAATATACAAAATGATTAACGGTATACTGTACAAGGGAAACAACTGATAAAGCCTTCTGTCCCGCAAAGAGATTATTTTTAAACAAAAGTTACATAAGTTAATGGAAATTAAATAATGAAGAGACTAGAAGTACAATATTATTAAAACTTACTGGTCAAATAAAGGTTTATCCCAGCCTATGATGCTTCAAATGTCTCAAGTAATTTTCTTCTGAATGACCAAGTGAAAAAGTTTAGCTACAGTACTGAAAAGTTTTAAAATGCTAAAAAATAGGCAACAATAATTAATGAGACTGAATTTTCTAAAATGTGAACACAAGATGTCAGGTGGCTGTTCCATTAATATAAGAAGAGAATTTAGTGTTGAAAATTCCACTCAACAGAAAAATATTTCTAGTTAAAATTGTCCCTGTAAGTTGTTCACCAAGTGTAACATACAGCAAAGAATTGCAGCAAGATTGAACAAAGCAAGAACTAGTTTTAAAGGCAAAGCCAGTCACTGGGTGCTTTGTGCTCTGTTTAGAGACAAAAGGTTTAACATCTATTGTGTTTTTCATGCACATGGTAAAATACACACCTGACTTTTTATTAAATATATTTTACTACATATGAATGCTATAAAGAAGCATACAGAAAAAAATAATGCTGAATTGGATTAGAACTAAAGATAAATTCAGAGAGAAGTTAAACTTCAATTTTCAATTCCATTTGCTATACCTTGGACAGACTAAGTTGTGCATTATGTAAGTACCGCAATTTAAAAACGGGAGTGGGGTTATTGTGTTTTCTTTGAAATCCACATATCTTCATAATGAAGTGGAAACCCAGTAGCATATACTATAGATGACAATACTTAGCCTTTTGATTAATATATTCCATTTTATGGTGGTGGGATTTTCCAGCATTAACAGGAAGTGTAGACACAATGTTAAGGAACCTTCCTTTAGCAAAGGAGAAGATTCTTCCTCCAACAAATACAGAGAGTAAAGAACATGTGGTACAAAAGTGATAAATTCAGACCTTGACTAAATAAATGCAACTCCACAAACTTACATGGAGGTTTTCCTGCTCATGCTTAGCATGAATTTTGTCCCTTCACCTTAAAAATGTTAGGAGCCAAAACACAGAAATGGTGCAATAAGGTGCTTGCTCAACAATGTTACAAACTTCCCCATTTTGGAAGTCAAAATTCAATAACCTTTTATCAGAGGTAGTATTATGATAGAAAACCCTAAGTGGAGGGGTGCTCTGTGTTTTTACTTTTGAGAATTATTGAAAACCATAACATACCAATATTTCATTAAAAACTTGTACATTTTTTAAAAAGTTCCAACAAAGGATATAAGATTTTAAAAGATAATTATTAGAATCCCTAATTTTTGTTAGCGCTAATCCAGTACACTTGGGGACATCCTTATAAAATTCATTAATACATATTGTATCAACTGTACACATTTAACTTTAATCACACCAGTTTAGAATATAGTGAAGCTGAGACACTTTTCAAAAATTTTGAAGAACTCCCATATATTGCCTTACCTAATTACTCATAAGGAGTTTTGGAAATACCTACATTTGAAATTTAGCGCTCAAAGAGTGGATTTTATTTTTAGGAAAAAAGGACTGACATTTCAGTTGAGGCTTACCTCAGTTGCTGAAAGTTGCCTTTATAGTAACTGCTACAGTAACTCACTCAAACTTTGAGCTGCTTTGTAAAAGTAACATTTCTACAACTTCACATGCTCCTGTAAAAACAATGCTAAAACCAGCTGACTTACAAACCTTTAGGAGCAGAAGTATTCAAACCCATCTGGTCATTTACAATAAAGTAAAAGACCATATACACTTAATCAGCTGCAAATAACTGCACTGAGAAATTCTTAAACCTATTTCAAGGACTTGAATACCTCTATATTATTAGCGTGTTTTCTGATGCTCATGATGGAGATATACTGAAAAAAAAAAACAACAAACAAAAACCATCTGAGGTAAAGAAAAAATGTACACATATACCACTAAGAGGATACAGCCCAGGAGAATGTTGCCTCCTGCTCTTCACTTTCCACCCCAGCATGATCTTGAAATCCTTCACAATTCCCAATCAACAGAAATGAAGAGGAGGAGCTGCCTCCTGCTCCTGAGCATATGGGAACATGACTAGTTTGACTCAGTTCCACCCCTCCCCTCTACACACCTTACATTAAGGTGGAAGCACAAGAGCCTAAATGGACAAAATAGCTTATGATACAATAGCTTCAAGGTTAAAGACAGCTGCTTACTTTAGTGTATGGGGACAATTGCAAATAGAAGAAGTTGCTTTACCTCATCTTTGTTCATAGCTTTCATGATTCCTGGTAATATTCTGTGGCTGCCAACTCATGTGAAAATTGTATTTTATCTTTGTATCTTATACAAAAAGCACACAGCTGCATTATCATTTCACTTGTGTTTTTTGCTTTTAATGTGAAATTTCCCCTGTGCAAGTGGTCAACGCAAGCCTATATGGAAGGCTAAAGAGGCACACAGGCCTTGCTGTTAACCCGTCCACACAAGAGTGAATTTCATCTTTAATGGGATTTTGTGAAGTAAATGAAAAATGGACTGTTGGAGAGTTTAATAAACCTTACTTGTATTTTATTAATACAAGCATGAGACTGGAAAAAGGCAAATTCTGGAATACTTTGCCAATCCATTTTAATTCTTTTTTTTTTTTTTTGGGGGGGGGGGGGGGGAAGACAATGAATTTTACCAGATTAAAATATTGAATATTTAAAAAGTTCACAACGATAGCCAACACGCAGAACATTTTAATAGAATTTCTGCGGTCACTTTATGGTTATAATTAGGACAGTTTTGTCTTACCTATAAACTGCTTCATCTTGGAGTGAAACTCCACCAGCAATGCCCACATCACATTCTGGAGGTTGTTCTATGCAGACACCTGTGTTTGCTCTCCAAACTCCGGTCCTTAAAGAGCCTGATTGGAACAACAGCCCCACAAATGCTTGGCAAGATAGACAAATAATAAAAAGTGGAAAATGGAAGGATGCCACACAAGCAAAGGTTCCCATACAACCAAAATTCCAGGAGAGAGGGCAGAGGGGCATGAAGAGAAGCATACACCTCTGCAGAAGGGCATTAATGCAAACAGCAAGACCACACATCCAACTCCAATGACAGATATCTTATAGAGGGCGTGTAAACTTTCAGCTGAGATGAATGCCATACGTTCTGAAGAAGGGCGATCCTTCCTAACTGTCAAGAGGGTTATAGGACCAAAGGCAAACTATGTCAGACCAATAGGAAAAACGAATCCACCTTCCAATACCTAGGAAGCTCTGTGTTTGGGGGATGAGTGGGGATAGCAAAATAGATCCACACGTGGGTAGAACCACACAAAAAAAAAAATGTTTGTAGCATCACTTTTTTTTCTATTGATATTCTCACCAGTCCCTTTGAGTAACCAGGTTGGCTTGAACATAGGTGAACTTGAATTTACAATGGACTCATTTTTGGAAGTTACATACACTGCCAAAATTCTGTTTTCACATTCAATCAGAATGGCTGGTGAGGAGATGTAATCAAGCAAACCCTCTGCCCTCCAGATTTGCTGTCCTTGGTTCCAGCAACATCATATTCTTCTTAGCTTCCTTGGATCAGAGCCCTTGACAGAGTCTGTGACCCAAGTATACACTCCATCCTTTGAAACCTTGTAGTTTCAGTGATGGGATTATCCTGGAAACGTGACACTAATAGCAAACTGTCCTTCAATAAGGATCTCTTATGTAATACCTAACAAGTGACACTTGCACCTGGAGAGAAAGCAAACTAGGGTGCTGAGGGATTCTTTCCAAACTGTCATGCAGAATTAAGGCTGAAGGATTTATGTGTGCTGCTCACTGTAGTGAGCCTGCTATAGAGACCATCAGAACCCAGCAGTGAAGGGCTGATATGAGTGGAATATCTTTGTCCAGTAGGCATGACTGGACTGTTTCCTTTACCTTACTTGTCTTGTGTCTGATGAGAAACTTACCATGCCTCTGGTAAGAAAACAGGCCCCTACCTCAATAAGGTCTGAAGAAAGAACTGCAGAGTTCTTGAAGCCAGAATCAAGAAAATCAGACAACAGTAAATGGAAAGACAGAGATGCCACCTGAAAGATATCTGCATCAGCCGGTGATCCAAATAACGAAACCTGTGGATGCTCTCTCTTCGGATGGGTATGGCGGCCATGATTTCCATATATTCCTAGAGCTCCAAGACACAGGTAGAAGTGATGGTCAAACAGAAATTAATAGTATGCTGGATGACTTGGCACACGTGCTTCTAAACCTCCAACAGAAGAAATCACTGATTATACTCTCAATTCTAATAAGATTAAAGAGTGCAATATTCAGGATGGAAACACAAGGTTTCAGGGAAAGAAGGTCTGATAATGGTTCAAACTTCCTCATCTGGTTAGTTATCAAAAGGTTTGAACACATGCCCCAGTTACTCACCACCTGTGGTGTCAGACTGGAATAGTTAGGAACAGTGACAAAGGACGAAGTGCAGTCTCTGGACAGATAAGAAGTGGCCCCTACACCTGGAGGGCTGAAAAGCAGATTTAAAGGAACTTTAACTGTCCAGCTAATTGTCACCGCCATAGGAATTAAATCAACGTATCTATCCCTGAGTTTCTCCAAGCTCAGTGAGTGTTAGTTTGCTTACATGAATGGTCTCACTGACAGATTAAGCATTCCCAAACAAAAAAGTTGTTAAAGGAAACTTGGATAAGGATGGGTACTAGAAATAAAGTCCAAGTTTGAAATCAGGATGCCGTATCTCATTCTTCATTGAGCAAAGGGGTACGGGAAGGAAAAATTAGTGTATTTTATGAAGCAGCCAATAAAGGAGAAAAACTTCAGTCTTCAAGGATAGCGCAGAAGAGCTGTTGCTACTCTTTGACTAGGTCTACAGTACAGCGATCTAACGACAGAAGTATTTTCTGTCAGACGATACCATCCAACAAAACTTCTGTTGACAGATTGCAGCCTGATTGCCAAGCAGCTTGAAAGAGCAAGAACCAAAAGCACAGCTCAGAGTCCTTGAAGGGCAGAGAGAGGGCCCCACCACAACATACAGACTGACTTTCTGTCAACAGAATCTGTCAGAGGCGTTCTGCCTCATGGGAGAGCAACAGAACACACAGTCGACAGCAATGCCAATTCTATCGATTTAGTGGTCGACAGAAAGCCTTGGGAATGTTTTGTTGACAAAACTCTCTAGGGTAGATATAGTCTTTAAGAGCAGGGTTTGGCAAACTCACAAGAGAGAAGCTTTTGATGTGCCTGCATCGGCCAAGCAGTTTTGATGGTTTAATATCACAAAGGCACCATCTCATTTTAAAAACTAGTCTCTGCAACTATTTACCACGCCCTTTATAGCAGCTGCCCTGCTCCTGAAAAAATCTCTCAAGGAGGAACGAGATAGGAGGTAGCTACAAGGAAGGCTCACGGATACATCAGGCAACAGAACGCACTTAAATACACTGCACTGGCGCAAAGGCAGCTCATTCAGCACTGCCAGAGATCGTAGAAAAGTGCTCTGCTCTTCGCTGGGCTCTCCTGGAGCCAACAGAGAGAGGCTGTGTACAACCACAAAACAGCCAATTATTGGTACATGAGTGGCAGCTGACAGCAAAAGCTACATGCTGAAGATTTAATGACAGACCAACAGCTGACTGAAGAAAGAGTAAAGATGGAACAACGAATTCCAGGGGCAGCATAGGACTCCAGGTCCTGATGCTGAAAGAAGAGAAATCAGAGTTATGATGCAAGACAGGATCTTAAAGAGCCAATGGGAACTATGCAAACAAAAGCAAGTTCTGCACAGGACGGCCTCTAGAATATCAAGTGATAAATTCATTAGTTCTTTGGGATTCGTGCAGGGTTAAGAGAACTGCTGACAAATTTCCCAATTTTTGCATTTCCTCTAAAATATGGTGACACAACATAGATAGTATTCTTGCAATTTTGTCAGGTGAAGTCCCTGATCATGCACACTAGCTACAGCACCTAATGACTTACAGAGCACGGTACTGGTAAAAGAAATATTGTTCAGTCTGTCTACAAAGCAACATACATGTATAAACTCAGTGTCTGGCACATACTTTCTATGTGACAGATTTGTTGTAATGCTTTTGTTTTCACAAATTTTCTCCTAGTAATCTTTCAAAAGAGGAGATTAATGAATTTTAATTTTAATGAAAACCTATAGTACCTTAAACCAACACTCTTAATATTGGACACTTTGTGCAATACTTGGCAAAAAAATAATATAAAATAAAAAACAAAACAAAATTTGAGCAAAACAAAATCAAATTTAATGGTCTTAAATGCAAAAGTAAAAACAAACAAAAAACACAAAAAAGCAAAAGAAAATTAACAGAAAGAACAAATCAAAGTTTCAAGGCAGTCTGCAAAAAACTTGGGGGAATTATCTTTAAATCTACAAATCAGTTTTTTGTTAAATAATATCTAACTGTCAAGAAGTAAGTACTTTTCTGCTGAGTGTTCAATAAGGAAAGCTAGTTGTCAAAACAAATCCTATTAAAACAGAAAAATCTAGCACTTGTTAGAAGGGATGCGAGAAATACAATGCTCAAATGTTTATAACTGTTTTTACAAAGTGAAACTATCCTTAGGCAAACTATAATGATCTTTGAACTGAATTATCTTACTGTATTACAACGTACCAGTAATTAGTGCACCATGCATTAAATATTTGGACAGTAGAAATTTGATTTGATAAACTAGAAACATTCATACTGTTTTTGGAGTTTTGTTTTGACTTTGAAATCTGCTGAGTTTCTGTGAAACTCTTTGGTCCACTCCTATGAAAAACTGGGCTTAAAATTTTTTCGTAAAACCTTTTCATTTGACAACTTGATGTTCAGTGTGCAACTTACCTCATCAATGGTGTTAAAAGTTAGGCTGGCATGCTACTACTTACAAGACCTTTATGTTATGAAGTCAAATACTCAACTAGATGTAGTAAAGAAAGTTTACTTTAAAAAAAGCAATGTATTGTCAACTAAAACATCAGCATTCCTCAACTTTTTCTTTAGAACAGGCTACTGGAGGCTACGGAGGACGACCCATACTAACAGAATCCACTTAATAGTTTAAAAAAAATTAAAAATTTCCAGTTTTTGCAGACAACATTCAATAGAACAAATGTTGTTAGTCTCATAAGTGAAAGCATGCTTCAATTTTACCACCATCCAGAGGGTCTAATTAATGCAATCTACCTAAGAGTTTACAGTTTTCAATATATATTTTAATGAAATAACTTAAAGAACTTAAAATTGGTCTAACAATGTGGGATTTCAAACATTTGAACATGTCAGTTGCATCCCAGAGTATAAAAACCTTTTTCACTTCTCATTTAGACTAAGACAAACACTTGTGAAACTTGGCGCAAAATGAGTTTTACACTAACAAAAATGTTTTAACTTCTGTCACTCAATTATCTATTCCATACAAAAAGCACGAGCAAGTTATTTGTGGGACTTGTTGGTTTTGAAGGAAACCTGTAAGATTTTGTCCCCCAGGCGGTAGCCATTAAGACTTGCTATGGCCATTGCAGCTTCTTCATAGTTTGTCATGGTTACAAAACCAAAACCTTTGCACTTGTTGGTGTTGAAATCTCGAATAACTTTCACATTGGTAACCGCGCCAAAGGGGCCAAACATCTGCCAGAGGATTCCCTCATCAGCATCTTGACCAAGGTTGTAGATGAAGATACACCAGCCAGAAGATGCGTTTCCTGGAACATTTACACCAGAAAGCCCACTCATGTGATCTACACCCATAGGAGAGAACCTAGCAAATAAAAAGCACAATATTTCATGTGAAAGTCCAATACAATCAAATTTTAACTTGAAAGGGAAGCATTTGAAAATATTTTCTATGCAAGCATCAGAACTTTTACTAAAAGTAAAATTTTTCACCGTCCCCATTTGTAATAGGCCAATCAAACTCTCAGCTGGTAGAAGAGTTAAATTCAGAAACGTACGCTCATTAATGGTGAACTGAATAAAAACAAATTGGCAACAAAAGGAGTTACCTGACGATGGGAATCAAACAGGACAAAAGACTCGTTCAGATACTCATGCACAATATTAGGAATGAATTAGGACAGCAATATGAAAACTACTCAATGCTTAAAAATAAGCCAAGAAACCCTCTCACCGGCCTCAGATAGCCTTAAATCATCTTTTCTTCCTACAAGTGGCCTGTGTCCAAATCTCTCCTGGAGAGAGGAGGGTCTTGGGGCCGCAAAGATTACAATTTTGGAGGGCAGCAGATACAGCTTGACATCTTCACCACCACAGTGCAACACTGAAACACTCCTCCTCTCAACTGGCTGCTAAACTGATCACAGGCAGGCACCTCACACTCCTTACCATACTAGGTAGGGAAGTACTAGAGACTGCCTACCAACTGAATACTATAGCTTGAACCTCTCTAGTCCAGCACTCTGGGATCCACCAATATCCATGGTCCAGCATGATTTTAGCTGGCCACACTCATAGTAAGTGGACATAGGGCTGTTTCCCACAGTCCCATAAATTTGTTTACAGCCACCATGCTGATTCTCAGTGTTCTGTACTGCTACTCAGCTCTAATTTACCCCTCAATGTTTAACTGCACAGTAAGCAGTGGAAGTTTTTGTAATGCTGCTAAAGAACTTAGACTTCCCGTGGTCTGGCAAATTCCCTGGTCTGGCACTGGTTAAGTCTTGAGGGTGCCGGATTAGAGCAGTTCAACCTGTAGCTGGAATAACCTACAATTCCTAACTTTACTTCCAGTGCATTTTAATTAAATTTTGTTAATGTATTTGCATAACTGATGCTTAATTTTAGTCCCCATCATTTTTAAAATGTATTAAATTGCTACTTCTGTTTTCAAGTCACAGGCTACGTCTACACTAGCCCCAAACTTCGAAATGGCCACGCAAATGGCCATTTCAAAGTTTGGGGCTAGTGTAGACACGGCCATGGTTCTGCAGTTAACTCAGTTACCATTAAGGTTTACTGGAATGTTTACCAGGTAACTGGCTAACTGCATCTGTCCAAATCTCTTCGGAGTGGGACCCCAGCTGCAACTGGCAGATGGAACTCCTGCCCCACAGATGCAGAGGAACGCCTGCCTTCATGGGACCCCAGTACTGGCTGCTCTGCACCAGGCCACCAATGATTAACTGGTTAAACGATGTAATTTTAATTGTCTAACCAGTCAAATGATTTAATAAAATGTTTAATATACATCTCACCCCTTCCTCCTCTCACCCAGAATCCTGTCTTGACTCTTGTTGCCCAATGATATCTAAGAATTTCTGAACCTTTGTCCTTTTCTGTTTTGCATTTCTTTTTTTTAAATTTCCCTCCTCAGCCGACATCCCAACCCTCCTAGCTACTTCATCGTCTTTGTCTATTCTGCTCCGCAGTAAATTAAAACAATAAAATTAGTGAAGTGAAGTGTTAGGATTGCAGAGTTAAGCACTCAGAGATCAGGAAGTGTTAAGATTAAGGCAAAAGGCACAATTTTAGCTGTGATCCCTGCATTTACATTTATTCTAAATGTACAGTTCCATGTGTACTATTACAAGATAGCTGATGATGAAGTTGTTAGCATACTAAAAGCAGGCTGAAACATGCAAGGATGTTGTGTGTTGGTAGCCCACACATGAAGCGCCCAATATAAATTTTTGGAAGTGCAATTTTTAAATATTTTTGTGTAGAACCACATGATGTGTTAAGTAACATCTTCCAGCTGTCAAGTAATTTAAAAAAAATGGCATTTTGTTTTCTTGCATGTTTTATTGGTTACGTTTGTTTCTTCTAATGAAAACCTTGAGCTTTCAATTTTGTTTAAGTCTTACTTGAGAAGCAGAGGCTTATTTTCCTGTAACTCGTTTTTGAAGATATATAGTCTTGGGTTCCTGCAGTCTGTGCCCTTGCTGACACACCTAGGTGCCTCCAACCCCCAACTAGCCTTCAACCATTGGCTGTGGTCATGATAACAAGTGAAAATATTCTAAAGATGGGAAAAAGCAACTTCCTTTGGGAACACGTAGAATAGGCAAAGATGTGTACATAAGCAATGGTATCCATCTCTGATTTCTCACTCCTGGGAGACTAAAAAGCAATAGCAATATTACTAAGGAAAACTGCAAAGTACCACCAGCAACAATCATTTTTAGTAACAAGCATGGAAAACAAGTTTAAAATTAATTAAAAACAGAACAACTTAAGATCTGGTCCAAACCACAACAGATTATAAACAGACATTGCAAAAGAGGCTATGCAGTGCTGTCGTAGCTGTGCTGGTCCCAGGATATTAAGGTAGGTCACATAGTAGGTTTTAAAAACTTTTCTTCTCACCAAACAGAAATTGGTCTAATAAAAACCCTTCACATACCTTGTCTAGAGGAGGAGCTAAAATTCTGTAGTGTGCACATTTCTACTCCCCACTGAGGCAGAATCAAGCTAACAGGTTGATAAAAATATAATTTATGAAACTGTGTGGACATCCTGAAAGTGTTAATATGCAAAAGACTGGTGATTTCCTAAAACTCAAATGTATATAGGAAATGCCATACCAGTTTAAACTAATGAACATTCTAGTCCCAATGTAAGATGAAACAAAGAAAGGTGCAAAGAAAAAAATCCAATGCTGAACAACTGTGGAACAAGCTACCTACAAAGTCAGTGGCCTGCTTCTGTCACGGAGCATGAAATCTTAATGCCTTTATATTTTTGAGGTTCTGGCCCTGGGGTCTGAATGACGGCTCCCCACCTGCAGGTTTTTTTGTTCTTATATAAACCTTATTTTAATTATTCTAAGTGCACAGCTTTAATATCCTGTGGACAAGACTTCCACCACTGTATAAACAAGTACATCTTTATGAGCATTAAATTTGCTGGCTTTTAATGCTCTTGGATGCGCTCTTGTTCTAGTATTATGAGACAGGATACAGATATTTGAGCTTCACTTTCCTTCGCTATACCATTCATTATTTTACAGTCTCATTTCTAAACTAGAGAATCTTTTCATACTTGTAAGCATTTTACGTGTCCATCACATTAAATTCTGTATTCGATCAAAAATGTGATAACATAACTAAGGCGTGCTTTGTGCAAGATAACCCATACACTGTATCGATGGAAAAGGTTATGATTTACAGAATGTGATTATGTTGTCCGTGTATCATTTCTGTATCTGAAGTTAGATATATTGACCAATGTAATTGTAATTCAGCTATGGTAGTTTGGATGATGTCCACTACTAACATTTCAGGTACAATGGAAGAGCCAGTAACAGCCGATGTCTTCCTACAGACACTCCATTGTGTCAATGGCTTATAGACACTATGACGATAGAGTCAGGTCACCCAATGCTAACCACCTTCTTGGACTGCTGTACTTTTCCACCGAGGATTCTATATAAAGCAGGGGACAAAGAGAAAGTTACTCACCTTGTGCAGTAACGACAGTTCTTTGAGATGTGTCCCCCTGTGGGTGCTCCACTCTGGATGTTGGCGAGTCCTCATGCTCACAGATTCTTCTACAGCTGTGATTTCCTGCACCGCACATGCGCAGAAGCACCTCTTCATGACCTCTGGTGCATGCATTGCACGGTGCGGGCTGCTCTGTTCCTTCTCTACATGACAAAAGAGCAGGATGCTTCAAAGCGAGGGAAGGAAGGAGGGAAATGGAGCACTCATGGGGACACGCATCTTGAAGAACCACCATTACTGCACAAGGTGAGCAACTTCCTCTTCAAGTAGTGTCCCCGTGGGCACTCCACTCTGGATGACTATAAAGCAGTAATCGCACTTAGTAGATGGGTTTGGAGCTCAGTAACCATCACAGTAGATACCACCACTCATCTCACTTGGACAGATGGAGCAAGAGAAGACGAGAGAGCATAAAGCTGTGCACACATGCTGCCAGAAGACCATGTGGCTGCCTTGCATATGTCCACAAGGGGTACATTTTTCAGGATGGCAGTAGTGGAGGACACAGCTTGTGCAGAGTGAACACTGACAGCACCCAGCAGCTCCCTACAGTGAACTGTGTAACTAGCATGAACACAAGTGGAGATCCACTTGGACACCCTTTGCAACGAAAGAGGTAGGCCTCTGGATTGTTCCGCGAAAGATAGAAACAGTCTGAGGGATTTATGCCAAGGTCAGTGTAAAAGACCAAAGCCCTGTGAACATCTAGGGTATGCCACACCGCATGCAGGGGGTCAGAATGTACCTTAGGGAAAAAACTTGTAAGCGAATAGGTTCACAGAGGCGAAACAGAGAGGGAACCTTGGGGAGAAACTTAGGATGAGGAGCGATGGGTGAACCTGTCTTGTGTAAACACTATATAGGGAGTCTCAGCCACGAGGGCAGTGAGCTCCTCAGCGCTTCTGGCAGATGTGATGTGACTAGAAAGAAAAACTTCATGGACACGTGAAGCCAAGAACACGTTGCAGAAGGCTGAAGCAATGGTTTCGTGAGGCACCTGTGGACATGGTTAAGGTCCTAAACAGGGCTGGAGGGCATACTGAAGGAAAGGTGTTTTGCGGGCCCATGAGAAAATGTTTTGTAATAGAGTGGGCAAGGAATTACACCCCATCCTGCATCTGGTGGAAAGCTCCCACAGCTGCTGAATGTACTCAGACCATGCGAAGGGCCAGGCCCGGCTCATGCAGGTGCAGTTGCTAGTCAAGGAGAACCAGAAGAGGTGCAGTATGAGGAGCCTTAGAATAGTGGGTGTCCATCCAGTGCACAAATCTTTTCCACTTGTAGAGGTAGGATTTACACAGATTCCTGTCTGCTGTTAAGCAGAACCCTTTTTACCCGATCAGAGCATGCGACTTCGGCATTTTGGAACTATGAAGGAGACATGCGTGGAGGTGTTAACTTGAACAGGTCTGGGTGAAGAGTGCATCCAAAGTTCCGGGACAGGAGATCATGGCAAGGATGAAAGGGATAAGGAGCTGCTGCTGACATCCGATAGATGTAAAAGGTACCAGGTTTGTTTTGGCCACGCTGGGACTACAAGGATGAAGTAGGTTAGCTCGAATCTGACCTTGAGCAGAAGTTTGTGAATCAGAAAATGAGAAGGGAATGTGTAAAGGACAGGTGTATACCGCGTGATGGAATGTCTGCACAGGCCTGCCCTGAAGCAGTGTTGGTGACACTTTGTTGATTTGTGTGGCAAACAAGTCTAAGCACTGTCGACCCCAAAGTTGAAAAATGCAACTGAGATCTGCAATGATCACTGTACGAACAACTGAGAGCATCCGCCAGGATGGTCAACGCCTCATGCTGATGTGTGGCGGATGGGATGATGTGATGCTGGAGGCACCATGTCCACAATTTTATGGCCTCTGTGCTTAGGTACAGAGACCAAACCCTGCCCTGACTGTTGACATAGTACATGCAGGTGGTGTTGTCCCTAAGGGAACGGACCGACCTCAAAGTGTTTGCAAGCAAAATGGATTGCTCAAAGCTCCAAGAGTTTGATGTGGAATGTCTGTTAGGTGAAGGACCATTTGCCCTGCACAGTGTGAGAGCCGAGCCGAGCTCCATAGCCCATGAGGGAAGCATCCATATTAAGCGTGACAGAGGGGTGGTCAGAGGAACGAAATGTTGCCTGGACATGTCCACCACTGAACAGAGGCAAGGATGCATGCTGGAACAACCACAGTTTTGATCAATAGGTCTCTGGTTGGGGTGTAGCATATGGTAAGCCATGACTGAAGACAGCATGTGTGAAGTCTAGCTAGTCTGACCACATATGTGGTGGTGGCAGCCAGCTGACCTAGCAATTTGAGGCATACATGCACTGTGACTGTGGGAGACAGATGTACCACTCAGATGAGATCACGCAGGGCCTGAAACCTTTGCAGAGGCAGTGTGGCCCTGGTGGCAGTGGTGTTTAAATGCACCCCAACGAACTCAAGGGACTGGGTAGAGTGAAGTGTGCCTTCTCATAGTTTATGAGGAAGCTTAGGTTTAACAGAAAGTCAGTGGGGACTTGCAACACACGAGGGGCCTCGGTAAACGATGGCATTTTTATGAGACAATTGTCCAGACAGGGGACATAACGATCCTGTGTTGGCACAGGTAGGCGACTACGACTGTCAGTGTCTTAGAGAAGACTCTGGAGTGGTGGAGAGCCCAAACGGGAGGACTCAGTAACTAATAACAGGACTAATAATGGTGAGGCCCCACTGCGAACTGAAGGAATCGCCTGTGTGACAGATGAATAGTCATGTGGAAGTAGGCACTCTGTAGGTCGAGAACTGAGAGCCAATTGTTTCTGTCCAGAACCGGGATAATGGTTGCAAGAGACACCATCCTGAACAGTCTATAAAGGACGTATTTATTGCACTTTGAGGTCAAGAATGGGCCTCCATCCCCCATTTTCTTTTGGGTTAGGAAGTAAGTTGAGTAGAAACCCCTGCCCCAGAACTTCTCGGGAACTTGTTCCATGGCTCCCAAGTGGAGGAGGTGTTGAAGGACAGGGTAGGGGGCAGGTAGGCAGAATAGAATAGATGTAAATTGGATAGAGTCTCCCTGGGCCACTAGTTCCAGGACTCACTTGTCCAAGGTAATGTTAGCCCAATGGTGGGGGAGGGGAAAAAAAAAAAAAAAAGAGGTGAAGGCAATGGTGAAAAGGATGATCATTGGACCATAAAAACTGCTCAGGCTCTCAACCACACCCTCAAAACTGCTGTCTGGGAAGGTCATCATTAGATCCTGTTCCGTTGATGGGGCTCAAAGCGTTGTTGTTATGCTTGGAAGTGTGCCCATGTCCTTCAGTATGGGGAGTAATGAACCAGCAGCCCGTACCAGTGTATGGAATCATTGGTGAAATGGAGGACCTCATCAGTCTTTTGAGCCAACAGCTGTTGCTTATTGAAGGGGAGGTCCTCCACTTGATGTTGTAACTCTTTAGGGATCTGGATGATTGGAGCCATGATATACATCTCACGACGACTACGGACACTGATTCCGGCTGCCATGTCCACAATGTCCATTGTGGACTGTAGGGCTGTACAAGCAATGACGTGCCCTTCATGGATCATGCTGATGAGAACTGAGCACTAGTGTTCTGGCAGGGCTGACACCAACCCTTGGAGCTTGTCGCAGTTAAAGTGGTCATAGGTGGCCAGTTTGGCCATGTAGATGGCTGCCCGCAGGAAGAGTGTGCCTGACAAGTAAACGTTATGCTCCATGATGGCCCATTTTTTCCCCTGATTTGTTGCGGGGAATGGAACAAAAAGGACTTAGTTTTGTTCCAGACAGCTTTAACAAGCAAGTATGGCTGGGGATGTGTGAAAAGGAACTCTACGTCCTTGGAAGCCACAAAGTATTTCTTAGCCATCCTTTTGTTTGTTGGGGGGAATGGAAGCGAGGGTCTGCCAGAGAATGCTGGTGGGTCCATGATGGCCTCGTTCATTGGCAATGCTACCTGAGATGAAGGCGGCAGTTGTAAGGTATGCAGAAGCTTGTATTGCTTCACAAGGACCACCTATAAGACTTTCCCTGTGCTACAGTCACCCACCTGAACAAGTTCTGGAAGGACTTGGCATCATCCACTGGGGGGCGGGGGGAGGTGACATTGACAGCACCACATCATCCGGCAAGAATGAGGAAGGATGCAGGGGGTGGGGAGAACGGGAACTGCCTGCCCATCCTGAGATAGAGTCCTCAGTGCCGGAGTGCTGGGAAGGCGGGTACAGGTGCAGATGGTTTTGGTGAGGGGAGATAAGTCCCGAGACCCTTATGGTGCCAACAGTGGATACGAGCAAAGGGATCTGCTTCCCATGAGGACCAATGTGGCGCTGGATCATGAGGGTCAGAGTGATGGTGCACAAAACCATGCTGGAGAAGACTGTGTGTATGCCATGAAGGGAGGAACATCCTATCAAGTCGAATGCATGGGACTGGAATGTTGGGAAGAGAACATGTTTTGATGGTCAAAACTGTGTCCCTCCCAGTGTTCAGGCTCTGGTATCAAACCCACAGAAGAGTATCGACTGCTGAGATAGGCATGGAGACATCAACGGTACCAGAGATGTTTGGTGCAGAGAACCATGCACTGCCAGACCCCAGGCTGAACGGTGCTGTGGTGGAGGGTTGGTTCGCCACTGCTTCGACACTGTGCTGTGCTCTGTGCTGGTGGTGGCAGTGGTGCAGCATCCTGGTGCTGCGTTCAGGTTGCCTTCAGCATTGCACGGGCATGGGGCAATGAGTCAGCCCATGTGCTGTGTGATGCTGCGGCCAGAGATTGCTATGAGCAGTGTGGCGAATTAGACTGGTGCTCTGTCCACTCCATGTCAGATTCTGAAGACCAGGTCTTACATTTAGAAGACATTTGGTCCTTCAGAGCCATGTCAACCGCAGCCAGTGGTGCCGAGGGCGCTGATGGCTTCTGGACTGGCTCCGTTACAGCCATTTTTGGTGGTGCCAGCAGCGATGGTGCTGGAAAAGCTGAGTTTGCCTGTTTTACTGGCGCGGCCCATGAAGTCAGCACCAGAGACCAGTAGTACAACGGAGACGGATCTACAATAGAAGGAGGGGTGCCGCCCAAGGCAGAGGGTCCTTTGGTGTCTGTACCGTTAGCCGCCCACGTGGGATGTTTCACAGGCGTTTCCTCCGAAGCTGCAGGCTGAAGGGACTTTTCATACAAGTACGCCTTGAGCCAGTTCGCTTGGTCCTTCCTAGCCCATGTAATAAGGCTGGAGCATTGGGTGCAGGATGAAGTCCGATGTTCTTCCCCCAGACATTTGATGCAGAGAGTGTGGCCATCAGAGGCCAGTACTGCTTCCCTACACGTGGCGCACTGCTTGAATCCGAGGAGAGCCTGGCATTGTGGCGATACAAGAAAAATACTATGAGTCCTAAACTAACACAATGGTGGGTTTTTTTGGGTAAACTAAATAACGAACAGTGAACAAGAACTAAATACAACAATTAACTGGATAAAAATTTGCTTTTCACAGGGAGGACAAAGCTCTGTCTACAGCTGAGGATGGAAGAGAAGGAACTGAGTAGCCTGTGCCACATGCGCACCAGAGAGCATGAAGGAGGTGCTTCTGCGTATGTGTGGGAAAGGATGTCTATAGCGGAATCTTCAAGCACCAGTGCAAGGATGCACCAACACGCAGAGCGGAGCGCCCACAGGGACACTACTCGAAGAAGAATCAATGTCTTCACGCCCCACCTGGGTTCCAGCCATAGTGGTCCCTGTGCCTCCCATACACCCCTCCAGCCTGAGTGACTCCTAACCCAAGTGTGACTCCCCTAGCCCCCTGCAGCCCCTAAGTGACTCCTAGCCTGAGTGTGATTCCTCTAGCCCCCAAACGAGACTCCCCTAGTCCCCTCTAGACCCTGAGTCTGACTCTGCCAGCCTCTGGTTGTGGGTTTTATGCTGGGGGTAGCGGTCTGGGGATGGGTGTCTTTCCACCACCACAACTATGATTAACTATAGTAAATGTAGTGTTATCAATATATTCCCCCTTTTCTATGAAATAGCTATTATGAACCTAAAAACATGAGGGGTCACAATTTCAAATTCTTGCCTCAGGCGCAAATTATCTAGTTATGACACTGTCCACCACCCCTTTTTGAATAGCCTTGGGTCACCAAGTCTTCCTGAATTGTCAAAATGGGCCCCCATCTGGAAAACGCTGGGAACCACTGCACTACACAGATGCACGATGCTATATGCACCAAGAGCTGTAAGCAGTTTTTTTTTTGTTTTTTTTTGTTTTTTTTTTTTTTTACTGTGGTGATGGGGTGACTCCCTCAGACTCTCCAGGCATGCCCTTATAGCTGAACCACTTTTCTAGGAGAAAAAGCTCTGGCCTGGATTGACACAAGGAGAGCACCTATGAATTTTACCCTTTGAACAAGGGGAAAGGTGGATTTTTGCATGTTACTAACAAACTGGAATGCTGATTTTGTTTCCCTGCACCTGGTCTTTGAACAAACCTCTGTTGCACAGATAAAGAAGACCTGAACCCTTTGTCTCCTAAAAAAGGCTGCAAGCATGTCATGCACTTCATGAACACACAAGGAGCTACTGACAGGCCAAACAGGAACAATGTAAATTGCTAGTATTTGTAGTATACAACAAACCATAGGTACCTTTTTTATTCCCCAAAGCATTAAAATATAATTAATGCCAACACGATTCCATCAGAAACTACGCTGTCAAGTATGGTTAGAGAACAGGAGCAACTAACAGGGTGTTTCATGTGGGAGTTCTCCAAGTGAAGGAGGAGCAATTACGGGACCCTTGAGATACTGTGTGTGTGGGAGGGTGTTTTACTTGCAAGTTGCCTGAAAAGTACTGTATGCTGAGCTTGTGTTTGTCTGATTCTTTGGAGATCCATGTGCTGAGCTGTTTATTTGAAGGACTGTGTGCGGAGGCCAGCAGTTGGATACTGTGAGCTTTTTAATGAGGATTTGAAATCTATAAACTTGTGTTCACTGGTCAAGACTTAACCAGGTGGCAGAGGCCATCAGGAAGGTCAGGGCTATACAAAGCCTGTTAGTAAGCAATTAATCAAGGAGCAGCTAACGGAGTCCTGTGTGCAAGTTTGGAGGGGGAGTTTGCAGGGCGCTAGATATTGGCATTCTTTACTACCGCTTTTAAACTGAACTAAAACCAAAACTACCCGATTTAAATAAAAGCCTAATCAATAATCTAATTACTTGTAGGAAGAAATGAAGGCAGAAGCCCAGGTGCAGACTGCTGGTTATCCTGTTTACTGCAGCCAATCCAGCATGAATGATTACTGCCCTATGGATGGGTGGCAGGTATATGCATTCAATGCAAGGAGCTCCTGGCCCTCAGACCATACATGGGCTTTTGAAGCCAGGGTGGCTGAATGGAGCAGCTAAGGAAGGCAGACAGGTACGCAGAGGAAGTTTTCTGGAACACTGCAGAACTGTCCCACCTCCAGTCAGAAAGACCCTGTGTTGAGGAGGGTGGAAGACTCAGGGAAGGAGAACTTTTAACTGGAGCAAAGGGAAACCATCCCATAGTTAGGACCCTCATTCCAAATGTTGTGGTATCGTCTCGCACTGAGGATAACTCTCCAGGGAAGGGGAATGCCAGTCATTAGGAAAAGGCAGGTGTCAGTAAGGGGGGATTGATCAATAGAACAGACAGCTGAGTTTGTAATGACCAAGAGAAGCATATGGAGACTTGTCTACCTGGTGTGAAGGAAGCAGATGTCGAGACACATAGATTCATGTATAGTGCTGGTGAGGAGCAAGTGGTTATAGTAGACATAGTAACTGACATACGGAAGGGTAGGACAGAGGTTCTGAAGGCCAAATTTGGGCTGCTAGGAAAAAAGATTGAAATCCAGGACCTCTATGGTAATGCTCTCTGAAATGCTTCCAGTTCCATGGGCAGGGCCAGGTAGGCAGGCAGAACTTCAGTGTTTCAATGCGTGGATGAAACGATGGTGTAGGAAGTAGAGGTTTAGATTCATTAGAAACTTTTGGGAAAGGGGGAGCCTACACTGGAAGAATGGGCTCCATCTAACCCAAAATGGAACTAGACTGCTAGCATTTAACATTAAAAAGGTTGTAGAGCAGTTATTAACTCAGGGCTGTGGGGGGAAGGGGGGAGATGATGGGTGCAAAGGAGCACATGGATCACACAAACATTGCTTAGGAGGAGGGTCTATTAAGAGATTCTCTATGTTCTAGTAAGGAGGAGAGGACCGACGAAGATAAAGTATGGGTAAGATCAGATGAGAAACCATCAAATGAAAAAGTCCAACATATCAGGAAATGGCAGACAGCTAAACAGCGATAAGTTTTTGAAGTGATTATATGCAAACACTCGAAGTCAAAATAATAAGATGTGTGAACTCCACTGCCTCATATTAAAGGATGATATTCCTATAATAGGTCAAAGAAACTTGGTCGAATGAGGACAATCAAACCACAGTACAAATTACATTAAAAAGGACAGAACAGGTTGTGCTAGTGGGGTAGTGGCACTATACCTGAAAGAAAATGTAGAATCAAATGAATAAAATCCTTAAATGAACCAAAATGTTTCTCAGAATCTCTATAAATATTAATTCCATGCTCTAATAAAAATAATATAACAGTACAATATATTACTGACCACCTGATCAGGACAGTAATAGTGACTGTGAAATGCTAAAGGAAACTAGAGAGGTTATCAAAATAAAAAAACTCAGTAGTAACGGAGGATTTCAGCTATCCCCATATTGACTGATTACGTTTCACCTCAGGATAGGATGCAAAGATAAAATTTCTTGATACCTTAAAATGACTGCTTGGAGCAGCTGGTTCTGGAACCCACAACAGGAGAGGAAATTCTTGATTTAGTCCTAAGTGAAGCGTAGAATCTGGTCCAAGGAGTAAATATAATTGACTGCTTGGAAATAGTGACCATAATGTAATAAAATTTAACAACCCTGTGGTGGAGAAACACCTCAGCAGCACAATACTGTGGCATTTAATTTCAGAAAGGGGAGCTATATAAAAATGAGGGGGTTCAACAGACATTCAAAAGGTACAATGCCAAAAGCAAGATCTTTTAAAGGTGCATAAAACTTTTCATAGACACCATAGAGGCCCAACAAACGTATACCCGTAATCTAAAAAAATAGAGTCAGTACCAAAAGAGTGGCCCCATGGCTTAACGACCAGATAAAAGAAGCAGCGAGAGATAAAGTCATATTTAAAAAACAGATGTTAAATCCCAGTGTGGAAAATAGAAAGGAGCATAAAGTCTAACTTCAGTACCCAGCAAGTCAGTTGACACTATATTCAAAAATAAAATTGTCAGACGCACAGATGAACAACTTGTTGGGGAAAAATGTCAACATTGATTCTGTAAAGATAAAAGTTATGCCTTTCTAGTCTACTAGAATTTTTTTTTTGGGGTGGGTCAATAAGCATGTGGACAAGGGGTATCCAGGGGATATAGTGTACTTAGATTTCCAGGAAGCCTTTGACAAGTTCCTTCATCAAAGGCTATTGTCATGGGATTAGAGGGAAGGTTCTCTTGGACTGAAAACTGGTTGAAAGACAGGAAACAAAGGATAGGAATAAATGGTAAGCTTTCAGAATGGAGCGTGGTAACTAGTGATTTGACCCAATGGACTAATCCTATTTAACCTATTTATAAATTCTCTGGAGAAAGGGGTAAACAGCTAAGAAGCAAAATTTGTTGATGACAATGAACTCCTCAAGACAGTTCAGAACAAATCAGACTAAAGGGCTTCAAAAAGATCTCTCAAAACTAAATGACTGGGCAACAAAATGGCAACTGAAATTTAATGTTGATAAATGCACACTGGAAAAAATCTCAACTACACACAAAAATGGGGATTAATTTAGCTACAACCATTTGACAGAAATCTTGGGAGACGTGGCTAGTACTCTAAAAACATCAACTCAACGTGCAGCAGCACTCAAAAGAGCAAACAGAATCTTAGGAATCAATAAAAAGGGACAGAGAATATCTTATTGCCTTTATAAATCCTTGGTAAGCCCACATCTTCAATACTGCATACATATATGATTCATCTCAAAAACAAGATATATTGGCATTGGAAAAGATTCACAAAAGTGCAAGATATAAAACAAAAGGAAGTGTTCTTCACACAGAACACTGTAGGCTTGTGAAACTCCTCACCAGAGGATGCTGTGAACACCAAGACTATAACAGGGTTCAAAAAAAGAACTAAAATTCATGGCAGTTAGGTTCATCAATGGCTATTAGCCAGGATGGGTAGGAATGATGTCTCTAGCCTAGAAATGGGTGACAGTAGATGGATCACTTTGGCGTTTGCTACCTCTGGGGCATCTGGCATTGGCCACTGGTCGGAAGATAGGACACCGTGCTAGATGGACATTTGGTCTGACTCAAGATGGCTGCTCTTATATTCTAAGCAATTTGACAAGATTATAAGTCTTGTTAAAGTATCTCTCAGTCTGCCAAAGTTTGACACCAGTCACTAAATTGATAACAAAGGACTACTGTGTAACACAACTCTTACAGTGCTGTACAGTAAGTAGAGCCCTGCATGGATCTGTGGATGTCGATATCCTCAGACAGAAATCAGTATCTGTTGATCCACAGGACTCTATTCCTGATAATTCGCAGCAGCCAAAAAAGTGTGATGCCACCACTCTGAAGAACCAGCATCTCACACTGGCAGCTCCTCCCTGTCACGCGGCTGTACTTGTCAGGTGTTCTACTGCCCCACTGGGTAAGGAGCTGATGATGTGCGATGCTGGCTACTGGGAGTGGCAATTCCCAGGAGGGGAGTCCTGTGGTTCAGTAAAAACTGATTTCTATCCATGGATAGGAATTTGTATCTGTGCAGGACTCTAACCATCAGCAATAGTTGATCTATGAAGAAGTTTTTTTTAGACCTAAAACTACGTTCTCACTTTATCAAACCAGTTTTATAACATGCTGAACATGTGCTGTCACTTCAATAAGCTTGTCATCTGGCACCAGGGGAGAAGGATGACCCCCGCCCCTAAATCAATTAATACTGATCCCCCTTACTCCACAATACATTTAATGCAAGCTGGCTCTACCAGATGGGGCTATTACTGCTGTCTAGCATCCCCTGGCACCATATGGCCCTCAGCTGCTATTTCTCCACCTGCAATTCTGGATCCTTGGTCATCTCTCTATGCAGAGCAAGGAGGAGGTGCAGATGGTAACATCTGGATGAGCAGGAAGTGGGAATAAGCAAACTGAGTGGACAGGATCAATAGAAGTCAGTCCAATATCCTGAGACCGACATGGCTACAAACACCACTTCATGAACGTACAACTTTGTGGTACAAGAAATTTGATGAGCTTCAACACACTTTACCATATAAGTTATCACATGCTATCTGAGCAATTTTTAGATCCATACACATACACACGTGCACACTCACTACAGAAACACACACTGCATTATTCTTCAAACATGCTAGGATTTATTACTTGACAGATGAAACAATGCAACACTTCCTCAGTACAAGTGACTGCGAGAGCATAGGCCTTAAATGGATTATTCTTCCTAACGTACCTGAATCTCTGTGCCTGGTGATGAACTGGCCCTCCAAATCGTCTAGCTGGTGAATGATATAGCTGTGATAACAGTGCCACATTTTTGTTCTGGTTAGGATTGGCTGCAAACTTCACAGTAATGGGTTCAGAGGAACCTGGGGGTTTGTGACCATTGAAACTTGTAATTGCTTCTTCTGCTTCTGATCTTTTGTCAAACCTGATAAAAGCGACCCCTCGGGACAAACCTTTCAATCAAACCAAAAAAAAAAAAAAAAAAAAAAAAAAAAGCAGTCAGGATAAGCGCAAAACAATTTTCAAAGTGAAACAACAATTAACATTTCTAAGGTTGTAACTTTAAATTGTATAGTTTTACTGATGGTTCTTCAGCAGGATGAAATTCAAACATTTAAAAATAAACAAACAAATAAGGAATTTACTTCAAATAATGAACAAGATATAAAATGGACAGTCTGCGTCCCAAAAAACAAACAAAAAAACCAAAACAAAATCTTCACAATGTACAAGTGTTCTAGGCAGTCCACTGTCAACTGACATTAAATGCTTCAGGTCAACTTTTGCAAAGGAGAAATATAGAGTGACTGTTGGGCTAAACATATTTTCTTGTTTTTGTTCAGTAGTTACTCAAAACATCTAGCAACTTAAAATGGAAAATTTTCAAATAGGGGGTGTGAAATTTTTAAAGTGGGGGGGGCATGGAGCACAATCGGCTCCCCTATGCCCCAGAGGGGCCATCCTCAGCCTGTCAGCTCAGCAGTGCTGCCCGTTGCCGCACTGCCTGCCTGCCTCCATCCGCCACCGGCAGAGGAACAGTTCGTTTCTGGTCTCCCTCCCACCTCCGCCACAGGTGCCTCTCTGCAGCCTCTTTGAGCTAGGCTGACCTGTGCTGCCAACCATCATGCCCCCTAGGGGGCCACCATCCCCAGGGAGTACTGGAATAATTTCCCATCTCCCAGCCTGAACAAGCTGGGAGGCACATGTAGCAGAGGCAGCTGAGAGGGGGCAAGCTTCTAAGGAGACAGCCCCTTTGTTCTTTTGCTTAACTTTGCCCAAGAGGGCTGGAAAGGCAGTGGGTGGGGGAAAAGAGCAGGCTCTTTAAACAGAAGGAACCTACTGGTTTTTGTTTTTTGGTTCTTTCCCACTCCAAGCTGGAGTGTCGCTAGGATGAGGTCTTAAGATAGAGATAAAGATTTTTTATGATAAGAGTTTTTATGAAACACCGTTTCACCCATTTCATGTTTTATGTATGTATATTTGCATTTATATGAGGATTAACAAAATTATTACATTCTACATACTTATTTTCTTAGATGTGCTGAAACTTTTTTTTTCTTCTGAACTGATGGAAATTCCACCTATGTTCATATGCATTAGACAGGTGGGGGGGGGCGGGGGCTGACTAATTGCTGGGGCGAAAAGAGGTGCCTGACGTAAAAAAATTTGCTCACTCCTGGTCTAGTCTGATCTGCTGAGCACAGACCATAGAATTTCTCTCAGTAATTCCTGCATCAAGCCCATTATTTTGGATAAGCTCTCAAACTGTGTCTCAGGACCCCAGAGGGGATCACAAACCCATATTAATTGGATTGCCAGGGCTGGCTTAAACTTGCTGGAGCCTGGGACTGAAGTCTGAGCCCTACTGCCCAGGGCAGAAGTCAAAGCCCCGTCCTCACCCACAAGAAGTAGTGGGACAATGGGCCTGGAGTGGACTCAAACTTTGGTGCCTTCTTCTGGGGTCACAAAGTAATTTTTATTGTCACAAGGTGGTCACAGTGCAATGATATTTGAAAACTCGTCAGCTAGAGTAAAACTCCACCTCACCCTCTCAGAAGTTTTTCCAATTTTTTTATGCTCTCAAAAATTTGCACTTAATTTCTAATTTGATTTTTCTCTAGGTTGAAATCCCAACCACTGGATTTTGTTAGACCTTTGGTAGATAAAAGAGCCCTATATTGTGCAATCAGAAAACTTCTCTCAACATACATGGTCCTAAACTGTGATCAAATGATATTTTAACTCTTGCTTTAACAACTAAATTGAATGATGAGCTTAAGTCTCTCACTCTAAGATAGATCTGCCAAACTCAGAATGAGTCTACTACCTCTTCTCTCTTTCCCTTACAAAAGGAGTACTTTGGTATAACAACAACAGAAGTGTCACATACTTATATAGCATTTAACATATTCAGATCAGAAAGTTTAATTTTTTTAAAAAGGTCTGTACACATTTTCCCCATGGAAGCAAAGAGTGTTTAAATTACATCATCAAGGTCTTGAAACAAGTGAATGGGAAAGCTGGGTGGAATCTGATTCCCATTACAGTTATGGTTATATTTTTCTACTTGAGGCATTTGGATCTTGTTTACTGAGGAGCTTTTGTCTCATTCATTGCACAATTTTAAAGTACATGGAACAAACTGTGCATGGCCTTGCACTAAGGAAACACTGTATAGCTCTGAAATATCTGAGCTAAGCGAGATATCCTGGTACCAAAATATTTAGTGCTGCCATGTAATTCGGATACATTTTATGCAAATTATGTCCTGTGAAGGTATCATTCTAAAAGCCTTGATCTGCTAAACATCAATGTCACTGGATTATATGCATTGTCATTATATGCGATATTACGAAGTTGGATCTGTTACTGAAACATGTTGACATTTAAAACATCCACAAGCAGCATTGCAGGTACACCAGTAGCAAGGCCATTCAAGGTAAATGGCTTATTGAGAAAATGTACACAAGCATGAGAACTACTTCAGGAACCCTACGCTCCGGATCATCACCTTGTTGTGGTGAGCGGGCCTGTGTCTTCGAATGAACCCAACAGCGATGCTGCAGGGAGACTTGTGCTCCCAGCAAGGTCATCTCAGGGTGGCAAGATCCAGGGGAAGAGATGGGGGTCCAGACAACAAAACAATATTAAAGTCCTCAACGGCAGAACAGGTGGAGAACAGCAAAGGAAATGCTACAACGCCTGTGAAGGCGGGTGAAGGCAGATGAAGGCTGCATCGGACATGAGATTCCATGCCATTGGGTCTGACCTTTCTATCTATCAAGAACTGTGAGGTGGCGGAAGTACAACAGTCCTCCCACGTTAAAAGAAGTCATACACAGGTGCCTTCCTCTGTGTACTACTCTCCTAAGCTTAAGCCCTATAGCGACTGGTGAAGGGTGACGGGAGCAGGATTGTGAAAACTGGAAACATTTAGTCAGAACCAGCACGTAGGCAGTGGATATACGCACTTGTCATTCCGTTTTGAGGACTGAGGTGGTAGAAGGTCTGGCTGCTGCATCCACAACTGAGCAGCCCTATTCAGGATCCACTCTGCTCACCCCACCTGGGAGGGGGCTAGAAAAGGTGCCCTAAATATAGTCCACCTCAATCCCCTGACCGAATAACTGTGTCCACTGGGTTCGCTGCCATGCGGTCGAAATTGAACAGTAAACTTTGGAACATGGAATATTCAGACTCCAATGGACAACCCAAACAGTGAGCAACCCGAAAAATGTATGGCAATTATTGCCCACAATCTGCAATGATTCAACATAGATATCGCTGCCCTGGCAGAAACACATAGACCAGAAGGAGGACAGCTAAGAGAAGAAGGCCGAGGGTACACATTTTTCTGGAAAGGAACCCCAAAAGGCAGAAAAACGAATTCATGAGTAAGATTTGCCATTAAGAATGAACTGACAAAAAATCCTATCTGAAGTCCCTGTCAGCATCAATGACAGTCCCATGATCCTCTGCTTGAAGCCTGCTAAAAACCAAAACAGGCAACCGTTACCAGTGCTTATGCACCAATTCTAGCCACCAAACACAGAATCATAGAACACTGGAACTGCAAGGGACCTCAAGAGGTCACCAAGTCCAGTTCCCTGCTCTCTTGGCATGATCAAGCACCATTTAGATCATCCCCGATACATATCTAACCTGCCCTTAAAAATCTCCAGTGCTGGAGATTCCACAACCTCACTAGGTAATTTATGCCAGTTTTAGCTACCCTCATACATGGGACATTTTTCCTAATGTCTAAACCTCTCTTGCTGCAGTTTAAGCCCATTGCTCCTTGTCCTATCCTCAGAGGGCACGACAATTTTTCTCCCTCCTCCTTGTAACCCTCTTTTAGGTACTTGAAAGCCACTATCATGTCCCCTCTAAATCTTCTCTTTTCTAAACTAAACAAACCCAGTTATCTCAGTTGTCCCTCATAGCTCATGTCCTCTAGACCTTTAATCATGCTTGTTGCTCTTCTTTGGACCTTCTCCACATCTTTCTTGAAATGGGGTGCCCAGAACTGGACACAGTACTCCAACTAAGGCCTAATCTGCGCAGAGTAGAGAGGAAGAATGACCACTCACATCTTGCTCACTAAACTCCTGTTAATGCATCCCAGAATCTTATCTGCTTTTTCTGCAGCAGCACCACGCTGTTGATTCATATTTAGCCTGTTGTTCACTATGACCCCTAAATCCCTCTCCACAGTACTCCTTCCTAGACAGTAATTTCCCATTCTATATGTATGAAGCTGATTGTTCCTTACTATGTGCAGTACTTTCCATTTGTCCTTATTAAACTTCATCCTGTTTACCTCAGACCATTTCTCTAGATTGTCCAAATCATTTTGAATTATGACTCTATCCTTCAAAGAAGCTGCAGCGCCTCCCAGCTTGGTGGTATCTGAAAACTTAAGTGTACTCTCTATGCCAATATTTATATAGTTGCTTATATTGAACGGAACCGGTCCCAAAACAGATCCCTGTCGAACCCCATTTGTTACGCGCTTCCAGCATGACTGCAGCCATTAATAACTACTCTTTGACAATGGTTATCCAGCCAGTTACGTACCCACCTTAGGAGTAGCCCCATCTAATATGCATTTGCTTAGTTTATTGATAAGATCATGCATGATTGTGTCAAATGCCTTAAAGTCTAGGTGTGCCACATCCATTGATTCCCCCTTATCCACAAGACTTGTTATCCTGTGGGAAAAAAAGGCTATTATATTGGTCTGGCATGATTTACCCTTTTATAAACCCATGCTGACTGTTACCTATTGCCTTATTTTCTTCCAGGTGTTTGCAGATGAATTCCATTATAGTTTGCACAGAAGTTAAGCTGACTGGTCTGTAGTTTTCTAGCTTGTTCTTGCTTCCCCTTTTATAGATGGGCACTATATTTGCCCTTTTCCAGTCTTCTGGAAACTCTCCCAACTTCCAGGGCTTTTTTAAGATGACAGAGGTGGTTTCTGAGCCTTTAGCTATCAGCTCCTTAAGCATTATATGATGCATTTCATCAGGCCCTTGAGATCCGCACACAAGTAATTTTTAACTTGTTCTTTTTTTATTTTATCCTCTAAATCTACCCACTTTCCACTAGCATACATCACTTCTGCATCCCCCTTTTTGGTGAAGGCCGAAACAAAGAAGTCAGTAAGCACCTCTGCCATTTCCAAGTTTCCTGATATTGTTTTCTCCCCTTCCATTAAGTAGTGGGCCTACCTTGTCCCTGGTCATCCTCTTGCTATATTTATAGAATGATTTCTTGTTACCCTTTTTGTCTCCAGCTAGTTTAAGCTTATTTTGTGCTTTGGCCTTTCTAATCTTGCATACATGTATATTTTGCTTATATTTATCTTTTGTAATTTCTCCTAATTTCCACTTTTTAATATGACTTCTTTTTGATTTTGAGATCCTGCAAGATCTCCTGGCTTAACCAAGGTGGTCTTTTAACCACACTTTCTACCTTTTCTGTGCAGTGGTATAGCTTGCTTTTGGGCCCTTGACGTCCCTTTGGAAAACTACAAAAACTCTCTTCAGTTGTTTTTCCTCTTAGTCTTGCTTCCCATGGAACCTTGCCTACCAGCTCTCTGAGTTTACCATAATTTGCTTTCCTGAAATCCATTGTGTCTATTTTGCTGTTCTACCTTTCACTATTTCTTAGACTCATGAATTCTATGATTTCATGGTCACTTTCTCCCAAGCTACCTTCCACTCACAAATTCTCAACAATTCCTCCCTATTTGTTAAAATCAAATCTAGAATTGCTTCCCCCATAGAAGCTTTTCCCACCTTCTGAAATTAAAAAAAAGTTATCCATGCAGTCTGAGAACTTTCAGGATAGTCTGTACCTCGCTGTTAGTTTCCCAACATATGTTGGTATAGTTGAAGACCCCCCCCATCACCACCAAATCCTGTTTTGAATGCTTTTGTTAGTTGTTTAGAAAAAGCCTCACCCACCTCTTCTACGTAGCTCGCTAGTCTGTAGTAGACCACCTAACATGGTATCACCCTTGTTTAGCCCCTTTTACCTAGCCCATAAACAACATCTTTGTCTCCTGCATCCATCTCCACCTCAGTCCAGATGTGTACATTTTTAATAAACAAGGAAACACCTATTCTGTTTACCCTGCCTATCTTTCCTAAGTTGCATCCTTCTAAACCAATATTCCAATCGTGTATTCTCCCACCAAGTCTCTAATACCAGTTATGTCACAGTTGTGTTTATTTATTAGGATTTTAAGTTCTTCCTGCTTATTACCCACACTTCTTGCGTTTGTATATAGGCATCTATGATACTAATTTGCTTTTGCCTCCCAGTTCTGCCTAGTGCCTCTTTTCTCTGCTATTATAGCTCATGACCCCTCCCATTTCCAACCCAACTCCTAGGTCTCCAGATTTTGTACTTACCTGTGGGGCTTTGGTCACCTGTCACCTTCAAAACTTAGCTTAACGCCCTCCTCACTAGGTTAGCCATTCTTTCCCTTCCTCGAAAGGTGAATGCCATCCCTGTTAAGCAGTCCTTCATGAAATAGCATCCCGTGATAGAGGAAGCCAAAGCACTCCTGGTGACACCATCCTTGTAGCCAGGCATTCACCTCCAGGATGCACCTGTCTCCTCCGGGGTCCCTACCTTTGATAGGAAGGATTGAGAAGACCACCACCTGTGCCCCCAACTCCTCCACCCATACTCCCAGAGCCCTGACTATGATGTGAAAGAAGTTCTACACCCAACTAGATACAGTCCTGAAAGACATACCCAAAGAAATCAAGATTATACCTCTGGGAAATTTCAATGCCAGGGTCTGAAGAGATGCGGATCTCTGGAAAACTGCCATTGGGAAAGAAGGAGTTGGCAACAGCAACTCCAGAGGAGTACTCCTCCTTGCAAAATGTGCGGAACACACGTTAGTCATTGCAAACTCTGTTTTGCCAGAAAAATTTAAGACCTAACAGCAACACTCTCAGTTGAAGCACTGGCACCTCATAAGCTACGTCACAGTCCGTGCTCAGGATTAGCGTGATGTCCTTCACATGCATGCAATGACTAGTGCTGATCACTGCTGGGACTTCTCACTGCTGAACTGATCACTGCCTTATTCGATCCACCACGGCAATTAGAACTGCCACCAAACGTAGAAGTCAGAGGAAACAGATCTGATGAAAGATCATGTACAAAGTTGAAGGACGCTATCAGACGAAGTGAATTCCACATAGTGCTCCAAAGGAAGCTGCTGACAGTACACCCTGAAGATGTGGAAGGACACTGGTGTAATTTAAAAATGCCATCATAGGAGCTTGTGGACAAACCACTGGCTACCACACCAGGAAGCATCAGGACTGGCTTGATGAAAACAATGTGGAAACAGAACACCTGACTGAGGCAACAGGAAAAGGCTTTAGGGCCTGACAAAGCAACATCAATCACACAATGAAGACACAATCGCATGCCAAGGCAGAAGTCCAATGCAAAACAAGGACTCTGACAAACAAGTGGTGGACTGAGAGGTGCAAGAACTTCAGCATCTCACAAACATCAACAATACAACAGGTTTCTTCGATGCTACCAAAGCTGTTTACGGATCAAGAAACCATGGAATCAGTTCCCTGAGATCAAAGAATGGTACCCAGCTCTTGAAAGACAATTAAGCCATTGCTTCTCACTGGAGGGAGCACTATAGTGAGCTTTTCAGCTGCTCCTCCAGTGTGGTCCTAGAATCCTTTCACCAAATCCCTCAGCAAATGTCTAAAGATGATCTTGCAACACTTCCTACCCTAAGTGAGGGCCAAGTTGCCTTCAAAGCAATGAAATGCAACAAGGCAACCACACTACATGGATTGCCCAACAAACTCTTCAAAGAAGGTGGGCCAGAGCTCCACCAACAGCACCACCTGATTTTCAAGATCTGGGACAGGTGGCAGATGCCACAAGATTTCAGAGACATGCCGATCATCAGTCTTTTCCAGAAGGGTGCAAAGTCGGACTGTGGAAATCATCATGGCATCTCCCTCCTGGCAACAGCAGGGAAAATCTTACTTCGAATCATTGCAAACTGACTCCTGTTTGGATTGGAGCAGAAATGCTAATGAGGCACTGATATGAATAATCAGTGCCTCATTTACATTATGGCAGCCACCCAAAGCATTGAAAGTGCTGCTTTTGAATTGAAAACTAGCCATGTAGATGGGGTTTCCTTTCAAAGGAATATTCAGTGCCTCATTAGCATTTCTGACCCGCGGCATTTACCCCAAAAAGGAGGGGTAGTGTAGACGTGAACAGAATGTTCTATTAAAAGAAGTAAAACATTTTACACAAGTACACAATGAATAAAGCAATGGTGTTAGAAGTATACTTATGTCTTTCATAAATGTGTATGGATTTTCTGGAACATACTGTATATTTTAACTTGAAGAAACTATGTTTTTCTACCGCACAATTCGACAAATGATTACATAAGATACGAAGACTGTACATAAAAATACATATACAACCAGGCAGAATTAAGATTGAGGCTGCTTCCACACTCACCCCCTTCCATCAGAGGTGTCACGGTAATGAGGCAATTTGAAGCAGGCTAATGAGGTGCTATGTGCATATTCAGTGCCTCACTAGCATAATGACAGCTGCACAAATTTTGAAGTGCAGACTTCAAATTGCAGATTGACAGGGTAGATGCGGGCAACTTTGACAATCCTTTTCTCCCAAAAAACTAGATCAGTGTAAGGGAATGCCAAAGTGGGGCATTTATTTCATTAGCACCTCATTAGCCTGCTTTGAATTGCCTCATTACCATGCCACCTCCAGTGGGAGGGTGCAAGAATAGAAGCAGCCTGAGAGAGCAACCCTGAAGTTTGGTAATTCCTGACCTAAGTGTTCAACTAAACAACTCTTATCTTAACTTTTTCCACTCTAATTTAATTCAATATTTTCAGAAATGACAAAGTAAATACCTGGCAAGTTTTGAAGCTGTTGACCTAAGTTCTGTTGGTTAATAATTGGAAAGGACTGAGAAACTTCATATATTTAAGTGCAGGGAGAAATTATGAAGCACAATGACAGAACAATTTCAAGTTGATAAGTGTAAGGTATGATGTTACTCTCTTACATAAAATAATAGGGTGGATTTACTGCTAAGTAATATTTGCCTGTGAAAAGTGCTTCCCTGCTTCACCTTGTCCAGCTGCCGGGGTCAGCAGCACAGACTCAGAGCATGTGTGATTGACGTAACTTTAGCACACCACATGACCACCTCTGATGTTCTTGCACTGAAGGTGGAGTTCTCTCTCAAGTGGGGTGTCTGCCACAGCTGACAAGACCCCTCCAATCAAGAGAGGCACAGAGAAGTAAAGCAACATGCCCAAGATCAGGTGCAGAGCTAGGAAAAGAAGTCAGGGTTCCTGAATCCCAGTCCTATACCCTGTACCATGCTGCCTCTCTTGTGGAAAGGTAAAGAAAAGGTAATAAAAATCTTCTGCTTCAGGTTGCAAGCAGATCTCCTGCAGCAAGGTTTCCCAAACTGGGGGGCATGAAGAAATTATGAGGGGAGTGAAGCAACCCAGCCCCCCCCCCCATTATTCCCCCCACCCTTTGCTTCTGGCTCTTGGCCCCTGCCATCTTCAACGGATGATGGGCCACAGCCACTATAAAAAGCAGGCAGCTGGCAAAGACTTGTGCGCTAAGGTGAGGGAGTGTGGGGCAGGGCGGGAAGGATGATGCAGTCAGATAAGGGGGGGGCGCTAGGGGTGCCTAGCTTAGGTAATGGGGATGGAGTAAGAGCACGGGGCTGGTGTTAGGGCTGGTGGTGCCTGAATTTGTGGGAGGGGAGGAGAGGGGCTTGGGTGGGCAGCTCACAGGGCTTGTGGGGCTCAGGTGGCTGGCTGGCTTGCAGGACTCATGGGGCTTGAGGGGCTGGCCCCAGCATCGCAGGACTCAGGTGGCTCAGGCTGGCAGCTAGCCCCAGCAGCATGGGGCTTGGGCGGGCAAGTGGCTGCAGCAATGTGGGGTTCGGGCGGCTTGGACTAGCAGGCAGGTGGCTGGCTGGGTAGCGTAGGGCTTTGGCAGGCGGCTCGGGCAGCTAGCCTGTGCCTGGGGTAGGCAACTAGCTCCAGGCAGCTGGAGGCAGGGTGGGTGGCTGGCTCTGGCAGTGCAGGTCTTAGGCGGGTAGTGCAGGCAGCTCTGGCAGTGCAGGTCTTAGGCGGGTGGTGCAGGCAGCTCTGGCAGCTGGCCGCCTGGCGCTGTACCAGGCACCCACAAGGGGTCAAGAAAAACTATTTGTGCTTATATTTAATTTTAAATAACGTTTTTATACCAAATTTTTTTTTTGTTTATTTTAAATTACCAATTTTTTTTTTTAATTAAAAGGAGGGTTGGATGACGGTAAAGAGGACATGGAGGGGCATGAAGGTCTCTCAAAAGTCAGAAGTGGGGCATGATGCTGAAAAGTTTGGGAACCACTGTCCTACAGTGATAAAATACTGCATAATCAGACAGAGTAACACACTGTGTCAAGCACCAGGCATGGACAATTGGTCAGGGAAAGAATGAATTTGGCAGACCAGTGACCTGATCCAGTACAGCAAATCCTGTTTTAACACCATTCCCAATGTACAGAACATAGAGTCTACAAAATAGACTCCAAGTTGTGTTTCAGAAAAGCTCCCAGCACAGGGATGTTCACCATTCCAAGTGTGTGTTTCTGTTGACATAGTGATCCATACTAAACTAACTAGTTTCTGAACATGTTATAAAACATTAACTAAGCATCAATTTTTGAAAGAATATTTTTAGGTTTCCTGTACAGTCAATTGTTTAATATCTAACATTGTGCATACCTGTAGTTTGATCCACAAGTACACGTGAGTTGATGATGCGGCCAAACCGTGAAAACATATCTTCTACATCTTTTTGAGTCATTGTCCTGGGTAATCCACTAATATACAAGTTAGCATCTTTGATTACTTCAGAGCTTGGACGAGCATATGAAACCTTCAAAAGAATTATTTTTCACAGTATGAAATTACATGAATTACTTGCTCTGTTATAAAGACACCCACCTAAAATGCTTCCTTTGCAATACTGACAATGTTCCTAAAAGGAAGAAGATTGCCAGCAAACGAAAAGTAAGAGACAAAAGTGGTTGTGTTCGATTAAAAATGATACATAATCCTCTTCACAGTTGGACTCTACTGGCAAGTGGCATGGCCATTTTAGGGCCTAGCTGCTAACTGACATATATTGAGCAGCCCCTTAGTTGTGTATCATTCTGTGTATTTTGTAATAATTTCAGTGCCTGTGAGGAACCAGTAGCTACATTCAAGCACAGAGCTTACCAGCTGAAGAACTCATTACATGAATTCACGCTTTTAGCACCTGAGTGAGCAACAGCTTACGAGCAAAATTACAGCTTTTAAACCTCTTTTCAAGCCTTCCACAGAAAAAGTTATAAGCAAACATTTCAGCAGAGCTGAGAGACTATACTTTTCAGGACAATAATATATATACATTGTGCACATCTCCCTTGTTTTAAGGCAGAGCTCAATGAATACCTGAGATTCACATGAGTTCAATCCAAAAGCCAGGCAACAATCTGGAATAATCTTACCTACTGTGCACAGACACCACAGTCGTCACACATGGCATTGGGATAGAACCCATGACCTGCCACTAATTATGTACACCAGGAGTATGAAAATTGGCACCTAGACACTATAGGGATGGGTGCTCTAAAAATGGAGGGAAGGAGAGAGAGAGAGAGAGAATTTTTGAAATAAAGCTTTTACAAAAGCTTAGGCGTTTGACAGCTCATTCTGCTGCACCTATCCCCTGTATACATTGTTACAATATTCTGATGTGCTCTGAAGCACAGAATTCACCTAAGAAAAGCAAAATGACAAAAACCAAAATACTCATCTGAACATGGAGTCTAAAGAGTCACAGATGTATAGGAATTTCCAATATAAGTTACCAACATAATTCACAAATGGCTGATAAGCCACCTACGTGGGCTGGCCATTGTGCTTTAAGAGTGGGATCATCAAGAAAATGGAGAGTTTGGGAACTTAGAGAAGAAAAAAAGTGCTGAATACTCAGCAATCCATCCACTACTTTAGTGGGAGCTGCTGGGTTATCAGCATTTATGAAAAATCAGTCCAAAATCTCTCAAACCAATTTTAAAGACAATAATGAAACAATATTAATTAGAAGTTTCAAAATAATTCATCTCAGCAGCTGAGCTTTTCATATATTTTCTTACATCAAAAGAAGCACTGCTTTAAGTTATTCAAGATATTATATCAAAAGCATTCATACTTGAACTTTTAACCTTGCAAGGCAGACAGAAGTCTAAAAGGAACTAGGGAGACAACTTATTAGGAAAATGCATTAAAGTTTTAGAAGACACAGTTCCAGTTAACTGTTTCGTATGTATGCTACACTTTTAAAACATTAAGCTTTAAAAGCCACGCTTTTACCTTAATTGTTTTTGACTGAAGTCTCAGGCCATTCAACGTGTTTATTGCTCTTTCAGCATCTTTAGCACTCACATAGTTCACAAAGCCATAGCCTAAGCTATGTCCTGCATAAAAGAACATTTTTATATTAATCCTAATGAAGTGGGTTTCACGGTTGCAATTAAGTGAAATATGTAATAAATGAAAGTCTTTAGATGATAAAACTTCACCTGTAACACCCACAAACTTAAATATTCTAACAACCACAGGTTAACTTACTCAGGCTTGTCACATATTGTATAGGATGTCTGATATAATGCATCAGACATTTGCCCCTTTCAGACACTTGTCTATGCAAACGGGGAGCCGCAACAAAATATTCAAGTCTGAAACAATGACTTGAGTACCCGATGTCATGCACAATCACAAAATCAGCAACTTTTGTCACCTGGGATAAAGACATACTGGAATGTGAAGCACTGGAGAAGAGGAAAGGGAAGATGCTGGGGGTACTTGATACTTTTTACACAGTGGAATGCCATTTCCACTGGAGCTGGTGAAACTGCATGGTTCTGCAGGTATGGGATGATCAGCAACAGCTACAAAATTTCTGCATACATAAGGCCATTTTCATGGACTTTGAGAATTGCCTTCCCTGCCTTGAAGGCTAACACTACCAAAATGAGACCCCATCCTAACTGTTCAGAAGTGAGCGGAAATAGCTTTGTGGAATCTTTCAACACCAGACAGTTACCAGTCGGGGCAAATCTACAGTGGTGGCTGGTGTAAACCAGGTAGCCAAGGTAATCAATACCATTGTGCAGACCAATAAAGCACTAAGGAGAGCACAGCAAGGATTCACATCTAACCAAGCAGCCTTTGAAAAACAGCTTTATGAATGACCAGACAATGACATGTCACATCTAGTGCTCTTAATGAGGTGACCCCAGTATGATGTGTGCTGACCTGTAACTCTTGTAAGCGCTCCCACAGATACAACACGAGCGGAGACACTTTTTGTGAGATTTATTGTTTTTATTCAGGGGACAAGAAAGGAGTTCCCAGTAGGGACTGGGGGAGTAGGTGTTCTGTCATCACAGGTGGCGGAATGTCAGCTTTCTGCTCGAAGAAGCAACCCTAGGAACGGAATGCAAGGCTGCCCTGGACATTTTCTCCCCTCCCCTAACATTCCAGGGTGCCAATGGGACAAGAGTAAGAAACATGGTGAAGAGGGCACATGGTTCACCACTGTGTGCAGTGGGCCTCTGTACTCCTTTACCAGGCACCTCGGGGTCTTTTTTGCTGCCCCATCAGCTGCCACATCTCCTGGGTCTGGACTCGATACTCTGAGCACTCTCCTGTCCTCCCAGTTCACCCTCCCCTCCTCCAGTATGGTTCTCTTCCACTCATTAACTGTGCCCTCTCTCTGCAAGCAGCTTGCTGTTCTCTAGAAACATATCTTCCCACGTCTGTTTTGTCCTTTGGCTCTGTACTGGTCTAACAGATGGGGGAAGAAGGAAGCACAGTGGTCAATAAGCCCACTCTTGGGCACACTCCAACAAAACGTAAGTGAATGTCAGACATTAGGATGATACGTTTATTGTAGATGAGAAGTTTTACAACACACACAGGAACTTCATGAAAGAGCCTCTGTGGCACGCAACTGGGATGTGTTAGGTGCAAGGAAAAATTCTCGCTTTAAGCTTCCTCTATGCAGAGGGTACTACCGAGATATCATAATGGACCTGCTTGGCTCTATTCATTTCCAGTCACGGTAAGGCATGTGTTTCACCACGGGCCTAGGGATGGGAGGGGGCAGGAATGGCAGTCTGGCCCATGCCTTCCTCCTTGTGGCTGTGTATGTGCTGTGTGCTCTCTCCAACCCCCAACTGGGACAGTGAAAATTTCCCTTCCCACAGGATCCCAGGGAAGTGAAGGGTGGGAGGTGTTCCAGGCATACTGAAGCACCTTGTGTTATTGTAATAGCTTAATGCTCCTTCCCCTAAGTTTTAAAGGGAGACATCAGACTCCTTAGAACAACAACACTAATAAGGAACAGATGCTGACTGAATGTGGGCAGAAGGCCAATAGGTATTCTGCACTGCTCTGTGGTGTAATGATGCCAAATTACTTACTGATGGCTTGGAGAGGAAAGGTGTCCTACTGTGGAGGCTTGAATCCAGCAGGCTTCCCCAAAAACCTTGCGAAAGTAATTAGAGAGACTACTTGTCTGAGAAGTTTCTGGAGATGTGCATGGAGGATTGGCACTTTGTCCCCCGACATGTTAATGTGCTATTCAAGGGGCCCTCAGCTGTGTGCATGCAGTGCTTTTGGCATTACTCTCCATACAAAGCAAGAGTACAAAACTTAGGAGTCAACCTCAGGAACCCTTAAACTTAGCAGAACAGATCCTGTAGTGTGGGCTAACTGGTTAGAAAAATTGACTGTTTTTTAAAGGCTGTCTGCTAGATTTGACCTAACCTAGTGTAGACAGTCTAAAAGCTCTGCTTTGGTATAAACCATTTGGTTTTAGGTCACTAGGAGAGAAAACGTGGATGAGAAAGTTTCCCCAGAGGATCTTCTTCTGAGTCATAGCCATTTTTGGTACACAGGCTGGTTTCAAAAGTAGTCCTCACCCAACAAAGAGGAAAAACTCTCCCCTCAATACTGTCCCAGTGCGAGACCCCTCCAGGACCCAAGTACTAAGGGAAATTAGACAATTGACTATTTCAAAAGTTGAATACAGCAAAAGAATGCCATCTTTCTAATATCTACTTTGGATAACCTAACAATAGCAACGGACTCTCAGCACTGATTAGCTTCCTTGTATGCATGTACTGCTACTTGGAAGTAGAAGAGATGAACTAAGAGTAATGACAGAGCAGAAGGAATCTCAAAAGGTATAATGATTCACTGATTATGCAGAGTGCTTGCACTAATTATATATGATTCAGGGCTATTTAATACACAAGTAAACATGCTTTGACATTCTTAATGAAGTTGTACACATTGGCCAGCAAAACGACAAACACACACTTAGGTAGACCAACAGTCTCTAAACCCAAAAAAAGGTACTATTGTAAAATTTCACACCTTACATGATCACTAAAGAGCAAATGATTCTAACTTCTAACAATCTGCTACACCTCCCAAATAAAATGGGCCTCATCATTTTCGCATGAGTCTTGACAATACCAGATTGAGATCCCACACCGATAGACGGGGTTGCACCTGCGGTCTGACCCTTTTCAGGACCTTCATAAACCTTTTTACCACAAGGTCTGAAAAGACTGATGACAGACCCAGCCCAAGGTGAAAGGCCAAGATAGCTCCTAAGTTTGCTTTGATAGAGGACAGTGATAACCCTTCCTGACTCAAGAACAAGCAGTGCAGAATAACCAGTATTGGAGTTTGCATTGGGGACAACCCCTTCTGAGCTGCCTAGGTAGAAAATCTTTTCCATTTGGCTACATATGTTGCCCTTGTGGAGAGCTTCCTGCTGTTCAACAACACGTCTTTCACAGGTTCCAAGCACAACAGCTCCATGGCTTTCAGCCATGGAGCTTCCATGCTGTGAGACATAGTGCTTGAAAACTGGATTGGTGCAGTCTCCCCTCCTCCTGTGTCAACAGGTCCAGGTGTAATGGGAGTTCCACTGGGCCGCAGACGGACAGCTCCAAGAGGATCGAGTACCAGTGCTGCCAAGCCCATGATGGGGCCACCGAGATAACCGATGCTTGGTCTGATCGAATTCTGAGTCAGGTCCAGTGGATGAGTGGCTCCAAATGGAAGGAGTAAAGCAGAGGACCTGACCTGTGAATGCTGAACTCATCTGCCTAGGAGTCTAGGCTCTGATGCTGGTACAAGCAAAACGTCTGGCATTTTGTGTTGAAACGGGAGGTGAAAAAGTCTATTTAGGGATATTCCCACTTCTGGAAAATTAAATATAGCACGTCCAAGTGTAGCAACCACTCATGGTCCATCAAAGACCTCCTGAGATGGTCCGCCAGGGAGTTGTGCGCCCCCAGTAGATGATGTGCTTTCAGGAGAATCTGATGTTGAATGCAAAACTCCCAAAGCCTGAGGGCCTTGTGACACAGAGCAGTGTGTATCCCCTTGCTTGTTTACACAGTACATTGTTGTGGTGTTCTCTATGCTCACAGCTATGCACTGACCCTTTAGATTGTCCTGGAACACCCTGAAGGCAAGCCTGACACCTCTGAGTTCTTGAGCGTTTACTTGGAGCTGGGCCTCCTCCTTGCTCCACAGTGTCTGGGTCTGGCACTCTCCCAGATGCTCCCACAAGCCTGAGGCATCAGTGACTAGAGAGAGGGAGGGCTGTGGGGGTTGAAGGGGACTCTCATGCAAACCAACCGAGCATCCAGCCACCAGTGTAAGGTTAACACCACCCATGGTGGGACCGTCACCAAACATGTCTATGCTGTCTGACAGGTCAGTGCACTGAGGCGAGCCACAGTTGGAAGGGACGCATTTGCAACCTGGTGTACGGAACTACAAACGTGCATACTGCCATGTGACCCAGCAACCTGAGGCAGCCTCTGGACATCGTGGTGGGGAACTTGAGCAAGTTATGGATAAGAGATGCCATGGCCTGAAACCTGCTTTGTGGCAGAAAGGCTCTGACCTGCCCAGCATCCCGTAAGGCCCCCCAGGAACTCCATGACTTGAGGAGGTCAACACCGAATTTGCCTCGTTTACCATGAGACTGAGAAAGTCGAACATTTGTCATACCATCTGCATGTGCTGTGCGACCTGGCACTGCGAGCGACCCCTGACCAGCCAATCATCCAGGTATGGAAAAAGGTGTACCCCATGCCTGCATAGGAAGGCTGCCACTACTGTCATGCATTTGGTCATCCAGTCCCTCAGTTCTCTGATCTGGAAGTGAAAGCACGAATCCAAAGCAGAGTGGATGAGGGTAGTGGTGGAGCACTCACTCATGGGGACATCATCTTGAACTCCAGTTACTGGACCGGGTGAGTAATCTCTCCTTCCCTGAGGGTCCCCGTGGGTGCTCCACCTTTAGGTGCCTACAAAGCAGTGTCATTGCTTGGAAGTAAGTCCTTTGGATGGTGTACCTCGGCTGATAGCAAAACAGACTGGCTGAATGCAGTCTGAGAGTCAGCATAGGTTTGTATGTTGTAATGATGAGTGAAAGTGTGAGCAGACATCCATGTGACCGCTCTGCAAATGTCAGTGGACACGCCTCTGAGGAAGGCTATAGAGGCGGCCATTGCCCATGTGGAGCAGGCACGAATGCCCATCCGAGGTTCTTTGTTAAACTTATTGTAGATGAGTCTTATACAGCCCAAGAGCCAGTTTCTCTGACAAACTTCTGACAGTCTCTGAGGAAACTTGTGAAATGGCTGTAGTCTCTGCAGGTAGAAAGCCAAGGCCTGATGGTCATTGGGGGTATTTGTGGTTCTGACCCTATCGCTGGTATGCAGTTTAGGGAAGACAGATGAGTACACTGGCTCTTTGCAGTGGAAAGAGTTAAGTACTTTTGGAAGGAATTTTTGAGTGGGTGCAGAGGACAACTTTGTCCATGAGAAAGGTTGTATACGGTGTTTTGGACAGTAGTACACCAATCTCTTCCACCCTTCATGCCAAAGTGATTGCCACAAGGAAAGCTACTTTCATGGAAAAGTGCAGCAAAAGAAGGTGGCCATCAGCTCAGAGGTTTGCCGGTTAGGGCTCTGAAAACCAAATGGAGGTTCTTTGATTAGCGAGATGTTGTGGAGGCCATTAAAGGAACCATTTGATGGGTGAAGACTGAGTGGTCTTGAATAGGTGTATGGGGTCAAATGATTTGTATGTGTGTCACACACACCCCATGCTATGAAGCATCGCCATTTTTGAGTAAATGTTCTTTGTTGAAGGTCACCTATTTATGAGTTTTGTTCAGACCTCAGCTCTGAATTCACCAGCCCACCAGGAAGGGCACATGGAAGTCAAGACAGCAGACTGCTGGGGCCGGGGGGGGGGCGGGACGGACGGACAGACTTGTTCTGTGGGGTTAAGATTGAGAATAAAGGGAGGAAGATCATATGGGGGACGTCTGGACAGCTGTAGGAGGTTTGGAGAACCAGGTCTGTATGGGCCATCTGGGTGCTAGTAGTATAACCCTGCCCTGTCCCACTTTATCTTGACCATGACCCTCTGAATCAGGAACCGGTGGGAATGCATATGCTGAAGGTGCATTCCATGTGATGCTGAATGCACCTCCCAGTGAACTGCAGCCTACTGCATGTCTGGAACAATAGTGAAGACAGCATGGATTGCCCCTTGTAGCAAACAGAGCCACAGTTCAGAACTCCCATCTGTGGAAGACATGGCAGATGGTGGATCTGTTAATTTCCCACTCACAGTCAAGAGGAAAATTGCATCTCCAGTTGTCCGCAAGTATATTGTTCCTTCCTGGTATGCACGCTGCCACCAGGTGGCGCTGTCCAGAGATAAACGACTCCCACAACTGTACTACTTCTAGGCAGAATTGTCTTGAGTGTACTTTGCCCTGTTTGTTGATGCAATGCATTGTTGCTGTATTGTCCGTCATGAGGACTGTGTTGCTGGTGATCTGCAAGATAGTTGGGGAGGATCTCTGGAAGGAAATGCCCTTTGCATAGGTTCTGTGGCTGCATCCACCAGCTAAGAAGTCTGACCGTAGCTGGGACACTCAGTGTTTTGTTCAGTGGATGAACATGGGGCCTGAATGGTTTCATCTGCTGGCGTGCATGGGTTGTAACTGAGCTAGTTGCTGCCATGTGGCCAAGGAGATGCAGACATTGTCTGGCAGTTACGCTGGGACTGACTTGTGGCTGTCTGGAGATCCAAAAGTGCCCCTATGAATTCGAGTGAGAGTTGGTGTCAGGGTGCACTTTGGTAGGTTTATGCATAGCCCCAGATCGAAGAATGGCATTCTGGTTACAGCTGTTGTGTTAGTTCTGAGCTAAGAGGTGGCCCCTTACTAGACAGCCATCTAGGTAGGGAAAGATGGTTACTCCCTTAGTTCTTCACTATTTGGTGACTAGCACCAGGACCTTTGAAAAAACCACTAGTGCTGTGCGTAGCTCAAAGGACAGCACCGTATATTGGAGGTGTTCTTTCACTATCACAAATCTGAGGAATTGTCTGTGTGATGGGTGGATGGAGACATGAAAATAAGCATCCTGTAGGTCAAGAGTGGACAGACAATCCCCTTTCTGTAGTACAGGGATAATCGTGGCTAATGTTACCATCTAGAATCTTTGACGAAGTACATACCAGTTTAGATTTCTGAGATCTAGTATGGGTCTCTAATAGATTGTTTTCTTCTGTGCAAGGCAGTAGTATGAATAGAAGCCCCTGCCCCTGTGCTTAGTGGGTGCCTCTTCTGTGGTTCCCAGCTATAGAAGAAGTTTGTGCATTTTGAATGAGGATGGACTCACGAATGGGGTCCTGATGTAAAAATCACTAAGACTCAATTCTGTGTGGTGATGGCTTGCCATGCTGGGCAGAATGCTGCTAGTCTTAAGTTCAAGGTTGTTTGTGGCTTGTCCCAGAGCACACTAGTTGTCAAGGCTGTCCAACTATGGACCAAATGTTCAAAACAACTGACAAGGCAGACCCTGTATGACCAAATTGTTTTTGTTTACAGCCACCCCTTGGGTGATCAGAGTAAGTAAGGTGATCTGTGAATCCTTGAAGGAATAAAGCATCATGTTAGTATTTTCTGTGAAGGATTGAGACATTCTGGAAGGAAGGTCCTTGATGGTGGCTTCAACTTTTCTGGGAAAAAATGGATGGTTGTAGGGAGGAAACGCACTGCATTACCACTGCAGGTGCTAGGGACCTAGTGGCAGTGCTTGCTGCATCCAAAGCTGGCTATAAAACTGCTCATAAAATGAGGGAGCCCTCTCTCATGAGGGATTTGTATTTTTTTTTTTTAAATTGTCTTAATGAAGGTGTGAAGTTGGTCAACGGCATGCTGTGTGTATTTTGCAAGCATTGCCCCATAACTGGCAATGCAAAATTGTAGGCTGACTGATGAGTACAACTTTTTCCACCCATGGCATCCAGCCTTTCCCTCTATCGCCTGGGATGGCTCTGGCATTCTGCTGCCTACCCCTCACAGATTCATGGCTTCCACTGTCAGTGAGTTAGAGGGTGGATGGGTGAAGAAGAATTCCGCACACTGAGAAAACATAGTACTTTCACTCCAGCCTCTTTGATATGGGTAGAATGAGACTGGGGTGTGCCATAGAAAGCTGGCTGGATCTAGGAGGGCTTCATTAATTGGTATTACCACTCTGTTTGTAGTGGATGAGTGTAAGACATTAGACAGCTTATGATGTGTATCCCTTGGGGTCACAAGGGATATCTTGAGCCTGTGTGAGACTCTCCGTGAAGAGATCTTGAAAAGTCTTGGTGTCATCACCAGAGAGAGGGGTGGGTGGTGTTATCATCAAGCCTATGGAAGACAACGAGGGAGAGAACTGTGATGGGAGTGGAGAATTCAAGTGATCATCTCCTCAACTGTAAGTAAGGGTAAGCACCATAATCCTCAACCTCTGAAAGCTACAACCTGTCCAGTGCCTGAATACTGGGTGGTCAAGGTCTGTGTAGCTATAGAGGTTGAGGTAACTGCTGGGGAAGGAACGGGTGACAAGAAGCCACGCACAGATCTCAGTATGGCCAGCTGGGTGGCGGCACCACTGCTGTGGCCAGTGTTGCATGCTCAGTACCAAGGTGACAGAGAACTCCCCTGTGGTGATATACTGTGACAAATGGCAGGGGGACATGAGTACTGGGGCCCCCTGCGCTGCCAGTACTGAGAGGCCAGAAGTGGCAGCGCTAAGTGCTTTCGTGCACTTTGCTGGTGCCAGCTTATTGGCATTAGCAGCTGCCAGCACCAGTGTAGTGTTCACAGAAGCCACCTTTTGCTTATTCTTTGCCGGCTTCCTCTGCAGTACCGGGACAGTGGTTGTACCAAAGAGTCACACCATTTGTGAGGAGGGACAAGACCTCTTCTGTCACTTTTGGCAAAGCACTCGAGCCTGGCCCCTTAACCTGAGGGAGGGTAGCAACACAGTGCTTGCAGTTGGTCAATTTCACCACCGGGGGACAGACCGCAAGGAAGTGAGACACCTATTCCTAGCACCCAGCAGATTTTCCCTTACCTCAAGGGCTTGTCATCATCAAAGCCCTGCCAGAGATCTCAGCCTCCTGTGGCCTGTGCCTGAGGTGGGAGTCATTGACGTTCATTGGTCTGAGAGCCTGCTCCATCTGCCACATCTGGAGCTGTTACTGCCTCATTCTCCTGGACCATTTTGTCATTTTCTACGGTGTGGGCAGCTGTCTGTGTTGCAGTGCTGACCCAGACACCATATACTGAGAGAGTGGCTGTCAAACTGAAATGGAGAGGCCACAAGCAGAGCACTTTTTTTAAACCAGACAAGCCGGGCATGAGTGAAACTGATAAGAGCTGTGCTATGGTGTGCAGTGGCTGAAAACAGCTACAGCTGCTTGGGAAAAACCACCTCTGCGGCTTTCCCTTGTTAACTGCTTGTTCCTCGTTTAAAATAGCTGTTTTGCCTTTGATTTCTTTTATATCATCTTTGTTTCCCGGATCAGAGCTGTGAATGGAGAAGAACTGCAGGACTCTATGTCTATGCATGCGCAGCAAAGGTCATAGGTGTCAAATGCCCGTACCCTCTGTGCAGGCAGCTCGGGGTTGGGAGGATGACAACTCCTACACACAAGTCATCAGTCCGTGGGTGCAGCAATGCTGGCGCACCTAAAGGTGGAGCACCCACAGGGACCCTGGAAGAACTGTTAATTTATCCCATGTACATTATTTTTCATTTATCAACATTTAATTTCACCTGCCATTCTGTTACCCAGCACCCATTGTTGAGAGCTCTTTTGCAGCTCTTCAGTCTGCTTGAGACTTAAATATTTGAGTAATTTTTTTTTTTTGCTATCTGCAAATGTTGCCACCTTACTACTTCTCCCAGAACATTTATGAATAGGTTGATCACTGGTGTCAGAACAGACCCCTGGAGGACGCCACTAGTCACCTCTACCCATTCTGAAAATTGACGAGTTATTCCTGCTCTAGGTCTCCTATCTTTTACCCAGTTACCAACCCATGAGAGATCTTGTCCTCTTATCCCAGGACAGCTTATTCTGTGTAAGAGGCTTTGGTGAAACACTTTGTCAAAGGCTTTCTGGAAATTCAAGTATACTATATTCACTAGATCTCCCTTATCCACAGGTTAATTGATGCCCTCAAAAATTCTAGTAGATTGGTAAGGGATGAATTCCCTTTACAAAAACTTCCACTCATCACCTATTCTCACAGGTGTATTTTCTAATATCCACCTATTGCACAAAATTTTACATGTTTTGCTCTAGCTGAACTGACATGCTGCAAAAATATTACTTTTTACTTATGGGGATAAGTCAGAATTGATGTGCAAATAGGCCTTAACTAACTATATGGGGTAGAAGTCTCAAAAATAAGCATGCTAGTTTGTATCTGCAAAAACAATGAGGAGTCATGTAGCACCATAGAGTCCAACAGATTTACCACTAGAGATAGCAACTACCTTATGCCTAGGTGCTGAAGGCTTAACACTTGAGTTAATTGGTTTTAATGACTGTTACCCACTACGAGAAGGAGGGCTGGGAGAGCCACCCAGCCTAGCAGCCCCCATGAAGAGGCTGTAGGAGGAGGGAGAGTGTCTAAGGCTGGGGCGGTTTGGGGCTGCTCAAGGGATATATGCCCGCTGGGGTGGGGGTTCATGCTGGGGGTTAGATGTCATGGTGTGTTGCCTTGGGACTATTTTGTGCTCAGCCCCTGGAACATTTAAAAAATTGCCATATGGCCCCCAGTGGAAAAAAATCCGAACAGCCCTGCCTTACACAACATAAAGACTGTTTCCATGTCTGATATTTGTAGTGACCCCAGGCAAGCCACTTAGTCTCTGGCAGTAATTTTCACTGCTTCCCCCCCTTCTCCCTTTTTGTCCCCTCCCTTCCTTTATGTAGCTGATTTCTCAGTTTTTTTTTTGTTTTTTTTTGTCGTCTGCAACTCCCCACCAGCCCCTTCAACCTCTGAACATGGGGTTTAAGCCAGGGGAAGGGGGCAGTGGCTTGAGGATGAGTCTTTCCCCTACCACAACACAGATTAAGTATAATAATAAACGATAATAAAAACCTATTTTATTAATGTAGTTTCCCTTTAATGGAAAAATGTTATAAACACAAAGGAGCAGAATTTTATATTTTTGCCTTCAGGTGCAAAATTAGATGGTTCTTGCACTGCTTCCTGCACCCACCCCACCTCACCCATTTTTGAATTGCCTTGGGTCACCAAGTCTCCATAAATTGTCAAAATGGGTCCAAACCTGGAAAAGGTTGGGAACCACTGAGTTAGAGTGACCGTGACCATTCAAATTAGCTGATGGGGAGGTATGGCTAGCCACTGAGGGGAAGCTGTCTCCATAGTGTATTAAACAATTCAGATCCTTAGAGGCCTAACTGTGTAGTTTTCAATTCGCAAATTAGTTCCAATTCAGCTGTTTCCATCTGTAATTGAGTTTTGAAGGTTTCTTGCAGAAGGATGGCTACCTTTAAATTCTTACTGAATGGAGGAGATAATTTTGAATAAGTAAAGAAGAATCTCTGAAACCTAGAGCTTGCTAAGTCCTGTCAACAATTCCACTAGGCTGTAAGCTGCATGCTTAGACATGGTTGAAGGCAAACATTAATCCTCCGGCAATCAGCTGAACACCTACTTGGCCACAAGTTTACCAGCTCACCTACTGAAGGAGGAGACTAAACTCAGAAAGATTCTGAACAAGGATGAGCAGAACTTGTAATTTTTGGGATGCTTTGCAGCATATGCATCACATCACATCACCTTATTTCCTCACCCGCAGACTGATGAAAACTCTGATGGTGAATCTTATTAGCTAATAAGGCTGAACAAGTGTATCAAGAGAGTTACAGCTCTGATGACCTTTGCTGAATTTCTAAAAACAAACCAAGTTCCAAAAGTCTAAGCAGTTCTGTGTTTATTACCCTTCCCTGAGCCCCATCCCGCCTTATTCCTTAAAGAGCTTGGGAATTTAAAATGGCACTGATATTTAGAACAATGTTAAGGTTACAAAATAAAGCACTCAACTAAGAAAAGTTTTAAGGTAAGCTCTTCTTCTGCAGCAATACATCAAGTACATTGCAGGTCATCTTTTCCTGTTTTAAAAACTCAGATCAGGACTCCGGCTTGCTTGGACCTGGATCCTGAAACTCAGGGCTCCCCTCCCCAGCATCCAACCCACAGCAGGGTGGGTGATAGAGAGCTGTGAGCCTTATGGGCCAGATGCAGCAAACTGAGGCCAGATTCAGTCCATGGGCTCTGCCCAGAGAGGACTAGAGGGGGCGGGGGCCCTCCATGCTGCTGCTGTTCCTTCCCCTCCTGGGTGAATGGAAGCATAGCATTGCCTGCAGAGAGGCTTCCCCTTGCTGCTCTGATTGGCCAGAATTCTGGCCAATCAATCAGAGTGGGTGGGACAAAGAGCAACAGTGCCCAGCAGAAGCAGGAAAAAGCTCCCTGGAGAGGCTTTGCTCCTGCTGTTGTCATTTCCCAAACGAGGGAGAGAGCCAGGATAGAGGCATGTGGAGGTAAGCACCAACAACCTTAGTCCGCTCCCACCCCTCCTCCTGCCCAGACCCCTCCACCCTGCTGCAGCTCACCCACCCTCCTGGGACTGCCACATGCACATCCTGCTCCTGTACCGTCCCCTCTACCCTCCTTCAGCCCCCTCCTAAACTCAACACTGATGCTCCAGCACACTCCTGCATCCTCCTTCCCTCCTGTCCAACCCCCTCACCCTCAGCCTGCTCCTGCACCCTCCCTCCTGCCCAGACCCTACACCTGCTCCTGAGCAGTCCCTCACACAACCTGAACCCCCACCTTTTTGCACCCCCCCCCCCGAGCACCCAAAAGAGTTAATCTGGCCTGAGGAAAGCCCTGAACCCTAGTCTCCCCTTCTCCTCCTGCCCATGGTGGAATTTCTCACTCCAGAGCTACATCAGTGAGGTTTTTCTTTTTTTTTTTTTTCTTTTTTTTTTTTTGTGTGCGGGGGGGTCTTCTCACTTATGTGGCTCCTGACCCAAAAAAAGGTTCCCTACCCCTGTCTTATGCAATAAGACAAGTTAACATTGTAGAAGAATTTACTGGATGAATAGGTCTTTTTACACCACATCCAAATAATGTTAATGACTTCCACCTAATCAAAAAGATGAATTTAGCCCCTCAATTTATGAAATGCTTTGATTATATAATACTTTACTTCTTAATCTTAAAATGATCTAGTCTTCATTCCTGTGAATCTGCTTGAATTGCACATAAGTCAAGAGTTTGGGCATGCAGTCTACCACGAAGAAAAAATTCCTTATAGACTAACTTGTACCTGCAACTTTGTCCCGAATAAGTTTAGCAGATTCAACTTCGCCAATACTGCTAAATAGACTCCGTAACTCATCCTGTGTCATGTTCTGAGGGAGGTAGTTCACAATTAAATTTGTTCTACCAATATCATCCCTGCAATCTTCAGCCATGTGATCTTCATAACCATTAGACATTTTATAAAATATCTGCAAAGAGAAAAATCACAATTAAGTTGTATATCTTCACCTTCATTTTAAAATAAATTGAATTTTCTCTGCCTGTATTCAATTGAAAGCTTTTTACTTTAAGATGAAATATAGCTATTTCAAATCTCCACATCTTTATGTCTTAAACTCCAGGATATTTCATTCTCTCAAGCTAACAAGCCTGGAACACTGAAAAGCCCCCCAGTTGCTCACTTCGATGAAGTGGATTGGGGGGTGGGCGCGGAGGAATCACACAGAAGTAGAACAGATTTTGGGTAAATTACCATGTATACTAAATCTCACACACAAGTATTTCAAACGAGAGTTGCTGTTGCCCTTGCAATCTGAGTTCAGACCCTTACTTACATACATTATAATAGCTTCACTCAATGTAAACACAAAATCTGTGGCAGAGACTGAAACAGCAGCCAGTTCTGAGTCCACTGCCTTAACTATTAGCTATTTTCTTACAAACCTTTCCCTTACACATTGCCCAGAATGATGCATGGGTGTTGTAGAACTGGCAGCATGTGCTCACATGAAGACTAATTCATAATATACACACAAAAAGACAACTTACAGTTGCACAAGAACCTTAGTTCGGGCATTTCCGAGCTTAGGACTTGACTTCACAACTCTGGCATGCTTTTAATGGAGGTGATTTTTATTATAATTTTTGAAGCTCCCCTCCCCCCCTTTTTAAGGGGATCTACAAAAAATCCAGAGTTCTCTTGTGAGCTCATACTGACCCCTCATCAAGTGAAGTCATCAGCAATACTTGAATCCAGAACTTTCAACTCCACCACCCGAGATAAATGCATGACTAGTTGCAGTACCACTAGGCTGTTACTCTCCATGTAGGCTAGACACCAGAAAGACAGGCAATACAAACTTTTTCAGTGACTTGCATAACTATCCAGGAATGCTGAGAATCAGGATTGCCAGGTTCTAATTTCTGTCTCAGGAGGACAGTGGGCCTAGTGGATACAGAAAATCCAGACAAACATACAGGTGTGGCACATACATTCTCAAAAACAAAGTAGCTAAATGGCTGACAACTGGTCTGCAAAATTAGAAAATAGTTGATTTTCTGAGCTATTTGAAATGACCTTGTGCCACCTCTCAGTTGTGGAGGAAATTATACTGCCCTGGCTCCTAAACTAGGAATTAATCAAAACGGTTACATATGAAGGCTGTGAAGTGCATAGGAACAATGGAAGAATTGGAACTAGGACTCAGAATCCCATTTCTCAGAACAGCTCCTGCTGAGCAGACTTGTTTTTAAATAATCAGCCTATACATCAATGAGTGAAAACACTGACTTTTTTTTATTTTAAAAAAAAAAAAAAACACACCAACCACAAAAAAGAGGAGCTGGTACTCACCAGGCTCCCTGCCCCCACCACCAATCCTATGGCTGGGGATGCTGAGATGCCAGTACTCAGTACGAGCACGCATGCACACGAGAGAGAGAGAGAGAGAGAGAGAGAGAGAGAGAACTGGATGTAAAGAAGATTAAGTGATGGAGGTCCCTAGTGAACACAATTAGGAATTGCTACACTGGCACGACCTGACGTCTGGTCAATTAAAAATCTTTCAAAAAGAAACTTGTGTCCATGAGCACGCTATTAAATCTTTCCCTGTAAAAAATAATTCTCTTTCTTCAATTTACCAAACACTTCCATCACCAGTTATACAAAGCAGAACAAGATCCTTTTGGTTCCCACTCATTTCTTTACAGCACCATACACGCATATTGTACAAGGTATATTTAAAACACACAAAACACACTACTCTCCCAGTAGTCACCTTGTCATGGTGAGTTGGCTTGTGTTCTCCAGTGAACCCAAGAGCCATGTTGCAGGGAGTCTCGTGCTCCCAGCAGGGTCATCTGCGGCAGCAAGATCAAGGGGGAGGGTCCAGACAAAAAATGATCCTAAAAGTACTCAACAGCAGCACAAATGGAGGATAGCAAAGGTAATGCTACAATGGCTATGAAGGCGGCAGTGGACAGGACACTCCCAGTTGCCATGAATTCCATGCCATTAGACCTGAGTTTTCTATCCCTCAAGAATTGTGTGATGGCTGCAGTACAACAGTCCCCTCCCCATGTTAAAAGAAGTCACGCACAGCTGTCTTCCTCTGTGTACTACTCTCCTAAACTCAAGCCCTACATCAAATGGCAATGGGAGCAGCATTGTGAAATCTGGAAGCTTTTAGTCATGAACCAGCGCATCTGTATCAGTCGTTCTGTTTTGATGACTGAGGTGGCAGAACAGTCCCGATGCTGCATCCGCAACTGAGCGAGCCCGATTTAGGATCCACTCTGCTCACCCCACAAGTGGAGGGGGCTAGAAAGGTGTTCTAAACATAGTTCACCTTAATCCCCCAACTGGATAACCATGTCCAGGGGGTTCACCTCCACGTGGTTGAAACCGAACAGTCAACTTTGGAACATGGAATATTCGGACTCTAATGGACATCCCAGACATTGAGAGGACCAAAAAATGCACAGCAATTATCACCTGTGATGATTCAAATGGATATCGCTGCCCTAGCAGAAACATGTGGACCAGAAGAACCCCACCTAAGAGAAGAAGGTGAAGGGTACACATTTTTCTGGAAAGGAACCCCAAAAGGCAGCAAAAGAAATTCATGGAGTAGGATTTGCCATTAAAAACGAACTGACAAAAAACATTCCCCTCCAACCACTACCAGCACTTGCCCCTTCTGTGATTAAGCACGGCAGCTCTAGAATCAGGCTGGTCAGCCACCAATGGATTCACAAATAGTAGTGCGACATGAAGGTGCCCTACATACTGAGTGACCACCAAGAGAGATAAAAGCGTTCCTTATTATAAAAAGAACCTTTCCAGCATACATAATTAACATCTAACAAAATGCCATACTCTGGGCTAAACTGAAGTTATAAATGGAAGTGTGTACCACCAACAATTTTCAGGAAATTTGCAAGTGTTAAAAGCACTGTAATATCAAAAAATTCTGAATTAAAGTAAAATGTGAAAACACACTACACTTTGTAAAGCATGCAAAAGGAAAAATTTCCCACCCCCATATTTCTGCCATGCTCCAAACAAACTAACTACCGTACCTGAACATCTTCACATTACAAATTAAAAATTGTTACATTTGTCACCATGTAATCCATGTACCTTGACAGTAAATAGTAGATTAGCTTTCCATTCAGCCTCCACTGACAAACAGCACCACAAACAACAATACACGTATCATGCACTTTACACTATTAACCACCAGCTGACATCAACCAACACCTTCACATCACGCACTGGAAGTGTGGATGCCATTTTAACCTTTTAGCCACAATGACAATTCAGATATACTAGTCACCATACACTCTCCTGGTTTGGCTACCAATAGTTTCTGCATTTACCTTCATAGTGAAGAATGCCAATGACTAGAAGTTAGAGTTATTTCAAGTAAAGTGCACATTTTTAAACAGTGAAAGCAATTTGACATTGGAACAATTTATGAAAGGTATGGATTCTCTATCAGTGATCATTTCTACAGCAAAAAATAGATGTTCATCTACTAGGTCTCTTAGGTCCTACTTTGGACAACTTCTATGGCCTCTATTATACCAATCAGACTAGGACTACATGTACACTACAAGATGACCTAATCGAGCTAACTGCCTTGAATTCAAAGTTAAGTGACTTTCTCCACTGTAAATACCATCAGCTCAATTTAGGGAGCACTAACATGGATAGTATAATACCATGGGAATTGTGTGGGTGTAGCATCAAGTTTGAACGAAGGCTAGTGTGGAAGTACCTTGTCTTTGAATTGTATTCATTAGCCTCTAGAGGCTGACTGGTGTTGTTGCACCTGGTTCCCTGCTGCCCATCACTCACAGGACCAGGCCCCTGCAGCTTGTGGGAGCTGGGAAACTGACCAGTAATGGTGATTCTTTGAGATGTTTGCCCCCTGGGTGCTCCACGGTAGGTACTGGTCTCACCCAGCACCACAGCATGAAGATTTTCCAAATGGCACTCAGTGGGGCTGCACATGCACAATCCCAGGACACACTGTTCGCACCAGTAGGGATCCTGTGCACAGTCCCACTCTCTACTCATTTACTTCACTGATGCCCTAACTATGTATACTGCACCGAGCAGAGGGGAGGAGGGTGGGATGTGAAGTACCCATGGGGAAACACACATCCTCAAAGAAACACTATTACCAAAAAAAGTGAGTAACTTCATCTTCTTCAAGCGCTGTCCCCCTGGGTGCGCCCCAGTAAGTGACTGTAGAGCAGTACCCCCTAATCAAAGGGGAGTTTTGATTTGGTGCAACTACTGAAGTCAGTGCACATATATCTTGGTCTGTGCAAGACTGTACTGCACATTACGCCATGAACATGTGGTTAGAGACCACACGGCTACATGACATACGTCCTGTAACGGCACTCCCTTTAGGAAGGCTGTTGATGTTGCTACTTATCCTGTAGAATGTGCTCTAGGAGTTACTGGAAGAGGTTTATTTTGAATGGAATAATATTGCAGTATGAATGCAGATATAAGTTAGGATGACAGATGTAATCCCTTTGATGGATAAGAATAGCGTTTAGAAAATTGTAAAGAACCTTGTCCCCTGTCTATGTAGAAGGATATGGCCCTCAACGTCTACTGTGTGAAGTTAGGCATCCGTATGGGCTGTGTGAGGCTTAGGGCAAAAAGGTAGGAAGGCGGATTTGAGAGCATGCTTGTCAGTAAAAATGAAGGATGGGGTCATAGGACCATTGTGTTTGTGGACAATTGCAGTGGAGAGTCAGTCAAAGCAGCTGTTTTGCTCACTCTGAGCGGATGTTATCACTAGGAGCAGAGAACATGTGGCCATTGACTCAAATGGTGGTTCCATTAAGGTATGAAGGATCAGTTCCAAACCCCAAGCCAGAGGTATAGGTTTGCATGGAGGGATGTTATTCTGAAGGCCTTTCCAGAATCTCTTTACAATTGGATGGGTGAATACCAAGAAACCTTCTACCCTTGGATGGAAGACTAATCACCACTATGTGGATTCGGAGTGAAGACAGTCACAGGTAACTATCTTTCAGGTAAAGAAGGTAGTTAAAGACCATGCGCAATGGGGCTTTCGGGGGTTGTACACCCTGTGCAGAAGATCTGGATGAGAAGCGAAGCGGTTTCCACTTTTAGAGTAAGTTTTGCATACTGCTTCTTGTCTGCTTTGTAACAGCACATCTCTCACTTGTTTGGAGCAGTAGTGTGCATCTTCTGAGAGCCACAAAGAAAACAGGCAGTAAGATGTAGGGTATGTGGTCTAGGGTGGAACATGGGCACCCCTGTTGTGAAAAAGTAAATCCTGACTGCTGGGAAGAGACAGATGAGAAAGTAAGGGGAACCAGAACTGCCTGGGCCATGCTGGAGATATGAGGATGATTCATGCTCTGTCTGAATTTTCCTGATGACTCTAGCAATCAGAGAAATGTTTGGCAAGGCATATAGGAGGCGAGTATTTCAAGAGAGGAGAAAGGCATCTCCCAGAGATTTGTGGCCATTGCCTGCTCTCAAACAACACCGGCTGCATTTGGAGTTCTCTGGCGTTGAAAGGAAATCTACAGCTGGGTGACCCATATCTGGAAAAAAGGTTGGGTCACTTCGTGGTGGAGCCTCCATTCGTGGTCTAGGGAAAAAATGGCAACTGAGGGAGTCTACAAGCAAGTGCATTATTCCTGCCCAGCAGGTATGCCACAACAATGATGTTGTGCTCAATACACCAATACCATAATTTTATGGACTCTGCACAAAGCGATTTTGACCAGGCCCCTCTCCGACAACTGATATAAATCATCATGGTATCGTCCATAAGGATTAGGACAGTCTTGCCCTGGATATGCAGGAGAAAGTGCTTGCAAGCATTGAAGACAACACGTACCTTGAGAAGACTGATGTGTCTGTTTGTCCTTGGTCCACTGACCTTGGACATGATACTGCTGGAAATATACTCTCCACCTGAGTAGCAACACCTCTACTGTAATTTGGTGAGCTGGTTAACAGTCAAGTCAATTGGGACCCCTACTAGTATGTTTCATTCTTGGGTCCACCAGAGGTACTACCACCTGTCTGTGAATGTGATGTCTGGCAGGGGTATATACACTGACAGCCAGTGCTGAAGGCAGTGAAAATGTAGTTGGGCATTTGGGACAACATAAGTAGTGGCTGCTATATGGCCGAGGAGGTGAATGCATGTAAAAACAGGAACTGTAGGGCTGATGCTAAGGTGCAATATAGCCTCTTAGCATTGATGAGTCAAGTTGAGCTCCTATGAAGTTGATACTTGTGGTAGGTTCCACAGCTGATTTGGCAATGTTGATGAGGAAACCTAGAGATTGTAGGTAGGAGCTGTCTCATGAATTGTACCATGGCTCTTGTGGAGTCTTGCGAAGGGCCTCAAAGGAGACAATTATTGAGATACCGGAATATGGTGATACTCCACTGGTGCCAGAATCTTGGTGAATACGCTGGAGACTGTTGAGAGCCCGAAGGGGAGGACTCTACTGATAATGTTGTGATCTGAGGATGAAGCATAAGAAATGTGTGCAACTGGGGTGAATGGGGACGTGGAAGCAAGCATCTTGAAAGTTGAGGGCAGCAAACCAGTCCCTCTTGTCCAATGCAGGGATTATAGACTGTCGTGTGGTCATTTTGAAACGCTGTTTGTGAATATATTTGTTCAACCACTGTAGATCTCAAATGGGTCTCCAAGCCCATTTTCTTCTCTGTTAGGAAGTAATTTGAATAAAATCCTTTCCCTTGATGTTGTTTCGGAACTTGTTCTTTGGCTCCGATTTCTAAGAGGTGTTGCACCTCGACACGCGGTACAGTCTTGTGGGAAGGGTCCCTTAAGAGAGATAAGTAAGGGTGGTTGGGGGAGAATTCTTGGAGGGACAGAGTAAAGGGACACTATATCCCTGAGCGAAGATGTCTAAAACCCATCTATCCATGGTAAAGAGAAGTTACTCACTTGTAGTAACGATGGTTCTTCGAGACGTGTCCCCGTGGGTGCTCCACAGTAGGTGTCGGGCTCGCCTGGCGCCGCAGATCGGAATTCTTCTAGTAGTTTCCACTGGATTGCGCATGCGCCGATGTGCACCGCTCCCTTGCGAGCCTTTGGTCATGTGTGCGATCCAGTCCCCGCCAGTTCCTTGACCAACCACCCCAGATACTCCTGAAAAACACCGGACAGAGATCCGAAGCGGGAAGGATGGGCAGGCAGTGGAGCACCCATGGGGACACGTCTCGAAGAACATCATTACTACAAGTGAGTAACTTCTTTCTTCTTCGAGCGGTCCCCGTGGGTGCTCCACACTAGGCGACTACCCAGCAGTAACCCCAAATAAGGAGGTGGGTACTCGATTCATGTGCAGCTTGCCCTTGAGAGGACAGCTGTCGACAGACGGGTATCCTCATCCAACACCCGATGCAGGGCATAATGCTTGGCGAAGGTGTCGTAGGATGACCAAGTCGCCGCTCTGCAAATGTCTTTCAATGCGATTCCCTTGAAGAAGGCCGTTGACGCTGCCACCACTCTGGTGGAGTGAGCCCTGGGCGGGGCTAGCAAAGGGGTCTTTCGAAGCTCGTAGCACAGTTTTATACAGGACACAATGTGGTTTGAAATTCTCTGGGAAGAGAGGCCTTCCCCTTTCGACCTGGGAGCGGGAGACACCAGAAGCCTGTCCGTTTTCCGTAAGGGCTTAGCTCTGTCTATGTAAAACGCCAACGCCCTCCTCACATCTAGGAGGTGCAGGCGCACCTCCTTGCTGGAGCTGTGAGGCTTCGGGTAAAACGAGGGTAACACTATTGGTTCGTTAATGTGGAACTCCGAGGAAACTTTCGGAATGAAGGCTGGGTGTAACCATAAGATCACCGCCTCCTTTGAGGATACTGTGCAGGGCAGCGTTGCCATCACTGCTGCGAGCTTGCTCACCCTGGGGGCTGACATAAATCGCAAGAAGGAAGGTTGTTTTCATGGTAAGTAGTCGGAGGAGTACCATGGCTAATGGTTTGAAGGGTGGTCCTGATAGCGTGTGGAGTACCAAAGTCCAAACTCCACAACGGTGGTAGTGGTTTTCCAGGAGGGTACAGGTTTAACCAGCCCCTTCAAGAACCTTGTGACGATAGGATGGGTGAATACGGTGGGCCCTTCCTCTTTGTGCCGAAAAGCTGATATAGCTGCGAGGTGGACTTTTAGCGAGGATAGAGAGAGCCCGTCTCATTTGAGGTCCAGCAGGTATTCCAGAATTAGTTATAGGGACGTCCAGAGGAGCTAACTGTTCGGCAGGGCACCAGGCGGTAAAGCGTGTCCATTTCTGTTTGTAAGTCCTCCTGGTGGAGGTCCTTCGACTACACTCTAAGACTTGTCTTACTCCCTCCATACACGTGTTCTCTAAGGCGCTGAGCCATGGATTAACCATGCTTGTAGGTGGAGTCCCTGAGGGCGCGGGTGCACTATGGACCCCTGAGCCTGCGTGAGTAAGTCTGGCACTACTGGTAGGGGGAGTGGTGGATGATCTGTCATGTGCAGGAGCAGGGGAAACCATTGTTGTCGGTCCCAAGTTGGAACTTGAGTATCATGCGAGCTCTCTCCCTTCTGGCTTTCTGCAGGACCTTGTAGATAAGTGTTGTGGGGGGAAATGCGTAGAGTAGAGGGCCCTTCCATGAGATCATGAAGGTGTCCCCCAGGGACCCCCGCCCTATTCCTGCTCTGGAGCAGTACTGAGGGCACTTCTTGTTGCGTCAGGTGGCCAACAAATCGACTTGGGGAAACCCCCAGGTGTGAAATATGTGTCATAGCAAGTCGGAGCAGATCTGCCATTCATACGTGAGCGCAAAGTGCCTGCTCAGTTGATCTGCCTTCACGTTGTGGGCACCCAGCAAGTATGAAGCTTTCAACATTATGTTGTTGGCAATGCACCAATTCCACAATCGGACTGCTTCTGCACATAGCGCACGGGACCGTGCCCCTCCTTGTCGATTGATGTAGAACATGGTGGAGGTATTGTTGGTACTGATCCTGACTACTTTGCCGTGCAGGTAGTTCCGAAAATGTCTACACGCATTGAACGCTGCTCTGAGCTCCAGTATGTTTATGTGCAGTGTCTGTTCCGCAGGGGACCATAGCCCTTGCGTCACCTTGCTGCCAATGTGCGCTCCCCATCCTATGTGGGAGGCATCGGTTGTGAGAAAAATGGAAATTTGTGGTTGGTGGAAGGACACTCCCACTAGCAGGTTCTTGGGATCTGCCCACCACACGAGCGACTTCCGTACCTCCGTCGTGGGCGATACTACCCTGTGAACGGTGTGGGCTGCCGGTCTGTAAACGCTCACCAGCCAATGCTGCAGGCTTCACATGTGTCACCTGGCTTTCTGTACCACAAACGTGGTGGCCGCCATGTGCCCCAACAGTTGCAGGCATGTTAGGATCGGCACTGCGGGGCTGCACATCATGACTTGCACCAAGGATCTGATGGTGTGGAAGCGGGCGTCGGGCAAGTATACTCTCGATGTGATAGAGTTTATGCACGCCCCTATGAACTCTATATCTTGTGTGGGTTCGGTCTTTGACTTTGCAAGGTTGATAACCAGGCCCAGAGAAGTAAACATGTTCGCGGTAACGCGTACCATGCATAGGACCTCTGCCTTTGAGGCCCCTTTCAGTAGGCAGTTGTCCAGGTATGGAAAAATAAACATGCCCTGCCTGTGCAGGTAAGCTGATACCACTGCCAGGGTTTTGGTAAAGACTCTGGGTGCTGAGAATAGGCCAAAAGGAAGAACCCTGTATTGGAAATGCTCCCCGCCGACCGTGAAGTGGAGGAAGTGTCTGTGTGCCGGGTGGATTGTTATTTGAAAGTACGCGTCTTGTAAGTCGAGGGCTGCAAACCAGTCTCCATCGTCCAGTGCCGTAAGTATGGAAGCAACTGTAATCATCCAGAAGCACTGCTTATGCAAGTGTCTGTTGAGGCCCTGAAGGTCCAAAATCGGCCTCCAGCCTCCTGTTTTCTTCTCTGTTAGCAAGTATCATGAGTACCTTTCCCTTGGAATTGTTCTGGTACTCTTTCCACCACCCCTATGAACATGAGGTGATCTACCTCCTGCTTCAGCCTTGCCTCATGAGAAGGGTCCCTGAGAAGAGGCTGGGTGGGAGGTTTCGTCGGTGGTAGTGACTGGAAGGGGATCGTGTAACCTGTGGCTATAGTTTCCAGCAGCCATTTGTCTGTTGTAATATTTTGCCATTGGGAGTGGAATGGTTTGAGGCGATGATGGAACACGAGGTGAGAGTGGCATTGAATGATGGTGTTGACAGTGGAGTCCTTGACATAGCCATCAAACTTGCTGCCTCTGGACTTGCCCTGAGGTTGTGCGACTTTGTTGAGAACATCGCCTAGGGGCCCTGTACTGTTGCTGCTGTTGATGGCGCCCTTGGTCATAGCCTCGCTGATATTGTGCGCATTGTGGTTGGTAAGCGTAGTGCCTTTGCTGAGGATAGGATTTTTTTCTTGTATGGAGGAGTGTAGATACCCACGGTCTTAAGTGTGGCCCTCGAATCTTTGCTAGAGAGTGTAGGACCAAGTCGGTTGATTCTGCAAACAGCTTTTGCTTGTCGAAGGGAAGATCCACGATCTTCGCCTGTAGATCTCCGGGGATACCAGACGTCTGGAGCTAGGACTCCCTACACATTACCACTGCTGCGGCTGTTGAGCGTGCCGCTGTGTCCGCCACATCCAGGGCAATCTGAACTCCCGTTCGCGAGACCACGTAGCCCTCCTGGACGATCGCCTTTAACACCGGCTTCTTGTCCTCCGGGAGGGAATCCATGAGAGAGGTAAGTCTAAAGTAGTTGTCAAAGTTATGGTTTGAGGAATGTGCCGCGTAGTTTGCCACTCTCAGTAATAAGGTAGAGGAGGAGCAGACCTTCCTGCCGAACAGCTCTAATTTCTTAGCATCTTTATCTGACCCCCGATTTGTACTGAGGCATCTTCGACCTCTGCTGGGACGATTCGACCACCAAAGAATTGGGCTGTGGGCGGCTAAACAGGAATTCTATGCCCTTGGCTGGGATGAAGTATTTCTTATCTGCCCTTTTATTTGTAAGCGGAATAGAGGCCGGAGTCTGCCATATGTTAGTGGCTGACTCCATAATGTCTTCGTCCAGTGGAATAGCGATTTTAGATGAAGCCGGGGGTCTCAAATTTTTCAGGAGTTTGATGATGCTTCTCCTGCACCTCTGCTATTTGAATGTCCTGCGTGTATGCTACTCTTTTGAACAGCTCTTGGAATTGTTTAAGGTCATCCAGAGGGGAGACATCCCCGGGGACAACTGCCTCATCTGGGGAGGATGAGGAGGAGCCGCTAGGATAAACCTCCCCCAAGTCCTCTGGCTCCTGAGTTCGCTGGTATGCTTGCTCCCTCGTGGGCTGTGAAGGGAAGTCTCGGGTCTCTGGACCGAATTCCCCTTGGGACAGCTGCATTCTTCTCCCAGAGCGAGTGTACACACGCGGGTATTGGCGAGGAGTGGGAGCGGATCTGCCCCTGGATCTAGACCTCCGATGTCGGTGTTCAGTATGATGAGGATGGCCATAACAACATGGACAAGGGCCCGGTGATGGAGATCTGGACCACAATCGGAGTGTGTAGCCGTGATGTCTGGGAGAGCAGGATCTCCGTGACGACATCGATAATGATGAAGCTGGTATGTGATAGTACTCATAGGGATCCATGCCCAAAAAGGGCGAAGGTGGTTGGAGGAACAGAGAGGGAGGTCTGAAACAGGCCGGTGGAGTTGCTGCCCTGCGACGCGGCGTGTGTATCTTGGGGAGAGGGGGGGGGGGGGGGGGGGGGCGCGCCTGGGTGATAACGGCATCGCAGCCCTGCCTGGAAATGGGCTGAGGTGCCGGGTTTTGGCTCTAGCTTTCCCCCACCCTGGCAGGGTGGGCGCTGCCCCCTCCCCTGCCGGGGATCTCAGCCCTGCTGTAGGTGCCGCACTTGGTACCGTCATAAGCGGTGCCGCACGGGTAGCTTCCTCCGGCATCGCCGGGCCCTGTGCTGGGTGCCCCTGCACCATTGGCACCGAGAGCCGGTGCCACGTGAGGTGGCGCCGCCAATTCCGGTGCTTGCCACGCTGGCGCCCGCGGCACCCTCAGTGCTGACTGCTGAATAGCTGGAGGCCCAGCCCCGGCCACGTGCGCGACTGCGCTGCCACTTTCATCAGCCCGCAGCTCAGGGCTCTGCGTTCCGCTTGTCCTGCTCGCTGAAACCGCCAGCAAGGATCGAGCCGGCAAGTTTTTCCTCTTCTTTTGCACAGAGGGGGTCAAAGAAGCCACCTTCCTTTTATGCAACCCAGGGGGCCCTTCTGTGGAAGGCTTCTCCGGAGGCTCAGGCTGAAGGGCCTTATCAAACAAGATCATTTTGAGCTTCACCTCTGTCCTTCCTGGCCCTGGCTGTAAGCTTAGAGCAGTGTGAACAATTCTGGGTAACATGAGACTACCCCCAAGCAGCGAGTGCACTTACTATGCCCATCAGAGGCCGGCATAGCCTCGCAGCATGACTCACACTTCTTAAACCCCGAGCAAGACATTGCCGTGAGTCTTTACTGTTAATAGGGCACTTAGCTGCTAATCAGTGCGTTCTACAACCCAAACAACATTCACGGCCTTCAGGGTAGCGGACAGCTTAACCAGCCTTCTTTGTCTGCTCCCCTTCTCTCCTACTATTTTGTATTTTTTTTTTAATTCTCTTTTTTTGTATAATAGTAAGAACAACGAGCTAACAAGTAAAAACAACTATTTTATCTGTCTCAGGATTTAGAGCCGGAGCGGATTCTGTCTGCAGCCATTGGCGGTTGAGAAGGAACTGGCGGGCACCGGATCGCGCACATGACTGAGGGCACACAAGGGAGTGGGTTAGTTTAAGAGGAGTGAAAAACAAGGGTGATGTCCTGTTAGGAGTCTACTATAGGCCACCTAACCAGGTGGAAGAGGTGGCTGATGCTTTTTTTAAAGCAACTAACAATCATCCAGAGCCCAGGATTTGGTGGTGATGGGGGATTTTGACTATCCAGATATATGCTGGGACACTAATACAGCGGGGCACAGACTATCCAATAAGTTCTTAGACTGCATCGGAGACAATTTTTTATTCCAAAAAGTTGAAAAAGCCACCAGGGGAGAAACTGTTCTGGATTTGATTTTGACAAATAAGGACGACTTGGTCGAGAATTTGAAGGTGGGAGGCTGCTTGGGTGAAAGTGATCATGAAATCATAGAATTCACAATTCTAAGGACTGGTAGGAGAGAAAATAGCGATGATGGATTTCAGGAAGGCAGATTTTGGTAAACCTCAGAGAGCTGGTAGGTAAGATCCCCTGGGAGGAAAAACTGAGGGGAAAAACAACTGAGGAGAGTTGGCAGTTTTTCAAAGAGACATTATTAAGGGCCCAAACACAAGCTATTCCCCTATGTAGGAAGGATAGTAAATATGGGCAAAGACCGCCTTGGCTTAACAAGGAGATCCTGCATGATCTCAAACTAAAAAAGGAATCCTATAAAAAATGGAAACTGGGACAAATTACAAAGAATGAACACAGGCAAATAACACAGGAATGCAGGAGTAAAATTAGAAGGGCTAAGGCACAAAATGAGCTCCAACTAGCTACAGGCATAAAGGGTAACAAGGCGGCCTTTTACAAATATATTAGAAACAAGAGGAAGACCAAGGACAGGGTAGGGCCATTGCTCAGTGAGGAGGGAGAAACAGTAATGGGGAACTTGGAAATGGTAGAGATGCTTAATGACTTCTCTGTTTCGGTCTTCACAGAGAAGTCTGAAGGAATGCCTGACAGAGAATGCTGGTGGAAAAGGGGTAGAGTTAGTTTTTGAAATAAAAAAAGAACAAGTTAAAAACCATTTGGAAAAATTAGATGTCTGCAAGTCACCAGGGCCTGATGAAATGCATCCTAGAATCCTCAAGGAGCTGACAGAAGAGGTAGCTGAGCCGTTAGCTCTCATTTTTGGAAAGTCATGGGGGAGAGGAGAGATTCCAGAAGACTGGAAGAGGGCAAATATAGTGCCCATCTACAAAAAGGGGAATAAGAACAACCCAGGAAATTACAGGCCAGTAAGCTTAACTTCTGTGCCAGGAAAGATAATGGAGCAGGTAGTTAAGGAAGTCATCTGCAAGCACTTGGAAGGTAGTAAAGTGATAGGGAACAGCCAGCATGGTTTTGTAAAAAACAAAATCATGTCAAACCAACCCGATAGCTTTTTTTGACACGATAACGAGACTCGTAGATAAGGGAGAAGCAGTGGGTGTGGTATACCTAGACTTTAGTAAAGCATTTGATACAGTCTCGCATAATATTCTTATCGACAAACTAGGCAAGTCCAACTTAAATCATGCTGCAATAAGGTGGGTGCATAACTGGCTGGCTAATCGCACCCAGAGAGTAGTTGTTAATGGTGCTCAATCCAGCTGGAAAAGCATAACAAGTGGGGTTCCGCAGGGGTCTGTTTTGGGACCAGTTCTGTTCAATATCTTCATTAATGATTTGGATATTGGCATAGAAAGTACGCTTATTAAGTTTGCAGATGATACCAACCTGGGAGGGGTTGCAACTACCTTGGAGGATAGGGTCATAATTCAGAATGATCTAGATAAATTAGAGAAATGGTCTGAAGTAAACAGGATGAAGTTTAATAAAGATAAATTTAAGGTGCTGCACTTAGGAAGGAATAATCTGTTTCACACACACAGAATGGGAAAAGACTGTCTAGGAAGGAGTACAGCAGAAAGGGACCTAGGGGTTCTAGTAGATCACAAGTTAAATATGAGTCAACAGTGTGATGCTGTTGCAAAAAAAGCAAACATGATTCTGGGATGCATTAGCAGGTGTGTTGTGAACAAGACACGAGAAATCATTCTACTGCTCTACTCTGCGCTGGTTAGGCCTCAGCTGGAATATTGTGTCCAGTTCTGGGCACCCCAATTCAAGAAAGATGTGGAGAAATTAGAGAAGGTCCAGAGAAGAGCAACTAGAATGATAAAAGGTCTGGAGAACATGACTTATGAAGAAAGGCTGAAAGAATTGGGCTTGTTTAGCTTGGAAAAAAGAAGATTGAGGAGGGGACATGATAGCGGTTTTCAGATATCTTAAAGGGTGTCATAAGGAGGAGGAGGGAGAAAACTTGTTCTTCTTGGCCTCTGAGGAGAGAACGAGAGGCAATGGACTTAAACTGCAGCAAGGGAAGTTTAGGTTGGACATTAGGAAAAAGTTCCCAACTGTCAGGGTGGTCAAGTACTAGAATAAGTTGCCAAGGGAGGTTGTGGAATCTCCCTCGCTGGAGATATTTAAGAACAGATTGGATAGATGTCTATCAGGGATGGTGTAGATAGTGGTCGGTCCTGCCGTCGGGGCAGGGGACTGGACTCGATGGCCTCTCGAGGCCCCTTCCAGTCCTAGTGTTCTATGATTCTATGATCAGCGCATGCGCGATCCAGTGGAAACTGCTAGAAGAATTCCGATCTGCGGCGCCAGACGAGCCCGACACCTACTGTGGAGCACCCGCGGGGACCACTCGAAGAAGAAGTGTTCATTGGTAGCAAAAGAAACATAGGCGGTGATGGAATATTTGAGAATCTTGGTGCACTGGAGCATGCTGGAGGTTCGATGAGCCCTTGACCAAATCTTCAAACCAGTTTGGAGGGGAGTTATGCTGTTGAGTAATTATTTGGGGCTCTACGCCTCTGATATCATGGTTTATTAGTGTTGTATTGATATGACCTGTGAGATTGTCTAGGGAAATATTGGTCTTTAAATCTGTGATATGAGGTGTAGCTCCTTTTGCTGAACGAAGGAATTAACATCAAAGTGCCCAAAGTACTGCATGTATCCTTGCTGGAGTGCAAAAATCTCCTCAATATTTGTTGCATAAAGTTTGACCTTATCAAATGGTAAATCCTCCACCTTTGCCTGGAGGTCTTTTGGAATGCCTGCTGCTTGCAACCATGATGTTCTTCTCATGACTATGGCTATAGCTCTGCCTGTCATGTCAGACGCATCTAATGCCATTTGCAAGGCTGTTTTAGATGTAGCATAATCTTCTTGAACTATGGATGTTAGGACAGTCCTATCTTCAAGGAGAGATGGAATCAGTTGAGTAAGTGCTGAATAGTTATCAAAATCACAACTAGCCAAGAGCACTGCGTAACTGTCTATACAAAATTGTAGTGTGGAAGATGAGTTCAGGTTTTTCCCAAATAACTCTAAACGTTTGTGCTCCTTAACAGGGACCTTGGTTTTTTGGTATGATGTTCTTGCCCTCTGGCTGGCTACATCTACTACGTGAGAATTGGGCTGCCGATTTTGAAATAGGAAACCCATGCCCTTTGCGGGGACAAAAATACCTCGTAAGCACGTTTATTCATAGGTGTCGCTGCAGCTTGATTTTGCCAGACTTCATCAGCCACCTCCATTTTAGTTTTGTCAAGTGGTAAACCCACATTAGCAGAAATAGGTGGTTGTAGATTTTTTTAGAAGTTTGTACCGTTTCTCTGGCATTTCTAGTATAGTGATCTTTTGGCTACTCACTACCCACTTAACAAGCTCTTGAGCATTCCGCAATGCAGACACTGCTGCCAGTAACTAAGGCAGCACATCAGTCTGCAGCATTAACAGTGCTGCTGATGTGGAAGTTGGTGCCACTTTATGCAGAACATGGCTGTTACATGTAGATCCCGAGGCAGCTTAGGTTTTTGTATGCCTGAAGTGCCTGGCTTATCACCTGTGCTCACCCCCTCACTCTTCTCTTCTGCAAACTAAATAAGACCAAATCCTTCAGCCTCTCCTCATAAGCCATGTGCTCCAACTCCCTAATCATTTTTGTTGCCCTCCACTGGACTCTCTCCAGTGCATTCACATTCATTTTGTAATGAGGGGAGGCCAGAATTAGATGCAATACTCCAAATTTAGCCTCACCAGTGCAAAACAAAGGGGAATACTTATGTCCCTACATTTGCTGGCAATGTTCCTACTAATGTACCCTAATATGCCATTATTTTTCTTGGTTACAAGAGCACACAGTTGACTCATATCCACCCTCTCATCCACTGTAATCTCCAGGTCCTTTTCTATAGCACTGCTGGTTAGCCAGTCAGTCCCCAGCATGTAACTCTGATGCCCCAAGTACAGGGCTCTGTGCTTGTCCTAGTTGAAGCTCAGATTTCTTTTGGCACAACCCTGATCTGTCTAGGTCATTCTGGACTCCACCCCTACCCTCCAGCGCATCTAACTCTGCTCCCCAGTTAAGGGTCATCCACAAACTTGAAGGTGCAATCCATCCCCTCATCCAGGTTATTAGTGAAGAAGTCACCAAGGTCTCCATCCCAAAATCTTACATGATCGTTACAGAAACTAAGTATGTGTGAGAAGACTCCACTTCTGTCCCAAGAGTACCCATAATAGGTAGCCCCTCCATACCACAGTTTCCCTTCTCCGTTCCATTAAGTCAGTAGCTGACATTAAAATCCATTTAATATGTGAAAAATTGCTTCTGTTATAGCAAGAAGATCCAAGTACTCCAGATCCTAGAATGCACAGCAGGCACAGAGAAGGTGTTCAATCCCTCTCAGAACCATAGGATTCCTACAAGTCCCAGCGTGCACACGCATGCGTGCACACAAAGGCTCTCCAGACTATGACCCAGAGCACCCTGTATTTGTCCCTTATACAATACGGCAATATTTGCTGTACTCTAAAATCTACTAAATATTTGAGAAAGTTTGTGCCTCTGCGTCCATCTGTCTGCAAGTCTGATTGTTCAAGCACTTCTCCTGAACGTAAGAGCTAAGGCCAGCAAATTTGCTATTTAGTTTCCTCTTATCCTAACTTAAAGAAAGGTTAGTGTTTAGTTGTGCCAGGTAAATGGGATGTGCCTGGAATGGGACTGTTTTCCACAATACGGAAAGGGAGGAGCCAGCTAGGAGGCACAGTTATACTGCAAAGTGACCGGGGCGGGTGGTGGGGAGGAGGATGTGATAGGGCACACTTGTAAAACAGTGGCCATTTGGGGGAGGGGCTCAGATTGTTGCCAGCCACTGTCCACGGGTAAGGTTCCCATGTCCCACAGCACCACTCCAATCCAATCCTCTACCTTGGCCCTCTGCCCCATGCCAAATAGGAGTGGGGAGCCGCTGCTCAAGTAGTGCAACCCCAGAGAACCACCACTCCCGACCTTCTGACCCCCAGCTCGGAATCTTTCATTCTTCAAACCTAACACCCACACTGACTCCTTGGCCTGCATGCTTCTCCCCCACAAACACACACCCTGAGAGAAGCTGTCAGGTGAGCAACCTGCCCCAGCCACCCCAGGATGGGCACTACCTGGTAAGTCTCCTACTAATATGCCTCCCAACTTTTTCCAGATTTCTGGGCTAGATGAAACTTCAACAGAATAACGTGGGCTCAGCAGGTAGTTTAAGACTACTGCAGCAGTTGTCACATCGTGGCCGTGTCTCCACTGTCCCAAAACTTCGAAATGGCCATTTCAAAGTTTACTAATGAAGCACTGAAATATATATTCAGTGTCTCATTAGAAGGTCAGCAGCTGCGGCACTTTGAAATTGGCACTGCTTGTCCAGATAGGGGTCCTTTTTGAAAGGACCCCAGCAACTTCGAAATCCCCTTATTTCTATCTGCTGATAGGAATAAGGGGACTTCCAAGTTGGTGGAGGTCCTTTTGAAAAGGAGCCCCATCTGGATGAGCCGCAGCAATTTCAAAGTGCCGCAGCTGCCGGCATTCTAATGAGACACTGAATATATATATTTCAGTGCTTCATTAGTAAACTTTGAAATGGCCATTTCGAAGTTTTGGGATAGCGTAGATGTAGCCTGTAGGTCACATTTTGCTCCCAACATAGTGACCTCGTGCTCACAAGGAATGGAAGATGCCATTAGCTTTACAAAATGGCATCCCCTGCACAGTATGACCTCACAGGCACCTCATGCATGAAATCATTCTATGCCGATGACACAACTGTGCATTACAAAGTGTCATCTTACATGCTGTGTAGGACCTCTGGAGTAAATCACAGAAGAGTAGGACTGGAAGGGACCTCGAGAGGCCATCGAGTCCAGCCCCCTGCCCCAATGGCAGGACCAAGCACTTTCTAGACCATCCCTGAAAGCCATTTATCTAACCTCTTCTTAAATATCTCCAGTGATGGAGATTCTACCACCTCCCTTGGCAATTCGTTCCAGTGTTTGATCACCCTGACAGTTAGGAACTTTTTCCTAATGTCCAACCTGAACCTCCCCTGCTGCAATTTAAGTCCATTGCCTCTTGTTCTATCCTCAGAGGCAAGGAAGAACAAGTTCCCTCCCTCTGCCTTATGACACCCTTTTAGATACCTGAAAACTGCTATCATGTCCCCCCTCAATCTTCTCTTTTCCAAACTAAACAAGCCCAATTCTTTCAGCCTTTCTTCATAGGTCATGTTCTCTAGACCTTTGATCATTCTCATTACTCCCCTCTGGACCCTCTCCAATTTCTCCACATCCTTCCAGAACTGCGGTGCCCAGAACTGGACACAATACTCCAGCTGAGGCCTAACCAGCGCAGAGTAGAGTGGAAGAATGACTTCTTGTGTCTTTTTCACAACACACCTGTTAATGCATCCTAGAATCATGTTTGCTTCTTTTTGCAACAGCATCACACTGTTGACTCATATTTAACTTGTGGTCCACTATAATCCCTAGATCCCTTTCTGCTGTACTCATTCCTAGGCAGTCCTTTCCCATTCTGTATGTGTGACACTGATTGTTCCTTCCTAAGTGGAGCACTTTGCATTTGTCCTTATTAAACTTCATCCTGTTTACCTCAGCCCATTTCTCCAGTTTATCCAGATCCTTTTGAATTATGACCCTATCCTCCAAAGAAGTTGCAACCCCTCCCAGCTTGGTATCATCTGCAAACTTAATAAGTGTACTTTCTATGTAAATATCTAAATTGTTAATGACGATATTAAACAGAACCAGTCCTAAAAGAAACCTCTGCAGACCCCTAGTTATACTTTTCCAGCAGGATTGAAAACCATTAATAACTACTCTCTGGGTATGGTTATCCAGCCAGTTGTTCACCCACCTTATAGTAGCCCCATCTAAGTTCTATTTGTGTAGTTTATTGATAAGTATATTATGTGAGACCGTGTCAAATGCTTTACTGAAGTCTAGGAATACCACATCCACCGCTTCTACCTTATCCGCAAGGCTCATTACTCTAACAAAGAAAGCTATTAGATTGGTTTGACATGATCTGTTTTTAACAAAACCATGCTGGCTGTTCCCTACCACCTTACCACCTTCCAAATGCTTGCAGATGATTTCTTTAATGACCTGCTCCATTATCTTTCCTGGCACAGAAGTTAAGCTGACTGGCCTGTAGTTTCCCAGGTTATTCTTGTTCCCTTTTTATAAATGGGTACTATATTTGCCCTTTTCCAGTCTTCTGGAATCTCTCCTGTCTTCCACGATTTTCCAAAAATGACTGCTAAAGGCTCAGACACCTCTTATCAGCTCCTTGAGGATTCTAGGATGCATTTCATCAGGCCCTGGTGATTTGCAGACGTCTAATTTTTCTAAGTAAATTTTAATTTGTTCTTTTTGTATTTCAACTTCTAAACCTACCTCTTTTTCACTAGCATTCTCTATGTCAGGCATTCCTTCAGATTTCTCAGTGAAGACCGAAACACAGAAATCATTAAACATCTCTGCCATTTCCAAATTCCCTGTCACTGTTTCTCCCTCCTCACTGACCAACGGCCCTACCCTCTCCTTGGTCTTCCTCTTGTTGCCAATGTATTTGTAAAAAGCTTTCTTGTTTCCCTTTATGCTTGTAGCTAGTTTGAGCTCATTTTGTGCCTTAGCCTTTCTAATCTTGCTCCTGTATGCTCGTGTTGTTTGCCTATATTTGTCCTTTGTAATTTGTCCTTGTTTCCATTTCTTATACGATTCCTTTTCCAGTTTGAGATCATGCAAGATCTCCTGGTTAAGCCAAGGCAGTCTTTTGCCATGTTTTCTATCTTCCCTACGCAGCAGGATAGCTTGCTTTTGGGCCCTTAATAATGTCCCTTTGAAAAACTGCCAACTCTCCTCAGCCATTTTTTCCCCTCAGTTTAGCTTCCCGTGGGACCTTACCTACCAGCTGTCTGAGTTTACCAGAATCTGCCTTCCTGAAATCCATTATCTCTATTGTGCTGTTTTCCCTTCTACCCTTCCTTAGAATTAGAAATAATTAAGGTAGGGTGCTGCTAGCAAAATTTGGAAAAAATTGAAGACTAGCAATCCTGTTAATGTTTGTGTGCTCCATGTTCAGTCCAATCTGTTAGGATTGAGACTAATACATAAGGCAGGCAACAATCACAACAGAAGAAAAAGTTTCCCAATCACTTTAATTTGATTTTTCCTTCAGATACTAATATTTTCACTTTTAAGTTGTTGGTATTACACAAACTGTCTTGTATTCCTTAGCTCAACACAAAGGTATTTACATAAGTTTTTGCTGGAGAGTTAGATATGTATGGAAACAAACGGTTTCAAATTTTTGAACTTTTTATAACTTGGAGACATTTGTTGAAAGCTACATTTTTGGGATCAGAGTTAAACTTTTAATTGGATGCTGAAAGTGATTTTTCACAACTTTTCAGAGTATAAATGAACTTTTTCTACATTACCCTGATGGACTGTTTCCATACTTCAATTCTGGAGTGGAGCGGAGTGGAAAGGCAGGAAGCAGAAGGGCTTGAAGAAGATGTCGCAGTTCACTTCTCCTGAGGAAGGTGTACATGTGCAGGTAAGGGGATAAAGGGACAGACTGGAGACATTTAAGATATAAATTAGCAAGTAGGGAACTGAGCATATATGAGAGAAAAAAAATAGATGAAGACAAACAGGCAAAGTAAGAAAAACCAGTTGTGTGCAGAGGTAAGGTACCACCTTAAAAAAAAAATGTAGTAAGAAATACCACATAACGAAGCATAGAATGGGCCAAGAAGTTATAAAGCAAAGAAACACAGTTATATTAGAAAGTTCAACCACCTATACTAAGACCCCATGCACAAAACAGTACACCACTAATTACATTCCCTAAGAGCACAAAAATTTTTCACTGTGGGTAGCAGGCTTGTGCGGGTGTATGTTTACCAGTCTTTAGATCAGTAATATTTTAACTAGGAGGGCTCATGAGCCAAAAGCAGCTCTTTAATGTGCCCTTATGGCTTTGAAGCACATGATATTAAAACACTGAATTAACCAATCCAAGTAAGTTTAACCAAAACAAAATTTACTATTTTATTAATCGATTTTCGTTGACAAAACAGTAATACTTGGGCAGACATTTTGCCTTGAATATATATCACTAAATGTCTCTCTCTCACACACACACACACACACACGTACGTTTAAATACAAATATGTAGTACTGCAGTAATTGAAACAATGAATTCACACTGTTGTGGCTCTTTTGGGTAATGCTGATTGCTAATTTGGTTCTTAAATCACAGACCTTGACCTAAAGCAGCAATAATCTTTCACCCTGTCCTAAAACCCCAGCTTCATTCAGCGCACAGAATAGACAAAACTATTGAATGGCTGATTCTGAGCTCTCTTTTCAGTTTGTGGTCTCTCAGACCAAAATCAAAATCTGCTCTGAATATAGAAAAAGTTACTCGCCTTGTGCGGTAACAATAGTTCTTCAAGATGTGTCCCCCCCAGGGGTGCTCCACTCTGGGTGCTGGTGCATCCTAATGCCGGCAACTGGAAATTCTGCTATAGCCATGGTTTCCCGTGCCACTATGCACAGTAGTGCCTCCTTGTGCTATCTGGCATGTGTGCACATGGCACTCCTCTGCTCCTTCTCTACCTGACAATCAGAGCAGGATGCTCCAAAGCAGGGGAAGGACACAGAGAAGCAGAGCACCCATGGGGACACATCTCTTGAAGAACCATCATTACTGCGCAAGGAGCGTAATGTCATCATCTTCTTCGAGTAGTGTTCCCGTGGGCACTCCACTCTGGGTGACTATAAAGCAGCGGCACTTTGTAAGTGGGTTTGGAGCTCAGTAACCACCACAGTAGAGAACACTGCTTGTCTCACTTGGATAGAGGAAGCAAGAAAAGATGAGAGCGCATAATACGGTGCGAACTTCTTGCCAGAAGACCACATGGGCACCATGCATGCATCCGTAAGGGGTACATTTTTCAGGAAGGCAGCAGTTGAGGACCCAGCTCATGCAGAGTGAGCAGTGATGGCGCCCAACGGCTCCCTACAATAAATCACATAACAGGTATGAATACAGGTGGAGATAGACTTGGAAAGCTGTTTAGATGAAATGGACAGGCCCTTGGACAAAGAACAAGAAAAGCCTATAAAATTTACACCAAGACTTTGTGTGGTCAATACAGGAGGCCAGCTCCTGATGGATGTTCAGAGTGAGCCATGCCACATGCATAGGATCGGAGTGTGGTTTCAGAACAACGTTGGTAAGTGGACAGGTTCGTCGATGTGGAGCAGAGAGTACCTTAGGGGGAACTCAGGATGAGGACAAAGTGTGACTATCTTTGGTAAATATGGTACAGGGAGGCTCAGCCATGAGGGCAGCAAGCTCCCCAACTCTCCTGGCCAACGTGATGGCCGCTAAAAACGAGACCTTCGACAGACGGCGCCAGAAACACATTGCCAAGGATTGAAACTGCTTCATGAGGCAATTGAGCACACGGTTAAAGTCCCAAATAAGGGCCAGGGAACATACTGATGGGAAGGTGCTCTACAGACCTGTCAATAAATGCTTGGTGATGGGATGCATGAGGAATGAAATCCCATTGTCCACCTGTTGGAACACCACCAGTGCTGCTGCGTGTACCCAAGCAGTATTAAGGCTTTGGCCTGACTATCACAGGTGTAGTATATAGTCAAGGAGGACAGAAAGGGGCATGGTATGAGGCATAAGATTGATGCATGCCCAACCACTAATCGAACCACTTCCACCTACAGAAGTAAGACTTACACATGGACTACTGTCTGCTTTAATTGCAGCATGGGAGGTTTAAGTTGGATATTATGAAAAACTTCCTATCAGGATCATTCAGGATTGAAATAAATGGCCTAGGGAGGCTATGACAACTTAATGAACAATTTTTAAAGAGTTGGTAGGATGGACAACTGTCAGGGATAGTCTAAATCAGGTCGGGTAAAATACAGCCAGTAGGCCATATCCAGCCTGCCAAGCCACAGCATCCAGCCCCTGGCCCCAGTGGGGAGCCTCACACAAGCTCTGTGCCTGCTCCATTCTTCCCTTTCTGGCTCAGAAAAGCAGGCCTAGAACCCTGTTCCCCCCACCCCTGTCCCCCAAGATCTGTGACCTAGGCTGCACAATCCTAGTGACTGGTTTCTAGCCAACAAGGGCATTCTGTTTGAAGCACCCCTCCCGCTCAGGTTCATAGCAGTTCACAGAGGTGCATGGCCCAGTAGGCAGACAGAATACATGAGAAACCAGCTAGGCTACTAGCTGGGAGTCACCCACAGAAGTCTCCCAGACACAGCCTGCCTCTGGCAACAGTCCCTCCCCTCCTCCCTACTCTCTGCCCCTTCTATCCCACAGAACCCAAACCCACTACCCCCCCCACACACACCTATACCCCCTCCTAGACTCTGCACCCCAGTCCCCTGCCCCAAGTCACAGCCCAAACCTCTGCACCCCAGTCCTCTGCCTCAGGTCATAAAAAGCCTCTTTCACCCAAACTCACTCTCAGACCCTGCACCTCAATCCCTTACCCCAAGCTCCCTTCTGTGGCCAACCTCCATCTCAAACCGCACACTTTATTAATGTCATGAACAAGTGTGACCCCTTGACCTCTTTCCAAATTCCGAGAGTGGCCCTTCCATCAAAAATGACTGCCCGCTCCTGGTCTACATAATGCTTTGTCCTGCCATGAGAGCATAAGGGACTTAACTTGAAACACTCAAGGTTCCTTACAGTCCTATGACTCTTAACTTTTCTTCCTGTTAGATCACAACCAAAATACCCTAGGTAGAGATTTCCTGTTTAAAAGTAAATTTTCATTGGGCATTTTAACATTTAAAAATAAATTTCCAAGATGTGACAAATGCAAGACAAAAGGACTTAAACAGATTTAGATAATGCTTATGATTTGTTAATTCATCTCCCTGTAAAACTGTTCTTAAAGTTCTCATTTAAACAGTGGTAGAAAGAACTGAATTAGGAGGAAACTTGAATTCGCAATCTCACTTTCTTAAAGCAGGATTCTGAATAAAATCTCAAAATGAGAAAGTGTTTAAGTCACCTGTTTCAAAGTCAAGATGGGCTTAACCAGTTATGAATGCCCATCATCTGCAAAAACTCTACAACTTCAGAGCCATCTGCTGGTAAAACCAGTAGGGCTGCCATTAAAAATACACATCTGACAGTTAAACTTGTATCAAGAAGAACGGTTTCATCATCCAGTAAAATCACGACGAGCTCATCATCAGGATGAGCAAATTCCAGCAAGGCTTCATAAAAGGAGAATGGGCGGGGCAAGAGAGGAGGAGACTGCTTAGATCATTATGCAAAATACAAAAATTCTACTGGATGCAGCATATGAGAAGAAAACTGAAGTGTGCACAAAAAACTGACAAAATTCATTAGAGTCTTGATGGGTGGAGCAATGAGCACAATGATCCATTAATACTTGACTGTGACAGTAGAATATGGGGTTGTCTATCATGAAGAAACTATTTATAGATCAGGAATGCTTATACAGCAGAATACTGAAAACTAGTAGCAGTAAAAGCTATGCTAGTGAACCAAGAAAGTTACTCACTTGACACATAGTCAAAATGCATCAAAAATTAGAAGAAATCTAGAAAAATTTAAGTACCCAAAACTTATAAACAGTGATCAATTTGATGACTCTTCTAGCCAAAGAATTAACATACAACGCCATCAATAAAAGGAAGTGTTGCTGAAATTGCAAAATACTTCTATAATGACCACATTGCTTCAGCTTCAATGAAGAAAGCAAGAGGTTCTAATTCAGAGGTCAACAACCCCCAAAATCAGAACTCTGGAGTGCCAAAATTTGACCTTTTGATCTCTGTGAGGTCAGAGTGCTGGTGATACTTTTTAAAGTCACTAAGAGACCTCCTTGCAATAGCTACATTAATGAATGAATATACAGAGGGCATTTGACGTTATGGATGATAATGTGATTTGGGCGGTGTTGGGAGTCTTATTGAGTGGATAGCAGACTGATATTGTAGTTGAAGGATATCAACGACAATGTGGACACAGTGGTGAAAACGTGTAGAGAGTTCAGAAGTTGTTTGGGAACCAGTAGAGGTATGAGACAAGGAGATCCGATATCACCAAGTATCTTCATCATGCATCTAAAGATCAAGGAAGAGGCAAAAGGGATATCACAGGATGGGATGAGAATTAACAACTTGAGATTCAAGGATGACAGTTTTTGAGGAAAATGGAGAAGCTAGCAAGAATGGTGCGGGTGCTAAATGAGGAACAGAAGCAGTATGGACCGATTATGAATGTTGATAAAACGAAGACAATGGTATTTGGGGATAAGGAAATAGGACGGAAGATCAGCGTAGATGTGATCAAACTAGAGAACAGAAGTTCACGTATCTGGGGAGCAACATGATGTATGACAGACTGTAAGAAGGAAACATCGACTAGGATAGTAAATGCAAGAGCAAGTCTGAAGGTGATATACCAAGATCCGAAAAAGCAAACCAATTAGACTGGGAACAAAACGGAGCATCTTGGAAGTGTGTGTACTAAGCAGCATGTTGTAACGATGTGCGACATGGGTAATAACGAAAAATTCAAAGAGAAGGATTTTGGTGTTTCAGAGGAGTCATTATAGAAAGATCTGAGAATAGGATGGATGCAAATCGTCACCAATAAGGAATTGTATAGGAAGGTACAGCAGAAAGAGGACCTACTGTAGAAGGTTAAACAATGGAAGCTACAGCTATTTGGGCACATATGCAGAATGAACCATGAGCAAGAAGTCAAGACCCTGGTATTTGGCATAATGGACAGCTCGAATAGGAGAGGCAGACCCCACAGAAAATGGATAGGATAACACAGTAGACTGATGAGGAGCTAGTCTACAAAACCCAAGCTACTCTGCAATGGACAGGGAAAGATAGAAAGAAATAGTGAGAGGCATCGGACACCAGCAGGTGTCGAGTCCATGGTTGCTGTTGTTGACGAATAGGGTCACTAAGGCAAGACTGGTATGAGGTGAGGGCACAGCTCCAGGACAGTAACCTGCAAGAAGGGTTCAGCAGTCAGAGACATGGAGCCTGGTTTAAAGCAGTGGAGACCTGACAGCACATAAGTGGGCAAGACACCAGAGGCTGGATTGAGCTAATTCCCAAGTGATCCGCAGGAGGTGTAACATGGTTACAGGCATCTTTGTTTAAATCAATCCATCCAGATCTCAGTCCTCACCAAACAAAAACTCTTGCATGCTGCAAGCAGACATCAGGCAAGAATGAGATAGTACAGAAACTGGAAAATAAGGTTGCTTATTTGGCTTTTTGGACATGGTTTATACCAAATCAATGTGAACATCTTTCCTGACCCAAGATACCAACAAACAGGGAATTGATCAGGTAAGGTATACCTGGACTAGTCTGACAAAGCATACTCCATACTGCAGAAGGCAGCAAAAATCTCCCTAAAATACTTAATCTGGACTGGGGAACACTTCCTTCATAAGCCCAAGTCTGGTGATGAGTACAAGACAAGACATACTAGTTGGAAAGCAGGAGCTGCCTCTGAGCAACGGTTTCTCATTTTGCACTTATTTCCAGATGAGAACACAGTCTGATGCTTCTGAAGAGGCCAAAAAAAAACTAACATCTGGCCAATACTGCAATGGAGAGTGGGATATTTACTGACCTCAGAGTGTTCCAATCTATGAAGGCAATCCCATTCTCCCTATGGCCGATGAAGAAATGGGATGAAGAGGGAGATTCAGCTTAGCTTCTTCCTCTTCAGCTACTGATGAGACCCTATGTCATTCCAAACCAAACCATAACATCACTGCAGCTGTTCCAACCCTTCAAAGAGGAACAGTAGGGGCAAAAACTTAACTGATTTTAAGACTGAGCATGATGATAAACTTATCAGACCTAAAGGGACTTCAAGAAGTCATCTAATCCAATCCCCCCTGCACTCTTCCATGAGAGCAGTGCAGGTGATGAGAGGTCTGGGATGGAAGTTGGGCACAGATGAAGCAAGGGGTTGAGAGCTGGGGCAGGAGACTGGGATACAGAAGACAGTGCAAGGTCTGGAGAGAGTTTTGGTGCAGGAAAGGATTTTGACCTGAAGAAGGAAGTGTAAGGTGGGGGGTGCAAGTTCTGGGTGGAGGATTGTAACCTGGAGCAGAGGTGCAGAAGGGGTACGTGAGTTCGAGTTGTGGCCTAGTGTCGGAGGGGACTGACCTGAAATAGTGGATTGGGGCATAGGGTCACAGTGTGCTTATGGGCATAGGCATGGGAGTACATAGGTTTTGAGCTGTAACAGGTACACAGAAGGAGAAACAAAATGTTGGGGCCACATGTCATATCTGCCATCTTCACAAGTAGGAACCTACCAAATTCAAAAACACCTATTTTGGTGAATTTCACAGTAAGAGGATTTAAAAAATTAAATTTCTTTATTTCAGCAACTTAACCGGAAATTTCATGGTTCTGTAATTGTGAAGATTTTGATGCAAAAAGGCTTGTGAGGTAGGTAGTTACAAAGTTATTGTGGGAGGGTTGTAGTCAGGATTCTCTAAAAGTTGTGGGCTTGAGCAGCCACTCAGGAGACAGTCAAATGCTGGCCAACTCATTAGAGAGCACACAGATACATTTTTTGTTTCTACTGGTCATGCACAATCACACATGCTTCAATACACAAAAATTTATTATGCGCATGGGGGGAGGGGAAATAGTTATTGTATTACTACCCTTCTGCACTGCAGCTCACAGGTGCTCCACCTTCAGAACTGAGTACCTAGCAGTGGCTCCTGGCCAGGTGCCCAGGTCTGAAGGCAGAGCTGCCACCAGCAGCAATGCAGAAGGATGCGATGGCATGGTACTGTTACTCTTACTTCTGTGCCACTACCTGAAGAACTGAGCCCCCAATCATTAAGCCACCTCTCGCCAACTGGCCATCTCTGAAGGCAACAGCATAGAAGTAAGCGTGGCATGATACAATTTGTGCTCTGGAAGAATTCCACAGAGATTTTAAACAACCTACCCCCCAGCATCAACCATTCCACACAAGAGATATGCTTCCTGACACCACAGTACAAAAATCACTCGAGCCAAGATCTTCCCGGCAGTACAGAGAAGGGAGATGCCCCAGTAATTTCCACAGTCAGCTTTGCTGCCCTTGTTCTCGAACGGCAAGATGACTGAGGCAACCTTAAAGTCTTTGGACATGTCTTCTTCCCAGATGCTGATCAAGATGTTGTGAAAGGCTCCAAGTGACATTGGTCCTGCCACTTTGAAAATTTCAGCAGGGATACCATCCATCCCAGGGGCTTTGCCAGAGCTGGTCTGGCCGATTGCCTTTTTGACCTCATCCATTGTAGGGGGGCAGGTCAAGACTGTCTGTTGTGGGATTCTGAGGGATCTGGTCTAGGGCCACAGGGTTAACAATGGAGGGCCTGTTGAAAAGAATGGTGAAGTGCTCTCTCCACCTATTTTTGATGCTGTTCTTCTCCCTCGGAAGGGTCATGCCATCTGCAGACAGGACAGGTGTAATACTTGGCTTTAAAGGTCCATATATAGCTTTGATAGCACTGAAGAACATCTTGGAGTTATTGGTGTCAGTGTAGTGTTGGACTTCATCAGCTTTACTCTCCCACCCACTCATTTTGCAAAGTGCCATTTGCGCCTGATCCTGAAAGTGTTTGAAATGATCATGTTTGGAGATTGAGAACTGATCGTTTTGCCATAGGAGAAATGTGTTGTTTTTCCTCTGAGAGCTTCATGACGGCCTCATAATTTTCATCAAAACAGTCTTGTTGAACTCTTTTTTCAGTCCTAGTGTTGACTTGGCTGACTCCGTCACCAGGGTTTTGAACTGATCCCACTTTTATGTTGCAGCTTCCCAATGCTGAAGAAGGGTCTGACAGCCTTGAGCTTCTTGCAGTGCAGTGGTGTGATGTGCAACCTAAGGACTGATCTGACGAGTCTATGATCAGTCCAGAACTCAGCTCCCCCCATGGCCCTGGTGATCTTAACATCTCAAATGTCCTGCCTGCAACTGATGACATAATCAGGTGCCACTGTTTTGATCTTGGGTGCATCCATGTGCTCGTGTGTTTATCGGCTTGCCTGAAGAAAGTGTTGGTACCTGTCAGGTCATTTTCTGCACACAAGCTCAGCAGAAGGCCGTCACTGACTTTCTTATTACCAACACCATGATGCCCCAGTGCCCCTTTTCAGGTCCTACAGTCCTTGACGACCCTGGCATTGAAGTCACCCAACAGCAGAAGCTTGTCACTCGGAGGAGTTGCTTTCACAAGATGGTCAAGGTCCTCACAGAAATTCTTTTGCTTCCTTGCTGTTAGTCAGCCTGGGGGCATAAGCGCTGATGACTGTAATGTGGTGACAGGTGTTGAGGGGGAAGTGGAGCTTCATCAGACACTCACTGATGCAAGTTGGTAGGTCAGGAAGCTGGTGCACAAGTGATGTCTTGATGGTGAGTCCCACTCCATGGATTCTGTCTTCATTTTCTGGCCTGCCTTTCCAGAAGAAGGTGTAACCTCCTTTCTGTTCGCAGCTGGATCCTTCCTCTGCCAGTCTGGTCTCATTCAAGGCAGCTATGTCAGTGTTATAATGTGCCAATTCTCTGCTATGAGGGCCATTCTCCTCAGGCCTCAGCATTCTCCCTGTGTCCAAGAGGGCATGAATGTTCCATGCTGCAAATCTCTCTCTTTTTACTGTTTTTCAACCGTTGTGAGGGTAGAACTGAGAGCTGCGGCATGCTGGCCATTTTGGTTGGGACGAGCAATTTTTGGGACACCTTTTCTAGTCCACTCCCTCATTTTGAGGGTAAGCAGTGCTGTTCCTAAAAAAAGCCTGCTCAGTCACCTGGGATGCTGCTGAATTCCTGTCATCCCAGGGTCACAGTTGAGCGACCAAAGTCCACAGGCTGCCTACATGCAGATTTGGAGCTACAACTCCCAGTGGTCACTGCCACCTGTCGCTCCACCCCTCCACCTTCACCGGAGGACTTTGAGGTAGACAGAAGTGATGAGAATGAGCAAAGAACCTGTGCGGGAGAATGTTTAAAGTGGAAAAGCTGTTGCACAGGGGCAGTTCCACTCTCTTGACCTCAGAACCCTGGTTCCAGTGGTACCAAAAGCCATCATGGCTGGGACTTCCTAGGCTACAGTGGATGGCCATGCCGTCTTTGGTGCCTTGTCATGCCCTTTACTCTCCACAGAGCATTGCAGAACCGCCTTCCTGGTCATTGGATCTTGCTGTTGATCTCATCCGCCCACTCCACCAGGGCTGACTTTGCATTCCGGGATAGGCAATTCCCTGTCTCACCACAGGTTTCAGACCTGCCAGCTACCCTCACCTGGTTTAGCCTACCTGTTCAAGTGGTTTATTGGGGCATGGCCACTGCATGCTACAGCTTCTTGGAGCTACAGGTGAGAACTGGGTGCCATGTGGAGACCAAAGGTGCATGAACTGTCCCCAAAGAGACACGACAAGTCCCCGCACCAGAGGTACTACCCCTCCCTGGACACCCTATACACCATATCCATAGATATGGTACCCACAGATGTGGGCGCAACAGAAGAATGAGAAGCACTGGTCTATGTATATGGCAAATCAGAGGTAAAATGTATTTTGGGGGAACTCAAGTAATGTAGACCAGTATTTCTCAACTTGGGGACTGCAGCCCCTGTTGACAGGGGCAACACAGGACAAATTTGGGTGGGGAGGAAATCGCAAATGCACAGAGCTACTCAGGTCCCCATGCTGCAAGATTCTCCAAAAAGCAAAATTATATGGTTCATCCAGCCATTTCCAGCTCATGTTTCAGACTAGACTCACACATGAAAAACAAGTATCCCACTGAAATAGAAGTAAAATGCTTATATTCCACCTGATTTCATAAACGTGGTAAAAAAGAGAAAATAAGCCAATTTTCAATAACATCACGTATGAACATTTCTGTATTTGTGTTTCATTTTGTAAGCAAACAGTTGGTGCGTGTATGGCAAATCATGCTCCTGAAAGGGGTACAGTGGTCTGGGAAGGTTGAGAACCACTGTTTCAGTATCAGTCTGTCCCAGTGTCCTGTCTTCTAACTGGCCTATGCCTGGTGCTTCAGAAAGAATGAATCCAAAAGAGAAATTATTGAGCTTCTTGGAGTCAGAGGTTAGGGAAACCCAGAGGTCAGGATTTCATCTCTGACCATCTCGGCTAATAGCCGAGGAACTTAAGAGTTTTTTTTAAGCCTACAACATCCCCTGCACAGATTGATCATACCTCCTCAGGTTTACTTTAAGCCTGTTAATTTCACTGAGTAACCCCTGGTTCTTGTAATATGTGAAGGAGTAAAATACCACTTCTTTATAAAAGTTCCTCAGTATCATTCATGATTGTATAGACCTCTGGCATACTCCTCCCCATTAATCGCTTTTCCAAGATGAAAATCCCTGTCCTTTTCACCTTGCCTCACATGGAAAGCTGTTCCATTCCCTTCAGAAATTTTTGCTGCTCTTTGCTGTAACTTTTCCAGTTCTAAAGCATCTTTTTTTGAGCCAGGGCAATCAGAATTGCACAGAGCATTCAAGGAGTGAGTTTATCATGGATTTATATAGTGACATTATTTATCACTTTCCAAATGGTTCATAAACATTTAGCTAGCTTTTTGACTACTGCTGCACATTGAACAAATGTTTTCAAACAAACCATCTATGATAGTCCTAGGGATGTAAAAGGTTAAACAATTAAGTGGTTAATCAATACTCATTAGGCTTACTGCTAACCAGACCTTAACTGTTAACCCTGGCAGTGAGCAGGGTGGGCTGGCAGACCTGCTCAGCTAACCTGCATTGATCTGCAGGAGGAACCCCAGTTGTACCAGTCAGAGTGGCCTCAGTCAAACCATACAATTTTATTTATTTAACATGTTAACTATTTAACAGATTTATATCCCTAGATAATTCCAGGAACTTTCTTGAGTGGTTAAGGCTAACAGACTCCATTGTTTTCTATGTACTAGTTGGAAAGCTACGTTTTCCAATGTGCATTACTTTGTACTTAGTAACACTGAATGTCATCTGCCATTTTGTGGCCTGTTCATTCAGTTCTGAGAAATCCCTTTTTAACACCTGAGCTTACTTTGGACTTCACTATCATGATTAGTTTTGTATCATCTGGGAAGAGGTGAATAAGGGGGTGGCAAAATCTGCATATTATTTACCAATACACTGAACAGTATTATTCCACTACAGATCCCCCTGGGGGACACTATGATTTAGCTCTCCCCATTCCAAAAACTGAACCTTTATTTTTGCCTTTGCTTTTGGTCTTTTATTCATTTACTGGGCCAGAAAAGTCTCCCTTATACCATGACTCATTATTTTGCTTAAGAGTCTTTGTCAATGGACCTTGTCAAAAGCTGTCTGAAAGTCCAAGTATACTATATTAACTTGTCCATGTCTTCACTGACCCACTCAAACCATTTGAATAGATTGGCAAGTTAAGATTTTCCTTTACAAAAGCCACATTGACTCTTACACAACATATTATGTTCATCTAGGTATCTGGCAATTCTGTTCTTTACAATTTCAGCCAATCAGCCAGTAATTGCCAGCAACAGCTCTAGAGGCTTTTTCAAAAATGCTAGCGCCATGTTCACTAACTTCCAGTCATCCAGCACAGAAGCCGACTGAAGTGATCAATTACATACCACAGATAGTTTTGCAATGTCATATATAAGTTCCTTCACAGCTCTTGGGTGAACGCCATCTGGTCCTTATCACTGTTTATCAATGTGTTCTAACACCTCTACTGACATCCATCTGGACAGTTCCTCAGATTTGTCACCTACAAAGAATGGCTTAGGCATGAGACACACTCATCCTCTGCAGTAAAGACCAGTGTAAAAAAATTATTTAGTTTCTCCACAGTGGACTTTTCTTCTTCTACTGTCCAGTGACCCCACTGATCTTTGGCAGGTTTCCTACCTTTCATGTATTTTTTTTTTTTTAAATTGCTGTTCATGTGTGTCTCTTTTGGTAGTTGCTCTTCATATCATATTTACACTTGCTAGAATTTATGGTCCTTTTTATTTTCTTCAATAGGATATGATTTCAAATTTTTAAAGCAGGCCTTTCTGATTCTTCTCTTTTGTCATTTAGCCAGGGTGACATTTTTCTTACTCTTACTATATTTTTAATTTGAGATATACATTTAATTTCACAAAATTACACTCAGTTCAAATACCAGACTTCATGGTGGTATGGCTGATGACAGGATTCCAAAGACAACTGCAGAATGGAAGAAACTAGTCACCATCCTGACCTTCCCCATGCTAAAAGAATATAATATGGAGAGTCAGTAACACCACCCACTTTCCCATACCTAACAATATACCCCTTTAAGTGACATCTGTGATTAGGAGACCAAGTTGGAATTCTTCAGCAGTTGGCACTAATTAGCACAGCTATAATCTTCAAGGCTCCACCCAGAAGAGTATCATCAGAGAGGAATGGAGAAGGGGCAGATCATAGAGCTGGGTTCATAACACCTTTTCAGTGCCCACTACAACAGAGCTCTGCCCCTGAGTTAAAAACGGTGATGCCTGATGTAAGGGGAGCCTTCAAGGACAAGAGCTATACACAAGTTACCAAGTAAGACGCCCATTCTCAGAATGGAACAATCAAAAGAAAGGATTCATTAGGAAGAAAGGCATATATCTTCTACTACTTCTTCCAGGGCTCCTAATCAGCACCTTGCTTGCCTCCAGCATCAATCCACTTTAGTGGATGATAGATTAGGGGACTACCATTGCCTGCCAAATTCAAGAAACTCCCTGGGTATGCTCCCTCCTGAGCACAAATTTCAAATTTAAGAAAACTGGAAACACATACCTTCTTCCTGTGTTGTGTTCACAGCAAGGAAGAAGAGACAAGGGAACCAGAGCAGCACCATTCCTGGCAAAAACAACAAGGCCTGTGTGACCTTATAAATTAAACAGATAATTTAGAACATAAGCTTTTGTGGGCTAAGACCCACTTTGCCAGATGCATCTGATGAAGTGGGTCTTAGCCCACGAAAGCTTATGCTCTAAATTATCTGTTAGTCTATACAGCACCACAGCCCTTCTCATTGTTTTTGCAGATACAGACCAACAGCTACCCCCGATACTTGTTATCATTCCCAGCAGCACCCCTCCGAGTTGAGCCTCAGACATCTTTGGATCAGTAGCCACTACTGTCACAATGACAAACCAGATGGTTCATCAGACAACTATGAAGTGGAAGATGAGAAGGAAAATGGGCATGCTAATGGAAGTGAAAGATGACGACAAACCCAGGGCATTCAACATCTTGAGAATGATCAACTACAGGGGCTGCCTGAGGAGTAAGACTCCCTGATGGTCTCCTACAAGGAAAAGGAGACATTTTAAAATTTCTCTCTTTTCTGTTAGAAACTGGAAGGGGTCAGCATTGTTGGCAAGTTATAAACAGTAAGTTCAAAAATAGGTATCACCAACATTCATTGACAAGGAACCCATATGTACTTTAACATGTGTGGTCAGCAGTCTGAGGTTTCTAGGCGTCAACCTGCAAAGATTAAAAAAACCTGAGACATCTCGATGTATTTCTGAAAGAGAGTTTTAAAATGTATATTACATCCAGCAGCACATTTGCCTTCCTGATACTTTCAGAAACTAAAGAGAGCTTCACAGTGCCTTTTATTTTTACAGACTGTTTACACTTGGAAGTTACCTAAATAGCTATTCTATAATGATTATTTCAGTACCAGCCCCTATGTCGGCACTTATTCCCAAGTAAGAGTGCCCACACAGGGCTCACAGCAACGTAACTATTCCAAAATAATGACTCTAGAATAATTACTTCCATTATCTTTTGAATGTAGACCAGCCCTGAGCTTTCTATAAACAGTAAATGCTCTGGGCTTCAGAGCAGTAAGGGCTCGTGAAAAAGTCAGAAACCTGATACAACCGTAATCACATCACCACTAGCACATTTCCACAATACAGCTATGCTCTGAACATCTGAAAATCCAAATAAGAATCAAAAACAAGAAAAAAAATAATTTCAGGTAACATAGGGTGAAGGTTCTTGTTACTGCTTACAGAGGTGAGTTTTAAAGTTAAAAGGGTGAGTTTCCAGCAAACTACAAGATGTTCCAGCCACATTAAATAAAAGGGACAGAAGGCACAAATCAACGGGTGTCAAAAGGTGACAAACCTCAGAAGGAGGATGAGGAAGCAGAAAGTGAATAAAAAGAAGAGGCAGAAAGGGTGGGTGTTAAAGTTTATGTAGGGCCTTCTATGAGGATTGTGTTTATATTTTGTATTCAGAATAGGAAGCCACAGGAGGATCACAGTAACATTAAGTCACAGAAAAGCAAACTGACTTTGGCAGCAGCATTTCAAACTGACTGGAAGGAAGACAAACAAGAGACCAGATGAGAAATTACTATAAAAAAGGCAAGAAGTGACCAGCATACAGGTTTTAGCAATCAATACAGGACAAATTTTGAACAAGGAAGCATCAGTTGTTTGCACAAAAGACTTAGCATGGGACAAAGTAGAATTAAAGATCACAGCAAGATTACAGGTTGAGACAAGAAAGAGTGGAATTATGAAAGGAAACAGAATAAGAAGTAGGAGAAAAAGTGAGAGTGTCGACTATCAGTAAATAGTTATTTGAGCATCCTGTCAAGACACATCCTCATTACTGGAATGCACAGACCTGTACTACTAACACAGAAATTGAGACAGCTAACATGGACATCTTGGGTGTCCATCCACAAAGCATGCTAAAACTGATAGTGGATATGGAAGTGTCATTAGTATACAGAGTGATAATGAATTTGTAGATGGCGATGAAGTCAAAAAGAGGAAAGTACACAGAAAAATAATAAAAAAAGCCAGAAGACAGACTGCCAACAGCAAACAGAAAAAGAAAAATGAAAAACTGTTCAAAGAAAATTAAGTTGGCAGCAACTCTAGCTATCTGTAGGACAGACACCCTGTCTGCTCAATACTGCATCCCAGAAGAAAGAAAAAAGAGAAATCAAATATCAAGAGGCTTAAGGCATCAACCACCTCAAAAGCACCAAAAAGACAAAACTCTGTGACACATCCCCTTCCCCCATACACACTATAATATCAGCACACCTGAGACCACATAATCAAAGACAGTCCCTCATCTACTTCGATCAGAGCAGAAAACACACCCGGGTCCACTTACACTCCTACAAAGTCACCCTCTGGCACACACACTTCATCTATCACCATGCAGCAGAAATGGACTCAACACATACTTCCCCACACACGTTGCAATACCCTAGACACTGCTCTGAAACCCTCTCTCCACAGCAGCTTCACCGATGGTAACACGGATGCAGCACTCTCAAAGTTCCCCCACAGCCTTGGATTTAACACAATGTGGACTAGCCACATTCAGAGCGGGACGAACTTACCTCCCACACTGCTGCACAGCGGATGCCCAGAACCCCCACCCAGCACACACGCCACTCCAGGAGCGGCTCTAGTCTTGCCAAGTGGGAGATTGGAATGAGAAGAGAAGAGGGTGTGGAACAGCCGGCGCCCCGCGGCCTGCATCCTGCACACACAATATCACTACCACCGGCTGCACTTCTCCGTCCCCCGCAGCTCCCGTCTGAAGCGCTCCCGCAGGCCCGGGGTCTTCCGTCCAACGGGCCAGGGCCAAAGCCTGCCCCTCCCCAAGCCCCGCACAGGCCCCGACCTCCCCCTACAGGCCTCAGCTTTGCTCCTCCCCCACACACAGGCCCCAGGTCTCCCCCGCAGGCCCAGGCCACAGCCTCGTTCCCGTCCCTAGCGGGGCCCGTTCCTCCCACCGCCAAGAGGCGAGCCCGGCCTGGCCGCAGCCTACCCACATAGCTCCCCCAGCCCAGCCAGACCTCACCTGTCGACGGGTCCGGCAGGGCCTCGGCAGCGGGAGGGTAACGGCTCCGCAGCGCGCACAACAAGCCTCTCACAGCACCGCTGCACACGCCCCCACCCCGCCCATCGACCTGCATTGGTCACTTAGCGCACGTGGCTGACGCCCTATTGGAGCAACATTCAGTCCGTCAAGCGCGCCCCCAGGGGCGGGTTCTCCCAGCAGGCAGGAGCAGGGACTGGTAGGCCGGCCGGTCGGTCACCGGAGCGGGGGAAGCGGCGATACGCTGAGGGGGAGGAGCCGGGTTTGGCGGGGAGCCCAGGTGACTCTTGGTTACCCGGGCTGCCTGTGCCCTGGCGCTCTTACGGGCCCGGGAGCGCGTGGGGCTGGGTAAGGGTCCAGATCAGTCCTGTTTGAATGCTCAGCTGACCCAAAGCTGCTCCCACTACTTAGGTACATCACAGAACCGTAGAGTCCTAGAGCTGGAAGGGACCTCAGCAAGTCATCAAGTATACCCCTGCCTGAAGCTGGATTAACCCCAACTAACTCATCCCAACGGGGGCCTTGTCAAGATGGGACTTAAAAACCTCCAGATGGCGATTCCACCGTCTCTGTTGGTAACACATTCCAGTGCTTCACCACCCTCCCGGGGAACTAGTTTTTCCTAATAGCCAAAGTACACCTCCTGCACTGTAACTTCAGACCATTGCTCCTTGTTCTGCCATCTGTCACCATTGAAAAGAGCCTCTCTCCAGCCTCCTTAGAGCCCCCGTCAGGAAGTTGAAGGCTGCTATCAAATCACCCCTCAGTCTTCTCTTCTGTAAACTAAATAAGCCCAAGTCCCTCAGCCTCTCCCAACAGGTTAAGTGTTCCAGCCCCCTAATCATTTTCATTGCCCTCCACTGGACCCACTCTGATGCATCCACATCCTTTCTATACTTGGGGGCCCAGAACTGGATGCAATACTCCAGATGAGGCCTCACCAGTGCCAAATAGAGGGGAATAATAACTTTTCTAGATGAGCTGGAAGTGCTTCTCCTAATGCACTTCAATATGCCATTAGTTTTCTTGGCTACAAGGGCACCATGTTGATTCATATCCATGTTCTCTGACACATGTAGCTGCTAGCCTTAGAAGGGTACAGCCTTCTTTTCTGTGGCTACTGATGTTCAGCCTTCCTCTACTCCCAAGCATTTCTGGCCAAAGTAGAATCATGGGCACACTAAGCACTCTTTCATAGGACTGAGCAAGTAGGAATCTTTCTGCTTTTCACACACCTGTTTGGTCCCAGTTCTACTTGTATTGATAGAACAGGACTCAAGCTATACATTTTCACAGCAATAGGATAAGGGTGAAAAGCTACAAAATGGAATCATTTAAAAGCTCCAGCTGCATTCACTGATATCAAGAGGTATGATTGAGTGATATAATCCCTTTGTGCGTGTGGGTGGGGGAGCAATATCAAAGCATAGGACAAAAAGAATAGATGGTTATTGATCAACAGTAAAAGTCACAGAGAGGCAGCTGTATTAGCCTGTGTCTTCCCAAAGCAAAAAAAAAACAAAACAGTCTTGTAGCACTTTAAAGACTAACAAAATGATTTATTAAGTGATAAAGTCAATGGTTATGCTCTGCTATGTCTAAGATGAACATGAGAGACACTATACAACAGAAACTGTTGACCTGCTCTTTCATACAGGCTAAGACCACTTTCTGTAATGAGCTTAAGGACCATAATGATTCAAGATTTTTCTTCTCCTGTATCCCTTCATCCTCCATGATACAATTTGGGGGAAAGAATTACCCTGTAAACCTGAATATTTCTTGTAGTCAGAGGCAGTTAACACTTTGAATTTGTGCTTAGCCCCTATGCAAAGAATCTGTGAGGAGCCATAACATTTCACCAATCTTACAGGGAAGGAATTTTTTTTCACAGACCTGGTGAGGAAGGCAATTCCTTGCATGACAAATATAAGTTTAGGTCTTCGGGACTGTAGATATCTAATGGACTTGCAAAGATTCATTTTGACACAAAACATTGGACAGGCTAAACAAAGGACACCAAAAAATGGCTAGCACTTCATATAATGTGGATTTTTTTCCTTTCATAAATAAGACATTCTATAACCTCAAATGCAAGACTCTGTATTACTGCAATAATAAATAAATAATTTAGACCTTTAAATATGAGTTTGTGCAAAAGTTGTGCTGAATGGAAGTAAATTTTGATCTAACATGAAGGGTGTAAATTTGAGGTATCCTGACACACTCACACATATATATAGCATGTGTGTGACATATCCCTATATAGTATATAAATATGTGGAATTATTTTATGCACTTAGATTATTTACCCTATTATTTTTGAACATCTCAAATTCAGACACTAAAAGTGCACAGAAGTTATTTAAGCTATTATTAAATTTAAGAAATTCCAGTTTTTCTTGTTACTTGTTTTGTGTAATAAATTCCCAGTATTTTTGGAGCAATAATACCTATTTTAGCAAAGTAGGTGGTCTCTGAATCCCATTTAACTCTTCAAGCTGTAAAGTGCCACTCTAACCTCCTATGTTCAGGACTGTAAGGCTATGTCCACACAGCACCCTAAACTCAAAATAAGATGTGCAATTTGTGCTATGCAAATTGCATATCTTATTTCAAAATAGGCTATTTTCAAAGCATGCACCAAATGATAATGATATCATCAATGTACTGTAAGTTAAAGAGGGATAATAGGGGATAGGAGCTGAGGAAACTTTGTTCTAAATCAGCCATAAAAATGTTAGCATACTGTGGGGCCATGCAGGTGCCCATAGCAGTGCCACTTATCTGGAGGTATAAATTGTCCCCAAATCAGAAATAGTTGTGGGTGAGGACAAAGTTTCATAACTCAGCCACCAGATGTGCCACGATAACATCTAAGATAGTGTTTCTAATCTCCTGTAGTCCATCTTCATGTGGAATATTGGTGTAGAGAGTTTCTACATCCATGGTGGCAAGGATGGTATTTTCAGGAATGTTTTGGATTTTCTGTAATTTCCTTAGGAAGTCAGTGGTATCTCGGAGATAGCTAGGAGTCCTGGGCCGTGTCTACACGTGCACGCTACTTCGAAGTAGCGGCGCCAACTTCGAAATAGTGCCCGTCACAGCTACACGTGTTGGGTGCTATTTCGAAGTTGAAATCGACGTTAGGTGGCGAGACGTCGAAGTCGCTAACCCCACGAGGGGATGGGAATAGCGCCCTACTTCGAAGTTGAACGTCGAAGTAGGGCACATGTAGACGATCTGTGTCCCACACCACCGAAATAGCGGGGTCCGCCATGGCGGCCATCAGCTGAGGGGTTGAGAGACGCTCTCTCTCCAGCCCCTGCGGGGCTCTATGGTCATCGTGTGCAGCAGCCCTTAGCCCAGGGCTTCTGGCTGCTGCTGCGGCAGCTGGGGATCCATGCTGCATGCACAGGGTCTGCAACCAGTTGTCAGCTCTGTGGATCTTGTGTTGTTTAGTGCAAGTGTGTCTGGGAGGGGCCCCTTAAGGGAGCGGCTTGCTGTTGAGTCCACCCTGTGACCCTGTCTGCAGCTGTTCCTGGCACCCTTATTTCCATGTGTGCTACTTTGGCGTGTAGACGTTCCCTCGCAGCGCCTATTTCGATGTGGTGCTGCCCAACGTCGAAGTTGAACGTCGACGTTGCCAGCCCTGGAGGACGTGTAGACGTTATTCATCGCTACATCGAAATAAGCTATTTCGATGTAGCGTGCACGTGTAGACGTAGCCCTGCTAGCATAGGGTTTGAGGAAGGAGTCTACACAGCTGGATAGTCCTGTAGCAAGGGTGCTAATCCCTGAAATGCCTTTGCACCTTGGCCTCAATAGAGATAGCAATTACCTTGCACACTGCATCTTTGATATTCAGTGACCTCATGCAACTCACTTAACTTAATAGACACTAGCAGTAACTAATTTTCTATCCCCTCTTCCCCCTTTCACTTCCCCTTTTTGTCCAATGTAGCTGATTTGTCAGTTTTTATTTAATTTTTTCTGTCCTTCTGTTAAATTCTCATTATGCCAGTTTACTTCTAACAGAATTTCCAGATCTCAAGAAGTGGGTCTGTCTCATGAAAGCTCATCACCTAATAAATAATTTTGCTAGTCTTTAAAGTGCTACAAGACTGCTTTTTTGTTTTATCAAATTAAAGTGATGGGAAGGAACATCATATCAGAGTTTAGTAAAGATTCTGCTCACTGATGGAGGGAAGAGACTGCTCCACCTGTCCTTTTTTTCTCCCTTATGATTACTATATGTACACTGGGGAAACTCAACATTCTGTACATCCTAATGTTAAATCCTGAACTACCTTCCAAAGCTCCTTAAAAATGCTAAAGATGTTGTTGTCACACTCTCTGTGCTTGGCTTGTGGATATTAATATGCATAACTCGAAAACATTTTAGACAAAATGCATTATGTGACTTATAGTTTTTAAAATTGCAGTCTACTGTGTATATTCTGTTTTTGTGCATTTATCACTCTTTGTATAGTGTAATACGGTCAGGTCAGACCCCAGCTGGAAGGGTAAAAGGCAGCTCAGGACACAGCCTGCGCTAGGGGAAGAACAGAAAGGGCCAGTTAAGCTTGCAGGTGGAGACAGTAGGGAGTGGCAGCAGGTACAATGAGGGCTGGCTGACCTCACTGCTGGAGCACTGGCAGAGCTTAAAAAGCAGTGCCAGCCAGGGGAGAGGGGAGAGAAAAAGAGATGAGGTGAACAAGGTAGGAAGGTGCAGATAGGAGGAGAGATGACAGATAATGAGAACAAGTAACATCCACAAGAGACGCGGGGAGAAAGAGGTAGTAGCTCAGTGGGAGAGTGCCTGAGCTCCTCTCCCCCAATGAGACGGAAGGCCAAGGGGGAAAGGGCTGACCAGCTCACCCAGACTGGCAAAATTCCTCTGCGTGACCATGGCTGTGTCTACACGTGCCCCAAACTTCGAAATGGCCATGCAAATGGCCATTTCGAAGTTTACTAATGAAGCGCTGAAATGCATATTCAGCGCTTCATTAGCATGCGGGCGGCAGCCGCGCTTCGAAATTGACGCTCCTTGCCGCCGCGCGGCGCGTCCAGACGGGGCTCCTTTTCGAAAGGACGCCGCCTACTTCGAAGTCCCCTTATTCCCATGAGCTCATGGGAATATGGGGACTTCGAAGTAGGCAGCATCCTTTCGAAAAGGAGCCCCGTCTGGACGCGCCGCATGAGGTGCAGCCCAGCAGACAGACATACTAACTTTGTCTGCCACAGTAACAGGTGTGGCACTATTGTAATGAAATGTAGCTGGAATGTGAGTATGCAACTCCTAGCTTTACAGCTGATGGCTGCTGCTTTTCATTTTGGCTGCAGAGGAGGCCTTTCAATATGGTTATAGAAAAACCACATTGTTATAGTGTTAACGTTACCTGTCACTAATAGCACCAGTTGATGAAGTAAATCATCCTACTTGGCCTACTAGTGACAAGTAACCCCTTTTTCCCATCCTTCTTTTGCCCCCTCCCTCCCTGCTATATAAACCTTGATTCTATTTGTCTACTCCAATCATCTGAAGAAGTGTGTCTGACCCATCAAAACTCATGACCTAATAAACTTGTTAGTCTCTAAGATGCTACAAGACTGCTTGTTGTTTGTGAAGTTACAGGCTAACATGGCTATCCTCTGAGTCTGATTTTAATGATGCATACCCACAACTTAGTGCAGAAGGTATACAGGTCTTTATAATCCATTTGGACCACTAAACTTTATCACATGTCAATGCCACATTGAGTCTTGAGAATGGCTTACAACATGACATTTTCATGCCTTAATGACACTTTATATCACAATCTCTAGTTCAGCAGTTTCTGGTCTGGTAAAATCTGTGGTCTGGTGTGATTTTAATTAGCTAGGTGTCCACTTATCATGACTGCGGCCAAGTTCCCTGCTGTCCCATAAAATTTGTTTACACACACCAGTCCTGGCTCTCAGTGTTCTATGCTGTTTTTAGCTCTAATTTAGTCCTTTTAAAAGACTAGTAAACAGTGGAAGTTTTGGAATGCTGCTAGACAATACTTACCTCCCATGGTTTGGCAAATTTTCTGTTCTGACACCAGTCAGGTCTTGAGAGTGCTGGACTAGAGAGGTTCAACCTCTATAGCTTGCTATTTCAGTGCAAAAAAAGATAGTGTTGTGTAAAGTTCTGACAATAATTTGAAGGAACACCACCATTTTCTGCACCGTGTTATGATTTTAAGGAAGTCATGCTGTTTTGGTGGAACATTTTCATTTTGTGTTGTGAAGCTCTAATGCTATATGATGACACGTCTGTGCAATGCCTTCATGTTGCACTAGGATGTGACATTTTAAAAAATGTATTGGTTGTTCATCATAACCCAATTAAACACGCCTAGTCTTTAAAGCCAAGATAACTAGTCTGATGTAATCTTTACTCCTGCAATAATCTGAAATTACCTCATCTCTGTCTGGATTACAAAAGTCAACAAACCGTGATTTAAAGATTTCAAATTACAGAGACTCCATGTACTCTATTCAAGCCAGCAAGACACTCATGCCCCTTGCTGCAGAGGAAGGCAAAACAAACAAACATATGAAACAAAACCCCGCCCAGAGTCTCTGACCATCTGACACAAGGACAAATTCCTTCATGAACCAAAATATGGCAATCAGTTAGACCTTGAACATGTGGATGAGACCCACCCACTCAAGTCAGACATCTAGGAAAGAATTCTATGTAATAACCGAGATCCTTCCCCATTTAGTGTCCCATCTGCGACCACGGGAAATATTTGCTAACAGCAGACACAGATGGGCCATATGTCATTGTAGGCAATTTCATCAGATCATTCTCTTGATAAAGTCATTAAAGTATATCTTGAAACAAATGAGGTTTTTGCTCCTACTACTCCCCTTAGAAAGGTATTCCATAACCTCACTCTGATGGTTCCTAGGCATCCTTCAGTCTGCGTAGACTATGGATCGCGCCCTTCGTAACTCCATTTAAGATTGTCATTTACAGCGTTGGCTGTGACTGTGGAGGCCTACACGAGAGTGACAGTCCTTGCTACATCTGCTGCATATGCAGTGGGTGTCCTTGCTGTCCTTTCTACGGGCTCACTTCTCCTCTCCCAGCTATCTGATCTTCATCTCGCTCTTCTGAAGGCCCTTGTGTAGTTCCTGCTTCCAGATGCTGCGGTCGTATGACAGCTCTTCCCAACTATCTGGGTTGATATCTACCTCCTTGAGGTCCCTCTTACAGATGTCTTTGTAGCGCAATTTGGGGCATGCGGGAGGTTTTTTGCCAGAGGCTAGCTCACTGTACAGGATGTCTTTTGGGATCCTTCCATCATTCATCCTGTTGATGTGGCCAAGTCAGCGGAGCCACTGCTGCCTGAGGAGAGTATGCACGGTTGGAATTCCAGCTTGCTCGAGGACGGCGTTGTTGGGCACTCTGTCCTTCCCCGATATCCCAAGAATGTGCCTGAGGCAGCGCAAGTGAAAGACATTCAGCCTCTTTTCCTGGCAGGCGTACAAGGTCCAAGACTCGCTGCCGTAGAGGAGGGTGCTGAGGATGCAGGCTCTGTAGACTTGCATTTTAGCGTGAGTGTACAGCTTGTTGTTGTTCCACACTCTCTTGCTAAGTCTGAACAGAGTTATGGCTGCTTTTCCAATCCTCCTGTTTAGCTCAGTCTCCAGCGACAGGGTGTCAGTGATGGTGGACCCGAGGTAAGTAAACTTGTGGATGACCTCTAGTATGTAGCTGTCAATCCTGATTGATTGAGGTTCAGCAATGTCCTGACCAAGTACGTTTGTCTTCTCTAGGCTGATGGTAAGCCCGAAGACCTTGCATGCTTTGGAGGACTGATCCAGCAGTTTTTGAAGCTGGCCTTCTGTGTGTGTCACAACAGCAGCATTGTCTGCGAACAGCATGTCTCTAATGAGCACTTCCCGCACCTTCGACTTAGCCTTCAGCCTTGCAAGATTAAACAGTTTCCCGTCAGATCTTGTGTGCAAAAAGATGCCCTCTGTTGAGGATCCAAAGGCATGCTTCAGGAGGAGTGCGAAGAAGATCCCGAACAATGTCAGAGCAAGGACGGATCCTTGTTTGACGCCACTCCTGATACTGAAAGCATCCAATGATGTGCTGTCATATTGGATGGTTCCTCTCGTGACTTTGTGGAAAGACTGGATCATCTTGAGTAGCCGTGGTGGACAGCCTATCCTGTGGAGCAATTTAAACAGTCCATCCCTACTGACTGAGTCGAAAGCCTTCATCAGGTCGACGAAGGCAACATAGAGTGGCTTCCTCTGCTCCCTGCATTTCTCCTGCAGCTGCCTCAGGGAGAAGATCATGTTAATTGGAGATCTCTCGGCACGGAATCCACACTGGGATTCAGGCTACACCCTCTCAGCGAGCTTCTGGAGTCTGCTGAGGATGACATGAGCGAACAATTTACCAGTGATGCTTAGGAGGGAGTTTCCACGGTAATTGTTACAGTCACTTCTGTCTCCTTTGTTCTTACACAAGATTACAATGTTGGCATCCCACATATCCTGTGGAACCTCACCCGCTCTCCAACACAGGCATAGCAGCTCATGTAGGGATTCCAGGAGCGTGTCCAAGGCACGCTTGATTACCTCTGGTGGTATACCATTGTGGCCTGGGGCCTTTCCCACTGCAGTGCTGTCAATAGCTTTCTTCAATTCGACCACATTTGGTTTCTGGTCCAGCTCGTCCATGACTGACAAGAGCTCGATGGCGTTGAGGGCTGTATCAACCACAGTGTTCTCGCATGAGTACAGCTCGGAGTAGTGATCGACCCATCGCTCCATCTGTTTGGCTTTGTCAGTGATGACTTCACCATATTTGGATTTTAAAGGTACTGTCTTGTTCTGGATGGGTCCCATTGCCTTCTTTATGCCCTTGTACATTCCCCTGAGATTACCAGAGTCAGTACAGGTCTGGATACTGCTGCATAGCTTAAGCCAGTAGTTGTTAGCACAGTGCCTGGCTGTCTGCTGTACTATTTTTCTGGCTACTCTGCGTGCTTGCTGTGTACTCTGACTCAGTGAGCTAAAATCATCTAATTGGAGTTAGCTTCGAACCAGTTGTTTGTGTTTCTAGCTCTTCTTCCAAACACTGACAAGGCTGTATTGTAGATTGTGTCCCTCAGATGGTGCCATCTGGATGTCGCATCAGCACCCACAGAGCTGCTGCGCAGATTCTCCTCAAGGGTCTCTCTGACCATTTCAGCTTTTTCTGAGTTTGCCATCTTTCTGGCATGAATGTGGGGCCTTCCAGTTGGTTTAGAATGGTGCAGCTTCTTGGGTCTCAGCTTGAGCTTGGAGCAGACTAGCGAATGATCTGTATCGCAGTCGGCACTATGGTAGCTGCATGTCAGGAGGACGTTTTTGACATTGTCATGTCTGGTGATGACCAAGTCTAACTGGTACCAGTGTTTCGAGCGTGGGTGTCTCCATGACACTCTATGCTGTGGCTTGGTTCAGAAAAATGTGTCCGTGATGCACAGATTGTGGTACGTGCAAAGTTTGAGGAGACGCTGTCTGTTGTCATTCATTTTTCCCACACCGAAGTGACCTAGGCAAGAGGGCCATGAGTCACGATCGGCTCCAACTCTTGCATTGAAATCACCCAAAACGTACAATTGATCATGAACAGGTATTTGCACTCTGGCGGCACTAAGCTCGTCATAGAACTTGTCCTTTGCTTCTAGTGTGGCATTCAGGGTTGGAGCGTAAGTGCTGATCAGGTGGACAGGACTGGCGCAGGTTTGAAGTTTGACCTGAAGGAGTCTTTCTGATCCGCCCGTGACGAGTTCCACCATTTGCAGAAGGGTGTTTCTGATGGCAAAGCTGACACCGTGCTCCCTGTGTTCCTCTTGGGCTTTGCCCTGCCAGAAAAAGGTGTAGCCCTTTTCCTTTAGGGATCTGGAAGCTGCAAGTTGCGTCTCCTGCAAAGTGGCGATGTCAACTTGGAGCCTCTTCAGTTCCTTGTTGATGACAGCAGTCTTTTGGGTGTCGCTGATGTCCTGAAGATCTTCAGTCAAACCGGTCAACATGGTCCGTACATTCCAACAAGCAAGCTTGAAACTTTGATGATTTCCTTTTCTTAACAATTTTCTCGTTGGTTTGTCTGGTGCTCATTTCAGTCACTTGTCAGGTTTGGAAACCTGAAGCCTCATGCACCCAGTGAGGCAAGTGAACTGTAGCAAGACAGTACCCTACTGGCTGGGTGACTGTCCAATGAGATGCGATGATCTCTCCCACCGTCGGAAGCAACCCCTGGCGCTCGTTCTCTACATCAGTCGAGCAAGAGCTTATAACCGGTATCTGTTGCCTCCCATGTTGGTTCAACGCTGTTAAGCGATGGTGGACTATCTCTGCAGGCGCGAGCCTGGGCAATTTTTATGGAGACCCTGGGCTGCCCAGACACCAGGCCCCACCTCTTGGCTTTACTGATATAGTCCAAAGGAAAGGATAACCTCTACGTTTGGTACCAGCTCAGCTGCAGGAGTTGCCGGGACAGTGCCAGAAGTTGACACAGAACCGCCTTAGGACTCCCCTTTGGATTTTCTGTCAGAGTTTACTCCCTTAGCCTTACTCCTTCCCAGGATAACCCACAAGGCAGTGGGGCGTCTTCGTCCGCCTTCACAGGAGTTGTCAATTTGCAGCACCACACCTCCTGGTCCGCCGTTGAGACTGTGCATTAGAAAGGCGAAGGAACAAGTCCCTCCATAAGGTCGGTATATGAGACAGACCAGAACCCCCTCACTGTGTTTCTCCTGTGAGCTGACGCAGTTGCCCGGGGGATGGCGTCATTGTAATGCACAACAGCTGCTAGGAGCCAACAGTGAGGGTTGAGTTATGGGTGAGGACCAGTGCTTCCGTCCGCCTGAACAGGCGCAGCTGCTGCAGAGTCAAAGGTACTACCTCTACCCCAGACACCCCATATCCCCCTGTATCTGATGGTTAGAGTCATAGAATCACAGAATTCTAGGGCTGGAAGGGACCTCAGGATGTTGTCAAGTCCAGCCCCCTGCCCAAAGCAGGATCAGCCCAAACTAAATTATCCCAGCCATGACTGTGTCAAGCCAGGACTTAAGAACTTCTAGTGATGGAAATTCCAACACCTCTCTCAGTAATGCATTCCAGTGCTTCACCACCCTCCTGGGGAAATAGTTTTTCCTAATATCCAACATACACCTCTCCCTCTGTAACATCAGACCATTGCTCCTTGTTCTGCCATCTGTCACCACTGAGAACAACCTCTCTCCATCCTCTTTAGAGCCCCCCTTCAGGAAGTTGAAGGCTGCTATCAAATTGCTCCTCAGTCTCCTTTTATGCAAACTAAATAAGCCCAAATCTCTTAGCCTCTCCTCACAGGTCGTGTGTTCCGGCCCCTAAATCATTTTTGTTGCCATCCGCTGAACCGGCTCCAGTGCATCCACATCCTTTTTATACTGGGGGGCCCAGAACTGGATGTAATACTCCAGATGTGGCCTCACCAGTGCCGAGCAGAGGGGAATAATAACCGCTTAAACTTCTTTGTGTTGAATAGCAACAGAGAGAAAGCCGTAACAGAGAGGGAGCCGTGCTAGTCTATATACTATCAAAACAAAATGCAGTCAGGTAGCACTTTAAAGACTAACAAAATAATTTATTAGGTGAGCTTTCGTGGGAGAGTCCCACAAAAGCTCATCACCTAATAAATTATTTTGTTAGTCTTTGAAGTGCTACTTGCTGCTTTTTTGTTTTGATAGAGAAAGCCGTGTTAGTCTATATTCTAGGAAAACGAAACTACTGGCCTTCCTTTTTTTGTTTTGTTTAAACCACTGCTTAATTTCAAGTCTAAACTTATTGATAGCTATTTTATATCTATTTGTTAACGTGCCAGCATTAGCCCTTAATTTAAATAACCACTCTCCTTTGCTTGTGTTTATCAATTTGTTATATTTATTGTGAGCAATCATATATCCTCTCAGCTGTCCTATTGTTAGGCTAAACAAGTCCTATCTCCTTTAGTTTGATCTCATCATCAGTAAGGTTCGCCATTCTTTTCTTTACCCTACTAGTCCTTCTCTGCACCTGTTTTGGTCTGAACTCATATTTCTTAAACATGGGATTCCAGAATTGCATACAGCATTCCAGATTAGATCTCAAGAGTACTTTGTACAATGGCAATAAAACTTACCTATGTCTCCTGGAAATACCAGCCCTAATGACATGGGAAGTCATTGTTCTGCTCTACTCTGTACCGGTTAGGCATCAATTGGAGTATTAAGTCCAGTTCTGGGCAACACGTTTCAAGGGAGATGTGGAGCAAACTGGAGAAGGTCCAGAGAAGACCAAGAAGAATGCTTAAAGGTCTTGAGAATATGAGCTAGGAGGGAAGACTTAAAACAGCTGGGCTTGTTCAGAAATGAGAAGTCTGAGAGGGAACATGACAGCAGTTTTCAAGTACTTAAGAGTGGTACAAGAAGGAGAGAGGAAAGTTGTTCTCCTTGGTCTCAGGACAGGCCAAGAAGCAGTGGGCTTAAACTGCAGCAAGGGAGGTTTAGGCTGGAGTCCTGGGCTATTGCAATGACACTTCAGCTCCATGCCGCAATGTCACAAAAGGCTGTGATGACATTTGCCAAACACTGAGTCCCAGTCATATCACGGCGGCCTGGCAGTGACATGCAGCAGTGATGTCTTCGCGCGCACAGTGCAGCAGCTTTCCGCCGCGGGACGCGCCAGCACGGTGCTGCTGCCTCACACCCTGCGTGGACGGCATCTGTCAGAGCGGCCCTGCAACGCCGCTGTCGGGACGGCAGCTGACACGGTGCAAGGGTGTTTCCTGAGCCGTTGTGACGACCGTTGGGCATGGAGGTGACGTCACCGCACGCGGTGATGCCCTCCTGCGGCGTTGCAAGGCTAGCTCGGCCCGGCGAGGCTGCCGCCTGGGGATGCTTGTGAGGCGTCCCCAGGCGGCCCTTCTCTTGGTCCGCTCGCTCAGCCCGTGTGGGGGCAGCAGCCCCTAGCTGTGAGAGGTGCGAGACAGGCAGCCGGCCCCAGCCGCGCCCCGTCAAACACCCGCCACTCAGCTAGAGCGCTGAGATGGCACGTGGCCGCCGTCGCCCGGCTGACTGGGGCCGAGAGGCAGGAGTACGCGCGCGCGCGGCGGTCACGTGTACCCCGGCCGCCTGCCGCTCCTCCCCACACCTTGCTTGGTGACGTCCTGCAGCTCCCCCATCCCCGCCCTGCCTGGTGGAGAGCCAAGATGGCGGCAAGTCACTACTGTGGTTTTGCGCTCGGAGCAACCGCCGCTGGGCCCCAGTACAGGTACGGGGGTAGCTTCCGCCCCGGGCATCGCGCGGGCGGGGTGGGTCCGGGCAGGGAGCCGGCAGGGGGAGAACTTGGGGCGCTGCCGAAACCTCCGCTCCCTTCCCTCTCCTGGGGCGGCTAAAATGCAGCGTGGAGACTAAGGGGCTCTGCCCCCTTCTCCGCCCTCCTCCAGCCCCCCTCCATCGCCGCCGCCCCTCCCCTGCTCCCATCGCCATACTCCTCATCTCCGCTTCGCCTTTCCTAAGAGAGCCCCAGCCTTCACCCCACCCTCTTCCTCCCGCTGCCTTCGCTGCCCCCCCCAGTACTGCCCTGCTGCCCCCGGCTCCCCCCCCACCCTTCTCCTTCTGCTCCCCCAGTACTGCCCTTCTGCCCCCGGCTCCCCCCCCACCCTTCTCCTTCTGCTCCCCCAGTACTGCCCTTCTGCCCCCAGCTCCACTCCCATCCTCCTCCTTCTACCACCCCCAGTACTGCCCTCCTGGCTCCACCCCATCCTCTTCCTCCTTCTGCCCTCCTGGCTCTACCCCCGCCCTCCTCCTCCTGCCCCCTGGCTCCACCCCCATCCTCCTCCTTCTGCGACCCCCAGTACTGCCCTTCTGTCCCCTGGCTCCACCCCATCCTCCACCTTCTGCCCCCCCCCCAGTACAGTCCTCCTGCCCCCTAGCTCCACCCTCACCCTTCTCTTCCTGCCCCCTGGCTCCACCTCAACCCTCCTCCTCCTGCCCCCCCCCAGTACTGCTCTTCTGCCCCCTAGCTCCACCCCCATCCTCCTCCTTTTGCCCTCCTGTCTCCACTCCCACACTTCTCCTTCTGCCCCCCCCCCAGGACTGCCCGCCTGCCCCACTGGCTCCACCCCCACCCTCTTTCTCCTGCTCTCTCTAGTGCCCCCCCAGTACTGTCCTCCTGCACTGTGGTGCCACACCCACCCTCCTCCTGCCCCTACGTTGCTCCCCTCAGCTACTGCCCTCCTCATCCTCTTGCACCCTCCTCCATCACTGCTAGTCTGCCCCCAACTCCACCACTAACCACCCTCTTTGCCTTCTCCATTGCTGCCATCCTCATCCTCTTGCACCCTCTGCCTTTGCTGCCCTCTTTCTCCACCACCTTCCTACTCCTGCTGTCCACTCCACTGCTGCCCTCCTCATCCTCCTGCCTCCTTCATCACCTCCCTCCTCATCTTCCTGCCCTTACCACTATTGCTGCCTTCCTGACTCCATCACTGCCCTCCTCCTCCTGTCCTCTTCCATTGCTTCTGTCCCCTGTGTGCATTGCTTATTTCCTCATCCTCCATCCCACTTTTTTCATCACTGCTCTTCTGTCACCCTACCCACTTCCACCAACACCGCCTTCTTCATCCCCTACCCTGTACACGTGGCGGGGGTCTGCTCCCACCACTCCTTGGGTCATGCCTCATTCTCTGCCTACATAGATGTGGGGGGACCCACTCTCCTTCCTCCAGTATCCTTTTCATTCCCTGCTTCCTCCTCACTGGTTCTGCCCTCATCTTCCCATTCCCTCGTTAGTATCTTCCCTGTTGCCTCACCCTGCACCATGAGACGGTCTGTTTCCACTTCCTCAGTCCTTATCCTCCTTCCTCACCCTTCACCTTGCCTTGTTCCTCACATAACTGGGATCTGTACCTGTTCCCTGCCTCAACCCCAGCTGTCATTTCACTGCCTTCACATACTGAATACTCATTCACTATTTCTTTTCTTCAGTCACGCTATGGTGTCTCTGCCGTTCAGCCCCTTCTCTGCTCCCACTTCTCTGCTTTCAGAAAATCCTATCCTCTGCATGCACATCAGTGGCTTTGCCTTTTCTTCAGATTCACCATCTGGGGCTTCCCCTCAAGAATCTTCCTTATTCCATTTTCACATCCACTGTCAGAGGAGTTCTCCCATGTGATAGCCTTGTCCTTTCCTTAATTCCTACCACAGTAGTCATCCTTCTAGTCTTTTCTCACATCAGCTGGGGCTTCTGCTGGCCCTTGTCTGCTCTGCATTCTTCTGGTGGGGTCTCAGACTCTATAGGGTTCCCTCTGTTCATTGTTATCTCCAGAGAACTCTGCCTTTTCCAGGGATTTCTTTACTAACCTATCATGCCCCAGGATATCCAGTCTGTTGCTTCCCCAAGGCTTTGCTTCCTTCAAGGATTTGCTCCTGTATCCTCTCCCAAGTGCTTTGTCTTTCCTCAGGATCCTCTTACCTCATATGATGCTTCTAAGAATCCCTTCTGCTCACCTATCAAACCTTAGACTAGCTGCTCTTTTCTCATCTCCAGGGGTCTGCTCTGCCTTTAGGAATCTCTTCTGTTCTCTCATATCACAGGTGCCATAGTCCCTCCAGAAATCTCATTTCTCCGTGCTTTTGTCCTCTCCTTGTTCAATATACTGACTTTACAAAATGAGTCTGCTTCCCTGTCTTTCTCCCTTTCCAAGCACCCTTCTTCCAGGACTTCTTTCTTTTTCTTCCCTGGTATACAGAGCCCCCTCCCCATATGCATCTCACTCTCTTGCAGTGCAAAGCCTCTCCAAGGATCTCTCACTGTTTTCCTCTCCTTGTTTGAGCATTCTGTCTTCACAGAGGATTCTCCTTATTTTCCTTTCCCCTCATTTCCCACTCTCCTCCACATACTCATTTTACATATTTTTTCCTGCCAGCTCCCCAGCATGGTCTAAGATTCCACCTACCTAATTTCCCTGTTTCTCTCCTTGGGGCATGCTTCCTCCCATAATCCTTTTATAGGCTTTCTCTCTTGAGGAGAAAACAAAGCGGCAGAAATGTAGCACTTTAAAGACTAGCAAAATGAGTTATTTGGTGATGTGCTTTTGTGGGACAGACCCACTTCTTTAGATCAAGTGCTACATTTCTGCTGCTTTGTTTTGTTGGAGTACACACTTACACGGTTACCCCTCTGTTACTATTCTCTGGAGGAGCTTTGCCCAATGGTATGGCTGGGGTGGGGTTGACTTGCTTCAGGTTTTGTTCTCCAGAGTGTATGACTACAGCCACAGTACCGTGGAAGACTGACCCGCTGAGGGTCAATCTTCTGAGTTTTCATTTTGCACACCTGCAAAATGACGCTCTTGGGGTCAAAGTGGACCCTTGCGCTCCTTGGCTGGGTCTACATATGCCCCTTCCTTTCGAAAGGGGCATGTTAATAAGCCTGTTCGAAAGATGCTAATGAGGCACTGCAATGAATATGCAGCGCCTCATTAGCATAATGGTGGTCATGGTGATTCGAAAGTGCGGCTTTTCGAATCGCGCTGCCCGTGGAGACGGGACGTTCTGAAAGGACCCCCCCCCCAAGTTTTCGAAAGCCCTTCTTCTTAACACCAGATAGGAATTTGATACCAATTTGACCTTTTGACCTCCATGTATGGTCAGTGTCAGTGATACTTTTTAAAGTCACTTAGTTCCACTTACAAGAGCTTCAAACTTGAATAAAGATGCAGAGCTTTACTGTTTAGAGTGGCGGATGGAAGGGATTGGTCGAGGGCCCCTCTGGGACCTTGTGCCTGTAGCCTGAGCGTGGGACACGCCAGCTTCTGCTGCTGCTCCAGCCCTGTGCTTTGGCAGAAGCCTTCCCAACACACACAGTGGGGAGCCGGTGCTCTAGCCACAGCTTTTCACCTACCTCTGTGTGGCTGGAGCACTAGTGCTGGTTCATGGGGGTGCTGAACCATGAGCCTTGCAGGGCTGAGGTAGGCCCTAAGTTCACCACCCCTCTTCTCAGCCCTGTTTGCTGCTCTGGATATGTGTCTCTGCAAACTAACGTTTTAGTGGTACAGTAATAGGAGACAGCCAGCATGGGTTTGTAAAGAATAAATCTTGTCAAACTAATCTGATAGCTTTGTTTGATAGGATAACGAGCCTTGTGGATAGGGGAGAAGCGGTAGATGTGATATACCTAGACTTTAGTAAAGCATTTGATATGGTATCTCGTGATATTCTTATCAAAAAACTAGGCAAATACAATTTAGATGAGGCTACTATAAGGTGGGTGCATAACTGGCTGGATAACCGTACCCAAAGAGTAGTTCTTAATGGTTCTCAATTCTGCTGGAAAAGTATGAAAAGTGGGGTTCCGCAGGGGTCTGTGTTAGGACCAGTTCTGTTCAATATCTTCATCAATGATTTAGATATTAGCATAGAAAGCACGCTTATTAAGTTTGCAGCTGATACCAAGTTGGGAGGGGTTGCAACTGCTTTGGAGGATAGGGTCATAATTCAAAATGATCTGGATAAATTGGAGAAATGGTCTGAGGTAAACAGGGTGAAGTTTAATAAGGACAAATGCAAAGTGCTCCATGTGGGAAGGAGCAATCAGTTTCTCACATAAAGAATGGGGAGAGACTGTCTAGTAACTACTACAGCAGAAAGAGATCTAGGGATTATAGTGGACCACAAGCTAAATATGAGTCAACAGTGTGATGCTGTTGGGAAAAAAAGCAAACATGATTCTAGGATGCATTAACAGGTGTGTTGAGAACAAGACACGAGAAATCATTCTTCCACTCTACTCTGCGCCGGTTAGGCTTCAGCTGGAGTATTGTGTCCAGTTCTGGGCACTGCAGTTCAAAAAAGATGTGGAGAAACTAGAGAGGGTCCAGAAAAGAGTGACAAGAATGATTAAAGGTCTAGAGAATGTGACCTATGAAAAAAGGTTGAAAGAATTGGGCTTGTTTAGTTTGGAAAAGAGAAGATTGAGAGGAGACATGATAGCAGTTTTCAGGTATCTAAAAGGGAGTCATAAGAAGAAAGGAGAAAACTTGTTCTTCTTTGCCTCTGAGGATAGAACAAGAGGCAATGGGCTTAAACTGCATGCAGCAAGGGAGGTTTAGGCTGGACATTAGGAGAAAGTTCCTAACTGTCAGGGTGGTGAAACAGTGGAATAAATTGCCAAGGGAGGTTGTGGAGTCTCCATCCCTGGAGATATTTAAGAACAGGTTAGATAGATGTCTATCAGGGATGGTTTAGATAGTACTTAGTCCTGCCATTGGGGCAGGGGTCTCGACTCGATGGCCTCTCAAGGTCCCTTCCAGTCCTAGTGTTCTATGATTCTAGCCCAGGCTTTCTAACATCTGCCAGCACATGGCCACCTGTTGACAAATTCAACATGGCCAAAAGCAAGCTGTTAATCTTTCCCTCATGATGCTAGATGAAAAATATTTTAGTGTAGAACTACAGAGGATTCATTGTTTTGTGTTTGCTTTATAAGTCTAACAGTGGAAAATTAGCAAGGGGCTACATTATTTCACTTCCCATCATAATTTTCCTGGCATATTTCAGATCTGGTAATTATGTCACCAAACAGTGGGTAACTAATACCACCTTCTCACTCCAGCCTCAAGAAAAGGGAGGATGTACTTGGATTGAACTCCCTCCTGATACTAATGAAACAATGGGGTTCCCCCAGTGCACATTTAGCTGTATGTCCCAACATACCAGCATAACCCACCTGAAATTTTGGCACACGCTTCCCATGCAGGGGCGGAGGAGCCTGGCAGCCCTGTGGCAGGGTGCCTTATTGGGGATCCTGACTGGGCGATAGAGTACCTTGGGGAGCCCTGGTCATCAGCCCGTTAGCAGGGAGCCGGAGGGGAGTTCCCCCCAGGCAGCCTGAGGGCAGGGAGCTGTCAAGTAGCCAGGAGAGGCACCTGGCCAGCTGGATGGTGCCTTTCCCCTTCTCCCCCATCGCAGCCAGGATGTCTGACCTCCCCTGGTCTGGCAAATCCCCTCGTTCAGGTCCTAAGCGTGCCGGATGAAGGAGCTACAACCTTTATTGTTTGTGTTTCAGCATGTATTGTTTGTGTTTCATGCATCTGATGAAGTTGGGCTTTGCTCACGAAGCTTATGCTCGAATAAATCTGTTAGTCTATAAAGGTACACAGGACTTCTCGTAGTTTCAGGATTAGTCAAAGGATACATAAATAGTGTGTACTAGCTTGATTGATGAGCTGAAAATGTCAGATTTTGATTATGAAACTGAGGCCCAGTTTAAAAACCTTGTGCTGCTGCAGACTTTAACTTGTTTCCTTTGTCTTACAGCAATCAACCTGCTACAGCTTCCCCCCACCCAACTACTGTGTCAAGTTACATTGTTCAGCAGGCACCTGGGGTGGCATATACTGTGACACCATCTTATGCTCCCACAGTGCAAGCTGCCAGGCCAGTTGCAACTGTTGCCTATGGGGCATACCAGTCACAGTCAGCACAGGACTATTGCTATGGAACTCATCAGCAGGAACCTACCCCCCCAGCCTATCACGCCACCAAGCTACCAGGTATCAGTCCATGAAACCTTTTGGTGATGCTTCAGTTGGTAACTTTGTCCACATTTATTGCATGGGAAATTCTTTTTTGCCTGGGAAGCAGAGTAAGGATAACAAGGATGTAAAAATTTTTGGTTCTGCTAATTTCTTTTCTTTTTGATTCCTGTGTTTCCATTCTTTAATTGAAAAAGGGCAAAAGACTGTTTTATATTACATTTGTTTAGGCTCAATGGATTCCAATCCTTGGGTTTCCTGGCATGAGATAAGTTATTAATTATCAATTATTCTGTTTGTTTTAAAGATTTCTTTTCTGATAAATTCTTCCAGGATGGTTGGAATTACATTCTCTCATATGTGCTACCTTTTTGAATGTACATAAAAACTAAATGTATTTATGTAGCAACAAATGCAGTGGGATCAAGCCATATTACTAGAGTGCCATAACAGATGCAATTGAGAACATACATAGCTTTAATTTCCTAAAGTCTAAGGACTGTCAGTTTTGAATTAGGGTTACGAGAGTTTAACCAATTAACTGGTTAACTAGTAAGCTGACGCTTATCAGTTTCTGGTAAAAATTGAACTCTGCTAGGGTCCTGGTCACCCTTCCTCCCCCTAACTGCAGATTCCATGATGTGGGGCTTGGATCTGGGAGCCTCCGGCGGAGCACTGGGCTGGCTGCTGGGACTCCTTCAGCAGCCAGGGCAGTTCATTGCAGGGCTAGCAGCTGGGATTGTCTGGCATGGACCTGGCAGCCAGGACCTTGCCAGCTGCTAGGATGGAGCAGCATGAAATGGGGCTGGCAGCCAGGAGCCCCCCACTGCAGAGCGAAGCTGGTGTCTTGGGCATTGGGGCACCTCTCTGTACCCCCACCCCAGGTAAAATGTTTATCCATCTAACCAATAGAATTTTGATCGGTTACATGGTTATTTTTTTGTATATTTTATACATCCCTATTTTGAATCAAGAGCTGTAGAATGAAATCTGGGAGACCTTTAATTATTTTTCTATTATAAACTGAGGTTTTTCTCCCCTTTTGACATGGACAAATGCATAAAAAGGTTATTGACTAACTGGACTCTACTGAAATGACTCAGATTGTTGAATACTTAATTATCTATTAACCTTTATAGCATTGGGCTATGTGTTGATGTTTTAGCTTTTTTCTCTGTTGGAATTTTATGTACAGAATAGTGACAATTATGGACAATCTACATCTGCAAGCAGCTATGAGAGCAAGCAGTACTACCCGCCAGTTGCTACTCAGCCTCAAAACACTGCCGCAGACCCTTACTCAAGTGAGTGCTGCAGGGACCCAATGTTCTCAATGTTAGTTTGTGGTGTCAAAGCATGTACAGTACTGAAAGGTTCACAATGTTAAAGGTTTTTCGCAGCAGGGTGTATCTGTTGCAGGTAAAGTGTCAAATGTGTCTTAACTGGACACTTAAGCAACTTCAGAAAATGCCTTAAATCTTCTCTAAAGAGTTTGTGAAAATGTTTGTGAAAATCTGATGATTCATTTTTCCCAGTTAACTATTGTAACTTGAGTACATAGTATATCTCCAAATAGGATCATAAGAATCTGAGTACACAAATACTTAGCTTCATACATATGACATGAACTGATAAAGCATAAATAGCAATCACAGTGGTGACTTGAAACTAAGTTGAAAATACTGTTGCTTATAGTGGTGTGAATTTGATAAGAATGTGAAAAGTAACATGCAGTATTAATTTTGCAAGGCCATTTGTTTTATGAGTTAAGTACTACTACTCAAATTTCAGATGCAAAATAATTTACTAGGTGCCCACATGTAGCTAGAAAAAGTGAAGCCCATTCTTACTGTCTGTGGAAGTTTACACATTGAAATATATATATATAATGGCTTTTTTTAATAGAGAAAATTATAAGAAAAAATGTAGGGATAGTGTCACCTTTTTGTAGAGGAAGCAAAAAGTGCAAAACTGACTCCCTGGTACCTTTGCTTGGACATATTTTGCTTTAAGCCTCAGAACGGCTGTACTGGGTTAGACTAGTGATCCATTTAGCCTATCGAATCTTCTGATGGTGGCCAAGGTCAGGTGCTTCAGAGACAATGAACAAAACAGTTGATCATTGTGCTTCATCCCATGTTGCCAATTTCAGCATCTTGCAACCAGGCAAGAGATACTTTAGAGAATGGTTTTGCATTCTTGCCCAGCCTGGCTAATATCCATTGCTGGAATTGTCCACCATGAACTTATTTAGTAATTTTCTTAAAACATTGTTTGTAGTTTTGGCCTTCGCAACATCCTTTGGCAATGAATTCCACAGGTTGACTGTGCATTGTGTGAAGACATATTTCCTTTTGTTCATTTAAATCCAGCTGCCTGTTTCATTTGGTAACCCAAGAATAAGGGCTCATGAGAGACAGTATTTACTTTCTCCATACTTCTCTTAATTTTGTAGATGCTTTTCATATCTCCCCCGCCCCACTTTAGTTGTCTCTTTTACAAGGTGAAAAGTCCCAGTCTTGTTAATCTCATCTCATATGGTAACCATTCCATACCCCTAAACATATTTGTTGCCTTTTTCTGTACCTTTTCCAGTCCCGATACCTCTTTTTTGAAATGGGGTGGATCTATATGCAGTATTCAAGATGTGGGTGTATCTTGTATTTCTATAGAGGCTTTATATTTTCTGTGTTTAATATCTATCCCCTTTCCTAATGGTGTCTACCCTTGTTAGCTTATTTGACTCCCACTGTGGCACCTTACAGACTAACAGATATTTTGGAGCATAAGCTTTCATGGACAAAAACATTGCATTGGATGAAACAGGTCTTTGCACACAAAAGCATATGCTCCGAAATATCTGTTAGTCTATAAGGTGCCACAGGGCTTCTCTTTGTTTTTGTGGTGCCACCTCTGTTAACTTGACTGCCTGTGTACACCGAGTGGATGTTTTCAGAGCACTATCCACAAGGACTCCAAGATCTTCCTTGAGTGGTAACAGCTGACTCAAACCCCATTATTTCATGTGAATATATGGGATTATGTTTTTCAATGTGGATTACTTTGCATTGGGCAACATTGAATTTCATCTGTTATTTTGGTGCCCAGTCCCCTAGTTTTGTGAGATCCATTTAACTCTTTGCAGTCCTCTTTGGACTTAAACACCCTGAGTGGTTTTGTATCATTGTCAGATTTTGCCATCTCACTGTTTAGCTGTTTCATGCATCATTTATGAATATGTTGAATAGGACTGGTCTCAGTACAGATCTGTGGAGGACACCGCTTTTTACCTCTCTCTATTCTGAAAAGTGGTAATTTATTTTTATCGTTTGTTTCCTATCTTTTAATCAGTTATTGATCCATCAGAGGACCTAGCCTCTTATTCCATGACAGCTTTGCTTAAGAGTCTTTGGTAAAGGAATTTGTCAAAGGCTTTCTGAAAATCTAAGTCCACCATATCCACTGGATCCTCTGACGACAAAGTTGTGACCCCCTCAAAAATTTTAGTAGGCTGGCGAGACATGCTTTCCCTGTACAAAAGCCATGTTGACTCATCCCCAACAACTCATGTTCATCTGTGTGACTGACAATCTGTTCTTTCCTATAGTATGAACCAGTTTGCTTGGTACTGAAGTTGGGCTTATTGGCGTATAACTGCTGGAATCAACCCCTGAGCCTTATTTGAAATTGACATTGCATTAGTTACCCTCTAATCATCTGGTAAAGAAGCTGATTTAAATGACTGGTTACATAGCACCTTTGGGGGGAGGGATAGCTCAGTGGTTAGAGCATTGGCCTTGTAAACCCAGGGTTGTGAGTTCAGCCCTTAAGGGGGCCTTTCAGGGGTTTGGGGTAGGTTAGAGTTTAAAAAAAAAAAAAAAAAAAAAGACTGTCAGGAATGGTGATAGGCCCTGTGAGGAGCACAGGAGACTGGACTCAGTGACCTCTCAAGGTCCCTTCCAGCTCTATGAGAGAAGTATATCTCCATGTTACACATTTGAGTTCCTTCAAAATTCTTGGATGAGTACCATCTGGTCTTGGTGATTTACAAGGAATTAGGATTCACTTTAAAGCCTCTGAATTGTTAATGTTTGTTTTATTTTTGTGAGAACTGTGTAGGTTCCTTCTAGTGGCCTAAATAATAGAGTAAACCCTCAAAATGTGCGATTTCAAGTTGTACTTAACTCTCATTAATGTGAGTTAAGCGCAACTCAAAATCCTGCTACCCCCAGCCCTGGTTCAACACACACACCCTCCTGCCCTGTGTGGACCCAGTTCAATCCTCTCCACCGCCCTAGCCCCACTCACCACCTGTGCATGGCTTTGGCTCACCCTCCATCCCCATGTCCAGCTCTGGCTCAACCCCCTACCACCCTGGCTCAAACCCCCCTAGCTCCACCCCAGTTCAAACCCACTGTGGCCTGGTTCACCACCCAAGCACTGTCTGGCTCACTGCTCCTGCCTGTGGCTCTAGCTCAACCCCCACCCCACACCCCGGTTCAACTGCACTCCTTTTCCTTCCCCCTCACGACTCTGGCTCAGCTCCACCCCCTACCACCCCTGCAACCCTAACCCAAACCAGGCTTAACCCCACTGCCCCCTACCATGGCCCTAACCCACTGCCAGACTTAACCCTCCCCAACTTCCCCCCACCTCCCAATCCCAGGATTTACCTTTCCAAAGGAGCTCCAGGTGCTCCTGCTGCTTCCCTGGCTGCAGAATGTGCGTTCTGCCAGGGAAAAAGCCACCCCACAACTTACGCGAAATTTGAGTTACATGAGGGTGCGTGGAAAGGCAACTCTTGCATAACTCGAGACACGACTGCAGCTTTAATGTTCCATGGATGACTGAAGTCACTTTAGCCTGTTGGAATAATTCTGTATGATTGTATCTGTTTGTTGTAATAGTTCAAAAGTAACGAGTTCATCTCATGTGGCAGATATATTTATCTTTTAACTTGAAAAATTCTTAATATTTTTTGGTGATTATCCCTTAAGGATCAAACTGGGTCATTATATTCTCACCATCAGATTCTTTCTGGTTAAATTTTTTTTATATTTAACAAGATGTTTACATCTATTTTAAAAGCAAAACATACAAGATTTTCTTGCAGTATTTTGCCATGAAGTTTTGCTCAAGGGTACTTTTTGGCTAGAGCTTTTTCAGGGGTATTACAAATCCATAACACACTTAAAATTTTATAAACAGTTACTATAGGTAAATGGCCATGGGAAAGTATTATTTTAAGTCCTGAAGTCCTTTCTTAGTTCAAATTTCTGATGAAGTTGATGAGAATTTTTCCTTGTTCTGGGATCCGTAAGACCCTGATGTGGAGTGACACTTTATTATGTGTAAAGTTTGTTCTCATAGCTGAATACATGTGGGATCAGTCATTTTAAGAACATAGGGTTAGACATACCATATGAGAACATTTGTCCTTAGAGTCTGGTGTCCTGCTTGTAGCACTGATTTATTCAAAGCTTTAGAAGAAGGCCAAAAAACCAACCAAACAAAACAAACAAAAAAAAACCCCCGTCAAACAACCAGCCAATTGTTTGTGTTCGTGGTCATGAAGGGAGGATTTATTCTTTACCTCTGCAGTGATCCTTGGAGAATGAAATAAGACTATCCACACTTTAGAATATGTAACTACAAACTATTATTGGTCATAAATATATCCAGATTTTATTTAAAGCTAGTTGTGATAATTCTCTGGCTTCTTGGTGTAATGAATTTTGCAAGTTAATTACATGCTCAGTGAAGAAGTGTTTCTCATAGGTGGGTCCATCGTTCAGTCCAAAGGGCTCGCCACTGAGTAGGTCTGTTCCGCTCCTCCTCAGAGGCAAGCTGGCTTGACTTTTTGGTGTCAAGAGGAGGTTCTAATAATCAAATGCAGTTGAGCTACCATTGTGCTTATTGCTTGCTGTGCTCAGCTTCCTTCCTCTGGAGCACTTTGCTTTTCCTACCTTCTTGGCTTGTTCTTCTAGACTTACTCCCACTGCTAGGTAGCCATCCCCATCTCTTGAACACTCACTCTTGCATGGTGAGACCGGGCTCAAAGGCAGCCAGAGGTGGAAAAAGTATCCAAAAGTTTACTTCTGTAAAAGTGCAGCTGCCTTTTTGGGGTGGAGCTATTGTATTTAAGTACACATTAATGGTGTGCCCCTGGAAAACTTCTTGAGGGAAAAGTGTGCACGCACGCACACGCACACATGCACAAATTGTACTCAAGTACCCAGAAGTGAAAGCAGCTGCATTTTTACTCAAGGAACTTTTTGGGTACTTTTTTCATCTCTGATGACAACTCATGGATTTGGGTCTTCACCAACCAAGAGGTTCCTCTTCAAGGCTTATCTTGCACTCTACAAGATCTCAGAAGACACAGACATAGAATTTGCATACATTTTCAGACTATAGTTCCTTGGCCTTGGAATGTAATTACAGAAAGAGACTCCATCCATGCTGCTGGTATTGATGCTTCTACATTTAAAAAGAAAAAAGTTCAAGTTAAGAGCAAGAGTTGCCTCAAGCTTCAGTGACTTGGCATTGTATTGTTCACAAATTCTGTTATAGATAAAAAGCTGTCTTCACCTTGAGAGTTCTGTCCAAAATAATAGAGCTTTCATTCAATGTTGATGCTTTTTCTGCCAGTTCATTTCTTTGTAATGCTGTGTCAAAAAGAAATTTGTAGTTCAGAATGTTGGCCATAGACTTGACAGATAGCTCAAATCTCACCCAACTTTGACCTTTATTTGGAGATTCCAGAGAAGAAGCTTTAACTGTCAAAAATTGAGTAGTCTCTTTATGGCTACATCTACACGTGAACGCGACATCGAAATAGCTTATTTCGATGTAGCGACATCAAAATAAGCTATTTCGATGAATAACGTCTACGTGTCCTCCAGGGCTGGTGCCGTCGACATTCAACGTCGAAGTTGGGCAGCACCACATCGAAGTAGGCGCTGCAGGGGAACGTCTACACGCCAAAGTAGCACACATCGAAATAAGGGTGCCAGGAACAGCTGCAGACAGGGTCACAGGGCAGACTAGCACTTCCGGGGCAACAGGTAGCCGCTCCCTTAAAGGGCCCCTCACAGACACACTCAGCCTGCATAGCACGCGGTCTGCAGAGCCATAGGCATGCACACCTCGGGTGACGCAGTCATGGACCTCCAGCAGCAGCAGCCAGAGGTCCACCCAGCTGCCCCTGTAGGAGCAGTGCTCGCCCTGCTCGATGCCATGCAGGAGGCAGCTGATCACATCCTAGCCACAGAGGAGGAGCTGCCCGCAGGGGAGGAGGAAGCAACCCCAAACCCTGCAGCCCCCCGCCGCACACGCCGCCGGCTGGGGAGCTACCCCACAAGCACCAACTGGTGGGAGTGGCTGGTGCTCGGAGAGTGGGACGACGACCGCTGGCTCCAGAACTTTCGGATGAGCTGGCAGACATTTCTGGAGCTATGCCAGTTGCTCACCCCCTCACTGAGGTACCAGGACACCGCCATGCGGCATGCCCTCAGTGTGGAGAAACGGGTCGGCATCGCCGTCTGGAAGCTGGCCACTCCAGACAGCTACCAATCCGTGGGGCAGCAGTTTGGCGTCGGCAAGGCCACCGTCGGGGCTGTCCTCATGGAGGTAAGAGGACCCACGGGGGGAGGGGGTGGCAGCCCTGGGAGGGGAGGGGAGCCCTGGCAGGGGAGGGCCACACACACCCTGCACACCCCTCATTGGTGGTCTCCCATGTGCTTACCCTGCAGGTCGTCCGCGTCATCAACGCCCTGCTACTCCACAAGCTCATGCGGCTTGGGGACCTGGATGCCGCCATCACGGGGTTTGCCACCCTGGGCTTCCCCAGTTGTTTCGGGGCTCTGGATGGGACCCACATCCCCATCCGTGCCCCGGAGCACAGTGGAGGACGCTACTTAAACAGGAAGGGCTACCGCTCAGTGGTCCTCCAGGCCTTGGTGGACAGCCGGGGCCGCTTCCTGGACATATATGTGGGCTGGCCTGACAGCACCCACGACGCCCGGGTATTCCGGAATTCGGGCCTGTGCCGCCGGCTGGAGGCAGGGACCTACATCCCCCAGTGGGAGATCCCTGTGGGGGACACCACCATTGCCCCTCTGCATCATCGCAGACGCGGCATACTCCCTCCGGCCCTGGCTCATGCACCCTTACACGGGCCACCTGTCAGCCAGCCAGGAGCGCTTCAACATGCGCCTGAACCACGCACGCCAGGTGGTGGAGCGCACATTTGGCCACCTCAAAGGGCGCTAGAGGTGTCTCCTCACCCGCCTTGATGCGGGCCCCACCAACATCCCCCAGATTGTGGGCGCGTGCAGCACCCTCCACAACCTGGTGAAGAGCAAGGGGGAGGCATTCTTTCAGGGCTGGGCTGTGGAGGCTGGCAGGGCTGATGTGCAACCACCTGCTGCCCCCGGTCGCCAGGTGGACCCCAAAGGGACCCGGGTCCGGGAGGCCCTGCGAGCCCAGTTTGACGAGGCCGTGGGGTGAACGCTGGCAGGCCCCCACTGCAGCCCCCCCATCCTCCACAACACTCCCTGCCCCTACGCCCACACCACAGAGCACCCAAGAGCACACACCCCCGCCACTTTTCTTGTAAATAAAAACAGACATGTTGTTCGTCAAACCAGAATATATGTTGAACTCTTATTATTATTATCATAACTATTTACAGGCAAAATAAATATTATATATATATGTATTATAATAAGATAAGATGACAGAAAAAAAAGGGGAAGACAAGGAAGGGGAGAACTATTTACATGGAGGGGCAGGTATCATCATAACATAACAGGGGTCTAATACAAACTATTTACAAAAGATAAGTGAAGGGGATATATACAAAGGGGGTGAGGGGGAAGCCACGTCCTGGGCCCCACACCCCCTAATGTCCAGCGCTGGGGGTGGGCGGCCGCAACCCGCACCTCGGCCTCAGCCCTGGCTGGGGGCCAGGCGGACCAGTAGATATGGCCAGCAGGTGTCAGCTGGCCCCAGGTCACCCTCGGCGGAAGGGCCCTCGGTGGTGGATGGCGGTGCGACAGTGGGTGGGGCGGGCAGAGCGGCGGCCGGCGCGGCATGAGGGGCCAGGTAGTCCGCAACACGCTCGAACGTGCACATAAAGGCCCCCCATGCCACGGACTCCCTGCTGGAGCTCTGGGACAGGATGTGTATCTGGAGCCCCCCATCGCTGGAGGAGGATCCTCCCTCCTCCTCCTTCTCCGGTGCCCCAGGGGTGGGCTCCTGGGGGAGCCCCTGGGGTGCGGGGCTTACCTCCGGGGCATACTCTGCCTCCGGGGCCTGCTGGGGCTCGTCAGCCAAGGTATCAAGAGTGGCCGGATGGGAGGAGGTGTGCCAGGGGCCCAGGATGGCCCTGAGCTCCCTGTAAAAGGGGCAAGTGATGGGGGCGGCCCCAGATCGGCCGGCCACATCCCGGGCCCGGGCGTAACCCTGCCACAGCTCCTTCACCTTACTCCTGACGTGGAGGAAACTCAGGAAACTCATACTTTCACTCCATGAAGATGTCCCAGGATCCTTTGTGGAACAAGTTTTCTTATTTTATGCCAGTTTATGGCCTCCCACTGTTCTGGAGTATTCAAAGATATTTCAGTGGCTGGGCTGATACAACTCAAGACAAATGACTAGAGGTAATAAGTGAAGGATCTATGATAATTTCGGCGAATTCCACTTTTTTCCCTCCTTTTCTTCCCACTCAACTTGAACTAGAAACATTAGCCATGCAACAATCCATTCAGAACTTGAAGAAAACTAAGAGCAATAGCTCTAGTCCCTCTTTAAGAAAAATATTTGGGAAACTGTTTCAGAGTTGTGATGTGAAAACAACTAGAGACTTTCCTGCTATCTTTCGAATTAGGAAAGGCTGGGAATGGAGCTTTTTGAGAAACTGGATACCAATCATTGCCTGTCTTCCTTTTCCTGTCCAGTTTTCTCAAACCTCATGGTGTTTGTAATGTCCAAATTGTGAAATACAGATTTACCATTATCTTGGCAACCTCTCAATAAAGAGAACAGTTCAAAATGCAGAAAGGCTTGCAAGACTCTGCAAATTCAGTGCATCTTCTATGACAACATGATTTTAGTATCTACCCAAAAAGCTCATGGAATTCTCTCACAGAATTGCCTCCATCTCAAGACAAGGTGTGTCTCATCCTTCAGTACTGTTGTGTTATCCATGGACAAATTTCCGTAGCTGTTCTGTCTAATTCATGTTTATCACAAGTCATCAAAAATGATGGTTTGCACCATAACTGGCCAGAATCTTAATCCCTTTATAGAAACTGCTTATGGGGAAATTATTTACTTGTGATCTCTGTAAACTCTTCCCTGGCAAAACTGCCACTTCCAGCTCCTTAACTGGATCATATGTTGACAGGCCAATTAAAATGGCAGTTCTGGTGCTAGGAAAGCTCCTGGCAGGCAATCTTCATTCAGAGCCACACCAGCAAAAGACAGTGACAGGTGATTTTTAAATTTGGTTGTCCAAGAGAAACAAGAACCCACATACTGCAAAAGCTCAAAAAGAGAGCATATCCTAAACTTGACTGTCTAAAATGCAAAGCAGTTTCACTAATTTGAAAATAATGCCCAGGTCTAGAAGAGTACTTGTTCTCAAACTGTGGGTCAGGACCCGAAAGTGGGTTGCAATCCCATTTTACTGGAGTCCACGAGGGATGGTGTTAGATCGATGGGACCTAATGCTGAAGCCAAAGGCCAAGGGCTTCAGCCCTGAATGGCGGGTCTCAGCTTACAAGTTCCAGTACCTGGAGCTGAAACCCTTGGGATTTGGTTTTGCCCTGTCTCTCCTGCTTGAAATGGTGGGGCGGGCTCAGGCTTTGTCTCTCTCCCACCCGTGTCTGGAGCAGCAGAGCTCAGGCAGGCTGAAGCTTCATTCCCCCTTCCTGGAGTCATTTAGTAATTTTTATTGCCAGTCTGGAAAGGGTCCAGAAAAGAGCAACAAGAATGATCAAAGGTCTAGAGAAGATGACCTATGAAGAAAGGCTGAAATAATTAGGCTTGTTTAGTTTGGAAAAGAAGATTGAGAGGAGACATGATAGCGGTTTTCAGGTATCTAAAAGGGAGTCATAAGAAGAAAGGAGAAACTTGTTCTTCTTGGCCTCTGAGGATAGAACAAGAGGCAATGGGCTTAAACTGCAGCAAGGGAGGTTTAGGTTGGACATTAGGAGAAAGTTCCTAACTGTCAGGGTGGTCAAACAGTGGAATAAATTGCCAAGGGAGGTTGTGGAATCTCCATTCGCTGGAGATATTTAAGAACAGGTTAGATAAATATCTATCAAGGATGATCTAGACAGTACTTGGTCCTGCCATGAGGACAGGGGTCTGGACTCGATGACCTCTCGAGGTTCCTTCCAGTCCTCATAAGCTATGATTCTATGAAAAATCAAAATAGTTCTAACCCTGCCCCTAGACTTCCTGGCCTTTTTTTCACAGCAGTTTCGCAGGCTGGTTCCTCCAGCCTACTGCTTTTCTGCTCATGGAGCCTCTGTCTCTTTCATCAGGCTAGTCTTCCTGACCTTAGTTTGTATTTTTCCATTTTGATTGGTGTTATGGCATTTTCCAGTGTCTGAATACTTGACTAGAAAACACACTGCCCTCTATTAGTTAGCTCCTTTCCCTTCCACTCAGCCAAGGTTTGAGGTAGGAAAAATAATAATGAGCTAGCAGGTTCTCTAAGACTTAAGCCCATATAATGGGAAGTAAATTTGGAACAAGCTGTTGTCCAAGCTACTTGTTTCAAGTTTTTATGCATGTTGATGTTTTTGAGATTCCGTATGTGCTTGTTAGATATGTCTGACTTCTTTAAGCCATAACTTCCTTCTTCACTGTTGGTTTTCAATCATTGAAGACTTGTCTCAACTTTAGATGATTAGCTACTTGAGGCAAGGGCCTTATTTTTGTATTTTTACTGTCAGACACCTGGTATAGTCTTGGTTTACTATTTAAAAGTAAACTTGAACATAAAACTGAAGTGATATTTTTCTGTGTTCTGGGAATCCTCTGCTTAGCTGGAGTATGTGGCATTTAACTGGAGAAGCAGAATCCTTTGGGAGAAAAATTTTATTTTCGTTTATAAGCTGGCCTACAAGATTTTAATGGGCAATCCTAAGTAATACCTTTATAGACTTTCGGTGGCATTCTTCTTTCACGGTTACAGTAAAATGTAATCATGCCATCAGTTCTGAAAGCATGGAAAATTCTTGTACAGCTCTATCTAGAGGCACTGCATCATAGTAATATTTTGTTCACTGCTTCTAATTGAATAAAACTGGGGCTAAGTAGTAAATATTTCTATCATGGAACAAGCCGAATTGGTGCCCAGGGTTTTAGGTGCTGTATAAATACAGAGGAAGTGGTCCCTACTCCAAAGCACTTAGGCCACATCTTACACACATATGATCTTCCAGAAGACAGCTTCTAGAGGATCATCTTTCAGCAGATTGTATCCACAAGTAAAATGCGGTCCGAAAGAGCCACCCCTTCTTCTGGAAGATCACATGTACACATGCACAGACACTTTTCTGGAAGATCGGGGCAGGAAACACTGCAAACAGGGTCATGTGGCTGGAGAGCTCTTCCAGGGCTGCCAGCCACATGGTGCATTAAAGGGACCCACTCCAACAGTCCCTCCCTGCACAAGCTGCTGAGGCCTGCTGTGCTGTTCGCAGCAAGGCTGAGCCTGTTCCTGACTTCCCCAGCCACCAGTTATGGACCCCCAGCAGCTGCAGACCTGCAGGGTTGCCCTGACCTGGATGCTGGCCATTCTCCTGGCCACCCTCCTTGGCCTCCTGTGGCGAAGGAGAACCCCAACACTGCCCCTGGTGTGCACCTCCTCCCCCCCTCGCCCCCCAAGACCATTCTGCATGTCTGGACCCATGCCACCAGCACCAGCTGGTGGGGCGGGGTGATCACAAGTGATTGGGACAATGTGCACTGGCTGCAGAGTCTCCAGATGAAGAAGGAGATCTTCCTGGCGATCTGCAGCTGGCTCGCCCCCATCCTCCGATGGCAGGACACCTGGATGCAGCCAGCACTGTCCATCAAGAAGCTCATGGCCAGTGCCATATGGAAATTGTCCACCCCAGACTGTTAGGCAGCAGTTCAGGGTGGGCAAGTGCACCATCGGGGCAGTTGTCCTCAAGGTAAGCCATACTGTGTGCCCCGGCTCAGCTAGTGGAGCAGGGAAGGGATTGTGGACCAAGGGAGACCCTCAGGGACCAAGAGATTGAGAGCTTGGACCGGGGGGAGGGGTCAGGGAGGCCTAGCCCAGGGGGACCCACATAGTGTGGGGGCAGGGGAGGGTTCATGGAGTGGGGAGCCCTCCATGGGAACTGCCATGGCGATGAGCCAGCCCCCCAGGCTCCTGAGGGCAGCCGCGGGAAGGCCTGGGGAAAGTAGGGTGGCTAGGGCCTCAGGGGCATTGACTGGGACAGGAGTAGCTGGGGCAGCTCCATGAGAGCCCCACCTGTGCGGATCATCCCTGTGAGGTTGTGTACCACCACCAGTTAAGTTTGGTCTTGTCCAGGGCCAGCCACCTCAGCTGGATTCTGGTGCCGGAGGGCAGCTGTGTAGGCTACAGCCTCATCACTGCAGCTCTGACATTGGGCCCTCTGGACACATGGCTGCCAGGCCACAGGTGCTGGGGCTGGCCAAGGCCTGGCTGCAGGACTGGTGGGCCCTCTGACCTGGATGGGGCTGGTGGGCTCCAGGCTCCTTTTCCGGCTCTCTTGCCCCTCAGATAGAGCTGCTGTAAGACAGAGGTCAGGGCAAGAGGGGGTTCAGAACCACATCCTGGCCCTTGTGCCATGCCCCGGTGCCCCTTGGGCATCTACGCCCACCCCAGATCCAAGGGGTGGCCATATCTTGGGGATGTCTCCAGAGTGGTGTCTCGTTTTCCCAGAATGCTGGCCAGCGCAGCACGTTGTGTTGGCAATGGTGCTGCCTGTGGCAGGCCCCCGGGAACAGGCTAGTGGGTGAGAGCGGGGGACCTTTGCACATGGAAGAGTCCCTGCTCAGGGAGCAGGTGGACTGGGTGCAGCCATGGAGCCTGAGGGCTCCCCCAGTGCACACAGCTGGCTCTTGGGTCTCTCCAGAGAGAGGGGGGTGCCAGGTGTCATCTGCAGGCATGGCTGCAGCCCTGGGGCACATTCCAGCGTGGGTCAACTAGGGTTGGGCTGTTGCATGGGAGCCCTGGTGTGCAGTCCCCCAGGGGATGTGCCATGGCACCCACTCACCTGAGGTGGCCTCGAAAAGATCAGTGATACCCAGTTGGAGGTAGCCTAGCTGCTGGAGGTAGCGGGCAGCTCATTTATGAGGGAGTCTTCTGAGGACTCATCCCCAGATGGGAGCCCATCATCCTGGGCTCTCTGTTGGGTCCAGGCTGGTCTTTGGCTGGACCTGCCTCCCCCCTCTGGTGAGGCGGGGGCTCTGGCACAGCCGTCTCAATGGAGAAGCAGGGTGGAGAGGTGTCATCCCCTGCCATTAGATCCTGCAGCTCTCTGAAGTAGGGACAGCTGGCTGGGGCCTGGCCGGACCGGCGGGCACTGTCCTGGGCCCTCATGTAGCCCTGCCTCAACTCTTTAGCATTACACAGGCCTTGCTTGGGGGTCTAGGAGGGGTGGCCTCAGGCAGTCAGCACAGTTGCGAGGTGCACAAAGGCAGGGGCATTTCTCCAGTGCCCCATGGTGTCCCGCAGCACCTCTTCGTCCCTCCAGAGCACCAGGAGGTCCTGGAGCTCTGGCTCTGTCTAGGATGGGGCCTCCTTTCTGGAGCCTGGTCGGGGTGTTGGGTGCCCTCGGCTAGCTCCCTGCGGCTGGCCATCAGTCGGGCTCAGGGTTCAGCAGTCGCTGCAGGGGGCTCCAGACAGTTTGCCTGGCAGCCCAGCACATGCTGCCTGTCTCCACACTCAGCTTCCTGCCATGGGGTCTTTAGGTCCTTGCAGCTTTAAAAGCAGCCAGAACCAGACACCATAGAGCCCCGCTGGGGGTGTCTGAAGTGTCTCCGCGCTCCAGCTGGCCACTGCCATGGCAGACCGCTCTTTTGGAAGAAGGGGTCGGGGAGCATCCACACACATACACATTTCCTGATTTGAGAGCAGAGTACAGAATCCGGAAAATGCAGCATGTTCTTCCAGATTCCTTCTGGAAGCTTGCCTTCATTGTGTAGCTGCTCCACGGATCTCCCAGAGGAAGCCGTCCCTCTTCCAGAATATGGTGCATATGTGGATTTGTCCTTAGTCTGAAAGCTTCTTGAGCCCAACAAAGGGAGCTCCTATTTTTAGCTGAATATAATTCAAGACATAGGAAATGCATCTTGTCATTGGAATGAATGAGAAATCTGAGCTTTTTAAAGTTTTGCATAAGGAGGCTTAGACTCACTTATGTGGTACTACTTTGAAGCCAGCTGGCAAAATATTGTTTATTGACCTGTGTCAAACTGTAGTTCTTTAAGTGGATAACTAAAATATTGGGATTCTGTTTCCCTACTTCCCTGTGTCACACTGATAAATTGCAAGTAACTAGATTGGTTCCTGTCTTTATAATATTTCATTACCATCTTGTAGGAACCCTTACATCATTGTTAAATTAATATTTTTTGAAAAGTACTAGTTAATTTTATAATAATTACGGTAAGCTCTGTTGTCTCTTAATTCTGATGGTGATGTGTATTCTCTGTCTGGTTCCTAACAAGGCTACCAATCAAATACCAGCAAAATATTTCCTTCTCTGAGAAACCTGTTTGTCCTTTTTAATGAAATGTGCCAGTTAAGGAAAGTTCCAGATACTAGTAAAAACTGGTATTAAAATAATTTAACTATTTCTCTTAATGCTGGGATGATGATAATGTCTCACATCACTGTTTAGAATGTATTTTCATGCTTGATTGCAGACTTATCGGGAGCATTTAGAAGGACAAAAGCACAAAAAGAAGGAGGCAGCTCAGAAGACAGGTAACCTGGCAACCTGTGGCCCTCGTGGGATACAGACTCAGCTTTGATGTGAGCTCTGTGATGTCTCCTGCACAGGAGCAGATGCATATGCAGCACATATTCGGGGAGCGAAGCACCAGAAGGTATGAGCTTTCAACTAGACCATGGACATTCCTTGTAGACATATATTGTGGAATATCTGATTATTAAGGAGGCTGGTTTTCTAAAAATTGTCACAGTAGCTCACAGATATCAGAAGAATGCTTCTGAGAAAAAAGTTGAAGTAGAAGTGTATTCTACACTGATTTGGTTGCAGTCAATTACTGGCTAGCCAGAAACCCCAGGAGTGCAAAAGACCATGTCACTAGATTGCTTCAGCACTAACCAGTGTGCTTGGGGACCATGATTCCAAAAGCTCAGACACTAGATTTTGAGAATCATGATCCATTCCAGTCTCACACATTCATGTCAGGACTAAGCATTATCTAGACTATCCCTGGCAGGTGTTTTTCTAACTCATTCTTAAGAATCTTCAATGATGGAGACTCCACAACCTCCCTAGGCAATTTATTCCAGTGCTTAAGTACCCTGACAGGAAGTTTTTCCTCAGGTCCAGCCTAAACCGTTCTTGCTGCAGTTTAAGTTCATTGCCTCTTATCCTATCCTCAGAGTATAATTAGAATAATTTTTCTTCCTCCTCCTTGAGGAAGTTTCAAGTACATAAAAGGTTATGTCCCTTCTCTTTTCTCTTCCTCAGATTACACAAACCCATTTAAATCAGTCTTCGCTTATAGGTCTTTGTTTTTTATATCTTAAATCATTTTGGTTGGTCTTCTCTGGATTTTCTCCAATTTGTCCAAATCTTTCTTGAACTGTGATGCCCAGAACTGTATGTAGTATTCTGGTTGAGGCCTCATCAGCATGAAGCAGAGTAGAAGAATTTTTTTCTTATGTCTTGCGAACACTCCTGTCAATGCGTACCAAAATATTTGCTTTTTTTAAAAAAAAAAAAAAAAGTGTTTCTGCAGTTCTTATTCCGAGGCAGTTGTTTTCAAATTTCCAAGGGCTATCTCGGGTCTTACCCATAAAAGCTCATTACCTAATAAATAAATTTGTTAGTCTTTAAGGTGCTACAAGACTGCTTATTTCCAGATTTGTACGTGTGCTACTGATAGTTCCTTTCTAAGTGGAATACTTTGCGTTTTGTCTTTATTGAATTTCATGCATTTTACTTCAAACCGTTTTTCCAGTTTGTACAGATCATTGTGAATTTTAATCCTGTCTTCCAAAGCACTTGCAAACTCTCAGCTTTATGTTGTCAACAAATTTTATAAGTGTATTGTCTGTGCTGTTATTTCAATCATTGATGGTGCTATTGAACAGAATCTAGTTTCCCTGTGAACCACTGAGAACTACTCTCTAGGAATGTTTATTCTACCAGTCATGCATCCATCTTATTCATCCATCTAGGTTGTATTTCCCTTGTTTATGAGAAACTCACGAGACAGTATCCAAAGCCTCGCGAAAGTCAAGATATTGCCACATCTGCTGCTTTTTCCTCTATCCAGAAGGCTTGTTACCTTATAAAAGAAAAGCTATCAGGTTGATTTTAGCTTGATTTGTTCATGACAAATCCATGTTGAGTATCATGTTATTACCCTCTCTTCTGTTACCTTATATTCTTGTATGTGTTGGCAAATTGCTAATTATTTGCTCCATTGTCTTTCTGGGTACCAAAATTATGGTGATTTGTCTGTAATTCCCTGGGTTGTCCTTATTTTCCTTTTTATAGATTTGCACTGTGTGTGTTCTTTCCCGATCCTCTTGACTGCAAAGGATTAGATATCTCCTCAGTTGGCTCCTTGAGTATTCTAAAATGCATTTCATCAGACCCTGGTGACATGAGAACTTTTAACTTGTTCTTTTCCCAATTTTTGGTCCCAACCCATTGAATAATCGGCCTACCATATCCTTGAATGTCTTCTTGCTTTCAATGTATTTGGATGTTTTCTTGTTGTTGTTCTTGTTTTTAGCTAGTTTAATCTCATTTTGTGCCTTGGCCTTTCTTGTTCCACCACCCTCCTAATGAAATAATTTTTCCTAATATCCAACCTAGACCTCTTCCACTGTAACTTGAGATCATTGTTACGTCATTTCTCACCACTGAGAACAGCCTCTCTACATCTTCTTTGGAACCTCCCTTCAGATAGTTGAAGGCTGCTACCAAATCTCTCCTCACTCTTCTCTTCTGCAGACTAACTAAGCCCAAATCCCTCAGCTTTTCCCCATAAATCATGTTCTTCACTCCCCTAATCATTTTTGTTGCCAGCCGCCGGACTCTCTCCAGGGTGTCCATGCCCTTTCTGTAATGGCGGCATCCAGAACTGGACACAATACTCCCAGAAGTGACCTCACCAGTGCCGAATAAAGGGTAATCTTCACTTCCCTAGATCTGTTGGCAGTGCTCCTAGTAATGCAGCTGAATATGCCATGAGCCTTTTTGGTTACAGGGGCACACTGACTCATATCCAGTTGCTAATCAACTGTAATCCCCAGGTCCTTTTCTGCAGAATTTATGGTTAGCCAGTTGGTTCCCAGTATGTGGCAGTAACAGAGAGAAAGCCGTGCTAGTCTATATACATGAAAACAAAAAAGCAGTCCAGTAGCACTTTAAAGACTAACAAAATAATTTATTAGGTGATGAGCTTCGTGGGACAGACCCACTTCTTCAGATCATAGCCATACCAGAACAAACTCAATATTTAAGGCACAGAGAACCAAAAATAGTAATCAAGGTTGACAAATCAGAAAAATATTATCAAGGTGAGCAAATCAGAGAGTAGAGGGGCAGAAGGTGCAGTGGGAGTCAAGAATTAGATTAAGCCAAGTATGCAAAAGAGCCCCTATAATGACCGAAAAAAATTCCCATCCCGGTTCAAACCACAAGAGAGAGCTCAGCAGCCTCTTTCCAATCTGTTGTGAAAATTCCTCTTCAGTTAAGATGCAAACCTCTTTAAACAGAGACATTAACAATGTACACCCCACCATCAACTTATGCCTCAACTACTTCATGTGAGAGATACATTTCCTGGACACTACAGTACAAATCAAGGATGGCCTGATTGGTACCACACTCTACCAGAAACCCACTGATCGCTATACTTACCTACACGCTTCTAGCTTCCATTCTGCACACATAGCTAGATCCATTGTTTCCAGTCAAGCCCTTGGGTACAATCGCATTTGCTGTGATGCTACTGACGGAGACCGAAAACTACAAGATCTTTACCAAATATTCATAAACCTGAATTACCCACCAGAAGAAATAAAAATACAAATCAACAGGGCCAGACGAATACCCAGAGACCAGCTACTCCAAGATAGGCCCAAAAAAGCCAAGAACAGAAGACCACTGCTCATTACCTGCAGCCCCCAACTCAAACCACTGCAACTCATTGTTGACGACCTACAACCAGTCCTTAATCAGGATACCACACTCCAGAAGGCCCTAGGTGACAGGCCTGTTCTCTCCTACAGACAGCTTCCCAACATTAGGATTCTCACCAACAATCACAGTCTATGCTGCAGGAACACCAGTCCTGGAACTTTTCTTTGCAACAAAGCCCGTTGCCACCTTTGTCCACATATTTATTCTGGAGATATCATCACTGGATCTAACCAGGTTATTCACAGAATCATGGGCACATTTTCATGTTCCTCAACTAACATCATATATGCCATCATGTGCCAACAATGCCCAGATGCTTTGTATATTGGACAGACTTCAAACTTTCTTAGACAAAGAATTAATGGGCACAAAACAGCCATAAAAACACTCCTGATCTACAAATCGGTCAGCCAGCATTTTAATGGAATGGGCCAACAGATTGGAAAGAGAGGCTGCTGAACTCTCTTTTATATTCAAATTCAACACATTAACATGTGGTGTGAACCGGGATGGGAATGTTTTAGGTCATTATAGGGGCTGTTTTGCATACTTGTCTTAATCTAATTCTTGACTCCCACCACACCTGCTCCTCTACTCTCTGATTTGCTCACCTTGGTAATATTTTTCTGATTTGTCAACCTTGATTACTGTTTTTGGTTCTCTGTGCCTTAAATATTGAGTCTGTTCTGGTATGGCTATGATCTGAAGAAGTGGGTCTGTCCCACAGAAGCTCATCACCTAATAAATTATTTTGTTAGTCTTTAAAGTGCTACTGGACTGCTTTTTTCTTTTCATAGTATGTGGCAGTGTTTGGGATTCTTCTGTCCCGAGTACAGGTCTCTGCACTTGTCTTTGTTAAACCTCATCAGATTTGTTTTAGCCCAGTCCTCCAAATTGTCTAGGTCGCTCTGGACCCTATCCCTGCACTCCAGCATATCTATGTCTTCTCCGAGCTTAGAGTTCGTGAACTTCCTGATTACTCAATCCAGCCCCTCATTTACATCATTAATAAAGATGTTGAATAAATTCAGCTCCAGAACTGACTGTTGGGGCACTCTGCTGGATACCAACCAGCAACCGGATTTAGAGCCATTTATCACTATTCAGTTGAGCCAGACAATATCGAGTCCATAATGCTTTAACTTTCTTGCAAGAATGCTGTGGGAAATTTTTCCTAATGTCTAACCTAAACTTCCCTTGCAGCAATTTAAGCCTGTTGTTTCTTCATATCACATCATATAATTTTTCTCCCTTCTCCTTGGAACATCTTCTTGGGTACTTGAAAGTTGCAACCATATCCCTTCTCAGCCTTCTCTCTTCCAAAATAAACAAGCCCAATTCTTTTAATCTTTCCTTATAGCTCACGTTTTCTAGACCTTTAATCATTTTAGTTGTTCTTCCGTGGACCCTCTCCAGTTTTTCCACACCTTTCCTGAAATGTGGTGCCCAGAACTTTGGACACAGTAGTCCAAGCAAGGCCTAATCAGTACAGAGTGATTAAGTTACTTCTCACATCTTTTTCACAACACTGCTGTTAATGCACCTGAGAATCATGTGGTTTTTGTTTTTTTTCCCCTGCAACAGCATCACGCTGAGTCATACTCAACTTGTGATCTGCAATGATCTCGAGATTCCTTTCTGCAGTACGTAGGCAGTCACTAGCCAGTTTGTATGTGTGAAACTGATTGTTCCTCCCCAAGTGGAGAACTTTACATTTGTCCTCAAACTTTATCCTGTTTCCCTCAGACCATTCCTCTAGTTTGTCCAGATCTTTTTGAATTCTAACCCTATTCTCCAAAGCACTTGCCACCCCTTGAATCACATCAGCCTAGAACCCCTGCACCCCCTGGTGCATTAGATGCAGCCCCATGGATCTGTGTACGTTCAGCTTTTGTAAATAGCTCTTAACTTGTTCTTTCTCCACCGAGGGCTGCCTACCTCCTCCACATACTGTGCTGCCCAGTGTAGCATTCTGGGAGCTCACATTTTCTGTGAAGACAGAGGCCAAAAGATATTAAGTACTTCTGGTTTTTCCACATCTGTCACTAAGTTATCTTCCCTATTCAGTAAGGGTCCCACATCTTCCTTGACGATCCTTTTATTGCTAACAAGCCTGTAGAAAATTTTCTTGTTTTCTTTCACATCCCTTGCTAGCTGTGATTCCGGTTGCACTTTGGCCTTCCTGATCGTACTCCTGCATGCTCAAGTAATATATTTGTCCTCTTCCCTAGGCATCTGTCCATGTTTCCACTTCTTGTAAGCTTCTTTTGTGTTTAAGATCACCAAAGATTTCACTGTTAAACTAGGTTGGTCATCCAACATATTTTGCTTTTCTTACTGCCCATTGGGATGGTGTGTTCCTACGCCTTCAATAAGTTGTTTTTAAAATACAACCAGCTATCCTAGACTCCTATCCTGCCTCATGTTAGCGTCCCAGGGGTCTTGCCCATCAGTTCCCTGAGGGAGTCCAAATCTGCTTTTCTGAAGTCCAGGGTCTTTAGTTTGCTGCTCTCCTTTCTTCTTTTGGTCAGGATCCTGAACTTGACCATCTCATAATCACTGCTTCCCAGGTTGCCACCCACATCTATTTCCCCTACCAATTCTTCTCTGTTTGTGAGCAGCAGGTTGAGCTGAGCATGGGCCCTGGTTGGTTCCTTCAGCACTGTCACCAGGCAGTTGTCTCCAATATTCTCCAAAACGTTCCTGGATTTTCTGAGTCCTGCTGTATTGGTCCCTTAACAGATGTCAGGGGTATTGAAGTTCCCTCTAAGAACCAGAGCCTGTGATCTGGCAGCTTCTGTCAGTTGTCTGAATAAAACCCCATCTACCTCATCAATCTGATCTGGAGGTCTATAGCAGGCTCCCCACCACGACATCAGCCTTATTGCTCTTGCTTCTAAACTTAATCCAAAGACTCTCCTCAAGCTTTTCTCCCATTTTATACTGGGCTCTGAGCAGTCTTACTGCTCTCTTACATCTAAGAACATAACATAAGAACATAAGAATGGCCATACTGGGTCAGACCAAAGGTCCATCCAGCCCAGCATCCCATCTGCCGACGGTGGCCAATGCCAGGTGCCCCAGAGAAGGAGAACAGAAGACAATGATCCAAGTGATTTATCTCCTGCCATCCATCTCTTGCCCTTGTTCTGAAGGCTAGGGGCACCATACTTTATCCCTGGCTAATAGCCATTTATGGACCTAACCTGCAAAAATTTATCAAGCTCTTTTTTAAACCCTAATAGAGTCCTGGCCTTCACAGCCTCCTCGGGCAAGGAGTTCCACAGGTTGACTGTGCGCTGTGTGAAGAAAAATTTCCTTTTATTAGTTTTGAACCTACTACCCATCAATTTCATTTGGTGTCCCCTAGTTCTTGTATTATGGGAAAAGGTAAATAATTTTTCTATATTCACTTTCTCCACACCATTCATGATTTTATATACCTCTATCATATCGCCCCTCAATCGCCTCTTTTCCAAACTGAAAAGTCCCAGTCTCTCTAGCCTCTCCCCATATGGGACCCGTTCCAAGCCCCTAATCATCTTAGTCGCCCTTTTCTGAACCTTTTTCTAATGCCAATATATCTTTTTTGAGGTGAGGAGACCACATCTGCATGCAGTACTCAAGATGTGGGCGTACCATAGTTTTATATAGGGGAAGTATGATATCTTTTGTCTTATTATCGATCCCTTTTTTAATAATTCCTAACAGCCTATTTGCCTTACTAACTGCCGCTGCACACTGCGTGGATGTCTTCAGAGAACTATCCACTATAACTCCAAGATCCCTTTCCTGATCTGTCGTAGCTAAATTTGACCCCATCATGTAGTACGTGTAATTTGGGTTATTTTTTCCAACATGCATTACCTTACACTTACCCACATTAAATTTCATTTGCCATTTTGCTGCCCAATCACTCAGTTTGCTGAGATCTTTTTGTAGTTCTTCACAATCCCTTTTGGTTTTGACTGTCCTGAACAACTTGGTGTCATCTGCAAACTTGGCCACCTCACTGCTTACCTCATTTTCTAGATCATTGATGAACAAGTTGAACAGGATCGGTCCCAGGACTGACCCCTGGGGAACACCACTAGTTACCCTCCTCCATTGTGAAAATTTACCATTTATTCCCACCCTTTGTTTTCTGTCTTTTAACCAATTCCCGATCCATGAAAGGATCTTTCCTCCTATCCCATGACCACCTAATTTACATAAAAGCCTTTGGTGTGGGACCGTGTCAAAGGCTTTCTGGAAATCTAGGTATATTATGTCCACTGGGTGCCCCTTGTCCGCATGTTTATTAACCCCTTCAAAGAATTCTAATAGATTAGTTAGACACGACTTCCCTCTGCAGAAACCATGCTGACTTTTGCCCAACAATTCGTGCTCTTCTACGTGCCTTGCAATTTTATTCTTTACTAGTGTTTCTACTAATTTGCCTGGTACTGATGTTAAACTTATCGGTCTATAATTGCCAGGGTCTCCTCTAGAGCCTTTTTTAAATATTGGTGTTATATTGGTCGTCTTCCAGTCATTTGGTACCAAAGTGGATTTAAAGGATAGGTTACAAACCACTGTTAATAACTCCGCAATTTCACATTTGAGTTCTTTCAGAACCCTTGGGTGAATGCCGTCTGGTCCTGGAGACTTGTTACTATTCAGCTTATCAATTAACTCCAAAACCTCCTCTAATGTCACTTCAATCTGAGTGAGTTCCTCAGATTTGTCACCTAAAAAGGCTGGCTCAAATTTAGGAACCTCTGTAACATCCTCAGCCGTGAAGACTGAAGCAAAGAAATCATTTAATCGCTCCACAATGGCACTGTCTTCCTTGATCGCTCCTTTTATATCTTTATCGTCCAAGGGCCCCACTGCTTTTTTAGCGGGCTTCCTGCTTCTAATGTATTTAAAAAACATTTTACTATCGTTTTTTGAATTTTTGGCTAGCTGTTCCTCAAAATCTTTTTTGGCTTTTCTTACTACATTATGACACTTAATTTGGGAGTGTTTATGTTCCTTTCTATTTTCCTCACTAGGATTTGACTTCCACTTTTTAAAAGCTGCCCTTTTCTCTCTCACTGCCTTTTTAACATGGCTGTTTAGCCATGGTGGTTCTTTGTTAGGTCTCTTACTGTGTTTTTTTTATTTGGGGTATACATTTAAGTTGGGCCTCTAGTATGGTGTCTTTAAACAGTTTCCATGCAGCTTCCAGGGATTTTAGTTTAATTACTCTACCTTTTAGTTTCTGTTTAACTAGCTTCCTCATTTTAGTGTAATTCCCCTTTTTGAAATTAAATGCCAGAGTGTTTGACCGCTGCGGTGTTCTTCCCAACACAGGAATATTAAAAGTTATTATATTGTGGTCACTATTTCCAAGCGGTCCAGTAACAGTTACCTCTTGGACCAGATCCTGCGTTCCAGTCAAGACTAGATCGAGAATTGACTCTCCCCTTGTGCGTTCCTGTACTAGCTGCTCCAAGAAGCAGTCATTTAAGGCATCAAGAAATTTAATCTCTGAATCCCGTCCTGAGGTGACATGCACCCAATCAGTATGGGGATAATTGAAATCTCCTATTATTACTGTGTTTTTTATTTTGATAGCCTCTCTAATCTCCCTTAACATTTCAGCATCACTATCGCTGTCCTGGTTAGGTGGTCGGTAATATATTCCTAATGCCATGTTCATATTAGAGGAATGAATTGTTATTCATAATGATTCTATGGAACATTTTGATTCCTTTAGGATTTTTACTTCATTTGATTCTATATTATCCTTCACATATAGTACCACTCCGCCACCCGCACGACCTGTTCTGTCTTTCCGATATAATTTATATCCCGGTATGATAGTGTCCCACTGATTGTCCTCATTCCACCATGTTTCCACCATCTACTGCAACTCCTGCATCTTTTCTGCCCCACCTGGCCTTCCTGAACAGTTTATACCCTCCCATGGCAGTGTTCCAGTTTGTGAGTCATCCTACAAATTCTCCATTATTCCAATCACAAGCAAGATCTTTGTTCTAAGACTTCCAGTTCTTCCTGCTTGTCTCCCAGGTTTCTGGCATTTGTGTATACGCACCTAAGATAACTAGGTGAGTGCCCATACTTTTTCAGTATGAATCGGGGGGAGTCTTTTATGGCACCTTACTCCTTGTGCTTCTTCCCAGTATCCCCTGCTCTCCTCTTACCTCAGGGGTTACATCACCATCCCCTGATGAAGCTGGTTTAGGTTTGCAAACCTGCCTCCAAAGATGCTCTTCCCTCTTCCATTTGGTGAATCCCATCTCTTCCTGTAATAACATCCCGTGGTTGAAGAATCCAAAGCCCTCTATGTTGACACATTTCCCAGCAACAGTTCTCCCTGATTGCAATTGCGAGTTCCAAAGATAAGTTCTGTAATCAGTGCAGAATAGGCCTGGCTATTGAGGCGTTGTCTGTTATGCTCTGCTTTTGTATAGTCATTCATGCCATTTAGTGGGAAAACAGTTTACTACTTTTAAATTCATTCATGGCGGAGCACTCCTTTGTCTATCATGACCTCTTACAAAACTGTAGGTCTGTTATTAAATATGTTATAATGAAACAATAGTATTACTTAGTTTTATTATTTTTATTTCATTGGATATGGACATTACCCTGATCTTTCTGTAAACTTACATACTTTCAAAGAAAGAGTTGTATATTATTGCTGTGCAACATCTGTCCATTTTCAGTCCTGCCCTTTGATAGGACCACAGCACATATTTCAGGTTGTTAAATTGCATACTAAACTGGGAAAGCCCATCCCTACCATAGACTGTTGTAGTGAACTTGGGTTCGGATACTACCATCACTGCAGCAAGTAAGACAGCTGCTCATGCCCCTCCAGCTGCATCTGTTACACCAATAAAACAAACAGGTGTAGCAGCTATCTGTACAAGCAATATAAGCAAGCCAGTGCCAGTGAAGAAATCATTTGCAACCAAGATAACATTTACAGGTATGTTTCCTTAAAATTCATTTGTAACTGGCTTGTTTTTGGTGCATTGTCATTTTGTTTAAAATGTATGATTCTTCCATGCACTTGCAGATGGGGCCTATTCATATTCCCATTATGATTCAGGAAAACTAACAAAGGTAAATTAATTGTACATCAAGCTTCTTAAATGTCTCTGAACGTTTATTTTTTAACCACTTGGCTTCTGAATCAAAAGCTCCCCCATCTGCCTCCAGAAATGTTCCAGAAGCAGAGCAGGGGATTTTTCTATGTTTATACAAAACCAGATGCTTCCATGTTTGCTTTTTCTTTTTTCCTTTAGAATTCTTCTGTGAGAGGAAATGGTGGGAAGGTTTCTGTCTGAAAGTTCCATCACGTGACTGTTGTATTTTAGAGGAAGATTAAAGAGTAGCAATTATTCAAGTCCTTGCTCACGTCCATTCTCCATTAGGGGCGTGTCGTCACCAACAACCATACACTCAGTACCCATTGGTGTCTGATGCCTCTCTTGCTATTTCCTTCCATCTTTTCCTGTCCAGCATGCAGTGGTTTAGTTTCTATAGACTAGCTCTGCACCAATCTACTATATCAGCTACCTATTCTCTGTGAGGTCTGCCTCTCCTATTCGAACCGTCCATTATGCCAGATACCAGGGTCTTGATTTTTTGTTCATCGTTCGTTCTGCAGATATGCCCAAATAGCTGTAACTTGTGTTGTATAACCTTTTGCAGTAGGTTCTCTTTCAGCTGTAGCTTCCTATATAATTCCTCATTGATGACCACTCGAACACTAATACTCTTTTCTTTTGATCTTTTATCACCCATGTGTCACGTTCGTACAGTTCACACATTCACATCTCACTACACCATCACTCATCAAGCCAAGATGACCTTGGGTTTGGCAAAGCTGTTGCAGTCAACATGGCTATGAACTCCTATCCATCTCCATGAGTATTGCTTGGAGCCACCTGATGTGGAATGACTATGAGCAAGAGTTCAAAGAAGAAAAGACCAGTGTTCTTCCAGATGTGTTGCTCATGTCCATTCCGTGACCCCACTCTCCTTCCGCAGTGTCAGAATTTTGAACAAGAATGAGCTAGAGGTTGGGGTGAAGTATGTGGTTCCCCTTATATGTTTCCATGAGGGTGCCACTCCAGAGATCACCAGAGCTACAGATGCCACTGAGGGAAAAACTGTTGCACGGGACAAGCACGTATGCCTTCTATTACTCATGTCCATTGCACACTTCTCGAGAACTGGTTATAAAATAGGTAACTGTCTTTTATACGTTGGAATCCATAAAAATCTTTTGAATCTTGATATTAAAATGATGTTTACAGCTTTCACCACTGAGCCTTCACCTCTTCAAATGTTCGAATATTTAATTTACCCTTTAAGAACTGTGGTTATTGAAGTTCAGTTTATCACTTGTTCTCTTTGAAAACAATTGTTACTGTTAAGAACTATTAAGATATTGTATCTTCTCTTTCAGTCCTAAACATCTCTGCCCCACGAAAGCTCATCAACGAATAAATCATTTTGTTAGTCTTCAAAGTGCTACATTTCTGCTGTTTTATTTTGTTGGTGTACAGACTGCCATGGCTCTCTGTTACTGTTCAGCTATGCGTTGTTACTGTGAGCTGTTACATAAATGCTGTGTCTCACCCAAGAGTTGACTGATATTTTAGTGATGGATAAAAGTTGGTAAGGTGCTTTAGGATCCACTGGAATGTAAGACTCTTCTTTGTTGCCTCAAATAATGCCTGGAAATATTAAATCATATTTTGTCTCAGGTACGCAGTGATGAAGGGAAGATTATCCGATTTCACTGTGAGCTCTGCGAGTGCAGTTTCAATGATCCTATTGCCAAAGACGTGCATCTGAAGGGGCGTAGGCATCGGCTGCAATACAAGGTGTGAATGCGGACATCCTCTCGTGCTGAACCAGAGACATTTGGATGGTAGTGGCTTCAGTATCCTAAAACAAAAGGTTGTCTAAATAGAAGAAGGATTCTAGTTGATGAAAAAACAAATGGGATGATTCGAGAGAAATTTCTTTCAAATATTTTTTCCAACACTCATTGTCCACTTTCAGATCTTCTCAGATATATAGTATTTCTGACTGTGTACTTACTTTTTTCAGAAAAAATGTACAGGAAACTACCATAGGTACTTGGTGCAAATACCCGAATGAAAGTGGTAATTGATTCAAGTAGATTTGTTGCAGGAAATAAATGCTCTCTAGTATCTTGTTTAGCATTTAATAAATCATAAGTTGAAGTTTCAAAATTATTGAAAAATGAAATCAGATTTTGCATGCATGACTAAGCAATGAGGGATCCTGTGGTACCTTATAGGCTGACAGAAATGTATGAGCATAAGCTTTCATGGGCAAAGACCTACTTCCTCAGATGCAGACAGTGGAAATCAGCTATTTACTCCCATAATATTAAATGACAAGCATGTCTGACTATTTTTCAGAACATAACTTAGACCATTTGTTTTGTATTTCTTATGGGTGAAATGTTTACTTTTTAAAAGAATACAATCCTAATGTGTGAAGTCAGGTTAAATTACCCGTCATCCTGTTCTGAGTCATCCTGCTGGAATACGTTAACCCTAGAAAAGACAATTCCAAGTTTTTCTTTCGATAATTTGAGGTATATCCAGTAGAACCAGTTCCTGTCCCTTTCCTTTCCCCATTTCTAATAATTTCTTGAAGAGGGAAGCTTATACCATCTCTTTTCCAAAACATTTACCTGGGAGCGTTTCCTCTTTCTGCCTTCAAGTGGCGCAGTAGACCAAATAAGCATCCTTTACAAAGAATATTGCAGTTCAGGCACCTGACGCAGTGTGGCTAACAGTTTGCAGCAGTGATTCAAAATGAGTTGCTTAACAGCAAAATTAATCTTGCATAATTATTTGAATGAATATGAAGGAGCTTAGTAATATTCTCTTCTAGGAGGGAGAGGGGAAAAAGGCTACTTTAAGATCAGTACTTACAGATACTTATTCAGAGACTAAATGCTGCATTTCCATATCATCTATTTACTCCCATAATATTAAATGATGAGCATTCTTAAATATAGTGTCTATGCTTGGTCATTGCAAGAAGGAGTTACAGCAAACAGGCTGTTGCTCCCAACTGCTTCCTCCTTCTCTGGTGAAATGGCAGTCAGTTTGCATGCGTGATGTTACTGCACAGGCAACAGACTCTCACCATTCTGATTCATTTAAAAAAAAAAAACCCATCAGAATCTGGTTTCCATGGAAGAAGCACATCTTATTCAGAAACAGATGTTTAATGTCCAAAGGAATGTATCAAAAGTGAAAGCATGTTGTGTGTGGTGAGCTAGATCATAGAATCATAAAATACTAGGACTGGAAGGGACCTTGAGAGGCCATCGAGTCCAGCTCCCTGCCCCAGTGGCAGGACCAAGTACTTTCTAAACCATCCGTGATAGACATCTATCTAACCTGTTCTTAAATATCTCCAGCGATGGAGATTCCACAACCTCCCTTGGCAATTTATTCCACTGTTTGACCACCCTGACAGTTAGGAACTTTTTCCTAATGTCCAACCTAAACCTCCCTTGCTGCAGTTGAAGCCCATTGCCTCTTGTTCTATCCTCAGAGGCCAAGAAGAGCAAGTTTTCTCCCCCCTCCTTATGACACCCTTTTAGATACCTGAAAACTGCTATCACGTCTCCCCTCAATCTTCTCTTTTCCAAACTGAACAAGCCCAACTCTTTCAGCCTTTCTTCATAGGTCACATTCTCTAGACCTTTAGTCATTCTTGTTGCTCCTTTCTGGACCCTCTCCAATTTCTCCACATCTTTCTTGAACTGCGATGCCCAGAACGGGACACAATACTCCAGCTGAGGCCTAACTGGCGCAGAGTAGAGCGGAAGAATGACTTCTCGTGTCTTGTTCACAACACACCTGCTAATGCATCCCAGCATCATGTTTGCTTTTTTTGCATAATCTCCATGGAGGAAGGATTCAAAAAAGAACAACGTAAGTTAGTTCATGGAGTTCGTGTTCCACTAGTGGCTGTTAGCCAGGATGGGCAGGAGTGGATCACTTGACTGACTGATGTGTTCATTCCCTTTGGGGCACTTGGCAATGGCCACACTTGGAAGACAGGATACTGGAGTAGATGAGCCTTTGGCCTGACCCAGTATGGCAGTTATGTTCTTGTATCCTATATTGTTTCATTAGGGCATGGAGTCAAGCTTCCCCAGGAATGGTCTGCTGTTGGTAGCAGTTCTTCCCAAACCTCTTGTCAAAAAGCATTAATCTGTGGTAATGTTGTCTTCCGAACAGTCAGTGCCTTCTGTTACAAGAATTTGAAAGTGTAAGTGAATGGCCAGTGGAAAGTGATCTTGATTGGAATTTCATGAAATGGAGTAACTGTAGAAGACTATCTGTCCTGTACAGTAGACCCTCGAGATACATGCAGTTAAATTGTGCATGTCTCGAGTTAACGCACCTGCCGTCTAGCTGGTCAGTTTTCTGGGTCCCGCAAGTGGTGGGGAGATGGGAACCAGGCTGCCCCCTGGTTCCTGGCTCCCTGCCACTCTGGGAGCCAGGAAACAGACCAGTCTTACTGGGCTGGTCAGTTTCCCGGCTCCTGCAAGCCCAGGGGAGCCGGAAACCAGGCTGCAGCCTGGTTCACATCTCCCCTCGACTTGCACAAAAAGGGTTTATCTTCACCACTTAACTTCTCTTGCATTGCTTGACTTTAAAATTGCAGTTAAACAATTAGTAAAGCTCTGTTTTAGGAGTATTTTTAGCAAACACAGAGCATTTCACAAGCATTAAGTTACAATTATGGATGTTAATGGTTAACTGGTTACCTGGTAAGCCTCACCCTGAACAGATGAGGCTTACTGGTTATGGTTAACTGGTAGGGGCTGGAGCAGTCCCTAGCCTGCCACAGGCAGGGAACAGCTCCAGTCCCGCGGGGCCTGCTGTGGGTTGGGGATGCTCCATTGCAGCCGTTGCAGGCCTCATCTGTGGCTGCAGGACAGGGGTGCTCTGGTTGAAGCGGTCAGACTCCCTGCTTCCCCGGCTCGCTCACCTCCCCCAAATTTAATCCATTAGCCTATTGAATTTAATGTTCAACCAGTCAGGGAAACAGAATTTTGCATCCCTACTAATGATATGTTGCGGGTAGCAAATACCACTTAAATACAACACAGAAGAACCCGAAAAACATATTTTAAATTTTCAGATTAGAACCTCCTTTAGTCTCTCTTGCATCAGCAGTTTCAGTGGGTCTCTTTAGATGACAAGGCCTATTTGGCTATTGACCAACCTGTACATAGAGTGTACAGATCACAATGTGTCACATAGGGCCTTTTGCAGCTTCTATTGAAGTAAAGTTTCTTGGAAGCAGGTTTAGGCTTTTTAGATAGTTATTGTCCTTTTCATCTCACAGAAATTGTTTGTTTTGGAGTCAAGTCTAGGACTAGCAGTTTCTTTTCTTACCAATGTTTTGAAGCTTATGCAAAATAAAAATATTCTGCCTTTTTGTTTGAAAGTAAAGAAGAAATGGTTAATTTCCATTGACTGTTATCAAAACTTAAGGACTTTAAAAAGCTCTGAAATAAAAAACACATTTTTGTTGCCTAGCCTCACATTTTTGGTTTTCAGTTGTTCATGCTTTAATCAGTCATGATTCTTTACCTGAGAATGAGAGTTCTGTTCCTGCTACTTGTTCTGTGATACCAGTTTTGTTTGAGGCATCTCTTCTACACCAGCAAATGCAGCATTACAAACATTTGGTTGCTGTGGAAGTGATGCAAACAGCACTGAGAAAGATGAGAAAGAAGCAACAAAGAATGAACTCTTGAAGAACTGACATTGCATTTTCAAACAGATATTCCTCATTTAAATAAGGCTACATTAATATACAGTCATATTAGAAGAATTATTCTCAGGACATTGAAATGTACTTAAAAATATCCCTTGGCTAGGCTTTGAATTTCACTTTCAAAACATTTGAGGTTCAGGGATTAGGTTTATGTGAAGCTGGAGGTTGGTTCCAAATTTTCAAACCTGGGTATTTTCATTTTGGACTCCTTATTTAAGACACTTTTAGGCCTGATTTTATTTAAGAGGTTCTAGGTATTCATAAATTCCAGTTAACTTCATTGGGAGTTAAAGATGTTCATCCCTAAAATCTGGTCCCTTTTATTCAGGTGTCTGATTTTAGGAAACTAAGTTTGAAAATGTTGCTCTTGGGTTTTACCATCTATCCTAAACCTGTTTCTGGATAAGTCTTTTTGGATGTTGATGCCGAGAACTGGAATAATTAATGAAAAGTCTTCTTGTTCTGGGGGTAGGGGTTTAAGTGTGTGGTGCAGCTAGCCCAGGGGATTTCTCTTAGTTAAGAAATGGTACAAATTGTCCTCATACAGGCCATCAAATAGTATTTAAAAACCCAGGTATAAAGTCAGTTTTATTAATAACACCACTGTAATTATGGGTCTCCAGTAATAGACTTTTGTATGTTGATATTCTAGCTTTGTGAGGATGCTTTTAAGATTTTCTAAAATGTAGTGTATTTTATAGAAAAAAGTAAATCCAGCTCTACCAGTTGAGATCAAGTCCAGTACCCGAGCTGAGAGAATGCATGAGGAGAAGATGAAAAAGCAGAAACAGAATGTTATGATAGAGAGACATAGAGAGGAAGAGCAGTGCTGGCACATGGAAATGAGGTGGGACCACTTTCACATAAGTGTATCTTTTATGGGGTATTGCAGGATTAATAATTTCTTGTTAATTCACACCATCCATTGAGTTTTGGGTCATGATCTTGAAGATGGTCACAGATCTGTGCTCCTTCACTCTCTGTACCTCCCTGTGCCTCCTTACTTAGCCACTTGCATGGTGGTTGGTTTTTTTATTTAAGCATTTCAAGAAGAACCTGTTGACTCTGTATGGTCAGAGAAACTGGTGCAAAGGATTCTGTGTATATTTGAGGAAAACTGATTGTGAATGGATGGGAGATGGGTGAAGTAGCTGATGTGTTAGTGCAGTTGTAGGAAGTAAAAGGTTGAAAAGCCCTGGCATAATGGAACAGCTGATGACCTGACAAGAATCTAAAGATACTTTAGAGCAGGGATGAGCAAACTTTTTACACCAGGCCCCACTTTTAATCCCTGCAGTTGCCAGCCCCCGCCAGCCTCCAATCTGTTGGCTGTAATTCAAACTGATGGAAATTTTTGGTTATGTTCATATGAAAAAACACCTTTTGGAGTGTGTAAGAAAATAAGTAAATAGAATGTAAAAACTTTATTAATCGGTATATAAATGTGAATACACAGACATAAAACAGTAACAGATTTCAACATTTTTAATTAGATGGATCAGCCTGAGACCAAATGGCTGATCATGTTGCATCCCCCTTATGAAATTTCATGCAGTCACCAAGGGGGCTTGTGTCGTGTCCCCCCCCCACACACACACTTTGCTCACCCCTGCTTGAGAGCAGTATCATCCAAGAGCAGGGCCTCTACATAGGGAAAGTGAAACCATGTGTTGTTCTCTTCTTGACAGCAGTTCTTTTTGTAACTGAACAGCTTTTGAAGGTGGTAATGGATGTAGCCTATTTTTGCAGTAAATTGTGCGAAAGCAGTGTAAGTTGACTGTATTAGATGATGGCTTGTATTTTGCCCTCCCTCCTCTAGAGCAGTAATTTTCAAATTGTTTTTTCCCCCGAGGCCCATCAATGCAACTATTAACCCACTATTGACACTCATTTGTTATGGAGAGAGGGTTCCTGCAAGGCATGTGCAGCCCCCACTTCTGTAGAGACAAGGGCCATCAAGAGGGAAAAGAGGCCAGTCAGGTGCCAGAGCTAGCTGCCACCAGCACCGTCCATCTCAGCAGCCCTCTGAGTGTCTTGAGCTCATCACCAGCAGTCCTACCCCAGTCGTCCATCTTTGCGTCTAAGCTCCCTTCCATAGCCTCATTCCTGGGTCGCCCCCATTCCTTACCTCTTAACTGTGGTGTCTGGAAAATGGCATCTCTTGGCTGAGCGCCTTCCAGGGCACACTACCTGGAATTGTTATGCAGCCCACTTTTGGCCAGCGGCCCACAATCAGAGAACCCTGCAGTAGAGCGTCAAGTAGAGTGGGAAGATGGATAGTTTTTGTAACATCTCAGTGTGCAAATATGTATAATGCTCCATGGCCTCTTTTTCCCCCACCGTACCCAAGCCCCACTAAGTACTGGCTGATAGTAAGCATATGCCACATTCAGCTGGAGGATGCCATCACATATTAGCTCATGAGTAGTGCATTCTGCATAGAATGAGTATAAAAGATCCTCAAGATTTTGTCCTTGCCGTCCTCCATCCTTTGCAGAATCTTAACCTATTAATATTTCACTTAACTCACTGCTACGCAGTTATCTCTGGTGTGAAAGGCAGCAGCTGTTTAAACCATACACAGCAAAACTAGGGCAGGAAATGAAATCAGTCTCTGATTCTGTTTCTACTTCTTACACAGTTCTATCAAATGTTTTAAATTTTCTTCATATTCTCAGGAGGCACTCTGTTGCTAACCTGATCACAAATGAGCATTATATGTTATGTTAGCTAGCATACTGTATCATAATTTTTTCCTGATCAGCTGCTCAGAGGCCACTGACTATTTTCAACCCATAAGTGCTCTATGCAGTTCATCTTTGCTTGATGTAACTGTCACTTTTCCCCTCCTCTTTCCGTTCAGGCACTATGAAGAAGAAATGTACTGGCGACAAGTAGAGGAAGACCAGTAATACTGGGAAGAGCAGCGGTGTCGAATGGCTGCAGACTGGCATCCACCCCCTCTTATGGGCAGACCTGGCATGCGAGTTCCTCCTCTCTTAGTGATTACTCCAGATTATTACCTTGTTCTTTATACTATACAGGCTGGAGGATGTTGTTTGTCTGCCCCATTCTTATGTTCAAGTGGCATTTTGTTGCTGAAGCCAGTTGTCTGTGTACTCTTCTTAATATCTGCTGCTTACACTTAAAGCTCTTCAGTTTTTATCATCTCCATTCTGCACATCTTCCCTTCCACCCATTCTTGCGAACACCCAGCCTTTCTTTTAAAAATCTTTTATTTTGGGGCAAGAGATCACAGGATTGCACATGTGCACACATACCCACTTGAGATCTTCAGTGAGGACTCCATATGGCAGTGCAATACATGGAGTACTATGTGAACATTGAGCGGGTGAACAACAAGAAGTTTTGTGTTACCTTATAGACTAACAGATATTTAGGAGCATAAGCTTTCGTGGGCAAAAACCCGCTTCATCAAATGCATGAGTGGGGGGTGGTTTCAGAGGGGTATTTAAAGAGTGCTGTCACAGTAAGAGGGAGGGCCAGAGCTGACAAGGTCTATTCAGCAAGGTGGAAATGGCCCAGTATCAACACTACTTATCATTTCCACTTTGCTGAATAGACCTTGTCAGCTCTGGCCCTCCCTCTTACTGCGACCTCACTCTTTAAATACCCCTCTGAAACCACACCCCACTCATGCATCTGAGGAAGCGGGTCTTTGCCCACGAAAGCTTATGCTCCAAAATATCTGTTAGTCTATAAGGTGCCACAAGACTTCTTGTTCTCGAAGCTACAAACTAACACGGCTACCTCTCTGATAATTGAGTGGGTGGTGCATTATAGTAGCAGGAGATAAAATAAGCACTTGTGAAAATCTACTTTTTAAATTTGGAAAAATTAATAGCCAGCCTTGCTAAATATTTCATGATATAATCTATCTGTACATTTACACGCAGCCCATTTATGTGCACATTATTGAAGTGGTGTTTGTCACACACACAACTCTGTACAGTGAGCTGCATTTTCTTAGTATCACATTCTAGTTCTTTTCAAACCCCTTAACAGCTATGTCTACATGTGCCGCTATCCGGAAGATGTTCATGAGGTGCAGATGCAAATTTTCCATCCCTCATTAGCATATTGGCACATGGTTCAGAGTCCAGAAGAAGTTCTTCCGGACTCTGAAGTACACATGCAGATGCGTGGCCCATGGCTATCTTCCAGAAGGAAATTTTGGGGAAGAAAAAGCTTCTGGAAGGAGGGTTTCATTCCAGAAGATCCCTACAGGTCATGCGTCTGCATGTGTACTTCGAAATCTGGAAGAGCTTCTTCCGGACTTGGAACCATGTGTCAATATGCTAATGAGGCGTGGAAAATTTGCATCTGCGCCTCATTAGCATCTTCCAGTAGCGGCACATGTGGACACAGCCAACAAGTGTTATTTTCAGGCACTCTGACCTGCAGATCAGAGCCCTTTTTGCTTGATTCCGAGAGTCAGGCTTTAGTAATCCTTTTTGTTGTAATCGTAATAATATAGCTCTAGGCTGGCCTTTCCTCCATAATTGATGATCCTTTTCCTGCCCTCAATGACCACTTCCATTTAACCATACCATGCCTTCACTGCATCTGTGTTAGTGGCTCTGTCATGGAACCTTACTTGGCTTAATCACTGGAAACTGGGAGGCTCATTTACAGCTCTCACTGAATCTTCTTAAACTAACCTCTCTTTACTGTGTGGGCCCAATCTCTAGATATGAAGTATGATGGTGTGCCAAGCCACCTGATGCATTTTAAGCAAGTGATTTTTACAGAGCGTCACATGCAGAGATCTGATTAGTGATTTGTTCCATGCTCAGTGTTGGGGTTGGGAAGTCTTCATAGTCATTGGGAGTCTGTCTTTACATCAGGACTTGTGAAAGTTGGCTAGGAAAGGTCATGGATTGCCCATTATCCACTGCAGCTAGAGAACTTAGAAAATAACTTCAGTACAAATTTCTGTTCCTTCTATTAATGTCTTGGTCATGCTGCTGTGCCATATACTAATCATCTTGCAGTGCTATCAAGCCTTTCATCCAAATGAATCCTCAGAGCATCTACTTTTTACAAATTCACTGATGTAGCATTCATATTAGATATTGTGCAGAGCATTAAAACATACCCTCCTCTAGGCTGGAACATGACAACTGTGTAGTGCATAACAACACTGCACAGCACTTCAGCATAGGAAGTTAAAAGCACTTATTCTATTGAAATTTCAGAGGAGGTTGAGGGAGAGAGAATGTAAATACCTGGGTTGGAATTTGATATTCCTCCAGGGCACAAATAGTGTTGTGGATAAGATATAAGTGTTTATAGTCTGATTTACAAGATTTTTACCTCCTGGAATCCCGCACCTTGAGCATTAGTGCAATATTCATTCAGGGGGAAGAACACCACCAATTGAGTCTTGCTTGTGTGGCAACTTAAGTTTTTCCCTACTGCTTTTCTAGCCTGACCTCATGAGACTTGACAAAATTATAGTTGGTTTCTGGAATTTCTTTGTTTTCTTGTGGTATTATGCTCCATGAATTGAGGCAGGTATAAGGTGTCTAATAGAAACATGGAGATATGCATATCTCATAGAACTGGAAGGGACCTCAAGAGGTCATTGAGTCCAGTCCCTTGCACTCACAGCAGGGCCTATCACCATCCCTGACTCCCCTCCCCCACCCCCCCAGTTCTGACCTACCCCAGACTCTTGAAAGGCCCCTTGAAATGCACAACCGTGGGTTTACAAAGCCAGTGCTCTCAGCACTGAGCTATTCCTCCCCCCCAAAAAGAAAAGCTCCACCTCTCTTTCTGCCAAGAGGATCCATACGCCCCTAAAGAAATGGCCAGACAAAATCTAACCTTCTCCAGATACTTGAAAGGCCGCTTCAAGGCTTGAGCTCTCAACCCTCAGTTTACAAATGCCAGTGCTCTAACCACTGAGCTATCCCTCCCCACTAATAGTAATGGCATTAAGAACTTTTGTCATTCTTCTCTCACACCCTCAAATGGTAGTAAAGTGTCTCATTTTCTGTGTCTCAGCCTACTAGATGCTCAGACTCTTCTGGTGACCGTCACATCATGGCAAAGCACTCTAGCATCTACCCAACAGAAGAGGAGCTGCAGGCCATTCAGAAGGCTGTCTCCCATTCTGAACGTGCTCTTAAACTCGTCTCTGATTCATTGACAGAGCAAGAATCGGAAAGAGAAGAAGATGATGAAGAGAGAGGGTATTAAGCTTCTATATCCCCTTTTCATAAGTAGTTACTGCAGTGTTGGGGCAAAATAAGGTAACACTTAAGAGTGCTGGGTAACGTCGTCGTTGCAGAATACCTGCAGAAGCTACTCAAGGGTGGTATGGATAAGGAAAACTAGTTTTAAAATGGCCAAAAGGAATCCTCTCCTCATTCTCCTTTTTAGGTTCTATATGTGTTTTGCTTAAATATTAGTGAGGGTCATGATCGAAGAGATTGTGATAGATGCAGAATTGGTTTCCTTACTTAGTGGCGTTAATTTGCGTGTTCTGTTTTGTATCACTGGCTGAAGCTAGAAAAGAAGAGATACAAAAGTGTCCTATTCCTGTACAAGATATTCCAGCTGTCCATAGCTGACATACCACTTGATACCAAAAGCAGTAGAACAAAAATAGTTTCCCCTGAACTGTTAAGCATGGGATGGTAGTGAAATCTGTATACTGTTTCAGTATAATATTTTAAATAAGACTTCTGGAGGACTTTTGCATTTAGGTTTAAGTTAAAGGTTTCAATATTACAATCAAAAGGCAAATATGAACTCATAGTAGCCATATCACTCAAGTTGCTTCCGTGAATTTGTGCTCCATTAGAACCAAAGAATTGCATGGAAATTTTGGTGCCCTTCTGTTTTAATGAAGTACAGCAGTTTATTTAGTAGTCTTAATGATATTGTCCATTGCTTTTTTAGTTCTGCTTTTCATATATTTTGGGGCTCACTATGCAACGTTCCCACCCTTAGTGAAATGAATTGTTATTTGCAGCAGTATGCAGGTAATGCGAGATACATCACCTGCATATTGGTGCATGTAATAAAATTTAAGGGAGCCGAGGTGGGGTGAGAAGATTGTGGGTGGGGGTTCAGACCTGGAGCCCTGGATTAGGGTGTAGGAGTGTGAGGGCACTGGCTGGGGATGCAGGTTCCGGGATGGGGCTTGGGCTGCAGGGTTTGGGGTGAAAGCTGAGGCTACTGCAAGGAGAGAGAACTCCCCCATCTCCCTCTGCTTGCAGCAGCACCTGGGCTGGGAAGGAAAGGCACCTCTCCCCACTATGGCAACTCTGGGTCTGCCCCTCCTCTTGCTCTGGCAGGTTCCAGCTGGGGCTTGGCTGCTGTGCCACAGCGGGAGGATTTTGGGGAAGAGGCTCTGGTCAGGTCACCCTTCCTCCTCCTATGGCAGGCTGGGGGTAGGGCTAGGTTGGGGGTGGGGTTTCCCTCCTCACTGCCTTGGGTGGATGCCTTGAGCACCTGCATGGTGCTAACTAGGTAGCACAACCATGCGGGTTGCAGGGAACTGAATCCCTGTGGTAGATTTTAACAGTCAGGTTCAGCGTTGATAGCTCTGTTTTGATGTTTTCATATGGATTCTCTCAACAGGAAGACAGAAACTAAACCCCAAATTCTGAAAGGCACAATGCGAGTTGGCATTCTGGCAAAAGGACTTCTGCTCCAAGGAGACAGGAGTGTTCATCTGATCCTACTCTCTACCCAGAAACCTACACACTTGCTTCTAAAGAAGATCACAGAGCAGCTGCCCAAGCAGCTTTCGGTGAGAGTGGATCTTTCTCTTTTGTTTCTGATTTCTAGTGACTGTTTTTCTTTTGCGAGGTGTGCGGTAAAGGAGACCCAGAGCATAGCGTAATCCAGTATTGCTTACTGAAGATAAACACTATCTCAGGCTAGGTACAAAACAAAATGGAAACTACAGTTCCTGCCCTTATTGGTAGATATTGTAAAAGGGAATGTGGTTTGGATTTTTTTCTGCATTCCACCTCAAAATGTTAATTTCCATTATAGTAGTAGGCGAATATAATGGCTTGCTGCACTGCGTTTTTTTCCCCCCGTTTGCCCACAAGAAATGCATTTTGAGTGTTTTAGTTAAGTGGGTACAGGCTCTTGTTGATATCACAAAGCCAGTGCAAAGAACCCGAGCGGGAGAATGTTTAAAGTGGACAAGTTGTTGCACATGGGCAGTTCCACTCTCTCGACCTCAGAAGCCTGGTTCCAGTGGTACAAAAAATTGTCACGCCTGGGACTTCCTAGGCTGCAGTGGATGGCCATGCTGTCTTTGGTGCCTTGTCATGCCCTTTGCTCTCCATAGAGCGTTGCAGAACCGCCTTACTGGTTGTTGGATCTTGCTGTTGATCTCATCTGCCCAATCCGCCGGGGCTGACTTTGCATGCTGGGATAGGCAATTCCCTATCTCACTGTAGGTTTCAGACCTGCCAGCTGCCCTCACCTGGTTTAGCCCACCTGTCGAAGCGGTTTATCGGGGTGTGGCCACTGCATGCTACAGCTTCTTGGAGCCACACTTGAGAGCGGGGTGCCAGGTGGGGACCAAAGGTGCATGAACTGCCCCTGAAGAGACATGACAAGTCCCCACACCAGAGGTGCTACCCCTCCCTGGACACTCCATACACCCCACAAAGCCAGTACAGTTTGGCATAATTTGCTTGATGGGACAGTGTGCTCAGAAAGGTCTCAGTCCTAGAAGGATGAGTGCTGCATGTCAAGCTTGATCTGCACTGGTAGGACAGTGAGAAAGCATGGTAAGTAAGAGTCTACTGCAAAAAAGTTGGATTGTTGCCTATTTATGTGTTTGTGGTGGTGTTGTAGCGGGGATGCTGGTCCCAGGATAAGACAGAGACAAGGTAGGTGAGGTTTTTTAATAATTGGACCAACTTCTGTTGGCGGAAGGGACTATATTTCAAGCTACACACAGCTCTTCTTCAGACCTAGAGAAAATAGATAGTGTGTTTGAACAAAATACAAGGTGAGACAGACTGTTAAATTGAAGGAGCTCACATATGCTGTAGGAGCCCATTCTAAAGGAAGTGGGCAACTGAAGGTTAGCAGCAAGGTTTTTTACAAATTATTATGATAAACTATAAAACCAGTATCTGTTAATTTCATGATTTTTAGTGTCCAGAAGAGTTATGAATTTAAGCTCCCATATTTATCTCTTGAAAGTATTACATGGAATTCTTTTGAGCATGAGGACTGAGTGATTGTTTTGTGAAAAGTGGTCACCCATGGATGACACTGCTTTTTGTCGCTACCCTTTTTATACTCGGTTTCATTTGCGAGCATAGCGATTATCTGGTCACACTCACGTGGTGGTTCTTAGGACATTTGCACTGGATGTTGACAGCCATCTCTAGGATCCATGGATCTTGAACATTGTATTGTGAGGAATACCTATCATATCAGTGGAGATATGTTTGCATATTTTGCACCTGTTGTGGCAGGATCTGATGCTGTTTTGAGTTTGTGTATCCTGGTTTGATCAGAGCTTGTTTCAGATGACCAGCTCAGTGAGCTTGAGGAGTTGTTGTTGTTTGAAAGCTGGAAGGGGAAGCTTGGAAGAAAATTCTTCCAGGATAAAGATGTCTCCGTATCTGGCCTCCCAGTCCTCGACCTGAAAGGAAACCTACATAATAGTTTCAAAAGACAGGCCTGGGAAATTATATTCATAGTTCTACTGGACGCACACAGTTATATACTTGAGACACACTGAAAGGGTTGTGCTTCCCATTTTTGCGCCTCCTGCTGGTTGTCTTGGGAAATTAGTTCTGGTCTGGAGTATGCCCTCTTCAGGTGCTGTCTTGCCTCCTGTCATGTCTGCTTCTGGACTTGTCACCTCAAGGACAGCTGCATCCTCTTCAGGATGCAGCCCTTTGTCTGTGATCTACTCTGTCCTCTCCCTTTCTCTAGTCTGCACACCTTCCCTAAGGGCTTCTTTAACCCCTTCTCCTCCCTTTGTGGGGCAGCTGCCCCACCACAACACATGCAAATTGTTGTAAATACATCATAAAACTGGTAGCACACCCTACTGCTTGCTAATTTCTAATTGCCCACTTCAGTTAAAGTGGTGTCCTGCAATATGCATGAACCCCTTAAGCTTAGCAACCCTGTATTTAGATCAGACACTGTCTACTTTCTCCAGACTGAGGGCTCCATGTAGCTAGAAAGTTTTGTCCCTTCTACCAACAGGAGCTGGTCCAGTAAAAGATCTTTTCTGCTCATGTAATTGAAACTGGTGTTCTGTCAATGTCTTTCTTGAACAAAATAAAATTGCAAAATATCTTCTTAAAAGTGAGGCGTAGGGATAATACTGGCACATGAACTTGAAGGTGAAACAATGGGGTTTTGTTCTTTTAACTTCTAGGTGTTAACTGGAGGTGACTATGAAGTTTCATGTGATGCTGGGGAAGCAAGTATACTCATCTGTTCGTGCAAGGAACCAAAAATGGAGGTCACAATTTCAGTCACATCTCCTCTCATGAGAGAGGATACTTCTGCTGTCAAAAGTGAATAAATCCTTGATCGTTAAAAATTATTTAGTACATAAAACCATTTTTATATAAAGTACATCATAACTTCAAAATAAAATAACCATTATGATGGAGCAGACCTTTTGATACCACTTGCTGATTCCGAAGTGACAGAATCAGAAGGCTGAAACCCTAAAACTCCTATTGCTTTTTCCTTTCACCTTACTGAATAAGAGGCAGAAGATGGATCAGGTTAGCTGTGTTTGAGACTTAATTACTGTACAGACCTAACTTCAGTAATCTCCTAATAAAGATTTTGTACTGCTTTTAATGCTTTCAGAAACACATTCTCATGTGAAAAAGCCTTCTTGTTTTTGGTGGAGGAGACAATGACCTCTAATCACTGTGCAGTCAGTGGATATAATTTAGAAAACTGTATGATGTTTGATTACTATTAGTAACAAAAAGTCTTGCTTGTGTCTATTTCACAGCAACTCTTGGTCATGGAAGCTTTGTAGGTGTTGCGAAGATAAATAAATATGTGTCTTTCCTCTTAGAAGCAAGAGCAGAATCTCAGCCTGCTTCCGGTGATATTCTGAGTCAACAGAAATGCTTAGAATCATTGGCTGCCCTTCGTCATGCTAAATGGTTCCAGGTAAAGAGCTTTTTCAGTCACTGAGATGTGTTGTGCAATTTCCCATTGGTTTGCTAATCTGGTAGAAGGAAGGGCTCAGTGGGAAGAAAGGCACAGTTTTGTGCTGCAGAACTGACCAGTGTAACTGATGCTTTTGTGCGTATCTTCTGTATAGTGACCCCAGCATTCTTGTGTGCTCATTCCAACTCATCCTCTCCACAGCACAGTAACTGAAATGGGAATATTTCTAGAGTATGAATGATCCCATTCTGTTTTTAATAAGGTTGTGGTGAAAATAAACTCTGCTAAAGCAAAATATTTTATTTTTATGCTGGTGTAGGCTAAAGAAGGTTGCATATGTCAACTCCTATTAATAAATAAATCTGAGAGGATCCTTGTACATGTCACCCTCGCCACCTGGCTTAGAAGTGGCCTTTAGGATTCTGAACTTTCAAGTACAATTGATGGTTGTTTAAGACTAACGGACCTTCCTTTGACTGCAGAGTTGTTAACTTTCCACTTCATCATGGCTGTGTCTACACTATCAAGTCCTTTCAGAAAATCAGGCCCTCTTCCCAAAGAACAAGCAGAGCATCCACAGCAAAATGTGCTCTTCCAAATTCCTTTTGGAAGAACGTGGCACTTCTTCCAGAGGCCCTCTTCTCCACCCAAATGAGGGGAAAAAAGTATGTGTAGATGGTCTGGGGGCCCTTTTTACGAAAGAGTGGTCCTCATAGTGCTGGATTTTTTGATCTGTGGCCCATTCTTTTGAAAGAGTGGGTGCTATGTAGGTGCTCTTTTTCAGAAGAGCAGATTGCTCTTTCCATCTGCTTTTCGGGTGTGGACATGCTCTTTTGAAAGGAGATCTTGCAGAAAATCGTCTTTTGAAAGATGACTTGTAACGTAGATGTGGCCCATGAGCATTGAGCATGAGGAGGTGTAAGAAACCAATTAGTTCAATCTTTTATTTAGCTATGAGCTTGTTTGCATTTCCCAGACTGGAAGAAGAGGTCTGTGTCAGGTCACAAGCTTGTCTCTTTCATCAACAGAAATTGGTACAATGAAAAATATCATCTCACTCACCTTATGTCTCTAGAGCTGCGTCTACACGTGCACGCTACTTCGAAGTAGCGGCAGTAACTTCGAAATAGCGCCCGTCACGTCTACACGTGTTGGGCGCTATTTCGAAGTTGAAATCGACGTTAGGCGGCGAGACGTCGAAGTCGCTAACCCCATGAGGGGATGGGAATAGCGCCCTACTTCGACGTTCAACATCGAAGTAGGGACGTGTAGACGATCCGCGTCCCGCAACATCGAAATAGCGGGGTCCTCCATGGCGGCCATCAGCTGGGGGGTTGAGAGGTACTCTCTCTCCAGCCCTTGCGGGGCTCTGTGGTCACCGTGGGCAGCAGCCCTTAGCCCAGGGCTTCTGGCTGCTGCTGCTGCAGCTGGGGGTCCGTGCTGCATATACAGGGTCTGCAACTAGTTGTTGGCTCTGTGTATCTTGCACTGTTTAATGAAAGTGTGTCTGGGAGGGGCCCTTTAAGGGAGCGACTTGCTGTTGAGTCCGCCCCGTGACCCTGTCTGCAGCTGTGCCTGGCTCCCTTATTTCGATGTGTGCTACTTTGGCGTGTAGACGTTCCCTTGCTGTGCCTATTTCGATGTTGGGCTGAGCAACGTCGAAGTTGAACATCGACGTTGCCAGCCCTGGAGGACGTGTAGACGTTATTCATCGAAATAGCCTATTTCGATGTCGCAACATCGAAATAAGCTATTTCGAAGTTGGGTGCACGTGTAGACGTAGCCTAGATGTTTAGCATGGGCAGCAGGTGAACTGCCTTTCCAGAGACTAGACCTGACCCCTCCCCCTTTCTGCAAAATCCTGCCTGTTCTGCCTTACTCCCTGCCCAAGCCCACCTGCTGCCCCTGGCTAGGCAGGCAGCATGTCCATTTGCTGGTGCAGTGAAGCCTGCCTTGTTGTGGTCATTCTGCACCTGCTTTGGGAGTCAGTAGAGGATTTGAATATTCAGAGCTTCCAGTCTAATGCCTTTTACTAGCACCGAATCCGCAAACAATGTTGCTTACCCTGAGGTGCTGAAAATGTTGAACGCAGATCATGTGGCTTTCTTTTAACGAAAGGCTGACGATAACTAGGTTAGTTCTTTATCCCTTTGTTTTTGTTCTGTACTTCAGCATTTTTTGGAATGCCAGTGTCTCATTGTAGTTTTATATGGAGTCATACATAGTGGACACTTTGCTCCAAGTGACGTCAGATGATTCACACAAGGAGAATATTGTCATCAGACTCTAAGATACTTTTGAGCTTTATTTTGTTGCTTGTAAGACTTACATGTTTGTCTAAAAAAATGTTTATGTTAAGTCTTGTTTCTTTCCATAAAGGCTAAAGCTAATGGCCTTCAGTCACGTGTGATTATTATCAGGGTTCTGCGCAATCTTTGTCGACGTGTGCCAACAGGGTTCACTTCCAGACTGGGTAAGGAGACAAGCCGTTTCTGTGATGCCTTTCCTTTGATTGCTGTCATAAAAGGCACTTCTTCGTAGCGGCTGTGATGATTATCGGGGACGTTGAACTAAAGTAAAAGATAAGCTAACCACTCAAGAGCGTTGGCTACATAGGGCTGAATCTGTTGACGTCAGTGACAAAATCTAGTGACCTAAGTAGGTCTGAGAATTGGTCTATGTTTACCCTCCCTTTTCCGTAGACTAACAAGAGGGCTGCTGCATAGCAATAGGGAATCCATTTGCCATACCCTTTCACCAAAGCAAATTTATGTAGTTATTCCATTACAGATCCTTTGCAGGGTGAAGAATGTGGTGGTTTAGAAATAGCATGTATATGCAGTCATCTCAGATTTTCTGCTTCCTATTTGGCTATAACAAATGCAGTGCCCCAGCCCATTTCTGCAGGCTGTGAAAGCAGTATGATTTAACCAGAGCTCTGAGAGGAAGTTGCTTTCCTCAGAATATGAATAGCCACACCAGCATGACTAGAGGCACTATATACAGAGTCAGTTGTGTGTTGGACACATGAACTCCTAATGCAGTTGAGCATTCAATCCATTATGCTATATGTGCAAACAAGTTGTGTCCATATTGTGTGTTACATGCTACATACTCACCTGGAACTCTCCTCTCTCACAAGTCCTGTTGATGTTATGCAAAATACCCTGGAGAGAGTAGTCTTGTCTACTTCAAAGATTCTTAAACAACTGGAGAAGCCAGTTTTATTTATAGTAAATCACACAGTTCTACTTGGCTGCATCTGCACTAACTGAACCCTTTCTCAAAAGAACACACAGAGCATCTATACGCAAAATGCACTCTTTCGGTCCATAATCGAAAGAACACGGCTCTTCTGGAAGCCCTTATCCGTTCCCGGATCAGGGAAGGCATCTTCTTTCAAAAGCTGCTTTTTGGGGGAAAAAAGTATGTAGATGCTCAGTGGACCCTTTTTTCCAAAGAGCAGTCCTCATGGTGCTGGATTTTTCAATGCCTGGCCCATTGTTTTGAAAGAGCGGGGGCTGTCTGGACGTTCTCTATTAAAAGAGCGGATTGATGTTTTGATCCACTTTTTTGTGTGGATCCACTTTTTTTTTTGTCTCTTTTGAAAGAAGATTTTTTGGAAGATCTCTTCCAGGAGAACTTTCAAAGATCGCTGTAGTGTAGACATAGCCCTAGTGAAAACCTTCTTCCATACTAGTAATTGCAATAGTCTGGCTTGTAGACTGCCTCAGGATATCCTAAAAATATTGTTCAGGACCACATTTTATCCCCTCAGCGTTACTTGAACTCTTATATCAAGTACAGTGTTAGTCTGTTCATCTGCAGTGTGTTGCCTTTGTGCTGCTGGTTTAGGAGCAGTTGACGGACTTGTTCCTTCATTATAGTGGGCTGTAGAAAAAAAAGCCCTGCTCTTATGCAAGTTATTTTTGTTGACAAGAAAAATGGTTTAATTATTTTTGTCATAGCACATGTACACGAGAAGTGTTTTTGCAGGAGCTTAGATGTTCGTGATGGTATTAAGAGGTTGCCTTAGCAATATCTTCAGTCTGTTTTCAAAGAACAAAAAGTACAGCCCTAAGAAAAGGATAGCCTTTGCCTTCTGAAGAAGTTGCCAATCTTTTGTAGAGCAGGATACAACATTACTTATATTTTTAAGAAATTGTATTGTATTTTATCTTCATTTCCTTATTAAAATGTCAACCCTGATTTTGTTCCTCCTGTAGGCAATGGAACTTCTTGTAGAAAAGGCTTTAAGCAGTGCAACAAGCCCTTTAAGCCCTGGAGATGGCATGTGCCGTGTTCTAGAATGCGTAGCCACAGGAACACTCTTGATGGGTTAGTTCTAAGCTTTTGCTCCACAAAATCTTTGAAATGGTGAATACTGTCATCCGTGTTTGTCATGTGCGGTACATGCTCCATTTTTGGTGGTTTCCCACTGAATGGGTGTTAGTGTATTCCAACATCCAGACTTGTTTCACAGCACTGATTCTGGGACTCTGTGGTACTGATAACTCTGCTTTCAGAAAGTGGCAGTTGTGTTCTATGTCCCTGTTTTATGGGAGGGAAGGAACTGATTATTTTTTATCTAGAAGTACGTAAAGCGATTGACATACTTCGGGCCCAACACTTGTATGTGCATTACTAATATTGTTCTCGTTAAAACTTCTGGGTGCTTAACTGGCTGGATGACCATACCCAGAGAGTAGTTCTTAATGGTTCTCAATCCTGCTGGAAAAGTATAACAAGTGGGGTTCAGCAGGGGTCTGTGTTAGGACCGGTTTTGTTCAATGTCTTCATCAATGATTTAGATATTGGCATAGAAAGTACGCTTCTTAAGTTTGTACATGATACCAAGTTGGGAGGGGTTGCAACTGCTTTGGAGGATAGGGTCATAATTCGAGATGATCTGGATAAACTGGAGAAATGGTCTGAGGTAAACAGGATGAAGTTTAATGAGGACAAATGCAAAGTGCTCCACTTGGGAAGGAACAATCTGTTTCACACATACAGAATGGGGAGAGACTGTCTAGGAACGACTACAGCACAAAAGCGATCTAGGGATTATAGTGGACCACAAGCTCAATATGAGTCAACAGTGTGATGCTGTTGAAAAAAAGCAAACGTGATTCTGGGGTACATTAACAGGTGTGTTGTGAACAAGACACGAGAAGTCATTCTTCCGCTCCACTCTGCGCTGGTTAGACCTCAGCTGGAGTATTGTGTCCAGTTCTGGGCATCGCAGTTCAAGAAAGATGTGGAGAAACTAGAGAGAGTCCAGAAAAGAGCGACAAGAATGGTTAAAGTCTAGAGAATGTGACCTATGAAAAAGTGTTGAAAGAACTGGGCTTGTTTAGTTTGGAAAAGAGAAGATTGAGAGGAGACATGATAGCAGTCTTCAGGTATCTAAAAGGGAGTCATAAGGAGGAAGGAGAAAACTTGTTCTTCTTGGCCTCTGAGGATAGAATGAGAGGCAACGGGCTTAAACTGCAGCAAGGGAGGTTTAGGTTGGACATTAGGAGAAAGTTCCTAACTGTCAGGGTGGTGAAACAGTGGGATAAATTGCCAAGGGAGGTTGTGGAATCTCCATCCCTGGAAATATTTAAGAACAGGTTAGATAGATGTCTATCAGGGATGGTTTAGACAGTACTTGATCCTGCCATTAGGGCAGGGGGCTGGACTCGATGGCCTCTCGAGGTCCCTTCCAGTCCTAGTGTTCTATGATTCTCAGCAATATTTTTAAAAATGTAAACTCCCAGCATTTCAGCGTTCTGTGCCAGTCCCTGGGAGTCCAGAAACAAAATCGACTAGCCAGAGATTTAGAACAAATTGACTGTGCTTGTTCAAGCTGAGTGACGTGCAGAAAAGTCGCCATGCAGCATAACTAGTGAAAAGCAACGTCAGTGATACTGTAACTGATTCTGTATGTTAAGAAATTATTTAAATGTGATTTTTTTAAACATCTTTTTTCCTTAAATCCTGATCATAGTGTTTTATTATTGTGACTCCTTCTTCCGTCTGCATTCAGATGGACTTGGGCTACAAGATCCCTGTGAGAAAGATGGAATGGATACTCTAGAGACTATGACCAGTCAAGAAAGGGAGGATATTACAGCCAGTGCCCAGGTAGATAAAGAGAGTTATTTTTAATAGCACCGAGAAGAAAACTTGCATGTAAGCATTCTATGCAGTGAGGCAGTTGGTGTTCATTGGTTTTGAAAGTTATTGTATCCTTTCCAGTTGAGGTGTCGAAAACAGCTACAAGAGAACCCATGGTAAGGGGCAATCTCTGGTTTGTGATTGTGTGTGTTTCTGACTCCAAGAGCCCTATTAACAACTCTGAACCTGAAAGCTGCACCTAATTTGTACACTTCTATAAAAAAATAAATACAGGTTATACTCCCCTCATCCATCACCTTTGGGACCTGAGTGGGCCTGAGCAAAGAGATTTGCTGGAGCAGGGGAGGTCAGGCCTCCTGGTGGCCCTGGAGGTAGGGCTGCCAGCCTGCTGACCAGGCTTCCCTCCTGGCTACTGCCAACATCCTGCCCCCATGCTGCCTGTGGGGCTCCACTCCAGCTCTCTGCCAACAGGCTGCCATCCAGGACTCCCGGCTGTGAGGTTGCCAGTGGGGCTTCGTGCCCCAGTCAGGCCCCCCAACCAGCCACCCAACTGCAGGTCTGCCAACAGGGTCCATGCCCTCACTGGGCTCCCTGGCCAGCTCCCACACCCTGCTGGGCTCCTCACTGCTGTGGGGCTGCCAGACACATCTGTGTCCCAGTTGGGCTCCGCAGCAGGCTTCCCCGTGGCAGGGCTGTGGGGCTCCCCCACCTTGGCTGGGTTCCCCACTGCTGTGGAGCTGCCAGCAGGGTCTTGCCCCAGCTGGGCTCTTCAGCCCTTCCCCTGCTGCTGCAGGGTTTCCCTGTCCCAGCCGGGTTCCCCATTTCTGAAGGGATACTGGCAGGGCCATGTCCCACCCAGGTTCCCCACTGGGACCTCTCTGTCCAGGCGTGCTCTGGTCCTGCCTGGCAAGAGAGTTCCTGATGAGAGTATTTCAACGTGTACATCAATATGAAAAATATCTGACATTAAAGAGAGTTAAGTCAGTTTCACTATTGCATTTGTCTCCAAGTCTCTTTGCCCATTTTTTATTGTTTTTCAACCTATTTTCAAAAAGGTTTTCACTCTGTAGTGGCTTGGAGCAATTAAACTGGTAAATACATAAAGACAAGTGGCAACTGCCGAAAGGGGTAGCTCATGAAACTGGGTAGAGAAAACAGAATTCGTAAAGTGAATGTAATGAAAAAAGCTGTGTTAAGAACTAGAAAACATAGTAAAGATTTCCATTGTCTTCAGTAGGACAAAGTATTTCAGGCCTGATTTCTTAGAGGAGCCGATTATTAGCTCTGCTTCCACTGATTTTGAATTGAATTTATGAACTCAGAAGCTTTTCAATAAAGTACTTATATTTTTGTCTCTGTCATTGAGATTTTAAAACTTGATCCTCCAGCCTGTAGTGTGGAGTTTAAAGGCTGCTATACACAAGTTACTGTATGCTATGTAGTATCAGACATGTCATGCCTACACCTATCCTGTCATTGGTACCATCCTTAATGTTTCTTCTCCTTCCTCTTCCAGCATGCTTTAAGGATGCTAGCTTTCAGGCAGATACACAAAGTACTTGGAATGGACCCTTTGCCATCTCCTAAAAATAGATTTAATGCACGCAACAGGAAAAGGAGGCGAGTGGCTGGTGAGACAGCAGAGGGTGAGGGCGACAGGAAGGACAAAAAAGAGGAAGACGATGCCTAACCATTGTTGTAGCATTTGCTAACAAAATGTTCATATGACTTCAATATTTATATATAAATATGAGTTGCTGTTTAGTCTGACATTTGGCAATTTTAATGTTTTTTCCCCTTGAAATAATATACTGTAGATTTGTTCTCAATTTGCTTAAATCCTTACAGAAATTTCATCATTCCATAAGAGTATGGAAGTAAAGTTGATTATAATAGTCCCTCTCCCTCAATTACATTGCCTTCCTCCCTTCCTGTGCCCTCCCCTACACTCCAGAAGAAACCCTCCGCACAGCAAGATAAGTAGATTGAGGCAGGCATTTTTTAAAATTCCAGTATCTCTTTCAGCTTTAAGTATGTCCCAGGTTATGTAAAAGAACACACTTCCTTGTTAGTGTTAGGTTTCCAGCCTGAAATTGGTGGTATTTTCTAGCTGGACCTTTAGTATCTGAAATTGATGTTTTTAAGATTGGGTTTTTTTGGGGAGAGGGGAGGGAGGGAGAGATCCTTGCACTTTGTGGGCTCCAACTTTGGGGCAGTGAAGTGCATTCTGCATTGTAAAGGAACATAAGCTGTTTGCTCAGAGCCATTTTTGGCAAACCAGAAATGAGTCTGAAATTGTTAATTTCCTTTACAGTTCTCCATTAGACAGCATAATGTATTTAAAAATAAATGCCTCTGTAAAACATGCTGGCTAAAATGAAAAAGAAAGGGAGGGGGAAAGCTGCAAGGGTTTATCCTGTTTGGTATTGTGGTTTGCAAGTTGGCATAGTTTTCCTTTTCCAGAAAAGCATTAAATATGTGCCATGAGAGGTGACAGTTTGAGTATGGGTGTAAGCGCTACTCTAAAGAGTCTGAAGAGGTAATGTTAAGAATAGGGTCAGAGTGCTAACTTTGTTACATAGCAGTGTAATTACTAACCACAGAGATTCTCTGCATACCAATGAGTGCCTTCTAAAGAGAGGTGGCCAGGACTTCCACAGGAAAAGCTGCTTGAAAAAAATCTGCACAATTTGACATTTATTCTGTTTTTTAAAGCCAGCTATTTCTCAGCAGCACCTCTCAGAAAAGTTCAGGCTTTGATCGCTCTCCTTGTTTGGGCTATGGGCCCATAAAATCTGCTGATGCTGAGCAAAGGAACAGTGTCAGAGCTGCACCGACAGAAAGAGGGGGGGTGATGGGCTTGGTCTCAGGGCTAGATGTACAGCCAGCAAGCCCATCTGGGAAGCCTGATAGCAAGAGATGGGCAGCCAGTAGTTGATTGGATCAACCTATTTCTATGTGGAGGGTTTCTCAATTAGTTGCCCAGTGGGATTTTTTTTAAAGAATATTTATTTTGACAATGTTATGTTCTAAAATCACTTGACACAATTAATTTTGTTATTTTATATGTATTTAAAGAATGGCCTGTAGTGTTGCTTTAATATTTGAATGTCTTTGTAGTGCTACCTGGACAAAGGAGAAAAATGAAAAGGAATAAAAATAAATGAGTTATGCTTCCATTTCCTATGTAACCGCTAGTGTTTAACCAGAGAATCCCAGTAGCACAGTTACTCCCACCTTTTCAGGGTTGTGCCTCCCCCTTACCCCACTCACCTTTCATGGCTCCCTGTATGGGGGAGGGCATGATGGGATAAGGAGGCCACAACTGAGGGTGAGTCTGGGGCACAGAGTGGGGATCACCCAGCTCTGCCCCACATCTCAGGCCACAGTGGGAGCTGGCTGTTGGGCCTGTGGCTGGGTGGTATTCCACTTCTGTCCCCAGTCTTGGCCCTGGGCTTGGTGAGAAGTTCCAGCCAGGCTATGATGAAGGCCAGCCGCTGGGAGTGAAGCCACCGGTGGGGACAGGGCCAGAGGGTCTGGGGCCCTGGCTAGTTTGAGATCAGAATAAAGCTGGGAGTAGCGTGGTGTGCTCCTCTGTGGGGGATGGGTAAGATGCAACCCATGGGTTAGATGCAGCCCACTGAGCCTTTTGACCCAGCCCTCAGCCTGCCCTGCTGTTGCTTTTTAATTTCAACATCTATGGAAAAGATGGTAACCATTTTAGATCGGTATCTCAAATTATGTCAAGCAAATCTCAGATCCAAGCAAATAGGTCAGTTGGACTCCTATGAGCAGAAGTTTAGATGTATATTTGTAAGTCCTGGGAGAATTCTGCCAATTTACTATGGCTCCAAATGCAACAATTGCAGAATTCCCCCAGGACTAAAGTGGACAGATTGGCTTCAGGTGTTGTATTCCTTAGGATAGCAATTCTGGGCTCAGGTCCTGACTACCAAGAAGACAGTGTGGTGAGCTTAAGAAGATCCTGAGGACTAGAATTATTGCATTCCATGCCAAGCTGCTGCAGAAGTGCTCTACTGAAGTTGCTGTGGGTTTGTAAAGCAGTTCAGGGGACAGGAGCAATCTCTGAGATTCTGCTGTGCATAGACCACCTTCGGCCACGTTGGGGCACTTCAAGTTACATTTGCATTCTGCTTTCTAGGCAGTTGTGACCTATGATTGTTTTGATAGGTCATTGGCACATCCAATGACAGCTGAAGGTTTCCTTTAGTAACCACAGAGCTCAAGGCTTTGTGTTAATGAGGAAATGAGTTTGCAAATTAGTCCATGTTAATGTTCTGTCTTAAGATGATAGAATGCAGGGGAGAAGCAGGAGAAGAGCTTCAAATTCTGAACACTTAAGAGCATATCAAAGTCGAGTCCATCTGCTAATGCAATACAAGATGGTCAGCAGGTGGAATCATAGGGTTGGAAGAGAGATCCTTAAATTTAATGACTCACTGCCTGAGGACTTGCGGGAGAAGTTCTGTGCCACCCTGCAAGAAGGTAAACGGTGTCCTGCACCTGTCTTCAGGCCTCCCTAGACTCAGAATGCCATAGCCTGGGCTATTGCTTCAGGCATTGCCCTGCATCAAGTGACCTGGTTATAGCCATCTGGTCTCCTGCCAGAAGTCCAGCAAAGTATTCAGCACCTCCCTTTCAATGGAGCGGGGCTGTTTGTGGAACAGACCAACTCCAGCATGCATAACCTCAAGGACTCCAGGAATACCATGAAGTCCTTGCGCATACGCCCACCAGCTATGCAACAAAAACTGTTTAAGCCACAACCCTAACCAAGGCCCATCGATCCTCATGGGTGCTCATTCATCTACTCTCACAAGCCCTGCTTCTCCCACCATAAGCCCTCCCATCTTCAGTCTAGGGTCAGCCAGGGCCAACCCAAGCCTCCCTCTGGAGCTAAGCATTCATTTTGATGGTGCACTCAAGACCATAGTATGAATGTCACTGGACCCTTCCCTCCCATTCCTCAACAGGCTCTGTCGATTCCTTCCAGCCTGGTTGGCCATTACAACAGATCAGGGGGTCCTCAGAATGGTTGCATTGGGCTATGCTATTCCTTTTCGTTCCCTTCTGCCTGCCTGCTCCTGCTTCAGTGATCCCTCTGACGAGCTGCTCCTCCTTCAGGAGGTCCAGTCGCTCCTGACTGTAGGTACAGCACAGGGGGCAAGTTTTCTATTCCCATTATTTCCTCTTTCTGAAGGCAAAAGGTCTGTGTCCTGTCCTGGACCTCAGGGAACTCAAGTTTATTGTTTCCCACCCATTCCATCTGGTGTCCCTAGGCACCATTCCTCCTTGGATCTGGGGGAATGGAACATGGCTCTTGATTTGAAGGACACTACTTCCGTATCGCAATCCAGCCTTCTTGTCGATGCTACCTCCATTTTACTGTGGGCTGATTACACCTGGGGCTCATAGTCAACTGGCAATGCAGAGTTCTTTTTTGGCAGTGTTGAAGGCTATCAAGGTGAAGGCATTTCTTCCCCAGTCATCACTTCCAGGCTCTTGCCCAGCTCCTGCACATGCTGTTTCTGGTCACCATGGTCAGGATGTGCCTCCACCTGCTGGTCCACATGGTAGCATGCATGTACCTGGCTCCATTTGCCAGGCTGCACTTACGCCCCCTCCAGGCATGATTGGCACTGGAGTATTGCCCTGGCTGGGTCAGCATGTACATGGTTTTCTTGGTGCCATGGCACATCTCCAACACTCTCTGCTTGTGACTAAATCCCCCAAAACGAGAAGTAATTCTACTGCTCTACCCTGTGCTGAGTAACCCTCAACTGGAGTACTGTGTCTAGTTCTGGGCGGCAAAGCATCTTAGGAAAGATGTGAAGAAATTGGAGAAGGTTCAGAAAAGAACTACTAGAATGATTAAAGGTCTATAAATTTGACCTATGAGAGAAGATTAAATGAATTGGGTTTTGTGGCGTTTGGGAAGGAGACAGCTGAGAGGGGATATAATAGCACCTTTCAAGTATCTAAAAAGCTGTTACAAGGAGGAGGGAGGAAAAAAATCTCCTCCTCAGCCTCTGAAAATAGCACCAAAAGCAGTGGGTTTAAATTGCAGCAAGGGAGGTTTAGATTAGACATTAGGAAAAATTTCCTAACTGTCAGGGTGGTTAAGCACTGGAATAAATTGCCGAGGGTAGTTGTAGAATCTCCATCATTGGAGATATTTAAGAACAGGTTAAGTAAATATCTAATAGGGATTATATAGATGGTACTTGGTCCTTCTGTGAGGGCAGGGGACTGGACCTGATGACCTCTTGAGGTCTCTTCCAGTGTTCTGTGAAAACATGCCCTTTCATGCCCCCGCCCTCCCCCATGTCTCTAGTGACAGATGCTCCACCTGGGGTGTCTGGCGATTCAGGCAATGTTGCCTGAAGAAGAACTGTCTCCACACCATGTGCAAGCTTCAGGCCGTTTGCCTCACGTGTCTAGCCTACCTCATCTCTGCAGCCACTGTGTCCTAACAGGCAATACCATGGCCATGTTTTATACCAACCATGCTCCCTCCTGCTCTGCTCAGAAGCTCTGCCCCTGGGGAACTGTGTATAGCCAATCTCTCCACCTGAATATAAGAACGGCCGTATGGGGTCAGTGGATATAGTCGTAACACACGTGGCAAAATTGAACTCTGAAAGATCAAACACAACGCGGTCGATCATCAGGTAAGTGTAGATTCACCCTTTGGCTCAATGTGTTACAGAAACACACTGTGGCTCATTGTCAAAATTCTCCTTTAAAGCCTCTTCGACTGAAATAAGTCTCTGAACTCCTGCAACAGCCAGCTGACCCTCATCAGTGCTGCAAAAACTTCTCTCTTTTAACTTCACAAATGTTGTGCAGAGCACAGCAGGCTTCTGTGGCCATATTTTCTTCACTGTGGTCTAATCTGCCAAATAAGTGGCCCCTTTAAGCAGCCGAAGGCAGATTCACCAATTGTTCTGCACCTGCTGAGCTTGTTGAAGCAATCCTTCCTGCAGGCAAGAGAGAATAGGCTGGGTCTCCCAGGATCACTATGGGCATTGCATGCACCTTTTTTGACCAGCCTGTGTTGACCCGAGTGAACTACCAGTGCTTGCAAAACCATGGAAAAGTGGCCCTTTCTGCTGTTGTAGTCCTTCCCAAGGGGGTCTGGGGCTAAAACGGAGATATTCCATCTATCAACCCCCTACAGTTAGGGAATCCCATTTCCACAAAACCTTTCACTATTTCACACACATTGCCTAGAGTCACAGTCCTTCCTAGCAGGAGGTGATTAATGGCCCTGAACACTTGCATAATTGCAAATCCCATGGCGGACATTCCCACTCCAAACTGATTCACAACTGATGGGTAGCAGGCTGGTGTTCCTCCCTTCTGCGTAGTGATCACCACTCACTTCTCTGCCATTAGGGCAGCTCTCATTTTGGTGTCCTTGCACCAGAAAGCAGGGGAAAGCACCACACACACACCCAGAAGGTGGCTTTGTGCATCTAAATGTTCTAAAACCCCTGCTTATTGCAGACCTTCAGAAGGATGTAATCCTGCTACTCAGTGCTATTTTCTCATACCCAGAACTGATTGTCTTCTGCATGCGGTTGCTCCATCACTCCCAAAAACAACCTTGACTTGTTTGTCGCTGGCTCAGCAGGCTCATGCCCTGGTGTCATCATGAGATTCACAGCTCATGAAATACTGCACATTGTGTTCATAATGCCATCACAAGACTGGAGGGCAACAGAGCTGGGCTTTCTGACAAAACGGTGGGTGCCTAGTCTACAACAGGGGTTTCCAGTTTCAATATGTGATCAGCAAGACTGTTTACCATTGCCTATGTGCAGGCTTGCCAGATTGTGCTGGGTTCTGTCTGTATCATCTTTTTCCCAGCCATGTTACTAAAGGGACATACAGGTAAAGCAAGCGCAAGTGAATTGAGGTGTGTGCTGATTGCGCCCAGCACTGGCAGCATGAGAGAGCTGTGTGTTTCCTTCTCCAAAGTGCTGCTACTTTTCGGCACACCCCACAAATTCTAGGTAGGCAAGTGCCGTTAGCAAAACTTCCCTGGCCTGAGAGTCTGCCTTGGTTACAACTCTTGCAACCCACTGAGATGAAGCCTGCTCAGTAGCTGTCAGGGCTGCCTTCCTGGCTCACTCTGACACTCCGAGTGCAAAAAGTAGGGTCCTGCAAATTCCCATAAAGGCTCTGCTTAAAAAAAATACCTCCAGGTCACAGATTCCCTGTCCCTGGGTTGGTAGACTGCCACCACCCAAGTGGGAAAAAAAAATTGAACCTAGGAAGACACACTGGGGATGTCTCCCTGTGGGGTACCCCAAGCTCTTAATCCTCCCTCAAGGGAGAGCTTAGAAGCAAAGAGCTGTAATATGATAGGATAATAGCATTGGCTTTTTCATTCACCTTTTGGCTACTTCAAGCAAGACGTCTTTGGCTGTTTAAACACGATGCCTAGTGCAGTGGAGTCTTGAGCTCAATTGCATCTTTTTGGTGATATTGTGACCACAGATAACTAATAACAGCATGGAAATTCCCATGCAGTGAATCAGTTTTGTGCTTCATGGGGGAGGGGAGTGGGATCTGAAGGGCATTGACATGATGGTGTCTAAATCCTACTTGTGATGGTTTAGCTTTGTGACAGCGTCCCATTAACAGGAGTGCTTTGCATCTCTGGACATCCAGGAAACTGCTTCCTTACCCTCTTTCTTCTTGAAAGGAAAAAGGCATTAAAAACCAGCCCTGTACTATCTTATGCAGTGGTAGCATGAATGGTGTGCGTCAAACCAAACACAAGCACCTCTTCATGTAGAAGAGAGTTGTTATTTTAAAAACCTATTTCCTGTCATTTTTCCGTGTGTCGTGAGCCAGAGCAGAGGACATGCAGCAACTGATTGTCACTGTAGAAAGCTTCCTGCCATCATATGCACACTACTCTGACATGCGAGCAGCAGGGACGAGCTGTGGGGATTGGGCTCGCTTGGCTGACATCCATGGAGCTATGACAACCTCCCAGCTGTATGAGGATTCTCACTAGCAGCCACAGCCTATACCATAATAGTAGTAATCCTGGAACTTTTCCTTGCAACAAACCCTATTGCCAACTTTGTCCATGTATTTATTCTGGAGATACCATCTCTGGACCTAACCACATTAATTACAGAATCCCGGGCACATTCTTCTGTTCCTCAACTAACGTCTCATGTGCCATTATGTGCTAACAAATGCCCACACATCGTATATGTAGGACAGACTGCAAACACTCTTCGAAGAAAGAATGGACATAAAACAGACATCAAAAATCTCCAAATACACAAATCTGTCAGCCACCACTTTAATGGAGTGGGCCGTTCTGTTAAAGACCTGAGAGTTTGTGTTCTACTGAAAAGGGACGTTAACATCACCTACAGAAGGAATGTTCAGAACTAATATTCATATTCAAATTCAACACACACAGTTTGAACAGGGATAGCAATTATTTGACCCATTATAAGGACTCTTTTACCTACTTTCATGTTTTATCTAACTCTTAACTCCACCCCCACACACCCCTCCCCGTCTTTCTGCTCTTCTGATTTGCCAACATTGATAATTTTTCTGATTTGTTAACCTTGATGACAATTTTTGGACCTCTGTGCTTTGTATATATTGAGTCTGTTCTGGTAAGGGTATAGCTCTGAAGAAGTGGGTCTGTCCCATGAAAGTGGGTCTGTCTCATCACCTAATACATTATTTTGTTAGTCTTTAAAATGCTGCATAACTGTGGTTTTGTTTTGATAGAATACGGACTATCATGGCTATCTCTCTGTCACTAGGATCTGTAACAGGAGCATCTGCATTCCCCTGGACAATAGAAGGGAAATTGTAAAGGGGAACCTGTCCCAAAAGGCAGTGCAAAGATATGGATCATACATTGCCTTTCTGCTGCTCTCTTCAGCTATGGCCGTGTGTGCCTTGCAGTTATTAATTGTGCCTCATGCTGTGTCTGGGAGGTAGGTCAGTATTTTCACCCATTTTACAGGTGGTGGGATTGAGGCACAAAGAAGGGAAGTGCTAATTCAGTGATGTGGCTGGGGCTAGAACTCAGGAATCCCATGATCTAACCACACTTCCCTTCCAAAACATTCACAGTCTCCCCAGCCACTCACTAATTCTTGCTTTGTCACCCACTGAGCACAACTTCTGGGTAGTTGTGTGGGCACCACTACAAAGGCGGTAGTAGCACGCAACAACTCACCATCTTATATCAGCTGAGGGTTAGTTTGCTTTGGGCATCATGGTTCCAAAGCAGCCAGCTGTCACTGCTTCCCCTTGTGGGGATGTGGATATGTGCCATAAGGGGGCAAAAGTCACTTCAAGGTAAAGTGTCATGAAGGGATGAGTCATTGCTGGTTAAAATTGGCTGCGCAGAACGCAGGCGCTAGGACCTCCAAGGCACTGCCTTTGCAGCCCAGAGCAGAAGAGAAATCAGGAAATAAAGCTGAGGGGAGTTCCTAAGAGTGGATTTTTCTGTGAATACAGCTGCACGGGCAGCAAAGCTCCTCTCCATCATTGGAACTGGGAGTTTATTCTCCAGGAATCTTGGGCCTCACATCTGAGCTTGGCTTGGCTGTGAGCAGACCTGCAACAGCTTTGGTGCCAACGGCTTTGCATGGGTGCTTCAGGAAGGTAAGTACAAAGCTCTGGCTGGAGCAGTCACTGTGGCTGGGTCAAGTGTTTCCCTTCATCCTGCCAGGAAGACAGATGTAGAGACAAAGTGCACATAAGGTTCAAGGAGCTGCACTCACTGGGATAAATAGCAAAGCGCTCCCTTTTCTGCCTCTTGGGAATGAGCTGTCCTTTGTCAGTCCTGTGCTTGTGCTCAGGTGACCTACTGAGCCCTGCATGGTTGGTAGGGGTGAGGGGAACGTGCATTCAAAGGTGTGGGTGCAGTTTGCTGTTTGGGTTTCTTGCATTTTGTCAACATAGATGCCAGCCCTTCCGCTCCTGTGCACGCAACTCCTCTGGTTCTTTGAGCTCTGCAGGAGCAGCTTTTTGCACTCGTGCAAACCACCACAAAGCAGCACACACCGCCCTGACTTTTGTATGGAGACTGATTTTCCAGCATGCTTGTACCAGTGGGGAGGGAGGTCAGGAGCAGGAGAACGCAAGCCTAGCACGTTTTGATGTCCCCTGGATCATGTCAGAGACTCTCAATTGCACAGGCTGAGGCAATCGAAACTGGGCTGAAATGGATTGGCAGTGTCCGGGGCAGTGAATGGCTTCCAGTTACTTTAGCTCAGACGGGGGGTGACTGCCAGTCACGAGGAGCATCGGACAGAGGGTTATGATCTGCCTGGTTCTTCAATTATTTGTCCATGTGGATTCCACTTGTACGGTGCATGAGTCTCAGCAGTGGGGCCCACACTTCCTGTCAGGTCTTTCCCGCAGCTTAGGAGTAGCAGGGGACCACAATGACTGGCCAGTAAACTGGGTGATGACTTATGTAAATGAGCTCAGTAGAGTATTTACATAATCAAAACTGCCACCATTTGGTAGCAGACCCCTCTCTGACAAGCAGCAACTGCAGTGAGCCAGGCTCAGTAGCTGCACTGGGTGGGTTGGGAATCCAGCCCTCTGCCTTGTTCTTTTGTCACTTGGGATTGCTAGGGCTGAATAGCAACCAACTTTCTCCAGTATGATGGTCAGTCACCCGTCTGTGCTCCAGAAGAAGCTCTGGTATGGACCAAACGTAACCACCTGCAGGTAGACTCGAACCTGTGGAGCTTAATGCAGGCTTCTCCAGTTAGCACTAAAAGCCAGCTGCCACTCAGGTGACTGTAGAGGAGGCTTGTTCTCTGGAAGTGGACTAGCTGTCACTACATGGCACAGTGAACCACACCCACACCTGGGTTACACCTGCAGCTGCTGCTGGCCCTAAGCATCAGAGTACCTTGTCACAGCCTTAGAGGAAGGGATTAGAGACCTGTACAGCCAGCTACTCTAACCCCCTCCCAGTGCCGGACTGATCACTCCTGCCTAAACCAAAACTGCTTTCCTTTGGTAGCTAGGAGCCAGTTCAAAGCGTCGTCGTCATCTCCCTGTGTGTCAAGCTTCAGCACTTTCTCAGTCTTGTAGCAAGAGCTGCAGTTCAGATCTTCTGCCTGTTGCCTCTGGCTCGGCAGAGCAACATTCAACATCTGAGCTTTGCTCATGCCTCTGCCAGACAAGCTTCTGAACAGAGGAGGGGTAAGAGAATGCAGGATGCAATGGCCAGATCCCACAAGGCAGGCGGTTTTGGTTAGATGTGATCAGCCTCCTGGGTGGTTTGTGTGCCTCATTCACTAAGCAGGCTTTGTTCCTGCTGCTTGTCTTCCTTCACCTTTGACTGTGGTAACTGGCTCCCTTCCTTGACCATGACTTTCATCAGCATCGTCAACACCCATGGGCTCAGCACCCGTTGATATCCGATGCCTCCCTCACTATTTCCTTCCATCTTTCCCTGTCCAGTGTGGTGTGACTTAGCTTCTGTAGACGAGCTCCGCACCAATCTAATATAACTACCCATTTTCTGTGGGGTCTGTCTGCCTCTCCTATTCGAACCGTCCATTGTGCCAAATACCAGGGTCTTGACTGTCCGCTCATTGTTCATTCTTTGATATGCCTGAATAGCTGCAGCTTCCGTCCTATAACCTGCAGTAGGTTCTCTTCCAGCCGTATCTTCCTATATAATTCCTCATTGGTGTCCTTCTGCATCCATCCTATTCTCAGGATCTTTCTCTAACAGCTCCTCTCGAACGTCAATATCCTTTTCTTCAAATTTTTCATATTCACCCATGTCTCTCATCCCCACAACATGCTGCTGAATACACGTTTTCAAGATTCTCTGCTTTGTTTCTAAGCTAATTGCTTTGCTTTTCCAGCTCTTATCCATCACCTTCAAACTCACTTTTGCTTTTATTATTCTAGTCGTGATTTTCTTCTTACAATCTAGGTCATAAGTTGTGTTGCTCCCCAGATACAGGAACTTCTCTGTGTTCTCTAGTTTGATCCCGTCTACAATGATCACCCTTCGTATTTCCTTATCTCCAAATACCACTGTCTTCATTTTATCGATCTTCATAATCAGTCTGTTCTGCTTCCCTTCCTCATTTAGCACCTGACTTGGGTTTGATTTTATTTTGGAAGGCGAATGAAAAAAAATTGCTCTCTACTGAAGGCCTGTGTGGGAAAAAGAACATCAGAAGAATGTAAGAGTGATGTTATAGGGTCAGGTCAATGGCTCATCTAGCCCGCTATCCTGTCTTCCCCAGCGTCTGGTGCCAGAGGCTTCAGAGAGATTGAACAGGGCCACTGAAATGGTTACCTCAGTCCCAGCTTCAGGCAGTTGAACGTTCAGGGACATGGGACTGTGTCTCTGACCATCTTGGCTAATAGCCATGGATGGACCTGTCCTCCAGGAACTTTCCTTTTTGAACCCACTTATACCTGTGGCTGTCACAACATCTTCTCACAATGAGTGCCCCTGATTGCGGTTAGTGTAAAGTACATCATTTTGGATTTTTTTAAACCTTCTGGCTGTTAATTTTGTTGGGTGAGCCTTAGTTGTCATGTTCTGGAAAGGGATAAATAACATTTTCTTTCATATTCACTGTTTCTATCCCATTTATGATTTTATAAACCTCTACTCCCCCTCCTTACTTGTCTCTTTTACAAGGTGACCAACATTATTAATCTCACCTCATATGGAAGTTCTTTCACCCCCACAATCATTTTTGTTGCTGTCTCTGTACTTTTTCAATTCTAAGATATCTCTCTTTGAGCTGAGGGTGACCAGAACTGCACAGAGTATCCAAGATGTGGCCATAGCAGGGATTTATATAATGGCATTATGGTATTTTCTACCATATAGACAGCTTGCCGACCTGAAACAAATCCTTTGCAGCCATTACAAATCACAAACCAGTGACTCTAGGCCTGGAACCAGCCCCTGCAACAGTCCTCGCTGCCAACTCTGCTTACATATCTACACCAGTGACATCATCACAGGACCTAACATCAACTATATCATCAGGGGCTCCTTTACCTCCACATCTACTAATATAATATATGCCATCATGTGCCAGCAATGCCCCACTGCAATTTACATTGGCCAAACTGGACAGTCTCTATGTAAAAGAATAAATGGACACATATCAGACATCAGAAACGATAATGGACAGAAGCCTGTGGGGGAACACTTCAATCTCCCTGGACACTCAGTGGCAGATTTAAGGGTGACAGTCCAGAAACAAAGAAATTTCAAAAATGAAATGGAGAGAACTCTCTGAGCTGCAATTCATTTGCAAATTTGACTCCATTAACCAAGGATTAAACAGAGACTGGGAGTGGCGCGCAGCTTACAAAACCAGCTTCTCTGTCCTGTGAGTTAATATCTCCCCATTAGACTCTGACAAAGGCTCACATCCCCCATCTGATCTAACTTATTTTTTCCTCATTTGATACGTACTATTGATACTGGGCCATTGCCACCTTGCTGAACAGACTTTGTCAGCTCTGGCCCTCCCTTTTACTGGGACCCCACTCTTTAAATGCCCCTCTGAAACTACCCCCCCCACTCATGCATCTGATGAAGTGGGTCTTTGCCCACGAAAGCTTATGCTCCAAAATATCTGTTAGTCTATAAGGTGCCACAAGACTTCTTCTTGTTCTTGAAGCTACAGACTAACACAGCTCCCTCTCTGATAATGATATTTTCTGTCGTCTTATCCATCCCTCCCCTAATGATTCCCAACATTGTTAGCTTTTTGACTGCTGCTACATACTGAGGAAATGTTTTCAAGACAAATAGCCCTGGTGACTTCAAGATCTTCCTTGTGTGGGTGGTAACTGCTAATTTAGACTCCATAATTTTGATGCAGATCGTTTTTTCCCAATGTGCGTTACTTTGCGTTTATCAACACGGGATATCATCTGCCATGGTCCAGGCGCCTGGTTCAGAACGATCCCCTTTTAGCTCTTCACAGCCAGCTTTGGTAATCTTGGGTAATATTGTATCATCTACAGCCTTTGCTCCTCACTGTTTACCACTTTTTTCAGGTAATTATGTAGGTGTTGAACAGCACTAGTCCCAATACAGCTCTTTGGGGAACACCACTATCTACCTTTTATTAGGTGTGCTTTTATAAACCAACCTTTATTCCCACCCTTCGCTTCCTGTGTTGTAACTAGGTCCTTGCCCAAGGGCTGCACGTCCATTCCACCTCTTCTCAGCCCTGCTCCTTCCCACTCCCACCCAGCACCTCCTGCCCACTGTCAAACAGTTGGCCAAAGAGCAGCTGGTGCTGGGCGCTGACATATGTCCAGACCATGCCTGGAGGTAGCGTCTGTGGCATATGTACTAAGCGCCACTGTGGTGCAGGTGCCTGGGGTTTGGTTCATTCTGTGCGGCTCTGCACTGAATGGTTGGTCTCTGCTGCCCTGGCTGTGACTGGCTCCTGGGATGCTTTGGAATCTGCCGGTCTGACTGTTACCTCCATGTCTCCTTGCTCCTCTTTGCAACAACCCTACCCAGGCCCTGCTGCTTCCCAGCCAGGGTACTGCTATTGAAGCTGTGTGAGGCCTGTATGCCAGAGCACCGCCTGTATCCCAGCGGAGCCATGGCATTTGGCAAGGATCGCTGGCAGCACATGATGATATGAGAGCTTCTGTCTCAAGCTCCCTGCTACACATCTAGGGCCTTCTGGTTTCCTCTCACTCCCACCAGCCACGGTGCTCGTTAAGACAGATGCTGCTGGAGGGTGGAGGATAATGGTTGATGCTGCTGAGCATGGTGGGTGATGCAGCTTTGCCCCTTTCCCTCCTGCTGGTCCACCCATGCACTAGCCAGAGGCTGTTAGCAGCCAAGTGCCGGTTCAGGGACTCTGGTGAAAGGAGTTTGGCTCTACCTCATGCCCATGCTAGAAGCAAGGTGGTCACGTCCCCAAATGCTCCCCATCCATGGGCGTGCTGCTAGCAGCCTGAGCAGAGTGGCCAAAGGAAAACTCTCTGGCTGTGCTCCCAGCCCTTCTGCTCCTGGGGCTTGTTCATTAATGAGGTGTAAAACAGGAGTTGGCTCAGTGTTGACTCACACCACCATAGCTACAATGCTAATACATGCCGGGGCCTAGCAACTCAGAGCCCCAGCAACATTGGGCCCGGCAGTTCCTGGCTTTGGCACCTCTGGGACTGGCATATCAGTTATGAATATTAAAAAAAAAAAAAATGCTTGAGTCCCAACACATCTTTCCTTACAAACTGAGCCCTGAATTGCTTGCACTGTGGCTGCTACTCAGTGTGGATCAGGCGAAATGGTTTGGACTACCTCAAGGTAAACTAGGTCAAGGTAAAATCTGGGTTCCTGTCTCAGCTAACGGGTTTCAATTACAACTGCCTTGTCATTACTAGGACCTTAGCATGTGGGCGCTAACATGGGTTCAAAATGCACTTTCCTTCTGGCATGGGAGTGGCCATCATGTTTTAGATGGTGTGAGTTAACATGCTTGAAGATAAGGTGGCCAGCTGGCTTTAAGCTCATGTGGTAGACTGTATGATTTTAGCCCCTTAGGTCAAAGGTTCATTCCCTTCTGCTGACCACTTGGGTCTATTAACCTGACATCAGGGTTTCCCATACTATGTTCCACAGAACACTGGACTTCCATGCGATGTGACTGTGTGTTCCGTAAAAAAAAATGTTGATGCTGGTGATATATTTCCTTCTCGAGTATTAAATGTGAAATTAGTAACAGAGAGGGAGCCGTGCTAGTCTATACACTATCAAAACAAAAAGCAGTCAAGGAGCACTTTAAAGACTAGCAAAATAATTTATTAGGTGAGCTTTCGTGGGACAGACCCACTTCTGTGGGTCTGTCCCACGATAGCTCACCTAATAAATTATTTTGCTAGTCTTTAAAGTGCTCCTTGACTGCTTTTTGTTTTTAAATGTGAAATGGTGTGTTTCAAAAATACTAAGGTATTTGAATAACATTTAGATTTCAGGCACATTAATATTTAAAAGGCATCCATAATAGTACAGTTATGCGGTTCATGCTGAAAAAATCAATTCAGATTGTTTCAATATGAGTTGTGTTCAAAGAAATCACATGATGCTGCACGGGATCTGAGGATCCAACTCTCAGCGTTGTTCCTAATATTAAGCAGATTTGTGATCAAAAGATGCAATCACACTCTTCCTGTTAAAACAAAAAAAACCTGTCAAATGCCACTTATTTTTATTTTCCATACAAGTTGACTCTCTCTAATCAGGAACTCTTGTCCAGCAACATCCGTAATCTGGCCTGATTTTAGTTAGCCGGACAACTACTTATCATTGGGCTGGCCAAGTTTCCCATGGTCCCATAAAGTTTGTTTATGGCCACTCAACGTGGCTTTCAGTGTTCTGTGCTGTTACTTAGCTCTAATTTACCTGTCTTCTAAGAGCCCAGTAAGCAGTGGAAGTGTTGGTCAGGCGCAGACAATATTGACCTCCTGTGGTCCAGCAAATTCTCTCATTCGGCACCAGTCAGGTCCTGAGGATGCTGGAGAAGAGAGGCTCACCCTGTAGTGTTCTGTAAAAATAACAAATTTTATAAAGACACAAAATTTAAAAATATTTTCCAGACCTAATTTGTTCTTTTTGCATTTCTTTTGCATTAAAATGTTTTCATTTTAAGCTTAAAGAAAGGCCACTCCTCTTTTGAACAATATTGTCCTTTCTATTTCTGTACCAAAGAACACCACTAACTGTCAGGCTTTCAGCTGATACACTGATGTTTTGTTTTGGGTTTGTAGTTCATTTTTAATTTTCATATTTAATTATAGGGTTGCTAATCACCCTCCTAGCAGAAGGACGTTAGTTGTTCATTCAGATGATTTTCTCTTGTTTTTTGCTGTTTGTAAAATAAAAAACATCAAAAAAAACCTTATTCTTTTAAATCAGTTTTTTGGTATGAAACCCTCCACCCGCCCCCTTTGCTCCCCCCTACCACCATATGTGGTTTGTCAGAATATTCCAAGCCAAGAAGTGGTTTGTGGCCAAATTAGTTTGGGAAACTGCTGCACACTATCAAATTGAAGATAAAGTGATGCTTACTCACTGCAGCTGGTCCCCATGCCAGGGCTTGGATAGACTGGGGGAGCAGAGAGATACACCTACCTATCTCATAGAGCTGGAAGGGACCTTCAGAGGTCATTGAATCCAACCCCCTGCCCTCACAGCAGCACCTATCACCATCCCTGACAGATATTTTCTTTAAATCTGTTTGCCCCAGATCCCTAAATGGCCCCCTCGAAGGTTGAGCTCACAACGCTGGGTTTAGCAGGCTAATGCTCAAGCTGCCCTGCTGTTGTCCATGTGGGCCTAGCTCTGGGAAGGAAGGCGACTCGCTCTCCTCATTTGCCCACCCTGTGTTTTTTGCAGAAACTCAAATGAACTAACATTAGTCACTAAGGCAGAAGCAGTAGCAGCAAACTCCAGGCTTGTCTCTGCCAACTATTGCCTCTGAAATGAACAAATTTCCACCTGGTTTTTATTTTTAGCACTGAAACCTCTTCAGTCATCTGGTGCTGTTGCTGGTTGTCTTGGAGAGGGTGACAGGAAAGTGTTAGTCGGGCTGGTGCAATAAAGGTTCCAATGCTCACTATTACAAAGATACCCCCTCGGTCTGCTACTTGTGGTGCCCAGAAGTGACCATGATTCACACCACAAAAGGGGAAGCGAATGAGCTGTTATCTCTGCTGCAAGAGTGTTTCTTTAAACAAACTAAAAGAGAGCCCCAGTTTGCTTGGCTGATGAAATGAAGCTATTTTTAGTCCCCTATCTCCACCCACAGCCTGGCCCCCTGGAACTGAGAAAGGGCCGGAGTTGTCACTTTAAGGTGCTGGTGTGTTTAGCCAAAGAGGGAAGCAGGACCTCACTTCTTTACTCTCTTCCAGATGTGCAGCACAGGTTTGGATTTGGACAGAGCTAGGAATGTTTCAGAGGTGATCTTCAAGAGAAGAACAAATTAGGACTGTTTCCTGACCCTGCCTTTTTGGTTCTTCATACAGCAGGCCTGGAAAAGTGTGCCAGCGATGAGGTGTCCGTTACGGGCTGGATTTCAGTACTAGCAATATCAGAACGGTCCCCCCTGTTTGTGCTGGAAAGCTCTTGGGAGAACTTTCTCAGTTCTTCATTCAAGTGGTTGTGGAGCCCACTGGTTTTTTTACCAGAGGGAATTTTCCTCCCAAGTGTGTTTCAGGCATTGGAGTTCGCATGGCACTAATGCGAGCACAGACTGTGGACAAAAATCTTTTCCCCTCCATCCATCAGGACACAGTGAGTTCAGTGAGTCTTCTGGGACAAAAGCCAGCTCTGAATTTCTAATGTGAAAAGCTTTTTAGCCTTTCTTTACAGGGCAGACAAAGGTAAGAATGGCACAAGCTCAAGTCCCACAATCATTGGGGTTGTTCTTAAAGCCCCGGTTCCTGGAGTCATGTGACTATGTGAGAATGTCAGCTTACATTTTTTTTCTTTTTTTAAGAATGTTCCTACTTCTTATAGAGTTATAGACTCCTAGGGCTGGAAGGGACCTAAGGAGGTTATCGAGTCCAGCCCCCTGCTTCAAGCAGGATCAACGCCAACTAAATCATCCCAGCCAGGACTATGTCAAGCCAGGACTTAAAAACCTCTAGGGATGGAGATTCCACCACCCCTCTAGGTAACACATTCCAGTGCTTCACCACCTCCTGGTCAAATAGTTTTTCTTAATACCCAACCTACACCTCCCCTTCTGTAACTTCAGACCATTGCTCCTTGTTCTGCCATCTGACACCACTGGGAACAGCTTCTCACCATCCTCTTTAGAGCCCCCTTTCAGGAAGTTGAAGGCTGCTATTAAATCACCCCTCACTCTTCTCTTCTGCAAACTAAATAAGACCAAATCCCTGAGCTTCTCCTCATAGGTCATGTGCTCCAGCCCCCTAATCATTTTCATTGCCCTCCTCTGGACCCGCTCCAACGCATCCACAGCCTTTTTGCACTTGTGACTGTGGAGAAAAGCTTGTAAGTTTCAGAAAGGTGAAGGGAAGAACTCAGTTTATTTTGTCAAAATTTCATGACCCTGGACATTAATCTGCTGTGTGGGAGGGGCTGAGCCATTTGCATTCCTGTCCTGCTGCTGCAGATGGTCAGGCACCAAGGTAGTGTTAGCAGTGTTCTCCAGAGCTGTGACTGTTGGAGTTAATACGCCATTGAAATGTGTGAGGCAGTTCCTCCCTCTGTCTGACAGTTTCAGGCTCTCGTCAGATGTCCCTGCGTCATGGCCTGAGTGCAAATCTGTTCTTCACTGCTCTGAGGGATTACACTTTTGCTTGTTTAAAGCTGATATTCTGATATCATCATGTGACTCCAGGAGCGCCAGCCACCGGAATCAGGAATAATACCATGGAAGTCAAATGAGTTACACTGGGTTTACAAACTGGATATTTCTGTAGACAGCTCCAAGGGGCTGGAAGACGAAGCTGGACAAATTCAGGTTAGAAATAAGGCACCAACTTTTTGACGGTGAGGCTGATTAATCAGTTGAACAAGTTGCCTAGGGAAGTGGTGGGTTCTTTGTCACTTGGCGTCTTAAAATCAAAGAGACACACACTAGCTCAACCACGAGATGGAGGCTGGCCACACTAGGGGACATTATCTGACTTGTGATAGACAGGAGGTCAGATGATCATAATGCTCACTTCTAGATTTCCCAGCCTTACAGCGGCAGCCTATGAGGCCAGCTTAACCTCAGAAAAAGGAGAAGGAGGGTGTCTGCTCCATCCTCGCTGACTTCCCCACTCTGCCAGGGTTCAGAGAACAGCTGATAAGTCCTGAATCATTTTCTCTGTATTGCAGTTCTGTGGCAGTGATGCTTCTTGTCTGGTGGCAATTTCCTCTTGTTTGGGTGGCGGGGTCGTGGCTTGTCTTACGGCCACATACTAAGCCTGGATGATCCCATTTAAAAATAAACGACCTGCCTTGACCATTGCATGGGCGGAAAGTGAATGTTCAGGCAAAGGCTGCATCCAACAGCCCCGGACACGGGCCCCACAAGAGCACTTGGTTACAGCTGACAGCTCGGCCAAAAATACCTTTTGCCTGACCTGCTTGGACACAGGGCTTCCCACAGGCCAGCTGGCAGAGTGCCAGCAAGGTGCCACCTTGAGCCAGGAGCCTTGTTTGCATCCAACAAAACTCCCAGACGTGTTTTAAAGCTTTGTGGTTATTTGCCATCTCCAAAGCTGGAGGAAACGATCCACCGTGCCCTGCCAGCCACCAAGGTGTGAGCCCCAGTTCCTCCAGCCACCTGAAGCATCCAGTGTCTAATTTCTGCCCCCACACCACCTCCTCGCTGAAATTTGCTGGTTTTAGGCTGCTCCGCTTGGACCCCAACTCTATGGCCTTTAACCAGGCTCATCTGCCCCCCCCCCAGCATTCTACCAGGGCACTTACTGCCTTTCTCTCCTGCTCCCTCTGTCATCAGGGTAACGCCGCACAGCCACAGTCCAGGTGCCGTACTACCCTCCCATGTGGGCACTGCCACCTGCCCCCAGTGGTGCAGGCCTGGCTGCCAATGGCTGCAGCTAGCAAGTGGTCCATGGAGTTTTGCTCTATTGAAAGGACTAGGAGAGCATTAGACAGGGACTGAGGGAAAACAAAGCTGCAAATACCAGCCAATATTGACAATATAGTCAGTTAGCTCCATGGCACAGATGGACAAGCAGGGGTAAGTGACTTTCCCAAGGCCAACGAGGGAGTCTGTGGCAGAACGAGGGTTTGACCACCCCTCCCCCCCCCGAGACCTACTTAGTGCATTAGCCACAGGGCTCACTTTAAAAGAGGGAAAGGTGCTGTAGAAATATGCCACTCAAGAGCCCTGGACTCCTGGCGCTGTCATACTCCATGGGGAGATTTAACTGGCCTACAATGGTGAAAGACCATTGGCCTCAGCCCCACACACTTCAGCAGCCTTTCTCCTGCCAACTGGCGACCGATGCAGTATGGGGAAAGGGTGGCAGGAAGCGTTGCTATTTACCCTGCGCATCCCACAGAAACCAGTCAAAAAGGGACCCTACAGTGTGGGTCTCCAGCAAGTCATCTCCCTACGCTGGCCTGTGTCAGCCAACTGGGGCTTGCAGGCTCAGCTTGCAAGGCCGTTTCACTGCTTTGTAGAAAGCTGGGCTCAGCCAGCCACCCAGGCTCTAGGACCCTGAGAGTCAAGAGGCCCCAAGTGGAAAATGTGGTTTCATCAGGAACTTTCTGCTTCACCTCCTGGAGCTGCAATTGCATTTTCCCTGCACACCCTGGTCCTCTGACTCCACAGGCAGGGCCATGAGTACTTGGGATGTCTGTCAGCCACCAAGCGGAGCCCAAGGAGAACAGGGTCTGATCCTGCAGAATGCTGCAAAGCTGGCGACCCCACTCCTGAGGTGAGGGCGGCGGACCTGAGGCTGTTGGTCCCGAGCGTTTGTCAATGCTTATGAGAACCAGCAAGGCGATTCAAGTAGAATCTGCTTTAGGGGGAGGAGTAAGCATTGTCCCCATTTTACAGATGGCAAATCAAGGCATAGTGGGGTGGGGAGCGACATGCCCAATGCAAGAGGCACTGTCACTGGCAGAACTGGGTGAGAACTCCTGAAAAGCTGGGCTTGGACTGCTGCCCACTTTGGCTAGGCCCTAGCTTCTCATCGCTGGGCCCAACACACCCACCTCACCGGGCACTGACAGCTCCAAGCCTTCGTGTCACTACTTTCCTTCAGTGGGCAAACGTGTAGGCCCGGCCCGGCCCAGCGAAGGGCTGTGGGCAGGCAGGAACAGAGAGCGGCCTGTACTGGCAGTCAGGAGCCCTGCACCCCTGTCTGCCCAACCAACACAGCTCTCAGCAGCCGCAGGGCCCGTGACCAGTTACTCCTCTTGGGCCAGGAGGCGGGGAAGATGCATTGGCTCCACAGGCGTCGCCCAGAACTGACCTGCCCAGCAACGAGCGTCAGTGCGAAAAGGGGAAGAGTGAGCAAGCTGGAGGAGTGGGGCAGGGCCCAGCAGTTGTAGGGGTCACTTCTGGTTTTCTTTCAGCCGCCCCCGGGCAGTGCCACCTCACCCTCCTTCCTCCGAAGCCTGGGATGGGTCCCTGGGTGGGGAGGGCCAGAGTTTGGCGGTGGCATTGGCTGGCTGGTCCTCACCTCCCAGTGCCTGTCGGAGGAATTTTGCCCCGGGACTAATTCACAACGACCTTGTTGAGGATGGGGGGGGCATCACCCCACCCCGCAGCATGGGCCTGTGGGTGGCTGTGTGGGCATCTCACTTGTTGCTGGGCCCTTGCAGGAGCCTCGGGCACTGGGGCACCTCAGCCCTGCCTGTGTGCTGCCTGTGGCACTGAGCGGTGTGTTGCCCAGCAGCTGTAACACTGCAGTCTCGTCTCTGTCGTTGGGTGGGTGCGCAGGGCTGGGTGGGGTCTGTGATCTTCAGGAAGTCAGGCTGGAGGGTAGGGAGGTCCCTCGGCACTTAAACACTAGCACCTGGTGGTTAGAGGCTGGCAAGTCCTGGCACGTCGCCTCTGAGCCAGGCTGCCAGCAAGCAGGTGCTCTGGTGGGGACAGCGTAAGGACTCCTGGAGCCCAGCCCTGGTTCTGCCACCTACTTGCAGGGTGACTGGGGCAGACAGCTGCAGGGAGGGGCAGTTCCCAAGTGCCCAGGCCTGCTGCTCTCCGCTGGCCTCCGCGAGACCTCACCCTGCATCCTCAGTGGGAGAAGAAATGGGCCAGAGCCCCTCTATTGTCTCTGGTTGGGGAGCCAGGCTGCTATTGCCTTGGGGGGGGGCTGGGGGGGGGTTGGGGATCACCGGCCAGAAGGACTTGTAGCCAGGGCTGAAAGGGCTGTGTGTGAGGGCAGCTGGGCAGTCTGCCAGGCTCACCTTGGGCCAGATAATCGCTGGTCACCGTGATCAGCTATTCCTACAACCAACCCAGCCGCCTGGTGTTGAGTCAGGTGCTGGCTCACAGTTGCCACTATAACGTCTTCAGCTCAGCCCTGCCAAGAGTGACACCCCCCCGACCCCCCTGCGTTCAGACATTCGCAGGCGGCTGTGGTGCTGAGACGGGAAAACGCCTTTCTAGTAATGGCTGTGCCTCAGTGCATGTGTCTGCACAGCAAAGGGTCCTTGAGCTCTTCCAACCCACGCGACACGGAGTGCCAGCCCAGGCTCGAGGCAGCTGTTGCTGGGGTGGAGCCCAGCATTCCTTCCAGTGTTTGCAAAACACTTTCTCTTTAAACAAGCAAAGCCCGAGGGAGTGGAGGTAGGGTCAGGCCCCGGGGCCCGTACTTCTCTGTAGCGCGGCCGTAACCAATGGCTGTTCCCTCTCCCCAGGTAATTGCTGCAGCTCACCAGCAAAGGAGCCCTCGCAGCCCTCGCTGCACTGATGACCCAGGCCCCATGTCGGCGGTAAGTGGCACAGGCTGTTCCAATCCCTGCAGGGCCCTGCCCGGGCAGCACACACCCCCAGGGAGCAGCTGACTTTCGCCTGCCTGGGAGGCTGGAATTTCAGAGCGGGCGGGTGTGCTGCATCTGAGCCCCAGCGGCTGGGTGCTGCACAGCCCTCGCTGCCTGGGGAGCACGGCTGCAGGGGGGGCACATTGCGCAGGCACCAATAGTCCCTGAATGTGCAACACACCAACGTGAAATTCCTGAAACTCCCCTTCCCCAGGCGCTCTCCCCTTCTGCCTTCGCTCGCTTGCTGCCCTAGGACTGGGCTGTCCCTGGGCTCCTCTCCAGATCCAGGGGGCCAGCGCCCCACTCTATGGGACCCTCAGTGTCCGGATCTGATCTGGTCTCTCGTGCTCTGAGGCATAAACCCTCTGTGATCTGCCTGGGGCCAGCTAGGAAGAACCTTCCCCCACGGGCAGATTCTCACTCCCTTGTGGGGCTGTGTCCCTTCTCCTGCAGCAGTAGGTGCTGTGGGAGGTGATCCTGTCTGCCTAGCTAACCTACCAGAGCTGCAAGCCCCTCTGCCATTGCTTGGCCAGAACCTGTGGCCCAGCAGTGCCTGGCATTGCAGCCCAGAGGCTGTCAGGTCCAGGTGGGACACCCCTTGCCGCTTGTACCCCACCGTCACAGCATGGAGGTGCCCATCTTACCCTGGCAGTCCTCCCGGGGTTCAGACAGTCCTCAGGCTCCCCCCTTGCTTGGACCTGCAGGGGCAGCAGTCTTGTGTCTAGCTGCTGGGAAAGGGGTCCCCCAGCCGGTTGGCCCTGGAGCTCACGCTGTCACCTGCTGCCGCAGAAACGCTGGTTGCCGGGGACACAGTGCATCGCCAAGCATGACCATGCCAAGCCCAAAGCCCACGAGCTGGCCTTCCGCAAGGGCGACATCGTCACCATCGTCGAGGTCTCCGAGGTGAGCCAGGCGGGCAGCTCCAGCATCTGGGCGGCAGAGCCCAGAAAGCAGCCCAAAGGGCCACGTTGCAGGACATGCCACTGGTCCCTGGGGGAGGGCTGCTCCCAATGGCAGAGGGAGCAAAAGCCCCTGCCTCCCTCTAGGGGGGCTTTGGGGGCTGGCCCTGCCCCCCAGGAGGTGTGTGCAGCCCCAACCACTTGGGCCCTCGGGAGCTACTGTAACCCCTGCAGCTGAGCATGGGCCACCAAGCCAGCAGACTCTAATTAACCTAGACTGGTGGGACCCCACGTTGTCTCTCCCTTCCGTGTCCCCCCCCGCCCCCCGCACTTCCTCCACCCTCACCCCCCACTGTCTCACAGCAGCAGTGAGAACCTGCCAGGGGAGGGAGCTGGGGCTGGGCTAGTGGAGTTGCCTCCATGTGCCTTTTATCCTGGGAGTAAGACGCTGGCCCCCAAAATGCCAGCGGCATCCAGAGCCCACCATGTTCCCTTGGTTCATGCAAAGCGCAGTTGCTGGTGGAACCCCTCACCCGCGGGTCTTGTGATGCCCCAGACTGCAGTAAGGCTCAGCAAAGAGCCAGATAAATGGCTGGAGGACAGGTGCACCAGTGGGTACTGGCCAGGCTGGGCAGGTGACACAGGAGGGATCCCCGGATGGTTGCCTGTGCGGTTCATCCTCTGGACCACCTGGCCCTGGCCACTGCCAGAAGACAGGAAGCTGGGCTAGCTGGGCCTTTGGTCTGACCCAGTGTCTCAGGTTCTTATGTCTCCCCTGCAGCAGAAAGGCTGGTACCGAGCGAAACACAATGACACCGGCGAGGAGGGGCTGCTTTCGGCCAGCTCGGTGCGGGAGCGTGAGGCCATCCGTGTCGACCCCAAACTCAGCCTGATGCCGTGAGTGCAGCCAGGCTGCTGGGTGCGGGGCTCTTGCATTAGGAAACAGCTTGATGCCCCTTCCTGCCCACAGCCACCCAGACCGCTGGGGCGTTAACGCCACACCAGGGCTTGGCTCAGGTGGCAGCTAGTAAGGGGAGGAGCCAGTGGCTGATGGAGGGGGAGTGTGAATCTGGGACGTGTGCGGGTCACGGAAGGGGCCATTCCCCACTCTGTAGTCAGGCGCGTGAATGCTCAGGTACCTTGGGGAGGCCTCCAAAGGGAGGATGGGTACATACATGGGCCTCCCCTGGAGTGCCCCCCTGCCAGAGGGTGGGGGAGGGTGGTTGGATGGAGCTAGTGCACCAGCTCCATGGCCCTTCACTGACTGCCCAAGTTCGGACTGGCAGGGAGGGCTCCCTCTGGGCTGCTTGAGCAGGAAGAGCTCTGCAGAGCTGGGGCCTTTCCCCGGCTTCTGCTGCGCGTTGCCGCTCAGGCGCCCTCTGATCCTGCCCCGCAGCTGGTTCCACGGGAAGATCTCCGGTGTGGAGGCCGTGCAGGCGCTGCAGCCTCCCGAGGATGGGCTCTTCCTGGTGCGCGAGTCCATCCGGCACCCCGGGGACTACGTGCTGTGCGTCAGCTTTGGCAAGGAGGTCATCCACTACCGGGTCGTCTACCAGGAGAACCGGCTGAGCATCGATGCCTCCATCAGCTTCTACAACCTCATCGACATGATTGAGGTCAGCGGCAGGCCAGCCCAGGGCCCCCCCGGGCAGCGGGTGCAGGCACAGCTCCATGCATCTCCATTCGGCAATGCAACTGACCAGAACAAAAGCATCAGGTCCCACAGCCCCTGAGCCCCTGGGCGCAGCTTCATGGCTCAGGAAGAACACAGCCCGCCTGCCCCTGCGCTCAGCAATCTCCCTCCCACGCCATCGGGCTGCTCTCAGCCACAAGTGAGCCACCCACACGATGCGTCGGCCGAAACCGCAGGAGCTAAATATAGAGCCGCTGCTCAAAACTGAAAGCCGGTGGAAGGAAGTGGGGTGTGCTGTTTGTAACCGTCACCCCCCCCCCGGCCTTCCTGCGTCACCTTCCACCCCGGGCAACTCACACCCAGTCCAGGGGCTAAGCTCTGCCCTGAGGAGCAGGGGTACACTTGTATCCCCATGGAACAGACAGGCAAACTGAGGCACAGTGGGAGTGGCCTACACCTGGGTGCCCAGTGAATGGGCCACAGAGCTGGGAATGGAGCCCAGGAGTCCTGAGTGCCCGTTTTGAGCCCTGCCAGGAGCCTGGGAGGTGGGATTCCATTCCACCTACGCCCAGCCCCACAGGGCAGCCGGGGACCGATCCCCATTGACAGGAAGATCCAGCCACTTGCTCCAGAACACCAGTGGCTGAGCCAGGGACCAAACCCAGGTCTCCTGCATCCCTGTTCATCAGGCTGCTGTTCCTGCTCTGCGTCAGATGGCTTGGGAGGGACTGGCACTCGCCTTTGGGACCAGGGGGAGTGGCAGCGCATTCCTGGGTAGGGGAGAGACAGGGCTAGGAGGGGAGCTGTCCTGTCTGTTACAGCCCCCCCGGCTGGCCACTCGGTAAGGAACTTCTCCAGTTCCCTTTCGCCATCACTGGGGGCTGCTGCACAGCCACAGACAGACAGACAGACAGGCACACACGCAATGCGTCCACAATGCCCACGGCAGGACCAGGCGGGAGCAACTCTGACCCCTCTCCAGCAGCGCACAGAGGGTGGCAGAATCCTTCCAGGGCAGGCTGGGACCCCCTGTGCCGCTCGTTCTTCTTTCCCTGGTGGGACTTAGCAGCTGCTCCCAGTGACTAACGCACGCTGGGCCAGTCAGGCTGACAGAACACTGCGATGCTGGGGGGCGGTGGGTGCCCTGGGAAGCAGCTGGGAGCCCAGTGACACAGTCACGCTCTTTGTCTGCAGCACTATATGAAGGACCAGGGAGCCATCTGCACCAAGCTGGTAAAACCCAAGCTGAAGCCCGGGGCGAAGTCTGCTGAGGAGGAGCTGGCCAAGGGTACGAAGGGTCTGGCTGCAAACTCCAGGGCTGGGGGCAAGGGAGAGGGGAACGAGGGCACATGACTAGGGCTTGCGGGGAGGAAGAAACCTCCGGGTCCCATATACGCGTGGGATAGACCTGGGAGCCCCAGCCAGGGGAGTCCCTTGTGAGCTGGGTGGAGCTCGTGGGGTGTGAAATTGGCACTCTGTTCATGGCGTGGGAAGCCTCAGCAGGCCAATGGGCATCAGGCCTGCCAGAGGTGGGGAAGGCCTGGCCCTGCCCCTGGTAACCAGCCAGTCTCCTCTCCCTTGCAGCTGGCTGGTTACTGAACCTGCAGCACCTCACGCTGGGAGACAAGATCGGGGAAGGAGAATTTGGAGGTGAGTGCTGGGGTTGGTTAAGGGAGTGGGCGGAGCCTGAGGTGCCATGAGCTCCACCCACCCCGGGTGCGGCTCAAGCCCTGGGGATCCAGCCAGAGGGACAGCCCTGGAGGTTGAGTCCCTCTGGTTAGACCTGAGCAGGTGCAGCCAGGCAGAGCCCGGCGCGTACCCCGGGCCCCATCATGGTGGCAGCCCTGGGGGGGACCTTGGTGTTATGTCCCCCGCCCTTTCCTCCAGATGTGGCCGAGCCAGCTCCGGGCTGGGCCCTTCCCTCCCTGGGCACTGCTGCCGGGCTGGGGCCACCCTCGGCGCCTGACCCCCTCTCTGCCTACCCTACAGCCGTCCTGCGGGGAGAATACATGGGGCAGAAAGTAGCTGTGAAGAACATCAAGTGCGACGTCACCGCCCAGGCCTTTCTCGCTGAGACGGCCGCCATGACGTGAGTGAGCCACCAGCGGGGTGCAGCAGCTTTCCCAGGGGCCCGCGAGCCTGGAGGGGCTGAGCAGCCTGCCAGGGGGCTGTGTGCGCCGGATGACAGATGCTGGCTGGGAGAGTTGCCCAGTGCTAGCTCTGAGCCCTGGGGCCACGCTGGCAGAAGTCCCTCTTGGCAGCACGGCTGTGGCAGGGCAGCCTTTCTAGTGGGGCTGGCGGCTCCACGGTTTGGCCAGCGTGCGCGATACCTGCACCGGGCGCGCTTTGCTCCTAGCACCATGCACCTCAGCCTGCCCTCCTGCATCCCCAGCGGGGCCCTGGGCACCTGCCCTGTTTGCCATACCCTAGCACTGGCCCTGCATTGCAGCCCCCTGAGCCTGCCCCACAGCCCCGGGGGGTCGTGACACACACTCTGAGCTGACACCCGGCCTGGAAGACCTCTGGGCACCCCCGGGGGTGAACTGGGCCGTTTCTGTTCACTTTTCGCTATGTAGGAAGAGAGGGTGGGAGGTTTCCTGGGCCCCGGTGTCCTGTGACTTAACAATTGCGTGTGTGTTTCCCTCAATGACACCTTGAGTGTGAAAAACACTCGCCCACAAAGAGCAAGGCCCTGGGAGCCCCAGGACTGCAGCTGCAGCGTGCTGCCAAATTCCTCCTGCAGTGCTGAATTCCTCCCCACAGTGCTGAATTCCTCCCCGCAGTGCGAATTTCCCCCCTCGCAGTGCCAAATTTCCCCCCCCATAGTGCCCAATTCTCCCCGCAGTGCTCAATTCCTCCCCGCAATGCGAATTTCCCCCCTCGCAGTGCGAATTTCCCCCCTCGCAGTGCCAAATTTCCCCCCCGTAGTGCTGAATTCTTCCCACAGTGCTGAATTCCTCCAGCAGTGCAAATTTCCCCCCCACAGTGCCAAATTTCACCCCCGCAGTGCCAAATTTCCCCCCTGCAGTGCGGAATTCCTCCAGCAGTGCTGAATTCCCCCCGCAGTGCTGAATTCCACCCCCCCGCAGTGCCGAATTCCTCCCACAGTGCCAAATTCCCCCTGGCAGTACTGAATTCCTCCAGCAGTGCTGAATTGCCCCCGCAGTTTCGAATTCCTCCAGCAGTGCCAAATTCCTCCAGCAGTGCCAAATTCCCCCTGCAGCGCCCAATTTCGCCTGCGGTGCCAAATTCCCCCCGCAGTGCTGAATCCCCGCCCCCCGCAGTGCCGAATTCCTCCAGCAGTGTGAATTTCCCCCCCCCAGTGCCAAATTTCCCCCCCACAGTGCCGAATTCCTCCCGCAGTGCCAAATTCCCCCTGGCAGTTCTGAATTCCTCCAGCAGTGCCAAATTCCTCCCACAGCAGCAAATTCCCCCTGCATTGCCCAATTTCGCCTGCGGTGCCGAATTCCCCAGAGTGCAGAATAAGGCGCCAGCAGCTCACTTCTATGTTGTGCATGTCCCCCTGTATACTTGTGTTCCCCTCCATCACAAGGCCGGGGTTAGTCATGTGTGTGTGTCCCCATGTCCTCCTCTGTCCCTTGCAGCCTATGCGCGTGGCCCCTCCCTCTCAGGCAGGGGCTATGTGTGTGTGTGTGGGGGGGGGTTTGGGAAGGGGTTCCCTGGGCCCCCTCCCCTTCAGCAGGGGCTCTTTGTGTTCCCTCCCTCCCTTGGGTGTGCACGGGGGGGGGGTCCCCCGGGTCCCCTCGCTGGCCTCAGCATGAGTGCCACACCCGGAGGCAGAGCCCCCCCTCCCCTGGCCCTAAGACAGGCAGCTCCCTGACATGGCCGTCCATTCCCTCCCCCAGGAAGGTCCGTCACAAAAACCTGGTGCGGCTGCTGGGCGTGATCCTGCACAACGGCCTTTACCTCGTCATGGAGTTCATGAGCAAGGTGAGAGCACTAGACCCACCTTGCCCTGCTGCCTCCAAGCAACCCGAGGGCCTTGCCCGGCCCGCTGCCCTCGGGACACCTCTCCAGCCCCTCGCTCCAGGCAGGCAGGGGTGAGGTCTGGCCTGGGGAGCCCTTCCCAGCTGGGGCGCAGGTTCAGCCGAGGCTAGAAACTCGGGGGAGGTGGTGGGGCCCAGCAGGGCCGTCCTTAGGATTTGCAGGGCCCTACCCAGTTCTATTACACTGGTGCCCTGTGCCCGCCAGCAGCTGGGTTGGGGTGAGTTTCAGGGATGTGATTCTCTACATTTCCACTGAGGAAATATTTTTAAAGCAAGTTTTAAAGTCAGGGCCTGTTGACGAAGGTCCTGGACTCGATGGGCTCCGGAGGTCCCTCCCAGCCCTAGAATTTGATGACTCTATGGTAAATTCGGGAACCCGCTGCATGCAGCTGAGGTCCGCAAATGCCCATTAAACGGCCCTTTTGCAGGTCCAGTGTCTGTCGGTCGCTGTGGCAGCTGTTTCCCTCTTAAATTAACTAGATCCTCTCCAGAGCAAGCACAGCCACAGCTCAGGGATAGGACGAGGCAGGTGGGTGGACACTGAGACGCAGTGACGCCCCAGATTTTCAGGTGCCCTATGCAGCTGCATGTTATGTATATGGGTAAGGACATCCCTTGGTCTGGAGGTGGCCACTGTGGAATAGGCCCCACTGCAAACCCAAGCCTTGCAGAGAGGCCTGGGATGACTGGGCTGTGAGGACCACTCCCCAGCTCATGCAGAGGCCAGGGTGGGGGGCAGCACTCGCCAGGGTGTGGGGGCCAGACAGCAGGAGACTGGCCCTGCAGAACCTTTCCTTGTGCCTGAAGCCAGGAGCAATAGAGCTGGCCACCCCAGGGCTCTGACAGACCTTCCTCTCTCCTTGGACAGGGGAACCTGGTCACCTTCCTACGGACGAGGGGCCGATCGGTCCTGCAAGTAAAGCAGCTCATCCAGTTCTCTCTGTGAGTCCTTTGCCCCTGGGGGGGCGGCCTCAGAGCTCCAAAGAGGGGCTAGTTCTGCCTCTGTAGTCAGGAGAAGTCCTGTCTGGTGCCACCCTCAGCACAGGTGGCCTCTCTCCAGTGGGACCTATGGCACTTCCTACGGTTTTGCCCTTGGGAGGCAGGTTCAGCCATTCTCCCCATGTTGCACAGGTCCACGCAGTGAGGCAGTGGTGGAGCAGGCCCTGCCCATGAGCCTCAGTCCCCTGCACAGGCGCTGTCCTGGCTGCCGAGGGATGGAGCTCCCCAGCCAGCTGCACCTGAATCCTCCTATTCAGTGACAGGCTGACGGCCTCCCTGTGGTTCAGAGGTGGCAGTAAGGTCTGGCAGATGGGTGCTGAATACAGCTGATCCCTTTGGCCTCCACTCACCACTGCTCTCGGCTGCCCATACCCTGCAGGGACATCTCCCAGGGGATGGACTACCTGGAGTCCAAGAAGCTGGTGCACAGGGACCTCGCTGCCCGCAACATCCTGATCTCTGAGGAGAACGTGGCCAAAGTGAGTGACTTCGGCTTGGCCAAGGTGGATCTGACAGGCTCCGACACCACCAAGCTGCCCGTCAAGTGGACAGCGCCCGAGGCCCTGAAACACAATGTGAGTGAGGTGGGGGAGGGACTCGCAGGTCTCCTGCCCTTCGCAACAGCTTGGCAATCCCAGCTGAGCTCTGTCACCAGGCTGCGATGCCCATGTCTGACCCGGGCACAATAATGCACTTGGGTGGGGCCAGCACAGCCGCCTGTCTCCAAGCCAGGCCGTGCATTTCTGTGTCTCCACCCCCTGCCCCATGCTGCTCGCTGGATTCATCTCCCTGCCTCAAGGAGACCCCACGCAGCCACTCATCCTGTGGTGTGCAGAGAGGCCCCTGTGTGGCAACGCATCCTGGGATACCCTTGTACATGGAGAACAGCCCAGTGCAAGGCAGAGCTGCCACACCAATTCCATGCAGCCTAGGTCTGTGACGGGGGGACTCTGGCTGGGTTGCCCGCGGACTAGCTCTGCTCCAGGCCCTTGCGGAGCCAGCTGCGTCACACCTTGTTACGGACCTACACCTACTTACACGAGAGACAGGCCGAGGGGATTCTCTGCAAAGGCCAGGCCCATCCCCCACCGGCGGTCCTGCCACTCTCCCAGGACCAGCTAGGCTGTTCATCGGGTACGACTGCCCCCCCCCGCCTGCCCCGCTCCCTGGCCTGCATCGCCCGCCTTTGTGTATAGCTGCTGCAGCATCACCTCCCGCCTATTCCCTGCAGAAATTCTCCACCAAGTCAGACGTCTGGAGCTTCGGCATCCTCCTGTGGGAAGTGTTCTCCTATGGCCGGGCACCCTACCCCAAGATGGTGAGTTCACCTCCCCCTGGGGTGGGGCTGGCTGCCTCCTGGGGTAAGGCCTGGATGGCTCTAGGCTCCAGGCGGACCAGGACTCTCAGGTCTTGCTACGCCTCGGTGTGCGGGAAACATGGGAGCACTGTGGACCACTGTTGTGTGGGGCGTGGACATGGCCTGGGCAGCAGCATGGCTGTCTCACGGGGGGAGGCGGGCACTTGAGGGCAGGTGAGAGTGGGAGCACAGAGGCTGTAGTGCTGCTGACGCTGCTGCGGGTGGTGAGGGAGCGGCTCCTGGCGCAACTCTGCAGAAAAGCCCTTGGTGGCCACAGAAAGGGAGCTGGGAGCTCACAGCAGATCTCTCTCTCTCCCCCGCACAAGACCCTGAAGGAAGTGACGGAGATGGTGGAGAAAGGCTACCGGATGGAGGCCCCTGAGGAATGCCCACCCTCCCTCTATACCCTGATGAAGAGCTGCTGGGAGCTAGAGCCAGGGAAGCGGCCTGCCTTCAAGAAGCTCACTGAGAAGCTGCAGAAGGAGCTGAAGCACATAGGGGACAGTTATCCCTAGTGGTTCCTGCTCCTAGCCAGGGCCATGATGGTGCAGGGGCTGACAGACTCCATGCAACCACTGCTGGAGTTCCTGCCCTGGCTCACTCCCACCTGACACACCACAGCCTCACAACTGGGACCAAATGCTGCAGCACAGAGCACTACATGACTCACCAGCTGCCCAGGCTGCTCCACGGGGTCTGTGCTGCCTTGCCGGGCAATAAAAGTGGGGAAGGGACTTCCGGGTTGGGAACTTCTCTGACCCATTGCATCCAGTGAAGCAGACTGGTTCCACCAGGCCCCACTTTACCCTGGCGTGGCCCTGCCCCATGCACAGCTCACTGACAGAGTGTACGGGCCAGGAGTGGACTGACACTGGGGCCCACGCATGGAAGACAAACTGTCCCTGGAAGGTTCCGATTTCTTCAGGATGAGTCTGCTCAGGTGGACCCGTGGGTCAGAGGTTGGTTGCCACAGGCCCTCCCTCCCCTAGCCACAAATCAGGGCTGAGAGGAGCTGCTTCCTGGGGCTGGTGCTGGGCTGTGTGAGCCCTTTTCCCTCCAGCGCTAACCCTGGCCACCAGTGCAATGGCCAGGCAAGCTGCAGGGTGCAGGGCTGTGCTGGCGCTGGGGCGGGCGAGTACGGCTGGGGAGGAAATGCTGCTCCCTGGCGCTTGGCAGCTCGACCCAGGTCTCAGGATGCTCCAACTGAGGCACGTTTTCCAGTGTTTCCCTCTTGCCTGAGCGACTGAAGATGTGGCAGCGGCACAAACCGAGCAGAATCCCACTGGAATTATTCCCAACTGGCTCAGCGGCTTCATGGCCAGCAGAGAGGCCTGACTGGTGGTCAGGCTGGCTGTTGCCTCAGTTTGCCAAACTCTTGTAAATCAAGTCAACCCCCCACCCATTGACTTCCTAGCAACTCAGCCCCTGTTCCCTCCAGCCTGGGCCTCGTCGAGCTTCTGCCCCTTGCTACAGGCAGCGCCAGCCTGGCCGGGCCTGCCATCGCCAAGCCTTGCGTGGAAGGGCTGGGGACCCACAGGACAGCACCTGCTCTTTCTCTGTGCAAGTGGTGAAGAGGGCACTACATGGGACAGCGCCACACACTCTGGTGTGTGGGTTACGCAGGTCCCACAGCGCAATCCCCTCAGCCTCCAGGAGGCTGCACAGGGCAGGGAGGGGCATGAGGCATGGCAGAGGCAGGGCTGGTACTCGTCCCTTACCGGGTGCTGAGCCGCCCCCTGGACCCCACCATTCCCCTGCCCTGCACGGCTCCTCTGAACATCTGTTCTGTCAAACCTGCCTTGAGCCCCACACCCTCTGCCGCCAGATCCGAGCCCCAGTGGCCTGGCTGCCGCTCCGTGGGGCTGAGGTGCCCCAAGCCAGATGGCCCAGGTGCCTGGACCGATCATCAGCTTGGGGTCTCCAGGCCTGGGGCAGCTTGGTATCCATGGGGCGGGGGGTGGGGGGGTATTTGGGCTGTCAGGAAAGGTGCAGGCCTCTGCCCCACACAGCTACTCTCCTTCCCGCCTGATGGCTGCAGATCTGCTTCTAATGCCTTAATCCTGCTGTTATCCCTGCCAGCCTCGCCAGCCCTACGCCCCTGACTTTGCTGTCCCGTCCTGCTCTGGGAAGGTCAGCCCGGCAACTCGCAGTCCTGGGGTTTTGTGACCCGATGGCTGGCTGGGCTCACTTTGGCAGGAGGCGAGGAACTAGGCTGTGCTGTACCGGCCAGGTGGCCTTTGTGGAGCATGAGGCAAACCAGCTGTGGGTCCCGAGTGAGGCCACAAGGAGGTCTCACTCGGGACCCACTGGGAGGCCACAGGGAGGCTCCACTCATGCATCTAATGAAGCAGGTTTTTGTCCACGAAAGCTGATGCTCCAAAATATCTGTGAGGCTATAAGGTGCCGCAGGACTTCTGGTTGTTTCTGAAGATACAGATTAACTTGGCCACCTCTCTGGCACAGGGAGGCTGCGTCTGTCAGCATCTGGCATGACCTGGTTGGGCTCCAGTGGCCGTGCTGGGCTTGCTCTGTGTCTGGGGCTGGTGTCCCGATCGCATAAGAAGCACACGTGGGGGCTACAGAGGGTCAAGAGGAGGGAAGAGGTGAGGAGCGGAGTGAGAGAGGAAGAGGATAGGGGCAGGGACAGATGGCATGAGAGCAAGAAAGCTAGTGGGCCCCAGAGCAGGGAGAGGGCTCTGCAGAGACAGCAGCTGCTGAAGGAAGCAATGGGCCAAGTTCACTTCTGGGGCTTGTTCCTGGGGTTCCTCTGGCTCCCAGGAGAAGGGGGTGTCCCAGGCCAGGACACCCCGTGCTTGTGTCCCTGCTGAGTGGGGGCAGATATGGAGTCTTTGATAGCTGGTCCAACCAATGGGACGTTTGCAAGTAGAACCCTGGGGCTAAGAGTGGGCATTTCATGGCATCTAGTTCATTGCTTCCCATCTCGAGCTACAGGCGCTTCAGCAGCTGCCCTATTGCACCCAGCAGGGGCTGCATTTCTATGCTGGAAAAGCAACTCCGAGATTAGCCACCAAGGGCAAAGCTCGCCTGGCCCTGGACTCTGGCCCTGCGGCTGCTTTTCTCTATCTGGGCCCTGCTGTATGGTGTGGCAAATTTTCAGAAGCAGCCGCTGATCTGGGGCCCCCAGCCTGAGCCCGGGAGGCCCAATGCCCAGAGACGTGCTGAGCAGACGCAGCGCTGGATGGCTACGCCGCAGCACCCTTCAGCAGAGGCCACTTTCAGAGGGGAAAAGTGCTGCTACATTCTCCAAGCTCCTTGGCTGGCAAGTGGCAGGGCCTGTGAAGAAGCACCGGGGATGAATTAGGATGTGGTCCTGCGGAATCACGTCAGGTCCTGGACAACGGGGCCGTGTAGCATTGCGTTGTCTGGGTTGCACGCAGGCCTTTGCAACATGCTATATAAACCAGGTTCCTGCTGCTGCTCCAGGCGCTGCTGTTAGGGCAGGGTGCGTGAGCTGCAGAAAGCCACATCTCAACCGCTGAGCCAAGCAGGGCTGGGAGGTGTGCCTGCCTGGCCTGCGGGAATGTGTGTCGGGGTGTCCCTCAGCTTGTTCACTGCCTAGATGTGAGTGTGGGTGTGTGGAGGGGGAGGCCTGTGAATGGAGGGGACGGTTGTGGCTGGTGTGGCCGTACAGCTTGCAGCCACTAGAGGACATAGCTATTTCTCTAGCAATGTCTGCTTCAGGCACTGGGAATGCTGCTTTATGCTGTCTGGGCCTCCTGGTGCTGCTCCCCAGCTGGCATACTGGGGTGGTGAGATATGCCCTGGAAGAGACTAAAGCGCTACCTCTCATGCTGGTCCCTGCAGGGCGGCTGTGTGGGGGCACCTGAGGGACAGGTACTAGCTGTTCTCCACCCTCAGCTCAGCAGTGATGGCCGGGGGGGAGGCCTGGGTAGGGGATCACCCACCTCGCTTTAAGGGACCGTCCCACACTTCATGGATTTGTCCCTAATTTTAAGCCACGTTGAAGCATATTCCTACAGCAGATCGGTACCCTTCAAACCAGGGGGTCCCAAACTTTTCAGCATCACCACCCCCCACCTTTTGATTTTTGAGAAACCCTCACGTCCCCCCCACCTCTTCTTGACCATCACCCAACCCCCCGGGGACAAAAAATTCAATTCCTAATTTACAATAAACACAAAAACTTGATATAAAAATGTTATTTGAAATTAAAACGAAGCACAAATAGCTTTTCTTGGCCCCTTGCAGGTGCCTGGTGCAGCCCCAGCTGGCCAGTGGCCTGAACCCCATGCCAGCCACCAGAGTTGCCTGCACCAGCGGCCCGCCTGAGCCTCAGGCTGCCAGAGCCGCCCGGCCAAGCTGACCGAGGCCCACACTGGCGGGGGTGCAATGGAGTGGGGGATACGTCTGTGTACCTGAGTGGCTGACAGAGGGTGGGGGGGGCTCCTGCTGAGGGTGACTGAGGGGACCAGGTGACACCTCTGGGCTGCAGACAAAGGGGGAGGTGGAACCTGAGGGGTTTGAATTGGAACTGGGAGCAGGAAAGCAGTTAGTCTGGGCTGGGAGAGAGACAGAGACAGAGGAGGGGACAAGGCCCCAGCTCCAGGGACCCCTCGGGGCCTCCTCTCCCCAGCATGGATTGGCCTGGCTGTTTCTGATTGCTGCACTGACTTTGCTGTACGATGCTGTGCCCTGTTGGCTAATAAACCCGCTGTTCTCCTGCTGAGTGAGTGTCACTCCTGCCTGCAGACAGGGTGCAGAGCTTGGGGACCCCTGAACCGCATCACACGGGGCCAGCCACCTGCCCGCCAGCCTGAGCCGACCAAGCCCTGCAATGCCAGGGCCAGCTGCCCAAGCCAGCTACCTGAGCCCCACAAGCCCCGCCCCGGCCCAAGGCCCTCTGCTCCCCCAAAGCCAGGCACCCCCAGCCCCCCACTCACTCCATCCCCCTCCTGCAAGCCCGGCACCCCCATCCCCCATCCTTCTCCTCCTCTCTCTCCCACACTCACACCCCTTTGCAGGAGGCAGCCAGCTCCATGTGGGCCTTTGCCATCTGCCTGCTTTTATAGCAGCTGTGCCGGGTCGCCCATGTAAAAGGGCAGGGGCTGAGAGCCAGAAGCAAAGGCCGGCTTTTCCTTTGGGTGGGGGGGGGAATGATGGGGGAGGGGCTGGGGTGCCTCTTGACCCCTTGGGATTTCTTCACACCTCCCGGGGGCACGCCCCCCACCCTCCGTTCGGACAACTATGCTTTAAACAGAGCGCAGTAGCAGCACAAGAGAAATACACATGTGATGTTCAGGGGGAAGGCGCTTCCCTAACACGTCCCACAGCAAAGGGGTTCAGCCTCTTGGGGGCGAGATTTGCCCTCATTTCCATTCAGCAGTGGGCTGGGCCTAGGCTGGGGACTCCCGAGAGTTGCGTCAAGGGGCTGTGGCTGGATGCTGTAAGGGAAGCCCTGAGCAGCACTTAGCTAAGGCTGGGCTGGAAGCCGGCCACACCTGCCAGCCTCAATAACCAGAGCAAGCCGCTGGGAAGGGAGAGGGAGACGCAGGCCAGACCAGGAGAGCAGGCTGAGAAGGAGCCAGGCCTGAGCTGCCACTGTGGTAGGCCAAGCCTGTAAGTAACCTGTAAACGTGGGGCACAGGACGCATGACTCCAGGGGACAGGTGTTGTGCCAGCTTGGCGCGGTCGCAGCTCTTTGGGGAGCAGAGCTGGGAGCCAGTGGGGCGCAGGAAGCACCCTGTGACATGTGGGGGCTTGTGCAGGAGTTGAAAGCACCTCCAGGGAGTGGCACCTGGAAGGAATAGAGGCCTTGGTGCAGTGGCCTGCTCAGCAGCAAGGGGAGCTGCAGGAAGCTTTCCCCCGCCCCTGCCAGGCTGGCAGGCAGGGATAACCCCCCAAGACTTCATCTGGGGCCAGCCAAGTTACAGCAGCAGCTCCTGCGCCGATTGGTGATCCCCGGAGTGGTGGTGGTAACTGGGCGACAGAGCTGGGTTTCTGTAAAGTGGGCCCAAGGCCTTTCTGCCATGGGCATGTGCTGGAACAAGACAACATGAGCCCTAGGACTGGCTCCTCACCTGGCTAGCGAGGGGCAGGCAGCTGATATGGCAGGAGGGGCAGAACTACAGCCCCCAGGCTGCATCTGGCCTGTCGGACCTTCAGTCTGAGCAGGGCTGGGTGCTTGCTCCACTCTGGTGCTCCAGCCGCTTGCCCTGCCCCACTCTGCACGTTCAGCAGCTACGTGTGGCTCCCAGAAGCCAGGGCATCTAAGGGGCTCCCCACCCCAAGCACCCATTAGCCGGGGATGGCACCTAGGGGTGAGGCAGCACACAGAGCCGGGCTCTCACATCCCTGCGGAGCCCCCCACTACTCCCCTGGGGAGACCATTCCAATGCATCACCACCCTCCTCGTGAAAAAGTTTTTCCTAATGTTCAACCTGGACCTTCTCAACCGCAACTTGAGACCATTGTTCTGTGTTCTGCCATCCGTGACCACTGTGAACAGCCTCTCTCCAGCCTCTTTGCAACCTGAAGGCTGGTATCAAGTCCCCACTCAGTCTTCTCTTCTGCAGACTAAACAGTCCCAATTCCCTCAACCTTTCTTCTTAGGTCAAGTAGGAGTTAAGTGATCGCAGGTGAAAACAGACAAAGTAGGTGCCCACAGCACTCCAGCCAGTCCCAGGGCACTACGAGAAGTTGTTACAGATCATAAATTCTCACCCTAGGCTTTCTTCCAGGTAAAACCGTTCAAGACAGAGCTGGTCTTGCCCTGGCCTGGATCAAACAGCTTCTTGTGTCCTTCGAGGGCTTTGTTTTCAGGTGTCTTTGTGGGTATCCCCTCCGCAGGGGTGATGCATTGTGGGGATGAGGGCCTGGGGTGGGGAGGGAGTGCATGCCCCAAATATGGTGGGTTGGCGGAACAAGGGGCCAGCCAGCAGCTGATAGGGGAACCAGTGGGGAAACCTGGTGCCTGCACCCGGGGTCTGACACCCTGCACTCCCCAGAAGTGGTGAGAGAAGCTGAGCAACATGGCCGCAACTGGTTCTGCCCTCCCAGCCACATGGCTCAGAGGAGGGGGCAACCCACCAGCAGGCTGTGGAGCAACACACCTCGTTCTATGAGGAGTAGCCCCCTGTATAGACAGGGAACAGGGGCTGCTTCGAAATAGGGCCAACCAGTGTGAGGGGGGGGTCTATTGTGAAATAGCTGAGTGCTAGTTCGATAGCATTTTGTGTGTAGACACTCTATTGCGAAATAAGCTATTCTAGGAAATCTCTCCTGGAAGAGCTTATTCCAAAATAATATGGTTGCATAATTACCCTCGTTGATCCTGGTATGAGGGGTGGTCCCTGTGTGCTCCTGCTGCAGGAGAGAGCGCGAGGTATCACCACTGGTGTGGGATTTTGACATGAGCTTCTCTCTTTGTTGTGCAATTGATGTCACTCTGCCAGGCCCTAAAGGCTTTCTTTTTTGCCTCACTCAAGCATTCCATTTCCACATCGTTCTCATCAACCCAGTGCTGATGCTTCCCGGTCGGGTAGCCTGTGGCTTCTCCATGAGCTCCAATGATGGCATTTTTTCAATTGACTCCAGAGTTCTTCCACATCGTCGGGGTGTACTGTCAGCAGCTTCCTTTGGAGCGCTAGCTGGAAGTCACTTCCTCTGATGGGGTCTTTCAAGCCTTGTACGTTGGTCTTTCGTCGGATCTGGTTCCTCTGGCTTCTCCGTTTGGTGACAATCCTAATTGCCATTGTGGATCGAATAAGGCGGTGATCAGTCCAGCAGTCACTGCGCGTGCGAGAAGGACATCGTGCTGATCCCAAGTGCGGATGATGACGTAGTCTATGACGTGCCAGTGCATTGATCAAGGACGTTGCCATGAGGTTTTAAATTTGTTTTTCTGGCGGAACAGGGTGTTTGTGATGACGATTGCCTATTCTGCACATTGCATAAGGAGGAGCACACCAATGAAGTTGCTGTTCCCAACTCCTTCTTTCCCAATGGCAGTGTGCCAGAGATCCACTTCTCTTCTGACCCTCGCATTGAAATCCCCTAAGAGAATAATCTTGTCCTCTGTTGGTATGTCTTTCAGGACTCTATCCAGTTGGGCGGAGAACTGCTCCTTTATGTCATCTTTGGAGTCTAGAGTTGATGCATAAACACTGATGAGAGGCCAAGGCAGAAATCCAGCATAAAACAAGGACTCTGAAAAACAAGTGATGGCTTTGGGAGGTTGGGCTTGGTTCTTCAAACTGGTACCAGTGCCTAGACTGTTTCCACCAGCTCTGCCAGAGATCAGGTAAATGGGACAGAGAGGCCCTTCCCTCGCTGAAGTCAAAGAAGAGGGGCAAGGGCAGGGACAAGGTACAGTGGTGACCACGGATTTATGAATAACAAGCTGTCCAGTGGCACCTTAGAGACTAACAAATTTATTAGGTCATGAGCTTTGGTGGGTAACACTGACGTCCTCAGATGAAAAAAAATTACGTTCTGTAGATTGATGGACACCCAGGCTCAGACCCTCAGCTGGTGTAGAAGCGCATGCTCCAATTTCCACCAGCTGAGGCTTGGACCCTAAGGTGCATCTGGTGTAAATAGGTTTAGAATCATAGGGCTGGCAGGGACCTCAAGAGGTCATCAAGTCTAGCCCCCTACTTCAAGCAGGGTCAACCCCAACTAAGTCATCCCAGCCAGGACTATGTCAAGCCGGGACTCAAAAACCTCTAAGGATGGCGATGCCACCACCTCTCTAGGTAACACATTCCAGTGCTTCACCAGCCTCCTGGGGAAATAGCTTTTCCTAATATCCAGCCTACTCCTCTCCCTCTGTAACTTCAAGACCATTACTCCTTGTTAGGCCATCTGTCACCACTGAACAGTTTCTCTCCATCCTCTTCCCCTTCAGGAAGTTGAAGGCTGCTATGAAATCGCCTCTCATTCTTCCCTTCTGCAAACTAAATAAGCCCAAATCCCTCAGCCTCTCCTCATAGGTCATGTGCTCCAGACCCTTAATCATTTTTGTTGCCCTCCACTGAACCTGCTCCAGCAGATCCACATCCTTTTCATACTGGGGGGCCCAAAACTGGACACAATATTCCAGATAGCAACGAAGGGTCCTGTGGCACCTTATAGACTAACAGAAGACATAAGAACATAAGAATGGCCATACTCAGTCATACTGGGCCACTTTCACAGGCCTTGGGAGGCAGACCAGTCCTTGCCCACAGACAACCTGACAACCTGAAGCAAATCCTAACCAGCAACTATACACCGGACCACAGTCACTCTAACTCAGGGACCCATCCGTGCAACAAACCTCGTTGCCAGCTCTGCCCACATATCTACACCAGCAACACCATTACAGGACCTAACCAGATCAGCCACACCATCGTGGGTTCATTCAGCTGCACATCTACCAATATAAGTTATGCCATCATGTGCCAGCAATGCCCCTCTGCTATATACATCGGACAAACTGGACAGTCTCTACGTAAAAGAATAAACGCACACAAATCAGATATCAGAAATGGCAATATACAAAAACCCGTGGGAGAGCACTTCAATCTCCCAGGCCACAGGGTAGCAGACTTAAAAGTAGCTGTCCTACAGCAAAGACATTTCAGGACCAGACTCCAAAGAGAAATTTCTGAGCTACAATTCATCTGCAAATTCGATGCCCTCAGCTCTGGCTTAAACAAAGACTGCAAATGGCTGGCTAAATACAGAAGCAGCTTCCCCTCCCTTGGTGTTCACACCTCCAGATCAGCTGCTGGTAGTAAGCCCCACCCTTGCTGACTGAGCTAACCTTGTTATCCCCACCCTGGCTCTGGCTTATTTATACCTGGCCCTGCAGATTTCCAAGACCAGCATCTGATGAAGTGAGTCTGTGCTCACGAAAGCTCATGCTCAAAACTTTTCTGTTAGTCTATAAGGTGCCGCAGGACCCTTCGTTGCCATTACAGATCCAGACTAACACGGCTACCCCTCCGATATTCCAGATGTGGCCTCACCAGTGCCAAATAGAGGGGAACAACAACTTCTCTACATTTCCTCAAAATGCTCCTAGTAATGCAGCCCAGTATGCCATTGCCCTTTTTGGCCACAAAGGCACACTGTTTACTCATATCCAGCCTTCCATCCGCCATAATCCCTAGGTCCCTTTCCGCTGTACTGCTGCTTAGCCAGTCGGTCCTCAGCCTATAACAATACTTGGGATTCTTCCGTTCCAAGTGCAGGACTCTACACTTCTTGTTGAATTGCATCAGATTTCTTTCGGCCCAATCCTTCAATTTATCCAGATCACTCCGTATCCTCTCTCTACCCTCCAGAGTATCTTCCTCTCACCCTACCTTGGTGTCATCCACAAACTTGCTGAGGATGCAGTCCAGTCCCTCATCCAGCATCAGCCCCGGAACTGAACTTTTGGGCACTCCACTTGAAATAGACAGGTTTATTTTCATTCATGGGCCGCCTTCTCCAGATTCAGATTTGTAGCCATAAAACAGAGCCAATATGCTAACGCTGATGTCCTGGCAAAATCCCAACCCAAGTACATTACACTCAGCCTCTTTCAGTCTCCTCTGCCGCATCACATGAAACCAAGATTCTTCTTTATCTCCGGACCACAACTGTTTGTAAAGCACTGCTGTGGGCTGTTAAAGAGCTGATGCCGTCCACCCCAGAAGTGGCTGCATTTCAGCATTTCACCTGTCTAGACACCTGCAAGATGGTGAGCACCTACAGAAATGAATAAGTATGAGCGCAGCTGCTTTAGAGGTGCAGGGCCTCTGTTTAAAAATGGCTTTAGACTCAAAGGCTCAAATATGTTGTTTTTTATTACAAATAAATGTGGCTCTGTTGAAAGGGAAAGGCTGGGCATTCCCTCCTAGCCATGCCAGCTCCTCTCATGAGCTAGCTAGTTCAAACACTTCTGTCTTTGTAAGGCAAAAAAAATTGAGATTATATGAAGGCTATTTTTCAGCTCTAAGCTTACTTCCTTCAGGACATTTCCTTATTACATTTACTGCACAGGTACCATAGGCTTAAATAGTGCAGCCAAGTGGCCATGGAAGGCTGACGGCTGCTAATACCTGCCTATTTTAGAGAGGTCTAATCTGCCTGAATCTTCTGTCCCCAGATAACTAAGCTAGCTGAACCCGTGAAAGTCACTGCTGTATTCTATGGCAAAGACCCCAAATGTTGTTGTGTCACCAGGGGAGGTTCTGGGGCCATGGCTGGAGAATATTGTATAATTGGTTTTTGAAGGAAATCAAGCCCTTTGATTTCAGCCTCCAGGCTGGGCTGGGTCTGGCTGTGCATTGAATGGTAACCCATCTGCTCTGCACGGGCCAGGTTTTCAAAAGAGGCTCTTTGGGCCCAGGACTCTGGCCCCCTGGGTATTTGCAAAGCATTTATGGTGCATGGAGCCACAGTGGTGAACACTGCTTGGAAAATAATGCACAGCGGCCAAGGTGAAGTGACTTAACCAAGGCCTGTAGGCACCCAGTAGCAGAGATGTGGTGAGCCACTAACTGGAGTCCCGTGTCCAGCTTCCCTACGGTAGCCCTTGGCTGCCCTCCCTCTGGCACTTTTCTCATGCTTAATCTCAGTAACTACCTGAGAGCTTTATGTCCATGTGGCATGTTCCTGCCCAGCCCTGGTAGCCATCCTCTTGGCTCCTGCTGTTGGGAGCCCCCCGAGCTATGCGGTAGCCAAGGTACGTAGGAATGCGATCTGGTATGTAAAAACAGAAATGGGAGTGGGATAATTTTGGTGCTTTTCCTATTCAGAGGCTCGTTGCAGGGCCTGGGTCAAGCAAGAGCCCTGCTCTGTGCCTCAGTTTCCCCTGCTGTGATGGGAGGATAATGATCCTTTTCTACTGGGAAGTACAGACTTGCTGGGATACAACACTGAAGGCGCCCTGCCAGCACCAGAAGGACAGAGTATCATGAGACTACAAAGCCCAGGGCCAGAGAGCATGGTCATGGTGAGGGGAAATGGTTGGTTCAGGTAAGTGACAGGGTCCTGCTCCAGACATGTGCTGCCTTCAAGTCCTATTAGATTCAGTGCATGCTGAGCACCTTGCAGGAGTTCCCACAGACTAGCCACTACTAAAATGCAGCCATCTCTGGGGTGGGACTCACCAGGTGTTTAGTAGCACACAACAGTTCAGGCAGGCTAGGATCTCTGCTGCTCCCTGCATGCCACTCTGTGCCAGGCCTGTCCCACGCATCTGCTGCGCTGGGCTGGGTTGAGCTGCGCTCAGAGCGCTCGAGCATCACCTCTGCAGCTGCTCATTCTCAGGAAGTGCTGAGCAGTCTAGGGCAGGGGTGAGAAAAGTTGGCCAGGCCCCTTTGGAGAGGCGTGAAATTTCATAAGGGGGATGCAGCACAATCGGTGGCTGGATCTCAGGCTGATTCATCTCCTTAAAAATGTTGACAAGTACCAGAGAGGGAGCCGTGTTAGTCTGTATCTTCGAGAACAACCAGAAGTCCTGTGGCACGTTACACACTAACAGATATTTTGGAGCATGAGCTTTTGTGGGCAAAGACCTGCTTCCTCAGATGCATGAGCCGGGGGGTGGTTTCAGAGGGGTATTTAAAGAGTGGGGTCTCAGTAAAAGAGAGGGCCAGAGCTGACAAGGTCTATTCAGCAAGGTGGAAATGACCCATTATCAGTGGTATATCTCAAAAGAGGAAAAAAACAAGTCAGATCAGACAGGGGATGTGGGCCCATTGTCAGAGTCTAGTGGGGAGATATTAACACCCAGGCAGAGAAGCTGCTTTCGTAAGGGGCCAGCCACTCCCAGTCTCTGTTCAATCCCTGGTTGATGGAGTCAAATTTGCAAATGAATCGCAGCTCAGAGATTTCTCTCTCCACTTGATTTTTGAAACGTTGAAATCTGTTGTTGTTTTTATGTCGGTGCTGTCATGTTTATAGCCCGATTAATAAGGTTTTTACTTTCGACAGGCTCCTTTTCTCACATGGGCCAAACTTTTATTTTTTTCATATGAACACCACTGAAACGCCCGTCGGTTTGGATGACACTAGGCAGGTTGGGCACCCCCTACTAATTGCAGAGATGAAAAGTGAACATAAGACCATAAGAACGGCCATACTGGGTCAGACCAAAGGTCCATCTAGCCCAGTATCCTGTCTGCTGACAGTAGCCAATGCCTGGTGCCCCAGAGGAGGTGAACCGAAGACAATGATCAAGCGATTTGTCTCCTGTGGGGCCTGACATAAAACATTTGCTCACCCCAGCCGAGGAAAGGCTGGGACTCCAGCAGGAATAGCCCCGAGCAGAAGGAAAGCTGCCAAGCCCAGATTCACATGGCAGGGTGACCCTTGTGGCCAGGGATGGGCCTGGTGGGCGTGAGCACAGCACTGGGCTGCCCACCTACAGCAGGGCCGGGTGGTGGCACAGTACCCCCCCCCCCACACACACAAGCACACACTGCTTCCTTCCACCCCAGGTTGCTCTTGGCAGAGCTCACTGTCACTGCTGGCAAAGAGAATGAGGGCAAATACTTCTCTGAATGACCACAGCGTTCATTACCTCCTGTTAGTGAGGGCTGGGTTGATGGTACCAGGCCAGCTGCAGGCCGCTCCTGGGGGTTACCTGTTGTCAAGGTGGAGGGGGGCAGTGGCCATCCCTGGGGAACATCCCCGAGCTCTTGCGTTGTCAGTGACCTCTTCCTGAGCGGGGCGTGGATGATGCAGAGAAGGGAAGAGCCATTAGAACAGTGGCTCATCGTCAGAGATGTGGCCTTGTATTAAAACGTAACAAACACCCCTGTGTGATCTAGGGGGCCAGGGCACCAGCCTCCCCCGTGTGAATGAAACGGGGCCCACACAGTGAGTGCAGCCCATCTCTCACCCAGCATTGCTCCCAAACAGCCACGCCCTGGGCTGCACTCCAGTTACTGGGGACGCACATGTCAGGCCCAGGGAATATTCACCATGAGATGCGGAAATCGCCGTATGTGAAGCAAAGCTCGATGTGTGGAGGAGCCGCAACATTCTCCAGCGGAGGGGAGAATGGGCCAGGGTGAGCACAACTAGATCAAACCCCTTCCTGCCTACTCTTCCCCCTTCCACCCTCCGCTTTCCTGCAAGGAAAAGGCCCTGCTCCTGAGGCAGATCATAGCAACACGCTGGGAACTGGAGAGGCTGAACCATTGTTTCGGCAAAGGTCAGGATTTGCTCTGGAACAGCTGGAGTTTGGCTGCAAAGTGCTGGCCTCTGGGGCCAGAGCACCAAAAATAGTGAAACGTGCTCCAGCCTTGAAGCAGCCTTCCTTCTCAACGTCAGCTCTGCACACGCATCTCTTACGCCTTCCGCAGCCAGCACCCCCCAGGGGAGTGCATGTGGGCACCCCCGCAGCTCATTCACACTGGCATAGGGACTGATAGGTCTCCCCTCTTCCGTTCCAGGTCACCCCAATACCTGCCAGGCAAGTGAGGGAGCTTAGCACCATCCAGGAGCTAATCAATTCGTTAGTCTCTAAGGTGCCACAGGACTGCCTGTGATTTGTGAAGCTGCAGCCTAACACAACTCCTCCCTGAGACTATTGGCACAAGTTATTAATTGTGTAATTGTTAATGATTAACTCTTCCCAGGCCTGCTTATCTGATGAGCTCAAAGCTTCTCACTCACCCTCGGTGAGGAGTTAAGGTGTGCAGCACACCTATATAAATAAATATCTAGAGATACGCATCTCATAGAGCTGGAAGGGACCTTGGGAGGTCATTGAGTCCAGTTCCCTGCCCTCCTGTCAGGACCAAGCACCGTCCCTTTTTTTAAAGGATCTATTTGCCCCACATCCTTGAATGGCCCCCCACAAGGGTTGAGCTCACAACCTTGGGTTCAGCAGGCCAATGCTGAGACTTTGCCAGAGAATGTTGTGAAGACCAAGACTGCAGTAGAGTTTTGCAAAGAACTAGATAAATTCATGGGGGGTACGTCCATCAATGGCTGCTAGCCAGGATGGGCATGGATGGTGTCTCTAGCCTCTGTTTGCCAGAGGCTGGAAATGGGCAACAGTGAATTGATCACTTGATGATGCCCTGTTCCGTTCGTTCCCTCTGGGGCACCCGGCATTGGCCACTGTCAGAAGACAGGACACTGGGCTTGATGGACCTGGGGTCCGACCCAGTGCGGCTATTCTGATGTTCTTAAACCACGGAGCTATCCCTCCCCTGAAGAAGGCACATAGGCAGTTCCCAGGCACTTGGTGCTCACGCGGCTCTGGGCAAGGGGACTGGTTGGCGGCAGGAATGGGATGGGGACAATGCAGCTACAGCCCTGTGCAGAGGGCTGGGCAGCTCTGCCTGTCCTCCAGGCACGTTGGTACTGGGTCCGGCTGTCGAACAGCTGGTGCTGCCACTCATAGTGATGGCAACACCATGCAGCTGCTTCCGGGGCAGCAGTTCAGTCAGGATTCTCTGGCCTCTCCTGGAGCTCGTGGGGACCCTGTGGACACGGCAACCTGAGCCGGTGATCAGTCACTGGCAAGGGTGCAAGGGCTGGGCTTGGGATAAGAATCCAGATTAGACCAGGTGCTTTTGGAAGTTTGGGAACTGTTGCCCCACAGCCCATCTCCGATCCCACCTCAGCCCCAGACAGCTCCTCCTCCTGACCGGGCCTGAGGTGAGTCCTAGTGATCTCCAGCCTCCCTTGGGGCAGAGGCCCTGGGTTTTGCCCAGGCACGCTAAGGGGAGGACACGTGGAGGACTCCACTCAGAGGCCAAGTGTGACCAAGTCAAGGAAGCTCCTCAGACAGGCTCTCTGGCTCCCATCCCAGGCTGCTGGGCAGGGAAGGGAGCTTGGGCAGCAGAAGGTGATGCACTCCCCACATCCGCTCTGCCCCCTGTCTGGGGAAACGCGGTGGTGACTGCTGGGCTTGTCCCCCATTGCTCCACATTGCCCGGGATGTGGGGAGCTGCCCGGGGAACTGGCTGGAGCAGTTCGTGCCCAAAGGGGCTCGGCCGCCTGGGGGGTATGTACAGAAGACGGCTAGGGGAAGCTGCCGGTGCAGCAGTGCTCAGAGCTGTCCCTTTGTGCTCAGGTGGTGCAGGCTCTGGGATGCCCTCCGCGGCCCCTGTTCCTGTCATCAAGAGCTGTCTCCTCCCTTGCCTCCTCGGTCTGGGAGGAGCTCCCACAGCCTGGGACGAGTCTGCAGGTCTCACGCTGGGCACAGGAGCAAGTGTGCGTGTGTGATTCACGTCAGAACCTTCCGCCAGGTCTCCCTGGCTAATCACCCTGCTCTCCCCCGCCCCACATGTCACCACCTGTCCCTCCTCTCCCTCGGCCTCCCCCCGCTTCTTTTGGGTCTCTCCTGCCGGGCTGCCCCGCCTGCCAGAGGCCTCTTAATGAACTAAAAAAGTGATAAATCCTTCTCAGAGCTGCCCATGTGAGTACCCCACATCTCCCAGCCTTCCCCTACCCCTGGCAGCCCCCTGCCTCCTGCCTGCCCCCACCCCGGTAAGCTGACGCAGCGTCTCTAAGCGTTAGCAGCTTTGCCTTATAATAGGATTAGGGAGGTTTAAAACTGTCATTTGAGTGAACTAAACCTCTTGATACCCTGCATTGCACCTTCTTAACCAATTTGTCTTCAATTAGGGTAATTGGGAAACTAGCAAAGAAGTATAGCATTAATATTTTAAAGTGATGAAGTGATTATGGGCCTCAGACTAGGAAGCAAATCAATTTGCTATCTGCGCCTAAAAGGCAATTATAATCATTTGTCAGATACATCCCCTCCTTCCCTTCCATGCTCACCAGCACCTTAAGGAGGTTAGATGTTGAGGCCCTGAGCCCACAGCCATTGTCAAGGAGAGCCAAATCCCTAACACGGAGAGGCAGGGAGCAGCTGGACAGACCTCCTGGATTCACAGCCTCTGTCACTGCACAGCACCTAAAATTAGATCGGCACTGACTGCTGAGCACGGTTAACTCATGTGACTCCTCACTCCCCTGCTGGGTCCTAGGCAGGCTGTGTCTTGCTAAATGTGCAACAGATGGGAGCAGAGTCAAGGGCAAGGTTCAGAGGCCTGGTCAGATTTGGGTTTATCACTGTTACACACTCACCCCTGTTAGCCATCCTTTCATAGCTGTGCTTTCTGGTGTACAATGCTTGCACGCGTGCCGACGCACACATTTAGATGTATGAAGCACACACCTAATGCGAACACTCATTTCCTCACACACGTCACTGAATTCACACTCCAGCACACCCACATCTGCTCTGTGCTCAGGATTCACTCCAGTGAGGCACTAAAACACTTTTGAGGGACTGGGACTAGATGACTTGCCAGAGCTGGGAACAGAGATTCACAGCCCCTGCTCAAACCACTACACTAGATTCCCTCCAAGCAGCAGCCTATCCTCCTGGCTCACTTAGCAGAGCTGGGCAGAATATTAGTTCAGGAGGGTGTTTCCACAGAAAATACAAACTCCTCAGGTTTTGATCAAAAAGCTTTGGAATAAAAGCTCTGTGGTTTCAGTCCAAATGTGGTTTTTTTCCCCCTGCAGAAAGCAGTCACTTTGCATGCCAGTTTCAGTCAGTTTTTCTGTGGAAAAAATTCTTTAGCTGAAAACTCCTTTTCCATTGAAAATGGCTGCACTGGAAAATTGTCAAGCCACCCTCCCCCACAGTAAATGGACAGTCTCCCATCAGAACAAATTTGTGGCTATCATCGAAGGCAACATTTTACATAACTTGCTTCATTTTCCAGCAGAGACCGGCCACTGCAGTCCTCCCAAATGCAGAACCACTCAGCCTGGCTCATAATTCGCATCAGTCCATTACCCACCAGTCCACACCTCCAGGGTAATGAGGTGATAAGTAACTGCCTTGATTTGTCAAAAACAAATCACATTAAACCAAACTGATCACTTTCTTGGCCAGGGTAACAAGTCTTATGGGTGGGGGAAGCGGTAGATGTAGCACACCTTGATTTTAGTGAGGCTTTTAATACTGGCTCGCATGACCTTCTTATTAACCAGGGAAATACAACCTACATGGGGCTACTATAACTGATTGAAAACTGTTCCCGTAGTTATGAGTGGTTCAGTCATGCTGGAAGGGCATAATGAGTTGGGCCCTGCAGCTGCAGGGATCACTTCTTAGTCCAGTTCCCTTTAATATCTTCATCAGTGATTTAGATCTGTGGTGTCCAGTGGGAACTGAAAGATCGCCACACCTGAGGTTGGCGTCTTTCTATATTTGCCACGTCCCCTCCCTCAGCCGGGCTCCCCCAACCCCCCACCTTCAAATAAATGCCAGCGACTCAGAGTTGGAGGAGCCACGACCACCACTGAAGCCTCTGGGACCGGAGAAGACACTGGAGCAGCTGGGTATCTGCCGAGCATTTCTCCCACCAAGGGTGGGGCGCGTGTGTGGAGCTGGTGGACTCACGTGCAGCTCTAGGAGGAGCCGCATCACCACGTCCCATTCACCACGTGTGGCAGGAGGCGACCATATCGGACACTGTGGATTTAGATAATGGCACAGAGGGTATATGCACAACAGTTGCAGTTAACACCAAGCTGGGAGGGGTTCCAAGTGTTTTGGAGGAGGAGGTTATAATTCGAAACCATCTGGACTAACTGTGGGAATGGTTTGAGGGCCATAGGATGAAATTCAATAAGAACGAATGCAAAATACTCCACTTAGGAAAGAACAATCAGCTGCACACACACCAACTGGAAATGACTGCCTTGGAAGGAGTACCACAGAAAGGGATCTGGGGCCCACAAGCTAAATATGAGTCAACAGTGTGATACAGTTCAAACGAACAATCACGATTCTGGGATGTTTTAACAGGAGTTTTGTTAGCAATACAGGAGAAGTAATTCTTCGGTTCTCCTCCATGCTGATTAAGCCTCAGATGAAGTATTGTTTTCAATTCTGAGCAGCACATTTCCAGAAAGGTGGTGACAAATTGGAACATGTCCAAAGAAAAGCAACCAAAATGATTAAGGTCCAGAAAACATGACCTATAAGGGAAGATTGAAAAAATTGGGTTTGTTTAGTCTGACAATGCAAAGGCTGAGAGGGGGAATAGCAGTTTTCAAGTACATAAAAAGTTGGAGAGAGAAATATTGTTCTTCTTAATCACAGTGGATAAGACAAGAAGCAATGGGCTCAAATTGCTGCAAGGGAGGTTTAAATTGGACTTTAGAAAAAACGTCTTACTTGTCAGGGTGGTTAAGCACTGGAATACATTGCCTAGGGAGGTTGTGGTATCTCCGGCATCGGCGATTTTTAAGAGCAGGTGAGACAAACACCTGTCAGGGATAGTGTAGAGCAGCGGCTCCCAACCTGTTCAAGATGGGGACCCCTTCCAACAATTCAGGAAGACCTTGTGACCCAAGACAATGCAAAACCGGAGGTGCGGGGGTGGGGGAGAAGAGGAGGTTCTCCCCTGAGAAAAATGCACTTCTCCGCCCACGGGTTTAAACCTCTGTCAGCCCCAAAACACCTCCTGCTTCCCAGCTTAAACACCTCTCAGCTAGGGTTGCCAAACTTTTGGAAAAAACTTATGTGGGACAGGCAGCCCCACACACGGGATCCCCAGCCAGGGCTGTGTGTCCTGCATAAGCTTTCCAAATATTGGGGCAGGGTTGGGGACCCTGACAGCCCTGCAGCTGGGAGCCAGCTGGAATGTAGAGACCTGGCTGGCAGGACCAGCCATGGGATCCCTGCACAGGAGGACCTCCCACAGTCCCCCAGCTTGAAGCTGGCTAGGGTGCTTAGCTCTGGCCAGCAGCGCCAGCCATGGGATCCCTGGTGAGGGGGCGGCGGACTCTGCAGCAGCGTGGTGGGAGCCGGCCTGGGCACAGAGCCCTGACCAGCTCTCATCCCCCTCATCCACAGGCTTAAACCCGTTTTAGCTGCCCTGGCCCCCTCACCCGGCAGTTCCAATTGCTGCTGCTGACCCCCACTGCTCCTTTATTGGGCCACCTCCTTCTCTGCCTGGCTCCCCCCAGCCCTCCTACTCCCTTCTCCTACCTGCAGCAGGGCAGTTCCCTGCCCTGCAGGCTTAAATGGGACTCATTTTAATTGGTTTCAGGGTGGGACCCCTCATTCCAGCTGTTAAACCAATTCAATTGAGTTTTATTTCAGCACCACAGGGCCTTAAGAGCCCATTTGGTGACCCTTAGGCAATCTAATGGCAACCCACATTTGGGTACTGACCCATAGGTTGGGAATCTTGGTCCTGCCCTGGGTGCAGGGGTGGGACTTGATGACCTCTTGAGATCCCATCCAGCCCCATGTTTCTATGATCCTGTACAAACAAAGGGATGTCCAAGAACACCAAAAGGTGGCAACGACCAGCGCGATAACAGGAAATTCTTTTTTGTACACACTGTGCAGCAGGCCTGGAATTCGCTGCCTTAAAAGCTCACTGAACTTAGGAGCTTGGCAGGAGTCAGAAAAGGGGTTAGACATTTCTCAGGTGAATGAGAGTCATCAGAACTATAACAGTATAGAGCAAAAAATAACCACAAGCTTTGGAAAGGCTAGAAACCAACCTGTGTCAGGGCATAAGCTGAGCTCTGACTGGGAGTGGGGTGTGTTCAGGAGGGAACACCCACTGGGGACAGGCTACCCCATCACTGCAGAACTCTTGAACTGTCCTCTGAAACTTCTGGCCACTGTGAGACATTCCCCTTGGGAAGTCAAAAAGCACTTTTGTCCATGATTCAAAGCCATCAGGGACCATTGTGGTTGTCTAACCCAGATCCTGGCTCATCCCAGACAACGTCCCAGCAGGAATTTTTGTTTAAATTAGCCCACGACTTTTAGGAGAAAACACACAGCCTTGGTGTATAGTCACAGAGGGGTGGGGAGCTGGGCTAGCCTGTAGCTTCACAAAAACAAATAAACAAACAAACAAGCAGTCCTGTAGCACCTTAAAGACTTTTAGCAGGTAATGAGCTCTTGTGGGTAAGACCCAACTTTTCAGATGTGGAGCAAAAATAAGAATCCAGGGATTATACAACAGGGGAGGGGAAGAAGTTAAAGCGTTACAAATGCTTAATAGAGAGCTAGTGATCCTGGTATCCCTGACTTTGTGCCAGGGATAAGTAGAACATTTTCCAAGGCAAGACACCTTTATGACAATACAACTGCCTGCACACTAGGGATTGCACAGCTATAATTACATCACTAAACACAGCTTTAAGCGAAACAGTATCAGAGACGTAGCTGTTAGTCTGTATCTTCAAAAACAGCAAGAAGTCCCGTGGCACCTTATAGGCTAACAGTCATGCGTCTGACGAAGTGGGTCTTTGCCCACAAAAGCTTATGCTCCAAAATGTCTGTTAGTCTACAAGGTGCTGCAGGACATCTCGTTGTTTTTTAAGTGAAACAGTCATACCACTATGCGGAGAGCAGGCCAGAGGAATAATGGAGTGATCAGTTTTTGAACCATTTCCAGCTGTGCTTAAGAAGGGGGTGTCACAGAAGTTTCCCACTCCGGTTTTAGTCCACGTCTGGGGATGGTTTGGATTGCAATAGTACTTGCATTCCTCCCTTTTCCCCCCAGCTACCTAAGTAGCACCACCTAGTTCATATTAATCATTGTCAAGGCACTGAGTATCTATTGTTCTCAATTACATTGGTGTCAGTCCAGAATAATTCTACCGATGTCCACGGAGTTAATCCAGAGTCACTCTGACATAACTGAGGTCAGGACTGCATATTAAATATTCCTGGAGTGCACTGGAAAACCCTTTACAACGAAACCCAGAAAATAAAAGCCATGAAACACAGCTTGCAGAGCAAGAATGATAATGCCCTACACTTCTTCAGTGCCCCTCAGCTACACAAGTCAGTAGAAATGCTGCTGAACCCTCCTCTGAGAGAGACACAGGCTCTTACTTTCCATTCTCAGGTACGCATGTGGAGACACGCACGTGAAAGTGAAGTGACTTGCCCAAGGTCACATGCAAAGGGCCAGGGAACGAATTGACGTGATCCCACATAACCACCAGTTACAACCGATCTGCAGAGTTCCTCTTGGAATGATTATTTCATTGGTGCTGGTGGGATTTGGCTGTTGTCAAATCATACCTAGGTTTGAGCCTATCCTGTGTATAGACCATTTTGATCAATTTCACAGTCATAAGACTTTAGAAATAATACATTTCATGATTTCATCTATTTAAATCTGAAATTCCATGGCGGTGGAATTGCAGGGATCCTGCCTCAAAATAGAGTTTTTTTGAATGGGGAATAATTTAGGGAAAAGTTAGGGAAATTATCAATAATACCAGTTATATTATCACTAATATAAACTCAGTCCAGCTGCATAGAATATTCTTCAGGAACCACGGAAAGCCAATGCACAGCTGTGGATACTACACATGTGCTGTGTGGGTGACGCTGTTGTTAGAGAATGAACCTGGGAGGCGTTGTGCACGGTCCAAACCCAGGGAGGCACAACTGTGCTGCCAGTGTGACAGACAGAGACAGCCCGAGCTGCTGCAGATCACTGTGACCTTCACGGGCTCCAGGTGGATTTGCACCAGCTGAGGATCGGGCTCAAAAACTGCCTCCTCCGGTGTGTGAAATACAAGGGAGAGTGAGAAGGCGACAGCCTCAGCTTATCAGGAGCCCTCAGAGGCATCCGGCCGATCGGGCAGCTGTGAAGAAATCTGCTTCTGACCATGGCAGAGGGAAATGGGCATGTGGGATCCAACCGCAAACAGCAGGAAGCCCAGGCCAGTGCCTCTGTGGGACAGCCTGGAGGGCTCCTTTGAGCAGCACTGGGCAGCTGAGATGGGGCAGTGGCACAGGCATTGGCTCCGTGGGTGCTCTGGGCCTCAAGCACCTGCTTAAAACACATGCAGGACTCACAGGGCCGGATTAAGGCCTGTGGACCCTGGTACCCAGACCAGCCCTGATCCCCCACTCCACCTGCAGCTCCACCCCCACTCAGCTCTTCCCCAGAGGCACCATCCACCACTCCGCCATAAGCCCTCACCCCTACTCAGCCTTCCCTCCCCGACGTCCCTCCTCCTGCTGTGCCCCACTGCTCTGCCCCCAGGCAACATCTTCCCCTGAGGCCCTGACCCCTGCTCTGACCATGGCTTAGCATCCTTCCCCCGAGGTCCCCATCTACAGGTCGTGTGCGGGTGGTGCAGAAAGATGCACCCACGCACAAAAACACGGGGGCCATACTGGGTTGGGGTCCTAGTCTGGGCTCCATTCCTTGCTCTGCTGCCGACCTGGTGCTGCTCTTCCATACGCCGTCTTCACTTCTTAGGGTCTAATATCTTCAGGAGCAGGACTGCCTCTGTACAGCAGCTAGTGCAACCAAGATCATGCTCCTGCTGTAATACAACTAACAAATTGCACACAAACAACTACAGGAAAAGGACATAGTTAAGATCGCAAAGTCAGGTACTCACAAGTCAGGAAATGCTGCTAATTCAGCACCCCGTATACTATGCAGCTTCCTGGCACAATCTCCATGTCCTTAGCCTTCAGGAATCCCAGGCTAACTATCCTGTTGGGTTTTGATTTCATCAGTTAGAGTTTGCAGGAAAATGATGGCTGAGCCATGTCTGTAAAATGCAGTTTAGCTGCTGGGGCTAATCTACCATCTTCATCTGACAACCGTCCCTTGTAAGATCAATCAGCTTAAAGTGACTAATTTCTACAGGCTGCCTTATCTGTTACAGCCTGTTCTTGCTCTACCATCGCTTCAGCAAACTATCAGCCAGGCCTGAAACTTCAGTAGCCACACCCCACCTGGGGCACAGGGGATTTGATCAAAGTGGGATAAACTCCCTCAGTTAACTGCACTTTCTTCCTGACTCTAAACAACCACCAACTTTTCACTTTGTCCACTGGAACCAAAGCTACTTCCCTGCAGCTGGGTCACTTCTGCTGGAGATTTCTCCCTACAAGCTACCTTCAGGGGCATTGGAAAATTTCCTCATTCTCATCCAGATAGGGGTTATCAGTAGCCCAAGGCTCTATATGAATGACAGAAGAGCAGAATGGAACAATTAAACTAAGCTTATTGACCAATATACATCTGTATCCAGCAAAACATCTCAATAGGCCAAGCATATGCAAGGTTTGCCAAAACAATTTTTTAAGGCTGCATGCAAGTCCATCACACGAGACTGCCAAAAAAGTCTGTATATCAGGATGAAGGAAGTGCAGAACTCCTTAGGTAGTAGGCATCCTTTGATCCCGAGGGATCATGGGTTTGCACCCCAGTTGGACTGATTCGAGCAGCGTCTTCTGTGGCTGTGCAATCCAATCCGGGAGTGGCAGTCCTTTCCGCACTGTGAACAGCAGTAGGCAGATGTCGCTCTGGTATCACGGGCACGGATCATCCTGAGGGCTCTCCTGTCTTCTGCTTCCTTCACCAAGGTAGTTTCATACACAACAAGAGCTTCCTTCACTCCCTGTTTCCAGGTGTGCCTGTCTGAGGCGAGCGAATGCCAGGTGTTCACATTGATAGAGAGAGCGCTGAGGTCACACTTGCACGTGTCCTTGTAGCGCAATTTAGGTCACCCTTTCGGCCTCTTTCCAGACGCCAGTTCACCGAAGAGGACGTCCTTCGGTACGCGGCCATCCATCATGCGTGAGACATGGCCCAGCCAGCGCATACGCCTCTGTTTGAGAAGGGTGAACATGGAGGCAGTGCCTGCCCTCTCAAGCACTGCACTACTGGGGACCTTGTCCTGCCATGAGATACCGAGTACGCGCCTAAGGCAGCGCATGTGGAATGTGTTGAGCCGCAGCTCTTGTGTTGAGCACAAAGTCCATGTTTCACTACTGTGCAGCAGTGTGCTCAAAACACAGCCTGTGTAGACCTGCACCTTGGTGTGTACAGTGAGCTTATTGTTAGCCCGTACTCTCTTCGTCAGCCTGGAGAACGTTGTGGCGGCTTTTCCAATGCACTTGTTGATCTCACTATCAAGTGACAAGTTGTCCAGGATCGTCGAGCCTCGGTACACGAACTCATGGACGACTTCCAGTTCGTAGTCTAACACGTTGATAGATGGCTCGTTACCCACATTTTGGCCCATCACCTGGGTCTTCTTTAAGCTGATTGTGAGGCCAAATTCCATACATGCATCCGCAAAGCGAGTTATGAGTGACTGCAGTTCCTGCTGAGCATGAGCAGCAATAGTTGCATCATCGGCAAAAAGGAACTCCCTTAGATGCTTCGTAAGCACCCTGGTCCTTGCTCTAAGCCTCGACAGTTTGAAGAGGTTGCCGTTCGTTCTCATGCGGAGAGAGATGCCCCCTGTAGCAGTTCCGAAGGCATATTTGAGCAAAACTGCAAAGAAGATGCTGAACAGTGTTGGAGCCAGCACACACCCCTGCTTCACTCCGCTGAGAATCTCAAACGGTTCAGATGTGGAACTCCTTAAACAGTACAAAAATCCATTTATCCAGAAATAGCCAACTATCCTGGAGAGTCTGGAAAGCACAGTCAGAAGACAGTATCTTGAAAACAGACGTGTTGAGATACAACTGGAAACCATATACACTCATTAGGAACTTTGAGGCAGCACAAAAACCACCACATTCACAGCACCAGAAACTCTCTCCAACCAGTGCCTCAACTGAGCTGATTGACACTGCGGAAATAGACAAAGATAAAATTCTCCAGGTATCAATCAAAAATCAACATCATCAATCTTTACAGCTCTCCCAAGATGAAAACCTCTAACTCTTAGCCTAGGGAAGAAATAAAAAATACACGGAACTCAGTGAAAACAGGGAAAGTTTGTGGCTGTGACAGCATACCACCAGAAGTATTACCACACCACAGGGAGAAAAGCCAACTCTGGTTGTCCATCTTCATGACTTGCATCACCCCAGAGAATGTGCTACCCAAGTTATGCTGCAAAGCTAAGGCGATACCTATATCAAAGTCAATTAATGAGCACCCTTGAGCAGCCAGCTGACAACCATTCTCACTCCTGAGTTGAAGCTACACAACTTTGCTACCAGACTTGAGCACGTGACCAAATGTTAGCACTTGCTGCAGACACTGTGAGTGGATTTCAAGACAAGACAACTCGAGTTGTCTTTTTTGAATTTTCAACAGCTTATCATGATGCAATCTTGTCTTTTGGTCCACAATATAAGAGATCAAGAATTCTTGTTATGTGGATTGCCATGGCAACTGAGTTGATGCTCCAAGGTAGGTGTTTCCAAGTGGCTCTGAGCCACATAACCAGTATCTGGCAATTCTAAAAGAGCACTCCCATAAGATCGCCAACTTTATTTAATGTATTCACCAGTGACCTATCAAACACCATCTGCTGGTGGTTCGTTTATGCCAAGGATGTCTGTGACTTCTAAAAAATTGAGGAGACCCTGAACCATCATATGATTGCCCTGGATGACTATTACAAAAAACGGAAACTGAAATCGAATATCTCAAAGGCCGCACCATGAGGCGTCTACTCTTATTGTGTTCAGAGCCATTTTGAATTTAACAAAATGATCAGCAGCTGGTCCATGATTCACGGTCTCCTCCAATGCACAGTCACATCCAAGCACCATAGCTCTAAAATAGCTCACAAGATCAAGTGCTGCAACTGGGTCCAGCATAATCTGGAAGGGTCCCCCCTGGATAGTCAAAGCATAAACACTGTAGTTTGAGGCTCACTCTCTGCTACTCCTCTGGTGAAAACTCTGCACCTAAACTCTGCCAACACTGGATGACCTGGCACTCAGCTTACTCATACCAGAAAAGGTGTTATGAGACTCTGAAGCCAACACAATTTGCCTGGTTCCCAATCCTAGCCAGTTCCTCCACATGACATCTAATGTCAGAGTGCAGCCAACAAATTCATTACCAAGGTGCAGAAAAAGTCACAATACCACAGTTCAGTGACATGTGGGATGTACCTCACCCCCTGACTGCACTGCAGACTGCATCCAGCTGAGACCCTCATAAGTTCTTCGTGGCCGACAGAATGGGAGACAACCTCTGCCACTAAACTCCCACCTCATTGCCAGGCTGGATGAAGAGCTGTGGGGATTTGGACTTCCAGGGTGCCTCTGGAGCCATCCTCACAGGTTCAGGAGTGATTTGGTTCATGTAAATTGTGACCTTACAGCAACAGGCTGTTTATAATAGACAAAAAGTCATTGCTTCACCTACTACCCATCAGGCTTTGTTTACAGGGCATTACCTATGCCCACCTTTGCATTTTCATGCAAATGATCTCTAAAGGATACATGCCCCAAATCTTTCAGCAGTATTGAGCTCCTGCTGGCACATTCCTTACACATATATCAAAATCATCCAAACCACAGTGATGGAGGACATCAGCTATCCAGACGCCTGTAGGGAAAGTAACACAGCAAGGCACAGATTATCCAAAAAGTTCTTGGATTTTAATGGAGACCAATTTTTCTTTCAGAAGGTGGAGAAAGCTACAGTGGGGAGACTTGTTCTATACATAATTTTAACAAATAAGAAGGAACTGGCTGAGAATTTGAAAGTGGAAGGCATCTTGAGTGAAAGCAGCCATGAAATGATACAGGCCATGATTCTAAGGAACTGTAGGAACACAAACAGCAAAATAAAGACAATACAGGTAAAGAATGCAGACTTTAGCAAACTCAGGGAGTTGGGAAGCAAATCTAAGAGGAAAAATTATTGAAGACAGTGGGCAGTTTTTCAAAAAGACAGTAGGAGGGGCACGGGGCAAATCATTCTACTGAGTAGGAAAGATATGAAGTAGAAAAGACATACCTGGACTTTAGCAAAGCTTTCATGCAATCTCCCACAGCGTCCTTGGCTTGATTGTCAGGCTCAGCTGGTAGTGATCAATGGCTCTGTGTCTGGTTGGCGGCCGCTATCGTGCGGAGTACTCCAAGGGTCAGTTCTATGCCAGTTTTGTTCAACATCTTTATTAATGACCTGGATGAGGGGATGATTTGCACCTGCAGCAAATTTGTAGATGACACTAAGCTAGCTATTTTTTTTTTTTTTTTTAGGAAGAAGGGTTCTTTCAAAATTGGGGTTTACTTTAGAAGCTCTTTTGAAAGAAGAATATGTAAATGAAGTGCCAGATGTTTAAATGTGCACCTAGTTTGCATTTTCAATTTCCCTCATTTGTATGCCTCTTTTGAAAGAGGAATGCTAGTGTAGACACAGCTTCTATGAAGAATAGCATCTATTTCAAAAGAGATATGTCAGAATATGAGCCTTGTAGACAGGAATTTGGGGCTATTTTGAAATAAGCTATTCTGGAGTAGTTTATTTCAAAACAAACCTGCTACGCAGACATACTCCCAGGAGCTCTAATCCGAAATGGGCTCTACTGTGTGTGGACACACTATTTCAGATACAGTTTGCTTATTTTGAAGCTTCCCTGTAGCGTAGACATGTTATTCCAGAATAGCTTATTTTGGAATAACAACTCCAGAATAGCTCTGTAATGTAGACTTACCTTCACAGACCAGGTCCTGGATAAAATCCCTCAGCCATGAGCCTGTTACCAGTCTGGGTGAGTCCCACCATGCTGCAGGGGGTTCTCTTGTAGTTAAGAGACCCTTTGAGTCACAATCCTTCTCGGCTTGATCTCTTCTGTCCTAGTACAACCTCCCCAGATATACCCTCCTGGTGACCCACAGCAGCTAGGAGGAGTAATTGCAGAGGATGTGTAGCTCAGACCCTGCAGCCCTGGGGTACAGCAGGTGCACCTGGCCATAGGCAGACTCCAACCTGGGTCCTCTAGAGCTTAGTGCAGGAGCCTCTACTGTTTGAGCTCAAAGTTGGCTGCCTGTCAGCTAAGGCTGTAGTGGGGACTCATTCTTGCTCTCTGTAAGTAGTCTAGGTGCCACTGCATGGGACGGTAACCCACATCCCTAGGTGTTTTGGAGCATAAGCTTTGTGGGCAAAGACTCTCTTGGTCAGATGCATCTTACGAAGTGGGTCTTTGCCCACAAAAGCTGATGCTCCAAAATATCTGTTAGTCTATAAGGTGCCACAGGACTTGTTGTTTTTGAAGATACAGACTAATTTGGCCACCCCTCTGATGCCCCTAGGTGTGTGGGTTACACATGTTCAGTACAGATGGAATCCACAGAGCATTTTGCTGCCAAACCAATAAATCAGAGCATGTGCAAAGTGCAGTTTTCTGAGTCTTACAACTTGGCCAAACATGGGTGGATTTTCCCAAGGGCAGGAAACGGTACAGCCCTGACTTGGTTCCCTCTCTGCCAAATTTAAATCCCTGCTCCAAAACACAAGGATGTGGAAGCTTCTTAATGAAACAGTTGTACAAATTTAACAATGATGACACCAGGCATTTGCCCTAGGATCTCTTTCTTAGCAACAGCTGAACTATTTTAGTTGAAACTTACTAAATAAATAAATCAGACAGCAACAAAACCCTGGCATGGAAAATTTCAACCCAATCAGTTAAACTGTGACAAAGTTATAAAAAAGTGAAAATATAATGGGAAGTGTTAGGTAGAGTGAGAGACAGGCTTTCCTTTACCTATAATAATGTCAGTACATTCTGCAGCTGCAGCCATAGCGCTCCAGGGCTGCATGAGAATGAGGGTTCAGTGACTCCTGGTCAAATCTGCTTAGCGTAAGAGTAAACAAGCACATTTCCTGTGCCACATACTGAGCCTGCAATCTGTAAGCCAAGCTCTAGCTTGGGCATCACCAGCAACAAAGGGCCTGAGTCTGCAACTCGGCTAAGATTAAGGGTGGTACAGTGGTGTAACATCCCCTCTGAGCCACACTCAGGTGTGATTGAAGATGAGATCTAGCTTGTTCTTAGCAGCTGTATCAACTCCAGGGGGTCACAGGGTGGTGCGTGTGCAGGCAGCTTTTCTTTGTCCGGGGTAGCCTGTCTTCTCAGTCTGCCCTCTTGGTTCCTCAATAAACTCAGAAAAGAAGTTCTTACAAGTCCAGTTGCAACCGCCTCCTTAGGTTCTCTTTTATTAACCTTCAAAACTATCACAAAGGTCTTCACACCCAACCTTAAGCTGAGCTCACCCTTAATTCCCCTGACCTTTCAGGTTCTTCCACAAAAGACCTGGAAGAAGCCTTTCATGCTCTTTTCTTCCTGGTCCCGTTCCCCTTCTCCCTTTCTATGACCTTCTACTGCTCAGACAGGGATTCACTTGCTCCTGCTCAGGTGTGCCTCCTCAGTGCTGGGGCTGGCCAGGCCCAGGCCTCTGGCATATAAGGGCACATCTAAAGAGCCCACATAACAAGCCTCAGAACCTGGGTCAACAGGCTCAGGTGTGCACTGTGATGCTAAAACAGTGATGTAGCTGACAGGGTCTGATGTGAAAGTTGGTCTCTGAAGCCCATCCTCTCTTGAAGCTGCAGAACCTGAGTTCCCAGCATTGATACAGCTCCTTTTAGTGCTATAGGAGAGGGGCTTCCACCACAGCTTTAGCCCAGAGGTTAGAGCACTTACCTAGAATGTGGGAGAGTGGTTGTTGTTCAAATTCCTACTTCAGCTGCTCCTGGGTTTCAGTAACCCCCACTAAATCAAGCCACCTGGAGTTTTGGCATCTCTCCCTGGATAACTCCTTTCAGTGTTTCACCACCCTCTTAATGAAATAGATTTTCCTAATATCCAAACTAGACCTCCCCAATGCAACTTGGGAGCATTGCTCCTTGTTCTGTCCTCTTCCACCACTGAGAATAGCCTCTCTTTGTCCTTTTTGGAACCTCCCCGCCTCACCAAGGCTGTCAAAGGCTGCTGTCAAATCCTCCCTCACCCTTCGCTTCTGCAGAATAAATAAACCCAATTCCTCCACCCTCTCTTCATAAGTCCTGTGCTCCAGCCCCGTAATCATTTTTCTTGCCCTCTGGTAGGCTCTCTCCAATTTGTCTACGTTCTTTCACTAATGTGGGGGACAAAAACGGATGCAATACTCCAGATGTGACCTCACCAGTGCCGCATGGAGGGGAATAATCACTCCCTTCAATCTGCTGGCAATGCTCCTCCAAATGCACTCCAATATGCCATTAGCTTTCTTGGTTACTCCCTTATGACAGTAGTCCTGCCCGCTGCTCTACCGACACCAGCTACTGGCAGAGGAGCTTCCACGTGGTGGTGGCCATACACTCCTCCAGGCGGAAGTAAACTCTTTTGTAGATGTGAAGCTGAAGCAGCTCCAGCCTTAACTCTGCGCAGACCTGTAGGACAGTGGTCTTCATTATTGTGAAGTTCTGCAGTCACTGCTGGCCTGCCCCCGCCAGTCAGAGCTAGCTGGCCAGGCTGAGGAGCAGTGGCCCACTGCCTGAAGCTGCTCCAGGAAAATACCCAGTGGAGTTACCTGCTCAGTCTCAACTGCCCACACCTCCTTCCCTCGCCGTATCTTAATGGCACCACCATGGCTGACTTGCCACCCACCCAAAGCCACCGGGCTGCACAGTTGCCAGTTCACATGCACCATCCTTCCTGTATTTGTGCCATGCAGGATCACAGCCCTCAGCGGCGTTTCCTCCAGGCTGCCTGTCTGCAGCTTGAACAGGGCTCCGCTGCATGCTGAGATGCCAGGAAAGAACTTGTGGCAGTTTGCTTAGTTTGACCCCCGGTGTCAAAAAATGCCTGAAGGCTCCGGTAGGCAGCACACGCTGCTCTGCGAGAAAAATCTCTGAACGCATCGGGCCTAGTGGCAGGACACGGCACCCTGGGATACCTGCCCACAGTGCTGTGGGAAATGCACGGCGCAGTGTGGATGCAGTGAGTCTCAAGGGATGGAACTAAACCAAAGCGAGGTGGCCACATGCCTTCGCCAGTTCCTCTAGTTCTAATTGGAAAACACATACTAGAAAACCCTCCCCCACCACTGGAGACAGCACTGGGCAGTAGAGGGTGACTAAACAGCAAGCTCCTCCCCAGGGTAGCTGGGTGGCTTGGAGACTCCCTCCCTGCTGCCAAGGGAAAGAAGCTGGAGATGAATGGAGGTGGCATCTGCCCAGGGAAGGACAGTCACAGTGCCTGGCAGTTCCACAGTTGCCAGTGGGCACAGAATGGCCACACACCAGGGATCTACCACCTGCTTTGTTAGCAAGTCACCAGCAACTGTCTCTCCTTTGATTTACTCTGGGCCCCGAACACACCTGCGAGCAGCACAGTGGAAAGGCTCAAATCTCAAGACAGTTTGATTGGCTGCACCCCAGATCCTACCTAGATATTAGTCAGCAAATCAGTTGGACCATCTGCGATCTCCTCACAGCACGGTTATCCCCATTGCACAGATGAGCACAGAGAGTCCTTAGCACCGAGGGGGTCTGATTCCTGGCTGTGCATGACTGGGGCTCCTAACCACATCACAGCTCTTCTTCCCTGTTGCTGTTCTCTCATTGGCTGAGTGTGATGGTCAGGGCAGGTTTTCCACCTGGAGGATTGTGATTACAAAGAGCATTCCCGGCAGGTCATGGAACGCTACTTCTGGAAGGTTGGAGAAGAGGTGACTGTGGCTTTGGGGAGATGGGCTTGGGGTGGTGCGTAACGGGTAGGAATGGTCATAGTATCTGTGGACTGGGGATGTGTGTGATGGGGTATTCTTGGGGGACGTGGGGTGAGCACCGGGGGAGGCGACTGTGGGGACACTGTTGGGTATGTCTACACAGCAAAGTTATTTCAGAATAAGAGCTGCTATCCCCAAATCACTTTGCGAGCCTCTACACCACAAAACCGTTATTTCGAAATAATTTTGAAATAGCGGACGGCTTATTTTGATTTCTGTAAACCTCATTCTGTGCGGAATAGCGCCTGTTCTGAAATAGGCAGTTCGGCATAGAGGCTGTGTAGACAGGGAATAGGGCCTATTTTGAAATTCTGGAATAGCTTATTCTGAAATAACACTTCTGTGTAGACATAGCAGGAGAGTGTTTCCAGGAGCTCTAATCTGAAATAGGCTCTATTGTGAGTGGACACGCTATTCCAGAATAAGGTTGGATTATCTTGGGACTTCCCTGCCAGGTGGATGGGTTAGTCCGGAAGAGGTTATTTTGGAATAATAATTCCAGAAGAAGCTATTCTGGACTAAGTCTGGGGTGTAGACATGCCCTGTATGTGCACTGGGGGCTGGTTTGGGGGGGTGGTATGAGTTCACGGGGAACTGGGGGTGCAGATGGTACTCTGGATTGCAGCAAGCTTTGGGGATGGTATTTGTGCATCGGAAGATGGGCATGGCCCTGGTACATGGGCCTTTGGGGTGGGGTGCTACATATGCTTTGGGGTTTGGGAGTGGGGCAAGGGGGTGCCATACAGAAACCCATAAAACTTGTAACTTCCTTCCCCAAGGATATGCTGGGGTGACGTCCCTCTGGCTGCATGCGACCCCTCTCCATTTCTCCTCTCATCCCCAAATAGCACCTGGGGCAAAGCCAACTCTGCCGAAAGGCTAAAGTGGATGAAAGTGGCATTTCAGCCCCCCAGAGAATGGCCTGGGTTCCCAGGAGCCCAGTGCTCCAACCAGCTCCCAAGAGACCTGAGCTCCAGGAGTTTGGGTGCAGGGAATTGCTGGTATGTGTGTGCTTTTGCAGTGGGACCCTCACTTCCCCCCATCTTTTTGTGGGGGCAGGCATAGGAAGGAAATAGCCTGTTCCCACCACCTTACAAGACAGCTACCAAAAATGTAACAACTGTCAGCACCTACCCCTGAGTTTACCCTTCCCATAGACCCCAGAAGGGCTGTTACTCCCATGCAGTACCCCAAGCACCCCCAGAAAAGGCAGGATTTGAACCTACCACTCCCGGCTGCCCTGCCTTTAGCTGTGGAACCAGACTTCTCTCCTGCAGCCAGGCTGGCAAGGCAGTCTGAGAAAGGTGCAAGCCAGGTTCCTGGCTTTGTGCCCCACAAGGAGTAGGCAGGTGGGGGGCACGTTCCCACCCTCCAGGGCTGTGCTCGAGGCCAGAGTAAATGAACTTCTCTCGGGCAAACCTGGGGGCTACTGAAAAGGCCAAAGCAAATAGTTTCTTTCTCCGGGGCAGCCTGGTCTGCCTTTCTTCTCCTCGCGCTGTGTTTCTAATTCTTTCCCTCTTCAGTAATGAGGGGATTACAAGGAAAACTCCAGCAGGACGCCTTTGTACAGAGACAATCTGAGTGGGGAAGGCAGTTCCTGGCTTTGTCTATCATTAGAGTCCCCCCCCTCTGCCCTCAACTGAAGGGACATTTAGAGCAATTACTTGTCCAGAAAGTAACTGTCAATCATTCTTACAGGGGAAGGCCTCCAATTAATGACCTCGCCTTAATCCTTTGGACTCATTTCCAATCTGCAGGGCCCAGTGACATCTGCAAGACTAAATAAAGATTCTCTCGAGCCTTAGTGAGATGGTTCTGTGACAAATAAGGAGACTAGAGGGAACTTTGGCTGCCAAGCTGCAAGATTGGTGAGGTTGAGCCGCTTGTTTGCTTACCAGGAGGGACCTTCCAAGTTAAATACTCCTGGAAAAGCCAAGCAGAGCCCAGCAGGTAATTCTGTTTTCTTCTGCTTCAGCAGGGAGAGGTGGGGGAGAGATGCCAGCAAAGAAACGAGGTGTCTGCAAAGACGTGCAGGTGCCTCCGTGGTCACTGGGGGAGTAGAAGTGCCAAGGGGATTGGGGAGGGAGCGTGCTGGGCGGCAAAGTGGGTATAAAACGGGCCCTGGAAATCAGCGGAAAAATAGCACTACAGATGCTTGTTTGGTGTAGCGTAGTTCTTCTCTTCCTTGCCCAGAGGATCTCCAGCTCTGACTCCGACTGGCTCTCTCCTGGTTCACACCCATGGATCAGGGGGCCAAATCCAGCCCGCTCGCTCCCTACTTCATCCACCTGCATCTGCCGACAGTTCTTCCAGATAAAAAGCCAGACTCCTGTGTGCTTCAGCTCCCTTAACTCTCTTCCCTTCTTAAATAATAGATCTGAAAAGCAAACGGGTACAGCAAGTATTGGCAGCTTATCAACAAAGCTGGAAATGTTCTTTCGTTACATTTTTCTACTTCTTTCATATTTCCTATTTTTACTGTCCTTTTGCTTTTCTTTCTTCGGAATCCTGTTAAATGACAGAAATTTGGGGGGGGGGGGGGGAGAAATCCCCAGAAATACCAATAATTTGACTAATCAGCTGCAAAGAGACAATTCAATTGTTTTAGTCCCCGGTGCTCTCTGACCTCTATCTCCGCTTGAAAAAAATTGGGCTCTTAATTGTTTTTCCCTTTTTTTTAAAGGATGGGTAGCTGATCACCATACTTCCAGGCAATAGTGTAGAGGAATAAAAGTGTATTTAATAACAAATCAAAAGAGAGATCAATCCAAAAGAGATATTGTGTATTTGCAGTTTCCTTCATTACAGTCTTAAAGTGTAAGCGCATAAAACTAAAAATTGCTGCTGTGGTCACAGAGTTCATAATGAAATATTAGGATCCCCTGAAGACTGAAAGGGGAAATTGAAAGCAGCTCTTTTAGCTGAATGAATCTAATTAAGGTTCCTTAAAAATTCTACAAGTGATTCTTGAATCACACAACCAGAATTTGTTTGGAGGTTTCATTTCCTTTTTTGAGTTGATTTGCTAACAGGAATGGGAATGCTTAGAAGGGGAGATGGCTGAACTATACGTTGCAGGGCCCGATCCTGTCCACTGACTCCCTTGGGTGTCCTGCCTGAACATTGCTTGATTTCTACAGTTTCAGTGGGCAGCTCCAGTCAGGCCAGCAGAGCTGTGCATGGCCAGAGCAAATTCTGCACCTGCCCGAGATGTGCAGTTTTGCGGGGGGGCGGAGGTGACAAAGACCACAGGATCTGTGTCTTTTATCATCTCTGGTCATTTACATAGCCAAGTGAGTTTATGGTGCGTTTGTATTTCTTCTGCACAAAATGATCTTTCTTACCAGGGTGACCGGTGAAAATGAGAGGGTGAAAATGTGAGGCAGGGTCTCAGGAGGGCCTGGGGGGGGCACTACCAGATCTCCACCTGTTAAAACCAGAACAGAGGTGGAAATAGTATCACTGACACATTTCCAACAGAATCAGGAGAAAGAGCCCCTCTCAGCAATAGCTCCGGGATTTAACAGCAGGCAGAGAGTCAGATCCAGATAGCTCCACAGACGGGCAGGTGTGCATGGGACAGACAAAAAAACTGAGCCATTAGCTGGATTTTTGTTCTTTGCAGGTATAGGTTCTGTGTTTGTTATGATTCAGTTTCTGCTTTACTCCCCTCTTTATCCCCTTGTTTTGCTGGTCGGTTATGTGGCTCTGTTATATATTTAATTCCTTGCCTGTTTTATTGCTGCTCCCTTTCAGGGGGTTGTTTAGTCTCTTTCGTCCTGTTGCATAAGTCTCACTGGGTTTACTCTGCATATTGGGGGTGTGGCTGCAGCAGAGGTGCTGGAGGGCGTTGGGGGAGTGAGCACTTCCATCCCTCTGCCCCATCCCCGCTGCACGGTGGGACCTCGCTCACCGGAGGGGCTGGCCCATTGCCCCAGCTCCTATCGCTGCAGGCTCCTGCATCACAGGCACTTTTGCTCTTTGTTAGTTTAGGGGGGTTGTGAATGGATATTTTTGCTTGTCCGAGAAGACAGGCTCCCGCCGCCCCCAGCCCAGCCAGTCCCGCTCCTCTGGCAGCCTGGCCCCTGGATTCAAATGGCCACAGCTCAGACCCCTCTTCGCACTGACTCTGCCCTGCAAGTAGGCACAGAACAGAGTGGCCTGGGGCCATGCTGCCTTGGGCACAGTGTAAGGGGACCAGGGGAATGGTGACACAGGCAACCAGCTCCCCTGCAACACACACGCGTGGCACTAACGCACACACAACACTGCACACTGCACAGAAACAGGGAATGGCTACTCAAGCCACCAGCCCCGCCCTACAAACACAGACCCGCCCCACCAAACAACACCACAGGTACATATGACACACAAATACAACACCCCCTTAAGCACGGACACCGACAGACAAGCCTACGGTCACACAGGCAGCAAGTGCTACTCACCACACATGTCTGCACGCACCCCCCCCCCAAGATGCACACCTGCAGCCTCCACACTACAGACACCCCCCCCCAGACACAGGTGTGTGCACACACAGCCCCTGCCCCCCGACACACACACACGGAGTTCCTGCCTCCCCACCCAGCCACACACACAGACTGCCCCCCACACCCCCTCTACCGCACAGACACACACACACATGGAGTTCCTGCCTCCCCACCCAGCCACACTCACAGACTGCCCCCCACAGCCCCTTTGCTGCACAGACACACACGCACATGGACTTCCTGCCTCCCCACCCAGACACACACTCAGACTGCCCCCCACAGCCCCCTCTGCCCCACAGACATACACACACACAGACTCCCCCCACACCCCCTCTACCGCACAGACACACACGCACATGGAGTTCCTGCCTCCCCACCCAGCCACACACATACACACACACAGACTGCCCCACACACCCCCCTCCCCACAGACACACACGCACATGGAGTTCCTGCCTTCCCACCCACCCACCCACGCACCCACCCACCCACACACACACACACACACACACACACAGACTGCCCCCCACAGCCCCCTCTGCCCCACAGATACACACACACGGAGTTCCTGCCTCCCCACCCAGACACACACACACACACACACACACACAGACTTCCGCCCCCCCCCCCCCCCCCGTGCCACAGGCCTACACCCACAGCCACATATGCACAGGAACTCCCACACAGCCCCTGCCTCCCCTGCACTCGCACAGATGTGCACACAGAGTCCTTCACACACAGCCTCTGCCTCCCCCTGCCACGCCCCACACCTGGTAAGCGCTGATCTAGTGGAAGGAGCTAAATCCAGACCCCACATGTGGCACAGAGCTGGAAAAGCTCTGTCCTCAGGGCTGTCAACTCTGGCGGCCCCAGCTGCTCCCACCAGCTGGGACACACTTGTTCTGATGGGGGCTGAGGCCAGCGGGGCTGGAACAATTTGTCCCATGAGGGGGCCTGGGAGTCATTGAACCAACCAATACACCCTGTGTGTGATGGAAACTACTTCAGGCCAGGGGGATGCGGCAGCCCCCCCGCCCCAGCACATGCAGTTCTGGCACCTCTGTGTGTGGGTCCATTTGTCCAGGCCTCCAGTAGGATGCCTCTGGCTGCTCAGGGACCAACCCCGCTCGGCAGCAGAGATGGCTGTAGGGAGAAGAGAGGTGTGCAGAGCCCTGGGATGGCAGCAGGTCTGGCTCATGCAGCTGCCCTGAGCCCTGGAGCTCAGCCGGAGCCAGGGATGGGACCTGGTCGTGCTGGCCGTGGAGCCTGGGTCAGAGGGCTGGGTGCTGGCAGTGGGCTCTGGTTCTGATGCAGATTCCTGGGGCCAGCACGTTCCTCACCCTCCTTCTCCTCTTCTCTCTCTTCTTCCCTTGCAGATGAAAAGAGCTGCGCAAGTGAGAAGCGAGTGAGAGAGAGACAGAGAGAGCAGGACGGTGCCAGGCGGGGGCACCTGCTCACCCCACCCTGCACCTGCTCACCCCACGCAACAGCCCCACCCTGCCCGGCCTCCCACTCACCCATCCCCAGCCCAGGGACCGTCTCCCCTTCTCCCTGCACACTGCTGTCCCCGTGCCCCCTCCCCACCCATCTGGATGCCCCGGGCCTTGCAGGAGGGCCCCATGAATGTGCTGGAGGCAGGGGCTCTGATGCCCCCCTGGCCCCCCTGGCCCTGCAGCAGCAGCAGCAGGCGTTGCTCAAGGGCCGCGGGAGCAGTGCAGGGAGCGCAGGGCGTGTGCACAGCATCGACGTGATCCTGGGATTTAGCAGGGATCAGGACTCGCTCCTGGGCCCCCTGCAGGTGCCCGGCCCCATGGAAAGCAAAAGCGGCACAGGCAGCCTGGGGGACAGCAGCAGAGCAGAGCAGCTGCCAGCTCCCTGCAGCGCCCAGCCCCTGGGCTCGCACCCTGAGGAGGCGGCTCTCTACGGTAAATAGGTTTGCAAGCAAATCCAGCCAGGACCCCACTTCCCAGGCCAGGTGCAGGGCAGGGGCACAGCCAGGCCTCAGAGCCCGGCCAACCTCCTAAGGGGGCTGGGTTCCCCCCACTGCCTCCAGCCCCAGGGCAGGGCAGGGCAGGGCAGCTCCAGACCCCCTCTGGGGATCTGCTCACAGCCCATCCCCGGGGGCAGCCCTGAGCCGCCCATCCGCGCAGGGAGCACCCATTCCTGGCGCCGCTGGCTTTGTTGTTGGGGCTGGGTGAGGTGGTGCAGCACCCGGCAGGTGGGTGCTCCGGGTGGGGAGCCCCAGGCAAGGGCCGCTGGAGCACCACTGGGCCGAGGGGGGTGCTAGGCAGCAGCGGTTCCCTGCAGCCTCCCTGCTTTGCCCCTCCAGGATGCCTGCTTTCCAGTGGAGTCAGGGGTGGGGGACTGGGCTCTGCTCCCTTCTTACCCCAGGGCTGGGGCTGGACCTGGGGACCCTTCCCCTTCCCATCCCTGCAGGGCCCATGCACACCCCACAGCCCAGCTCGGCGAGCCTGGGAGCCCCTTAAGCTGGGCTGGGCTTGGCTCCTCTGAGAGCCGTCAGGCTGGTTGTTGCACACTTGGGCGAGGGCTCTGGGGTGTGAGCCCCAGGGAGCCATGTCGGGTCGGTCCCAGGCAGACTGGATGGGCACTGAGCAGTTTGCAAGTTCTCTCCCTCCTGTCCCAGCCCAGCGCAGCCCCCTCCAAGAGCAAAGAGCCAGTTTCTCCAACCCCAAAACTTGGGGGGCTGAGGCAGAGCCATGGGAGCGACGGGCGAAATTTATGATGTTTCCAATGTGGCTCTCAGTTGGGGCAGATCAGACCCCAGAAAAGAGTCTGAAAGGCCGGGCTCACTTTGTCCTAAAGCATGAACAGGAACAGTTAACTAACTGAAAGATCCCTCTTGGTAAACACCTCTGTGTGTGTGTGTGTTCTTGAGAGGTCTGGCTACCCCCATACATTCTATCTCCACCCCCTCCATACACTCCCTTATCTGTACACAAATATAGGAAGAGTGAACTTTTATTTGTTTAATCTTTAGTTGCTTAGTTTAATTTCCTTTTTAATTTCTTCAAACACACATATATGTATATATTGCAGATGTGGCTATATTTGCCCCTCTATGTAGAGTATACTCTTCCACACGCATATATAGAAGAATCTTTTATTTAGTTAGTTATTTAGTTTTAATTACTTAATTTTATTTCCTTTTTCATTTCTTTAGACACAACTGTGTGTGGATTTGTGTTTGTGAGGCACACCACACACCCCAGTGCATCATTATCCCAGCGAGGGATCTGATCCCATATCTTTCTGAAGGAATATCCTGGGATTATGTATTTTTGTTTTATTTAAATGTTTATATTAGATCCCTACAGATAGAAAGGGGCCAGTAATCCTCATCAAATGCTGCAGAAAGATTTCAGATATGCCAGATCAAAAGCTTAAAGATACAATGTTCTGAGGTCTGAAAACGCTTATAAACACAAAGGGAAAAAAAGACAATAAAGAGGTTGGGTGTGTGGCAAACCATGTACCTTTTGGGGAAGCATATTTTACAGCCATGCAGATGGGCCTGCGAGTCCTTCTGCTCTTTCTCTGTATTTGTTTTTCAGTTAAAAGGAACATTCTTCAGAATGGCCAAATCATAGAGTGGGTATGTAGGAACCTAAAAGAGTCTCCAGGGTTTTTTTTTTAAATTATTATTTTTTTTATTAAGGTTCCCATAGTTATTTGCACTTTTAGGTCCTGGAATTTCATGTGCCGTATTATCTCAGGCAAGTGAAGATGATCGAGTTCCAAATTAAGAATTTAGAAGAGAAACACCACAAAATAGTGAACTTTTTTAAAAAATGAGGTTAAATCTCAGTTTATAGCGGAGATTTTTTTTTGTTTTGGAGGGGCGCTTACTAGCTGATTTTTCTTTTTAAAAATCTTACTTTAGCCTATTTCTACTGCATCTTGGAAATGTGGATTTTGCTGGTCAGACAATTGCGTGTCTTCCTCTTTATCATAACATGAGACAAATTCAGAGATTAGCTATGGGAATATTACTACTTTCTTAGATGATCTCTCTTGAAGGGACAAATATATGTTACAGGAGAGTTTTTACTTTGCTAAGTCAGGTAGGGAAAGTTGTAGTAAAAGAAAACAATTTAAACTGAAATTAATAATCCCATGCTGACTGTGATTTATAGATATATTAAAATTTGCATTAATTTACACGGCAGATGGTTTATTAATTGTTTTCATATGAATCTTTTCATATGAATTTTTGTATTTTTGATTTTTTTTCTCAGTTCTTGATAGGCCACTAAATTGTGGAAGCTAATTTTCAATAAACAGATATTCAATAGCTTGTCACAAATAATTTAATAATCAACCATGCACCATTAGATAAATAGAAAGAAAGAATATAGTTTATTTAGCTACATTAAATATATAATCTTCAGAAACTCACCTAGTGACAAATCAGGGTAGTTCTGTTGAAATCCATCTGATTTAAGCCAGTCAGGCTGTGGCTCATATCTCTTACTCATTAACTGGGCAGTAAATTCCCACCCCCTCCCAGTGTTATGAACATTCACACGCCGTCAATGTCATTCCACTGCTGTAGTTCCAGCACCATCATAGTCTATGCTGATAATGTATCAGAATAGTTAGACCGTTGCACTTTTCCTTCATGCTGTAGGCAGCGTTTTGGAGAGCCTTTGGTATTGATGAGTTAGTCACCGATGTACACTGATGCTCCCTTACTCTGTGCTAGATGGAGCTAGATTCTGCAGACTTTGCAGCGCCAAAGCTCCAGCTGCAGTGAGGAAGGGGTCAGGTCTGTTAATCAACCTTGCATTTTGTCCCACTGATGTTTAAACAAATAATAAGCATGCCTATAGTGTGTTCTCATTGGGGTCATTCCACTGTATTAATTAGGCTCTAGGTAACTAACTAACTAATTAAATAACTAATAGGTCAGACCCTCTTCTGGTGTAACTTGCTTGGAGTCGTGCTGATTTACACCAGGGCTGTTGCTCATTCACTGGCGCTCTGTGCAGTGATGATAGGGGTTGGACTTTGAAGTCAGTGGGAGTAGCTCATTTGCATATCATTAGCATATCCCCCTAACGTGTGGGTTGGGAGGGTTGAAGGCTCTTCGGAGGACAGGACTAGAATTTCGAATGACCTGACCAATCAGTCGGAACTCAACAAGAAAAACTCGAAGTCTGCAACACATTTCCCCGGGAGATGGTGGGATCCCCGTTGTGGAGGTTTTTAAGAACAGGCTGGAGAGGTGCCTGCCTGGGACGGTCTGGGTTTATTTGGAGCTGCCTCAGCTCAGGAGGCAGGACTGCATGACCTCCGAGGGTCCCATCCCCACCTGTGTTTCTGTGATTCAGTGGGACAGGCTCTTTCTTCTGGATCACCCTAGTCAATGGTTCTCCTCCAGTTAACTGGAACCGGATTAGGCCCTCATTGCCCTTTGCAGCCTTGTTCCGGGCATCCTGTCTCGGGTTGGCAGGGTTGTGGTTTGAAAGGAACATGTGTGGCTTTAAAGCCCCCCTTGCGTGTGTCCAGTGTCCCCTAGAAGGTTCATTGGTGCTTTATCATACCCAGGTGCCATGAGGCTGCAGTGCAGCTGGGAGGGTGCCTGGACCCCTTGTGCACATCCCCTCGCAAATCCAGAGCCTGACAAAGTGAATTGCAAAACTCCCACTGACTACAAGGGAATGAGGATTTTGCCAGTAAAAATTATCTGACACCTCCTGGAGCAGAGGTCACGTTCTCTCTCTTGTCCTCTTCCTGCACATCAGTCGTGGCCCTCATCTGCTTTTGTTGGACCATCCCAAAGTGCTTCACCATGGTGGTGTTTATTTTGCAGATGGAGGAAAGTGAGGCACTGAGAAGGGTCCAAGGGCACATGGCCAGTCAGTGACAGAGCCAGAGCCAGGACTGCAACCCACAGTGGTCAATGACAAGCCAAGCCCTTTCCCCATCCCGCTAGACAATCCTGCAAGTCATACAGCCAGCCCCTTTGGGTTGGGTAACATCACAACGGGCGGTTGTGGGACCCTACTCTGACATCAGGTTGTGACCTATGCAGGTCACTCTTACAGGAATGTATTTCAGCTGCCTGTGTGCCTGGGGACCAGCTTCCCAGTGCTCTCTGGTCACTTTGAAGCACTCTAGTGGCACAACATGGCCAGCATTATGGCTGCTGTGTGGCGCGGGAGTGGCCCAAGACAGCCAGGAGGTGCTGGTTTATCTGGCCTGTGTTGTTCTCTGGCATGGTGCTGTCTCAAAGCCAAGTGCGCCTGGTACATGAAGGGAGGAGAGGGTTTGGAAAATGGGACCTAACCTCTGAGTGGCCTCCAATCAGAACATTTCCTGTGAGGTCTTGGCAGCATTTCGGGGGTGTGGAAGTGAATAGCAGGAAGGGATGAATGCGCCTGGAATGCTCAGAGCTGGACCATTTTCTGCCATTAATCTCTCAGGCTAAGCAGGGAGGGTCTGGGGAAGGTCTCCGTGAAACAGAGGCCTGAAGCAACGCTCTTGATGATGTAGGAAGGGCTGTATCCAGTACTAGGTGACTGCCCTAGCCGGATTCAGAGGAGCGCTGCATGGTATTTCACTGTGGCACTGTTTGCAAGGGCAGGAGAGTTACCTCTCTGTCCAGCAGAGAAATTGTTTCACTTCCCCCAGTCTGTTTCATTTCGGGCTGGCCTGCAGGCAGGTTTGGTACAGACACCAGCACAAAGCTGAATCTCACAGTTACGCAGTTCCTCACCAATGCACAATAAAACCTCAGCTTTTTGGATGCCTCGGGAACAGAGATTGTTTTGTAACTCTGAAAAGTTTGCAACTCTGAGCAAAACGTTGGGGTTTCTTTTCAAACGCTGACAACTGAATTTTGACGTGATGCAGCTTAGAAACCATATTATGCGGGAGACCAGTGCTGCTTTCCCTTTATTTTTAGTAGTTTACATTTGCCGCTGTCCTGTACTGTCTTTGCTTTTTATTTTCGTCCCTTCTGTTGCCCAGTTGCATACTTCTGGTTCCAAACAAGGTGTGTAGTTGACCAGTCAGTTCGTAACTCTGGTGTTCAGAACACTGAGGTGCTCATGTATTTAAATCCGTGCAAACCCTCAGCGCAGGCTGATTCTCTCTCACCTACTGGCTTGAAACTGTTGTGAAGAGCTGCTATAAACTTTAAACAGCTGTCACGTTCCAGCCCAGAGGTGGCTGCCTCTCAGTGGCAGGTAAAATGAACCCTAGGCATCGTTTGCAATTGACCAGTGGCTACTTAATAGCGAGTCTGATGTTGCTTCTGCAGATGGACCCTTCTGTCTAGTGTGCTCTAACCCCCTGCTACTGTCCCCTCCACAGAAGCCAACATGTTCCTAAGTGCGTGCGAGGGAGAGCTGAGCGAGCTGCGGAAGAGCACGGATGTCGAAGGCACCACACCAGAGAACGCAGAGGAGGAGCAGCCGAAGAAGAAACATCGCAGGAACCGCACGACCTTCACCACCTACCAGCTGCATGAACTAGAGAGGGCCTTTGAGAAGTCCCACTACCCAGACGTCTACAGCCGGGAGGAGCTGGCCATGAAAGTCAATCTGCCGGAGGTCAGAGTGCAGGTGAGGGAGGCCTGGATGAGCCTTTTACTCCCGGGCAGCGGGTTAGCCAATGGTGAACACAAGAGCCTTCCACCTGTCCGTCACTGGTCAAGGTCCAGCTCAATTGAACGTCAGTGGCAGCCTGCGTTGCCTCAGAGGGGTTATCATGTTTGTTTGTGTCTTTGCAAAACAAAACAAGCCGTTCTGGAGGGCCAGCAATTTTATATATTAGGTAACGAGCTTTCGTGGGAAAGACCCACTTCTTCAGATTCTGGAGCAGAGTCTGAGGTGCGTGACTGGGAGTGCTGTATGTGAGACACGGGATGGGATGGGCTCACTCAACTGGGCACTGTTGAGGCCTCAGCTGGAGTATGGTGTCCCCCTCGGGGCACTTGGAGAGAGTCCAGAGCAGAGCCACATGGACAAGACAAGGGTTAGAAAACTTGATCTGTGAGGAACCTTAAAACACACGGTCATGTTTAGTCTTGAGACCAGAAGGCTGAGGGGATCTGATAACAGTCTTCACACACTGTTGTAGATAGGAGGATGGTGAATTGCTCTCCAGGGCCACTTGAGGTAGGACAGAAAGGGAAGGGCTTAGTCTGCATCCTGGGAGATTTAGCTGAGAAATTAGGAGCAACTTTCTAACTCTGAGACTAGTGAAGCTGTGTAACAGGCTTAGCAGGGAGGCAGCGGCATTCCTGGCATTGGAGGCTTTTAAAAACAGGCTGGACACACACCTGTCAGGGTGGTACAGGGCTACCTGGTTCCACCACAGCACAGGGTTTGATGGCCTCCTGAGGGCCCTTCTGGATGGATATTCCTATGATTCTATGAGTCTAAGTCAATAATGATCAGAAGTCATTGCCATCTTGTGGCTGTTTAGGGATCTGCCTGGAATAAGTTGGGTGGGGAGAGTTGTCTCATATGAGCTCCGTGCTATTTAATCTATCCATATATACCCCACTATCTCTCTGTCTATCCAGCCAGCCATCTGTCATCCCTCACAGATACATACCCTACTAGCTGGCCATTCTTGTACATACCACCTATCTTCTGTCCTATACATACCCCTTTACATTAGCTCTATCTATCTATCTATCTGTCTATGTATCTATCCCAGGACATAGCAGCTGTCTGTCTGTCATGGTGGTAAGTATCAGAGAGGTTGCTGTGTCAGTCTGTATCTTCAAAAACAGGAAGTCCTGTGGCACCTTATAGACTAACAGATATTTTGGAGCATAAGCTTCATGGGCAAAGACCCGCTTCATCAGATGCATGTCTGGCCTTTGCCCACGAAAGCTTATGCTCCAAAATATCTGTCAGTCTACAAGGTGCCACAGGACTTCTTGTTGTTTATCCTTGTAGTATCAGTATACTCAGTCCCCAGTGATCAGGTGTCTGCAGCACAATCCATGCCCTTGTTGGCAGTACCACGGGAGGCTGGATGTCCTGCTTGACCCCAGAGGCAGGATCTCAGGGCGAAGCAGCACTGGCCAGCTGGTCTGGAGAAGACTCGCCCTACTGCTGCCATGGTGGCTATCTGACTTGAGGAATCTGTGTCAGCAGTCCAGGAGGCAGCTGATAGAAGTCCTTGGCCTGCACTGGCTGGGGGAAGTACTTGCCAGTTGGTCGCTGATGGTGTTAGGGCTTTGATAAGTGCTGCCCATATGGGCCCCATGCCTATCAAATATGTAGACGCCTTCTCTGGCTGCCACATAATCACCACTCCCATGTGTCCCCTGCTGCTGGAGATAACTGATTCCTGTGTAACATGCCTGGAACCATGTATCCATCACTCACTGGGAGTTAGCCAACCACCCCATCAAGGGCACTGGATGCAGATGAGACATGGAGACTATGTGCTTCTTCCAGCAACTCTGCTATGGAGTGAAGTAAAACCAGGAAATCCCCACTCCTGGAACTAACCTCACCTGGCTGCCAGGGAGCAATATATTTTGGTGTTTGATTGGTGCAATTTCTAATTAAAATGTACAGTCAAGTTCTGTTGATTCACTCAAAATACCAGTCAGCCTGAACCAGATCTCTGAGAGGGGTAAATTAGCTAGACAAGTTTTCTTTTTTTAAACAAACACAAGGTTGGCACACTTTTTAGAGTACATGTTTCATTGATTTTTGACAAATGATGTTCATTCTCAGCATTCACTCAAGAGTTCTGAAGGAATTCAAATGTGAAATTGCAGACTTACTAACTGTGAGTTGTAACTTACCCTTTAAATCAGTTTCTGTAACAAATGATTGGAGGAAAGCTAACATAGCACTAATTTTTAAAAAGGGCTCCAGAGGAGATCCTGGCAATTACTAGTAGGCATTTCTAACTTCAGTATCAGGCAAATTGGTTGAAACTACAGTAAAGAGCGGAACTGTCAGACACATAGATGAACATAATTTGTTGGGGAAGAGTCAAAATGGTTTTTGTAAACAAAAATCATGCCTCACCAATCTGCTAGAATGCTTTGAGGCAATCAACAAGCATGTAGATAAAGTCCCTCACCAAAGGCTATCAAGTAATTTACGCTGTCATGGGATAAGAGGGAAGGTCTTCTCTTACGTTAGTAACTAGTTAAAAAACAGGAAACAAAGGGCAGGAATAAATGGTAAATGTTCAGAACGGAGACGGTGTTCCCCAGGGATCTAATGGGACAAGTCCTATTAAAATATTCATAAATGATCTGGAGAAAGGGATAATCACTGAGGTTGCAAAATTTGCAGATGATGCAGATCTGCTCAGAGAGTTAGGGCCACAGCAGAACTTTGTGAAGAACTTCAAAAGGGTCTCACAAAACTGGGTGAGAGGGTAGTAAAATGGCAGATGAAATTCAGTGTTGATATATGCAAAATGGGGTATATTAGAAAACATAATCTCAAGCACATAAATAAACTGATGGGGTCTAAATTAGCTTTACCTCTCAGGCCAGAGGTCCTGAGTCATTTTGGACAGTTCTCTGAAAACAGCTACTCTCTGTGGAGCGGCAGCCAAAAAAACAAACAAAATGTTGGAAATCATCAACGAAGGCATACATAGTGAGAGAGAAAATGTCACATTGCTGCTATCTGAATCCCTGGTAGTGAGTGTGAAAGTGGTCTCGCTGGAGAAAGTAAATATCATTTACTCCTTCCCATAACACGAGAACTAGGGGTCACACAATGAAATTAATAAGCAGCAGGTTTAAAACAATCAAAAGGAAGTATTTCCTTACACAACACACAGTCAACCTGTGGAACTCCCTGCCAGACAGCGTTGTGAACTTTAGCAGGGTTCAAAAAAGTCCTAGATGAGGGCACGGAGGACAGGTCCACCAATGGCTGTTGGCCAGCATGGGCAGGGATGGTGTCCCTGGCCTCTGTTTCTCTGGGCTGAGAATGGGAGACGGGGGATGGATCACTGGATGATTACCCAGTCTGTTCATTCCCTCTGGGGTACCCTTGCCACTGTCAGAAGACAGGACACTACAGAAGATGGACCCTTGGTCTGCTCTAGTATGGCCGTTCTTCCGTTATTTTTAATTAGCTATGATGGGACTTCCTAGCACAGAATACAGAGTGAGGTAAGACAGTACCGTAGAAACTGGAACCACTTCTGGTAGCCCACTGGTTTTGATAAACCCAAACTTTGACTAGGAGCCTGGGGAAGGATACTTGAAACACATTGATCTCGGCTGTCATGGAACTGAAAGCTCTCAGAATGAGTGAGGCCCGTGAGTTTTAACTTGGGATGTCAACGGTATCATATTTGGAAACTGGACACTCCAACAGGAATGCTGGAACCTCCCCTGCTACCCCTCGCCCCTGCCCCACTTTGGTCAGGGGTTCCATACTTTCATGGGCTGCAGTGGGGGGCAGGCAGGATCTGTGGAAGGCAATAGCAGGGTGGGTTGCTATGGGTGACTTGATTCTGATCTATAGGTACCTATGTGGGGAGAAGATCTTAAATAACAGGAGGCTTGTTAATCTGTCAGACAAAGTCTGAACAAGATCCAGGGGCTAACGGTTGAAATGAGACAAAGAGGCTATAAAGGAGATGCTAATTTTCATGAGACGCAACCTACCTAAGGATGTGACGGAACCTCCATCACTTGGGGTCTTTAAATTCAGACTGGGCAGCTTATGGTCTGCTCTAGCTCAACAACAAGATATGGGCTTGGTGTGGGAATCACTCAGGGAGGTTTTCTGACCTTCTGACTGTGCTACAATGCAAGAGGTCAGATTAGTTTCTCACAGCATTTCCTTCTGGGCTTCAAATCGATGACTCTGTGCCTAAACAAAAGGAGTTAACCTGAGAACCCCCAAAGGAAGTTTAAGTGGCTCTAAGCAGCAGTTGTGGAGAGAAGACTCTTTTACTGAAGGGCCAAATGATGGTTTCAACCCCTTTTGTTTACCCTTCGTTCACATCTCTCCTCCTGAGGTTTTTTTCCTCCTCCCTGCTATTTATTATTTAACCTCACAAAGTGCTTTAGGGGGAAGGTTTGCAGGAATGATACTACACAGGGTTGTGCAGCTTTGTATGATCTAACGAGCTGAGAGCATCCTCCCAAACAAGGGGCCAGACCCTCACTCGGATTTGCTTTAGGATTTCAGACGCAGCAAATGTAGAGAGTAATGTACGAGTAGTCACGGAAACCTCGCTCTTCAAATCACCAGGTTCTGGTGCTTCTTTGGGACCACGTATGGGAAAGAACTGGCTGGTGTGTGTGTCTTAGCTCTGTCCTCTGCAGGTGGAATCAGAACTGTTCAGCCAGCTGGCATAGGCCCTGTGTTGCAGGATTCTCCTTTAGCTCAGGAGGCTGGAAGGGTGATTTTGTGGGAGGAGATTCTGAGTTACTGCAGCCACCGCATTCCAGGGGGCTGTTCTGTGCAGTTACCCAGCAGTGCTAGAAAGCCGTGGTGCAGAATGGTGATGGAAGCTGGTGGGACAGGTTTGAGCACACTCAGTGACTATCCAGCCTCTCCTTTTGCAGGTGTGGTTTCAGAACCGACGTGCCAAGTGGAGGCGGCAAGAGAAAATGGAAGCCAGTTCCATGAAACTCCACGACACCCCCATGCTGTCTTTCAACAGGTCCCCAATGACGGCCAACGTCGGCCCCATGGGCAACTCCCTGCCTCTGGACCCTTGGCTAACTTCGCCCATCTCCAGCACTACCTCGGTCCACAGCATTCCAGGTTTCATGGGGCCCACCCAAGCCCTGCAGCCTGCCTATGCCAGCCACTCCTTCCTCAACACGGCGCCTCCCATGGCTCAGACCATGCAGCCCATCGCACCCACACCATACCAGTGTGCCACTCCTTTTGTGGACAAGTTCCCTCTGGAAGATATTGACCAGAGGAGCTCCAGTATTGCATCCTTACGGATGAAAGCCAAGGAGCATATTCAGACCATTGACAAAACCTGGCAGCCTATTTGATTAATGGTGCACCCCACCCCACCCGCCTGCAATTCTCCAATCTCCTGTTCCCAGCAGGCCGGTGACTCTGAATCCTGAGTTGCTCAGAACAGACAGTGGTGTTTCCCCAAGGGACTGACAGCCCCTCTGCCCCACAGCACCTGTCCAGCTGCTACCAAACTTCCCAAGCCGGAGCTCAGGGCAGGAATTCTCCTTCCATGCCCATGTTTAGAAGATCGCCACTCGGACTGATTGGCTGCACAAGCAAGGAAGACGTGGACACTAGCGAACGAGTGGGACGGCCAAGAGACAAGTTTCCTCGAGTAGCTGCTGTGGCTGGTCGGAGCCCACCCAATGCAGCAGAACCAAGGGACAGTCCAGTGCGTGGTCTGTTTCTTGTTCATTTTCCAGCACAGAGCGCCAGAGCCACAGCTGGTGTCAGTCTCTGGGGCTGCAGCAATTTCCACCAGCTAAGGGGCTGGCCCTGGCTCTGATTTCCGTAAGCCCCCTTCCAGAATAGCCCCCCGTGGTCAGCTCGAGGCGGAGGTGAGAGCAGGCAGAGGATGCCTGGAGTAGGGCTAACACCTCCCCGCCAGCCTCCTGCCCTCCACCAGTGCCTGTGACAGTCACAAGCGATTGGTCAGGACTCTCACCCAAAGGGCTGGCTCCTGTCAATTCAAACGCACCGGCTCCCAGCAGCCTGGCGTGACCTTCCCTGGACTAGAGGAATCGTCTCTGGTGTCCCTCCCCCGGGCCCTTTGTCTTTGTGATTCATGGGTTTTTTATGCTACAGATTTTAAAAAAACAAAATGAAATGATCTAGTTTCCTAGAGAACTATTGTTGTTGGGTATTTTTTTAGCTGTGTCAGAGTGTGGCGCTGGTAAATGCAGTTATATGGTTGTGTTTGAGGTCGACACTTCAAAAAAAACCCTCAAACCCCTTCTGCAGTACAGGACCTGTGAGTGACAAGGCAATGAGTGGATTTCATCCCAAAGCACTTCTAGTATTCCTTAAAGACGGAGCGTTGTAGGTCAGGCTGGCTTAAACCACACGTGAAGTGCGGCCACTTCTGGTGCAGAACATGGTCTGACTATAGCACTCTGTGAAGGAGAACAGTGGTGGGGAGGAGCCTAGGGAGGCAGTAACTGGCTGAGCTGAACAAATAAGAAGCAGTCCTGTAGCACTTTAACAACTTGCATATTTATGAGGTAATACTTCATGTAGTTCATGGTTTCCCAAACTGAGGGGGGTGTCCTCCTGCGGTGTGTGAAGAAATTCCAGGGTTGGGGGGCTGAGGTGACCCAGCCCCCTCCCTTCATTCACCCCACCCAAAGAAAGAGCCAGCCTTTGCTTCTGGCTCTCAGCCCCTGCCATTTTATGTGGGTGACCCAGAGCAGCTGCTATTAAAAGCAGGCAGCCGGCAAAGACCCATGTAGAGCTGGCTGCCTCCTGCAAATGAGAGTGAGTGTGGGTTGGGGGAAGATGGGGTTAGATGAGGGGCTTGGGGTGCCTGGCTTTGTAGGAGGGCAGAGGAGGGGCTCAGGTGGGTGGCTCGCAGGGCTTGTGGGGCTCGGGCGGCTGGCCAGCTTGTGGGACTCGTGGGGCTCAGGCAGCTGGCCAGCTTGTGGGGCTCAGGTGGCTGGCCCTAGCAGAGCAGGGCTTAGGCAGCTGGCCCCAGCAGCATGGGGCTTGGGCAGCTCAGGCTGGTGGGCGGGTGGCTGTCCCTGGCAGCATGGGGCTCAGGTAGCTTGGGATGGCAGGTGGGTTGCTGGCCCTGGCAGCGTGGGGCATGGGCGGGTGGCTCAGGTGGCTGGCCCATGGTTGGGGTGGGTGGCTGGTGGGTGGGCACCTGGTCCCGGCAGTGCAGGGCTCGGGCGACCGGTGGGCGGGTGGACGGCTGGTTCTGGCAGCTGGTGGGCGAGCGGGTGGCTGGCCCCAGCAGTGTGGGGCTTGGGTGGGCAGCTCTGGCAGCACAGGTTTCAGGTGGCACAGGCAGCTCTGAAGGCTGGCACAGGGCTCAGGCAGTGAGGGCTGCACCGGGCAAACACAAGGGGCCAAGAAAAACTACTTGTGCTTATTTTTAATTCGAAATAACATTTTTATATCAAACTTTTGTGTTTGTTTTAAATCACAGATCAAATTTTGCGCAAGGGGGGCTGGATGGTGATAAAGGGGCGGCATGAGGGTTCTCAGAAATCAAAAGGGGGGCAGCGATGCTGAAAAATTTGGGAACCCCTGATGTCGTTGATGGATTTGCTCTCCAAGCAGGTAAATGGAGCTGCCTCCATGCTGTTACGCTAAGCAAGGGCTAGTCTGCCACACCCGGGCAGAAATCCTGCTACCCTCCTGCATCTAGCTGTGCCCTGTGTGCCTCGCAGACTGCATATGACAGGCGAGGCCAGCTGATGGCTGTGGCACACTGACAGCCACCAAGGGATGGGTGGAGGGGGCTCTCCCGGGTGGGTAGTTTGCTACCATTCACCCCTGCAGCTGGGGACTGGGCTTGTCCTGCTGTTCTCAGCCATGTGGAAGGCTGGGAGCGGGAGGGCACAGGACTAAGCAGCCCACATGGCAGAGCCAGCCCACAGCTGCGAAAATGAAGGCCATTCACACCGTGTTAGGAGCTAGGGAGAAAGCTGAAAGAAGGCGGCTCCCCGCTACCAGCCAGGGCAGCAGGGGAACACACAAGCAGGGCTGCAGAGCAGGGTCCGAGGATGGGATGGGACCCAGGAGCATCTGCATCCCTTGTGCCCTGTTTCTTGGTGTCTCTGCACCTTGTGTATTCCCTCCAGCCTCCGCTTTCCCTTGCTCCTTCATCTCCCCGTCAACTCACGCGTTTTCTTTCTTTCTTTCTCCTCCTCTTTTGTACATTGGGTCAAATTCCTGATTCCACGCATGGGTGACCCGACACAAGCTCCCGGGGCTCGTTCCTCGCAGGTCTCGAGCAGGAGCTGGCATTGCTGAGATTTTAAGTTGCTGTCAGTGCCTTGGGCTTGTCAAGGAGAATCTGCTCTCCAGTCACTCTGGGGCAGCGCAGGGGGTCTCAGCCTGCAGCCCGGCCTCTCCTAATTGCTCTCAAGCAGGGACTACAAGGCCACATGTTGGCTACACAAAGCTGCAGTAATTACTCCCTCCACAATGTGTGAGTTTCAAAGGGACCCAGATGGAGCTGCAGGGAAGGCAGCCAGTCTGCGAGAGCCCAGGACGTGGGGCCAGGGAAGAAGGTATGGCAGGTGGCTGGGTGTGACCAGCCCATCATTTACACATCATTTGGGATTTCAAAGGGCTCTGCCACATGGGAGGTGAGGAGGGAGCAGGCTGCTTAGTAAGGGAGCAGCAGCAGAGCCAAGGTTGTGGGGCTGGGGCGGGGGTTGTGCAGGCTCTTCCCCACTGCTGCTAATAGCATTTAACACAACCCGCCCAAGGGAGTCTGTTATCTCCCCCTGGCACACCTGCCTCTATTCTCCACCCCAGGGAGCCGAGTCTCCCAGCTCCGCAGACAGTGGGTTGGCTCTGGCCCTGTTCCTCAGTGTCCCAGTGGCAGGAAGGGAGACCCAGAAGCTGTTCCCTAGATCCACTGCAGGGAAATCCACAAGGGGCGTTTCCACCCCCCCGCCTTGCCCTGGCCCACTTCTGGGGTCGCCATGTCCCTGAGCTGATGCTGCTTCTCCACCAGGCTGGGTGTTCAGGGTGGTAGCACAGCCCCTGCAAGCCTAAATCAGGGCTGGTCTGCGAGGCCTGGCACAGCCACTGAGAGACAGTCCAGAGCCAGCTCCCTCTGGGAGCCAACATGCCTGGCCCTAGGCAAGGAAGGGAGGCAGATGCCCAAGCCTGAACCAGCATGGGGTGGGCTAAACCTTGCCAGTCATGGCCAGCCAGCGAGGTGAGCCAGGAGAGCCCATGCCTCAGTCGTAGCATTCCAGGGCTGGAAGGGACCTCAGGGAAATGGCCTGAGATTAAGGACAGAGTCACAATGCTCCATGCATCCGACGAGGCGGGTCTTTGCCCACGAAGCTGATGCTCCAAAGTATCTGTGAGTCTATAAGGTGCTGCAGGACTTCTTGTTGTTGTCGAAGATACAGACTGACACGGCTCCTCTCTGATACGATGCTCCGTGGCCATTTTCCAATGGTTTCTTGCCCCTTGTGCTCTGCTTGTCCATCTTGCTCCTGAACACAGGACTCGGGGAGGAGACAAGATGAAAATGAGCCCTCTCAAAATGGGAAAGCTCACACCCAGGGCAGTTTGCCTGCAGAGCAGCAGCGGTGAGTAGGCTTGGCCAGCTCACGACTTGGTGAGGCTCTGGAGCGAGGCTGGCACAGGGGGTGCCTGGCACCACCACTCCTAAGAGGAGGAGCTCAGGAGATGCTGTGAGCCAAGAGGAAGGGTAGGTGCCATGCACTGCCCCTGGCACTGATCGGCTGTGCCCAGCCTGGGCACCCATTGCAGGGATCTGAGCCTCATGAGCTTCACAAGTGTCTCCCCAGTCAAGCCAGCTCCACTGCAGGGGCTGAGGAAAACTCCCTGCTCAGGGGATTCAAGCATCTTTCAGGCACACCAGGGCTGGGGCAGGACTTGCCTCAGTAAAACCAGCCTCCTCTCCTCTTGTTCCTGGCTGGGACCATTTCATGAAGAACATTTAAACCTGTAACGACCAATTAAATGAATAATGGCCTCTCCCCTGGCATCCTGGCCCAGCTAATGGGACGGGGCTCAGATTAACAGGGCTCATTCCCAAACAGAGATAATGAAGCAATGGCTGCAGCGCTAATGGGGTTTGATCTCGGGGAAGGGACACGCTGAATGAGGCTGATTTTTTCACAGGACATAATTGGAGCAGCCCATCTTGGCTGGCGCCAGCTCTGCTGCCCTTTCGGGGAGGCCAGCCCCAGGCCCCTCTGCCGGCTCCGTCCGGCTCAGCCTTTCAAGCACCAACAAAGGACGGCTGGCTGTGAAGAGCTGGAAGGGGGGGTGGGCAGTCTCACCCCCTCACAACACCCTTCTCTCTCTAGTCCTCCCCCCAACCAGCCAGCTCCGACCTGCCTCCCCATGGAATTGTTGTTTAATTGTGTCAGGGTTCCCTTGGCAAAAGCACCAGCGCAGACAAGCCAGTGCATCGCTCACCCCCATGAAGGACTGGGAAGAGGGTGTGGAAATCACGCTCACCTCGCTGAAGCCCATTGGTGCAGGAGAGGCTAAGCGGGAGCCTGGACATGCCCACTCAGCTGCTCTAGGGCTGCTCGGCTTTGGCCAGCCGTGACTGCACCAGACAAAGGCAGATGGCTGCATGTTGGTGGCCTTAAGTGCAGCTCCCTATGGGACCTCGCTCGTACGAATACAAATTATTTAAATGAGCTCATTTGTAGTCGAGCAGTAGAAAAACAAAAGGGCCTGTGGATTCAGCGCTGTTGGAAAGGGCTGGTTGGTTTGACCTTCACAGGGGAGGAGATGCTGGAAGGCTCCACCCATGAGAACCACACTGGCCACCCCCTGAGAGGGGAGGGTCAAAGAGAGAGAAGGGCAGGGGACAAAGCTTCAATCAAAGAGACACAGTGGGGGACACAGCGCAGCAACTCCACCCCCCCACCCAGCAGCTCGCTGGACAGGTCAAAGGTGTAGGTGGGACCTGTTTTGTGGAACTCTGCCCATGTACAGCATAGGGGGTGTGGAGACTGGCCCCACAGCATCCATGTGGCTGAACTGCCATCTCCAGGGCTTATTATGGGCTCTCTTGGCCCATGCCAGGTCCATGACAAGGCTGTCCTACTCCAGTCGGGAGGGAGTGAAACAGGCTACAGGGGGCCTACACAGAGCTCCCGTCAACGAGGAAAAAGCTTCTAGGGAACCACTCAGAGGGTGGTTTGCTGAGCAGCCTGGTTTATAAGGAGCAGGGAGGGTGCAGGACTGATGCTCTAGAAGAAGCATCTTGGACAGAGCAGTCTGAGGGGAGGCTCAAACCTGTTGCCTCCCAGGCTGTGGCCTGGACACAAGGGCCAAGACCGTTTGAAGGGTATGGGGAAGTGGCCCAGGGAGTTGGGGCTGGGGGGAGGGTGGGGGGAGGTGCAGCAGAGGGGAGTGGAAGAGGGCAGGATGAGGTGGCTGCCAGAGTCCCTGGGTTGGGACTCAGGGTAGTAGGTGGGGCTGGGTCCTCCTTTCCCCTTGCACCACCTCACCACCACTGTAGCGTGGCCTGTCCAGACTGCAGGTTGCCCTCAGCTGGGGGAGAAACTTTGGCTGCAGTTGGCTTAGGACAACCACATCTCCCTGGCCCAAATACAGGATACGGTGATATCCGGGGGAGGGGCAGCTCCTCCTGGCTCCACCAAGCCCCGGGTAGCCAAGAAGGAGGCAGCAGCTGCTGGTCCTCCCCGGAAGCCCCAGGAAATGGCAAGGATGTGGCAGCCACCCCCTGGCTTCCCCGAGGCTCGGAGAAGTGCCCTACACGCTCTCTCGCCAGCAGCTGCTGGTAGAAAAGGTCGGCAGGGGAGGGCCCAAATATGGGACAACGACTCGCATTTAAAAAATAAGTAGGGACACCAAAAAGGTGTCCCAAATAGGGGCTCGTCCTGTCCAATACGGCAGGGATAGTCGCCCTACAGTTGGCCATGGTGGCTGGTGTGAAACTGAGCCCTCCTGATATTCCCGGAAGGGGGCGAGAGGCTGGAATAGTGGGCACTGGAGAGGGCAGTGTCCTGAGGGGGGGCGCTGCAGTCCTGGGAGTGATGCAGGTCCGGAGCCGGCAACTGGAGAGACAATGGGCCGAGACACCATCCAGAAGAGAGACAGAGCTAATGCCCAGAGTGACCAGCAGGAGACGCTGTGGCGGCGAGTCAGCCCTGCTGCACAAAGTCTCTGGCCTCCACCAGGCCATCGCTGGTAGGACCAATGCTCAACAGCCGCTGGAAGAAGTGCAGCGAGAGCAGAGCTGGTTGAAAATGGGAATTTCCATTCCATGAGCAGTTCCAACAGCTCAACATTTGTTTTTCATTGGACCAAAGACATCCAACAATTCCAGTGAAGTGACACTTTTCTGGGGCTTTTTTAAAAATAATGAATCATTTTAAAAACATTTATGAATTAAAAAGTGCAGTTCTGTGCCACTAGCACCAGAACAAGACAGACCGCAGCAAACTGCTCCTTTCCGGGGGTTTCCTACCTGACTTTTTGTGGACTCCAGTTCACCATCACCAAACATTTCAGTGTTGATGAAACAACATTTTCCAATGGGAAAGCATGCAGAATTTCCCCCTCGCCCCACCACTTCCAAATGAAAATTTTTGGAAAATTCAATGAAAAAATTTGAAATTTTTTGAAATTTTTGTTTGCAAATGCCAGTAAAAAAGCCACCATTTCCACCAGAGGAAGTTTTGCCATGAAAACAATTGTTCTCCTCACACCCCCGTTGTATTCTGAGGGAAAAATAATGCAGCCAGCTTTTATAGTTTGTGGGGACGCCTGTGCCTTTCTTCCCTCGCTGTGGGCAGGCCCCGGTGGCAGGTCTGTGTCGCAGTATTGCATGGATATGTGTCAGCGTGCCTGTTGTACATGTGTGTTTACTGGAGCAGGGAAGTGGGTGTGAGTGCTAACCAGTATGTTAGTACTAAGCCAATCTGACAGTATCTGAGCATCTTGCAAGCCTTAATTTTTTATGACAATATTTCTCTCGCTCTATTATTTTCCCCTGGTGGGAGGAAAAATAACTAAACCGTTTCACGAAAAATTGTGGGACTCCCTCACCCATCCAGTGAAAAAATATTTCCTTCTTCTCGATTTTTGGTGCCACCCATGTCCACGTTCCCAGCCAGTTCAACTACAAACAATGAACCCAACAGAACTGGACACAAGGCAGCCAGTGGGCCAGAGATTCCCACTGACCGGCTGTAATCTGTTTGAGCCTGTGCATAGCTCAGGAAAGAGCACACCCCACATTGCACCCCACCTCCACAGCCCCTTCATGACTCAACAGGGTTGGTGACTCCCGAGGAAGAAGGGGAAACCCTTTGGCCGGAGCCAAGTCTTTGGTGTGAATTTACAGTCTACTGAATAGACCTTGTCAGCTCCGGCTGCCCTTTACCAAGACCCCCTCTTCAAATCCTCCTCTGAACCACCCCCCCACATTCATGCATCTGATGAAGCAGGTGCCCATGAAATCTTCTGCTCCAAAATACCTGTTAGTCTATAAGGTGCCACAGGCCTTCCTGTCTTTAAAGATACACACTAACTCGGCTGCCCCTCTGATGTAACCATGTAACTACCCACAGGCAGACCCAAACCTCAGACTTCTGCGTGGGAGCCTCTACAGTTGGTGCTAAAGGCCAGCAGGCTCTCAGCTGCAGCTGCAGAGGAGACACTCTTCCTCTGGGTAAGTGGTCCAGGTGCCGCTGCATGAGACAGCAAACCACCCCCCTAGATGTGTGGGCTACACCAACCCTGGCCTCTCTTTGCCAGGGCTGCTGCCCTGGAGTGCTGGCTGTGGCAGGGAGCTGCTGGCAATCCTGTCCCCAGTCCCAGCAGGGGGTGCTGCAGGACGAGGTGGGAGCCCCTATCTGCATCAGGTCCAGCCAGTCCTCGCAGGAGGAGGCGCGGTGGGAGGGGGCAGGACCGCTGGACACAGCTCCTAGTATCTGCGGTTGCTGCAGAGCCCAGGGCTAAGCTGGCGCTTTAGCTGTTGAGGCAGTGGGGGGAGGGGGTGGGTACTGCTGTGCTGAGCCCAGTCCCTCCCAAGAGGCGACCTGGCGCTGGTGTGGCCATGCTGGCTCGGGGACAGCGGGGAGCTAGGGAAGGGAGAAGGGACAGGGCACAGCCAAAGCTCTGACATTCACTCCAGGCTTTGCAAAGCAAAGCAAAGTGCTTCCACCCAGCCCGGAGCAGCCTGGTATCTCGCCCCTCCAATCTCTCTAATCCACTTCCCTCGGATGCCCTGTAATCTGCTTATTCCTCTCTATTTCTCCTGGGCCGGAACTAACCTGATCACAACGAACATGACACCTTGTGCAGGGCCTGAGCTCTCCAGAGGCACCTGTTGGGGGGCCGGAGGCTGGCTGCAGGCCACAAACCACTGGCTGCTGGGAAGAGCGAGACCTCTGCAGGGCACCGGGGCCTTGTAGGGAGTCACAGAACGCCCTTCTCCCCTTGCAATGGCTGAGCAAGGGCGCAGGGCCCCGGGGCATCAGTCACAGCACCGCATGGCTGCATTGACGCCTTGGGAAGGCGGCTGCACCTGAGCAGGGCAGTTGCTGAATGCTGCCTGGCTGGTGCTGTGCTGGCAGGACGGGAGACAGGCTGGCGGCCAGGAGCCCAGAGGGATTCACCTGGCAGAGTAGGTGGTGCCCCAGGCTGCTTTGCTCCTGGCCTCTCCCTGCCAATTTGGCGCAGAGTAAGATACAGTCACAAAAATCGGGGCCTGATTCCCGCCAGCTCCCCCTGCCCAGCTGCTGAGGACGCTGCTGCAGCATCGTTAATGCGCTCTCCTAAGTCCCTGCATGTCTGGCAGTAGATTTACAGTCCTTAGCTGCAGTGACAGCTCTGATGCCAGCTCCAGACTGCGGCTGTCACGGCATCCCGGGGGCAGAACGGCCGCAAGGCCCCGGAGAAACCCCAGAGAGGTGGCCGTGTCCGTCTCTATCTTCACAAAACAAACTGGCAGTCCCATAGCACCTTCAGGACCAGCCAGATGATTTATTCGGTGAGGAGCTTTTGTGGGGCAGACCCACTTCAGATCAGAATTTTCCAGAGCTGAAGAAGTGGGTCTGCCCCACGAAAATTCATCACTGAATAAATCATTTGGTTCCTCTTCCAAGTGCTACAGGACTGCTGGTTTGTCTTCCAGGTAAACCAGTCCTTCCTCATGGAGGTCCCCCTCTTTCGCACTGGGATGTTGTGTGGGGGAAGCAGGGCCTGTCCTAGGGCGGCCACAAGGGGCTCTCATGCAGCCGGGGAGGCTAGGGTGGTCGTTACTGAGCCAGTTGTGCATTGTTCCCTTGGGAAAAGAGACCCAGAGAGCAGCAACTCTCTGTGCACAGAGCAGGCACAGGGCGGGTAACCCACCTCCTCCCAGCAAGGGCTCCTGCCCCTGGTGAATGGAGATGCCAGTCCTCAGAGGCCTAACAGTCCCAGGCCTCTCTACTGATTCTGCTCTGCAGGAGGAGACTCCCCATAAGGAAGCCTGAGTCCTGGTGGGCTCAACGATGGGACCTCTGCAGCTCAGTGCAGGCGCCTCTACGGTTTGAGCTAAAAGCCAGCTGGCTCCCGGCTCAGGCTGTAGGAGACGCCTTTCTCTGGGCAAGTGGGCTAGGTGCCACTCCATGGGGTGGGGAACCACGGCCAGGAGGTGTGTGGGTCAGGCTGACAGCCACCAGCTAGGCCACTGTCTGCAGGGCCCACTCTGGTAAGGGTGGAGTTCAGCTGAAGCTTCAAGTGCAATGCTTCTCCTATCTCTGACCCCACAGCCGCCCCCTGCCCCCAGTCAGTGCTGAGGGACTGTATCTTCTCTAATGCTAGGGTCTACATTTATTTTGTCTGTACAACTCCCCAGCAGCTCCCCAGATTTCCCTGTCAGCCCCTGCGCATGGGCCTGGGGGGTTGGCTAGGAGGACTGTGGACAGGGTGTTCCATCTCTGGTGAGGGGAAAGGGGAACCTGCTAAGTCCTGGGCCGGCGGCAGCCCCTGCTGGGCGAGGTTCTCCAGCTGGGGTGTGAAGGAGGCAGCTGCACTAGATGAACCCAGCGATCCCTTGGGATCTGAGCTGCTCGTTCTCCTCTTTGGCAGCGCTGCCTGGGTGAAGTGCTCCAGGCCAGGCTCTGTATCAACGGGTGCTCAGGAGATGATCCATTTGTGGCCTGGCCCCCATTCTCCGCAAACTGTTGGTGGGGCAGAGGCCAGGGCAGATGCTGAGCCTAGTGGTTTCCCTCGGTCCTGGCCCACGTTTGTGCTGGCTCTTGAGCATTATATGGAGTGAGTACTTGGGAACTCGGGGCTCAGGTTCTCCTCGGGGGTATTCACCCTCTGGCCATCCGCAGCAGACCAGCTGCCGAGCAGAGAGTCACAAGGCAGGCTGCGGTAGGCCTCCGAAGCAGCCAGTGACTCGGAGGTCTCTATGCTCCTGGTGCTGTGGAATGAGCTGGTCAAGGCATCTTCACACAAGTCAGGGTGGGCCAGTGGGTTGCAGGCACCTGGAAGGCCCCCGGACACTTCGCTGACACACAGGTTGAGCTTTGCGATCAGTGGCTTCCCTATATTTACCGACTGGCTCTCCTCCAGGAAGTCGTCAAGTCCTTGGTATTGGTACTGCAGGCAGATGGTGAAGGCCAGTTCCTTCTGCAAGGACACCACGAGCTGAGCTTACCACGGGTGGGCACAGGACAGGACTGGGTGGCACCTTCACCTCCTTAAGAGGTCCCCCCTCACACTGCCCACAGCCCTCTCCTGAATCACCAGCCACTTCTCCAAGCACCACAAGATCCATGCTGGTCCTCAAACTCCTGATGGCCAACTCCTCCCTGCTGGGACTCAGCGCCATTCAGGGTGGCCTTGGGGGTAAGGCACAGGCCTGGGACCCCAGAGACGTGGGTCAATTCCCAGCTCTGCCCCAGATGCTGAGTGTGGCCCTTGGGCCAATCACATTACTGCTCTCCCCAGCTGTACAATGGGGATGCTCCTGTTTGGAGTGTGTCTGGGGGCAGGGACTGGCCATGCAGTGTCCAGGAAATGGGACCATGGTGTAAGCTGGTGATTCTCGGAGCTCCTAGATAATAACTTGGACGTTACCAGTGGGATGCTCTAGAGCCAGTCACTATATCTGGCTCCTGCCTGCTGTAGATGTTACTCAGTATGTGCATTGCCAGGGCACCCGGAAGCTTCGGTCCCAGACCCGGCCCTGCTGTATGAACACACAACAGTCCCTGCCCAAGGGCTCTGGTCCCTCACTGCAGTTAAGTGCAGCAACCTGCCTGTTAGGGCCCAGACCTGGAGTGTCCCAGGAAGGGTCTGGACCCCGGAGTCAGGGCAGGGGAGTCCTGTGCGGGCACTGGCATCATAAAATCACAGGATGCTAGAACTGGACGGGACCTCGAGAGATCATCAAGTAGACAGAACAAGAAGCAATGGGCTTAAACTGCAGCAAGGGAGGTTTAGGTTGGACATTAGGAAAATATTCCTAACTGTCAAGGTGGTCAAACACTGGAAGAAATTGCCTAGGGAGGTTGTGGAATCTCCGTCTCTGGAGATTTTTAAGAACAGGTTAGATAGATGTCTACCAGGGATGGTTTAGACAGTACTTGGTCCTGCCATGAGGGCAGGGGGCTCAACTCGATGACCTCTCGAGGTCCCTTTTAGTCCTAGTGTTCTATGATTCTAAGTTCAGTCCCCTGCCCGCCCGGCAGAACCAGACACCCTAGACCACCCCTGACACGTGTTGGTCTAACCTGCTCTGAAATATCTCCAACAATGGAGATTCCACAACCTCCCTTGGCAACTTATTCCAGAGCTGAACTGCCCTGACAGGCGTACTGGGGCTTCAGTTGGCCCCCTGTGCTCACGATCAGGTTTCTACCCTGTCTTTAGCCTTGGTTGGCCTTGCGGGAATCAGTGCAGCCAAAGTAAAGGGAGCTGAAGTCCACCCAAGCATGGGTCTAGCTACACAGCCATCGGTCTCCCTGGGACCTGCCGACTTACCTTCAGCTTCTGCAGGCCGCAGAGGCGGCTGTAGAGGCAGCAGTCAGACAACTTGGGGCTCCAGGCCAGGGAGAGGCTGCTCCCCATCTCCTCTGGGTTCTCCTTGTTGGTGAACTTCAAATCCACATCCAGCTCCTGCCAGAGACAGCACAGCCATCAAAGGCAGCCCGGGTAGGAGTGGGGAGCGCACCAGAGGCATCATCCCGAAATCACGAGATTGACAGCCTCTTTCTGACTTCAGTCCAGCAAGGCATGTTGGGAAGGATGGGATGGTATCAGATAAGCATCTTGCTCCCTCTGGGAAAAGCAGGGAGAGGGTGATGCCCTGAGCGCTAGGGCCCTTGAGTCGGGGGGCCTTCCCCACCCGCTCTCCTCGTGAGCCGTTGGGAGCAAAGGCAGAAGGCCACAGGCTGGTCAGCTGCTATGGGGGAGTTGTACCAGGCACTGCAAACTGTGCTGTCACCTTGCCCGACATCCCTGGGGTCTGCGGGGATCTCAGCAGTGCGCTGTGAGGAGGGAGGAGGAGATGGGACAGGCAGGGAGGCAGAACCTCTCTAAGCAGACTCTCTTGAGGCTGGCCTTTTCTGCCTGAGACCCGCTCTGCTCTCTTGCATGAAGGGGAAACGTGCCCTAGTATGAATAGGCCAGGTTCTCCGGGCTGGGCAGGGTCTGGCACTGGGCCTCCCACCTCTGGGATATCAATGAGTTTTGCTTCACAGCGTGTGATCTCTGGTGGTGTCTCGACGACACGGGTGTAAATGATCAAGATGTTGGAGAACTCGGCCGCAAAGCCCAGCTGCACCCGAGCCCCGCAGTCAAACTGGAGGTAGCGGCTTTCGGGAAGCACTGCGAACAAAGAAACGGGGCAGGGTACACGGGTGTATGTCACTGACACCTGCAGGGCAGAATGAGAATGGCTCAGCTGTGTGTCCTAGGCCCTGTCCTGTGAACTCCATTAATGGAGATTCTCCTTCAGCTCACCGGGCAGGGACTTGCCTTTTGGAATCGGATGAGACTCTGACTCCCCAGTGCCCATGGCTTTGTGACACTAACTCACCCTCCCAGCAGTGCTCAGGCTGAGCAGAGCTGGGTCAGTAGTGACAAAGACATTCGCAGGAGTTTGCTGAGAGCTAGGCTTCCTGCTGGGCCCAGCCACGTGCCCCTTGTGCTCCCCACGGCTGGCTGCACTGACCTGCTCCAGTGCATTGCAATGCCTGTGTAACCCACATACCTAGTGAGTGCGGGTCACTGTCCCATGCAGGGACACCTAGGCTGCTTACAGAGGGAGCAAGAAGGAGGCTCTTTACAGCCTTAGCTGAGCACCTGTTGGCTTTTAGCGGCTCTGGCACTGAGGTCCCAGGTTCAAGGCCGCCTTTGGGCAGGTACAGGTGGGGGCTGGCGTGGGATTTGAACTGGGTCTCTGAAGCTTGGGATGTGCTTCCTGGGGTGGGGGGAAGTGTGTAACCTGCACACCTCCCGGGTGTGATTCACACGCCTGCGGAATGGCACTTACACAGGAAAGCACGAGTCTTGTCTACAGCTGTAGCCAGCTGGATTTTAGTGGCTCCTGCACTGAGCTCCAGAGGTCCCACATTCCTTTCCACCCGTGGACGGTTACATCTGCTCCAAGAGCCAAGACTTCCCTTGGCCATTGCAAATTCCCGGGGGCTCCCCTAGGAGCTCTGGGGTTTTCCCGAGTCGTCCCTGTCCCCTGACACAGCCTGGTTAACGGGACCCCGGTGCTCACCATGAGCCTTGGCCCATTGCAAGTTCCTGACAGAGAACTCCTCTGGGCCCTCGGCTGGCTTAATGGGATCCGTGAGGGCACGTGGCTCGGACAGGTTGCTCCGCAGCTCCAGTGCTTGCCTGCCCTTGGTGATCTCCAGGGTGCCCATGTCTGGAAGATACAAAAAGGGCCAGGCAAAGGCCCTCAGCACAGTGGTCAGGCAGTGCCTGACAGACAGTCCTGGGCCAAGAGAGCCGTTCTACCCCCACGCCAGGATAACCCACCTTCCGCCACCTTGTCCAGCAGCACCGTGATCTTCTCCGCTGTCAGCAGCCAGCGCTTCAGGAAGCTGACAAAGATGCCATTGGACAGCTCCCCTTGGCTCAGCTCGTAGGCCTCTGCGTCCGCGCATCTAAGAGAGGGTCGAGGGAGGCTGAGGCCTGCAGCTCCTTCCTGGAAGGGTTGCAGCCCCTTCTGCACCCAGCTGTTCCTTTTCTCCAGCTCAGCACAGAACATATTGGGACTTTCCTCCTGGGAACCTGGCCTTGACCACGGCTGGCTTGATTCAGACCCCAGCAAACCCTTCAGCTTCAGACAGAACAGCTTGGCTGGATGTGCCTCAGTTTCCCCACCTCTACATGGGGGCTGGAAACTCCACCTTCTTCCAAGTGCAAAGAATTGAAAGCGCCCAGCTGCAGTCAGAGAGCGCCCTCAAGCTCACGAGCTCACAGCAGATGGCCAAGGGTAAGACAAGCCTGAGACACAGAGCTGGGACTTGACACGCCCAAGATACTGTGGACTGGGGCTACCGAATCCAGATGTTCTGACCTGCACTTCCTGGGCTCTGCCCTCTGGGAGGCCCATGCAAAACACACCCCTGCTAGCCGCTCCCCTAGCACCGAGTGAGTGGCAGGTTCAGACCCCGGAATGGACCCTGTGCCCATCCCCCACTCAAGCCCCAGGAGGACACTGAGAACGAGCGTCTCTGGTTCCCCCAGCTGGTGGGAGGTAACAAGCAGCACCTACGTGGCATAGCCAAAGACGATGTTGGCCGTGACCTGCAGGGCCCCCACCTGCGGGATGATGTCGTCGTTCAGATTCCTGAAAAGCAACGAAAGCAGCTCATGAGGGGCGGGAACCCCGCACAGTCCCTGTCGCTCTGGGACCTCTCGGCTGCGCCCAGGCCCACAGGCTCTGATCAGACAAGGAGTTTCATGGCACTGAGCCACAAGCCTGGCCTATCAGTCAGCTCTGGGCTCACTCGCTCTTCGTCTCTCACAGAAGGGTGGGATGCTTGGGCTGCAGAGCCCAGACTGGACAACGCTCCAGGGAACACGCTGCAAAGAATAGCCCTGGACTGGGCTGGCAGCTCTGCCGGCTGATGGCTTGTTTAGCTGCTAGCACAGGGCCAGAGCTGTGCACGCAGCCAGCCCCCTCTTGCCAGCACTGCTGTACGCCTGGCTAGGGAAGGCTGTCCCAGCTGGCCAATGACCAGGCACCTGGGTTCAAACCAGTCCGAGCCTGGAAGCTTCAGTGCTTTTGCTTGGCCGAAAGACGCCCTTCGCCAGCTAGGGCGCTACAGGGCTCTCGACAGCTCAGGAGGCCAGGCTGTGCTGCTGCCGGTTCAGTGGCCCAGAAAGTTTAGCTGCTGGATGACTACAGCAGGGGCCTGGCATGTTCTCCTGGAACGTCTGTGTGGGCTGAGCCCAGGCAGCCACTGGTGGGACACCGGCCAGAGGAGAGGTGGCTTTATTGCTGGGACCCCCACCCCTAGGTTAGCCCCCAGGAAGCCCTGGCGTTAATTGACAAGGGACCTCACACCTCCTCCATCAGGAGCCCCCTTTGCTGAGCGCTCACGGCGGGTTCCACTGGGCAATGTGCGCGAAAGCAGGGTGGCTGCCTCAGCCTGCTAGTTCCTGCCTGTACGTGGGTGGGATGCCTGGGCAGACGCATGCCAGCGAGCTGCTCTATCACACCCGCACCACGGCATTGAGGTGCAGTACTTCCCACAGTCACACGCAGCCGCATGTGAGTCTTGGCACCTGCAAAAGCCGAAGGGCAGCTCCCCCCACACCCCCTGCACTGAGCACCTGTCAGCCGAGCCCCTCCAAGCGGCAGCCAAGGGCTGCACTCCGCCTACGCCCGTGGGAGGTGGGTGCGCATGGGGGCCCTGCCTGGCCCCGTGTGCTCACCTCTTGCGGCACATGTCCAGCAGGAAGATGTTGAGGCCGGTCTGCCGCTGCTGCATGCTTTGCAGCACGCTCTGCACGCACAGGCAGTGCTCCGAGGTGTAGGATCCCGGCACGTCAATTGGCACCATAAAGCTGTTCCCAAAGTTCTCGTAGCCGTGCCCAGCATAGTAGAGCAGCCCTGGGGAGGGCCGGGGCAGAGTGCATCAGCCTGCGCTTGTCCTCCCCGGCCCGGCCCCCCTCCTGTTCTGTCCTCCAGCTGGCAAGGCCCACTCTGGGGTGGGGGGCTCAGAAACCCAGCCCAGGGTCTTCTCCTCACGCCTTCCATTTCTGACCCACACACACCCCTGCTCCACGCCCCTCTGCGCCCCTCGCTGCACAGGGATGCCTGGCCTGGAGCTCCCTGCCCCATTTGCAGCAGTGGACCAGGGGATCCTCTATGGGGCAGGCAGACCATGGAGGAGAAGCCCCGTGTCACCCTGGGTTAGCCCTTCGGCAGGCTTATCCGCCTCGCTCCAGGCTCTGGCGATGCCACCCTGCGGACCCTGCTACTCCAGACCCTGTCTGTAATGGCAGCGTTCTCCCCAGCTTGTTCCCGCCCAACGACTGGGGCCTGATCTCGGGTCAGCTCCCTCCCAAGCTGCTAACAAGCCAGCTTCTGGGGCCCCTGCTTAACTTCTGCCACAAACCTCTCCTGCCCTGGGCAAGAGGCAGCCAGACATAATCCTCCCGCCAGCCCCTTGTCCCCACAAGTCTCCCCTCCCATTGTCTGCTGGGCCTCTGCTAGCTGAGCGGGGCGCTGCCTCCGCCGAGTGAGGGGCGCACAGCTCTGGTGGTTCGTCTTCCTGCCACCCCATCCCTCCCGCTCCCTCATTTCTCCGACCTGCCCCGTTGAGGACAGCGTGTCTGTACAGCCCCCAGCACAATCAGGCCCAGCCTGGCTGGCCCAGGCACTGCCACCGCCGACCGGTTTGATAATACGACAAGCTATTGTGATGTGGCTTCCCAGGCTGCCTGGCGTGCTGAATGGGAGCAGTGCACCAGCCTAGTGCTTTCTGCTAGTGAGAGCATTTACTCTTGCTACTCTGTGGTGAGCCCCGCAACCGCCACCAGGGGCTGAGCGATCCCACAGCTCCCCCAGGGCTGTCTCAGTGCCTGCCCCCTCTCTGGCAGGTGGCCAAGCGAATGAGGGGTTTATGGGAAAGGACATGGTCCACCACACTGGGCCAGCTTCAGTTCTTGCTCCGAGATGCTGCCTCAGCTCCCAGGCACAGCAAGGGCAGGAAATGGGCACCCCCACCAAGCAGGGCGGCCAACTTCCTACTCACACCGAATCAGAGCCCCTGGACCCTGCCCCTGTCCTGCCCTCCTCCACGGCCCTGCTCTGACTCCTCTGTGGCTCTGCTCTCGCTCCCTCCACCCACCGTCCCTCCCTCATTTTCACCAGGCTGGGGAGGGGATTGGGGTGGGGTGGGGCTGATCTGGGAGGTTGTCGGGTGGGAAGGTGCTCCAGGCTGGGGCTGAGGAGTTTGGAGGGCAGGATGGGGACCAGGGCTGGGGCAGGGGGATGGGGTGCAGGAACAGGTGAGGGGTGCAGGCTCTGGCTGATGCTTACCTCATACAGCTCCCAGAAGTTGCATAATGTCCCTGCTCCAGCTCCTACGTGGAGGCACAGCCACACAGCTCTGCCCACTGCCCCGTCTGCAGTCACCACCGCCCCTGCAGCTCTCATTGGCTGCAGGTCTTGGCCAATGGGAGCTGCAGAGCTGGAGCTTAGGATGGGGGCAACATGCAGTGCCCTCTGGCTGCCTCTACGTTTAGGAGCCAGAGGACTGACACGCTGCTGCTTCGCCACCAGCCAAACTTTTGACGGCCCAGCCAGCAGTGCTGAGTGCAGCCAGCCGGGTCCCATTCTGACTGAGCGCTCCTGTCCAAAACGGGACACGTGGCGACCAACCAGCCCATGGGCAAGACTTTGTAAGGTGAAGATTTGACTCCCTCTAAAATGTTGCCACATTCAGAAAGAAATTGGAAAAAAAACTTCCAAGTGTCCGTGAAAATCTCGCTGCGTATTTCTTGTTGAGGAAGTCAAGTCCCACCCCTCCCTGCCCGCCCCAGCGTGCCCAGAGACGCAGGGCACTTCCTCTGTACCGTATACGCCTTTGTCCAAGAGGAGGAGGAACTCATTCACTGCCATCTGCATCTCGTCCTTGCTAAGGTCCAGCAGGGAGACCACCTTGAAATTCAGCTGGCGCAGCAGGTTGGTCAGTTCGTGGACATCCACCATGGGCGCCTTGAGGTGTTTGTGGTGCAGATAGTTCATGTTGCCCATCAGCAGGGCCACTTTGTCTGTGGCTGCCCAGGAGAGGGACAAGAGGACATCAGAAGGACGAGGGGGGACCCGCCTGGGCCCTTTGGGCCGAACACTCTTCCTCCCCCAGCCTCTATCTCCCGCTCTACGCTCAGCCCCACCCTCACCAGCCTCTTGCTCCACCTGCTGTTCTCTGGAGCAGGGACAAAACTAGTCATGGCCTGTGTGATGGGGTTCAGGGGTCCCCAAGCTCTGCACCCTGTCCACAGGCAGGAGTGACTCTCACTCAGCAGGAGAACAGTGGGTTTATTAGCTGACAGGACACAGCATTGTACAGAAGAGTCAGTACAGCTGGCAGGGACAGCCAGTCCCATCCACACTGGGGAGAGGAGGCCCCGAGGGGGAGCCGGAGCTGGGGCCTTGTCCCCTCCTTTGTCTCGCTCTCTCCCAGCCCAGACTCACTGCTTCCCAACTCCCAGTACCAATTCAAACCCCTCAGGCTCCACATCCTCCTTTGTCTGCAGTCCAGAGGTGTCACCTGGTCGCCAGGTAACCCTCAGCAGGAGCCCCCCACCCTCTGTGAGCCACTCAGGTACACACACAGATCCCCCACTCCATCACAACCTATATGGATGGCCCCAAGGTTAAGCCCTCCACCTTGACGTCTACTCCAAAACCAGGCAGATCACACACACACCGCCCCTCTGGTTCAGGTGGCTCGTCCCTCCACACAAGACTTGGGCTCTACCTTGAAGTCCACACTTTGTCTAAGGCAGGTAGCAGGCTGCCCTTGCAGCCTCCTGGGGTGCCAGGTCTGTGGGGGGAATGGGCAGGTGGGGGGTGCTCCTATGGGACAGGTGGGCCCACTGCCAAGCCATGGAGGAGGTGGGAGATGGACAGTGCACTGCAGATTGCATTGCCAGGCCAGTCCTAGGACTGGGCCAGATGGTCTTCCCCTCTCCCATGGCCACAGGCGGGGCTGGATTCGCAGTGGTTCTGTGCCCCAGCCAGGTGGCAGCTTGGGCCGATGGCGGCAGAAAGGTGAGATGGGAGGAGCCCTGCGTGAGGAGGGACCAGCTGAGGGGCTGCAGGAGACAGGTGTCTCCCTTGGCCAGCTGGGAGAGGGGCTGGCTGGGAAAACAGTATGGACTGAGCCCTGTGTTGGCCCAGGGAGGAGGATGCATGTACAGAGGGGGAGGCCATTTTTACGGGGAGGCCCTGCCGGGGATTTGGATGCCGTCTCTTACCGTACAGCTCACTGGGCCTTTTGTGCTCTGGGGCGCTTCCTGGAAAGAACGTGACATGTGATCACCTCTCTAAGTGCCATGCAGGCAGCTCCTGCCTCCCGGCCCCCTCCCCAAGGACACCCAGGAGCACCCTGGTGCGCAGAGAGACGCAGAGAGCGGCACCCCCTCTGGTATGGGGAGGCACTCAGCCCTCAGGGGCCAGCGAAGCCGGGCCAGGTCAGAGAAGGGGGCTCCATAACAGGACGGGAGGTGGGTCAGAGGTGTCCCCCCCAGGCCTCACGTACCTGCGTCCCCTTCCCGCCAGGAGCCTCCAGAGGCAAACAGCTGGGGGCCTGGAACAGAACACAGGGCGAAGCAGAGAGGCTGGTGAGATGAGCAGGGCCTGGGGAGCGTTGGCTCCGTCTGCTGCTTGGGGCTGCCATGACGGGAGAGAGCTTGTACGCAGGCCTTGGCACTGCCCTTCCTCCCCGCGAGGCTCGCAGGCAGGCACAGGGAAGCCTAAGGGGACACTGCTCTCTCCCCATTTCCTCCCCTGGCCTCAGCAAAAGTCACAAGGCTTCTGGGAAAGTGGTACGGAGGCAGGAACACCCAGGGTGGGCAGGGGCCATGTGCTCTCTGGCCCTGGCCATGCCCAGGCGGGGACTCCAGGCCAATGTGGCGGAGGCTTATTTTAATAAGGGTCTCAACTCCTGGATCCCTGTCCACGTAGCGCTATGGGAAAGGCAGGAGGCCGGGCCCCTTAATGCCTCAGGAGAGCCTGGCTGTGACCACTGGGCCCCACCACGGCCCCTTCAAGCTCCTTCTCCCTCTGCACCTAGCCACACAACTAGCGGGTGTCCTGTGTGACTACCGGCTTTCACCTAGCACTGACCACATCACCTCCGGGAAGCAAAGAGCCAGGCTGGGGCCTGCCGGTGGGGACGACGTGCCAGGTGTCTAGCGTACCAGCTCCTGTTCCCCAGAGGCTGAGCAACAGAGGCAACAGCCTCCCACTGCCGCCCCCCGCACAGAGCTGTGCCTCCAGCTCAAGGGCAGAGGGCTGAGCCTTAGCTCCGAGGCCCCCTGTTCTGAGCCAGCCCCTGGCGGCAGTGCCCGAGTTCTCACCAATCTCCACCTCCACGTCCTGGCTCCACACCTCCTGGAAGAGATTAAACACCTTGCAGGCATAGCGGCCTCTCTCCGCGGTCGTCACCAGCTTCACCTGCGGTGAGGGGAGAGGCAGGGAAGAGCTGCGGCTGGCCTGGCACCCTGTGGCTGGAGCCCCCAGGAACCTGCCTTGGTGAGCTGGGGCTGTGGGTTGATGCGATGACCCAGGACCTGCCTCTTACTCACTGTCCTGCACTGCGGATCCCCTGCCCTCGCTTTGGGCTGCCGAGAGCCTGCAGCTCCCCCTGCCCAGCCAGCCCCCCTTGCCCAGGCCCTAAGGGAGGGTACCTGGAGGAGGGAGCTCCGCGCTCCCTCAATCAGACTCCCGTTTCGAAACCACTGGTACTGGGGTGGGGGGTTCCCGATTGCCACGCAGCGCAGATGCAGGGAGTCCCCTTCGTCCAAGGTGCAGGGCTGGGGCTGACAGAGGATCTGCAGGCCCACCATTGTCGGGCAGTAGCCACTGGCTGGAGCAGGGGAGAACAGAGTGCTAGCCGGGGGCAGGACGACACAGACACAGGAGTCCTTCGGACCCCACGGCAGGTTCAGGCAAGGGGCAGCCTTGCGTGCTGTTCTGTGGCAGGTGGGCGATTCGGAGGCACAGCCTAGGGACTACATATCCCAGAAGGCACCGCTCCATCTCTGAGTAGCCTGACACTGAGTCCCACTTGGGTCACTGACCAGATGGCCATGGCGCCTTCACTTAATCCTCCCAACAGTGACCCTGAGCCCTTATCCGGCACTGTGCTCCCACACAGCTCAGAGAACAACAAGAAGTCCTGTGGCACCTTAAAGACTGACAGATATTTTGGAGCATAAGCTTTCGTGGGCAAAGGCGCTTTGTCAGATGCATGGGGGCGGGTTCTGGAGGGGTATTTAAAGAGTGGGGTCCCAGTAAAACAGAGGCTGACAAGGTCTACTCTGGCTCTCCCTTATACTAAGACCCACTCTTTAAATACCCCTCTGAAACCTCCCCCCCGCCACTCATGCATCTGAGGAAGCGGGTCTTTGCCCACGAAAGCTTATGCTCCAAAATATCTGTTAGTCTATAAGGTGCCACAAGACTTCTTGTTGTTCTCAAAGACACAGACTAACACGGCTCCTTCTCTGATACCACTCAGCTCATGGTGCTTTACAAAGAAGGGACACAGATAGGGACACTGAGGCACAGAGGCAAAGTCACCAGTATCCAGGGCTCCTAAGTCATGGCCCAGAGCAGTGCCCTCCAGACCAGTGGTTCTTAACCTTTGCTGCAGCCTGCACCCCTTTGGTTCTCAAAAAATGTTCTTGCGCCCCTTATCACTCGTTCGCCTCCCACTAGGCCTTGCTGCTGCTACTGATTTACCAGCTGCTTTCTTCAGAGAAGGGATACTTCAATGCTCTGCTAAACCCAGGCTCGTGAGTTCAATCCAGACCATTCAGGGGTCTGGGGCAAATAAATTTGAAAAAAAGAAGAAATGTGTCAGGGATGGTGCTTGGTCCTGCCAAGACAGCAAGGGAGCGGACTTGATGACCACCCAAGGTCCCTTCCAGCTCTGTGAGGTGTGTATCTCCATTTATCATCACATCAGAAATGGAGATGGGAGGCCTATACACTTTGAAATGCATATTCAATATACGTAAAATAGTTTTATGTTATTACCCACCACAAATAATAGTACAGGAGGCGTACAACAATACACAAGTACTACCCAGAGATGTGGTGGCGTTTTGCTGTGGAAGTAAACTGTAACCGAGGCGCTAACAGTTAGCAGCTAACTGCATTCAAACAAAGCCGCTGTTAATACATAACGTAGGTTGGATGAAACAAAGCAGGTGCAATTATGGGCCTGTGGTTCATTTGTGTTTTCTATGACTTACCTTCTAAAAAAGTCTGGCACGTCTCACACCCCCAGAAAGGGCATCGTGAACCCCCAGGGGGTGTGTGCACCCCAGGTTAAGAACCACCGCCCTGGACCATACTGCCTTGCCAGGGAAGGCCCTCCTGAGCCCTGCTGGTAAGCAGCTCCCTGGGAAGTCAGTGGGTGCTGAGCATGGGAAGGGACTGTAAGGCAGGATGGGGCTGGTGCTGTGGGACAGGCAGGTCCAGCCCAGATTTATGGTACCCAGCCTTCCCAGCTCATCCGGGCCCAGAGGACAGGATCTGCAAGTCCACGTGGGGCCAACGTTGGAGCTGCTTCCAGGCAGTTCAGCTCTTGGCCTGGCCATGTGGCTGCTGAGGACAGCCCTGCGACTTGCTCTCCTACCTGAGACAGGGCTGCTGCTTCGCTTGACCTGGAGCCGGGCCCACCTGGAGAACGTGAAGCTGGCCCTGTGGTTAACTCGGCAGATGTACCAGTCTGGGGTCTGCAGAGTAGCCGACTCAATCACCAGCTCAGGGCAGGTGGCACCGGGCACCTAAAAGGCATGAAAATAAACATGCTGGGGGCAGGGAGGCCGAAAGCATGTAGTCCCTGGCACGGTGACTTCCATCCTTCCCCCAGCGCCCCACCCATGCAGGGCTGCTTGGAGGCTGCAAGGTCTGAACATTGCCCAGGCTGTGCTAGCATCAATACATCCCATGGCTTCGGCTGGAGCTGGGCTGCTTGGTTCATGCTGACCCCCCCCCAGATTTGATTCACCCATGGCCACTCGCCGTCAGTGGCACAGCCAGGCCGTGGGACTCGTTCTCCTCCCACTAGGCCTTGCTGCCGCCGCCGCCGATTTACTGACTGTTTTCTTTTTAAACCGGGAGATTGTCCTTCTTCTCTGCTCCCACCGCAGTCTCACCTCCTGCTTCCCACAGAACCACTGGTAGCTGAGTCCCGGCGGCCCCGTCGCCTGGCAGGTGAAAGATACTTGGGTCCCTTCTGAAACCACCTGAGACTGGGGCTGCACCACGATCCGGATGGGCTCTTGGACTGCCAAAGAGGAAAGAACAACCCCCTGCTCTGGCTGTCTGGGAAATCAGGGAACTCCAGCAAAGCGTCCCAGGCCCAGTCCACACCGAGCCCTGCTACGCCGGCAGGGATGCGGCCAATCTGCACCCAGAGCAGGGTAGTTAAGCCGACACCTGATGCAGCCAGCACCAGGCCAAGGGGGGCGGATCAGCTGGCCTGCAGAACCCCACCCGCCGGTGCATGGGGAGGCTACACTGAAATGCCAGTGGGGCCCAGCTGCAAAGCCCCATCCCCCGACACCTTGTAGGCTCAGGCAAGAATGGGGCTTAGGCGGAAGCTGCTGTAGTTCCCTTTGCTCATAAATTCCTCTCCCTCCCCCACCCACAAACCACCCTCTGGGCAGTGCCCTGGTTCCCAGGTCCAGCCACCAGCTCACCCTCTCCAGACTCCAGCTTTCCCGCCCTCTCTGTCCCACAGCAGGGCTTAGAACCCAGGAGTCCCGACCCACTTCTCACTGTGGAGCAGGGAACAGACTCCTAACCCCTCTCCCCACGTGTCCTGAGCCCCAACCAGCCCCTGGACCATTTACCCATCCCAGAGCAGGGAACGGACCCCCGAGTCCTGACCCCCAACCAGCCCCCAACCCCTAGTCCCATCCCAGAGCAGGGCAAAGAGACCCCCAGTGTCCCCACCCCCGACCTGCTCCAGCCAGCAGCCCGTACCGACGCTGGAGAGGAACTGGAAGGCCTCGGTGTGTCCCATCTTCTCCAAGCAGCAGAGCAGGTACTGGAGGCTACAGTCCCGCTCGGCCAAGAGCTGCAGAAGGCACTGGCTGGGGCTCCCGCAGGGCTCCAGGACCTTCAGTGAGCACATCTCCAGCTCCTCCTCACTGCAGGCCCACAGCAAACACAGGAGCCAAGTTAACCCTTTCCAAGCAGGTGCTGGGGAGACGGACTGAGCTCCTGAGCAGGGACGCAGGAGACCCTGGTGCTCTGCTCAGCCTGGCTGTGCCCCGTGGGTTGCCCAGTGTGGCAAGGTAATGACCCCAGCTTGCTCGAGATCCACGCAGGAGACACGCTACAGCCAGGGGGAGGTTACCAGGTAGGAGATCCACACCGAGACACCCACCACCCTTAATGCAGCCTGGGGCCCTTCTCTTCCCCCGCACATCCCTCCACTATGCAACCACTGCCCCATCAGATCTCACACCCGCCTCCCCCGGGCCGCTCTTCGCAGCTGGTGAGCCGGGTGCTGGGGCCCAGACTGGGATTTTCAGGGGGTTGGGAGCACAGACAGGATTGGAATGCAAACCCAGCCCTCAAGCAGCACTGAGTGCTGGGGTTTGGACCGGGACTTGGTGGTGGGAGCTCTGGGGCATCAGGCACTGAGCTTCCCAGGAGAGCTGCCAGGGGGGTGGGACAATGTCACAGCCCCTCTGTCCCTCGGCTGAGCTGCGGCCTGGCCAGCAGGACATTTAAGCCAAGGCGTGCACAGAGGGCTTTGCTGGACGGATAGCGTTGGCCGTTCATTTGGCAGGATCTCAGTGAACGTAGGGTACCAGCAGTTCAACACCAGAACACGTAACCTAGGGAGGTTGTGGAATCTCCATGGCTGGAGATATTTAAGAGCAGGTTAGATAGATGCCTGTCGGGGATGGTCTAGCTCATGGTTTCCCAAACTGGGGTTGTGCCTCCCTGCAGGGGCAAGAAGAAATTCCAGGGGTGGTGTGAGGCAGCCCAGCCCCTCCCAGTCATTCCCCACACCCAAAGAAAAAGCTGGCCCTTGCTTTTGGCTCTCAGCCATTGCTGTTTCAGGTGGGTGACCCGGCGCAGCCGCTAGAAAAAGCCAGCAGCCGGCGAAGGCTCGCGTGGAGCTAGCAGCCTCCTGCAAAGGTGAGTGAGTGTGGGATGGGGGAGAGGAGGAGGGTGCGGTTAGATGAGGGGCTGGCTGTGCCTGGCTTTGGGGGAGGGCAGGGGCTCAGGCAGGCAGCTGGGGCAACTGGCCCACAGTAAAAAAGAGGTGGCGGGGTGGGAGGGTTTCTCAAAATCAACGGGGAGGGGCACGATGCCAAAAGTTTGGGAGCTGCTGGTCGAGGTGGTGTTTGCTCCTGCTGAGAGGGCAGGGATCTGGACTCGATGACCTCTCGAGGTCCCTTCTAGTTCTGGCGTTCTGAGATTTCTCAGGGTCCCAGATCAGGCCAAGTTCTGTCCTGCGACAGCTCGCCTGGAAGCAGCATGATGACTTTGCCCAGCGCAGGACCCCCGAGGCCAACACACCCAACGGACAAGGATTCAGTCTGTTTTATCCTGAATGTGGGAATGCGGCTCCCAGACCCAGGAGTCCCAGCGTATCTGGTGGTGCCCTGTAGCTCAGGTGACCACAGGGCATATTTCTGCAGCAATGGTCCCTTTCTAAAGGCCTGCCCTGGCCATGCTGACTCTTACAGAAGGAGGCATTTGTCCCATTTGCTCAGTGGACAAGAGCAAGCAGGACAAGGGCCCACTTTTGCTACAAATAGTGGGTGCAGGGTGAAGAGGTGGAAAGAGATTCCAGCCCCCTCGCCGGGGGAGCCAGGTGTGGAGGTGGGGGAGGGGTGTTCCAGTATGAGGGACCCTGCGTGGATCCATTCACCAGGCAACAGCCTTGTGCAGTTAGACATGTCCCCTGCAGGCATCTAGCAATGGGCTAGCAGTCGGTGTGGTGAGGTAAGCCTGGGGGGTGCCTGGTTTTCTCTCTGGTCACCCCACCCACAGTGCAGGGGAAAGGAGCCAAGCACCACAGAGAGCCCCCCCTCTAAAGGAGGAAGGGCAGCTCAGTGGTTTGCACATTGGCCTGCTAAACCCAGGCCTGGGAGCTCAATCCTTCAGGGGGCTGGGGCAAATAGATTTAAAAAAAATATCTGTCAGCCCTGTGAGGGCAGGGGACTGGACCCAGTGACCTCTCAAGGTCCCTCCCAGCCTCCATGAGATGTGTATCTCCATAGCTTATCAAAATGGCTGCCAGGAGCCTGAGCCTAGAGCAGCTGGGATGGGGCCATCAAGGCAGGCCCCCTACCCCACAGAGCCTGCCCTGGGATGCCACAGCCTACACCCACGCTAAACCTACACGGGGACAGCACGTATACACCCGTACCCTTGCACCTCTACACACACAGCCGGCCCTGGGAGAGTGCACACTGCATACCACAACCTACATGGCAATGACATGTCTCCCCTGAGTTCTCTCTCACACGCACGGGGCATCCACTCCTGCCCAGAAGCATCACCCCCACGGACGCAGACCCTGGGGAGGCCAGCCGGCCAGGCTGCTACACAGATGCCTTGCCCAGGGCTGCACTGCCCACACCCCATTGTACCCCCGGTCCCTCCACCTGCATTTGAAGCGTTTCTCGGTGCCAGCGACTGCTGCCAGTTTCCTCCAGCCCCGGCTGCAGTTGTCCAGCAGCTCGCTGAGCCTGGCCAAGGCAGCTTCGCCCAGGGTGCCAATGGGCACGCTCCTGTCAGCCATGGGCCAGTCCTTCCTTCTGCCTCAGGCCCCAGGAGATGCCAGGTGGCCTGTACCCAGCCGATCCCGAACCAGCAATCACCTGGGCACAGAAAGCACAGACAGTGTTGACTGTGGGCAAAACAGCCAGTGGCTCCTGAATAACTCCTGCCTGAACTGAGCAGGGGACAAAAGGGCCAGGATCCCACCTGGGCAGTCCCGCTCCACATCCTGACCCCTGCCCCTGTGCCCAAACACGGCCCAGCACAGAGCCCACTGGGGGGCGAGCTGTCTGCAGCAGCAGCCCCCTGTCCCATAGCCCACGGGCCACCAAAAGGGGAGAGGCAGGCACGCCTCCCACGAGGGAAGTACCAGCATCGGGGCAGCAAGGGCTAGGAAGCTGAACCCCCAACTCCGTGTGCTGGAGCGCAACCCCCTGGTCATTCGCCTTCACCCCCACACCTTTGTCCCCCTCTCCTCAAAGGCCACAGAATAAGCCACAGCTCAAGGAGTTTCAAGCCCTTTCAAGGCACTGGCCAGAAGACAGGGATCATCCACCCTGGGTTTCAAACTGCAACCGTGAGGTCGAGTCTCTAGATTTAGGCATGGGCAATTCTTCTAGTCATCTAGTGCAAATGGTAACTGATGATGCCCTCTTCTGTTCATTCTCTCTGGGGCACCCAGCATTGGCCACTGTCAGAAGACAAGAAACTGGACTAGGTGGACCTTTGATCTGGTCCGGTCCAGCCATTCTTACCTATGACCCTGACCAGCTGGGAATCTCCTCTGTACTAGTCACAGAGAGGAAGGCGTGCTAGTCGATATATTATCAAAACAAAAAAGCAGTCAAGTAGCACTTTAAAGACTAGCAAAATAATTTATTAGGTGAGCTTTCGTGGGACAGACCCACTTCTTCAGACCATAGCCAGACCAGAACAGACTCAATATTTAAGGCACAGAGAACCAAAAACAGTAATCGAGGTGGACAAATCAGAAAAAAAATTATCAAGGTGAGCAAATCAGAGAGCATTGAGTCTGTTCTGGTCTGGCTATGGTCTGAAGAAGTGGGTCTGTCCCACGAAAGCTCATCACCTAATAAATTATTTTGTTAGTCTTTAAAGTGCTACTTGACTGCTTTTTTCCTCTGTACTAGGACACAGAGAATCTCTGTTCCTCGACCCTCCCCTAAAGAACGTCTCTGTCTGATCCATGTGTTCCTGCATACCTCTTAGCTTTCCCTCCGCCCTTAGTTTAAAAACTGCTCTACAAACTTTTTGATTGTAAGTGCCAGCAATCTGGTTCCATTTTGGTTTGGTGGGGCCCATCCTTAGAACCATAGAATTCTTGGACTGGATGGGACCTCCAGAGGTTATCAAGTCTAACCCCCTGGATAAACCCCAGTTAAATCATCCCAGCCAGGACTTTGTCAAGCTGGGACTTAAAAACCTCTAGGGATGGAGATTCCACCACCTCTCTCGGTAACACCAGCATAGGCATTCCTGCATAGGCTCCTCTTTTCAACAAAACTTTCCCCAGTTCCTGACCTCTCCTCCCTACACCTTTGTCTCATGCACACACTGACCCTGCAGTTCAGCTTGCTTAGCTGGCTCTGCACATGGAACTGGAAGCATTTCAGAGACTGCTACCAAAGTGCTGGTGATCTGGGCAGACTGCTCCCTGGCGTAGGGGTCACACAGTCCGAGGGGAGAGGGGCCTCTTGTTTGGAATGAAAGCCTCCTCAGAATAGCGGGTAGAGTGATGGGGGACCAAAGCCCAGGAGGATCAAGTCAGGGAGCTGGCGGTCCTATTCAGGAGCCTTACTCTGCTTTGGATTCCCTGTGTGTAGGTTTGGCTCCTGTGACCCCCTGGAACTGGGGCAGCTGGGGAGATAATAGCGCAGAGCAGATGTCGTAGCCAATGGAACATGGCTGAGCTCCCAGCCAGCCCACAGCACCCTGATAGTCACACCAGCCAGAGCTGAGCTGGCAGGACTGGATCTGGGCCAGGTAACTGCATGGTTCTCTCTGGGCAGAGAGAGTACTGAGTGGAACACAGGATCTGGGCCAGGAGGTAACTATGACAGGACCGCTTGGGAATAGTGATCATAATATAACAACACTTAACATTCCTGTTGTGGGAAGAACACCTCAGCAGTCCAACACTCTGGGATTTAATTTCAAAAAGGGGAATTATACAAAAATGAGGAGGTTAGTTAAACAGAAGTTAAAAGGCACAGTGACTAGAGTAAAATCCCTGCAAACTGCATGGAAAATTTTCAAGGACACCATAATAGAGGCCCAACTTAAATGCAAACCCCAAATTTAAAAACCTAGTAAGAGACCTAAAAAAGAGTCACTGTGGCTTAACAACCATGTAAAAGAAGCAATGAGAGAAAAAAAGGCATCTTTGAAAAAGTGGAAGTCTAGTCCTAGTGAGGTAAATAAGAAGGAACATAAACCCTGCCAAATTAAGTGTAAAAATGTAATAAGAAAAGACGAAAAAGATTTTGAGGGACAGCTAGCTAAAAACTCAAAAGTAATAGCAAAATGTTTTTAAGTACATTAAAAGCAGGAAGCCTGTTAAACAACCACTGGGGCCCCTGGGAGATCGAGATACAAAAGGAGCAATCAAGGATGATAAAGCCATTGTGGAGAGACCAAATGATTTCTTCCCTTCAGTCTTCATGGCTGAGGATGTTAAGTGGAATTCCCAAACCTGCACCCTCCTTTGTGGGTAAAGAATCCGAGGAACTGTCCCGGAGTGAAGTGTCATTAGAGGAGGTTTTGGAACAAATAGAAAAACTTAACACTAACAAATCACCAGGACAGGATGACATTCACCTCAGGGTTCTGAAAGAACTCAAATGTGAAATTGCAGAATTATTAACCATGATTTGTAACCTAGCCTTTAAATCAGCTTCTGTACCCAAGGACTGGAAGACAGCCAACATAATGCCAATATTTAAAAAGGGCCCATGAGGCAACCGTGGCAATTACAGACCGGCAAGTCTAATGTCAGTACTGGGCAAATCAGTCAAAACAATAGTAAAGAATGAAATTGTCAGACACATAGAACATAATTTGTTGAGCAAAAGTCAACACGGTTTCTGTAAAGGAAAATCACGTCTTACTAATCTATTGGAATTCTTTGAAGGGGTTAACAAACATGCAGACAAAGGAGATCCAGTAGACATAGTATACTTAGATTTCCAGAAAGCCTTTGACAAAGTCCCTCACCAAAGACTCTTCTGTAAATTAGGTTGTCATAGGATAAAAGGGAAGATCCTTTCAGGGACTGAGAAGTGGTTAAAAGACAGGAAACAAAGGGTAGGAATAAATGGTAAATTTTCTGAATAGGGAAGGGTAATGAGTGGTGTTCTCCAGGGTTCAGCCCTAGGACCAATCCTATTCAACTTGCTCATAAATGACCTTGAGAAAGGGGTAAGTAGCGAGGTGGTAAAGTTTGCGGACAATACTAAACTGTTAAAAATAGTCAGGACGAAAGCAGACTGTGAAGAACTTCAGAAAGATCGCACCGAACTGAGTGACTGGGCAAGAAAATGGCAAATGAAATTTAATGTGGAGAAGTGTAAACTAATGCACATTGGAAAAAAATAAACCCAAATATACATACAGTGTGATGGAGGCTAATTTAGCTACAACTAATCAGGAAAGAGATCTTGAGGTTATTGTGGATAGTTCTCTGAAAACATTCACACAGTGTGCAGCAGCAGTCAAAAAAGCAAATAGGATGTTAGGAATTACTAAAAAAGGGATAGAAAATAAGACAAAGAATATTTTATTGCCCCCTTTATAAAACTATGGTATGCCCGTGTTTTGAATACTGCATACAGATGTGGTGTCCTTACCTCAAAAAGGTATTTTGGCATTAGAAAAGATTCAGAAAAGGGCAACTAAAATGATTAGGGGTTTGGAACAAGTCCCGTATGAAGAGAGGTTAAAGAGACTGCAACTTTTCAGTTTAGAAAAGACTGTGGAGGGATATGATAGAGGTATATAAAATTATGAGCAGTGTGCAGAGGGTGAATTAAGAGAAGTTATTTACTTGTTCCCATAATATAAGAGCTAGAGGGCACCAAATGAAATTAATGGGTAGCAAGTCTAAAACTAATAAAAGAAATTTCTTTTTCACACAGCTCACAGTCAACCCGTGGAACTCCTCGCCAGAGGAGGCTGTGAAGGCCGGGACTACAAGAGAGTTCAAAGAAGAGCTAGAGAAATTCATGGAGGTTAGGTCCATAAAAGGCTATTAGCCAGGGGGTAGGAATGGTGTCCCTGGGCTCTGTTTGTCAGAGGCTGGAGATGGAGGGCAGGAGACAAGTTGCTTGATCATTGTCTTCAGTCCACCCCCTCTGGGGCACCTGGCACTGGCCACTGTCGGCACACGGGTTGCTGGGCTAGCTGGACCTTTGGTCTGACCCAGTAATGGCTGTTCTTATGGCAGGAACAGACCAGCATCCAGAGTATTACAGGGTGGGGTTTCTGGAACAGCCTAGGTCTGTGCTCACTGCCCAGTTAACTTGCATTATCCCCACTTGCATTAGCCACGCTCGTGCAAGAGAAGCCAATTCCACCTGAGCTGCTGTGTTCACACTGGGCACTGCACTCGCTTGTGTGTGCCACAAGGACTTGGTGCTGTAGGAAGCGGAAACCTCCTTGTCTCTTCTGAGCAGAGGGGAAGGAGTGGGCAGGGAGGGGATGGGAAAGTGTGGGAAAGAAGTGGAAGACGGGCAGAAGTCAGCCTGCCTACACGCTGCACAACTCATCAGCTGCTAATTGGTGCAGGAGCCTATAGCTGGGGCAGGGGTAGTCAGCTGGAGTGAAAAGCACCATCACACCAGTGAAGGGTTTGTCGGCAGGGGTGCCAGCAGAACCTGGGGGCTCTACTCTGTACTATGACACCGGTGCCTCGTGCCCGACGACAGCTGGGGGGGAGATGACAATTCTGTAGAGATGTGATTTTATAATCTTCTCCAACACACCCATGAAATATTGTAAAGCAGATTTTAAATGAAGGATTAGACTAACCCAGGAAATTCCAAACCTCTCAGTACAGACATGGGATTGGCAAATGCCTGTTGCATGGTTTCATTACCACTTGACTGGCTCCTGCACAGGTTCTGTGTTCTGCCGATTGCTCTGGCAGCTTTTTCCCTTTTAAGTTAACTAGATCCTCTCCGGAGGAAGCAGAGCCACAGAAGAGGGATTGGAAGAAGCAGCTGTGGGGACACTAAGACCCAGTGGTGCTTCAAATTTTCAGGTGCCCTACTTTGCTGTGTATTCTCTGTGGCTACATCTGCACTAAGGGAGGGGGTTTTTTTCCCCTCGAAAAAGCCGGGGCTCTTTCAAAAAATCCTGTGGAGCCGCTACATGCAAAATGCGCTCTTTCAATATTAAATCGGAAGAACACGGCACTTTTCTCGGCAGCCCTCTCCCGCTCCCAGATGAGGAGAAGTGCCTTTTTCTGAAAAATTCTTTTGGAAAAAAACACGTCGATGCCCCTGGGGTCCTTTTTGGGAAAGAGAAGTCCTCATGGCTTTTCAATCCCTGGCCTGTTCTTTTGAAAGAGCAGGGGCTGTGTGGACGCTTTTTGTGTGTGGACACGATCTTTCAAAAGAAGTGCTTTCAGCACAGATCCTCCGGAAGGACTTCCTTCAAAGGACCACTGTAGTGCAGAGAACAAGAAGTCCTGTGGCACCTTATAGACTAACAGATATTTTGGAGCATAAGCTTTTGCGGGCAAAGACAGATCTTTGCCCACGAAAGCTTATGATCCAAAATATCTATTAGTCTATAAGGTGCCACAGGACTTTGTGCTGTTTCTGAAGATACAGACTAACTCGGCTACCTCTCTGTAGCATGGATGTAGCTTGTATGGGTAAGGACATCCCTGGACACCCATGAAAGTCAATGCTGGAGGTAACTCTATTTTGCTCCACTGAGAAGACAAGCCCATGGAGTCCTTGATCTCTGATGAGACAGCTTCACGCGGGGCTGGCCACACCCTGAGGCATTGACTTAGGCGGGTCAGGTTCTTAGAGGTAAATCTATACCTGGGGCTGTTCAGGCTCTTTTGACTGTTTTCTCTCAAAAGAAAAACTCCACATGTTCCAAGGGTGCTGAGTGCTGGCAGCGGGAAAGAGGCCCCCTTAAAGTATAGACTTATAGTTTTGTCATTTTTTTTTATACTATTAAAGACCCTGTTAAGACTTTCTGCCAGGTAACGTTTATTACTCTGTGGCTACATCTACACTATCCCAAAACTTCAAAATGGCCATGCAAACAGACATTTTGAAGTTTACTAACGAAGCGCTGAAATACATATTCAGCACCTCGTTAGAATGCTGGTGGCCATGGCACTTTGAAATTGCCGTGGCTCGCTGCCGCATGGCTCATCCAGAGGGGGGTCCTTTTCGAAAGGACCCCACCAACTTCGAAATCCTTTTATTCCTATCAGTTGCATGGCCATTTCAAAGTTTTGGGATAGCATAGATACAGCCTGTAATATGTTACATTGTAAAAAAAAATTGATATACCTTCTCTGTTAGGATACACGTTCTTGTCCTTGCCTTGCTGCCATTATGTAAATGTGTGCTTGTGTGTGTGAAAGAGAAAGAACGGACCCGAAAGAACCTTCAGTTCCCAGAGGATCAGAGGTGGAGTTGAGGCCTTGGGGAAAACCAGAACAAGGCAGCTTGACTACTTCAAAGTTGGAGGCAGGCACCCCTTTTGATGAAGAATGGATAAAGACTTTCCCAAGAGACCAACACCTGTGGGCTATCAGCAGGCAAGGCAACGCCCAGATGAGGTCACAGCCAGAAGAACTGCTGGAAACACTGGGAACTGTTAGGCTGTTTGAAAAGCTGGGTGATTGAGTAAGGCCTGATAATGTGAAACACATATATGAGGGAAACCGCTACAAAGAATGGGATGTCTTGTTGTAGTCTTTGGATTCCGTCCTGCTACAACATGGAGCACCTCAACCCCCCATTCCTGAACTATCTGGCCAGTGGGTCTGGTGGACAACAGACTGGTGACTATAACATCAGCAGGATGACAAGTATCAGAGGGGAAACCCAGTTAGTCTGTATCTGAAAAAACAAGATGTCCTGTGGCACCTTCTGGACTAACAGATAATTTCGTGCATAAACTTTCGTGGGCAAAGACCTACTTCGTGAGATGCATGAGTGGGGGGTTCAAATATATGGGCATATGAAAAGGAGGGAATCTCAGTCAAGAAGAGGGCCAGAGTTGACCAGGTCAGTTCAGTCACGGAGGATGTGGCCCGTTGTCAGCAGTTAATGGGGAGTTGTGAACATCGAGACAGGAGAAAACAGGTCAATTTAGTCTGGGAACATCAAGAGAGGAGATTTTGTGTGTGTGAGAGAGAGAGAGCATATGCTGCTTTGCCTATCTTGTTTAATAAATGTGACATGGTGCCTTATCCCCCTGAAAAAGATCCCATGTGTTTCTTTTAACCATAACAAAGGGACCCAGGAGAGGTTCTTTTGATTTCCCAGACTTGGGAGCCCAGATAGGGGTGGAGGCTTGAGCTGGAGTCTGATTGATTCTAGGCAACAGGCTATAGACAGTGATCCCGCCCCTGAGACCTAGGGGATGATTTCTGGGGGGATTTAGGACAAGGAGTTAGTGTCCTAATATCCTCCGAGACTGGGGTGAAAGAATGTCTGGGACAGACTCGTAACCACTGGCCCCAGTGCTGGCAACAACACTAGAACTCAGCTCTGTGACAGGATGACATACCCTTGTTTTCAGAGCTGACACATTATTATAATAACCTTTGTACAGTGTATGCCTGGTAAGGTACCATTGAAAACTCCCAACTTGCTGCTAGTATCATCCAAATAAAATATGTGTGGCAGTCCTGTAAGCGAAGTGATCTGATTGCATGTGGGGTGCTGTTAACACATGTTCCAAATGGAGGGCAGCAAACAGGTCTTTCCTAAAGAAAGGTGCATGTGCTCTGCTTAATCTGCATTTAAGCAGTAAACAGAATCATCAAGCAGGAAGGGAAACCAAGGAAGCTCAAAGAGCAGAGGAAAAAGCAGCAGGGAACATCCTGCCGTAAAGACTCTTGTGCCCTGATGCCTACCTGGAAATGATTTCAAGAGGGAGACAAACATAAAAAAGAACCTCCGAGGTCCCCTCTTTTCTCTCACATGGCACCTAGAGGAACAATGGAGGCCTTTGGTGGATTCTGGGAGAAGGGATTATGTCCTACAGGGTTTGATCAGTACAACAGGCGAATGAATACAATAAGAAACTTTGCATGAATCTGATAGGGTTTGTTAAGTGTAGCGTTAGAAAACATCTTTATTTTTCCTATAGCCATTTCTGATTTTTATGTCTCATTACTTGTACTCACTTAAACTGTTTCTCTTCGTAATCAACAGACTTGTGTTAATCTTTTAGTTAACCCAGTTTGTTTAAATTGAAGTGTCTGGCAAACTTCATTTGGGCAGCAAGTTGTGTGTCTATTATTTCTATTTAACAAATGAGGCTTAATGCCTTTGTACTGTCCAGGAGAAGACAAACATTGCTGGGGAGACAAGCTAAAAATGTTGGGGGGGGGTGTTTGGGGCACTCTGCAGTAGAAGCCAGGCTAGTGAGAGTAAGCGTGTAATGCAAGTGTGGATGGCAAGCTGTTGTTGCACACAGGGTGTGGTTTGCATGCTGGAAGCTGTTTGTGAGCAGCCCAGGTGCAAGCCACAACAGCAGGGCTCTGTGAGATATTCAAGGTTGCAGACCCACGGTGACTGAGGTGCGTGTTAGCCTGGGTTGTACCCTGGTATATCACAGGCTCCGTGCCCCTTGCATTAACCCTTAACTAGCACTGCCTCAGCCTCAGGCTCAGAGTCTCTCATTAAGTCAATATGTGGTGATTGAATGGGCAGGGAGGAGTTTTCAGACTTCAGTTCAAAGTGGCACATGCCTGGCTGCCCTTTAAGGGCCTCATGGGAGGGGGTGTTATTACAGAGATCCCTCCCCCACTTCCAGTTCCCTCTAGCCCCGGAGTTCCTCTGTTGTTACCTTCCTACATTCCAATGGTATCGTAGCACCCCAGGGGGAACAGCCCTGCCTTGATGCTGGTGCACACGTGTGTGTCTGGGGAGGAGGCAGCTGAGCACCATTCCAGCAGCAGCAGGGTGAGAGCCCCACGGCCTCAGGAGCATGGAAGGCAGGCAGTGGGTGGGGGGCGCGTGCACAGTTCAGACTCGTGCCCAGGTCTTAAGAGTGACTTGCCTAAGGTCAGCCAGGAGATCTGCCCTGCTTCTCCCACTGTTGCCTTAAACACATGCATGGTGCTCTCCTTGTGACCAGACTGCTGGCATTGCAAGGGAGGCTGCGTCCCTCCCTGCTGGAGTTGCCAGCCTAGGCCCCAATCCTGAACGCTCGCCGTATGCCTGCGAGTGCTGGTGGCTTGGCAGGGTAGGATGAAGGCTTTGCAGGCATGGCAAAGGGTGAGCAGCAGATGGGAAGAGGGCACGCAGGGAGGGGAACGTGGGTGAGTGGACAGGTAGACATCTGGGCAGCAGGGAGTCAGCGAGGCGTACTCACCTTCAGAGACAGCCTGGGTGCTGGGGAAGCCCTCCTGCTCCTGCCAGCACTGCTCAGAGCCTGGGGAGGGCAGCCCACTGCACGCCTGCCCCAGGAGCCAGCCTGCGTCCCAGCCGTGCAGCCTGCAAGCGCCAAAGCCCAGACACAGGAAACGGTGTTAAAAGTCCCCCGCCCCCGGTGCTGCAGCACACGGCACTTCTGCTTTTGTGAGCAGCTTCCTGAGCCGAAGCGGCAACAGGGTTGGGGCTTGGCTCACACCCAGCAGAGCTCCCTCCGCTGCCCCCAGGTGGTGCTGGCCTGCAGGGCCATCGCCCAGCCCAGTGCATGCAGCTGAGCCCTGGGAACAAGCTGGTTCCTCCCTATGGAGCCAGCTAAACCAGGAACCTCACCTGCCACCTGGATCCCCCAGCAGCTCCAGCCTGCGTGTTTTGCACATCCACTGCCCCACACATCGGTGGGAACCATTCCCTCACTGCCAGCACCAGCCCTTGGTCCTTCCACTCCCTGGGAATCCTGCAGCTCGCCCCAAGCATCAGGGCAAACTGCCTGCACTGCCCCAGGGGGTTCCAGTGTAAATACATGGCTGGGGAGGTGTGGAGCAAGGACTCCCCTGGGCGCAGCTGACGGGAGGCTGTGGGGGGCCCCTGAGCTGGAAGGATAAAGGTGCATCGGCAGAGCTGTGAGAGAGGCCCAGGGTGGACACGGGGACGTGTGCTCTGATCCGTGAGTGCAGCTTAGCGCCTGGAGCCTGAGCCAGGCTGTGGGGAGAAGCAGGGACAGGACTTGTCTGGCATCATACAGTGGAGCCCGCCATGCAACCTGAGCATCCTGGCTGTCGATCCCCTGCACTAACCACTAGACACTGCTGTCTTTTAGAAAACCGGTGAAGGCAGGTTGGGTGACTGCACGTCCCTCTCCCACCCTAGGTCAGGTGAGGAGGGGCCTCTCCAGACAGCAGAGAAGCAGCAGGGGGCCAACGAGGAAGTGAGAGCACGTGTAGGCGGAGGGTGCTTTGTAAATCTCAGTGGGAGAGGCACACACCACCACACTGGAGCGGTATGGGGCACATCCTCCTCCCCCTCCATTTCTAATCTCCATAGCTTCACTGAGCCAAACAAGCCCCAGCCCAGGAAGGCGGCAGATTAAGAGTGGCCCTGATACGCCCTCCCCAGGCAGTGGGGTGAGCTCAGATCACACAACAGCCAAGTGCCTTTTTCTGTTTTAAAAGAAAGCCGCTTAGCCATGAAATCAGTGACAAGCTGGGTGAAAGGCCTGAATTTCCCCCAACCGAAAATCATTTACATCAAACCACATACAATATTAAGCAATCGGCATTTGCTCTTGAAGCTTTACAGAAAGTCAAGGGCCTGGTATGTGTATCCAACATACCTACTGTTGATGGATTTAATAAAAAACAATTTTAAACGTTGTGCATGTTGCATCATATCCCAGTTTCTATTCTTATGCGGCTTGCCACAAGGGGAATAGGTTAACCACCTAGTAAATCAGGAATGAATTGCTCACTCTTTTCTAACGATGGAAAATAGGAAAAATTAAGAATCTGGGTAAATGTATCTTTAGATGTGTAACTGCTTAAATAAATATGGATTTTTCTAATGTACCCTCCTGAGCAGCAAAAGCTCGTACCAAATTTAGCATTGCAGGCTACATTTAATGTCCAACCAACCTCTTTTAATGGTTATCAGCCAATGAGAATCAGCTCTCCTTTAGGAAAATAAAAAGTGCAAATGCAAAAAAGATTCAGTTTGGTTATTTAAATCAAGGTGTAAATCACATTTCAAATCTGCCACTGAAATCTCTCTGATTGAAGTCAATATTTCGTGTCTGGACATAGCCTGCCCCAGGGCCTGGTCACAGAGCCACGACCCTTGACTCCCACTGGGACCTGCCAATGATGCCCGTAAATTTCATCCCTTGCTCCCACCCTTCCTCTCAGGCTCTTTGAGAAAAGTTCCAAACCATCACACAGGCTCAGAATAAAAATCACCTGCTGCTGGGGTGGCTAAGGGTTTTTTATGGGGAACCACGAGGTGCTCATGAACAAGGAGAAGGTTGTGCAGTGATGGACGAGATGCTGAACCAATCTGTACAAAGCACAATTGGACCCGAGTGACTTGGAGAGACTGACTGAAGAACTCAAAGAGATATTGCTGCCGAGCACTGAGAGCGAGACTGATATTTTGAAGGAGGAAGTAGAACAAGCAGTGAAATGACTGAAGAGCAAGAGCTCTGGAAATGATAAGATCACGGGAGAGATGATCAAATATGGCGGAGAAAGTATGATTCAGGAAATACACAGAGTATGTAATATAGCGTAGAAAGAAGGAAAGACACCCAAGGAATGGACAAGATCCATGCTAGTGACAACACACAAGAAAGGAAGCGCGTTGGAGTGCAAGAACTACAGAACGATTGCCCTAACGAGTCATCTAGGCAAGGTGCTGATGATGATACTAACGGAGAAACTGAGAACGCAGATAGAAGAACACCTAGTGGAAGAGCAAGCGGGGTTCAGGAAAGATAAAAGTACCATACAGCAGATATTGGCACTAAGACTGATAGCAGAGAAAGCCTGATGAAAGAACTTCTACACTTGCTTCATCGATTTTTGGAAGGCATTTGACAGTATAAATCAGAAAGTGACCTGGGCGGTGTTGGAGTCGTACGGAGTGGATAGCAGACTGATACAATTGTTGAAGAATATCAACGACAATGTGGAGGTAGTGGTGAGAGTTGGGCAGTTGGTTTAGAACGAGTAGAGGTACAAGACAAGGAGATCAGATACCACCGAGTATATTCATCAGACACCTGGAAAGGGCGATGGACAAGATCAAGGAAGAGGCAGAAGGGATGTCGATGCAAGGGATGAGAATTAACAGCTTGAGGTTCGTGGATGATATAGTTATTGAGGAAGAGGAGGAGAAGCTAGTGAGAGCGGTGCAGGTGCTAAATGAGGAAGGGAAGCAGTATGGACTGATTATGAACATCGATAAGATGAAGACAAGATAAGGAAATAGGAAGATCAGTGTAGATGGGGTCTAACTAGAGAACGCACAGAAATTCACATATCTGGGGAGCAACACGATGTATGATCTAGACCAGCGGTTCCCAAACTTTTTGGCATTGTGCCCTCCTCTTGATTTTTTAGAAACCCTCACGCCCCCCCACTGCTTCTTTATCATCAGCCAATCCCCTTCTAACCAAAAATCCAATTCATAATTTACAGTAAACACAAAAACGTGATATAAAATGTTATTTGAAATTAAAAATAAGCACAAATAGTTCTTGTTGACCCCTTGCAGGTGCCTGGTGCAGCCCCAGCTGGCCGGCTGCCTGAGCCCCATGCCAGCTGCCAGAGCTGCCTGTGCCAGTCACCCGCCCGCCTGAGCCAGCTGCCTGCCCGAGCCCTGTGCTGCCAGAGCCGCGTGTCCAAGCTGACCAAGCCCTGTACTGCTGGGGCCAGCCACCTGCCCGCCAGCCTGAGCCGCCCAAGCCCTGCAATGCCAGAGCCAGCTGCCCAAACCCCAAGAGGCCCACAAGCCCCTCTGCCCAAGGCCCTCCCGCAAAGCCAGACTCCCAGTCCCCCACTCACTCCATCCCCCTCCCACAAGCCAGGAACCCCCAGCCCCCATCTAACCCCTTCCTTCTCCTCCTCCCCCGCCCCTCCCCAACCCACACTCACACCCCATTGCAAGAGGCAGCTAGCTCCATGTGGGTCTTTGCCAGCTGCCTGCGTTTTATAGCGGCTGTGCTGGGTTGCCCATGTAAAATGGCAGGGGCTGAGAGCTGGAAGCAAAGGCCGGCTTTTTCTTTGGGCGGGCAGAATGATGGGGGAGAGGGGGCTGAGCCACCTCATGCCCCCCCTAGAATTTCTCCAAGCGCCCCAGTTTGGGAAACCATGATCTAGACTGTAAGAAGGAAACAGCGACTAGAATAGCGAAAGCCACAGCGAGTTTGAAGGCGATGGATAAGCACTGGAAAAGCAAAGCGATTAGCACAGGAACAAAGCTGAGCTTCTTGAAAATGTGTGTATTCAGCAGCATGGTGTACGGATGAGAGACGTGGGTGATTATGAAAGATTTGAAGAGAAGGATTTTGGCGTTCAAGAGGAGTTGTCATAGACAGATCCTCAGAATAGGACGGATGCAGAAGGTCACCAGTGAGGAATTATATAGGAATATACGGCCGAAAGAGAACCTGCTGCAGAAGGTTACACTGCAGAAACTACAGCAGAATGAACAACGAGCAAAAAATCAAGACCCTGGTATTCGGCACAATGGACGGTTCCAATAGGAGAGGCAGACAGACCCCACAGAGAACGGGGAGATGACATAGTAGATCGGTGCGGAGCTCGTCTGCAGAAACTAAGCCACTCTGCACTGGGCAGGGCAAGATGGAAGGAAATAGCGAGGGAGACATTGGGCACCAACGGGTGCTGAGCCCTTGGGTGTTGATGACAACGACCATGCCTAGAATTTGGAAAGCGGTCCAGGGATGTGCTCTTCCATGATATTAATGGGGGAGGTGCGAGGTGGGGAATGGAGGTCGGGTGATGAAAGGAGCTTGGGGGAAGGGGGTCTGAGAGGGAGCTGGGGTGCAGGAAGAGGTTGTGACTTAGGGCAGGAGACTGGACTGCAGGGGTTTGGGCTGTGATCTAGGGCAGGCTGAGGCTGCGACAGGGGGCTGGGGTGCAGGACCTGGAAGTGGGGGTGTGGGTGGAGGAGGGGGCAGAGGGTCAGGGTTATGTGGGGTAAGGGTGGTGGAGGGGCAGAGGGTCAGGGTTATGTGGGACAGCGGGGCAGAAGGTTGCGGGAGGCCAGGGCTGGGGTGCCAGAGGCAGGCTCTGGCCAGGAGATTTACCTGGGTGAGTCCCCGCCAGCAGCCCAGCTGATTTTGCAGACAGGAGCCATGTGCTTCTGTGAGCCTGAGGGGAGGGGGAAGACTGCGCCAAACAGGGAGCTCCTATTGGCCACAAAACAGCCAATGGGATTGTGCTGGGGCCGGGGCAGTGCTTGAAGCCTCACCCCTCCCCTCCGGCTCAGCTGGTAGCTTTTGAAAAACCAACAGGGCCTGAGCAGCCTGTGGCATGGGGAAGGCAGGGAGCCTGCCTGAGCCTCCCGCTGCCTCTGCTGGCCAGATCCAGTGGCTTGGTGGGCTGGATCCAACCCTCAGGCCATATTTTGCAGAGCCCTGACCTAGGGGTGCGATTGTCAAAAGGGTTAATAGGCTGCTGGGGACTGATACGGAGGGGATAACAGGCCGAAAAGGTCGCAATGGCGCAGCACAAATCTCTGGTGCCCCTGGCCCCCGAACAAAAGGGACCGAGTGGAACTGTTAAAGGTCCAGTGAAGGAGAACACCCGTGCCCAGGGATGGCCCGACTCGTGCACACGGAGAGATTGCGATTAGCGGGGAGTCAGGGTGGAGTGACACGGCCTCTTGAAAATCAGGAACGGTGTGGACATTTTTCCAAAACAAACAACCCAAATAGTCATCAGCAAGAGCAATTACTTGTCACGTAACATCCGACTCGCTGCCAGGGATGCCGTGATGATCAAAAACACAATGGGGTTCAAAGCAGAAACAGGGTAAGTTCTTGGAGGACAGGTCCATTAATGGCCATCAGCCCAGGCCCGCATGGGCACACCCCCACGCTTGGAGCAGCCTCTGACTAGCAGGAGTGAAAGCTGGGCTGGGCTAGGGGGGCTCACTCCACAGTTCCACTGATTTAAAAGCTCCCCCTGAAACTCGGGTATGGGCCACTGTTGGTTGGGGGGAACACTTAGAAACATGGAACACCCAAACTCCACCCCAGGGCTGCCCGGCCTATTCCTGCCCCTGCTCCATGCCGAACCTGCTCCCTGGTGCTCTGCTCATCCTTTTTTCAAATTCCACCCCTTCTCCCACTCCTGAAACCATTGCACACCTGCTCAGGACTACCAGGGGAGCCTGGTGCGGGCTCCCCCTCACCCACTGCCACAGGAAGCAGGGCGAACCAGCAGCCAGCTCATCTCCCAGCTGGCTCACTCTGCTTCCCATTGCTGCACTGAGTGCAGGGGACCAGGCAATTCCCTGGATGCCCCCAGGCTGACCTCAGTATGGGGGACTGTCCCCTCCATAGGACATCTGGGGCAATCGCCACAGGGCCCCCAAAGAGGAGGGCTCAGGGGACAGCTCTGACTGAAGACAGGCTAGTGGGGAAGATGGACCCGCATGACAGACCTTACAACAGAGGTGAGATGAACCCACGCTAGCTCCCAGCACTCCAGACTTCAAGGTTTCATATAGGGGGGAGAAATGAGCACAGGCCCCACACGCGCAGCAGCAAAAGGCTCTGGCCAAGGGAGGCAGCAGGATGCTGCTAAAAATAGCACTAGGAGGCACTGCCTGGGCTTGCAGACAGCCATGGAGGGAGAGACCTGGGGGTCTGGGGCCTCTGGCGCTCTATCAAACTCTCCTCTCCTTTGCCACGTCCCACCCTCTGCATTTTGTAATTCTGCTGACGGACTCAGTGGCTTCTATGCCACATGCTCCCATACACACAGGCAGACTGAGTGGGCCAGCAGTGGGCCCCTGCCTTTAAGGGCTCTGCAAAGCCCCCGGCCCTTTCTTTTCACAGATTTCTAGATTCTCAGGCCAGAAAGGAACGTTGTGCTCCTCTAGTCTGCCCACCTGCGTGACCGGCCAAAGACCTGCCCCAGCAGAGTTCCTAGACATCTGTTAGCAAAACAGCCCATTGGTCACACTCACCCGTGTAGCTAAAGCACCTCAAGCCTGAACAACATAGAATTCATTATGTTAATACAGAGCAGAGCAAAGAGCCGAGCTGTGAGCTAGACAGTCACAGGGACCAGGGCTGATCAGAACATTACCCCAAAGTACCAAACACTCAGTGATACACAAACACACTCCAGTAAGGTAACAGGACATGTTGTATGGTACCAGGACCCACCCCAGAGATAACAGCTTAGCGCCAGGTACGTTCCGACCCAAGTGTAGTACAGGGCCAAGATGACAACATGATGGATAGTGTTGTTTTGATGATACCAACATCTACTAGACTGTGGTTGCCATTGGGCTATGTCAAGGGGCGTCAACTTATTACAATTAGGCGTTGCCCATGGGATATGTCATAGACATGTAATTTGTTTGTACCTGGGTAGAAATGTGTATGTCACCAAGACTGCATCAGCCAGCTGAGGGGACAGTGGAACCTCTTAGCTGCATATCACGGCTGCATCCATTGTCATGGCATATGCACGTACCAACGCAAAGTGGTGAGTCACAATGGAGAATCACAGGGTGCTAGAGACAATAAACCTGGTTCCAGATCCTTTGGACCTTGCTTGATTTGTGATTATTGGGGGCCCTCGGAAGTCTGCAGTGCAGGGTAACTGATCAGAGCCAGCACTGTCATTCAGAAAGGGCAAATGTGCACGCAGCTATATATATACAGATACACATGGCATAGAGCTGGAAGAGACCTCGGGAGGTCATTGAGTCCAGTTCCCTGCTTCTTGGCAGGGGCAATCACCATCCCGTCTTCTTTTTAAAAATCTATTTGCCCCAGTTTGCTAAACTGCCCCCTCAAGGGCTGAGCTCACAACCGTGGGTTTAGGAAGCCAATGCTCAAACCACTGAGCTATCCCTCCCCGCTAAAGACAATCAACACAGTAGGGAGCAGAATAGGCACCAGATACCACACTGGTAACAGTGCCTTGCTACAACCCTGTCCCATTATTCCCATGGTTACGTTCCCTGGCTGTTACAAATCTACACCTTACTGCCCACCTGAATTTGTCTAGCTTCAACTTTCAGTCCTTGAATCAGAGCTACATGGAAGAGCCCATTATTAAATATTTGTTGCCATGCAGCTACTTAACCTAATGGGGTGTTCACTCTGGAGTCTAATGACATCCAATTTATCAACGGAAGAAAGAGGAACAACTGTACTGGAGTGGACTCATATGGGTGTCAAGTAGCTGGAGCTCGGTTTGGAGGCTTAGGAGGGCAGCACTAGTTATAACCCCCAACACCCCCACAATTTAGCAGACAAAGGGAGCAAAGAGCCCAGCGATGTCCTGGGGAGGGAAATACACAAAGATGAACCCTGGCGTTGCAAGTGCTCTGTTCCCACACCCCAGGTAACACACAGCATTGGTAACATGAAAGACACACCAGTGCTGCCCAGTTACGGCCAGTGATTTATTGTCATCAGTACTTACAGTAAAAATAAGAGACCCCGGCGAGGCTCAGGGGCCAGCTGATCCCAGCTCGGGGACCTGTTCAACTGCATCTGTTTCCCATCTGATGGGATATGTCCAAATCCCACCTTGGGACCTCTGTGCAGCATCCTTCTCTGGTCCAGGGGCACAGGAGGGGGAGGGGTGCTGCCACACAGGCTCCCCCTAAAACTTCCTGGCCTTGCTCAGTTTGTTGCGGCGCCAGGTGTCGTACTTCCGCAGGCGCCTCCAGTACTGGGGTGTCTCGGGGTCCAGCTCCTCCAGTTTCTTGGGGGGACCAAGGTACATCTGGAAAAGCCTGGGGTCCAAAGCATAGGATGAGTGCAATCTCCAGCCTGACACAGGTGATGGGGCAGGTCAGTCCCTCAGGATCCCGCTGGCTCCTTCCCTCACACTGTCACTTGCCAGTCAGTGTCTCTAGGGCTAGCCCTGGTCTCCAGAGCCAGGCCAAATTTTTTGCAGAGCTTTTTTGGTTAAAAATGCAGATTCAGGTACACTGCCAAGTTTCCCAAAATTGCACTGACTTCCCCACACTGCTTGGGCTGGTAAAAATAATCCCAATGCATTTCTACCTTTCTGAAACACAATGTTTTTGGTTCGCTGAGAAGCAGCTGAGATCCCACCAAAATGTTGTGTTCCATTTGAGATATGAGTAAAAAGTGTGCTCTTGTAGCCAAGAAGGCTAATGGCATACTGGGGTGCACTAGGAAGAGCATTACAAGCAGATCTAGAGAAGTGTTTTATTCCTCTTTACTCAGCACTGGTGAGGCCACATCTGGAATACTGTGTCCAGTTTTGGGCCCCCCAGTATAAAAAGGATGTGGATTTGCTGGAGCAGGTTCAGCGAAGGGCAACAAAAATGATTACGGGTCTGGAGCACAAGACCTATGAGGATAGGCTGAAGGATTTGGGTTTGTTTAGTTTACAGAAGAGAAGACTTAGAGGTGATTTAATAGCAGCCTTCAACTTCCTGAAGGGGAGCTCTAAAAAGGAGGGTGAGAAACTGTTCTCAGTGGTGTCAGATGGCAGAACAAGGAGCAATGGTCTGAAGTTGAAGAGGGAAAGGTGTAGGTTAGATATTAGGAAAAACTACTTCACCAGGTGCATGGTGACGCACTAGAACGCGTTGCCTAGAGAGGTGGTGGACTCTCCATCCCTTGAGGTTTTTAAGTCCTGGCTGGACAAGGTCCTGGCTGGGATGACTTAGTGGGGGTTGATCCTGCTTGAAGCAGGGGGCTGGACTAGATGACCTCCTGAGGTCTCTTCCAGCCCTGTGATTCTATGAATCATTTTTTCTGTTTTTCAGAACTATCAGCAAACCAGAAACTCCCCTGACTTGTCCAGCTCTGCAAGGAGGAGAAAGTGCACCTTGCTCAGAGACTTATTCCACAAACACAGGGGACTAAGCATTGGTAGGGTGGGGCCCTCGGAGGGGCGCTGCTCAGTTCTGCAGGAGATCTAGAGGGTTACAGAGAGACACTCACTGAAGTGCAGGGGTGCCCGCAGAGGGACATATGTAGAGAGTCACAGCTCCACTTGTTTATTATTTCTATTCTACTAGCATTTAAAGCCTCAGTTGTGACTCTGACCCCACTGTGCTAGGCACTGTACATTATTTATTAGGTGTAGTACAGGAACACCTAGAAGTCCCAGCTGGGATCCAGAACCACCCCCCTGCTACAGCTGTATATTATTAGGTGCATGTTGGTAGCTCTGAGGAGCCCCAGCTATGGCCTAGAGCTATACTGTGCTAGGACTGTACAGACACATAACAAAAAACCCACTCCCTGCGCCGGGGAGCTCACAGTTGTTCAGCACTTTGCTCATACTGTGGCATCTTTCAGTTGTGGGGCAAAATATATAGCGTAAACTTTATTTAACCCTTTTAGGGACTGGAACAGTTAGGTCCAAGGTCTCATAAGGAATCACTAATGGAGCCAGCAAAGGAACACAGAAGTCCTGTCTGGGACTAAACACTAGTCCCCATGTGCCTCGAGGGGCTGGGAGAGGGCAGATAGAGGTTATCACCCACCAGTCAGGATATTCAGAGTCGTCCTTCAGCACCACCTCTGGGCCCTGTCTGTAGTAGTTCACTCCCATGGCATGTGTAGTGAGCATCACAGGGTCCTCGCACACCTTTGAGTCTTTCACTGCCTCCTTACTGAAGCCTTTCCCTTTGGTCTTCACCACTGCAGAGACAAGCAGAAGTCAGCCTGGCATGGGGGTGTGTGACACCAGACCCTTGTGGGGACCAGCAACGGCCCTAGCAAATTTCCCTGCCCGTGATTTCTGCTTCCCAGCAGGCAGAGATCAAACATCCTCATGATGCAAGTGAGCAGCTCTGGAGACCCAGCCACTGGCTGGGAAGAGCCCAAATGCTCCACAACTGTGCAGGTCTCATTACAGTTCAGGTCCCATTGTCTCCCAGAGATTCCAGGCCGCTGATCCTCCCTTGTGGGCAATGGGAGTCAGGCTCATTGAGCCCTTCCCCTCCACAACCACCCTGACATCCAGATATTTTGGAGCATAAGCTGCCATGGGTAAAAACAGCTGATGAAGCAGGTCTTTGCCCATGAAAGCTTGGGCTCCAAAATATGTTAGCTCAGCATTTCCCAAAGTGTGGTCTGTGGCCCAGTACTGGTCCTTGGGGGAAAAAAGTCCTGGTCCTTAGAAAATATATAAATTATCACGCACGATCCTATTAATTTGGTACATTTCATATTCTCCCATGTAACGAAGGTAATGAAGAAGCGGGTCTCTGCCCACGAACGCTCATGCTCCAAAATATCTGTTAGTCTATAAGGTACCACAGAACTTCTTGCTGTTCTCGAAGATAAAAACAAACACGGCTCCCTCTCTGATAACAATAAGTTAGGCACTTCTGTATTTTATCTCAAAATGTATATTACTATGTACTATTATTATTGTGAATAAACAATAAACAGTGCAAACGCATTCATTTTTCATTTTTTTTTAAATAGGCGTTTATGTATTTGGGTTGCAAAAAAACAGACACTGAAAAAAAAAAAATAACCGGGTCCCATCTGCACGAAGTTTGGGAAACCCTGTGCGAGCCTAGAAGGCGCCGCAGGACTTGGCGCTGCTTTTGCCGACACAGACTAACAGGCTCCCGATACCGATGTCCAAACGCACGTGGGAAGACCTCAGCGCGGGGCACAAAGGGGCGTGGTGCATTCCTCTTCCCCGGGGCGGGGCAGGTCTGGGACCCCCGGCAGCAGGGCCCGAGGTTGGACCACGGCCCCGCTCTCACAAGCGGGTCTCCTAGAACCCGGCTAGTGCCGCTCCCGCCCGGAGCCAGGCCGGAACCGCGGGCCCGGCGCGGAACCCAGGAGTCCCGGCTGGCAGCGCCCGGGGCCGGCCGCGCTCACCTGCTTTCTTGGCGTAGCTCTGCGCCGGCGGCCCGCGGAGCACGGCGGGGGCAGCGGCCAGGCGGCGCCCAGCCCCGAGCGCGCAGCCGAGCGCCCGCGCGGCCATGGCCCGGCGGGGAGCGGGCAGAGCGCGGCCAGGACGCGCGGCCGGAAGGGTTCGCCCGGGCTCGGCTCGGCTCGGGGACCGGAAGAGGCCGCCGGCAGCACGGGGCCGGCTCAGCGGGGCGGGGCCGTAGCGCTGCCGCGTCTCACCGTGTGACCCGGGCGGGAGTGAACGCGCCTAGGGGGGAGGCGGCAGAGCAGGGCTGGGGGGGGGGTTACTTGCAGACGCCCCCACGGGAAGGACCCAAGGGGGTAAGAGGCCCCGGGGGCTGAGCTCCCCCCCCCCGGGCGTGCAAAGCGGGGCCTGGGTCCCTCCTCGGCTGCCCCAGTGCGCCCTGGGCTGCCGTGGCTGGGGGCTGCTCCGGCCAGGCCGGGGGCACTGCCGGGCTGGGCTGCTGCGGAGCGGGGGTTGAGCTGGCCGCCCCGGGGTGCCCTCCACCTACAGGTGGGCCAAAGCAGCATTGGTCCGCAGCACGCCGCAAGCAGGGGCACCCCAGCTGCCCCCCCACTCGTTTAGCTAGTTAACCCATTACATTTCCCATCCCTAGTCTGGGTGGGAGGTAGGGTGCTGGAGCAGGCTGGGAGTGGAGGTCTGGGGGGGAGGGTGCAAGAGTGACTAGGAGGCGGGTGGAGGAACTGGCCAGGGCTGGGAGAGCTTGGGGAGGAGGGGATGAAGGGGCTGGCCATGGGGGCAGTGTGGGTGGTGCTTAACTGGCTCCATGCTCCCTGCCATGCCCAAATACCATCCTCCGCTCTTCCTATTGGCCAAAATCTGCCCAACAGTAGCAGTGGGGAAACCCTTCTATGAGCAAAACAAAAAGCAGTCAAGTAGCACTTTAAAGACTAGCAAAGTAGTTTATTAGGTGAGCTTTCGTGGGACCATATCCATATATGAAGAAGTGGGTCTGTCCCACGAAAGCTCACCTAATAAACTACTTTGCTAGTCTTTAAAGTGCTACTTGACTGCTTTTTGTTTTGATAGTGTATAGACTAGCACGGCTTCCTCTCTGTTACTCTTCTATGAGCAGTTTCCAGCACCCCATTCCCCCAGCCAGGGGGAGGGTTAGCAGCAGGGCACAGCACCCTACTTCTCCTCCACATACTGGATCTGGTCCTACAGGGTCAGGACTCCCCACCCCTGGGTAGATAGTGTTTTTGAACGGAAAGGTGTTGATGCAGCTTTTCAAAAGGCTATTTCCTTGGCAAGGTCCTTGTGCTTGTTGATTGGTGGTTTGTTCGTTTTTTTTTTTTTTTAATCATCGCTGCATGATTATTGGATATGTCGCCCATGGGGCTGTGCTTTAGCCAATCAGAATGCTGACTTGTACAAGTAGCACTTTAAAGACTAACAAAATGATTTATTGGGCAACGAGCTTTTGTGGGACAGACCCAGTGGGTCTGTCCCACGAAAGCTCATAGCCCAATAAATCATTTTGTTAGTCTTTAAAGAGCTACAGGACTGCTGGGTTGTTTTCTTAGAATACAGACTAACATGGCCACCCCTCTGTTCCTAGTCGTCTTTTACATGAGTCAGTGGGGTCATGAACACAGAGAATCCTATGGGACCTCAGGAGGTCATCAAGTCCAGCCCCCTGCCCAAAGCAGGACCAAATCCAACAAAGCAAAACCGCAGTCATGTAGCACTTTAAAGACTAACAAAATAATTATTTAGATGATGAGCTTTCGTGGGACAGACCGACTTCTTCAGATCACAGCCATACCAGAAGAAACTCAATGTATAAAGCACAGAGGTCCAAAAATTGTTCTCAAGGTTGACAAATCAGAAAATATGTTCTGGTATGGCTGTGATCTGAAGAAGCGGGTCTGCCCCATGAAAGCTCATCACCTAATAAATTATATTATTAGTCTTTAAAGTGCTATATGACTGGTTTCTTATTTGGGTAGAATACAGACTAAGACAGCCACCTCTCTGTCATTATTCAACCCCAACAAAATCATCCCAGCCAGGACTTAAAAACCTCCGGGGATGGAGATCCCACCACCACTCTAGGCAGCAAGTAACTAAGCACTTCTGGAATCTGTTCTTTGAAACTCACTTGGGTTAAAGTCGAAGTATCACAAAAATTAGGCTACTTCTACACTCACCCCCTTCCTGTCGGCAGGGGCATGAGAATGAGGCAATTCAAAGCAGGCTAATGAGGCCTTAACATGCATATTCAGCAACTTATTAGCATAATGGCAGTTGTGCAAATTTCAAAGTGCAGCTTTGAAATATCAGAGGGGTAGCGGAGATAGTCTGGATCTGTAACAGCAACGAAGGGTCCTGTGGCACCTTATAGACTAACAGAAAAGTTTTGAGCATGAGCTTTCGTAAGCACAGACTCATGGACTTTCCCTTCCTCTAGTTCTGGAGGAGTAAGGGAATGTTGATGCGGGGCCTTATTTCCAAGCTGCCCCCATCTACGCTGTCAATGTGCAATTCGCAGTCTGTTTATGCCGCTGCATTATGCTAATGAATCACTCAATATGCACATGAGCTCCTCATTAGGCTGGTTCCAGTTGCCTCATTCCCAGGCCCCGCCGACGGGAGGGGGCGAGTGTAGAAGCAGCACTTGGGCAGGGTAACTCGCGTGACTTCCCCACTCTGCTTCCAGCTGTGCCGGATTGGGGCTAACCCCAGGCTGCTTTCCTCCCTCCCGCGGCCTGAGGGAAGACTTGGGCCGCTGCCAGCGGCGAAGTCCCAGCAGCCGCTTTGTACCACGGCAGGCCTGGGCGTGAGAACGGCGCCCCAGCTGCTCCGCGGGACAGAACTACATCCCCCAGCAGCCTCCGGGGTGCGCATGCCCAGTAGGGGGCAGAGCCGCGGGAAGAGGGAAGGGGCAGGTTCGGGGGTTCGTACCATGTAACCACGCAGCAGCCCCGCGGGGGGGAGCGCGCCCAGTCCGACCCGACCCGACCCGACCCGACCCGAGCAGCGCCCGGCGCCCGAGCGGGTAACTCGGCCCGTCTCCTGCCGCCCAGCCGCTGCAGGAGGAGTTGGCGAAGTTCGGGCAGTAAGTTGGGGGAGGGCCCCACGCGTGCTGCTGCGGGGGGCGCTCCGCGGAGCCTGGCCCGGGGGTGCTCGGGGGATCCCCAGAACTCAGCTGGGGGGTGTAGCTCCGCGGAGCCTGGCCGGGGGCGGTGCTCGGGGGCTCCCCAGACCCGAGCCGGGGGGTGCAGCTGCTCCGGGCCGGCTGGGGGAATGCTCGGGGCTGGCCGGGGGGCGCTCGGGGTCTCCCGCTGCTCGGGCCCGGCCCGGCCGGGGGCTGGAGCGTCCCCTGGGTGGGGCCGGTGGGGAGAGGGGCCAGGCATGGAGGGGCTTGGCCGAGGTGGGGCAGCCCGGCTGTGTGTTGGGCTGACTGCAGAGCACAAGGCACCGGCCCGGCCCGGCCCAGCCCAGGCAACCGGCCCCGAGCACTTACTGGCCCGGTTCCAAGACTTAGCCGCCCGCCTGCCTTGTGTCACGGGGGTGTCGGATGGAAGCAGCGCTCCTGGTGCCCAGGGCCAAGTCAGCGCCCAGCAGCCGGGGTGGGAGCCTGGATGGGCCGGCTGGGAAAATCAGGGTCGAGCGTTCGGTTTACTCGGATGGAACCACATTGCTGGCGGGAGTATAAATGTGTAAGGCCCGGTTGGGGCTAAGGGGACAGATTCTGCTCTCACTGATGCAGGTGTAAATCAGGAGTAGCTCCATGGCCTTCAGTGGATTTACACAGGTGTCACTGGAGGCAGTGTGCAGCCTGGCTGTGTGAGTGAGTGTGAGGGGCCTTGCCAAGCCCATGGCGTTTCTGCTCCCTGGGTCATCTATACTTTGATCTGGTAGGAGGTAAAAACCAGCCAGAGGGAAGCAGCTGCGTTAGGGGCTGTTGGTGGGAATCAGGAGGGTTTGGAAGGACTCAGGCCCTCTGTGTCTCAGCTTGGGCTGCCAATGTCAGCGGCCACCTTTGCAAAATGTCTGTGCCTCAGTTTCCGCATCTGTAAACTGGGGGCAGGGAGACTGGCCAGGCTGCGAGGCAGCACGTGTGGGAATTTGCTCACTGATGAGCTCCAAGTGTCGTGCATCAGACATCGACGTGGGTTTGCTGACTTGCCCAGCGTAGTGTGTGTGCTGTCCAGCATCTTACTTGCACAGATTTAAGTTCCTCCGTGCCCCAGGACCTGGGCTGAGTTGGTGGCATTTGCAAGGCTGTGCTCTGTGGCAGGAACAGTTCCTTGACTAATCCAGCCCTGTTCCTCTGCTGCTGCTTGTTTCCCTTCAGAAGATGAGGGGCTGGATCCCCTGCGTGTGACTCAGGGTGGCTCTGCTGAGGGTTTGCTCTGTGAAGCGCTTTGCTCTGTCTGCGAGTGTCCAACCTGAAATGCCTCTTTCCTTCTCTCCTCAGTGTAGGACGAGTGTCATCTTCTGCGCCTGGGCAGGAGCCACCGTGACGGACAGCAGTATGGACTACCAACCCGAGGCATGCCCAGGTCCTGGCTTTGGCAGCCACAGCCCTGTTAAGGAGCTCCTGGAATCACCAGCCATGGACCTGGAGGAAGGTATCTTACCAGCCCTGGTGAAGCCAGTGGCCTCTGAAGAAAGCCTGCAGCAGCCCGGATCCCCCTTCAGTGCCCTGTACTCTGACCTACACGCCTCTGCCCCTGAGGCCAAACTGCTGCTCAGTGCAGCTGCTTCAGAGCCAACAGTCTCCAGCAGCGCCCAAGGCGGCCTGCCTATCCCTGGTCCCCCAGCTGCTCGGGGCTTGGCAGCTGAGGAAGCACGTGCTGATGCTTGCAGTGATCCGGGGACGGAAGGTGGCTGGGAGGAGGCTGCCGCCCCTGGCAGTGATCCTGACTGGAAAAGGAAGCCCGGGGGAGCCCAGCTAGATGTGGGCTACGCCAGAGCCCTGGCCAGCAAGGAGCAGTGTGACCTGGTCCGCATGGATCTGGATGCGGAGCCTGAGGCCCTCCTGAGCTGGGAGGAGTGGGCAGAGACTGAGGGAGAGGATGACAAGCCAGAGATCCACGGTCTCCTCGCCCGGCTCCAGGCCCTCAGCTCCAGCTGCCATGATGACTCACCTGCCTCGGAGCAGGACCCGCTGCTGGCATCAGACTGCGGCACGGGGCCTTACGGGGGAGAGGTGCCACTCCCCCACAAGCGGCTCTCTGGCTGCTGCCGGGGCCTGCCAGGCGAGTGCCCTCCCTGCCCGCTGCACGTCGCCACGGGGAGAGGCCTGGCAGTGCCGCCCTGCCGGGCTCAGTGCTCCGCTGGCTCCCGGAGGAGCCGGGAGAGCCACGGCCTGCTCTCTGCAGAGGCTGGCCGGGAGGACTTACTGAGCCTCCTGCACCATGAGGGAGGACTCCCTGTGGAGGCCGGGGAGGAGACCCCCCTAGCCAGGTTGGACATCCTGGCCAGGAGCGACAGGGAGGCCCTGCAGCTCCCAGAGAGCCCCGCAGCCCAGCGGGTGGAGGAGGCCACTTCACAGGCTGGCAGCCCTCGGGCACGAGGCTCCTGCCGGCGCTATCGGAAAGGGGGAGCCCGCAAGGAAGACGCTGCCTGCATGTCCCCGGGCAGCCGGGACAGCTCCCCGGAGGCCGCGTGGGTGTCCGCCCATTCCAGCCAGGGCCCGGAGCGGGCCCCCCACGGGAGCGCAGTGAGTGCTTTGTGTGCTGGCTTGAGGTGCCGTGGCTGGGGTGGGCTCTGAGCTGTCTCTGGGGAGCCAAGCCTGGAGCTGAGTCCTCCAACAGTTCCCCCGGCCACAGCTACACACAGCACTGGCAGTCAGCCCATGGCTCCAGAGCAGCTCCCCCCAGGCTGGGGAGAGCGGCTGCCCTTGGCTCCCTGCTGTGTGTAGCGGGGGAGGCAGATGGAGGGGCAGCCGCCCAGCGCGGGGCCTGGTGTCACGTGTGGAAGCCCAGAGCCTGGGGACAAGGTCTGCGCTCCCTGGGGCGTGGGGGGGTGAGTCGTGTGTCCAGCCTGGCGTGCTGAGGTGGGGTGTCACCCAGAGGGTCAGGCACAGGGAGTGCGGCTCTGGGGACCTGAATGATGGGCTGGCAGCAGGTCATGACTGGGTCTCTGCCCCCTTCTAGCCTGGCCCCAGGACACCCGTCCTCATCCCAGCCTCGGCAGCCCCTTGTCCTGTTCCTGCTCCCAGCTGGGGCTCTGGCCCAGTCCCAGAAGTGTGAGCTAACCCACAGGCCTGGGTGGCAGCAGCTGCCCACAGACCTCCGGCGTCCTTGGCTTCCCTGCACTTGTCTCCCTGCCCCCACTCCTGCCCTGAGAGCTGCCCTCCGCCGCCGGCGGGCTAGTTACTCCTTGTGCCACCACCGTCGCCTTGGCTAGAGGCGCTGGCCAGGGCCTGCTGTTTTCCCCGGGTGCTGGCGCTCATTGATCTTGTCACTGCTTTACAGGCTAAAGAGTCCCTGGCAGCCTATCCAGCCTTCAAAGAGGGTGAGTTGGTCCAGGTGAACCCTGTGTCCTGCCTCCCCGTCCCTGTGCTGTGCGCCAGGCCATGGGCACTGCCTCTCGCGGGCGCTGTTTGCTTAGTGCAAGACATGCCGGCCCAGCGCGGGACGGGAGGGGATGGCTGGAAAGGGCTTTGGCTGCCCTGGCTCCTGGCCGGCGCTCTGGCTGCTGAGCCCGGAGAAGGGCCAGTGTGGGGAGGACACTGGGTCCCGTCCTGCTCTAGTTACAAGTGCCTTTGTGTGGCCTTCGTGAAATGAGTTTGGGGGGGTCTCAAGTCCCCGCGCTCCGTGATCTCTGTGCCTAGGATCCCCGGCAGCCACAGCTGGGAGCTTGGGGTCGGGCCGTTGCGCCTCAGGTGTGTGGGTGAGGGGCTGAGGCACTCACACAGCCTCTGGCGACGTCTCCCATTGTCTACGTGCACAAGACAAGGCGGTGCCATAGGCAGCCTGGCATTTGCAGCCCCAAGGCAGGAGGCAGCGGGGTAGGCAGGGTACCTGGCTGGGGCTGGAGCCCCCTTCCCCGTGGTTAGCCCTGGGGGTCTGGCCCCTGGAAGAGAGCTGCGCCCATGGGGAGCTCTGTGGTGGGTTGCACCACCAGTTGTGGTGCAGGAGCTGCGCCTGCCTGCCTGGCCTGGGAGAGAGGCGCTGGGCATGTCCCCGTGGGCGTCTCAGGTCTGTGGAGTGGGGGCAGAGTGCCAAAGCCCATCTGGCTCATGCTGGTGGGGGATGGGGAGAGGGAGCATTGTCGCGGGGCAGGGGGGGGAACAGCTTTAAATGGGGGAAGGGAGAGGAGACTTGGGCCCTGCTGAGGCAGGAGAAACCGTCCCCCAGCCAAGACAAACAGCGGCTGAGAGAGACCAGTCCCCCCTTGAGTCAACAGCAGCCGGGCGGTGCAGGCCCGCAGGAGCTGTTGCTGATGCCCAACCCTGTATTCTCAGTGGCAGGCCCCTGCGAGCCAGAGGACCTCCTGGACGGTGTGATCTTTGGAGCCAAGTATCTGGGCTCCACGCAGCTGGTCTCCGAGAGGAATCCGCCCCCCAGCGTCCGCATGGCTCAGGCCCAGGAAGCTGTGGACAGGATAAAGGTGGGTGGGGGGGTGCCTGTCGGTGGCGCTGCTGCGTGTGTCTCTTCAGTAGCATCCGGCCCTGTGGGCACCGGCTGTGAGGGGAGCCCCTGCCTGGCACTAGCTGATTTCCACCCGCCGGAAGCCCAAGCCCAGCTGGCTGTGGCAGCCCAGCCGCAGCCCCATCCCGGCAGTGAGGAGATGCGCTGTCTGATGCTCAGAACACAGCATGCGTCCTGCGTGGCTCTCTGCTGCCTCGCCTTGCACCTCCTGGGCTCGCTGGCCTGGCCTGGTGCTGCAGTGGGTGGAGGGCCCTGCGCCCCAGGGCGGGATCTCCAGCCATTTCTGCAGCGGTTCTGGACCCGGGCTCCAGGGCAAAGCTGGGGGTGGCACGAGCATCTGCCTGCACCTGCCTCGGGTTCTCTCCTGCCCCAGTCGTTGCACTCCGCAGCTGGGCTTTGATGTGTGGGGGGGTGGGGAATAGGATCCCCTCAAGCTCCTCCCCAGAAGCAGGCGCTGCTCGTCTCCTCGAGGTTTGTAGCCCTGTCTGTACTGGAGCAAGTGTGCAGAGCAGCAAAAGCACCTGGGGCCGTCTGTGGCTGGGAGCTGAGCTCCCATTGGCAGGGCTGGGCAGAAGGCAGTGGTGGGGGGGCGGAGATTCAAACAGGTCCCCCTGTGGGAGGGGAAGCAGCGGTCCAAGGACAGGCCAGGGATCAGGAGACCTGAGTTCCAGTCCCACCTCTTCCACTGGGTGGCGCTGGGCAAGGCCTGGCCTCTTGGTGCCTCAGTTTCCCCTGTAAAAGGAGGCCCATCTACCTTTCCTGCATGGGGTGTGTAAAGTGCTCGGTGAGGGGGCTCTGGACAAGAGTCGCCCAGAGATGAAGCAGAGGAAGGCAGGGCAAATCCAATCTGCTACGTTAGCTAGCTCTGCTGGGCCAGTGGGCTGTGAGGTCTAGTAACCCACCTCTGGTCCCAGAAACCCAGACTGCACGTTCATGGAGGCTCATTGCTCCTTGAAGGGAAACTGAGGCACAGGGTGAGGCAGTGACACAGGCTGGTCACACAGAGAGTTGGGCCTGAGCTGGGATTAGAAGCCAGGAGTCCTGGGGCCAAGGTGCTTGCTGGTTACTCACACGGCTGCTTTTGCTGCAGGCTCCGGATGGCGAATCCCAGCCCATGACCGAGGTGGATCTGTTTGTCTCTACTCAGAGGATCAAGGTCCTGACAGCCGACTCGCAGGTGTGTAGGAAATGGGATGTCCTTTGGGTGGGTGGGGGTGTCACCGCTGTTAGAATTCTCCCCCATTGGGCAGAAGCAGCCTAAGGCGGAATGCAAATCTGTGTCTGTTACACGTGATGCAGAGACCCTTGGGATGTGACCCCACCCTGGTAAAGGGCCTGTCCTTCCAGAGGATCCCACAGATGGCACAGCTGCTGCCCAAATGCAGCCGCCTCTGGGTTAGAGCCTGCATGCAACCAGGAAACCAATTGTCTTCGCAGGGCCTCATGGCTCCTCTAGGCTCAGAGCTGTGCCGGTGCCAAGCCCCCTGAGGATGTTCCTAGTTTAATCTAAACTTGGTTTATGTTGATTGATTACTGAGCTCAAGGACATCGGTGTCAACAGGTGTCAGTCTCGGGCTGCACAGCCAGGCTGGGCCCTTCATGAGTAGGGATGGCCGCGCGGGTTCGTTGTGTCCTGTATCCCAGTCAGGTCTCCCTGCAGGACCCCGGGGAACAGATTGTGAGTTCTTGGTGTCTGGCCTGCAACTCACAGGGACGTTCTCCCAGCTGCGTTTGAGTGGAATAGGCACCAAAGCCCCAGGCTGCATAAGAGCCCTCCCCTCCTCTTGGCTAGTTGGGCTCCCGGGCTGTGGGGTCTGGGCTCTGATAATCCTGCCAGGGCTTCTCTGTCCTGCGAGACTGACCGTCATCAAACTCTGTCTTCCCACCGCCCCCAGGAGGCCATGATGGACCACCCCTTGCAGACGATCTCCTACATCGCCGACATTGGCAGCATCGTCGTGCTGATGGCGCGCAGGAAGCTGCCGCGACGGACGGACTCCCCGGGAGAGAAGCGGCTCTACAAGATGATCTGCCATGTCTTCCATTCTGCTGACGTGAGTCTGAGCCTGGCAGGGCCTCGGAGCCTGGAGCGCCAGGTCCCAGCAAGCGTCACGAGCTGGGAGGGTCTCAGCGTGGCCTGCAGGTGGTGCTGTTCCTCGGGTCCAGCTTGGAGACAGGAGAGTGCTCCATGGGGGGGTCCTTTGTACTGTGGAGAAGCCCAGGCCTGGCCAGCGTAGACGGGGCTGTGCCAGGGGAGTGAGGCCGAGGGGGTGTCTGAGCTGCACCAGGGTCTGGGGGCATGTCCTTCCCCTGCTCCCCAGACGCACTAGCAGGGTTTGACTGTGCCACGGACAGGCTGGCAGACGGATGAGCTTTGATCCCCTGGTGCCGCCCAGGCTCTCGGGTGGTGGGTGGAGCCCTGGCCTGGCTGGGGTAACCTCGGGGCACCTCCCGCTGCAGGCCCAGCTCATCGCCCAGGCTATCGGGCAGGCGTTCAGCGCAGCGTACCAGCAGCTGCTGCAGGCCAGTGGGATCGACCCAAGCCAGCTGTGCCCCAGCCAGGAGGGCCACGCCCTGGAGAGCCAGGAGCTGCACAACGGCGACCTGGCCCACTTCTCCAACCAGGACAACTGCAAGGAAGTAAGAGCCGCGGCGGGGGTGGGTCAAGCTCCTTAGCACCCATCGGGGCTCCCAGCAGTGCCTCTTGCTGGTGTCTGCAGTGGGCGAAGCCTCATGTGCTGCCATCTGCCAGTGCCCTGCTGCAGGGAGCTCCCCGTAGCCAGCGCCCCAGCCCCGCTCCTGCTGCAGCACCGGGCTGGCGGGGCTGGGACGGGCACTGCCCCTGCGCCCTCTGGAATGTGGGTCTGCAGAAATCACGAGCCGGCCACGGTCGGAGCACCTGGCCGCGTGGAGTTCTCTGTGCTGACCTGCCAGCCTTGGGGGGGGGGCCCTGTGCTCTGGCCCCCCTTTCACTCACAGGGCCCTGCATCCTGCCCCTCCCCTCGGCTCACTGAGCCCCACACTCTGCCCGGCCCGCAGGTCTGCATCCGCAAGCAGAAGGGGGAGATCCTGGGCGTGGCCGTTGTGGAGTCGGGCTGGGGCTCCATCCTGCCCACTGTGGTCATCGCCAACCTCATGCACGGGGGCCCTGCAGAGAAGTGTGGGCAGCTGAGCATTGGCGACCGGCTTATGGCTGTCAACGGGGCCAGCTTGGTGGGGCTGCCCCTCAGCACCTGCCAGAGCATCATCCGGGTGAGGCGGGTTGGGTGGGAGAGGTGAGGGGGCTGACAGGTCTGGGGACAGGGATGGGGAGGGAGGTGGGGGGGGGTGGGGGTGTGATGGGGTGGAGGTGGTAGGACAGGGAGGAGGGGCCAGTGGAGGGGGAGGCTTGTGGGGGAGCATAGGGGTCGGGAGGACCAGTGCCCAGCTCCCTTTCCATAAAGGCGTCTGCCCCCCATGCTCAGTGGGAAGGGCCATGAGAGCTGGGGCGGGGGAACGCTGCAGCCATGCGGGGCTGGAGCTGTGCTTGGCCCAGGCACCCTTGGGACAATACATGAGGTGCAGTGAGACCTTCCGGCGTCCGCCAGCAGGGAACCCAGGGGTCCTGGCTCCTGCTGTCCTGCACAGGAGTGCCTCAGCTGTGCCCGCCCCGGGGCGGATCGGCCCTGGCTCAGGTATCTGAGACGCTGCCTCCGGGAGGTGTCCCTGGCTGGGCAATTGCAGCACTGCCCCAGTGAGGGGAGCATGCCTGTGCTGGGGCCAGGGAGCAGGCAGGAGAGGGCAGCATGGCCTAGAGGTTAGAGCTGGGCAAGCTGGACTTGGACGCCTGGGTCCTTTTCCGTGACTTGAGTAGGAGCTTAGGCAAGCCCGTGCCTCAGTTTCTCCCCTTGGAAATGTCTGGGGTGGGGGCACAGTGGCTGTGTTGTTCTGCCCCAGGGGTCCTCACTGGGCCCAGTGGTGGCCGGGCTGACCCCGGCAGCTTCCCTCCAGGCCCCTGCGGTGCTAACAAGCCCTACTCCCCCGTGGCAGGACCTGAGATGGCAGACGGAGGTGACGCTGAGCATCGTGCGCTGCCCGCCTGTCACCACGGCGATCATCCGCCGGCCCGACTCCCAGTACCCGCTGGGCTTCTGCGTGGAGGATGGCATTGTGAGTCAGGGCTCGGGGCCTGGCTGCTCTGGGCTCACCAGCTGGCACCTGTCCCCGGGTGTGTCGTCCTGCTCCCAGCCCCATGGGCAGCAGTGGGGCTGGTTCTGGGTGGGGCCTCATGGGGGATGAGCCCATGGGGCAAACGTGCAGGGCTCTGAGCACCACACCCAGCACCTCCAGACCATCTCTCTTTGCCCTCCCCTTGCAGCACCAGCTGCCAGGGCCTGTCCTCCTCCTATCAGGACCACAGTGACCACGGCCTTTGCTGTGCCCCGGCACCCTGGCCCTATCCTGCTGCCCCCATCGCTCAGAGCCAAGATTCTGCCCTGCTGCCTCCAGGGCCAATCCTGCGCAGGGCTGAGCCCTGGCTCCCGTGGCCCAGACGGTGCGGGAGCCTGGTGCTGAGTGAGCAGCAGGGGATGGATGGCCACGGAGGGGAACGGGTGTGATTTGTGCCACCGGTGGAGGGTGTGGGGGCAAGGCTGAGTCTGTTCTCACCAGCAAACCCCCCCCGGCCCTTTAGATCTGCAGCCTGATGCGAGGGGGCATAGCGGAGCGCGGGGGCATCCGTGTGGGCCATCGTATCGTCGAGATCAACGGGCAGAGCGTGGTGGCCACCCCCCACGAGAAGATCATCCGGGTCCTCACGCAGGCTGTCCGTGAGGTGAGCGGCCGGGGCCAGGCCTGGGAGGCAGGGAGGGCCCTGCGCCCTGGCAAGGGGCTGGTGTGGGGCAGACCCCCGCCAAGAGCCCTGTCCCACCCACCTGGCTGGCTGGCTCCCACCCCGAGAGCCCTGCCCCCCGTTTCAGGGATTGACATGGGACCTAGTCTCCCTGGCCCCTGATTTCTCAGCTGCTCGTCTCATTCCCCGGCCTGCTGTGCAAGCTGTGCTCTCTGCTGGGGGCATCTCTACTCCCACTGCTGACTAACACGGGGGCAGGCGAAGCAATGGCTGTTCATCCTGGCCCCTGCCAGAAACCTGAGGCAGTGCAGGTTAACGCAGGTGCTGTGGGAACCCCTGCCAGCCTGGCCAGGAGCAGGAGTCCATGAAGAACTGTTGGTCTTTTCTCTCAGGTCCTCGTGTTCACCCCTCAGCCTGGGCAAGACGGTGCGTTTCTTGCTTTATGCACGGTTAGCTCAGCTCCACCCCAGAGGTGGCTGCATTTCCCCCAGGCTAAGGGAGGCTGGGCCGACAAGTGGGGTCTGCAGGGCCCCTGAGCCCCAGTGAGGGTGTCAGCCTGGAATTTCCTCAGCTGCTTCCTTCTGTCTCTAGGTTGTTATCAAGACCATGCCGGCCTCCACCTACCGCTTACTGACGGGCCAGGAGCAGCCCCTCTTCCTCTGAGTGCAGTTTGCATTGCCTGTCTTTGGGGCTGTGGCCTGCAGCAGCCCCCTACGAGGGACAGGCAGGCACCTCCAGTTCCCTCGCGGCTTGGGGGGGCCACAGCTTCCTGCTTTTGTGGCACACAGGGACCCACCAGACACCCCCACCTCTGGGGAATTTTGACCTTCCCTGGGGGTACTGTGCCCAGCCTCCCCACAGGAGGGTTTGCACCAGGCTGTAGCCATCTTGCCCGTGGTCACAGGGACCCAGCTCTCCACCCCGGCTCCTCGGTTCACTCAGCCCTTCTGCTCGCCAAGCCGCTCCATCCAGCGCAGCCGGGGTCTGGGCCCTGAGCACGCACGCTGCTTCCCTTGCTCCGCTGGGCCTGGGGCTCTTCTGATCCCCCAGGGACGTACGTACGCTCGGGCCAGCCCTGAGGTGTGCAGGATCTCTTGGTGACGCCCCAGGGCAGGGCCGGGACTCGGCTCTGAAGCGAGCGCTTCCTTGGCGCGTGGTGCTGGAGGAGCTGCAGCAGAGGCTATACAGGGGAAAGGCAGCGTGCGCCCTTCACTGCTGCAGCCGGGCTGGGAGTGGGGGTTCTCGTGTAGCACCCCAGGGCCAGCGCTGGGCCAGGCAGACCTGCTTGAGCTCTGGGCAAAGGGCAGAGCTGGTTTGCTGGCTGCTGCCAGGGAGCGATGGCCCTGTCCTGTGCCCCTCCTCTCTGCCTCCATAGGCCCAAGGGCGGCTGGCCTGCAGGCGAGCCGTGCCACAGCTGCCCTCTCCCTTTGGTGCTGCTGTCCACCTGAGAGGGCCTAGGACTGGCCAGCAATCCCCCGGGGGAAGCCCAGCTCCAGCTGAGGGAAGGGGGCTGCCCAGGGCACCTGCCCCTATTGGACCTGCTGGGGACACACTCTGCTTTGCAGTGCTGCAGTCGCAGTGCCTTTGGACAGCCCCTCCTGTGGCACCTGGGAGCAGGGCCTGGCCTCCACCTGGCTGCTGGCCCCTGGGGGGTGGTTTGCACCTTCACGCTGCCACACCTGGAAAAGTGGCAGCAGCCACTCTGTGGCCCTGCGCTATAGGCTGGAGCCCCAGGCTAGCTGGGGGGGCGGCAGAGCAGCAGGCTTGTGCTGCCAGCAGCGGCCTAGCTGCCCATCGGGCCCTGGTGGGGAAGCGCAGGACCTGACCCTATCCTGCTACTGGCCCCTGTCCAGGGCTGACTGTTCCCATCAATAGGAGGGGCCGGGGCTGGCTCTGTGGCTTGCACGAAGCTGCAGTGATGAGCTCAGCAGGAGCAGTTGTCCCATGTCTGCTCAGAGCCGTTGGCCCAGTACTTGCCTAGGTCAGTGCCCTCTGAGCTTCCCCACCTGCCAGAAGCCTTGGGGCTGATTTCAACCTGTCTGGGTGCTGAGGGGAGAATAAAAGTTGTGATGTGTCCTGGCTGGACTGAGTAGTGCCAGCTGGCTGGGCCCCTGGGTGGCAGGCACAAGGGGGCCTGTGACCTCTGGGGAGCACTGGCCAGGCCCCTGCTTCCCAAGTGACGTGGTGCAGGGAACAGCCAGTCACTGTGCCCCAAGCAGAGCTCACCTTAGCTCCAGCCTCCCTGGCCCCCCCTGCAGTTGGAAGGCAGCCGGCAGCCGAGGGTCGCCCAGCCTAACACAATGTATTAGGAGAGGATTCTGGACCTGCACCAAGTTGCTGCCTGCCTGGGTCGTGCAGCTGTAAAGCTGGGGAAGAGCTGCAGCGTGTTCAGGGCCCCAGGGGGACCAGAACTTGCTGGGGGTACCAGGGAGCTGCTGGCTCAGGGCCCCCTCGGCTTCCCGGCAGGCAGGGCAGGGCCCTGGGTCCCCACCTGGCTCCCAGCTCGAGCTTGGGCCCCCATCCATGGTGCTGCAGCTTGAACCTGCTGCTCTCTCCCTGGTTAACACTAGGTGCGTCGGGGGCCTCCGGCTCTGACCGACGCTGTCGGTGAGTGCCCCCCTCCCCCGCTTGTCCCCCCAGCCGTCTGTGCTTCCTGTGCACAATGTGCAATAGTGGCACCAAGCCAGGGCCCTAGTGCCCATCTCCATGGCAGGGAAGGCTGATGCCAAGAGCCGGCTGCCAGCACGCAGCTGGGGGAGGGCCAGCAGGGCCATGCCAGGCGCCCCAGCCGCTGCTCTCAGGAGTTCCCTGCAGCCAGGCAACAGGTCAGGCACTGATAGCCTGCAGCTTGGGCCCCAGCCTGAGGCTTTAACCTTAGCCAAGCCCCTGCCCTGAGATCTGGGTCAAAGCCTGTCCCTCTGCCCCAGCCGGGATCAGGGAGACAGCAGGGGTCCGACAAAGGGTTCCTTTATTACAAGGCTATTTACAGCACCAGCCAGGCAGCCTGCCCCATGAGTGTCACGGCCAGAGCTGCATGGGTCTGGAATAGGGACATGCTGGTGTCATTACAGACAGCCAGCATGGGCAGGACAGAGAGGGAAGGAGAGGAGAGCTGGACAGGGAAGAGAGCTGTGCTGCTGCGCCTCCTGTTTGGGAGGATGAATAGCCCTGCACTGCTGGAGCGGGACCTGCACCCTGCTGCTCGGTGTGCTGGAGGGAGCCAGCCCAGGCCCTTGCTGGCCCCAGGTGGGTAGGGAGCAGGGGATCCCCACTCTGGCCCAGGGCCCAGCACACAGTGCAGAGGTGGAGGGTGATGAGTCCCAGCTGTGTGGCTACAGGTCCGTAACCGGGCCCCAGTCATAATCCTCAGCCTCATCGGAGTCATAGGCCCGGGCCCGTGTGAACTTCTTCTTCAGCGCGCTGTGTTCATACTCCCTGTGAGGCAGACACTGGGTCAGGCCCTGGGTGGGGGTTCCTCCCTCAAAAACACTCACCCCAGGCCTCCTCCCAGCCCCCAATTCACCCTGCACCCGCCTCAGCCTGCCTTCCCCAGTGCTGTGCAGGAGCAGCCTTGGCTGTTCTGTGCAACCAGGCACCCACTGCCCGGGGTGGGGGGTTCCCTCCAAGCTGGGGCAGGGGGAGCCAGCCTCCTGCTCCTCAGGGTGCTTGACCGTGGTTGAGCCCCACTGCAGGTTCAAACAGAGGGCTGGCTTTGCCCCCTTGAGGCCTACAGGAGCAGAAGAATGGCCACCCTCAGTCAGCCCATGGGGGTTCATCCAGACCAGAGTCTTGTCCTCAGACATTGGCCAGTGCCAGCTGTCCCCAAGGATCCCTCACCTGTTGGCCATTCCCAGGACCTGGCAAAGGGAGGCCAGGGCCAGCCAGGCAGCAGGCAGGGGATTAGAGGACCTATCCTCCAACTCACCTAGTGACTTTCTGAAACCTGCTCTAGGGGCCCTGCCATGCAGGTCTCCCAGCTCTGGGCTGACACTGGCAGGGGAGCGAGCAGCCAGTCTCTGGGTCTGAGACCCCAGAATGGACCACAGACCACGGCTAGTTCAGGTTCACAACTGGCCCTGGGTGACATTCCCATCCCCGGTCCTGAACGTGGGTGGAGACCCCAGGAGCCGGGCCTGAGCCAGAGGTGTGTGTGACTTCCTAAGAGCTGGATGTCCAGCGAGTGGACCCGTTGTCCTGGCAGAAACAAGGCTGAGCATGTGACTTATCGGCCCTGGCAGCCCTCCCTGTCCCTCGTGGCCAGCGGCGCCTGCCCCGGTCACACTCGCTGAGGGGGAGGCCCTGCCAGCGCAGGGGAGAGACGAGGCTGCGCGTACCTGGTGCTGCTGTAGTCCTGTCTCCACTGGCCCCAGGGCTGCTGGTATCCATCCTATTGGAACGGGAAGGAAGCAGGTAGAGCTGTGGAGCTGAGCGCTCTGGATGGGGGGGGCTGAAGCCCCCAGCACTGCCCTAGCAAAGAGGCTGCACCACCTGGTTGCCCTGCAAGAGCCCCCCCGGGTCCTGGAGCTGGGTCGTGCTCCCTGGGCTGTCAAGAGGGGAGGTCAGCTGCCATGACAGGCCCCTTGGTGCCCAGCCTGAGGGGAGTTAATGACACCACCTGCGGCCACGGCTGGGCTCCCGCCCGCCTTCCCCAGAAGCCACCAGCCAGCGCAGCGTCTGAGCCAGCCCCGTCTGCACCGCTGACCTGTGGCGGGCCCTGGGCCTGAGAGCCGGCCCCGTGCTCATCCGGCGCCACCGGCTCCGAGGAGCGGGCCAGGGCTGGCTGGCCATCGTCTTCCTCCAGCTCGTCTGTGTAGGCTCCCCCCTCGCCGTCCGTGTCCTCGTAGTCGCTGTTGGCGCGGCTGTCACAGGTGAGGTCCCCAGTGCTGGCGGAGAACTGCTGGTTCAGCAGGTCCAGGCCCTCCTCCGAGGAGGCGTCCACCTGTAGGGAGAGCAGACGGGGTCACCTGGCACCAGGCCAGTGGAGCCTGCTGCAACCTGTGGGGGGGGTGTATCCCCTGGCCCCTCGGCACTGGGGCACAGGCGTGGGTCTCCCCGGCCTGGCAGAGCCACAGGGTCAATGGGAGCCCCTGTAGGCCTGAGGCGTTGCCCTACCTCCCCGGAGCTCGGGGCCGCCCCGGCTGCTGGGATCATTAACCGCCAGGCTAATCCCAGCTCCGAGTGGCAGCGTGCCCAGAGCCACGCCCGGGGTGCCCGGTTCAGGCAGGGGGCCTTGGGGCCTCTGCGGTACCTGTTCCTCTGCAGTCCAGATGGGCCGGGCCTGCTGAGCGCGGATGATCTCCTGGAGGCTCTGGTACCAGGTGTTGGTGCAGCCACTGAGGCTGATACTGGCTGTGAAGAGGTAGCTGTAGTTCTTCTTCATCTTGAGGGCCTGGGCGTAGAGGCGGCGGGAGCTCTTCCTGGAGTCGGGGGCGAGCCACTGGCGCATGGCCTTGATGCCCTGCCGGCTGTCGGGCTCGCAGAACACCACCACCGGGTAGTACTGCACGTAGTTGAGCCGCTCCACCGCCGCTGGCGTGACGTCCAGGAGCGCATGCTTGTCCTGGGGCGGGGAGGGAAACCTGTGGCTGGGGCCCCTCGCCCCACAACCACCAGCCCTGAGGTGCTGGGCCAGCTGCTGGTCGGAAGCCCTGAAAGCCAGCTCTCAGGGCCCCCAGCCCCTTGCAGGGCTGGCCTCTCCCACCCCACTGCCGCAGCACCGGGCACACACAACAGGCCCCTGGCAGCAGGGACAGCCCCGGCCGTGTCAAGCAGGAGCCCCGAGTTCATGCCGAGCTCTGCGCTCGCTCGGACAGCACACCCCGCCCAGGGGCTGGGTATCCCGCACTTCCCCGGAGGCCCAGGGGACTGGCGGGGAGGCTCAGTGTGGGGAGCGTCCCCCTCGGTATTCCCAGCCATCTGTGCGCACGAGCCCGTCTCACCTTCTCGGTGATCCGCCGCACCGAGTCGAGTTTGATGACCTTGGACGACCCCCCGTCGCGGGCCACACTCTCTGGGGAACAGCACAACACCGCCCAGGTGAGAGCGGCTCCGAACCGGACGCTCGGTTGGTCCCCGTGGCTCTCGCTCAGCTGGCTGCCGGCGAGCTCCCCAGTCCCTCCCCCCACCCCGGCTGTGGGGGGGAGTGAGCGATGACTGCATGCCTTTAGGGTGGGGGAGCCTGGGGATGGTGTGGGGGTGCAGTGGCAGAAAGGGGGAGGGGCAGGACTGGGGGTGACCCAGGACACTGTGGGGGGCAGGACTGGAGGCAGCCCAGGGCAATGCAGGGGGGTGGGACTGGAGACGGCCCGGGGCGCTGCGGGGGGGTGCGGGGGGCAGGTCTGGCGGTGGAGAGAGGGGTTCTGCCTGGGCTAGCTCAGGACACCAGCAGCAGCAGTTCTGGGCCGCTGACGCTGCCAAGCAGCTGGCACGAGGCACGCAGGGTGTGGATGGGACAGTCACTGCGGATGGGACAGTCACTGCACGTGGGAAATGCGGAGGCCAAGGGAAAGGGAGCAGCTGGGAGCAGGGCCCTGACCTGCGGCAGGCTCTCAGCACTAGTCACGCCCAGGACCCCGCAGGAACGCCTCCGCAGGGTGCCTGCTCTGGCCCCGAGCCCCCTCCTCACCCTGGCCCCCCCGGACGCCCTGCAGTCCCCGCCTGTTCCAGGACAGCCCCTCGGGCACTCCCAGCTGCACTTACGGGCGATCTCAAACTGGTCAGGCAGCTCCCTGCTCAGCTTCTCCATGGCTATGTCGGAGATGGGCCCCAGGATCACAACCGGCCGCCGGAAGCTGGCTGTGGGGAGTGGAGGGGAGCTCAGAGCCAGGCACCGAGGGGTCCAACCCCCTTCCCGGCACTGAAAGGTTGCAAGCTTCGGGCAGGTCCCCTGCCTGCACCGTGGGGGACTGGCCGGGGACACTGGGCACAGACGGGCTAGGGGATGGCAGGACCAGTGGGCCAGCAGCCTGTCAGAGCATCCACCCTCTCAGCGCCAGCCACTGCTGCAATAGCCCGGTGTGCTCCCTGCTGCTCCCATGGGAGAGGTCGACCTGGAACGCCTGAGGGCGAGCGACCGGCCCTCGTAGGCTGGGGAGGGGAGAACCAGGAGCCCCGTCCCTAGCCCCACAGGCTGGCAGCTCAGCTGGGCTTCGAGGGAAATGGGGTTTGTTTGGCCTATAGCAGGCTGCTCCCCTGAAGACACCAACCCCCTGTTGCCCAGGGTGAGGCCTGGTGAGGAGCTGGGGCCAAGGTCACCCCAGCAGGGGATCCCCCTCCTCTCAGCACAGAGGCCTACAAAGCAGCCAGCCGTGCCCAGCAGGGCCTGGGACAACAGCTCCTGGGGGCCAGGATGGCTCCGGAGGCCAGGGGGAAGGGAAGGCAGGGTTCTTTGGCATGGACAGGCCGCAGCAGGCAGCCTCCCCAGGCCAGGCATGAGCCCCTGCTCTCTCCTCCAGCACCCACTTCCCGGGGCAGCCCCGAGGCCTGCCCACCTTCCCGCAGCACCACCCTCTCGTAGGGCGGATAGTGGCCCTGCTTGGTGAGAGCCGACAGGTCCTCCCGGCTCTTCCGCAGGTTCTTCTTGGCGCCCCGCAGGCCTCGCAGCTTCCAGAACTCGGCCCGGGCCCCAGAGGAGCTGCTCATGGACGTGGCCTTCAGGACAGACTCCAAGCTGGCAATCTGCTCAGCCCTGCACCAGAGGGAGAGGCAGTGTCAGAACTGAGCCCCAAAGCGTCTCAGGACACCCCCAACCTCCAGCCTCACCAGCTGGTGAGCATTTCTGCCGGTGTCTGGGGCTGGCTCGTTGCCATCCACACTGGGGATTTCTGGCACCATCAATCAGGGAGCCTGGGAGCCCCTGCAAGGGCTGATGCCAACTCGCCTCCTTCCTCGTGCGCCTGTGCCAGCAGGAGGGGCCGGGAAGCAGTGGCCGTGGCGGGCACCCAATATCGTTACTCAGAGCACTCCAGGAGCCGGGTGTCGGGGCCGAGACCAGCTCTGCATAGCAGAGCCCCGTGCCAGGATGCGCTGCCAAGCAGACACATGGCCTGGGAGACTAGATTTCTGCATTGACATGACCAGCTTCCACCCCCACTTCCTAAGCAGTGGTCCAGCCCTAGTTCTAGGGCCTTGTCCTGCCCCATCTAAGCCCGCAGGCAGGGCAGGAGGATGCTGTGCCACAGCCCCTTCCACCCTGGGGAACCAGGCTGCCCTGCAAACCCCAACTGTCCCTATTTCACAGATGGCAAACCGAGGCAGAGAGCCACAGCAGGACAGGCCTCAGGACACTCAGCCACTCTGGGGCAGAGCCCAGATCCCCAGAGCTACCACTGGGCCAGCTTTCTTCCCCAAGGCCAGCTAGGCACAGAGGTTCCTCTCTCTGCCCCAGAGAAGCATGGGCCTCTCTCTGTGGTAGGCTAGTATGGGCACGGGATGGAGCACCTCAGGAAAGAATACATGGAGCTGGCAGGCTCTGGCCCCTAGCAGCCACCTGCATGGGCCCCCACTGCGGCAGACAAGAGGATGGCCCTGCCGCTCTGTCGCTCCCTGGGGCAGATGGCTGGATTGCCCACTATCTGCCAAGGGAGCACCATGGGCTCTGAGCAGCATCCTCAGGGCTCCCCCAGTGGGCTCGCAGCTGCAGGTGTCTGGGGCTGGCTCGTTGCCATCCACACTGGGGATGTCCCCCTCCCCCACCTCCGCCCTTGCTCAGCCCCAGCTCCCAGGTGCAATGCCCCTGCTCGGAGCCTCATGCCAGGGCCCCGGCCCTCCAGCCTGCTCCACCTGCTCCTGTTGGGGATGATTCCCTTGTCCAGTTCCTGCAGGTCCCTGCCCATGCGCACAGCCAGCCAGCTGCCCAGCTTGCCGCGGTACATGGTGTCCAGAACGTGGAAGACCTCGCCCCGTGTGAAGCTCAGCCCGGAGGGAGCGTCCTTCTCGAAGTCGAAGTGCGTGCGGATGTGGAATGAGTCCCCCACACTGGACTTGAGCATCTTTCTGTAGACTGGGTGAGCCAAGACAGGGCCTATCAGGGCGAGGCAGCCAGGGAGGGGTACATGGGGGGCAGTACACAGGAGAGATGGGTCAGCTGCATTGGTGCCCTGGTCTCAAACCCCTGTGCGGAGGGTTCATTTCAGCCTGACGGCGGTTTCCTCCAGGGAGGAACACGGCAGCTAATTCAACAGAATACAATGGGGTGGGGAGATTTCTCAGGAAGGGCGTCATCCGGTAAGGGCCCCTCGGGCACAGCCAGGAGACTGGGCTGGGAGACGGAGATGGTCAGAGTCCCTCCATGCAGGGCAGGCAGTCCTGGAGGGCCCCGGGAAATGGGCTTTGGGCAGCAAGTGCAGATGGACACAGCGTGTGTCCGATTCAGGGCCATCCCAGAGCATCTTCCAAGGACATAACAGCACCAGTCCAGTCCGGATGAGAGAAACTGGATGGCAAGGCCCCAGGCCCAGCCTGCAGGCTGCACCCTTGTCCCCACAACAGGGAAAGGGACCATGCACTAGAGGGACCGCCCCAGGCTGGCTCACGGGAGAATCAGCGACAGGGTGAGTGGTGGGGAAGATGTTCCCTTGGGCGCGAGGGGTCCTCTGGTCTGAGCAAGAGCTCAGCGGCCGGGGAGATGGGCAGAGCCCAGACCAGAGCCATGGGCAGGATGGAACCCACCAAGACCCCCAAGTGATGATCAGGGGCAGGAGCACACAGGGCCACAACCCCCACACAGGAGACAAAAGTGAGTGGTGCCAGAAGCTGGCAGTGGCCCAGCTCCCAGGCAGACCCAGGTCAAGTGCGCTGAGGCACTGGATAGAACAGCTATAGGCTCCCGCAGGAGAGAGGGGATGCACCTCGGTGGCTCAGTCCCGGGTGAGGAGCAGCCAGCCTGGGGCAGGAGCGGACATACAAGCCCCAGCTGGCGACTTACTATCGGGCTTGCTCTGGGTCAGCAGAGCCACCTCCTCGCCCGGCGGCAGGGACAGCAGGTACTGTATGGCCTCCTCTCGGGTCAGGCTCTGGAAGCTGGTGTCGTTCACCTGCCAGAGAGAGAAGGGCCTTCGCGCTGGGGTCCCCGAGGCCATGGTGACTGCAGCGGCACAGCAGGGCCAGGCTGTACAGACCGGGGCAGGTGACTCGGCGCTATTCCCAGCTCTGCGACCTTGCTGCTTCTACGTCTCTCCCGCATCGCACTGACCGCACAAGGGCGTCCAGAGGCCTAACGAGCGGCAGCGGAGCCTGCGTACTCTGCGTATGAGTGACTGTGTTCCAGGTGTCCCTCTAGGCCTGGCCAACCCAGAGGACAAGCCATTCCCCAGCTGCAGCCGTGTGTGTGAGCTCTGGGAGCTCCCCGGTTCGGTCCCCCAGCTGCCAGCCGAGACGGCGGCCACGGCACCTCGGCCCAGGGACGCTGCCAGGGAGCGCGGAGCCTTTGGGCGAGCACAGACGCGGTCCAGGCGTCACTCTCGCAGTGCAGGACACCGGGGACGTGCCCGCTTGTGGCCGAGCCCTGGGGGTGCTCCCAGGCAGGAGAAAGGCCCCTGGCTGGGGCCGCTGGAGGGTGGGGGCTAGCCTTGAGGCCGGGAGACCATTGCTGCTGTTCTCTCCCGGGGAGAGGGGCTGGCTGCATCTGGGGGGGACTCCCCATGGGACCGTGCTGCTTAGCCGAGGTGGCGGGGTGTTTGGGGGTGAATTAACGCAGCAAGAGCTCAGAGCTGAGCCAGGAGACAACCCCAGCATCTGGGCTCCCCTGCCCTTCCCCAAGGGGAGGTGGGCTCCCCTCCACCCCCAAGAACATCAGTGAGAATGCCACCTTTGCGCGGCAAGGGGCAGTGACACTGCAGCTCCCCCCTGCCTGCCACGGTACCTGCAGAACCTGGTCCCCCTCTTTGATGCCCTGGCTGGCCGCAGGGCTCCCCTCCTGCACGCCTGCCACAAAGATGCCCACGTCGTTGCCACCAGCCAGCCGCAGCCCAATGCTCTTGGCCTTCACAAAGCTCACAATCTTGGCGTCCGGGCTGTACCTGCCGGCGGAAAGAGCTGCAGTGAGCGCTTGGGGCAGCGGGCGCAGGGTCACTGGCAGAGCAGGCGCAGTCCAGCTGCCAGGACCAGCGTGGGACGGCCCGTGGGAACTTCACCCCCTCGCAAGAGCTTTCGTCTGCAGGATCCAGGAACCCCTCAGCTCCTCCGACCCAGCCTGGGCCCCGGCTCCTTCCAGGGAGCCCCCGCCCTTGGCCTTGAGAGCTCTTTCCAACCGCCCTTCCCAGCCAGCCGGCTGCTCTGTGGCTGCTCCCAGAGCTGTGGCTCAGGACTGCAGACGCATCACCGCACACGGCAGTGGCTCACCCGTCCTCTGTGCCAGCTCCGGCTGCAGCGGGGCTGTAGGAGATGCTGTGGCTGCTCTTCTCGGCGGGCTCCTGGGGCTCTGAAACGGCAGAGGGCAGGTGAGGCCGGGCAGCTGCCGACCTGCTCCATGCGCCCTGGATAGTCCAGTGGTTCGAGGAGCTTGGAGAGCCAAGGGGATAGAGACACGCCTGAGACTGCACAGGGCTGTGGCCGGAACACGGTTGGCCCAGCTGGGAGTGTAGCCAGCAGTGGCGAGTCGGATCCAGGGTTACCAGCCCAGCCTCGTGTATGGGACAGCAGTGCTAATGGCCTCCGGTGTGCACCCAACGGAGAGCAGCAGGGAAGCCACCCCCCTGCCCCCAATGTATCTTCAGCCCTGCCGGCCTCTTCAAGATCCGTGGGGAGATTGGGCTCCGGGAGCCACTCAGCTCCGGCCTCCTCACTATGCTAGTGCCAGGCTTCCAGCGCCGCCTCCCCTTGCGCCAGGACCAGGACGGACTCACCAGCCATTCCCACCACGTGGCCGGTCACTGCCCCACCAGGCCGGGCATACGCCAGCAGGCCAGGAGGCGGCTCAGCCCCTCGCAGCCGACTCCCACACAGGGCAGGCTGGACTCGGCTGTTTAGCTGGAGGAGACCCAACAGCCAGGACTCACCTGGGACAGGAGCATCGTTCTCCTGCATGGTGGCCACCTTCTCCCGGCTGGGCTGTCTCCCCTCCCTAGAGCAGAGATGATGGGGGTTAAGCAGGGCTTGGGAAGGGGCCCTGGCTCCATGCAGATCCAAGCCGCTCAGCCCATTTCCTGCCCCTCACCCACAGCTCCCAAAGCAACGGCCTCATGCTCTGGAGCAGGTGTGTGGAGGGTCTGCCAGGCAGAGGGATGGGCTGAATCTGGGCTGCCTGCAGTGGGTTAGTGCCCAGTGCTGGGGCATGGCATGGCACAGGACACACACACACACACACACACACACACACACACACACACACACACACACACACACACACACACACCCCCCCCCCCCCCAGGCCACCCGCCCTGCCTGCGCCCATCCCCCTGAAGGGCTGTTCTCTGGGTGTGGGGAGCAGCCCTGCCGAGCTCCGCAGGGGGAGTGCGCCCCTGGCTCACAGCACCCAGGCTCATCTCTGACCCACCCCCACCAGCTGGGCTGGGAAGGGAGGGAGGGAGGGGCCCAGGCCTTCTCCTGACAAGCTCCACCACCTGCCTGGCTCTGCTCGCCGAGCCCAGAGCCACCCATAACAGCCCCTGCCCTTCCCTCATCCAGCAGGAGCCCTGAGCAGAGGCACCATCCCCAGGGGCTGCCCTGGCAGGGACAGAGCAGCCGCCACCAAGCAGAGGCTCCACTGCGGTGGGCCCCAGGCTGCTGTTTTCCAGGGTCCTGACGGTTACACCAGGGACCCAGCCATGACTCCCCAGGAGCTCTGCTTTGGTACTAGAAAACTGGAGATGCAGGGGAGACCTGGGGTGCAGGTCAGATGGGGAGGTCGTCTTTAAACTAACAGAGCCACCCAGCACTGGTTCTGGGCACCATGAGGCCTCAGACAAGCGTCAGGCCACGTTACCAGGCAGAGGCAGCTACGGCCTCCGAGCTGGGAAACATCACCTCACAAGCCCACTCTGAGGCTGTCTCTCAGGTGTCTGTGGCTTGGGATGAGCCGGTGGCTGGGGAATGTGGCCGGACACGGGGGCGGCAGAGCGAGGGTCTGAGAGCTCAAGAGGGGCTCGGGGAGAGGAGGAAAAACACAAGTGCCTTACGATAGTGAGTTTGTCCTGGTAGCCTCTGGGGCCTGCTGGGCGCTGCCTGCTGGGGGCGGATGGGACACTTCAGAGCCAATATCGGAGATGTCTAGAGCACAGAGAAGGGGGAGCAAGCAAGAAAAGTCAGCGCAGTAGCTGCTAACGCTCTGGACCCCAACACTCTCCTGGGCTCCACGGCAGCAGCAGGGCTACGCAGCCCGTGGGGTAGCTGGGGGAGGAAGGAAGGGCTGCAGGGCTCGTGCTGTCCAATACAGGGAGAGCAGCAGCATGGAAGCAACAGACCAAGCACGCCGGGCCGGTCTGCGCTGCAGCGGAAAGGCAAATTAAGGTGGCAATTCCAGCAACATTCAGCACACAGCTGCGTCGATGGACCTTAATTCGGGCTTCCGCGCCGTCTCCTCTCAGGGAGGTCGACAGGAGTGAACTCCTTCCCCTACTCCACACGAGAGGCAGGAGCACCGGCGCCGGTGTGGGCGCATCCCTGCTACACTGCTAAGTTGAACTCCGGGAGATCGACCGGGGCAGGGTCGCCCTTCCCTGTGGGGAAGATGTAACCCCAGAGTCCACGCGAAGGTCATTGGCTTTGGAATCCCGCAAAATTGAAGACCTTTCCCCACGGCTCCGTCCCACCCCGCCCCTTCTAGGAGGCTCCACACCTCCTTAATCCATCGCTTGTTCTTCCCCACCCTCACTCAGTCTTTGACTGGGGCAGGGGTGCAGGAGGGGGTGAAGGCTCCAGTTTGTGGTGCAGGCTCCAGGGAAGGCCAGAATCACAGAATCCCAGGGCTGGAAGGGACCTCAGGAGGTCATTGAGTCCAGGCCCCTGCCCAAAGCAGGAACAACCCCAACTAAGTCATCCCAGCCAGGGCTTTGTCAAGCTGGGTCTTAAAACCTCCAGGGATGGAGATTCCACCACCTCTCTAGGCAACACATTCCAGTGCTTCACCTCCTTCCTGGTGAAGTAGTTTTTCCTAATATCCAACCTGCTCCTCTCATTCTGTAACTTCAGACCACTGCTCCTTGTTCTGCCATCTGACACCACTGAGAACAGTTTCTCTCCATCCTGTTTAGAGCCCCCTTCAGGAAGCTGAAGGCTGCTACTGAATCACCCCTCAGTCTTCTCTTCTGGAAACTAAATAAGCCCAAATCCCTCGGCCTCTCCTCACAGGAAGGAAGTTACTCATCTTGTGCAGTAACGATGGTTTTTGGAGATGTGTCTCCCCATGGGTGCTCCACTCTGGGTGTCGGCGCGTCCTCACGCCAATGCTCAGAGATTCTTCCATAGCTGTAGTCTCCCGTGCCACGCATGCGCCGTAGCACCTCCTCATGCTCTCTCGTGTGCGCATGACGGGGGCTCCTCCATTCCTTCTCTACCTGACAATTAGGGCAGGACGCCCCAAAGCAGGGGAAGGATGAGGGAAGTAGACCACCCATGAGGACACACATCTTAAAGAACCATCATTACTGCACAAGGTGAGCAACTTCCTCCTCTTCTTCAAGGAGCGTCCCCCTGGGCGCTCCACTCTGGGTGACTAGCAAGCAGTAGTCACAGGTTGGAGGTGGGTTTGGAGCTCAGTCATTACCACAGTAGACAGCACAGCTCGGCCCACTTGGATAGAAGCAGCAATGGCAGATGAGAGAGCATAGTGCCAAGCAAACATGTTACTGGAAGAGCATGTGGTCACCCTACAAATGCCCGTAAGGGGCACGTTCTTGGGAAAGGCTGTAGTGGAAGACATGGCCCTGGTTGAGTGGGCTGTGACAGTGCCCAGCAGCTCCCTACGATGAGGTGCATAACAGGTGTTGACACAGAAGGAAACCCACTTGGAAAGACACTGAGAGAAGGGCAGGCCTTTGGACAGCTCCGTGAAGGATAGGAAAAGCCAGGGAGATTTGTGCCACGGCTTTGTACAGTTGGTGTAGAAGGCCGACACTCTGCAGACATCAAATGTGTGTCACGCTGCATGCGCTGGGTTGGAATGCGGCTTTGGGAAAAATGTAGGTAAGTGAATCGGTTCACCAATGTGAAGCAGCGAGGGAACCCTGGGGAGAAACTTGGGATGAGGTTGCGAGGTCACTGGTAAAAGATAACTGGTAAAAACAGAGTAGGGAGGCGCAACCATTAGGGCGGAGAGCTCCCTGACGTGCCTGGCCGATGTGATTGCCACAAGGAACAAAACCTTCATGGACAGATGAAGCCAGGAGCACGTCACCAAGGGCTCAAAGGGCAACTTCATAAAGCAATGAAATACATGGTTAAGGTCCCGGATAGGGACTGCACGTGGGGACCAACGGAAAGATGTTTTGAAGGCGTCTTAAAAATCGTTTGGCGACAGGATGGGCCAGGCATGAAAACCCCTCTTCACGTTGGTGAAACGCTGCTGTGGCCGTGGCGTGTACCCAGACTGTGCCGAGACGAAGGCCTGACTCACCCAGGTCCAGTAGGTGATCTGAAAGGATGGGCAAAGGCGTGGTACAGAGAGGCATAGAACGATGGGAATCCACCCAGTGAGAAAACCACCGCCATTTATGAAGATAAAACTTGCATGTAGATTCCCATCTGCTGTTGACAAGGATTCTCGTTACTCCTTCAGAGCATGTGGTTTTGGCTTTGTGGAGCCAGGAAGGAGCCACACATGGAGATGCAGTTTGAGGGGATTGGGATGTAGAGTGAGGCTGAAATACCGAGACAGAAGGTTGCAGCGAGGAGGAAACAGGTAAGGAGCTGCTACTGCCATCCAAGAGAGGTCAGGGTACCAAGTCTGTCTGGGTCACGTCGGGGCTACTAGGATGAGGAGGCTTTGGTCTTGTCAGGGGTGCATTCCACATGGTGGTAAAGGCATCCCCAAGGGAGCGCCTCCCAAGCCCCACTCTGGAACAGTTCTGGTGGCATTTTCTGTTGGTCCTGGTGGCAAACAGATGTATGTGAGGGCAGCCCCCAGCCCTCCCCCACATTGGAACACTTGGTTGAGGGCAACCATGTCAATCTCCCATTTGTGATGATCGGTGAAGAAGCTGCAGAATATTGGCCATCATATTGAGAACGCCAGGAAGATACGTCACTACGGGAGTGACCCAGTGTCAAATGCGCCATGTCCGCAGTCTTATGGCTTCTGTACTCAGAGACGGGGAACGAACTTCCACTTGGTGAGCGATGTAATACATGCAAGTGGTGCTGTCGGTAAGGATATCGACCGACTTGCCGGGTCCCTCTCCTGCCCATTCCTGGCCTCGCACCCGAAGGGAAGACCATTCTGAGCTTCCCAGAACCATCCCTGCCAGCACCAACCAAGCAGGTACATTCCGTGCTGAAGCATAAGCACTCGGCACCAATGGCACCGGCAAGCCCACCACCAGTTAAGGCGCGACAGACTACTCCAGCATCTGCCTCCCCGGCATTCGCACCCGCTCGGAAGTGGCACCGATTGCATTTCCCACAATCAGGGACTTCACGCAAGATCTGGGCTGACACCCTTCCCCACTCTCGGGCGCCAGGGGATCTGGGGTGGTGTTGCCACAAGCACGAGTCCTCTACCACAGCTTCTGTGCCACAGCAACCGGCACCAACCAAACAACAGCCCAGTACGGCACCATCTCATCGACACCGACCATCACCGAGGTTGCTGGCTTCATCGTGCCTCTCCCATCGCTCAGCATCATCCTTCACCTCCTACATTGGGCCTCTAACACTGGGTGCCCGATCTGACAGTTGCCAGTGTGTTCTCTTCTCAGCATTCCAGCCCTGTACATCCTTGGCAGTGCGCCCCGCCTCTGCCAGCTTCTGGGTAATACCATCCACCACCTCCCCCACGGTTTGTCCATCCCTATTCACAACCTGAGCAGCAGTGGCCCTCTTGGCATGAAGCATCCCAGCACCGATAAACTCAGTAAGCACTTTAGAAGCTGGGGGACACTTGGAGTCCTCACCCTTAGCCACAGCCTGAGCTGTTGGCTTGTTCAGCCAAGGTCTTGGGCCTGTTAGCCCGATCCCTATGGGCTCTGGCCATCAAAGCAGAACAACGGACGCATGATTGCGTCTGGTTGCCTTCGCCAAGGCACTTTATGCAGGACGCATGGCCGTCCGAAGCGGACGTGGCATCCTTGCACATGGCACACCACTTGAATCCCAGGGAGCCCAGCACCGCAGTGATGCAGCACTAACGCTAACTCAGCTACCTAAAGAAACTCCTTTTTTGGTCTGTTTGATGTAACGTAGAACGAGGGTAAACAACTTGGACTAGGGAACCGCTAAAGGCAACTAGAACTAAGTTTGAACCCTCTTACAGAGACTGACGATGCTCTGTCTGCAGCCGAGGATGGTAGAGAAGGAACTGAGGAGCCCACGCCCCCCAGAACACAAGGAGGTGCTTCAGCGCATGGGTGGTGCGGGTCACCATGGCTATGGAAGAATCTCCGAGCACTGGTGCAAGGACCCACCAGCACCCACGGGGACACCACTCGAAGAAGAATGCAGGATTCGAGGGGAGGGCAGGTGGGAGTTCATGGCTAGGACAAAGGTGTTGGGGAGTAAGGCCGGCAGGCTCGGGTGGGTGGGGAGAAGTTTGGGTGTGGGAGAGGACTCTGGGCTGGTGCAGGGAGTTGGGTTGCAGATGGGGGTTAGGACTTGGGGGGTTCCACAGGTCCCCGTGGCCCATAGGCAGGGGCAGACTCCCTGCATGTGATGCCCTTATGCCCCCGGCATGTGGAGGCAGCGTTAGGAGTGCCAGCTCCACAATTCCCAATGGCTAGGAACCGTGACCAATGGGAGCTGTGGGGTCGGCGCCTGTGGCTGGGGGTAGCGTGTGGACAGAGCCTCCCTGGGCTTCCAGGAGCTGCGTGGAGCCAAGGCAGGTGGGGAGATTGTCCCAGTCCCAGCCCCGAGCTGCACCACCAACCGGACTTAGCAATCTGGGCAGCAGTGCCTACTGGAGCTGCCAGGGTCTCTTGCTGTCTGGGCAAAAACCAGATGCCTGGCAGCTCTAGCCCACGCCACCTCCTGTTGCCAACAGAGAGTGAGGAGCCCCGGTGGGCCAACCTGTACTCCACCTTGATCCCACAGCCCGCCGGGGACATCAGCTGGAGGATCCTCCACGGGGCGGTAAGCACGGGCGTGTACTTGGTGCAGTTCACCCCATCCCAGCCACCTGCTCCTTTTGTGGCGCGAGGGAGACCCTGGCACATATCTACCTTGAGTGTGCCAGGCTACAGCCCCTCTTCCAGCTCCTCCAGAACCTCCTGCTGAGGTTCTGGCTGCACTTCTCCCTGCATCTTCTGATCATGGCACACCCCATCCATAGCCTCACAAACTCGCAGGACCTCCTCGTCAGCCTCCTCCTGGCCACGGCCAAGGGGGCCATCTAGAAGAGCAGGAAGAGGAGGCTGGCCGAATGCGGGGGCTGCAACTGTGAGGCCTTCTTCCATTCCGCTATCTGCTCATGAATCCAGGCAGACCTCCTCTGGGCAGCGTCTGCTGGCTCCCTTTTCACCTTTGAGGAGCAGTGGGCATTGTCCGGGGATCTCCGCTCGGTATCCCCCTCCGGCTCTCTTATTTTAGCCCTTTGACCCCCACACCCGTCCCTGTTCTTTCTTTAGTTGTCCCCCATATTCATTTGGGAACCATGTTATTTTAATGGATTCCCTCTTCAGGGGGACCTTTTAGTTATGGGCAGGCTGTGCCTGCCCACTCCCTCGGTTATCCCAACAGGAGCTCTAGCTCCTGCCTGCCCGTCGCTGCCCACTTCCCCAGACCCCCACGGAGGAGGCTGGTGGCATCTTGGTTCTCCCTCCTGCTTGCCCTGCATAACAGCCACTATTTGAGGAGCATCAGAGGGGTAGCCGTGTTAGTCTGGATCTGTAGCAGCAACGAAGGGTCCTGTGGCACCTTATAGACTAACAGAAAAGTTTAGAGCATGAGCTTTCGTGGTCATCCAGCATCTGAAGAAGTGAGTTAACTCACGAAAGCTCATGCTCTAAACTTTTCTGTTAGTCTATAAGGTGCCACAGGACCCTTCGTTGCTGCTATTTGAGGAGCGTGTCCGGGAGGAGAAGAGCCACAGGACGTGTGTGCTCTGAGCACGTTGCACGGGCTGCGCCAATGGAGGACGTGGCTTGCGTCCCCAGGCTTTCGCGGAGGCTCCCAAGCAGTAACTGCCTTGCAGAGTCTGGCTCTCCTGCCTGGAGACAACGGCCTTCCCCAGGGCTGAACACCTTGCAAACGAGGCCCCTGTGGCCTTGTGATTCAGAAGGCAACTGGATACTCGCTGCAGTCCTGGTGTGTCCCCCGTCCCAGCACTGAGTGCGGCACCACCAAACCGCCTGTACCCAGGTCAGCCACAAGAACACTGGTCCTCACTCCCACCACCTGCAGGCTCCCCCAGGGCCCATGGGACTCCGCTCACCGTCCAGCCGTGAGCTGTCACTGTCACTGTCCATCACTTGGGGGATGTTGACCAGGAACTGCCGGTTGTCCCGGAACACAAGCAGCGTCAGCGTCCCCTCTGAACTTTCTATCAGCCTGCGGGTGTCAGCCAGAGACATGTTCTCGCTGGTGACGCCATTAATCTAGCCAGAGGAACAGAGAGGGGGGCAGACGGTTACAGAGCCGCTGGCGAAGCACTGTGCTCAGGGGGATGCTGCAGTCTTCCCTGGGGCTGGGCACAGCTGAGAACAGAGGAACAGCAAAAATGGGGCCCACAGCCAGAGTAAGCCCAGAGTCACCCTCACACCTGCCAGCAGTTAGAGACCCAAGCCCAGCAGCGCAGTGAGTCACACAGGCCACACACCAGCCCGCCCTCCCAACTGGAAGGGCAGGACTGTTGATTTAATGGGGCAAGGCCAAGGCTGGCTCCGGTCCCCACGGCTACCCCGCTGAAACCAGAGAAAGGATTCCTTTGGGCAAGGTAAGGGTAAGGCTGCCGGCAAACCCACCACCCAGGAGTTTAATGCACCCGCTTGCCCTCCCTCTGTCCCCAAACCACCTGTGGCTGGTTGGGCGGCTGGTTGGGCGGAAGGATCTCTCGCTTTGCGACCGGGTGCTTGCGAACAGGGTGAGTGCTAACAGGAGGGAGTTTTGAGAGGGGAGTTTAGAGGGGGAGCTTGGAGGGAGCCAGTGACTTCTATTGCCCTTAAACTTAAATCCTTTATAACAACCTCTAGCTGAAACATTTAATTAAACCCTCATATATAATTAGAGTAGGAAATGGAGGCAGAAGCCCAGCAGCAGAGTGGGGGCTATCCTGTTTATTGTGTTGAGTGCAATATGTATGACTACCTACGCTGTGGGCGGGTGGCGTATGTGTGCGCTCGATGCAAGGAGCTCCTGGCCCTCAGAGACCGAGTGCATGCTTTGGAGGCCAGGGTGGCTGAACTGGAGGAGCTAAGGAAGGCAGAGGTGTTCGTTGATGAGACTTTCCGGGACATAGTAGGGCTGTCCCACCTCCAATCTGACAGTCCTGATGCTGTTATGGAGGATGAAAGGCTCAGGGAAGGAGAGCAGTCAATGGGAGCAGAGGGAAACCATCCCATAGTTGGGACCCTCCTTCCAGAGGGTGCTATGGTATCCTCTCGCGCCGAGGATACTTCTCCGGGGGAGGGAGCGCCAGCTGTTAGGAAGAAGCAGGTTTTAGTAGTTGGGGATTCGATCATTAGAAATATAGATAGTTGGGTTTGTGATGACCGGGAGAACCGTATGGTGACTTGCCTGCGTGGTGCGAAGGTTGCGGATCTCTCGAGGCATCTAGACAGACTTATGGGCAGTGCTGGGGAGGAGCCGGTGGTCGTGGTACATGTCGGTACCAATGACATAGGGAAGGGTAGAAGAGATGTTCTGGGGGCCAAATTTAGGTTACTAGGAAAGAGACTGAAATCCAGAACATCTATGGTGGCATTCTCTGAAATGCTTCCAGTTCCACGCGCAGGGCCAGACAGACAGGCAGAACTTCAGACTCTCAATGCGTGGATGAGACGATGGTGTAGGGAAGAGGGGTTTAGATTTATTAGGAACTGGGGACACTTTTGGGGCAGGGGGAGCCTATACAGGAATGATGGGCTCCACCTAAATCAAGGTGGATCCAGACTGCTGGCATTAAACATTAAAAAGGTCGTAGAGCAGTTTTTAAACTAAGAGGTGGGGGAAAGCCGATTGGTGCGGGGGAGCACCTGGATCGGACGGAGACTTCTCTTACACGAGGCTCCATAGATAGGGATTCCCTAGAAGTTATTCAGATAGGGAACGTGGGAAATAATATATGGGCAAGATCAGATGTGAAACAATCGCATATAAAAAAATCCAACGCGTCTGTGAAAGGCGGACATATAAATAGTGGTAGTTTTTTAAAGTGCAGACATATAAATAGTGGTAGTTTTTTAAAGTGCTTTTACACAAATGCTAGGAGTCTGTCTAATAAGATGGGTGAACTGGAGTACCTCATATCAAAGGAGGAAGTTGACATAATAGGCATCACAGAAACATGGTGGAATGAGGACAATCAGTGGGACACTATCATACTGGGATATAAATTATATCGGAAAGACAGAAGAGGTCGTGCGGGTGGCGGAGTGGTACTATACGTGAAGGATAATATAGAATCAAATGAAGCAAAAATCCTAAAGGAATCAAAATGTTCCATAGAATCATTATGGATAACAATTCATTCCTCTAATATGAATATGGCATTAGGAATATATTACCGACCACCTAACCAGGACAGTGATAGTGATGCTGAAATGTTAAGGGAGATTAGAGAGGCTATCAAAATAAAAAAAACACAGTAATAATAGGAGATTTCAATTATCCCCATATTGATTGGGTACGTGTCACCTCAGGACGGGATTCAGAGATTAAATTTCTTGATGCCTTAAATGACTGCTTCTTGGAGCAGCTAGTACAGGAACCCACAAGGGGAGAGTCAATTCTTGATCTAGTCCTGACTGGAACGCAGGATCTGGTCTAAGAGGTAACTGTTACTGGACCGCTTGGAAATAGTGACCATAATATAATAACGTTTAATATTCCTGTGTTGGGAAGAACACCGCAGCGGTCAAACACTCCGGCACTTAATTTCAAAAAGGGGAATTACACTAAAATGAGGAAGCTAGTTAAACAGAAACTAAAAGGTAGAGTAACTAAACTAAAATCCCTGGAAGCTGCATGGAAACTGTTTAAAGACACCATACTAGCAGCCCAACTTAAATGTATACCCTAAATAAAAAGACACAGTAAGAGACCTAACAAAGAACCACCATGGCTTAACAGCCATGTTAAAAAGGCAGTGAGAAAGAAAAGGGCACCTTTTAAAAAGTGGAAGTCAAATCCTAGTGAGGAAAATAGAAAGGAACACAAACACTCCCAAATTAAGTGTCACAATGTAGTAAGAAAAGCCAAAAAAAGATTTTGAGGAACAGCTAGCCAAAAATTCAAAAAATGATAGTAAAATGTTTTTAAAAAACATTAGAAGCAGGAAGCCCGCTAAAAAAGCAGTGGGGCCCTTGGACGATAAAGATATAAAAGGAGCGATCAAGGAAGACAGTGCCATTGCGGAGCAATTAAATGATTTCTTTGCTTCAGTCTTCACGGCTGAGGATGTTACAGAGGTTCCTAAATCTCAGCCAGCCTTTTTAGGTGACAAATCTGAGGAACTCTCCCAGATTGAAGTGACATTAGAGGAGGTTTTGGAGTTAACTGATAAGCTGAATAGTAACAAGTCTCCAGGACCAGACGGTATTCACCCAAGGGTTCTGAAAGAACTCAAATGTGAAATTGCGGAGTTATTAACAGTGGTTTGTAACCTATCCTTTAAATCCGCTTCGGTACCCAATGACTGGAAGACGGCCAATATAACGCCAATATTTAAAAAAGGCTCTAGAGGAGACCCTGGCAATTATAGACCGATAAGTCTAACATCAGTACCAGGCAAATTAGTAGAAACAATAGTAAATAATCAAATTGCAAGGCATGTAGAAGAGCACGAATTGTTGGGCAAAAGTCAGCATGGTTTCTGCAGAGGGAAGTCATGTCTAACTAATCTATTAGAATTCTTTGAAGGGGTTAATAAACATGCGGACAAGGGGCACCCAGTGGACATAATATACCTAGATTTCCAGAAAGCCTTTGACACGGTCCCACACCAAAGGCTTTTATGTAAATTAGGCGGTCAGGGGATAGGAGGAAAGATCCTTTCATGGATCGGGAATTGGTTAAAAGACAGAAAACAAAGGGTTGGAATAAATGGTAAATTTTCACAATGGAGGGGGGTAACTAGTGGTGTTCCCCAGGGGTCAGTCCTGGGACCGATCCTGTTCAACTTGTTCATCAATGATCTAGAAAATGAGGTAAGCAGTGAGGTGGCAAAGTTTGCAGATGACATCAAGTTGTTCAGGACAGTCAAAACCAAAAGGGATTGTGAAGAACTACAAAAAGATCTCAGCAAACTGAGTGATTGGGCAGCAAAATGGCAAATGAAATTTAATGTGGGTAAGTGTAAGGTAATGCATGTTGGAAAAAATAACCCAAATTACACGTACTACATGATGGGGTCAAATTTAGCTACGACAGATCAGGAAAGGGATCTTGGAGTTATAGTGAATAGTTCTCTGAAGACATCCACGCACTGTGCAGCGGCAGTTAGTAAAGCAAATAGGATGTTAGGAATTATTAAAAAAGGGGTAGATAATAAGACAAAAGATATCATACTTCCCCTATATAAAACTATGGTACGCCCACATCTTGAGTACTGCGTGCAGATGTGGTCTCCTCACCTCAAAAAAGATATATTGGCATTAGAAAAGGTTCAGAAAAGGGCGACTAAGATGATTAGGGGTTTGGAACGGGTCCCATATGGGGAGAGGCTAGAGAGACTGGGACTTTTCAGTCTGGAAAAGAGGCGATTGAGGGGCGATATGATAGAGGTATATAAAATCATGAATGGTGTGGAGAAAGTGAATATAGAAAAATTATTTACCTTTTCCCATAATACAAGAACTAGGGGACACCAAATGAAATTGATGGGTAGTAGGTTCAAAACTAATAAAAGGAAATTTTTCTTCACACAGTGCACAATCAACCTGTGGAACTCCTTGCCGGAGGAGGCTGTGAAGGCCAGGACACTATTAGGGTTTAAAAAAGAGCTCGATCAATATTTGCAGGTTAGGTCCATAAATGGCTATTAGCCAGGGGTGAAGTATGGTGCCCTAGCCTTCAGTACAAGGGCAGGAGATGGATGGCAGGAGATAAATCACTTGATCATTGTCTTCTGTTCTCCTTCTCTGGGGCACCTGGCACTGGCCACGGTTGGCAGACAGGATACTGGGCTGGATGGACCTTTGGTCTGACCCAGTATGGCCATTCTTATGTTCACAGAAAGACCTCTGGCTTTGCCCACAAGAATGGCCAGACAGGGTCGGACCAAAGGTCCATCTAGCCCAGTGTCCAGTCTGCAGACAGAGAGCAGCGTCTGCCGCTTTGGAGGGAATGACTAGAACAGGCAATCGCCACAGGAGCCATCCTGTTGCCCAGTCCCAGCTTCCGAGCAGAAAAGGGCGAGATGAACCTCCAGGGTGGGCGCAACCGGTCTGCTCCCACCGGCTCCGACGCTCCAATCCAGTGTCCCAGAACAGCCAGTCAGACCCCAGTGGAGCTCCAAGGGGAGGATCACTGGGTCCTAGATACCACCTCTCTCTTCTGGCGGGGGACAGGCTCAGAGATGAGAGGACACCTCCGAGCAGGCTGGCACTGGGCACACTCCTTTGGGGGCTTTGCTCCATCTTTGTGCCATGGCTGGCAAGGGGCAGGTCAGTCCAGGAATAGGTTAGAACAGCCTGAGCACAGCCCTGAGTTGTACCCCCGGCACCCCACCTGCTGTAGCCTCCAGGACTGGAGGAAGAGTGCGGTGTGAGCTCAAAAGCTCAACTTTCCACCTGCCGGAGCTGCCCCAGTAAGAGATTCTCTCCTCTCCAACAGCATCCAAGGGCATTTTGGCAGCAGAGAACTGCTAGGGATTAGGGGCCATCCCTGCAGATGCTCCCCACCCCACAGAACGCCCCCTGGGCCAAGGGAGTCGGGGGGAGGGTATTCAGAGCAGGGGAGGGGGCTGGAAGCTGGCTCCACCCCCTACTGGGTGTGGGAGGTGAAGTGAATAACTTGGGAAAACAAAGGACTTTGAAACTTTGAAGCCCAGAAGGGACAAGGAACAATGAAACAGAAACTCAAACAGCAAAACTGGCAGCCACCACACCCCTCTCTGTGCCCTGCGATTTGACCTGCTTCTCACACAAACCACACCACCAGGGCATTCAGTGGGAAGCCGCCTCTCAGCACACACTCAGCATGCCCACAGCTACTCACAAGCACACTACAAATCAGCCCTACACAGCCCCACCCAGGCCGCCTGAATTCCGGCCTCTGCAAAGTGCCCAGGTGGTAAAATACACACACCTCCTGGCAGGGAAAGAGCCCAGCATTATCTGCATGCCAGAGAGCCACACACCCATGTCACGCGACCAACAAGCGCCTCCACCAGGTAAACCTAGTCAGCCAAAAAAGGTGGGCGACCGTAGGAGCTGACAAGCAAACCAACCTCTTACGGTCTACAAACAGAAAGGTACGGGACACTGGGATATCTGCATGCTGTCCCTTACTGGCACTGGGCAGCTCAGTAACAGAGTCAAAAATGAAGGTCTCATCCCATTGTATGCTACCAAACTCAAAACAGCTGGACCAGCAAACAAGCACAGGTGACTCTCTACAGCTCAGGACTGACTTCTGGGAGAACCGAAGAGGAGCCCACAAGATGCAACAGCTCTGTGCACCACATGCTGCCAGGAATAAATGCTATTGGCTTTACTCTGCTTGTCAGCTCCTAGGGGTGGGGTCTGTCCCTCTGTTCTGTTTTGTCGGGCAGCAGGGGCTCCTTGACCATGAGGAGGCTCTGAGGTGCTACGGAACACACCCAATTAGGAATCACGTTTTCGCTAAGGTGAGGCTCAAACGGGCAGATCCCCCAGGAGAGCGGGGGGAAGGAGAGGGCTGTTTTCAGGCTGTCCAAGTGGAACAGTGGGGCCAGTGGCCAAGCAGAATCGCTCTATTTGGGAACAAGTGTGCGCAGCTCCAGCACTGGAGAAAGCTCTGTGCGAGCTCAGAAGTTCCACCAGCAGGAGCTGGCCCAGTAGGAGATTCCCTCCTCTCCTGGTGTCTCCAACAGCTTCAGGAGCATTCAGGCAGCAGCAAACCACCTTCTTGTTGACAGAACCAACGAAATGTTGGGCTGGAAGAAACTTCGGCAGGCACCGGGTCAGCCCACCAAATCCAACCCAAGTGAGCCTAGGGCACCATGGACAGGCGTCTGTCCAGCCCGTCCGCACAGTCCTCCAGTGACAGGAACCCCGAGAACTTGAGAGTTTTTCCTAGTATCTAGCTTTGATCTACCTGGCTGCAGATTAAGTCCATCACTTCTTTCCCTACCTTCAGCGGACATGGAGAATAACTGACCGTCATCCTCTAACAGATGCAAAGACTGAGCAGGTCCCTCCTCAGCCATCTGTTCTCAAGCTGTGGGAGGTAGGCAAACTGCACACGGTATTTCTTAAGGTGAGGGGGGGGCCGCAAACAACTTTCTCTGCCCCCACCCCCTCACACATACACACTTTGTCTATTGACCTATGTGGTGGCAAAGCCAAGTCACAAACAGACTGAAGAGGAGTTTCTGTTGTGCTCCCCAACAGCTCTGAGGTTGCAACTGTGCCGGGCAAAGAAATCCGTTTTGAAGGTGAGGGTCAAACCAGCCCTGTCATGCGACGCTGAAGACAGTCCCCCCATTCACACCAGCAGGAGGGAGGGCTCAAAGCCATTCTGGGGAAAGCAGAAAGAGCTTAATGGCCGTTATCAAAACGGCCTCACTTGTCCTAGTGCAAAAAGCTCCCAAGAATCCCCAGACTGTGTCACACCCTGCACCAAAACCCAGCATCAGGCAAGAGCTGATCAGTGCAAAGATTGTTCCAGACTTCGGCATACCTTTAATACGAGGTCCCCCTCCTGCAGCGAGCTGTCCTGGGCAGCCAAGCCTGTCTCTGTTATGTGTTTGATAAAGATCTGGCTTCCCAGCTTCAAGCCGTATTCTGCACGCCAGGAAAGACAGAGAGAAACTCAGGGTTGGGGAACGGAGCCCACACTTCTCCCCGAAACTGGCTCCAGAGACTTGCCCTCCCCTGTGCCCACAGTACCCACTGTGGCCCCCTCCCAGCACCAGCTGTAGCATTAGCTAGGTCAACCTCCAGTCACTCAGGCCTGGTGCGCACGCGCGCACACCCCCCCCGCCCCCCCCGCAACCATGGACCTGCCTCATTGTCTAAACAGACTTAGTTAACGTAGTGCAATGTGACCATAGACCCAGCGTGCGCAGAAGGGACAATATTCCTTCCTAGTCCACCTCCCCAGGCATCCCCTCTTGGGCAAAGCAGTGAAGACATCAGCCAGTGGGACGCAGCCTCCCAGGTCTTTAATTTCTGAGCCCTCAGAGTCCCTCTGTTCTGTCCCTCCTGCACGCCTGGCCGTTGCTGCCATGAGAAAGGATGGCTCACGCACTGGGGAAGCTGCTTCTTACCTTCACGCCCGTTCTGCTTCACCAGAACCGAGCTGATGGGTTTCATTGGTACCTCCTGGCGCGGGAGCCTCTTGAACCCAGAAACGAGCGTGAGCCCATTCGCGTCTTCCTCATGGCCATACCCATTGGTGGAGTGCTGTCGATGGTAGCTCGGCCATTCAGAGCGACTCTCTGGGCTGTGTCTCCTAGAGCTGCCATCTTGGCTCCGCCTTTTGCCTCTGGAGGTTTGCTTTCGATGTTCACTCTTATCCCGATAGTGTCCAGAGCTCCTCTCACTAGAGGAGTCCCCGTCGTAGCCTCTGTTGTAATCCACATCATCCTGAGGCTGGTTCTGGCTATAACTCTCATACCCGTAGCCTTTCCCTGTGCTCCGGGGCAATGACTCATCTCCCTGGTACCCATATTCCTCATCTGAATCGTATCGGCCGGTGCTGGGGGCGTGCAAGGGGTCACCAGAGAGTGACCGGCTGTTTCTGGTTACAGGAAGCTGAATTTTCTTGGGTCTTTTCACCGTCTGCAGGTGGGAAGGAAGAACTGGCTGACAAACGACGTGTGCTCTGCTAGATGCAAACAGCCCTCCCTGAAGAGCCCCACTGCTGACCTCCAATCACCTCCTGGCCTGTCATTAGCTTCATTTACAGACCGAGAAACCACAGCAGAGAGACAGGACAGTATTTGCCAAGGCCCCATTGTGACTCAGGGACAGAAGAGCCCTGTTTCCATACTAGGAAGTTGTAGCCCTTTACCTGCACTGGCCCAGGTAAGCTGGGAAATGCCCCACAGGAGAATAACAAGAAGTCCGGTGGCACCTCATCTGTGGCATCTGATGAAGTGGGTCTTTGCCCACAAAAGCTTATGCTCCAAAATATCTGTTAGTCTATAAGGTGCCACCGGACTTCTTGTTGTTCTCGAAGCTACAGACTAACACGGCTCCTCTCCGATACTTGTCATCACACGAGAATGTGGTTCTGCTGCTGTAAATGTGTTTGGTACCTGGGCAGCAATTTGACAGAGAGGAGAAGAACTGTGCCAGGAATGGCTGTAACGGCGCACCCAGCAGGGTTCAGTCTTTCAGTGGTCACGCCCCTCGCCACAACAGTTACCCAGATAAAACAAGTGAAGACCAGTCCCCCGTGTCCTGGCTCGCCGTCCCTGCCTAGGCGCGTGCGTTGGAGGGGACTGCACCAGCGGATGGGACCCAGACTCTTTCATTGGTCAACAGGTACAGAGAAGATGGGGGTGGGTGTAGGAGGAGTCACATTCTCTCAGATTAAACATGGAGAGGACAGGACACGTCAAGGGTCGCTTGGCCTGGTCTGGTCTTTGAAGAGGAAGCAGCTAGACGGACACGTGGCCAGTCCCATTAATGCCAGGACGTATCACTGGCCTCCTGACACAGTGAATTGCCTGCCTTCAGCCTCTCCTGCAATGCCCCGACTCTCCTTTGCGCCTTCCTCCCTGCTGGCTCACGCCTTTGGAACAGTCTCTTGAAACAGGTGCGTCTAGACCCACCCACAGGGCTGGGCGACCTCAAACTGCTCTCTTTGTTCTATGCTGGGCTGCTCCCGGCCGAGAAGGGCCTTCAGCGTGAGGTCTCCTTAAGGCCGAGTGTGATGCCTTCACAGCAATACAGCTCCACAATAGCACTAAAGCTCCCAGATCCAATTGCCTACTTGTTCCCGTCCAGCAGGGCAAGATCTACAAGGGCTTATTGTGGGCTCCCCACTCTGCCAACACGGGCCCGAGACAGAAGCAAGCACAGGACTCAGTGCCAGTAATTTCTGGTTAGAAGCTAAAATGTTACTCGGTTAGTTTGGAGGACAGCCTCTATCTGGGGTAATTTGGTCCAGGGTTCCCAGCTCCATACTACAAGTTCTGGGCCAGGCCCTGGATGGGCATATCCATGTTTAGATCTGATTAGATGCCATAGACGTTTAGGGAGGTTTGAAAATCCAACTCTAAACAAAAGCATTGGATGCAGTTAACCACTGGTGCTGGAACACATCACCCAGCACGTTTGCGGTGGACTTCGAGCTGCCATTGCTGGTAGTTATTCCCAGAGTTTTCCTCTTTCACACTTAATGCCTGTGAGGCGTTAGTGCCCCACAGGATGTGAAAAGGCTGGTCTGTCCCTGCAGGTAACTTGCCAGGTTAAAAGGGACCAAGGCGCATCAATGTAAACAAGCCTGGAAGAGCATTTCCCATGGTACTTTGCATTGCAGTGACTGCTTCACTGAGCAGCTCTGTGAATCGCTGGAGAACTCATTTGTTTCTCTGGACACACCGGGCCCTGTGTGATGGCACGGCAGAGCTGGGGGCTCGTGAGTGGAGCGAACCTGTGCAGACGCTGCAGAGCAGTGGTGGCAGCTGCAGACGAGTTGCGTTAACTCGAGCGTTTGCCTGCATGGATGCTAACAGGCCAGAGAAGTGGAGTTGGGTGCATCCCCACCGTTGAGTAAAGGGCAGAGCATGGGGACGGGCCCCAAGACCAGGACACAACACATGTTCTCACTGGCGTGGCAGCCGGTTCCCCGAGGGCTGCGTTTAACCCGAGAATGGACGACGGGAGCCTCCAGGCAGAGAACTGCCCCCCCATCCAGGCTTAATGCTGAGCCCTCCTTCCCTCTCCTCCTCCCCGAGCCCCCAGGCAGGATGCTTACGATGTTGGCTGACTTGCCACAGGTTTTGAGTGTCTGGATGGCAAAGGAGGAGGACACGTTCTCCATAGAAAGGCCATTCACCATCACGATGTGATCCCTCGTCCTGCAAAGGAAAGAACTGGGGCAGGCCAATCCCTTGCTAGGGCAAAGGACCATCCTGGGCCAAGACTGGGGAGAGCACTGCAAGGCTGAGGTGTGGCTTGGAGCAGCCCCTCATCCTAGCCAGATGCTCTTTCAGTGACAGACTAACCCACCCTTGACTTCTGTTCATTTGCAGACCCCTATGGCAGGTCTCACCCCAGAGGGCAGGATACCCACCCAGGTCCAAAGCCCCCAAGTCCTCCAATCTGTTCCCCCACTGGATCCTCTTTCCCCAGCTCCACCCCTAGCCTGGGAAGGCAGATCTCCTCAGGGAGCTTGCGTTTTGGGGCCCTTTCCCGAAGCTGCTCACTCTCCCCTTCCTCCCACGCCAGTGACTCCAGCAGACCTCCTCCCAACCCCCAGAAAGCATGTTCTGAGCATCTGACTGGACCCAGGACCTCCCAGGTTCCAATGGACTTGCTCTGAGACCTTCAGCCAGTCAGACCATTCCGTGCCTCAGTTTCCCCATCTGAAAAACAAAGTTGCTTCCTCTCCTGAGTAGGGGGCCCAGATTCAAGATACCCCAGAAAACGGGGAAGCTTGGATCCTCTCTCTGCTCACAACACTTTCAGTCCCATTAGCCACTCACTGCAGCCTGCCATCCGCTGGCCCACCGGGCACTACATCCGAGATAAGAACAGCAGTGTCCCCAGCCACGCCGCTGGGACGGTCCCGGCCTCCTGAGATGGCGATGCCAAAGCCTCGTCGAGGGTCCTGGTGCAACAGATACACCCAAGGTCAGGCTGTGCACAGATGGATCCAGGCCACCTCCTCCCACGTCACTGCCACGAACGGGCTCACAGAGCAGGGTCCGGCTGGCACAGCACAAGGACAGCCAGGCTTCTGGGGGACTACCTGGCCAGGCACCACTAGGGTCATCCCACAGCTGGCACAGTGGAGAGAGCCCATGTGAATCAAGTGGACACATGAAGCCCCAGCTGCGGGAGGGAGGCTTATGCGGCCAGGCTGGCCTTAGCAGAGCTCCGCTGGGAAGCAGCTCATGCTGCTAGGAGTCCAGGCACTCCAGAAGGGAGAGGACCCCTTTCATTGCAGCTGGGCTGAACCCCAGTGTCACCACCCTTGCTTAGACCCCCAGGCCTGCCCTCCCGGATGGAGCTGGCGCAGCGCACGAGGGACAGGGACAGCTCACCTTAATCAACATCACAGTGTGCTGCTCCCAGATGATCATCTCCTCCATGGCGGGAACCTGGGAGAAAGAGGGACAGTCGATGGACAAAGTCAGGTAGTTGCCCCAGTCTCCAGAGAAGGAGTGGGGCAGGGTTGGCCAGTTAGCTCCTGTCACCCCTCTACCAACCCTGTCACTTCTCCAGACCCCCGGAGAGCTGGACGTGCTGAAACTCACTGTCAGCTGCAAAGGAACAAGCTGCCTCTCTCCTCAGGCACTAACTGGCCATAGCTCAGGCTCCCAGATCCTCCTCCCGCCTAAACCCAGCCTCTAAATGAGACTCTCTTCTCCAGCTGCAGGGGAAGCGTCTCCCATTAAGGTGTGTCCAGACTGCTGGGGCTAAGTGCTCCACAGAGGGCAATTCTCAGCAGGCCCAGGCCAACCGCAGGCTCATCCGAATGCAACAGAGCCAAGGAGGCAGCGTGTATACCGGTCACAGCAAGGGACTGAGGGCTAGTTGACTGGATCACTTTATTTACCCCTGCCTCAGTTTCCCCCAACTAAAACTGGGATCAGACCATCTACCTCAAAAAACAGATGAGGGAGATTTATTGACTTTTTCCAGGCATTTCAGGAAAAAGCCTCTTCGTTAATTTCTGAAACCCAACAGCCCAACACTTCTATTTCAAAGGGCCCAGTTAGTCTGCGTTGCCTCTCCAGAGCCAGGAGCTGCTCCAGACAGTCAGCTACACTGCACAAAGGTCTGTGATTTTAAACACACGTATTCAACTGCAGAAGGATCGAGTTTATCTGCGAGTCAGCCAACGTGCAAGACCCTTTGACAAGTTCCTGTAGGATGTTTGCTTCTCAAAAGGCAACAAGGTATAACAGGCACAAATCCAGCTCTTCACAGAATCCCAGGGCTGGACGGGACCTCGGGAGTCATCAGGTCCAGCCCCCTGCACAAAGCAGGACCGACCCCAGCTGAGTCATCCCAGCCAGGACCTTGTCATGCTGAGACTTAAAAACCTCTGGGGATGGAGATTCCACCACCTCTCTAGGCAACACATTCCAGGGCTTCACCACCCTCCTGGGGAAAGAGTTTTTCCTATTATCCAACCTACACCTCTTGCTCTGTCACTTCAGACCATTCTGTAACTTCAGCTTTTGCCATTCACTGAGCTCAACATTACTGTCACCAGTTCCCAGCTGGGAAGTAGAGATGCAGCTCAGAGATGTAGCTAATCTCTGACCACATGGAACAGAACTCAGCCCCTGTTGGCCAGTGCTCTGGTCCCATGCGGAGGTCAGTGATCCAGGAACAGGTAGGAGCAGATGCCTGCCTGGTTGCTTAACAATTCACATGGGCGCTTGGGAATTCAGATGTGTCACTCCGACGAGGTCAGGCGAGAGAACACCGTGGGTGCCCCTCCCCACTATCCCTTCTCACTCCTCTCCTTCATGTTTATCCAGAGGCTCTTAAACACTCCAGCCAGGAAGCTGAGCCTCTGGAGGAGGCAGATGGGGCTGGCTTGGTGAGGAGACCAGGGCACATTCTATGCACCTCCATGGCCTGCCCTCCTGGGAGCTGGAGAGCTCAGCCCTTGGCTGGAACATGGACAGGAGCTTCTTCTGAGTCATTCAGCTGCCAACGCTGAAGGAGACGCCCAAGCATCCCACAAGTGCCCCAGTTAGGACCCAGGTCACGTGGACACGGCAGCATCAGAGCCTGATGCAGATCAGTTAGGAAGCTAGTGACTCATCCCATCAGCCTGTCATCTCCTGGGGTTCAAGGGCTCGGTCTGCTACGCACATCCACATGGAAGCAGAGGGACTTTTAGCCAAAATGAAATGCCGGCCAACGGGGTTAGGAATTCTGTGTTTGCAGCTATCCTAATCCAAGGAGTTTTGAAACACTGCATGTGATTAATGCCACCATGGAGGTTACCACAGACCTCCTACTTGGTCTGCCCCAGGGGCCAGCCTGCACCAGACATAGACTGCTAGGTTACACGTGGGCCCCTGATTTTAAAGTACTGTTCATATGGGTGCAGCAGATCATACTGGAGTTCGGTCTACCAAAAGGACAACCACATACAGTAAGCCCGGGTACACCATGAGATAACAGATACTCCACCATCTAACAACACACAGCAAGCACGTCTACAGCAGTCCAAGAATTCCACCACCTGCTGACAGAGGGGGAACTGAGACGCAGATCACAGACACAACTGACCCCAGAGCACATGGAGTGATGGGGCAGGAAGAGAACTCAGATCCTCCCCTGCTCCCCGGTGCAGTGGGAGACCCCGTGATCCAAGAAAGGGAAAAGCAGAAGCCCACGTGTTCTCAGCCGGGTTTCAAGCACAGAACAGACTGTGGATTCGGAAGGAGCAGGCCAAGGCCATTAGACAGCTGCTGTCTCCAACCTGCAGGAAGTAAACACCGCGCAGTTCCGACTTCGATGGTCCTGCATACAACGAAGCAGGAAAGGATCTGCCATCAATCGAGTAACCCAGACGGAACCCCTCCGAGGGGGCGCTCACTGCACGTCGGGGGGAGAGGGGGATTCGTTGGGAGAGTGGTGTGGCAAATGCTCCTCCACATTGTGCCAGGCTCCAGCCGCCACGATTTTGAGCATTAACAGCCGCTCCCAGAAAGGGGTGAAGTCTAGAGACCCCGATCCTCCTCAGGAGTAGGCACCACACTCCCAGCACCTTTGTCCCTTCCTGAGACTCAGCCTCCAGCACCAACACATCACCGCGGACTGGTGATGTTGCAGGGATCACCAAGGCCCTGCCCATCCCAGCTACAGCTGCCCACCCTCCAGGATTGGCCTGGAGTCTCTAGGAATGAATCCTGAATTAAAAATTGTGTCACATGATGTACCCAGGAAGACACCCAACCAAACCCGGCAGCCCCAGGACTGCACCAGTGTAATTACACCAACACCGAACCCGAGTAAGAATGGCGGTTCAGGCCCCAGAGTCCTTATCAGTGTTGAGAAAACCACCCACAAACAACCCCCCAAGCCAAGCAGCTCAGCTGGGCTGAACAGTCCCAGAGCTGCAAGTATCCGCCTCTTGGCAGGGAGTGGAATTCCACAAGCCCAGCAGAGGAATCCGGAGCAGGAAAGGCATCCAGATGTGCAACAAAAGAGCAGCCAGACTGTGTCATAAACAAAAAGGGCAGGAAGACACAGAGACTCCAAGGGCTGGAGAGAGGCTTTCAAACCCGCAAGCTGCAGAGACTGATCAAGCCAGTAACTCCCAGACCTGGATCATCTTGTTTCCTTCAGTTGAGCTAGTAACAGTCCACCTTGAGCAGAGAGAGTTGCTCTGTTGCAAGGTATAGTTGGAGGAGGGAGCAGGCTGCACACTTCAGATCCATAGTGAAAATACCCCCAATGTTTGAGGGAGTTCTGAATCAGGCCCCTCTCCAGCCAAACCTTCCACCTGCAGAGGAAATTACGCATCAGCTGCAATCCTTAGGCTCAGCAGAGAACATTCCCCCAGCACATGGATTCCTCAGAACAGCTGGTGTATCAAAGCAGTTTGCACAGTATGACAAGAAAGCAAAATGCATCATTATCCAAATCTGGTATGCCTGGAAAAATCAAGGTTTGCAGGATGCAAGCCGAGCAGCAATAGGCGAGTGTAACCCTGTGCAGTGTGTCGGCATCATGCACAAGCCCTGCACTGGTCAAGTCCACGGTCTTGCCACTGCCCTTACTGGAAGCTGGAGAGGCTGTTAGCACACTCCCCCAGAACCATCCTGATGTTTGCATCCCCTTTCTCTCTAGGTTGCTGGTTCAGAGCTGAGCCAGGCAGAGAGTAAGCAAAAGCAGCTGCCATTGGCTGCGGGAGGCCACACAGGAAATGAGTTTGAGAGGCCTCAATGCAATTCCTCAAGGAGCACAGAGCACATCCCAGAACCCACCCCACCAGGTGCTAGGCTTTCACACTGCCTGGGTGCCCAGGGCTGAGCAGGCAGCGAGGCTGACTCCACCGCTGGAGGGGCTGCTCTAGGGCAGGGCCGTGCACAGGGCTAGGGGCAGTGCGAGAGGGGGCACCTGCCCAATCTCTGCCTGGATCATACCAGTTCCATGCCCCAAATGCAGCCAGAGTGGGTCCTTCCCCAGCCGGACTTTCCCCCGCAGTCAGTGCACCCCGGAAGGGCCCAAGAGCAGAGATGTGACTCCTGCAGCAGGCAGCCAGACAGCAGTGCAGGGCTGTGCTCGGGGCAGGCAGGTACCCTCGCGCTCGCGCTCCCGCCCCCGCCCTTGGATAAGACTGTTTTCCTAGCCTGGAGTGACTGTCCTTTGAACAGGCTGTTGGGTAACTGGAGCAAGATAAACCCTGATTCTCCTCTCAGATCATTTTCCTGCCCCACAATGGCTGTCACCACACACAGCACCCGTAAAAGCTACTGGCCCAGGCATTGCCTCCTCGCACACCCACAGGCCCAGGCATTCCCTCCTCGCACACCCATAGCCCAGGCTTTCCCTTCTTACACACCCACAGGCCCAGGCATTCCCTCCTTGCACACTCCCCAGCTGGGGAAAGAAACTCACCTGAAATCTCACAGCCATGTTCCACAAAGCCCCAGGCTGCTGGCTATGCCCATGGACAGGGATGGCTCGGGGACGGAAAGCTCAGCAAGGGAGACAAGCTCCGTGGAGCAGGTGTGCAGCAGTCAGAGAGGCTATGGTCAGCTGCAAGGTTCAGGCAGTTTAAAAATCAGCTCTTCCTTCTCCCAGAGACAGGGCTTTACACCTGCTGCTCCGCCTTCTCCCTTGCATGCCGGCCCCTCCTCCTGCTGACACAGCCAGGTGCGGAACACACCTACCCAAGGGAGCAGGCTGACTTGCGCTCAGGTACTCTGTGTCCCAGCCAGGCTACTACCCAAGGCTCCAGGCCAGAGTTTACAGGCAGCTGGCTCAGGGGAACAGAGCTGGCTAAAGAGCTGCAGGAAGTTAGGCACATGCCAGCAACCCAGGCACAGGTCCTGCTTGTAAGCCTGATTTCACCTGGAGCTCTGCTGCCTCGGGCAGGGAGTCTCTGTGCTCCAGGGAGGAAGAATGGAGCAGAGGGTTTTTGCCACCACTTTACTGATGCACCCACAAGAGAATGGGATGACCCAGTCACTATAAACACGGATTTGCAGGAGGTGAGATCTAATGGCTCCAGCAGAGAACTTGGCTCTAGGACTCCTGGGTTTCACAAAAGTGGTAAAGCCGAGGGCCAGAGGGTGTTTGCTCAGAGACAGCTGCGTCTGGGCTCCCCTGTTGCAGCTGGCTTGACTCCAGCTAACACCCTCTCTCTGTCTCTCTCTCTCTCGTCGGTCACTCGATAACGAGTACGACGTCTTCATGTCAGACTCACAAATACGAGGGTGTTGATGGCTGATTGGTCCGGTTCTGGAGCCACAGGTCTTTCACCGAAGGGGCAGGTGTTGGTAGCTGTTGGAGGAGCGCAGGGCAGTTTTTGCTGCTCTTTCCTTCTTCTCCGCCTCTCCTCGTCTGCACTGCAGTGGGACCTCTCTAATTGCGCCACCCCTCACAGATTGCTGCTCTCCACTGGGGACGGTCTTGAGCAAGGTTCCGCCAAGTGTCGACACCGACACTGCACTTTTCCATGTGCACCTTCAGCCCGTCCTTATATCACTTCTGCGGGCCCCCAATGCTCCTCCATCCTGCCTGCAACTTGGAGAGCAGAATCTAACCTGGGAGGCGCTGATCAGCCATCCAACCCACGTGACCCGTACAACGAATTTGTTGATGAATGATAATGAATGCAATAAAGGATCCCAAAGTGACTCCTTTGAGGTCAAAACAGGAGTCAAACAGGGCTGTGCCATTGCCTTAGCACTGTTTTGCATCACAGGGTTGCAAACAGCCCCTAGAGTGAAAAGGAAGCTAGGCCACGGGGTAGTTTGATGGTTAGAGCATTGGCCCTTGCAAAGCCAGGGTTGCGAGCTCAGCCCTGAAGAGGGACTTTCAAGGGCCTAGGGCAGGTTAGAGTTAAAAAAAATCTGGGAGGGATTGTGCTAGGTCCTGCTGTGAATGCAGGGACTGGCCTCCAAGACCTGTCATGGTCCCTTCCGGCTCTGTGAGATATGTTTGTTCCTTTCTAAGCTGGTTTTTACATCACACTCATCACCAGGGGATCTGGTCTCCTTCCAGTCATATCTGTCGGGTGTTTGTTCTCAGCTCCTCTCCCCAGGGCAGAAGGGTGCACTTACGAGTATTTTGTTGTGGATTCTCACACACACACACACACACATGAACGTTCGGGTTAGAAAAGGTGAGATCCAAGAAATGTGCCTAGATCTTGGTACAGAAAGTGGTGAGGTTTGTGATGGGCATTAACTCCAGGGGAACTTGACTGCAGTAGTCTTGGACTAGCCCCGAGCAAGGGTGTGTCTACACAGCAATGTAAGCTCAGGGCAGTTGGACTGGATTCAGCCGACGTGGGTCAGGGAACTCAGGCTTGCAGGTCTACACTGCGTTTTAGTTCTAGGTGGGCAAACCAAGCGCTCTGGCATCCCCCTGTTGGTGCATGGGCTGGAAGCAAAGAAACCATATCCAAAGTGCCCAGCAAGCCCACCAGTATGGACACTCTAGCCCTGGAACCCGGTGCATTGGTGGGAACTCTACTGCCCACCTGTTTCCTAACTGGGCTGGTGCTGATGATGGGACTCGGTGCCCATGAAGAGCATTAGTACCTGAATCACCTGACTGTGTTGCCATAGAAGTACTGCAGCTTGAGAAGGGTGGTTACTGAACTGCCATCTAATCTGAGAACTGGGCTCTGGTGGCAGGAAAATGCCTGTGCACCTGTTCTGAGGAGAATTAAGCCCTCGGTGCCAGGCCTGCTGAACTATTATAATGAAGCGTGCGCAGGGTTTTGTAACCTGGGCTGTCTTCTGAAGGGGTTGTGGTTGGCTGGGTTGTTACTTTGGTCTGTTTTGAAGTTTGACACAAAATGCAGGTTTCAGAGGAAAACCACCTCCCCTCCCCTGACCTGGCTATTGCCAGCTGCAGAACAGTGAAGGATGGGCTTGGGGTGCAGTGTGCTGCAGCACCCCGGAGACCCCTTATCCCAGCTCCCGCTCCTGGGAGGCTACGGGAAATTGCTGAGGCTGGCTCCCACTCACCCCCTAACAGCACCCGACACTGCAGGCTCCCTGTACATCCAGCCACCCATGAGAGGGAAGTGGGGGCCGGAAATAAGGGTCAGAGGATGAGGCAGGGATCAAGTACAGCAGCATGTCCTGAGGAAGGATGACCCCAACCTTGAGAGCCGCCTCGCACTACAGCTTTGCTCCCTGCCTTGGCCAAGCTCCATGCTGCAGCAAGAAGGAGCAGGAATTGCTGCTTGTGCGGCAAAAGGTGCAGGAAGGGGGAGCATGCTTCTAGGCCGCAACGGCATTTATAGGAGCTGTGCCGGCTGCCTGCCTGGGGCTCTGCTTCTCTGATGCTGGGAACGCTGGCAGTACATCTAGGGAACCTCTGGGACCCGAGTCAAGCCAAGGCTGCAGCTTAACCCTACGGCCCAATTTAACGCAGGCTTCGGCCTCTGGCCCTGCAGGGTCCTGGGCACGCATGGGTATGGCTTGAGGCCAGACTCATGCTGTTGTGTAGAGTCATCTGAAGAAAACTCCATCTCCTAGATGTGACCAACCCCTGTTTGTCTTGCACCCTATTTCTGGAGGAGTCAGAGCCAAATGCTTTAGAGGATGGTCTAAGAAACTCCTGTCCTGGGGAACCTCATCCCTACCCCTCACGGGAGGGATTATGGGTCTTGCATCTGTATTCATCGGTCCCTAAGTCATCCTTGGGCCAGGACTACCAGGAAGCATCTTGCCTAAGTGAGTAACCAGGCAAGGAAACCAGCTGATGCTAGCTAGAGGAGGGCCCCAAAGCTCCCAATCCGGGGAACATCCAGTGCCCCTGGTTGGTTGAGGAGCTCAGCGTAAACCAGGAAGTAGCAGAGAATGTTGTCTGATGAATCCTGGGCTGGCCGCTCCTCTACCCCTCCTGCTGGCCCAGCTCCTGAGCCCTCCATTCCTGCCTGCTCTGGGTTCCAGTCTTCCAGCTGCATCCAGCCCCTACTCCTACACTTTACCCAAAGCCATCTCCAGCTCTGACCCCAACACTGTCTGTTGTTCTGACACTTGGCTCCAACCACTAAACCTGACTCCTGACCAGTAGGCCTAGCTACCATATCTTGGGCACTGCACCTCATCAGTTAGAGGCTGGAGGTCTACATCCCATACATAGTTTTTTTTATCCTAACTCTTAAGTTTTCTTATTATCTGGTTTAACGTGTCTAAGCCTCTCACTGAATCCTGCTCAGCTTGGCTGAGGATTGTGGCAAGGAGTCCCACAGGAGTGGGAAGAGGGGTTTTTGCCAAGTACTGGTTTAGGTAAGGAGGCCTATGAGACAGAAGGCAGAAAACAGACCCACGGAGAGCAGGCACATGAAAGCAGGCCCGAAGAAAGTCAAGCTGGATCCTGTAAGCACAATGCGACTGCAGGAGAAGTTTAGGGAGCTTTGGAGTTAGTTAAAGTGGCTTCAGGCAGTTAACCAAGAAACTGCCTTTGCTTCCTCCTGCAGCTGGAGTACCAGGACTTTGTATGTTTCTTTTCAATGAACAAGACTGCATTAAAGAAGATACCAGACAATCACCAAATTCCTTGCTGTCAAGGCCAGAAGGGACCAGAAACCTGCTGCTCAGCTGTAGAACACAGGCCACAGAACTGCTCCAAAACAGCCAATCTTGATTTAAAAGTTCTCAGTGATGAACTCTCCATCCCAATCCTTGGAAAATTCTTCCAAGGGTTAATTATCCTTAGTGTTAAATTCTGGTCACAGATGGATCATCTCAAGGGTCCCACACTTGGCTTAGTCACTGAAGTCAGAAAGGGATAACGGTCTTTAAGGAGCCTTGGGAAAGATTTCGCCTTCTACTAGACCCACAAATACAGCCACTTGCAGGGCTTCTGTGGTACCTAGCAGTTCAAAGATAGCTATTACACCACAGTAATATTAGCAGGAACGCTAAACATTTATACAGTGCTCTTCAGAAACTGCACCTATACAGGAAAAGGATATACATAGGAGGCTTGGATAGCAACATGATAGGCACTGTTGGAATAACCAAAATGCAACCAGCTCTTAGGTGGAAAAAGGCAGCTGTTTTGCAACACAGAAGAATATTGCAAAGCAAGAAGTGAAATAGCTTGCTGTACTACGCACAACGGCTATGATAAGAGAACATCACAGTCACAAAGACAAGTGCTCAGATGTTCAGAAGTGTCAGAGACTAGGGTTGCTGCTACACTACCATTCTCCCGTCAGAGGTGCCATGGTAACGAGGCAACTTGAAGCAGGCAAATGAGGTGCTGATGTGCATATTCAGCACTCCGTTAGCATAATGGCAGCCATGCAAACAGACTTTGAATGGCAGATTGACAGTGAAGATGGAGGCAGCTTTGAAATAAGTGCCCCATGTCGACATTCCCTTATTCCAGTCTAGTTCTGTGGGAATAAGGGAACATCGATATGGGGCGCTTATTTCGGAGCTGCCCCCATCTTCACTGTCAATCCGCAATTCAAAGTCTGTTCACATAGCCTATTATGCTAATGAGGCACTGAACATGCACATTAGTGCCTCATTATCCTGCTTCAAATTGCCTCATTACCATGGCACCTCCAACGGGAGAATGGAAGTGTAGCAGCAGCCTAGGTTAAATTGTCGCCGGTGTTTGTGGAAATGTAGGACTGGAAGGGTCCTCAAAAGGCCACCAAGTCCAGTCCCCTGCACCCAAGCAGGCCCACGAAACCGAGACAACTCTGGGTGGGTGTTTGTTCGATCTTTTCTTAAAAGCCGCCTGTCACAGAGATTCCACAACCTCCCTTGGAAGCCTGTTTTGGTATTTAGCTATCAGGATAGTTATTTCCTAATATCGAGCCTGGATCTCCCTGGCTGCAGATTAAGTCCATTACTTCTTGTCTTACCTTCAGTGGCCATGGAGAACAATTGATCACCACCCTCTCTCTAAGAGCCCTGAACGTATCCAAATGCTGCTATCAGCTCCTCCAGCTCCACAGTCTTCTGATCTCAAAACCAAACATGCCCAGTTTTCTAACTTTCCTCCCATGTCAGGTTTTCTAAACCTTTTCTCCTTTGTTGCTGCTCTCCTCTGGACTCCCTCCAGTTTGTCCCCATCTTTCCTAACATAAGGTGCCCAGACTCACCGGTACCAACTAGAGCGGGACAATTACCCCTCGTCTCTTACCTAGGACATTCCTGTTTATACACCTGTCAGGGGGTGAGTCCCCCCTTTCCAAGGCAGCATATGCTTGTGACCAGAGTCCATACAGCAAGGTCCCTTCATGCAGGGCAGTATGACCTAGTGGCCAGAGGTCGTACAACAAGGCCTTTTCTCGCAGGGCAGTGCAGCCTAACAGGCAGAATTAATGCCGCGAGGACCCTCTGACAGGGCAGTTTGCGATGGGGTCCTGGGTGCTCCCTGCTCTACCAGGCCCCAGCCCAGGGCCCCACCAGTGGTGGGGTGGCCCACCTGACTTTGTGGGGACTCCAACCACAACACACCAAGTTACTTGGCTGCATTCCTGTCCCTGGGCTGCTTCCCACCAGCCGTCCTCTGCAGCGACCCTCTCCGGCTTATGGGTTTCCCCTGTTGTCCCTGACACACTAGCCTTTGTGGTGTGGTCTGCAGGAGGTTCCCCAGTGGGAGCTCCACAGACACCTCCTTCCCCAGCGGCAACCAGCTGCGATGGATGAACTCCACAGGCCTTTATAGCAGGCCTGGAGCTGGAGCATGGCCAGCCAGACCATAAGGGTGAGGCCTCCTTGGCCAGGTGATCCAGATTAGCCTGCTCTGACTCAGCACGGGATTGATACACCCTGTCACACATCCTCCCCCGTAAGAGGGTATCCGGAAGATGTCCCACTGATTCATCCTTGCCTATGAAAAACAGTCTGCATTGGCATGTGCCTTACCTGGTCTGCGCACCATGCTTAAATCATATAGCTGCAAGGAGAGGTAACACCTCATAATCTGCAGGTTGGTCTCTGTCATTTCTCTCAGCCACTTGGGTGAGAGTGTGGTCCATGACCAGCTGGAAGTGGTTCCCTAAGAGGTAATACCTTAAGGCATCAACAGCCCATTTCACAGCTAACACCTCCTTTTCTATGGTGGCTTCCCACTGGTCTGGAGGAAGGTGCAGGACTAAGTGTTCCTCTCCTTCCCTATCCCAGGACAATACCGTTCCCAAGCCTGCCTCAGTGGCATCCATCTGTACTATAAACAGCCTTGCAAAATCTAGATGGTGTTGAACTGGCGTCTGTATCAGTCAGTCTTCCCGCGCTTGGCAAAGCCCCTCACATTCCACCAACCGTCTGACCTGCCGTGATTGGACATTTTTAGTCAAGTCAGTCAGAGGGCCAGGGAGCATTTTGAGGTCAGGTACAAAGCAGCGATAATAGCCCGCCAACCCTAAGAACAGACACACTTGTCTTTTTTGTTGTGGAGGCCAAGTAGTCTCTCTGGGCTTGTACTTTATCCACTGGGGCCGGAGGGTCCCTCCACCAACTGTATGCCCAAGGTATGTCTCCCCACATGGCACTTGCTGGAGTTTGTCATGAGCCCAGCTTCCTTAAATGCTCCTAGGATGGCTTCTAGGTGCTGGTGATGTTCTGACCAAGGTTGGCTATGCACCACAATGTCATCTATAAAGCAGCTGCATACTGGTGATGGGGTTGAAGGAGCTGGTCCTTAAGGTGTTGGAAGGTTGCAATAGCCCCATGCTGGCCAAAGGGTTTGAGGACAAACTGGTACAGAGTGGGAAAAGCTGCTTCCCCGAGCGGAGAGGGAAACGCAGTCTTCTCCTTCAACACTGGTGTCAGTGGGATCTGCTAATACCCCTTAGTTAAATCCAGGGTGGAAACATCCCGTGTGTCTCCTTGTCTCTCAGGTAGTTCATCCACCCTTGGCATGAGGTAGGTGTCAAAACGTAACATCAAATTCATCTTGCAAAAGTCAATGCAAAAACAGATAGCCCCAGCCAGTTTTGGCACTAACACCATGGGACTTCTCCACACACTGGGGGATTCCTCTATTACCCCTATTTCCAGCATGGTCTGGAGCTCTTTCTGCACCATTTCCCAACTTCGTGGACAGTGGCTGTTGGTGGTCATATACCTCCTGGCCTGGTAGGTTAGCTATGTGACAACTCACTAGCCTGGCCTTGCCTGGGTGGGAAGATAACACAGAGCAGAAGGCCTTGGCTAGCCAACGCAGCTCTTCCAGTTGCCCCACCTCTAGTTCTGTCCCCTCTAGTTCTGTCTGTAGGGTGGTGGACATCAGTGCCTCCAAGCTGAGGGCCAGCGGGCCCAATTCTAGCTCTGGTGGGTAGGGGTTGCTGAGGAGGGCCTTCCATGCTTTTAAAAGGTTCACGTGATAGGTCTGAAGTTCCTTCCTTCTACCTGTTGACCGTATCTCATAATCCATCAGCCCCACACATCGCAACACCTCAAACAAACTTTGACTCATCCAAAGGTAACAAAAGGAGGACACGACCTGCAGGCGTAAACACGCATAGGCGGCTCCCTGGTTGTAGTACTGGGATTCCATCTGCTGGGTTTGTAACAAGTTCATCCAGGCAAACTCCCATAGTCTCTGGAGTCGCTCTTGCAACCGTAGAATATAAGAGGCAGTCCCCTAGAGTTCGGTTTCTTTCAACAGGTCACGCACTCCTCACGGCTGCCTCCCATAAAATAGCTTAAACGGTAAGAAACCAGTAGGTGCTTGAGGGACCTCTTGGACTGCAACCAGCAGGCCTGGAAGCAGCTTGTCACATTGTTGGGGGTCATCCTCCACAAGTTTTCTGAGCATTGACTTGAGGATTTGGTTAAACCTCTCAACCGATCCATCTCTCTGCGGGTGGTAAACTTTATAGCCCTGAAGACCACTGTGTAACAGGAGACACAGCTCTGCCATTAAGACACTATTTTCCTGATCTATCAGGACCTCCTTAGAGATCCCCACCCGTGAGATTTTTAAAAGCTCAGCCACTATCGTCGGGGCGGTTGTACTCCCTAAGAGGGCTGCCTCAGGGTATCTGGTTGTACAGTCTACTATCACTAAAATGTATTGGTATCGAGTGCTGGTCTTCTCTACTGGCCCCACCAGGTTGAGTCCAATCCTCTTTGAAAGAGACCCCTACCACTGACAGAGCTGTCCGGAGGCCTTCAGCACCCTTTTGGGTGCAATACGTTGGCACTCAGGGCAGGAGTCACAAAAGTCTCTTATTTCATGATGAATTCCAGACCAGAAGAACCAATGCACCACCCACTGCCAGGTCCCTTCCTGGCCTCTACACCCAGCCCGTAGAATGGCGTGGGCCAGCTTCAGCAGGTCCCTCCGGTATCTCTTCAGGACCAGTAGCTGCCACAACTCTTCTTGGCTCCAGGGTCCCTTGACCATATGGTAAAGGCAGTCTTCCTGCACCTTGGACTGGAGTCCCTGGGGTATCCACCCTCCTGAATCCCTGGTGGACTCCAGTCCCACCACCTGCTCCCAGGCCCAACTCAGTGACAGATCTTCCTGCTGCTCCTTCAAAAAGTTGTCCCTCTCTGCTTTTCCAACTAGTTGTCCCTTGACTCATTCGCCACCCCGGTCTCTAATGTCAGCTGGGAGGCTGTGCCTGGGACAGAGGGTGGGTCTTTCTCCACATCTGTTACCATCTCTGGGGCTTCACACTCATTCTTGGGCAGGTCCCCCCTTTTCTCTCGTGGCTCTCACTAGCTCCAGTCCGGTACAATCCAATGGAAACTCAGCTAATCGCATCCTTGCTTCATGGGGAGACCAGTGGGGGATCGTCTCAACATACTCCTTTTGTCATCTCCGGGGGCTGGTTGAATCCTTTGAGCCCTGAGGTCTCTCGTGGCCAGGGTCCCCCCGTGCCTTACGGTCAGGGTCATAGCAGCCTTCCACCTTCTGCGCTGGTCTTTCTGGGTCTTCCACTGCCAGATAGACCTCCATCAGAGAGACAGCCTCTGCGAGTGACTTTGGGTAGTGATGCTTCACCCAGGTCTGGCCCCTGCCGGGGTGGTGGGGGGTGGTATGGAGTTACTGCTCCTGGACCACAGCCTCAGACACCTGGGTCCCAGTCAGCTTCTCAGGTTTGAGCTACCTCCAGCAATACGCCTTCAGTTTCTGGCTACCACCTTTGGTCTAGCCCCCCCGGGGGGTACTGCTCCCACTGGAATAGCTGCTGAAACGTCTTGGGGTTATACCAGTCTGGTCCAATATAGCCTCTTTAACCTTCCAGTAGTCTAGGGCCTCTTAGGGCTGTTTGAGCTGGACCTGTCAAAAAAGGGGTGACTGGCCACTGTGGCCACCCTCTCAGAGGTAACCAAGAAGACTCCCAGATTGTCCTCCTGGACAAGGCAAATGGGGGCCCTGGGAAGGCCTCCCCCCAGTCCTTCCCTCCAGCAGGGTAGCAGCAGGAGCCAGTTCAGATCACCGCAGGGTTGCCAGGTGCTGCCATAGTTGCTCCTGCCACCTCTGTTGTTGGGCAGCTGTTCACCACAACAGCTGCTTTTCACGCTGCCGAGTGCCTTGCAGCTGCTGGTGGGCCACTAACTGCTGGAGCAGCTGGGTCTGCTGTTGCTGCTGGGCTGCCTGCTTCAGCTAATTCTCCGGCAGCCACTCAACAAGTCACCCTTCCTCCCTACTTACATGGGCGCTCTTCTCAGTCCGATCCCCGTCCCTTTACATCAAGGGAGAGATCGAGCTGCCCACGTTCTCCACCAGGTATCAGAGGGTGGTTTGCTCTGAGTCCCGTTTTCCAAGGCAGTGTAAGCTTGCGTCCAGAATCCATACAACAAGGCCCCTCTTGCAAGGCAGATCCCCTGGGTTAGGGGTTGGGAAGGTGAGCCTGTGCCCTTTCTGCTCCACCGGGCCCCAGCCCAGGGCTCTACCAGTGGGGGGGTGGCCCACCTGATTTGGTGGGGACTCCCTCTGCAACACACAAAGTTACCAGGGTGTGCTCCCCTCCCTGGGCTGCTTCCGACCTGCCTTCCCAGCCGTCCTCTGCAGTGACTCTCTCTGGCTCATGGGTTTCACTGGTCGTCCCTGGCAGACTAGCTGCTGTGGTGTGGTCTGCAGGCAGTTCCCTGGCTGGAGCCCCACAGGCACCTCTTTCCCCAGAGGTAGCCAGCCCCGACTGACTAGCTCCACAAGCCTTTATACCAGCCTTGCAGCTGCAGCACAGCCAGCAAGGCCATAGGGGTGAGGCCTCCTTTGCCAGGTGAGCCAGATTAGCCTGCTCTGACTCAGGGCAGGGTTGATACACCCTGTCACATCACCCCAAAGTGATAGAACACGGTTATCCCTTCTGTTACTCTTGCCCTTTGAGGTATGTGTTGCACATGCCCAGAATGTGCTATAACCCCATACACAGTCCTGGGAACTTATTCCCTCAGTGGTCCCTGCCAGGGTGGCTTAAACACCCTCTGATATCCCATATAACCATGAACCAGTATAACTAAAATCATCCCAGATAAGACTTTGACAAGCCAGGACTTAAAAACCTCTAGGGATAGAGATTCCACCACCTCTCTAGATTACACATTCCAGTGCTTCACCACCTCCTGGTGAAACAGTATTTCCTAATGTCTGAGCTACACATCCCACTCTGTAACTTGAGACCATTGCTACTTGTTTTGCCATCAATCACCACAGAGAAGAGCTTTTCTCAATCCGCTTTAGAGCCCCCTTTCAGGAAGTTGAAGGCTGCTATCAAATCATTCCTCACTCTTCTCTTCTGCAAACTAAATAAGCCCAAATCCCTCAGCCTCTCCACATAGGTCATGTGCTTCAGCCCCCTAATCGTTTTCATTGCTTTCTGCTGGACCCACTCCAATGCATCCACATCCTTTATAAACTAGGGTGCCCAGAACCACATACAATATACCAGATATGGCCTCACCAGTGCCAAATAGGGGGGAATAAGTTCTCTAGATCTGCTGGAAATGCTTCTCCTAATGCACCCCAATATGCAATTAGCCTTCTTGGCTACAAGGGCACACTGCTGATTCATATCCATCCTCTCATCCACTATAATCCCCACGTCCTTTTCTGCTGCACGGCTACTCAATCAGTCGGTCCCCAGCCTGTAACAAGGCTTGGGATTCTTCCATCCCAAGTGCAGGACTTGGCACTTGTCCTTGTTGAACCTCATCGGATTACTTTTCGCCCAATCCTCCAATTTATCTAGGTCACTCTGGCCCCTATCCCTACCCTCCAATGTTTGTTGACTACTCTCGATCACTTTCTCCTGTTCCAAGTGCTCCATAATGGATTCCTTGAGGATTCCCTTCATGATTTTCCTGGGGACTGAGGTGAGGCTGACCGGTCTATAGTTCCCTGGATTGTCCTTTCTTTTTTTAAAAATGGGCACTACATTTTCCTTTTTCCAGTCATTCAGGACCTCTCCTGATCGCACAAGTTTTGAAAGATAACAGCCAAGGCTCTGCAATGACATTTGCCAGTTTCTTCAGTACCCTTGGGTGGTTAAATCCAGACCCATGGATTTGTGTATGTCTAGCTTTTCTAAACAGCCCTTAACCTATTCTTTCCCCACTGAGGGCAGCCCACCTCCTTCCCATAGTGCATTGCCTAATGCAGTAGTCTGGGAGCTGACCTTGTCTGTGAAGACAGAGGCAAACAAAGTATCGAGTACTTCAGCCTTTCCCACATCATGGCACCAGTTTACCTCCCTCATCCAGTTATGGCTTCACAGCCTCCCTGATCACCCTCTTACTGCTAACAAGTCTGTAAAAACCTGTCTTGTTACCCTTCACATTCCTTGCCAGCTGCAGTTCTAGTTGTGTGCTTTCGCCTTCCTGATTACTCCCCTGCATTCTCCAAGAATATATTTATACTCCTCCTGAGTCGTCTGTCCAAGTTTCCACTTCTTATATGCATCCTTTCTGAGTTTAAGTTCGTGCAGGATTTCCCTTGTAAGCCAAGCTGGTTGCCCACCATATTTGCTTTTCTTGCTGCCCATCAGGATGGTTTTGTTCCTGTGCCTTCAATAAGACTTCTTTAAAATACTGCCAGTTCTCCTGAACACCTTTCCCCTTCATATTAGCTTCACAGTTTTCTGTGAGAGTCGAAGTCTGCTCTTCTGAGATCAATGATGTCATAATGGGACCTGAATGTGGGGACTCAAGACAAGATTGCTGCTCTAAAAATACCTTGGTTAGGGACTTGCTCAAGAAATCTGCTGCAGCCGCTTGCAAGCTCATCAAAAGTGCACTTTCTTTGCTCTGCAGGGAAATGGAACCCAGATCATAATACACATACTTACAGGCGATTGTCCACTGTGAAATTGTTGGCAAAGAGACTGGGAGACCTTCATCCTGACAGTGATGGCCATGAGTAGCTGGGCTCACAAATGGAACTGCTCAGTCCTGTCTAAGTAGAACTCCAAACCCCTTCTAACACTTATGCTGTGGAGGCTTTGCTCATCTCTGCTGATGTGTGATTTGCGTAAAGAGTAAGTGCATAGACTGGTTAATAGAAAATGTAGATGCTGCTTTGCAGAGAAATCTTGGATGTGGGATAACAGATTGCTCCTCTACTCTCTGGTTTGCTCACCTTGGTAATTTTTTTTCTGATTTGTCAACCTTGATTACTACTTTTAGTTCTCTGTGCCTTAAATATTGAGTCTGTTCTGGTGTGGCTATGGTCTGAAGAAGTGGGTCTGTCCCACAAAAGCTCACCTAATAAATTATTTCATTAGTCTTTAAAGTGCTACTTTACTGCTTTTTTGTTTTGAAAGGATAAGGAGGTTAAACCATCAGAGCATGTCGCATGGCTACCCTTTGGAATGAAGCCAGGCTTACCAAAATGCCACTTCAAGTGATAGGTGTAGGAAAGAGCATATTGCTAAAAGCTCAGAGACCCGCTTTGAGACATCTAAGTTCATGTCCAAGGGAGGAATCAGTTTCTTTGTTTGGTGGTATCACTTTCACTGGTCCAGGAGCATCCCTGGTCCACTCCAGTGAGTGCCGGTTTTAGGTGCAACCTGTGTACATACATCTTTTAGGCCTCCAGAGTAGTCTAAGATGTGAATACTAAATACCTTTCTGCTGTTTGATACATCCTCATTTGCTACTCCTCTCCAGCAGGAGTTGGGGCATTTATTTAAAAAAGTTGAGTACTTCATCAGATGCAGACTTCGGAAGCCATTAAAACTTCATCAGAGGCTGTAACATCTCCTATGCCACCATTAAAAAGAAATGGAGAGAACATAAAACTGATACGCTCAAGAATGAAATTAAGGCCTTGGACAAAAACTGTACTTCTGCCCTCTCTGGAGAGAAATTCAGAACCCTCATCCATCTATGAGATGTAATCAACAAACAATCTGTCCCAATAGGCTGTTTTCAAAACTTCTGGGAATTTGGCGAGCTGTTGGCACATAGACATAAGGAAAAAGCAGACAGAAATAAGAGTGCTAATATCAAACAGTGACAGCAAATTATACACAGCACAGCCAAATATCGAAACAATTTCAGCAGTTGTATGTAGCTGATGAGCAAAGATCTCTGACACCTAGTCTGTGTCTACATTACACAGCTTTTAGCAACACAGCCATGTCACTAAAAGTCGGGCAGTGTAGTTGATGTATGTTGGTTCTCTTCCTTACAAAATATTTCCACCTCTAATAAACAGCATTTGCATTGTCAGCTGATGTTCACACTAATACTTTCTGTTGCAAAACTTTTGTGTTTCAGGTGGAGGGACAGCACCTCTGAACAACAAACATTGTTCAATTGCCAGTGTAGACACAGCCTCAGAAGGAACTCTTAGGTGCTTCTCTAGAAAACAGAGAACTGACTCAGGCTGTGTCTACGCTTGCATTCCTCTTTTGAAACAGGTACGCAAATGAGGGAAATTGAAAATGCAAATTAGGCGCAGATTTACATATCTGTCACCTCATTTGCATATTATCCTTTAGAAAGAAAGCAGTGTAGACGACTCTGTCGAAAGTAAACCCCATCCTCAAAAGAACCCTTCTTCCTTTTTTTTTTAGGAAGTCCTTGAACTACATTGTAATTTCAGGCCAATGCATCTTATCAATTGTGTTGCTAAAATTTTAGCTAAGGCTCTTGCTGTATGAGAAAACTTTGTCCAATCCCATGTTGTTCACATAAATTAGGTAGGTTTATGTGGTTTGGCTAATCTGCATCAATTGACTGATATTGTTGCTTCAAGAGATTCTAAAACCCCTCAGCTGTCATTTCTCTACACCCTGGCAAGGTCTTTGACTGCATACCCTGGGACTATCTTTTTCCCACGTTAGCAGAATTTGGATTTGGTGACCCATGTAGTACTTGAATTAATCTTTTAAACTTAACCCAGCTTCCAGAGAAGTATCCAAATGGTATTATTTCCACCCCATTTCCACTACAGAGTGGCATGAGGCACAGCTGCCCCCTTCCTCCTTTGCCATGTGATTTAGCTTGAAAACCTTTACTCACTGCCATCCGAGCTAATCAGCATATTCATGGCACCAAGGGGGGGGCAAACACAGCACAAAATTAGTCTCTTGTATTTGTGTCAAAGCCCAAAGTAACCATTCCTAACTTTATAACTCTTATTAAGAAATGTAGATTCCTCAGGATCAACGATCCTGCTACTCTTTTCCATCCATATGCAAATTCTTGCCATCCATTTGTAGAACACATTTTGATGTGCACTGAGGAACGTGCACCCACCAGGAGAAAAACATCAAGCATTGGACGCTGTGCTGATCCGTCGGCCAGCATTTAAATCTCTTCTGCTCAGCCGCACGAGTGCCCAGCTTACAGTGAACGCTGCTCAGGATATAAAAATAATGGGGAGAAATCAAACAGTAACAGAAAGATAGCCATGCTAGTCTATATACTATCAAAATAAAAAAGCAGTCCAGTAGCACTTTAAAGACTAACAAAATAATGTTAGGCATTAACAAAGATGACCACTTGGGTCTTTCAGCAGCCATAATCCCAGAGGAAATACTTAAGAATGCTAATTCCTAAACCCATTCAGGACATTTCTAAAATAAATATGGAGACAATTGTCTCCCTCAATTGTCAGCCACTTGGGCATTAGAGTTTAATCCACCATTTCTTGAATAAAATTAATGTATTGAAAATGAATGTCTTTCCCATAATGTTGTTATTTCTATTCCTCAAATTTATTTTTAGAATCTTCAACAGTACGTTCAGAATGTTCCTTTGGGTTTCAGGTGAGAGCCCTAAACTGACAATGAACAAAAACAAGGCCTGTGGCACCTTATAGACTAACAGATATTTTGGAGCATAAGCTTTTGTGGGCAAAGACCTGCTTTATCAGATGCATGAGTGGGGGGTTCCAGAGGAGGGGCTCATGAAAAGGAGGGAGTCCCAGTCAAGGGGAGTGCCAAAGCTGACAAGGTCAGTTCAGTCACGGAGGATGTGGCCCATTATCAGCAGTTAATGTGGAGTTGTGAACATCAAGGCTACGTCAACACGTGCCCCAAACTTCGAAATGGCCATGCAAATGGCCATTTCGAAGTTTACTAATGAAGCGCTGAAATGCATATTCAGCGCTTCATTAGCATGCGGGCGGCAGCAGTGCTTCGAAATTGACGCGCCTTGCCGCCGCGCGACGCGTCCAGACGGGGCTCCTTTTCGAAAGGGCCCCGCCTATTTCGAAGTCCCCTTATTCCCATGAGCTCATGGGAATAAGGGGACTTCGAAGTAGGTGGCTTCCTTTCGAAAAAGAGCCCCGTCTGGACGCACCGCGCGGCGGCAAAGTGCGTCAATTTCGAAGCACTGCGGCCGCCCGCATGCTAATGAAGCGCTGCATATGCATTTCAGCGCTTCATTAGTAAACTTCGAAATGGCCATTTGCATGGCCATTTCGAAGTTTGGGGCACGTGTAGACACGGCCCAAGAGAGGAGAAACCAGGTCAGTTCAGTCAGGGAGGATGTGGCCCATTATCAGTTGCTAAAGTGGAGGTGTTTTTGAAGATACAGACTAACTGGGCTACCCCTCTGATACCTAACAATGAACAAATTATGGCTCTCCCCGTGTCTGGGAGGATTTCATTTTCCCAACTTGGAAAATCTTCATTTCTCCTTTTTGTTAAGTCTGGCATCTGTGTGGCTGTTAGATATGATCCCACAGACCCGACCCTGGGTTCAGACTGAGCAAGAAGAGGTATACCCTCTCCTCCAGCAAAACAAAGCAGCAGAAATGTAGCACTTTAAAGACTAACAAAATGACTTATTCGGTGATGAGCTTTTATGGGATAGACCCACTTCATCATCTCCTCCATGTCAAGCAAAACAAAAAGCAGTCAAGTAGCACTTTAAAGACTAGCAAAGTAGTTTATTAGGTGAGCTTTCGTGGGACAGACCCACTTCTTCAGACCATATCCAGACCAGAACAGACTCAATATTTAAGACACAGAGAACCAAAAACAGTAAGCAAGGAGGACAAATCAGAAAAAGATAATCAAGGTGAGCAAATCAGAGAGTGGAGGGGTGGGGGAGAAGATCAAGAATTAGATTGAGTGAAGTATGCAGACGAGCCCCTATAGTGACTCAGAAAGTTCACATCACGATTTAAACCATGTGTTAATGTTCCACATTTGAATATACATGTCAGTTTGTCCACTTCCCTTTCTACAAAGGAGCGATAATTTCTTTTCAGTAACACACATACCTTGAGGTCATTGACAGAATGCCCCATTCCATTAAAATGTTGACTAACTGGTTTGTGGATCTGGAGTGTTTTGATGTCTGTTTTGTGCCCATTGACCCTTTGTCTAAGGGAGTTAGAAGTCTGTCCAATATACAAAGCATCTGGGCATTGTTGGCACATGATGGCATATATGTTGTTAGTAGAGGAGCATGAGAAAGTGCCCGTGATTCTGTGAGTAACCTGGTTAGGTCCAGTGATGGTATTTCCAGAGGAGATATGTGGACAAAGCTGGCAGCGCGCTTTGTTGCAGGGAAAGGTTCCAGGACTGGTGTTCCTGGGGTATAGACTGTGGCTGTTAGTAAGGATCCTCATGAGGTTGGGAGGTTGTCTGTAGGAGAGAACAGGCATGTCACCCAGGGCCTTCTGGAGTGTAGCATCCTGATTAAGAATAGGTTGTAGGTCTTTAATAATTCGTTGCAGTGGTCTGAGTTGGGGGCTGTAGGTGATGACCAGTGGTGTTCTGTTCTTGGCTTTTTTGGGCTCATCTTGGAGTAGCTGGTTTCTGGGTATGCATGTCGATTTGTTTTTTTACTTCTTCTGGTGGGTAATTCAGGTTTATAAATATTTGGTAAAGTTCTTGTAGTTTTTGGTCTCTGTCAGTTGGATCAGAGCAAATGCGATTATACCTAAGAGCTTGACTGTAAACAATGGATCTAGTCACGTGTGCAGGATGGAAACTAGAAGGGTGTAGATAAGTATAGCGATCAGTAGGTTTTCGGTACAGTGTGGTACTGATCAGGCCATCCTTGATTAGTACTGTAGCGTCCAGGAAATGTATCTCTTGCATGTTGTAATCGAGGCATAAGTTGATGGTGGGGTGTAGATTGTTAAAGTCTCTGTGGAATTCTTCTAGAGCCTCTGTACCATGGGTCCAAATCATAAAGATGTCATCAATGTATCTTAAGTAGAGGAGTGGTAATAGGGGACGAGAGCTGAGGAATCGTTCCAGGTCAGCCATAAATATATCAGCACATTGTGGGGCCATGCGGGTGCCCATAGCAGTTCCACTAATCTGGAGGTATAAATTGTCCCCAAAACGGAAATGATTGTGTGTGAGAACAAAGTAACAGAGGTCAGACAGCAGATTGGCTGTGGTGGCATCAGGGATGGTATTCCTGATTGCTTGTAATCCGTCTTTATGTGGAATATTAGTGTACAGAGCCTCTACATCCATTGTGGCAAGGATGTAGAACTTTTCCGATGTTTTGTAATTTCCTTAGGAAGTCGGTGGTATCTCGGATATAGGTGGGAGTGTTGGTGGCATAGGGTTTGAGGAGGGAGTCCATGTAACTGGATAGTCCGGTGGTAAGGGTGCCAATATCTGAAATGATAGGGTGTCCAGGGTTTCCAGGTTTGTGGATTTTGGGAAGTAAATAGAATAATCCAGGCTGCGGCTCAGATGGTGTGTCTGAGTTAATGAGGTCACGAGTAGCAGCAGGGAGTTCCTTCAGTAGTTGTTGTAATTTCCTTTGGAATTCCAAAGTGGGATCAGCGGAGAGAGGTCTGTAAAAAGTGGTGTTGGAGAGTTGTCTGGCTGCCTCCTGTTCATAGTCTGATTTATTCAGGATGACAACAGCACCTCCTTTGTCAGCTGGTTTGATTAGTGTAGGATACAGGTGGCTCCAGAGCTCTCACAATAACAAGCTTGATCACACTTGGCTAAAAAGTTCAGCCTACATCTACTTTCTCATGTAGAGGTGGTCCTATGGAGCAATCTGATCCTTAAAATTGGCAAAACTTTGCTGTGGAGGGATTGGATAGCCACAGGAATTAAAACTGTATCACCACTACCCAGCAATGATAAATTCAGACCCTTTGAAGATCTTCAGTAACAATTTGGCATTCCCTGCTCTGGAGCATGAAAATATCTCCAGTTAAAGCATTGACTTACACATGTATTTGGACTGGATGCAGTCAGAGCTCCAGAACATTTATTTTTTTAAGGAAACCTCCTTGATTTTCTCAGCCAATGGTGTCCTCCTTTTATGATTTTCTCTTCCCTAAAACTCTACCAAAGATTTTTAATTTGAGAGTTGCTTGAGACAGAAATGTGGACACTACGTCTGGCCTAATGGAACACAATTTTATCTAACGCTTGAAAAGCAACTAAAGAACTGAGACTGTGGCTTATTCACCAAAAGATATTTATTCTGAATACACTAGTTCCCACATAGGCTAAAGGTAATGGTTCTTATAAATGCTGACCCCTGCTGGAAATATAACTCACTAGGTACTACACTAGCTCATATGTTTTGGGAGTACTTCTGTATCAAGAATTCCTGCTATGAGCTGGATCAAAGGACCAATTTAAAATAGTTTTGGGATGCTAAGTTGGAGCCCTTTCTCTTAAGTTTCATTCTTCTGTATATTTCTGCTATCTGGAAGTTACCCAGTAACAAGGCAGCATGGTTGGTCTTGCAATAATGGTTGATTTCCATTAAATATTAATATCAGGTTCAGTGATACGGCTGGTCTTGTAGCTAACAAACTGGAATTTAGCAGAAAGCATATGCCCCTAAAATTCAAAGCAATCTTGGATGGCTCTTTAAGAGGTCTATGATTAAGATAGACCATGAAGATAGATATCATTTCCCCTCCTTTTGTCCTAACATGCCTTTCTTTTGGATTAGGATGATGCTGGTATTTTAGTATATTGATTGTATTTGGAAGATGAATACAAAATTATAAACAAATCAAACCAATAAGATGGTTCTCATTGCCTGGATTTCCATGCCAGGTTCTGTTGTTTTCCTTGTTGGGCCTGTCTTGTAGCAAGTGGTTTCTGGGTACACGCCTGGCTCTGTCAATCTGTTTCCTCACTTCCTCAGGTGGGTGTTGTAGTTTTAGGAAAGCTTGGTAAAGGTCTAAAGAGGTCCCATCACTTACAGCCACCAGCTAAAACCTTTCCAGAGCATCATCAGTGATCTACCACCCATCCTGGACAATGATCCCTCACTCCCACAGACCATGGGAGGCAGGCCAGTCCTCACTTACAGACAGCCTGCCAACCTGAAACAAATTCTCACCAGGAACTATAGACCACACAACAGTAATTGTAAACCAGGAATCAAACCCTGCAACAAACCTCAGTGCCAACTCTGCCCACATACCTACAGCAGCGACACCATCACAGGACCTAAACACATCAACCACACCAACATCAGGGGCTCATTCACCTGCACATCTACTAATATAATATATGCCATCATGTGCCAGCAATGCCCCACTGCAATTTACATTGGCCAAACTGGACAGTCTCTATGTAAAAGAATAAATGGACACAAATCAGATATCAGGAGCGGTAACATACAAAAACCTGTAGCAGAACACTTAAATCTCCCTGGACACTTAGTAGCAGATTTAAAAGTAGTCATCCCGCAACAAAAAACACTTCAAAAACAAACTCCAAAGAGAAAGTGAAGAGCTGCAATTTATTTGCAAATTTGATACCATCAATCAAGAATTGAACAAGGACTGGGAATGGCTGGCCACCTACATAAGCAGTTTCTCCTCTCTTGTTTTTCACTCTTCCACATCAGCTGCTGGAAGTGGGCCACATCCTCCCTGACTGAATTGACTTTGTCAAGTCCGGCCTTTCTCTTGATTGGTATTCCCTTCTTTCCATGTGCCCGTATATTTAGACCTGCCTCTGGAATCTCCACTACATGCATCTGATGAAGTGGGTCTTTGCGCATGAAATCTTATGCTCCAAAAAATCTGTTAATTTATAAGGTGCAGACACAGACTACCACTACCCCTCTGATACTCTTCAGTAGACCTTTTATGTCCACACTGCAAGATCCCTGCTGTGCAGGCCATCATCTTGCATGTGACCATGGCAGGTCTGCCTAGGAGGAGATGCACAGTGCAGACAAGCACAGTGAAGCAGCCAATTTGGGTACCAATTCATACAGAAGCCTAACACCAAAAGAAAGACCCACACCAGAACATTTGAACTGAAAGCTCTTAGAAGCCCAGCTACGCCGTTCTCCCAGTCACATAAGTAGGAGCCTTCTGAGTGGGGTGGCAACTGCTTGGCAATCCAAGATGTGCAAAAAGGAGAGGGACAACTTCAGCTGCACTCTAGACAGAATCATCTTTCGACAGACTGAGTCACAAAGACAGTATTGCCTAGTGGTTAGATCACAAGCCTGGGGGGCCAGAGATCCTACATTCTAGCTCCCTCTCTCTGCCTGCAACCTTGCATAAGTCAGGCACACAGAGGCAAGGATCTCCCCCCACCCCTTGTAGATGGGGTGGGAAGGTTTTGTAAAGCATTGGCTCGTCGGAGAGAAGAACTATGGAAGCAGACTGTTGGTCCATCCTGAGGGTGTGAACAGCCACTCACATAGCAATGCCAGTGCCCGATGCAGCCCAGCCTTGGCTGTGAAATAAAAAAACCTGCTGTGGTTAAAAACAAAGAGGAAGGTGAAGGTAGGGAGTCAAATCCTGGCAGGCTGGGCCTGTGCATCCCTATCCCAACCCAATGAAGGGCCAAGATTCAACTCCATAGAGAGGCTGCGGTGCTCATTCCTGGCTAGGACTGCAGGCACTCCCCATGCCTCATCGGAGCAGGGCCCTGCGGGGCTGTGGCTTGAGGTGGACTGGGACCAGAAAGAGCACGGTGGGGAGTGGCACAAAGAGTGCTCAGTGACTGAGCCCAGCTGTTTAGACACATGAGGAAGAGGATGCAATCAGCAGACTCATAGCCTAGGTATGAGCTGGCTGCAGTCTTTGACGCAAAGAAAACTCCTCTGCAGGGCAGGACAGTGGGTGTTAAACAGACTAGTTTCACCAGCCTCAGAGAGGCAATCAGAACCATCTAGGATTCTCCACCCCACTGCGTTTCCCAAGCTGAGGAGAATTTCTATAGCCCCAGCTCGCGCCTTTATCTGCTGCCCAGCACAGAGGGTTCTGAGAGGCGCCAAGTGGTTTGTTGTGGGGAAGGGAGGCTCGGGGGGAACATGCATGCAGCCCCTGAGAAAAGGCTCGCTGCTGGTGCTGTACATGGAGGCGTCCACTTGAGGAACTCAGGAGAGGCTACCGCCAAGTTGCTAGTGCGAGTTTACTTCAAAGCACGAGTAGCGCTAATGGCCTGCAGACCGCCTCTGCTAGTGCAGCCTGGGTCTCCCCACGGCTCTGCTCTGCTCAAACCCATCGGCAAAGGATCAGCAGCCCCTCCCCAGCAAGTCCCCTCGGGTCCCCACTTTTGCAGAGGATCCGAGCAAGATCACAGGAGCAGTTTCAAGTTTCTGCAGTTGCACACGTTTGCTTCAACCTGTGGATGGACTTTTGCTCTCCCCTTGGGTCGCTTAACCACTAACCTAGAGCGGTGCATAGGCTCAGGGAGAGAAGACGGGCTAGCAAACCGCCAGGGAAGCTGGTTTGGCGGGTTTCACTGCAGAAACCACTCCCACCCTCCCAGCCTGCTAAATCTGGCAAACACTGACCACAGCCCCGGCCTGCCTGGGTGTTGGAAGAGTGTATGTACAGAGGGTGGTAAGAACCATTAAACCAAACTGTAAATCTTCTCTGTGACGGAAATCAATTCAAGCCAGAGGGTGCAGCAGCCCGCAGAACCTCTGAGCCTGACTCTCCCACTGTTTTCTCTGCTGCCCATGGCACAGAGCTACTAAAGAAGGGAGGAACCAGCACAGACCCAGTCCCACCCTAGGAGCTTGCAAGTGTAAACAAACAATGTGCAGAAACTAGAGGCAGGGAGGGGCTGTCTTAGAGCCTCCCTTAAACCTATTCATTTATGAAGCTTCCCCCCAGGGTTGAAGTTAGGCCTTAACAATTCCCAACGGCTCCCCAGGGACTGATGCAGTTGCAGGACTGGGGCTTTATGCTGGGAGCTCTGCGACAGGGAACTGAGCCTCCGGTTGTATATACAGCACCAAGCACATTGCAAATAAACATTTTTCCTTTCCTACTGCCCACCAGCGATGTGGCTGAGCGGACATGCAAGGACACAGAAGCTTTACATTTAGTTTTTTTCCACAGGGTGTTACATTCAGAGCAGATGCCATCTGTGTACCAGATGGGAACAATGGTGCAATTGGATCCTCTGATTGAGTTTAATTTGCAGCATAGATGTGGCCCCGAGGGTCACAGATCCTGCCACATATGCAGCTTTGGCTCTAACTCACACTTGTGTAAATCCAGAGGAACTCTGAGGTTATTCTCTATACGAAGCTGCTTTCCTTTCTTAAAAACTCGTTTTTCACCAAAGTGCCTTTGTCTGCAGCTCCCCTACTTAGGTCTTCTTCTGGCCCAGTGACATGCTTCAGGGTCATCAACACCCAGACACTGGTTACGTCCAAGCAAATCGTTTTGGGGCTACAGCAAAGAGCTGTTTGCTCAGGCCTGAGATGCCCCAAAGCCCTGGAGTTCAGAACCTGTGAGCTCGCTCAGGCTTTGGTGAAGTCAGCTTAGCACTCCACAGCTCACACTGGAAACAAAAATCCATCACACACCCCCAGCATTTCAACCTGCAGGCTCTGGGCACAGCCCTGCATTAGCATCACTGGCCATATGATTCAGTTCTGACGAGGGGGGCATGGTGAGTTTCCTTTCAAAAACTGCCATTAGGGATGGGTTCCAATTACAAATTCAGTTCTGAGGAGCCAGCACAGACCCAGTCCCACCACAGGAGCTGGCAACCTGGAGCTCAGGTTAGGAGCTGAAGTCGGATGGCTGCACCTATAGAATCAACAGGACAGTTGGAGCATTTCTGCCCCTGCTCCAGGGGAGCATGAAGGACTTGCAGAGCAAAACAGACTAGTTTTACCAGCCTCAGAGAGGCAATCAGAACCATCCAGGATTTGCTGGGGGGGTGTTAAAAGGCACTTCTATTGCCTTTCCTGTCGTCCAGGGGTGCCTGTGGACCAAAAGTGGAAGGAAGAACCATACTTTCGCAACTCCAAAACCCCAGCCTCTCCCTGCACCACAGCCCAGGTAAATCACAGCTACAATTTCCACCACATAAACCACTCACCTTGCTCCTCGACAACAGAGCAATTCCCTGGGACTCAGCCACACATCGGGACGACTCCTCTGTGTTCCTCTACCAGGAAGACAACTCTCCACTCCCCAGGTAGAGCCTGCCTGAAATATGCAGCACAAGCTTTCATTTCAGGGCAGCTTGCTTAACCCTTTGTGGGCCACACGCTGCCAGGCCAGCGGGGAGAATGACAAGGTAACCTTTGGGAAATGGGGCTTGGGCAGCTATGCCGGCTTTTAAACACAGAGGAAGGGAGAGGAGGCCAGAAAAATACTCCTTATACCTGGGGAAACCCTACAAATTAAAGGGGAGGAGAGACTCATCTGATTTGCAAGGGGGGGAGACTGGATTTCAAACATTTATCTCACGCCCCCGGCTGGGACTCCTCCCTCGTCTCCTCCCAAGCCCCGAGGATCTTCTTTGCTACAGCACCCTCAGCACCAGGGAGCAAGAGAGCAGGGAATTCTCTGTCCTGTGCTAGCTAATGGCTAGCTCCAGTCCCCCCTGCTCTTTCACTCTACCTGCCCTGCACGCTCCACACCTCATTTCCCCTACCCTCCTCTATGGCCCCGCTCCCTCCCTTGTCCCCTCATCTTGCTAATCCCGCTGCACCCACCAAGCTCCACCTGAGGCAGCAAACAAAACTGGGGGGCATTAAGTGTCATTTACAACTGTTGCTCTGCTCATCTGTCATTCCCTCCACCCCCTTTCGCTCCTTTGGTTTGGTCTGTTTTGGTTGGGAACTCCCCAGGGCATTGATTCTCTAGTAACAGGGCCCCATCCTCCACTGGTGCTTGGCTGCAGAGGAGCTACCATAGTACAAATAATAAAGAGTAAGAATTGCCCTACTCCACTCTCCCCAGGGCCAGTGCAGAACAACTGGGGCCAGGCTGCTGGTTTTTCTACACTGCATTCCATAGAGCCTACACTGGTGCAGAATTTGGCCCATTTGCCATCCCCCAACAGAGCAAGAGTCCAAGTCCTGTTGTAGGTCTTTTGGGCTGTGCTCAAAGACTCAGGTTATTGAGGAAGGCATAAAAGTCACGTAAGACAACAGACTGATTGTGCAGTGCTGAATGAGAAAAAAACCCCAAGCATTCCTGTAGCACCATAAAGACTAACTATTTTCTTTATTGGGTAATGAGCTTTTGAGGGTAAGACCCATTTCATCAGCGGAGCAAAAATGAGAAAACAGGGCATAAATACACGGTGGGGGAAGAGAGGAAGGGGCTTTGCTCCAGAATCTGATGAAGTGAGTCTCACCTAATAAATAAAATTGTTGGTCTTTAAGGCACTACAGGACTGCCTTTGGTTTGTTTTTTGTTTGTTTTTGTTTTTTGTGAAGCTGGAGACTAACCCAGCTACCCCTCTGAACACGGAGAAGAAATTCTTCCCAAACCTCAGCAGCAATCGGCTTCCTACCATCCTGGCATGTGAGACGGGATTACCTTACAATCATAGCCCGCAGGGCCATCCGTTTCATCACTGCTTACAGGACTGTCCAGCTCTTTTATATAAGGCAGCCTAGTGGTTTGAACACAAGATGAGAAGAGAAATTCTCAGCTCTAACCACATTGGCCACCAAGATTCTCCCTGGGCACTCTGGCAGAAATGTTCCTCTGGAGTCCGGCTTCCTGGACTGTGAAATGGGAACAAGAATATTTGTCTCTTATGGGGAGCTGGTAGGATTCCTTGCTCGGTGTCACGTAGCCCTTTGAGGATGTCATATGAAATGGAAGGCTAAATATTCTCACTCGTTACAGTGTTTGACTCCACATTAAGCAGCCGCAAACTCTTGGGAAGGAGGCTTCCATTCCTGTAAGAACAGTGCTGAACTAACACTGTTATGCAGGTGGTCTTTCGTCATAGGTTGCTATCCGTTGGCTTTTTCTCTTGGACGTGGACCTACCAAACCAGCCCCCTTGGAGCTATAGAAATCTCACTTAGCCTCTAGGTAATATCAGAGGAGTTACTTTTAGATAACCAGATGATTGCCTCGCCAGTGAAAATCTCCTCTCTGTAGATGCAAATAGAACCAAACAGTGGCAGAACCAGTTCAACCCTGCAAAAATCTGGCTCTCCCAACAAGGAATCTTTTGGCAGTCCCTGGGTAACAACTAACCTTCACCTGCCGTCCCAAATTACACAAACACAGCTGAACACTGATCTAATACGTTGTACACTATGCATTGTGATGGGTTGTGTCACAGAGATCCCCTTTAGACTGTCACATGATGTGCTGATCATACCACTGAGCCTGGGGCACTCCACCATCCTATCCTGCTAGGCCAGATGCTTGTCTGCCCCAGCAAAGGCATACAGTTGGGGTAACAGCCCCCCAGCAGAGTAATACGGATACTAATAACTCAGATCTTGGAGGAATCAGCTACAGGGACTTGTCAGCACCCAGCAGCACACTCCAAATAAGACGAAACCCCAGATAAATCCATCTTACTCTGTATAAAAGCTTTACACAGAGAAAGCTTATAAGTTCACTATCTTTATCAATGAAACAGAGAGATGCACAGCTGTCCCCCCTCCCGCCCCAGTAACAATTATTTATGAAGGCCTTGATTATAAACAAAAATGTTTTAAGTACAGAAAGTAGGATTTAAGTTATTGCAAGTGAAAACAGACAGGTGCCAGCTAAGGCTTTTGGAAGGGGTATGTAAATACAGCAGATTGAAAATGCTAATGAGGTGCTGATATGAATGTTCAGCACCTTATTTGCACAATGCCGGCCACTCGTCGCATTGAAAGTGCTGCTTTCGAAAGGCAAACTAGCCGTGTGGAAGGGTTCTTTCAAAAGGAAGCCCCATTTTCGAAAGCACCCTTCTTCCCAATTTGGATAGATTCCAGCGCTAGGTGGTGTGGTCACCTGTCTCTGTAGGTTTAAAAGAAAAACCAAACCATTTACAGGAAGCAAACAACAGAAGAGGGCTGCAGTGAAGGAGCCTAGCTGGGCAAGGTAAACCTACACCAGCTGTTACAATCAAACCATACTCACAGAACTAGAAACAAACCAGAAAGGCTCTAGTTGGAAGGTTGCAATGCCACACAACTTTATTTCCTAGAATCCAGAAATCTATTATAGACTAAGCAAATACAGAATTACAGATAAAGCAGAATTAGATAAAGCAGGCTGCTTCCTAGGGCAAAGAGCAAGGTTGCCAACTGCTGAAAATGTTTTTTTTTAATGGATGGCATAGAAAAAAGTTACGAATAACCAATCTTTCTTATGGACACATTCTTACACAGCTCAAAAGGACAAAAGTTAACAGCATTCCACATGTATGCGTACACAATCCTGTTCCCATTACAGCCACCGCCCTCGTCCAAAGCCATCCCCTCCTCTGGGCCTTCCTCTTACCCTAGGACAGCATGCCCAGGGGTTGCTCCCCCAGCTGCGTTTTGGGACCACCCCCCAGTGACTGCCCCACTGTGACTTATCAGCAGGGAGCCTGTGGGCAGCTGGCAGGCCTGGCCTGCTGTACCTTGTCCCTTGCTCTATCCTCCAACTTCAGAGAGCCCAGCAAGGATATGTGCTGCACACCCACCAACCAAAAGTTGCTGCTGTGCTGATGCCAGTGATGTCAAAGAAGAGTGCAAAGCTGGGGGTGAAGAGTAGCCTCTGCCAGCCACCAGCAGATCAGGGGGAGCCTCCACCAGGAGACTTCCCCTCTCCATCCCTGCCCCAGAAACAATCCATTCCCTTGAGCTGCCCCATGCAGGGAGCTGGCCCTGAGGCTGAGAGGAGGGACCACTCAGCTCCAATGCAAACCTTGGTGGGATTTAACTGATGTCTAAATGTTTTTATGGATTTTACAGATGATCCAGTTTGTGATCTTTTTTATGCACTGTCCATGAGTTTTCTGCCAGTTGACATCCCTGGGGGAGAGGCACAACTCACCCCACCTTGCCCCGGAGTGGCTCTTTTGTAGACTCACTGCTGAGGATCAGAATAGCACCCTTCCCTCAGAGCTCCCTTATATACAAGCACGAGAAAGAAACCCTGAGAATGTAAAGTGACACCTTATTTTAACATGTGTAATGTGTTCCATACACACCAACTAACACATTAAAACCACAACTGTCTTCTTAGTTAACACATTAAAACATACCACAGCAGCAGAAATGTAGCACTTTAAAGACTGACAAAATGATTCATTCGGAAATGACCTTTCGTGGGACAGACCCACTTCTTCAGGTCAATTTCATTTCCAATACAGACAGACATTTATAAGTACAGAGGACCGAGAAAAAAAAAAGCAATAAAAACTGACAAATCAAATAGGATTGAAGGAAGTGGGTGAGAGGTGGGGGGATGTTAATTGTCCTGCCTGACGTAATTATGAGCATCAAAGGAAGAGAAGCAGTCCTTGTAATGCATGAGGTAGATTATGTCTCTGTTCATACCACGTGTTAATGTGTTGAATTTGAATGTGTACTCTAACTCACAAATCTCTTGCTCTAATCTGTTGTTGAATTCTCTGTATTCCAGGATAAAAATTCTCAGGTGAAGGTTCTTTGGTGAAGGTTTTGCCCAGTCTGTCCAATGTACATAGTGGCAGGGCATTGTTGGCACATAATAGCATATATAGTGATGCTGGAAGTGCACAAGAATGTGCCTTTGATCTTGTAACATGGTTAGGTCCAGTGCTGGTATCCCCAGAATAAATATGTGGACAAAGTTGGCAGCAGGGTTTGCTGCAAGGAAAATTTCCAGGATTAGTATTACTGTGGTGTAGCCTGTGATTGCTGGTGAGAATCTTTCTCAGGTTAGGAGGTTTTCTATAGGAAAGGACAGTGCTACATTTCTGCTGCTTTGGTTTGCTGGTGTGGGGACTAATAAGGCTACCTCTCTGCTTCATTAAAACATATTTACTCCCCCTACCCCCAATCACAAAGACCACATTGAGAGAGAATAAAATTGGAGGGAGGGGTAGATCTCTACGCTAGATGGTGCCATTGTAAGGGAAAACGAGATGACTTGCCAGCTGCCTGCAGTGCATTACAGTGAAGCTGGGACTCATGTGAACTAAAAGATGGACATAAGGGGTTGGGGAGGTTAGAACTTTCTCAGCCCAGTATTCTGAAAGGGCAACACTGGAGCCACAGCACTAAGGGAAGTGGTTTGTTACTAGCTCTTTGAAGAGCTTCTTTGAGACGAAGCGTCCTCCACTGCTGATGTTCCATTTGTAACAAGCTCGTTTGGGATTGTCCTTCCTGCTAACAGGCGAGGTGCCTATCAGTTAGATCTGGCAGTCTTATGACTTCCTCATACCTTGAGGACACGTCATGTTGCCACTACAGAAAACAAGCCCTGGTATCAGCATAGCCAGTTGGCTGCCTCCCAGCAAAAAGTATTGTCAAGAGAAAAAGAAGGGAAGATGATGGGAAAGAGACATGCTTTCCAGGGACCCACAGTCCAGGTGTCAGGGTAGGGGCATAGCTGTGCTGACTTCAGTGGAGCTGAGTACACTCACAGCTGGGTTGAGATACACCCAGTATTAGGGAGCTGTAGAGAGATGGAAAAGGCTGTGGCTGGAACAGGACCACAGAGTGCTGATTCATAGTTAAAGGGACCAGAGTCCATTTCAAATCTCACCCACTGCAAACAGTGACTGCAGTTCTGACAGCTCCTTCTCCCTCCCCCTTTACAATCACATCTTCCACTTTCAGGAAATGTATCAGAGAGATAGTCATGTTGGTCTGTATCTTGAAGAACAAGAAATCCCATGGCATATAGACTAACAGGTATTTGATGAAGCGGGTCTTTGCCCACGAAAGCTGATGCTCCAAAATATGTTTTGGTCTATAAGGTGCCACAGGACTTCTTGTTACTTTTAGGAAATGTTTTTCTCCCCCTGGTTGCTGTATGGAAAAGCTCCCCAAAGCAAGAGTGACTGACTCAGGACACGAAGTACCATATATCAGAGGGATAGCTGTGTTAGTCTGTGTCTGCAAAAACAACAAGAAGTCCTGTGGCACCTTATAAGCTAACAGATATTTTGGAGCATAAGCTTTTGTGGGCAGAGATGAATCTGATGAAGCAGGTCCTTGCCCACGAAAACTTATGCTCCAAAATATCCGTTAATCTATAAGGTGCCACAAGACTTCTTGTTGTTGAAAGTACCATCCAATGTACAAAGCACCCACGTGGAAGTGAGTCAAGCCACACAAACCCTGCACGGTCCTACCATGTCAGTGCACTAGAGGCAGTGCTCCTGCACTGGGGACAGGAGTGATGCCCGGTGACATCCTTCCACGTCACATCATTTACAGGGTGGCAGGGAGGGTGGTAGATGCAGGGTCTATTGCAAGGTCAACCCATCCCCTCTGCAGGAAACACCACCACGCGGTGCGGCCCGGCCATGCCCCAGCGCCTGCGTGTGACACCATCCTCCTGGCACCGCGTGCAGTGGGGGTGGCACAGTCATTGTCCGGGGCCTCCGCGCACGCCGCGAGCCCCTAGCAGCGCACGCGGGCGGCAGGAGAACCCCTCCGGCCCGGCCCGGGCCCCGGCCGACGGGCGCTCGCCAGCCAGTCCAAGGCCGCAACACCGCGGCGCCGCCAGGGGACGCTCGGGGACGCGGCCGCGTTCGAGAGGGCGGGGCACAATGAAGCCAGCGCGGCCGCTCCGCCAACGAGCGCCTCTAGCGAGAGGCTAGGCCGTGTTGCCACGGTGACCAGGCAGGCACCGCCCCCATTGCTGTCAGGCGAGAGCCATTCACCCTGCGCTGAGGACACACCGGTGGGAGGGGGCTCGCCCGCCCAACCTCCACCTCTAGCCTCTCTATGGTTCCTGTCCTCCATCAGTGAGCCTCTCCGTCCCTCCCCTATATGGTTTGCTATCTCCTAATCCCGTTCCTTCCGGTTACAAGCGGCCGTCTGGCTACGCTATCAGCGCTCTATCATCCTTTCTGCCCCCCCCGACCCCCGCCGCTGGTGGCCTCATCTCACCCTCCAGAGGCCAATGAATGGCTGTTTCCCGGACCTTGACGCCCCTCTACCTCTGCATCTTGCGGTCTCTATGATCTTCTTCCGCCTATAGCGCCCAAGGGGTGCCTCTAGCCACCGCACTCGCGGCTCTATGGTCCGCGTGGCCCGGACCGCTTCTCAGTTGCCTCAGCGTCGCGGCCGTCGCTGCTGCTGTCGGCCGAAGCCGGGGGAGCGAGCGCGGCGGCGGGGCCGGGGTCGGGGTGGGCCTAGCCTCCCCCCTCTCCGCGGCCATGGAGCTGGAGGTGCCGGACGACGCGGAGAGCGCGGCAGCCGCCGAGGCCGGAGCTGTCACCCCTGAGGCTGGATGGGGCGCACCGGACTCGGCAGGAGGTGAACGGGCTGTGGACCGAGGGGGATGGAGAGGGGCAAAGCCGTCTGCCTGAATGTGCCCCCCCCGGGGGGTCACGGGAATGGAGCTGCCCGCGCTGGGTATCCTCCCCTTGTCACCCCCCCCCGGGGGGTCCTGGGAATGGAGCTGCCCGCGCTGGGTATCCTCCCCTTGTCACCCCCCCGGGGGTCCTGGGAATGGAGCTGCCCGCGCTGGGTATCCTCCCCTTGTCACCCCCCCCGGGGGTCCTGGGAATGGAGCTGCCCGCGCTGGGTATCCTCCCCTTGTCACCCCCCCGGGGGTCCTGGGAATGGAGCTGCCCGCGCTGGGTATCCTCCCCTTGTCACCCCCCCCGGGGGTCCTGGGAATGGAGCTGCCCCCGCTGGGTATCCTCCCCTTGTCACCCCCCCCCCCGGGGGTCCTGGGAATGGAGCTGCCCGCGCTGGGTATCCTCCCCTTGTCACCCCCCCCCCCCGGGGGTCCTGGAAATGGAGCTGCCTGCGCTGAGCGACCTCTCCTTGTCGCGCTCCCCTAACTACCCATCCATTGGGCCTGGCCCCATGAAATGGAAGGGTCGGGGCTGTGTGCTCTCCCCTGCCCTCTCATAGGGGCCCTGAATGGCACTGCCCTGGGCGGCACATCTCCATGCACAGGAGCCCCCACCTGGGGCTGCTCCCCTTTTGCAGCCCGACTGGGGCAGCCCTTGGAGTTGGGCGCCCATGGGACTCCAGCCCCTCCATCCTTGCCTGGGTGAAACTTAATGTGTTTGATGTCGGGGCAGTCTAGGCCGCCTCTTGGGGGAGGATAGCGCTGTGCAATGCACCCGGCGGTGGAATGCTCTCCAGGGAGAGGTGGGACCTCATTGCTTGGCACAAGGATATCAGGGACGATGCGTTATCCACGCTAGACTATGCCCTGGAGAATAGAGCGCTGTCCCAGCAGGTTGGGCTACCTGGTATTGAATAGGCTTCCTCTTTTGGCTCTCCTGAGAGGCGTTTGCTGTAATATCAGCAATGGGTAGGGCCTTAGGGGAAAAAATTACTCTCCATTCAACTGAAATCATAGAACACTAGAACTGGAAGGGACCTCAAGATGTCATTGAGTCCAGTTCCCTGCCCTCTTGGCAGGACCAAGAACTATGAATATATGGAGATACACATTTCGTAGAGCTGGAAGGGACCTCAGGAGGTCCTCGAGTCCAGTCCCCTGCTCTCTTGGCAGGAACAAGCACCATCCCTGACAGGTTTTTTTTTTTTTTAAAGATCTATTTGCCCATAAATGGCCTCCTTAAGGGCTGAACTCTCAACCCTGGGTTTAGCAGGGCAATGCTCAAACGCTGAGCTATCCCCTCCCTCCTCTAGGTAGCTGGGAGAGATCCTCAGTCAGGTTATCAGAGGCCTGTCATTGCCTAGGTTCATTGGCTTTTCTCAGCCCTCCTGTCCCTGTATCTCTAATTAGCCACATAGGCATTCTTGATATTATCCTTGCAACACCTCTATACAATAGGGGAATGGTTAGCCCTGTTTTATAGGCAGTAGAGCATTTAAATGACTTGTGCAGGGATCACACACTGAGCCTAGGAGAGTCACAACTGTATCTGGAAAGTGCATGTCCACTTGACTCAGTTTTTTGAAAAAAGGACAAAATCAAATAACATCCCCAACCACAATGTTATGTTTGTGTTCAGTCCTGTTGAAAGGGGGCTCTATGGGGTGCATTTCTCCTGCATCTCTGGTCTTCACTGCTTTCCTCGGGTACTTATGCTCTTCCTGTGACCCCCCTGTGTAGTGCTAATAAGTCATTTGAATATTCTCTGGTCATGGGAAAGCAATATTTCTGTCACCTTATCAGTGTCTTATCCTAGGCAAGATCAAAAAACTCTGCTTTCTTGAGGCTGCTTGAAAGTAATTATTAGGCTGGAAGCAAGCTCATTGGGAGGTTTGGCTGCTATTGATAATATAATTGAATTTGGTAGTGTCAAACGAACAAAATCAGAAACACTGCAGGGCAAATCTCTGTGCATCCATCCTTGCTCACTGACTTACAGTTGATTATAACTGCAATTTTTAGGTTCAATTTTGCATAAGACCATGGTGCAGCCATTCCAAGTTGGTAAGCAGACCGCAAGTCCATTGTGGGTGTCATTCAGAGAGATGCTGAGTATCTGTGGCTCTCAATGCTAAATTTACTTGTAACATTTAGCTGAACCAGATAAATTTTTGATTGTCACAATGCAATGGTCTAATTTTCTTAATTATTTTAGAGAGAGTAAAACTTTAAATAATCCATTACAAAAGTCCATCTAATGGCAGTGTTTAATGAGCCAAAAATATAAGAGGTCGTGGTCCTAGCCAGGCCTTGGACCTTTGCTGCAGTTGTTCAGACATGCTAGGATAATGGAGGGAACAGCTGCATGTACTTTTCTGCAAGAGAGCTCTAGAATAAACTGGAGGGTTTCTGGGCAGCCTTTTTTGTTTTTTTGGAGCACAGCGTGAGGCTCGTGTAGCAAGATGCAATACAGGCAGACAGCAGGCTTTATGGGCAGAAATGCTTTGTCACAGAGTGACAAAAACTGTAACCTTTTTGGCTTTCTTAGGGTATTGGGGGATAGTGAAATGTTATTGTGATGCTTACAGCACAGCAAGGAGTCTGGAAGCTGCAGCTCAGGCGCTGACTTAAAATTATACACTCCTTGTTTTTTTCCCTTCTCTAAAAAGAGCAAACTGTTTGGACTTAACCTGTAGGAGATCTTGTCCCATTGGATTAGCACCAGGCTGGTACAGGGCAAAGAACAGTGTTGCCAATGTTTTTATTTGAAGAACTGTGTACTTACACTGTGTTCCACATGTGCCACATGACTTTAGATATAGACATGTCCCTACCCTGAAGTGCTGACTGTGGAAATAGGCAATAGGGAATGTGGTAGATAAGTAACACACAACAACTTTTTAAAAACTCTGTCAACAGAAAGTTTGACCTCAGCCTATCTGCACACATTCTTCTGTGACATATCCCTGCATGCATGATTGTGGCATGTTGTTAGCATAAGGACCACATTGGAATCCTGTAGAAAGGACAGCAAGGACCTGCCAGACACCCACTACATATGCAGCAGATGTAGCAAGGACTATCACTCTTGTGTGGGCCTCCACAGTCACCGTCAACACTACAAATGACGATCTTAAATGGAGTTATGAAGGGCATGATCCATAGTCTGTGCAGACTGAAGGATGCCTACCTACACATTGAAATCCTGTGAGGGCAGGGCAGCGGTTGATGTGAAAATTGGAGAATACTGTCTGAGCGCTGTGCTTTCTTATGACATTAACATAACAGGGTTAATTAAGGGGCTTATCCAGCTTGCATGGGAAGAAATGGCCTGATGTGAATTTCAAGGAAAGCGAGGGCTCAGCATACACAGGGATGTAGCTAAAAGTCAGAGGGTGGAAGTAAGAGGAAGTTTGGGTTGAAGATCAGAAAAATTTCCCTGGCAATTAGATTAAATTGTGGTGAGATCTCCCCAGGGAAACTTTGGAAGCCTCGTGATATCCCTTGGTTTAAATAAATAAATAAAAAAAAAAAAACCAAATACGCTTAGTGGCAAACAGGGAATTGCTCATCCACAAGAGGCTAATTTGTCAACTTCTGCAGACCCAGGTCTTTTTTTCCTTTCCTCCCTCCCCAGTTTTCAGCATTATGGCTTTAAGGCACAGTTTGAAAATTCAACAAGAAGGCCTGTGGCGCCTTGCAGACTAACAGATATTTTGGCGCATAAGCGCTACGTCTACACTAGCCAAAACCTTTGAAATGGCCATTTTGAAGTTTACTAATGAAGCGCTGAAATACGTATTCAGAGCCTCATTAGCATGCGGGCGGCCGCGGCACTTCGAAATTGACATGGCTTGTCCAGACGGGGCCTCCCTTTTCAAAAGGACCCCGCCTACTTTGAAGTCCCCTTATTCCCTTCTGCTCATAGGAATAAGGAGACTTCGAAGTAGGCGGGGTCCTTTCGAAAAGGAGACCCATCTGGACGGGCTGCGTCAATTTCGAAGTGCCACGGCCGCCCGCATGCTAATGAGGCGCTGAATATGTATTTCAGTGCTTCATTTGCATGGCCATTTCGAAGTTTTTGGCTAGTGTAGACATGGCCAAGGTGTCCCAGGATGACTTGCTAGTCTGTACTGGCAAAAAGAACATGGCTACCCCTCTGGTACTTTGAAAACTGAACCACTTGTAAACTGCTGCAGTACCATCTTCTAGAGCCTACAGATGGTTCAGCCCAGATAACTGCATGCAGGTTTTATCAAGCAGCATTTGAGGACTTTGCTCACTTTTGGCGTGAGTGAAACTGGTGTGACTTCTATTATCTTCACATGGCTGGTCTCTAGGAAAGCAGCAGCTGTGGTAGGCCCTGGAGTTACTCAAGGTAGAGCACCTGTCCCCAGAAAGTGGTTGGGAAGGGTCAAATAGAATGAGGGTGACCTCATTCTTCTCTCTGCCATTTATTAGCAGCAGCCAGGAAGATCGGAGGGAATGTGAAGGGTCCAAAAGCTCTTTGTAGGAAGATGGGTTCAAATGATCAGAGACTCAACTGCATAGTGGCATTGGGGGAAGAAAAAAGGTGCCCCCGAGCAGGATGCAGAGCCAGTATACCTGTGGAATCCCAGCAATTTGCGGGGGGGGCCTGAACTTCACCCCTCCCTCCGCTTCATCTTTCTCACCTCTGTCTAGTTGTCTGGTCATTTTTTCAAGTCTTGTCCCATCACTTACAAACTTCTAAGCTAGACTGGGTAAAAGACTAGAATCCACCAGCGTTTAGAACAAGGGTGGGCAATGAGTGTCCCATGGGCTGGACACGGTTCATCATGGCTAGCCCTAGCAGGCTGTTGGGGCTTTACTGACCTGCACGTTCACAGGCATGGTTGCTCATCACTTTTGTTGACCGTTGGCTGTGGCTCACCAAGCTGTGTTCTGGTCTGCCTGCTTCCTGCAGTTTCCGCGGGCCTGGAATGACAATCCGCTGCCAATGGGATGTTATTGCCCACCCCTTGGTTTAGAGAGTGAACCCTCTCGCTGCAGTTGATTTAATAGCTGAATTCTGTTATTGTACTCAGGACAGTGGATCTTGCTGTCTGCTAGACCCCTCTCCGGAGACAAAGGGAAGTACAGAGTCTGTTTGCTTTTAGCCCCTGGACACTGACTGAAGCTGTAATGCCAATGCTGAAGTGATGTTATTCGGGATGCTGGTTAGAACACTATTACAATGAAATTTGGCTCATTGGTCAAAAACTTTAATAGGCGGTGCTTTGTTTTGTGCCGGTACTAAGTACTGGCACCTCAGCAGCCCCAGCCGTGGGATCTCCAGTGGGGGGGCGGAGAGCCAGCTGAGTACCAACTCCTCTGTTTTTACATACGTGTGCGCGCACTGATCATATGTAACTTCCCAAAGGACGTAGGAAATAGCTTTACCTGTTGAGCAGGTTAGAGTTGAGACAAGAAGTGTACCTGCAGCGCAGAAACAGTTCAGTCCTTCCCAGTGTGGTGAAAATGGAAATTGGAGGAGTCATTCCTAGCGTGGAAGGATCTTGCCAGCCTGAGGAAGAATCAGATATAAACATTGTTCCTGGGGTGATACAGTTAAGACTGGTGTCCTGGGGCATGCTCACTGCTCTTGGAAATAGTGCCAGTTAAGGTGCTGGTAGCTACTTGGAAGACACGTCTTGTCCTGACCCATCCCTACCCCCACTGACTGTTTACATTTTAAAGGCCCTTTCTGCAGTAATGTCTCCCTAAGTCAGCCCAGCACATAATCTGTCTGTGGGGAATTAGAAGAAAGTCTTTGAACTAAATTTATAAGTGGCTTAGCAAACTAAATTGCCTCTTTAAATGAGACTAGGCAGGAAGTGAGCAGAGAGGGCGGTACAAACTAGAGACTTTCCCTCTGAGCACTGGGTATTCTAGCCTTTCTCTTAAAACATTTTTGACTTTACTTGCATTTGGCTTAGCTGTCATTGATCTGTTTGTAACAGTTAGTCGCATAATACAGTACTACTACTTAACATATGCAGAACTTGCCTCAAGTGGCATGGGATCAGCATTCATTGCCGAATTTGGTATGCTTGTAGGAATGTTAGCTTCTCTGTCCCAGGCTGCGTACTGATGTGAAGAGTGATGGATCAGTGTTCACGTACTCCCTGCAATCAGTGATTGATAGGACTGAATGAATTGCTGCAGCTGTATTCCGTCCAGAGAGCTTGCTTACTAAAGGGTTCTGAAGGAGTCTTCTTTAGGGAATGATCGGAGGCTGTACGAGTCATGAAGAATTTGACCCCCATGACTAAAGCAATCACTAACATCCCCTATGAGCATCTGGCAAGAGCCCCTAATCTGATTAAAATGTGAATTTTCCCATATACGGATATTGCAGTATAAAAACAAAGTTGAAATTACAGTGCTAGCTCTCTTCATGGGAGCATCTTTCAGCTGAAACAAATTAAATCCAGAAATAGCTCTGACATGGTCATGTGATATTCTGACAAAGGTTCAGGGTACTGTGCTCATCAGGTGCTGCTTACATCTTTGTCGCTTCTTATTATTCCCATCCATCTCTTTGGACAGCTGAGTATATTCCTGCAGACATGAATTAATTTGCAGAAGCTTGGCAAGTGCCTTTCTCCTGGCAGTGGTGATGCTGCACTTGAATATTTTCTAAGAGGCTTGTTTTCCACCACATGATTGTTCCCACCTGCACAGACAGATGGGAACTAAAGGGGAGTTTGAGATGGAATAGACTTGAAAATCACATTTGTCTGAAAAGCTTGCCTCTGCCCTAGTCTCGGGTAGGTACAGCAGAGGTGGCTAGCTGAAGTTAGAGGCAAAATACCATTCTGCATGTCAGTGTGTCCACTTGGTGCATTATCAGTTTTGCTCTGTTTTGTTGGTTTCTTGTCTTTTGCCTTCTCTTCCCCAGTATTTACACAGCAGCAATTGGGGTTTTAGCTTCAGGACCCCGTATCTCCAGTTCCTAGGATCTTTGCACTGAGTTGGGGAACAGCAGGAGATGGGAATCATTGTCTTCAATCCCAAGACATCTTTATAGTGCTGGGTTGTAAGGGGAGCTTGTTGAGACATGGAGCCCTGTTTAGTGGGGCATATAAAACTGGGGTGCATGGGAGCCCCTTTCTTTTCTAAAGCTGTCAAGCATCAAGAGCTTGGGCAGAGACTGTGGGAGAAGTGGTACTTAGTTTCCAAGTGTCCTTTGCATGGCTTAGGAAAGAGGCCAGTGGTGCATTGCTTGGCTACTCCTGAGGAAGGAAGCATGCGAAAGCAAGGTGGTGAGAGCACACATATATTTGCACCTGACGAAATATCAGGAGGGTATGTGGAATTCCTGTCTATTTTTTTTTTTTTTTTGTAAAGGGGCCTCTTAAAAAAGGTCATGTGTATTAAAGGGGACTCTGTTGGAGTGTTATTGTTTTACTTAATAGTATCAGGGCTCTTCCCTTTGTGGCAGGGAGTTGGGGTGACTTTGTGGAGGCATCACCAGGAGGCTCTGTGTCAGGTGACAGGGGCAGCCAGCATGCTCCTGGCTTGGTAAGGCAGCCGGTTTGTTCCCCACAGCATGCTGGCAGTGGAGGGATCCTTCTGGACTGGGCAGGAGGGTAACTGGCAGTGAGTGCGTGGGCTGGGCAGGACTTACCTGCGGCAGCTCCTTGGGCACAGGCTGAGAGTGGTGGAAGAAGAGAGCGCGCACAGCCAGATTTTATGCCAGCTTTGAGCAGCTGCACCCTGGCCAGGCCCTGCCCTGGCTACGGACTGACTGCTGCAGCCGGCCTCCTGCTCTACCGGTGGTCCACTGTAGCTGGAACTCACGGTCCCTGCTCCTGGCCGACGGAAGGGGCGCACTGCCTGGGCAGCCAGCCTGCCTGGGGTGAAGCAGGGAGTGGGGCTTCTCTGGCTGCTTCATGCAGCACCCCTCACAGAAGACTGGTAGCAGCCCTAGGGGGTGTGCACTCCCCTTCCCCTGTGTTCCCACCAACACTGCTCAATAGGGTGCCCCCACTTGCCTCCCTGGGTGGCCCTCCATGCATCCCGCCCTCCCTGCAGCCCTCCTGCTGCAGGCTCCAGTTGCCTCCTCCCCTGCCCCCATCTCCACCGCTGTATGGCCTGCGTCAGGTGATTGGGGGCAACCAGTGAGCTCCCGGCTTGGTAAGTGGCCACCCTGGTCCCTATGGTGCACTGACAGTGGAGGGATCTCGTGGGGGGGGGCAGTAAGTGGCTCTGAATGTGCAGGCTGGGCGGGACTTACCTGTGAGAACTCCGTGGGTAGGCCCAGTGGGTGTTGCGGTGGCCAGGGTGCCATTATCATTGGTCACCACTCTCCCTCAGCAGCAGTGGCAGTGGAGGCCACGGTGGTGGGGAATGAAGGCTGTGGTGAGCAGTGTAGGTTACGGGTGGGAGGAGGCTGATTACATTCTAGACTCTTCCAGAATATGTTCCTGACTGCAGTGAGATGGACAGACATGTCTCTCTGTTTATAATCTATAGATTTAACAGTCCAGTTGGCTCTGTCCTTTTAATTCAAATATGTAGCTTTCCCATGAGCTGCCATGTCTTCTTCTGGTCTTCATCCAGCTGTGCCACCTTTGGGACTATAACTGAGAGTAGTAGTGGCTCCACTCTGAGCCACATTAGGAAAGTCAGTTATGTAGTCAGTAGGCCCAAAGTATTGAACTTTTTTCACTTTCACATGCACAAAGCAGGATATAAGATAGTTTGGTGTATTCTGAAAGAGCTCCTATTCTGTGGCTTGAGTTCCCAGTAAGAGGAGTTAGGAGATGGTACTTCTGCATGTCCTTCACTCTTCCTTACTACAGTTGAAGAGACTTGGAGAAACACTGTTTACATTTTCTGTAAGTCTTTGGTAAAGAAAACTACTCGCCCCGTGGGTGCACCGTGCATTTACAACATGCTGGTCATGTGTCTGCTCAGCCTCTTCCAGTACTCACACAAGTACCTCCATGTTCTTTTGAGGCCTGGAAGATTCCTTAATGCAGATCTGTGACATACAAAACACCAGACTGCGTGAGGCTTTACAATAATTGCTCTGTACCTGATATCTTTTACATGTCAAAATATCTGAAAATATCATTCTGTTTGGGGTGTCAAACAAAGCTGTTGGCCCTAATATTAAATAACAGTCCAAAAAAGAATTTGAGGGAAAAGCCTGTAACTTGCTCGCTGACCTGTGTGAAATGAGTTTAGCTGAATTCTGTATCGCAGCTGGGGCTCCCAGTAGGGAGTCTGAAGATCAGGTTTGAGACACGTTAGTGGGAAGGGATATCTACTTTAGTCTGTAGAACAATGGTGGGCAACCTGCACATTGTGTGTCCCCTCAGGGTGTCTGTGGCCTACAAGACACTTTGTTTACCATTGCCAGATTCAGCTGGTTTTCATCTGTATAGTTTTTTCCTATGGGTGTTACTAAAGTGGGTACATGAAGTGGGGCATGTGCTGATTACACACAACACTGACTGTGAGAGCTGTGGGCTGCCTCTCCATCAGATCAAAGCACTGCTACTGTTCAACTGGCACATTCCCCAAATTCTAAGTACACAAACATAATTAGCAAAACTACTCTGTCCCAGGAGACTGTCTTGGTTACAACAGTCTTACAATCCGCTGAAGTGAAGGGCGACTGCTCCTGTGGCCCACTCTCCAGTTCAGAGTTGGCCATTGTTTATGTAGAAGGTATCAGTCCAGCCCATGAGCAGGATTTCAGCATTGGTGAAAGAGCCAGTGGTGCTGCCTTGACTTCCTTTAGGCAAATGTGCTGCTCTCAGGGCCATATCGTATGTTTGTGTTGTGGTTTTTCCAGTATTAGTCTAACCTCAGAACTTTCTGGGAACCATTATTTGTAATAAAATCAACAAAAGTAGCTTCCCCCCCACTCACTTTCTCATCTTCTCCCACATACTAAGCAAAATTTTTTTCAACCCATAATTAGGAGTAGTTGTTTTCCATCATGTGCTCTTGTGGCTTCTCTGGGTTACATGTGAGTTTCTTCACTGTCTTGTGGTGAATAATTAGCCTGAGTCACACTGTTTGGTGAGTTCCCATCAATTTAGGCTCTTTGGATCTGCCAGCAATGCTCATTCGACTTTTTTTTTGTTGCATTGGCAATGTAGCGAAGATTGCCCATCCCCAAGCAGTTCCAGTTAATATATTGTGAGCCATGTACAGAACCCCACTATTTTTTTCCTACAGTATTGCTGACTAAAAGGAAATGCCACTTCCCTTATGGTTCTGTTATATTGAAGTAAGTGAAGCCAGTGAGGGCCTGTGTAACGTAGACAGTTCTCTTAAATATTTAGAATAGGAATCGCAGAATCTCAGAATCATAGGGCTGGAAGGGACCTCAGGAGGTCATCTAGTCCAGCCCCCTGCTTCAAGCAGGATCAACCCCCACTAGGTCATCCCAGCCAGGACTTAAAAACCTTGAGGGATGGAGAATCCACCACCTCTCTAGGCAGTGCATTCCAGTGGTTCACCACCCTCCTGGTGAAGTAGTTTTTCCTAATATTTAACCTACACCTTTACGTCTTCAACTTCAGACCATTACTCCTTGTTCTGCCATCTGACACCACTGAGAACAGTTTCTCACCCTCCCCTTCAGAGCTTCCCTTCAGTAGATTGAAGGCTGCTATTAAATAACCCCTAAGTCTTCTCTTCTGTAAATTAAACAAGCCCAAATCCCTCAGCCTGTCCTCACTTGTCTTGTGCTCCAGCCCCTTAATCATTTTTGTTTTCCTCCGCTGAACTTGCTCCACAAATCCATATCCTTTTTATACTGGGGGGCCCAAAACTGGACACAATATTCAAGATGTGGCCTCACCAGTGCCAAATAGAGGGGAATAACTACTTCTCTAGAGCTGCTCGAAATGCTCCTCCCAATGCATCCTAGTATGCCGTTTAGCCTTCTTGGCTACAAGGGCACACTGTTTACTCATATCCAGCCTTTCATCCACCATAACCCCTAGGTCCCTTTCCATTGTACTGCTGCTGAGCCAGTTGGTCCCCATCCTGTAACAGTGCTTGGGATTCTTCCACCCCAGGTGCAGGACTCTACACTTCTCCTTGTTGAACTACATCAGATTTCTTTTGGCCCAGTCCTCCAATTTATCCAGGTCACTCTGGATTCTCTCTCTACCCTCCAGTGTATCTATCTCTCCCCCTAGTTTTGTGTTGTCCGCACAGTGATTTTCTGTAAAAAGCACAGCTTTATTTTATAGTAAGCAGTGCCAACTAGAATGACCCCTCTGTACAGTTGCACAGTTTTTCTGTCACTGGGTTCCTCGTGTCAATAAATGAAATGTCACAGTGCACAGCCATCAGGTTAGCACTTTTGTTTTGGTGTGCAGACTACTCATGACAGGGGATCTGGTCTTCTGTCTTTAATTTAGGATTAGCAGCATTGGCAATAGTAATATTTCTGTTCTCTTTAGGTAAGATATTAATTTGAAAGAGTGTATATCGAAGTGTTCCTCTGTAAGCACTACACAAAAAGCAGGGGTAAGACAACACGTAAGACATCCTCTGCTTATGGACTTGGCTGTGCCACGAGATTGGCTTGGGTACACATACCGCTGTCTTGATATGATTTATAAACAAGCTGGGTTTGGGAACTTTTCAGGGAACTTGAAGGCAGGGCAGGCAACCTTTTTCTCCCTTTAAGATTAGAATAGTGTTCTATAAAATGATCGGGATGCAGTTGACCACAAGATAAGGTCAGTGTCATCCTATTTTCATTGATGGTACATGGCAGACAAATCACATGGTTTGGAAAAAAGATTCAGTGGTGCATGAGACAGCCAGTGTTGGACATAAACTGAAAATCCAGCCGTGCCACCTCCATGTGATTGGAGCACTTTAATGGATGGGTATAAACTGTTCAGGAAGGGCAGGTAGGGAACAAAGTTGGAGGAGCTGCTGAGGATTGCTCAGAGCTCCAATATGAGACTGGAGGGGAAAAAAAGCCTGAGTCTTTTGGCTAAGATTAGAGACAAGATCAACAAGAGTCATGTTGTGATGGCATCTGTTATAAACCCCAGACCAGGAAGATGAGGTAGATGTGGTTTTCTTTGGACAATTAACAAGAGTTTCCAGATCACGGGGAATTTCAGTCACTGTGAAGCATGCTGGGAGAGCAATACAGCAGTGCACAGGCAATCCAGGAAATGTTATGGAGAGTGTTGGACAATTTCCTGGTGAAAGTGCTGGAGGAACAAACTAGGAGCCGTGCTTCGCTTGGGTTGCTACTCGCAAACAGGAAAGAATTGGTAGGAGTAGTTAGAAGTAGGTGGCAAACTGGACAGCAGAGACCATTAGATGGTAGAGTTCAGGAGCCTGATAAAAGGAAGGAAGGATAGCTGCAGAATATTGTGGACCCTTGAAATGAGCAAAGCAGACTTTGGCTACCTCAGGGAACTGATGGGCAGGATCCACTGGGAGGTCAATATGAGCAGGAAGGAGACACTGAGAATTGGCTGTATTTTAAAAAAGTCTTATTGAGGGTACAGGAACAAACTTTCCCAATGAACGGAATAGCAAATGTGACAGCCAGCCAACTTGGCTTAATAGAGAAATGTTTAGCTTATGAGAAGTGGAAACTTGGACAGATGGCTAGGGATGAGTATAAAAAATATTGTTTGAGCACTCGGGTGTAATGAGGAAGACCGAATGCAACTGGAGTTGCAGCTAGCAAGGGATGTAAAGGGTAACGAGAAGACTTTCTACAGGTATTAAGTAACAAGAAGATAGTCAGGGAAAGTGTGGGATCCTTACTGACTGGGGAAGACAGCCTAGTGATAAATGATGCGGAAAAAGCTGAAATACTCAGTATTTTCCCTTTCTTTTTCCTTGGTCTTTACTGATAAGATGAGCTCCCAGACTGCTGCATGGGATAGCAAAGTAGAGGGAGGTGGTGAGCAGCCCTCAGTGGTAAAAGAATAGGATAAAGACGATGTAGGAAGCTAGACATGCACAGGTCCGTGGGTCTGGATACTGTGTATCTGAGAGATTTGGTTGTGGTTGCAGAGCCATTGGAAACTTGTGGTGATTAAGGGAGGCTGAGGAGCACTGGAAAAAGATGAGTGTAATGCTCATATATTAAAAAGGTGAGACCACCAACAGATCAGTCACCTCAGTCCCTGGAAAAATCATACAACTGGTCCTCAAGGAATCCATTCTGAAACGCTAGGGGTGCGTCTACACTTACGTTCCTCTTTCGAAAGAGGCATGCAAATAAGGTAGACTGAACATGCAAATGATGCATAAATTTGCATATTTGGCACCTCATTTGCACATCCTAATTTCGAAAGCTTCTTTCAAAAGAAGAAAGCCAGTGTAGATGCTGCTCTTTCGAAAGTAAACTCATCTTCGAAAGAATTTTTCAGAGATGAGTTTACTTTTGAAAGAGCAGTGTCTATACTAGCTTTCTTCATTCAGAAGAAACTCTTTTGAAATTAAATATGCAAATGAGGTGCCAAATAGGCAAATTTATGCCTCATTTGTATTTTCAATTTACCTCATTTTCATGCCTCTTTCGAAAGAGGAATGCAAGTGTAGACGCACCCTTGGAGAAGAAGGTGAACAGGAACAGTCAACAGGATTCACCAAGGGCAACTCATGTCTGATGAACCTAATTACCTTCTATGATGATATAACTGGCTCCGTGGATATGGGGAAAACAGTGAACTTGCATACCTTGACTTTAGCAAAGTTTTTTTGATATGGTCTCCCACAATATTCTTGCCACCAAGCTAAAGTACTATGACTTGGATAAATGGACTGTAAGATGGATAGAAAGCTGTCTAGATCATCCAGCTCAGTGGGATGCCCAGTTGCCAGCTGATATTAAGTGTAGTGCTCCAGGAGTCAGTTCTGAGGCTGGTTTTGTTCACCATACTCAGCAATGATCTGGGTGATGGGATGGATTGCACCCTCAGATTAGTGTCATTCACCAACTTGCTGTGGGGGGAAGTAGATATGTTAAAGGGTAAAGATAAAGTCCACAGTGATCTAGATGAATGGGAGGAATGGGCCAAAAGAAATCTGATGAGGTTCAACAAGGACAAATACAGAGTCCTGCACTTGAGATGGAAGAATCTCAAGCATTGTTATAGGATGGGGACCAACTGGCTAAGCAGTAGACTTGGGGATTACAGTGGATGAGAAGCTGGAGATGAATCCACAGTGTGCCTGCCCTCTTTGCTAGAAAAGCTAACGACATGTTGGAGTGCATCAGTAGAATTGCCAGCACTTTGAGTAAAGTCATTAGTCCCCTGTATTCAGCATTGGTGAGGTCACCTCTGGAATTTTTGGCTCCCTACTAGAGAAAGGATATGAACAAATTGGAGAGCCCACCAGAGGGCAACAAAAAGGATGAGGGGCACATAGCTATCAGGAGAGGCTGAGGGAACTGGTCTTATTTAGTCTGGAGAAGAGAAGAGTGAACAGGTTTTTAAACATAGTCTTCAAATACCAAAGAAGATGGAGCCAGGCTGTTCTCGGTGGTGGCAGGAGACGGAACGAGGAGCAATGGTTTCAAGTTGTAGTTGGAGAGATCTAGGTTGGATATAAGGAAAAACTCTTCCACTAGGAGGGTGGGGAAGCACTGCAATGGGTTGCCTAGGGAGGAGGTGGAATCTCCATCCACAGAGATTTTTAAAGGCCAGGCTTGACAAAATCCCTGGCTGGGATGATTTCTTTGGGGTGTTTTTTTGCTTTGAACTTGGGGTTGGACTAGACGACCTCCTGAGGTCTCTTCCAACCCTCCTCCTCTATTATCCTAAGGTTATAGGTACCGATCAATTCAGGTGGGGATCGAATTGCAAAGAGGCATGTTCCATTAGTGTTTTCCATGGTGGTCTTGTCTTCCTGGTCTGTTAAGCCCTAGCGTACACTTGGTATTATTCATAAAGCGCTGCTAAGGCACTTGTATTGCACTCAAAGCTGAGTAGCTTGAATGTATCTTCCTCTTCTCTTGTATAACCTTTGTAAAAGTGTTCAGCAACATATGGAAAAGACTGAGTGTCTATTAATAAACCTTTTAAGGAAATCCAAAAACTGCTTTGATGCTCTTACACTTGAAATTACATTAACAAATCAATGTCTGTGCTATCAAAGCTACCCACTGTTACCAGGAGTGTCAGGAATGAGTGCTGCTAAACCAGGGTCTGTAACCAAAATAGTGAGAAGAGCCACTTTTTTCAAATTTGGTTACAAACTCAGTACTTCAGAACCCACAATGCACGTGAATACAAGACATTCCTTAATAAATAAAGTCAACCCATACTTTTTGTAACCCCTATTTTAAGAACAGTGTGCACAGTAATTTGTAATGTGATCCATGTAAATATGTAAAACTTTTCCGAGTCCTAGAACACTTGGAGATAAGTCCTGTCCAGTGATAATGAGTGCCAGAAATTAATTGGCGACCCAGAGGGGGTCAATTTAGGAGCACACAGTATAGCAGGGGTCAGCAAACTTTTTTTATGTTAGGTCCCACTTTTTTCCCCTGCAATTAGCAGAGCCCCTCCCGCCATCTTCTCCAATGTTCCAGAAGCGAGCGTCGGTCTCCCATAAGTATGCACCATGCTCCATTAGCAACAGCATGGGGGCGGGGAGGAAGAGGAGAAGAGCCAGCAGATGCTGCAGGGGGGAGGCTGATTTCACTGTGCCTCCCTTATGAAATTTCACACCCCCTGCCTGGTGCTTAGAGCAGAAGCGGAGGCATCTGGAGATGAATTTTTTTTCCCAGCATTTCATTGGTTCAGCTTTAGCAGAATTCCATAAATGGTACACCAAGATTGAGAGTAGCTTTCAAAGCACACTGGGAGCAAAATAGAGGTAGCTGAGGCCTGTCTTTCAGACACTGGTTTGTAGCTCTTGTGGGGCCTGGTTTGCTCTGAGCCCTAGTTGTGCCGTCTGTGAAATAGTTTTAATTATAATTCCTGTCTCTCAGGGCTATTGGGAGAGTGAACCAAAACTTATCTGGTTGATCCCCATTAGCAGCTTATGGCAGACTTGCTCTTGAAGCATTCTAGTTTCTGGGACCTACAGCCCAGAACGGGAAGGGAAGCTCAGAGCCCATTAGTGGTGGGCAGACCTTGAGTTAAGTATCATCACAGACCTAGGGAAGTAGGTGGAAGAGAGTCCAATAGCCCACAGAGAATGTGAGCACACTTTGGCCATCCAAGCTGAACGCCTATTTTTTTTCTCTTCTTCCCTCCTGCTCCCCTGAGTCCATAGCTTGGGAAAATCTCAATATTAATTAATTTTAAGCACAATGTCCAAATCCCTGCCAGTAACTTTACACAGTCAGGCCAAGGTAGCTCTGTGTGGTAACAGGGAGCTGCTTCTCCCCAACCTTGGGCTGGCTCCAGTCTGGCTCACAGCTGGGCTGCAAGCACTCTGCCTGCTGGGCTGTGCTGCCAGCCTGAACCTGCCCCGACAAGGAGAGTGCTTACCTTGCCAGTGAGTGGCAGTGCCTGGGCTGCAAACACGCCGCTGGCTTGGGGGCTGCGCTCCCAGCCTGAACCCACTCCCACAGATCTTGTTTCCCTAAACAAAAAGGGATGGGGGAAGCCCTCCTACTATCTCCTAGCACCACTCTGCTCCTGCTCACTCCATTTCTGACTTTGCTCCCTGCCAACTAGGTGGAGCAGCAGTAACTGAAGCAGAGGCAAACACAAGGTGGCGGGGAGGTGGGGGTGGGGAAGGACTCAGGGGGCTGTAGAAAGAGTTTGCAGGAGCTGAGCAAAATCCTGGACGCTTTCTGATTTTGTAAAAACCCAGCTGGACAGAGTTCACCGGACATATGGTAATCCTAATCCTAGTGTCCGGAGCCACAGGTGACTCCTCAAAGAGCTGCATGCGGCTCCAGAACTGCCACTTGCTGACCCCGAGCTAAACCATCTTCAGCACCAGGCTAGCTGCACAGTGTGAACACTTGTTGAGTCTATTGTACATTAGTGGACAAGTGTAGTGTGTGTGTATGTGTGTGTGTAACTTTTGACATACAGCATTTAAAGGGGCATGGGCACTTTAAAAACATGTTTGTCTGCAAATAGCATGGTACAGCTGAGAAATGTAGGTCTGTGTAGTTTTAATGACACTTTGTATTGTCATTTTCGCTGGTTCCTTTGCATGAAGGCAATCTGACCATGCAGAAGAGACTCTTGTAGGCAGAGTTGGTAGCATTATCTATAATTGATGTTACGAACACTTTCCTTAATAAGACCTTGTTGCTTATATAACTTTGCCAAATGGATAACTATTTGGGCTGAAATTTGTCATCCCTGCTCCACCTAAGCTGGACATTTCTCAAGTTTCAGCAAACCTTAATGAGCTGCTTCTGAGGGTGAGATTAAGGAAGAATAGTCTTTTCAGTGTTAAAATTTGTCTCCGTATTCTCTGTGAAGATGTCTAGCTTCTCCGTGCTTTTTGACTCAACTTGGCAGGAGGACTTTCCTGGGATGATCAGTCCCTTTTGCATTCCACATCAAAATCCATCTGGATTTGGCAGTAAAAGCCATGGGGGAAAAATTGCCACTTACAAGTTCTTCAAAGGGCTTATAAAAAGCTTGATGCTATAATTGCAGAACATTCCATCTGCACTGACATGCTTCAACCCCACAGAGATTGACCTTCATGTTTCACGCGATCTAGTTTTTGTTTCCGAAGAATCTGCCTACTCGCACATTAAGAAATGTTAAATTTAAGCTTGCATGTTATAACCTTGACTTGCATGTGATAAACTTACTCCTCTAGGATCCCTGCCTCATTGAATGCAGGATGGACAGTGAATGAGGCAGTTTTGCCTGAAGAGAAATGATTCACTCCTGAGTATATGGCATGAGGAACTAGGCAAGAACTCGGGCTGGGTCCTGTTCCTGCCTCTGCCTCTGATTGCTACTGCGATGGTGCAAGAGGCCAGAATGAAAATCAGTCTTAATTCTGGCACTTCCTAAGTCTTAAATGCTTAACATTGCAACCCCCTGTGTCTTTTGAATGAAGTTTTCTGTATTTAATACACAATGTAATTGCACCATTTAGATTCTAATTTAAGATTCTTGATTGAAAAGATCATTGTTCTTTAGCTCAGGCCATTTACCCTCATTGTCTGGGCATGCAAATGAAGGGAACTTGTTCTTGAATGAAGAATAATTTGACAGCTGTATTTGTTAAATGGAAGCAGTAGGTGCCTGGCTAGGACTGTTCAACAGGCTGGAGATGCTGTCTTATCATCAGTCTGCTTGTGAGCAAACATGCAGGTCTGTACTAGGATGGGTCTGTTCTTCATCTCAGAGTTGGCTCGGCCATGTTCGAGGTGCCTGTGTGAGTGGTGTAGTGTTGTGTAGCCAACACAATGCTTCTCAGCTTGATAGCTGAGTCACAAGGTGTCATACCACATTGATGGGCTCCCATGGAGGTAGAATTTCTACTGATATTTCATCTTGCAAGTCCATTGTAGTTTTTAGTTGCTCATTTTGAGCTTGTTTTGTTTCAGCAGTGTAGGTGCCCTGTGATATAGGACATCATGCAGAACCAGTCCAGTATCTTAGAAAATAGAGAGCCCTTACCCAATCAAGGGGGGAGAGAGGGGAATGAAAGTGTTTATCAGGAGCTGAATTTGAGTGTTGAATTTCCCTGAGATTTCATTGTGCTTCAGTTGTGGGACTCCATGATTATGCCAGTTGTTAGGTGTCAAGCTTATTTTGGGGGTCGGTGATGTTGAATGAGATGTCATGAAAATTAGGCCAAGTGCATATTATAGCTGTGTCGGTCCCAGGATAGTAGACAAGGTGGGTAAGGGAATATCTTTTATTCGGCCAACTTCTGTTGGGGAGAGAGACAAACAGAGTTCTTCCTCAGGGCTGGGAATTGTACTTAATGTGTCACAGCTAAGTATGAGGTGGAAGCACGTTGTTTCTGTAGTATCAGAGTGGTCGCTGAGTTAGTCTGTATCTTCAAAAATAAGATATCTGTTAGTCTATAAAGTGCCACAGGACTTCCTCTTGTTTCTCTAGGTGTGGCTAGAGACACACACATAGCCTTGGGAGTCTGATTATTTCTTGAACTTCTGATTATTCCGGAAAACCTCTGAGGTATATTCAGAATTCCACACCCTCCCCCACCCCCCGTTGTGCATTTTTAAAGGGCTGTCACCAACTTAAATGAGTTTGTCTGAAAATGCTGGCTGTATTTAAAAGGGGGCGGAATCAGGAGCAGGAACTCTTTTAAAGTGGGTTTCAGTAATTTCAAAGACTGTTTCAAATCGATTTAACTTCAAATTAGGTAAAATGTTAATGCCCCCTTTTCTTTTTCTCCCCCCACTCCTCCTTCAGTGCCAGCCTTTGGGAGCTTGAAAGAGGCTCAGGAAGGAGAGGAACTTACTCAGTCTGATGTGAGCAGCCTAGCAAAAGGGCTGCAAGTTCAGTGACGCACATTCCACAGCCCATTCACAAATCCCCTTTTCATCTCTTCTGCTTCGAGCACGCTAGGAACATCTCCTTGTCATGCAACATTAGCAAGAGCAGAATTGAATCTTAGCAGATTTAGCCAAGCAGCTTTTGCCACAAAACAAGTTGGAAAAGAGCCTACCCGCTAAGAAAAATCCAGGTACATGTCTTCTGCTTTGCTCTGGACATGGCCTTAGTGTTCAGACAGATGCTTTTACTGTGAGCAAAAGGCATTACATCTTTTAGGGTTGATCTTGTGGTGCTGAGTTCAGAGATGTACTTGCTTACCCTGTACTGAATCTGACTGGTGTAGTGCCAGTGTATCGTACTGTAGTAGTGAAAGTTTGGATATATTCTTCCCCACTAGGATTGGATTAGAGGAGTCTTGAGATACACTTCCATTTAGTTCTTTTACATTTTAGTTTCTGAACGAGGCATCTACCTTTTGTCCTTTCAGAAGGCCAGAATCTTTCTCTATGGTAGAAAAATGGCATTTAGTTATTTTTGAGGTGTGTGGGTGGTTTGTAAGTCATTAATAAATGCAATTTTTGGACTTAGAACAGTGATTGGTAGAAAGCACGTAGCTTGCACCTTATTTAGAAGTGTCCTCTCTAGTGACAAAAGCTAACGAGGGAAATTGATAATGAACATGTCTAATTATTCCCTCCTATATCTTTCTTGCACAGTGCAGTCATTCTGATTATTATCAGACAGTGGAACACTTTTATAAAGGGGTTGGGAAATAAGCACTGTTTCAATTCCATTTAAATTCCTTATTGCTTTCCATCTGCTGTAGTGTTGTGAGCGGCACCCTAGGTCTCTCTGCCTCACTGACTGTGTCTAGATCAGCTAGGACCGAGCATGGAATACTGGAGATAATGAAGCTCAAAGTGATAGGTTAGTATGGAGAAACCCATTGGGTACAGGGTTTTGTTCTTTTAATTAGAAGTAGTTTGTGACACTTGGACAATTGAGGTCTTCGGTTTTGTTCGCAGTCAGCCATCAAAGGCTGTTGTTCAAGTGTCAGAGGGCACAAGGTGGGTTAATTTGCTGTCTCATGAGGAAACACCCTTCATCAGTACTAGCTTCTCTCTGCAGTGCAAGTCCTGATATTTGGAGTTGAACCTTATGCACCTCCAGCCCTGGAATTCCTATCATCGCAGAAGGGTGTATCTGGGGAAATAAGGTAGGGTGGTGTCTAAGGGCATGTCTTTTTCTACCTGCTGGATCAACAGGCAGCAATTGATCCCACAGAGAGATTTATCACTGTCCCATCAATGCTGGTCCTTCACCAAAATGAGAAGAGTAGGCAGAGTTGATGGAAGAGTGTCAGCTGTTGGCTTAACCATGGTGTTGTTCACATAGCTGAAGTTGCATAACTTAGGTTGACAGCCTGTGGCGGTAGATACAAGGCCCAAGAGGAGAACAGCTGCTTTCCGAAGCAGTCTGCCAGGTAGGGTGATAGAACTGATGCACTCACTAAATATTCCCTTTTATGTCCAGGGAAGCACCGAGCAGAGACACTGCAGTTCAATATCTCTTGCTGTCTAGAGGTTTTAAGCTGCTTATGCCCTGCTTTCCTGCAGGAACACATGGCTTGTTCTGAAGTTTCAATGCTTTGCTTAAAAATGTGTGGATCTGACATGGAAATGATTGATTCTGAACTGAGTGTGAAGGCCTTTGAATGTATCTTCTCTAGTAAGTCTTCTCCAGGTCAGCCTCATGCTTCAATATAGTGTCAGGAATATCTCAGCTGCAGTCTTGTGGGACAGTTGGAGGCCCCTTTACTGAATTGTCCAGTATGCTGCTTGTCATTTTGATGAAATTTGCTGCTGATCAATTTTGCCTGTTCTTTTAGTCTAACCCAAGTTGTGCAGCATGATTCTTGTTCTAGCTCCTGCTGCTCCATGCTTGAAAGAGATGGATACAGCAGCTGTGACAAGTAGTAAATGCAAAAGCTGTAGAGTCTGCCCAGTGATGAAATGAGGAAGCTCAGTGTCTGTTATTTTGGGGTCTTAGTGTCACGTGGCAGGAGCCCAGATGGTCTGGACAGGATACTTCTCTCCTGGGTGTGTTGAAGAACATGCATTCTTGCTTTTGAGTGAGATTCCCCTGATACCTTTTGAGCATCTCTGGCAGTTTGTTCCCCCCCGGCCACTTCCAAGCTATAAATAGGTTATAACACAGGTGTGTTAGAAAGTTTGCTTAATTCATCTTTTCAATCCTCCAGTTACAGGTGGCATAAAATGTAAAGGAATGCACTCTGGTTAAAATCCTCACTTTTCTCTTCAGTGATGAAAACCTGTTGCAAATGTTAAATGTCTGAACCTACCACTGGATTACATAAGGACACAGCTGAACGTGGAGCAGTGTGTTCTACCCTTAGAGCCCTGCAAATCCATGAATATCCACTCAATATCTGCACGTATCCTCGTCCATGGATGTGGATATGTACAGATCATTTTTGCAGATGCTAATTTTGTATCCACGCAGGGCTCTAGCTATTAGATATTGTGTATTATGTATGTTCTTGTTGATCAGATTTTTCATTTTCCAGGTGACTTGTCATGCAGTTCAGGCTAAGCTTTCTGAAAAGCTTTCCTAACCATGCAGCTGGTTTAAAGAATAGAATAAATACTCATTTTTTAAAATTTTGCTGCATTTGTCCTGCTTATTCAGAGCTGTAACTGGCCTCCCTGCTGTAAATGCTTTATTGGTTAGCTGTTAAGAGTTTTAACACTTTTATGTATTAGCTCAGCATTATGCACTGCACGAGGAATGCCTTGCTGTAACAAGTCAGAGGGAAAGAGCGCACACTACAGGAGAAGCAATTTAGGCTTGGCATGGGATGAGTTAATTGCTGTCCTGAATCACCTTGTGATCCTTGTGTTATGGAGTTCAGGGGTCCCCAAGCTCTGCACACCATTTGCAGGCAGAAGTGACTCTCACTCAGCAGGAGAACAGTGGGTTTATTAGCTGCACTTTTCCACAGTCTTGGCAAGAGCTGCATGGGCTGGATCTGCAGTAATTGTCCCCTGATCCCAGTAAGAGATGCATGGGGGTGCCAGGGTAATGGCTATGGCACTTTCCCATGGCCTCAGCGAGAGGTGTAGGGCTAGGGAGGGGGGTTGTCACTTGTCCCCAGCCCTGGCAAAAGGTGAAAAGGTGGGGTCGGGGCTGGGCTGCTTTCCCCAGCCATAGTGTCTCCAGGAGGTCATTGGGTTGGGCGGGGGGCAGCAGGGTTCCCCCTTGTGCAATGCTGTGGCCAAGCACAGGTGGCAGGGCTGGGGCAGGAGGGCACTTACCTGTCCAAAAGGTGGCAAGATAGAGAACCCTATTGCCACATGTCCACTCTTTTCCTGCCGCAGCTGCCTCCAGTGATCCCTTGGCAGTATTGCTGTTCCCTGTGCCTGCTTCCCCCACTGGTAAGTCTGAAATATGTCATCTCTCCTCACTGTGCCCATCCCTTTCCGCTCTCTGGAAAACGGTGGGATTTCAGGCACAACCAAAAACTTAACTTGGTTTAAGTTGGGGTAAGAGGAAGCCGCATACCAAATTCCGTGGTCACAGCTCTTACAATTTAAGAGGAGTTCTTGAACAGAGGGAGCCCAAAAGATTATAAGTAGATATTCCTTGAACAAGGCATCTTGTTCCCTGGTTCTGGATATGCTGTATGAGGTGCGGTGATCAGCTCATAGAATCCTACAGCTATAGTTCAGCAGATCCCTTCCTCTTTCGTACAGGAGTTGCTTCAGGAAAGGATTGTAGAGCACTAGTCAGAGGGGAATTATTTCCTCTGGTTGTAGATTCACCCAGTATAAGTTTCACGTGGGATGGTGCAGGAAGCCTAGATGGGGGAGATCCCAGCTATAGGCTGTCCCTGCAAGCGACATGAAAGGGAATGTCTTGATTTTTGAATCTAGCCCTGTCCTACCTTACCTTAAAGGAGAGACCATAGTATAGAAACTCTTCGGGGGGACTTATCGCTCTCTGCACTTGCAGTAATATTTATTCCTACATTAGCATCCAAAGGTCCCAGTCCAGATCAGAGACCCCTTTTGCTAGATGTTGTCCAAACATAAATTTAATAAGATATTTGTTGCCCTGAAGATCTTACAATCAGATTAGGCAAAACAAAGGCTGTGGGAAAGGGATTTATTGATTCCAAGGCCAGGTAGAAACATTGTGACAATCTAGAGTGACCTCCTGCATAAACAGGCCAGAGAACTTCCCCACAAAATAATTCCTACAGCAGATGTGTTCTTGATTTAAAGATGGGCAGTATGGAGAATCCATCATGATTCTTGGTAAACTGTTCCAATGGTTAATTACCATCACTGTCATAGAATTATAGGGTTGGAAGAGACCACAGGAGGTCAAGCCCAACCTTCTACTCAAAGCAGAACCAATCCCAACTAAATCATCCCAGTCAGGGCTTTGTCAAGCTGGGATTTAAAAACCTCTAGGGATGGAGAGTCTACCACCTCTCTAGGTAACACATTCCAGTGCTTCACCACCCTCCTGGTGAAATAATTTTTCCTAACATCTTATCTAGACCTCTCCCATTGCTTCTTGTTCTGTCACCACTGAGAACAGCCTCTCTCCATCCTCTTTGCAATCCCCCTTCAGGTAGTTGAGGGCTGCTCTCAAATCCCCACTCTCTCTTCTCTTCTGTCAACTAAATAAACCTAAATCTCTCATCCTCTCATCTTAAGTCACGTGCTTCAGCCCCATAATCATTTTTGTTGCCCTTTGCTCAACTCTTTCCAACGCATCCATATTCTTTTTGTAATGAGGGACCCAGAATTGGACACCTGTTCCAGATGTGGCCTCATCTCTGTCGAGTAAGGGGGAATAATCACTTCCCTAGATCTGCTGGCAATGCTCCTACTTATGCAGGTCAGTGTGCCATTGGCCTTCTTGTCTACAAGGGCACGTTGTTGACTCATATCCATTTTTTCACTCACTGTAATGCCCAGGTCCTTTTCTGCAGAACTGCTGCTTAGTCACAGAGAGGTAGCTGTGTTAGTCTGTATCTTCACCAAAATAAAAATAAAAAAAGGGCAGTCCTGTAGCACTTTAAAGACTAACAAAATAATTTATTAGGTGATGAGCTTTTGTGGGGCAGACCCACTTCTTCAGATCTGGAATTAGTCATTCAGTCAGTCCCCAGCCTGTAGCAGTGTTTTGAGATTCTTATGTCCTAAGTAAAGGACTCTGCACTTGTCTTTGTTAAACTACATCAGATTTGTCTAGGTCGCTCTGGACCTTGTCCCTACCCTCCAGCATATCTACTTCTCCTGCTACCTTAGTGTCATCTGCAAACTTGTTGAGGGTGCAGTCCATCCCCTCATGCAGGTCATTAATGAAGATGTTGAACAAAACTGGCCCTAGGACTGGCCCTTGGGGGACTCCGCTTGATACTGATCACCAAATAGACAGAGCCATTGATCGCAATCTGTTGAGCCCAAATATCTAACCAGCTTTCTAGCTGCATTATAGTCCATCTATCTGATCCATACTTTGTTAGATTGCTGGCAAGAATACTGTGAGAGATGGTATCAAAAGCTTTGCTAAAGGCCAGGTATATCACATCCACCATCATCCCCCTGCCCTCCCTCCGTCCCACCCCTGCCAACTCACATGGGTGTGCACACACCACAGCATACCTTACTTCCAATTTGCCTGGCTTCAGCTTCCAGTCATTGGGTTATATTTTAGTATGCTCTGCTAGACTGAAGAGCCTATTACTGAATTTGTTCCCCATGTGGATACTTATAATCCAGTCAACCTTAAAACTTCTCTGTGATAACCTAAAGAGATTTTCTTTAGGGCTGTCATAAGACAGGGTTTCTAATCTTTTAATTATTCTCCTCGCTCTTTCCTTAACCCTTTCCAATTTATCAACATCCTTCTTGAACTGTTGACATCAGAACTGGACAGAATATTCCAGCAAAGGTTGCACCAGTGTGAAACGCAGAGGTATAATAACCTTTCTACTCCTACTTGAGACTTCCCTGTTTATGCATCTGGTGATTGCATTAGTTCTTTTGGCAAGAACGTCAGATTGGGAGCTCAAGTTCAGTTGATTGTGCTGGGTACTCTCCGAATCTTTCATTCACTGGTTCTTAATATAATCCCCAATTCTGTCAATATGGCCTAAGACTTTACTCATAAATGCATATATTTACATTTGTCTGTATTAAAACAGGTTGTTTGCACGTATTTTACCAAGCAATCCAAATTCCTCTGAATCAGCGACCTGTCATCTTCATTATTGATCTCTCCCGTCATTTTTGTGTGATCTGCAAACTTCATTAGTGATTTTACATTTTATTCCAGGTCATTATTGTTAAATAGCATAGGGCCAAGAACTGATCCCGATGGGATGCCACTGGAAACACAGGTTCCGTGATGGTTGCCATTTATGGTTGCATTTTGAGACCATAATTTAGCGATATTTTAATCCATTTCATGTGTGCCATATTAATTTTTAAATCATTCTTGTTTTTAATCAAATGTCATGCTGTACAAACTCAAACACCTTAGAGAGGCTTAAGTATATTATGTCAACACTATTACCTTTATCATCAATACACATAACCTGAGTTTTTTACGTGAGATTAATTTGCCAGGATCCATTTTACTTGAGCCCATGTTGATTTACATTAATTACATTACCTTCCTTTAATTCTTGATTAATCAAGTCCTGAATTAACAGCTCCATTATCTTGCCTGGGATTGGTATCAAGATCTGTAATAAACCAGGTCATCCTATTTACCTGTTTTAAAAATTGAGACATTAGCTTTCTTCCAGGCTTCTGGAACTCCTCCAGTGTTCCAAGATTTATTAAAAATTCAGCACTAATGATCCATCAGATTCCTCTGATAGCTCTCTAAAAAAAATTCTTAGCTGAAGTTATCTAGACCTGCTGAGTTTAAAAATGTCTAATGTAAGTAGCTTAGGTTTAACATCGTCCAGAGATAGTAGTTGAATGGAATACAGTGAGAATATATAAATCATTTCACTCAAATGTAGAAAAATAATGTTTACTGAACACTTCTGCATTATTATTGGTCATTCTACCACATCCATTGAATAATGGACCAATAGCATTGGCAGGATTCTTTTTAGTGGTGTTCTTCATACTGCTGGCCATAGGTTTCTCTTATGCGTTCTCTCTGCTGTCCTTATCAATTTTTTGTAATACTTCTGATTTATATTAATTTACTATTAATTTTCCCTGTCTTCCATTTGTTGTTTGTTACAGCTGCTCTCGTTTTCTCTTTAAAACATGTCAGTTTTTAACCAGCACAGCTGTGGCTTTTTGGGGTATCTGGTATTAATTCTGATTTTTATGATTAAATTGTTCCTGGAGCTGATTTAGGTCAGTCGTTTCCAGCTTTGTGAAAATCATCCCATTAAAACATCGGGTATATATATTACTGATCTGGACTTCATTCTGCCTGCACATTTGTAAATTTTACCAAGTCTTGGATCACCTCTATGTAAGCTACCCTTAATTTTTAGTTTAGTGATGAATTCCTCTTCATCTCTTAGGACAAGGTCTAGTATAAAATTCTCTCATGTTGGCTATAACACTGAGAGTTAGAAATTGTGTAATGTTGAAAAACTCCAAGGATGTTTTAATTCTAGCAACTTGAGATGTCTGTCGTATGAGTCTCCACTTGATATTCCTCATGGCAACCATCTTGTTTCTCAGTGTGATTTGGTTGCCAGGCACCAGCAAATACCTGACCTTGTGTTTTATGTGTTAGGACATTGATCCTTATGCATTCAGTATTATTGTCTTCTGAGTTATAAGTTGGCACAAAAGAGCAGTGAAAATGTCTTCAATCATTTGAAATGTATGAGAAGGGACGTAAAAGGGGTGGATTGGGATGGAGAGCAAAAAAAGAAAAATTTCTTAACAGCTGGATGGCATAAAATTGAGATGTTGAGAAAAATATTAAATAAGGAACCGAAGGACATGAAGAGAATGAATTGCTGGTATGCCAGGGAGCCAGGAACATTCTTAACCTGTCTAGACAATGTGCCAAAACAAAGAGAGTAACGAAGATGCAAAGATTTCGTGTTAGAATAGTCAGTTCTAATTGCATCTTATTCTAGTTGATATGTTACAAAGCACTGCTAGAGATAGTGGAGAGCATGGAGGCATGAGCTGTAAAAGGGAAGGAAGACACACAGATGTGTTGTGAGAGAAACATGGCCAGAAGTACTGGAAATGAAAGCTCCATCTTAAGAGCTGGCACTATGCTGTTCTTTTTCCATAAGAGACTGATCTTAAAAGAAATTAAGGAAAAAGCAATTCAGAAAAGATGCCAAAAAGGGCTTTTTGTGCTGAGAACCATAAGTGCCCTAAGTAGAGGAGCCAACGAGGCAAGGTTGGAGAGGAGAAATCACTGCATGCATCCAGAATGCACCAAGTTGGAAAGTAGTCTGAGAAGAATCCAACTTCAGAGAGCCCCCATCTTTTCCCTGCAACGTGCAGTCTCCCTTCCTACTAACCAGAACAACCCCAGCACTGTACTTAGAGGGAAAACAACAGAGTAACATCATTCTGAAGGTGAAATTTCTTTATCAACTGGCCTGCCCACTGGTTTACAATGACCTACTTCACCTTGATAGCCTTCCTCTTTAAAAACAGTACAGATTGGTTAGGGTAATAGTCTTAAAGCAACTCACCATTTAAAAAAATTCCACACACTTTATGCCATTTGTGAGCTTACAGAAATAGTGAAGTAAGCCAGTTGGAGAGATTGTACTCGTTAAAAGGGGAAAGACTGCGTAAGACAAGCCTGAGAAAAAGGAAAGCAAAGTTTATATTCTGAAATGAATCCATTCTCCCCAAGAGCATTCAGGACAATGCAGTGTGTTGCAGGCTTGTTTATATAAAGGAATTGCACCTTTTTAACTACTTACAAAACAAGTCACACCAATTCAATTCAGCTCTGGGTTTAGACAATGCTTTCTGCAGCACCCTAAGTGAGCATGGTGTGTTAGAGGCACCACAGAGCTCAGGTCCTGGACAACTTGCCACCCAAGCAAACTATTGAAGTGGGTGCAACTGAGTAGCATCCTGCTTTCCATAGCCAATGGCTGGAGCAGGCAGCACAGGAGACTTTCAGAGGCCCCCAAACACAAACAGTGGCATCAGATGTCCATTTGGTTGCTGGAGTAAATAGCCAAACCAGCAGAGAGGGAGAATATCCAGCTACCTCCCAGTCCCGCTACAGCATTCAAGGGTGCTGAGGCAGTTGACTGATATGATTGCAGGGGACTGATGTGATTGCCATTATCTTTGAAAACTCTTGGCGATTGGTGGAGGTCATGGGTGATTGGAAAAAAGAAAATGTAGTGCCCATCTTTGAAAACAGGGAAGAAGGAGAATCTGGAGAACTACAGACCAATCAGCATCACTGCCAATCCCTGGAAAAATCATGGAGAGGATCCTCAAGGAATCCATTTTGAAGCAGTTAGAGGAGAGGAAAGTGATGAGGAATAATCAGCATGGATTTTTAAAGGGCAGGTCATGCCGGAGCAATTTGATTGCCTTTGATGGTGAGGTAACTGGCTCTGAGAACATGGGGAATATGGTGGATGTAATGCACTTTGACTTAAGCAGCGCGTTTGATATGGTCTTTCCAGCAAGTTAGAGTAGTATGGATTAGATAAGTGGACTGTAAGGTGGATAGAAAGCTAGCTAGATCATTCAGCTCAAGGGGTTGTGACCAATGACTCCATGTCTGGTTGGCAGCCAGTATCGTGGAGTAGTACATGAAGGCTCGGTTCTGAGGCCAATTTTGTTCAAGCATCTTTATTGTTGTCCTGAAGGGAGGGGCTGGAATGCACCCTCACCAGACTTGCAGATTATGCTAAACTAGAGGGAGAGTTGGATATTCTTGAGGGTAGGGATATGGTCCAGGGAGACCTGGACAAAGTGGAGGATTAGGCCAAAAGATATCTGAGGTTCAACAAGGCCAAGTGCAGAGTGCTGAACGTAGGATATAAGAATCCCAAACACTGGTACAGGTTGGGACTGACTGGCTAAGCAGCAGTTCTGCAGAAAAGGACCTGGGCATTACAGTGGATGAGAAGTTGGACATAAGCCAACAATGTGGCCTTGTAACCAAGAATGCTAATGGCATAGTGGGCTGCATTAGTAGGAGCATTGCCAGTGGATTAGAGGAAAGTAATTATTCCCCCTTTTATCTGGCACTGGTGAGGCTACACCTGGGGTATTGCATCCAACTCTGGCCCCCCTGTTACAGAAAGGGTCTGGACACACTGGAGAGAGTCCAGCAGATGGGGGATAAAATGATATGTCAGTTTAAGCCTTGATGGGTGGAACACTGTACATAGTGATCCACTAATGTGTGCTTGTGTGACAATAGGAGTTGGGGTTGCATATCTCTTAAAAACAATAGATACATCCAGAAATACCCACACAACAGAATGTTTAAAAGAAGTGGCAGTAAAAGCGGTAATAAACTGTGAATGAAAATTCAACTGTCAGATACAGTTTTGTCACAGACAACGTTGCAAAGATGAGAAGAAACAGAAGTGGGCTTCTTAATTACATATGGGTGTCCTGCCCATTTAATGCATGTTTTGGTCCCAAAATATTTTTGTAACAACCATTTTGCTTCAGCTTCACTGAAGAGAGCAGGAGGGTCCAAACCAATTCTCCCTCAAAATGTCCGGTAGAATTCTGTGGTGTTTTTGAACAGTTTAAGAATTGGCCCAGTCTCATACAACTTTGTGAAGAAAATTGTGATTAAATAGCTGGAAATATTGCATCTGAAGTGTCTAATGTTGGATTAAAGATGGTGGCAGAAGGTATGCTTAATGTAATAAAACCTATTATCCAGAGTCCTAACCAAACTTTAGGGACATTTTTGCTGTTACTGATGCTGTCAAATTTGGGAGGCACTTCAACAGACATTGACAAAAGAAATACCTCACCAGACAGGTCAACTGCAGGCAAAGGAAGCAAACGGATCACGCACTATCTCTGCATCTTTCCCCAGATATAAAGGTAGGGATGTAACTTTTGGCGATGGTGCTGTTGCCAAGGCATTGGGCGTCTCAAAATCCCTTCTCCGTTATCCCAGTCATAATGAATTTCCAAGCTGGAGTGAAATCAGTCAGTACACGTTTACCGATGATGATTTGAACAATGTGCCGGAACTGATGGAAATCCTTAGCCTGGGAACTTTGAAACTGAGTTCCTTCAGTTGCTAAGCCAATTTTTCATAGCAGTAGCTTCCTCTGCAGGCACAGGGAGACTATTTTCATCCACTGATGTTGTTCACTCAAAGCTAAGAAATTAACTGGGAATTGAAAAAGCAGGAAAATTCGTACTGTTTGTCTGCAAATCAAAATAAAAGTGGGAATGGGGAAGATGAGAGCAAGTTGTAGATGTTTTAGGATGTGGTACATTTAGAGTTGTGATTAACTTGTCCAACTTAATAAAATTTAAAAAAAAAAAAGTTTGACAGCTGTCAGCTGGGAATTCATGCAACAGCTGCAATTTCTGTAACCTGAAGATTTACTGTAATAAAATGGAAGTACTCTTATGTTTGCATGATGGGGTGCAGTCACAGAGGACCCCTTGGGATTGTTCCTCAGTGTGTCCACACCTGCCTTCTTGCTCTCTTGAGCTCTCCACCATCTTGTCCTGCTAGTCCCAGAAGCTCTCGTCTCCCCCAGCCAAAGCACAGAGTTGGGGTGACCATCTCTCTGCAGAGCAGTGCAAGCCCTGAACAACTCAGTTCTGGGAGAACACAGTTCTACAGCACCTAGGAAACAAACCCCCGAAAGAAATCCATCTTTCTCTGTGTAAAAGTGTTACACAGGGAAAGCTCATGAGACCGTTTTCCCTCTTTATCATTGCAAGACAAAGATGCACAGTGGTGGGACCTCGCCCCCCCTTCCCCCCCTTCCAGAGGACTAGTTACACTGGGTTTGATCTTAAACAAAAGAATTTTTATTAAGTGTAAAAAGCAGGATTTAGTATTTGCAAGTGAAAGCAGACTGATCAAAGTAAGTTACTAAACTAAAATGAAAATGCATTGTGAGTTCTAATTCACTAAGAAACGTATTGCATACAAATCCTTACCCTAAAGAGCTATTCTTATTTCAGGCAAAACCTTCAAACCAGAGCTGCTGTCTTACTTTGATTTGGCTGAACAGCTTTTTATAATTCATCAAGTATCCTCTTAGGATGTGTTAGGCAGTTTTCCAAGGCCAACTGAAGGTCCAGAGCTAATAGCTTCCTTTTGCTTAAATAGAGTCTCTCCTGAGCAGGAATCTGTTTAACATATTTCCGTGCCCCCACCCAACCCCCTGCTTCTCTTGGAAAAACACTGGATCAAAATGGAACCCAACAACAGGTGGTACTTATCTTCCACTGTTTAGATTTACAGGACACATAAGCTGCTCACAAATTGTTGAGTTCACTACCCAATTGTTTAGGCCTCTGATCAGCACTTTTAAAATTATAAACAGACTTACACTTCATATATCTAATTTTGCATACAAGAACAATTGATGCACCATAATAAGCTATACAGAGCCAGCTGATTGTAAGCGTAAAATTGATAGGTTACATGAGGTATTATGCTCAAAGACCACCTGAGAGCTCTTCCAACTCTAATTCTGTGATCTTGGAGTGACGCATATTTATATTCGTAAGACAATTTTCATAAAGCCTGCGAGTGGGCAGGAGAACCATCACAGTTGTGATTTAGGTTTTACTGTTGTGAAAGTACTGCTGATGTATCTGCAGCTTGACAAAGGTAAAGAGTATTATGTATTAGTCTTTAAATTGATAAACAAGTTTAAAAAAAAAAAGCACTCCCTTTCAGATGTAGTAAAATGCTGTACTGGGTTGTAAATTAACATGTTTTACTGATCAGATTTACACCATTGTTTCAGACATAGGTGCAGTATCAGTGGGAAGCATGATTTAAATAGGTTTTTTTTGTCTTGATGATTTAAATCGCCTTCATTTTAGATCACTCTGTCCTGATTTAAAAAGTGTTTTTAGCTTGTGCTTGGTTGTTAATGAAACAACTAATTTCTCCTTCCAGTCTGTCTAGCTTCAGTTCAAGTACACATTTTTTAAATTAATGTTAAAAGTGAAAAAATAGCCCCCCTAAATCTCTCTATATAGCTCTGTAAATGTGCATAGTGCTTTCAGAAATAAGTTCAGTCCTTGCTCCAAGGAGTTCTTATACTGGGGGGAAAAACAGAAGTTGTGCCAGCAGCCTGAGGAAGAGTCAGGAAAAGGAAGGGTTAAGGATTAAATTGAACAGAAATGGGAGTTGTGTTGTGCTTTAGTCAGAATTCTCCGCACTGAATGTATGTGCACAAGGGGTGCCCTATTTTGATTGGAATGAGATGGGGCAGCAGCAAGTCATATGTTGACAACATAAACTGTAAAAAACCAAGGGCTGAGATTTGGACTCGAGCAGAGAGTTGAAGTTGCGGTAGAGTAGCCTTTGCATTTAGTGGCTGCCTTGAAAATTCTCCAGGGTGAATATGGACTTCTCAAGTTACATTGGATAAGACTGTTTCAATTAGCTTGTTCAGTGTGAGAACACCCAAAAGCAGAGCTCCAGCTCCTCTGTAAACCCAAGTGCTGTGTCTCATGGCTGTATTTTCCCCTGGAGCTGGAGTTAGGTCACTTTTTCACCATGCCATCTGTCAGCTTATTAAAGAGAGAAGCACAGCTGAATTCTGCCCCACTGAATAACCAGTGGAATACTTTCTATTTCTGCACAAACTAGTTTGTTTCAATAGCCGATAGTTTTGCAGTCAATGCTGTTGTTCCATTGAAACATAATTGGTTCCAAAGAGATGTGATCTTTGCCCCAGGTGGCTTTACTGATCATCCCTGGTCCAGGCCATCAGCTTGTGTGGACTGTGCACTTGGAACACATACAACATCAGGCTGCTGGACACTAAAGTGGCTTGTGGTAATGATCACCAAATAATCTCTTGCTCTGAAATTCTGCCCATGTACTGAAAGATTAACCACCATTGAACACAAGGCTGTAGCCTCTACTGTCCTATGTAGAAAACATAGCCTCTGTGGCTCAAATTCTGCCTTTGCACGGTGTGCCGTACTGAGTTCAACAAGCTGCCCGGGTGTAATTGGGAACAAAATCCATCCCTTTGAAATACAGGCTGTTTCATGTCTTCACATAGACAGTGTGTTTGGCATTGAGAAGAGGATCCCTGTCCTGGAGAATCAGCCTGGCTGGGCAGCACAGGCTCACAGGAGACCATGTGGTAATGTAGAAAGGCCGTTGAAAGGGTTTTCTTTCCACTTGACCTCTTAGTGGGGCTCACTCTGAGGAGTGAGGGAGTGGTACAGGTTATTCCAAGAACGATATTGGTTTCTGAAAACAGCGCAATGGAATGGGGTACAGAGCTCTTTGGCACACGTTTCCTACGGATAATTTACCTCTTTGCACTTGGGAGAGACTTTTTTAAACGTACGTAAACTGGTTTAACTCCTGCTCTCCTAGCAAAATCAGGAGCCTGGGTGTGGTCATTCAAAGCACCGGATTGTCTAGATCTCCTCTGTGGAAGCCTGTGTTGGCCTGTTGACACTAGGGCTCCTCACGTTGCTAACGCATGGGCCCAGCCGAAGGATGCAGTGGTAAAACTTTTGCTTTCAAAGTATTCGTGGTGCAGCCCAAGCCCATGAGATCACCTTCCAGCGTCCGTTCAGAAAGGGCCCAGCCCCTGCTGGCCAGCAGGAAATGCTTTTTTCTGTTTGGAGATCTGTTTCCTGACACATAACAGAAGGGTGCCCTTCTCATGTGACCCTGCAGATTTATTGTTGCGACATCAACATGGTAGTAACATGTTTCTGCTGATCTCAGATTCTGATTGATACTAATTTTGAGCCAGATGTTGGAGCACTGTCATCTAATTGAACATCTCTCAACTCTTCAAGAAGGGTGGGCATGGCACATCACGACTTACTGTGTCCCCTCTTTCTGTGGGAGGCTTTTGGGTCAAGCTGCATTAGTTCTGCCTAAATGGGGAAGTCGTAACTGTACCAAGTCTGATCAGCAGGGCTGGCTCCCTTGGCATGCGCTGGCTTGGCCTGGCCTGGCCTGTCATGAGTCCTAAATAATTGGACAAAAACATTTTCTCACTCCCCTTGCCTTGCTGGAACAGCTACCCTCTTGGATTGTAAGAAATTGGCATTCAAGCCATAAGCAAGAACCGTATCCCTTGCATGGCTGCCTGATGGCTCCAGGGCAGGTTAAGTGGGAAGGGTTGGTTCCTTGTATAGAGCCTTTGTTCTGTGCAGAGTGCATTTCTGTGTTCTGCTTTGCAACATGAAATCCTTCATTTAAGAGGATTAAAGATTGTTCAATAGGCTGCTGATTCTGTCATGCCTGGAATCCTGGAGGTGTGCGCAAAGCTGCTGTGTCTGGAAGCATATACCATTATTTAAGCAACCTCACAGTTAAATCCATTTTTTTAAAGGGCTTTTCCCCCCATTTATGATATTGGCTCTTCCAACAGAGTTCTCTGTTTTAAGGAGGTTACTTGCTTAACTTGTGAAAACCCTAAGGGCAGTTCTGTATAGCCAAAGGGGCTCTTTAAGCAGCTCTTCATTCTTGAAGTCATCCAGGGCCAGCTTCATGAAAGCCATAATTCTCCAGTATTAGTGAAGGTTGAGCAGGTGAATGGCTTGGTGTTTGGTTTTTTGTTTTGTTTTTTGTTTTGTTTTTGTATTGGGGGTTCTTGGATTTTTGTTTTTTGCTTTGAATGAAAATTCAATAATGCTGCATCAGCCCGTTGTCGCAGGCCCTGGCTCAGACAGCAGAGGGCGCAATTCACATTTAGAATGGCGAATCAGTCTGCAGAGTTTGACTACAGCTGCCCTGGGAAGAGGATGGGCTTGTGTTTAAGGCGCTGGGATGGTACATGCTCAGATGGTGCATTTCTGTGTGACCTTAGGCAAGTCATTTAGTCTGTGCCTCCACTTCTTGTGTGTAAAGTGGAATAATAATTCCTTCCTCACCAGGCTGCACAAAGGCTAATGTAGTAGTGTGCAGTAGACATCCCCACCCCCGACTTACGTGGAGGTTGCATTCTTGGCAACCCTGCATAAGCTGATTTTTGGGAAACTCTGGAAGTTACACTTGAGCGGGAGGGGAGCTGGGAAACTGATCAGTGAGGTGCTGGTTAGTTTTGTGGGTCCCTCCAGCATAAGGGAGCCAGGCTGCCACCTGTTTCCCAGCTCCCTGCCACTCCTGTGGACTGGGAAGCTGCTGCTGTCAGGGGCAGCAGTCTCATTAACCCAAAGCACATGCAATTTGGTTGCACGTGTCTCAGGGGTTTACTGTACATGGAGGTTCTGGAAGTAGACCTAGGGCTCAGTTCAAGCCAGTCTTTCCTTTTGTCGAGTGGTTAGAAGAAAGCATTATCAAAGCCTCTCTGGGCTTCTCTTTGTGCATTCAGCAGATAATTCTTTAGTGTGTGTAGCCCAGTCCCGTTACTAGAGGTGCAGCAAATAGGACAGGAAAGTTGTGTTAACTACTGTAACGCCTTCTAGAGTAAAATCACCAACCACAAGTAGGAGAAGACACCAGTGCCATAGCTGAACTGTCCAGGCTCGTTTGTTAACGTGGGACCCCTGCACTTGCACAAATGAAAGTTGGGCAAAAAAATTTGCTGTCGATTGTTTCTATCTGTTTGATCACCTGTTGAGATAAACGCACCTGGCCCAATGCTTATGACAGTCCTCCTACCTGACCTCCTGTTCTTCTCTCTTCAGGTCTGGCACTGAAGAAAACAGTTCTCACTGAGGTAAGTTGCATCCAGCTGTTAAAAACCTGCGGGGGTTGGGAGAGGAGGAAAAGATAACAAATAGAGTTTTTATGTCAAATGGAGGAATGTGCAAAGCGGGAAAGTCATCATAAATCTTCGTGTCGAAGGTGCCAGGTTGGCAGCCTCCTCTGCCTTCCTACAGTAGGGCTGGTAGCTGTGCAAGGCATTGGGGGGGGAGTGATTTTTTTTTTTTTTGATCTGTAGTGACCACATCTGGGGGGAGGGTATTTTTCCTGATCCATTGAGCCTGCTATCTGCTGATTGCAAATAGTAGGGCAAATCATGGTGCTAGATTTTGTGATGTTGATAAGATCATTTGAAATAAACTGAGACCCACCAATTAATCTATATAACATTCAGGAATTCTCACCCTGAAGGCTAGAACATCTGTCAGCAGGGAACAATGGGAACTGCTACAAGCTCAACTGAGGATTCTTCTGCATTACGCTATCACTGGGATTTATTTGTTACTGCTCAGTTTATCCGCTCTTTTGATTTTTGCAGATTACACCTGTGAGCCACATTTAGCCACTTGTATCTGGGTCAAGCCAAGAACCCTAGAGCATTGTAAAAACCTGAAGAACCTCCAACTGTCACCACTCTTACTCTAGATAATTTTCATGTAACAGTTGAAAGTGCACAGACAGATTTCTGGGCCCAACTGCCACCATTCAGTATTTTTAATCACTGGGATTTCCAATCTCTTAGTGTCCAATTTTTAACTTCAGGGACGTTTTTGGCTTTTTTTACGGCATGATTTTGATGGCACAGGCTTTCCGCCACTGGGTGGACAAGTGGGTATGTCTGAAAGACAGAGAGGACCATCTTACTAGTACTCTATTGCTATCCGCTGGGCTCTGATTCGGGACTTGAACTCTTGGCTTTGCCACAATATTTCTTTGACCTTGGACACGTCAGTTAATCTACCCTGTGCTTTGGTTTCCTATCTGCCTGTTGGGGATGAAATGTCCCTACTTTCCAGGGCTTTTGAGAGGATAGTCTTAAGTATTTTATTACATCAGTGATGAGGGCCATCTTTCAACGCCCTGACCTGGTCAAAGTTCTGTAATGTTTCCCCAGTCCTGAGCAGCTCAGGCTTCTCTAGTCTAATACAACAGTTGGGTTCTGTATCTACTGAAACTGGTTCCTGTCTATGTATTAGAAAACTCAGGTGGAAAAGCAAGCAACCTCCCCAAGCCAAGCACACCTTGTGTCCTTAATATAATGCGGACCCCAATAAGCTGCTTCACTCAACAGCTCGCAAGTCTAAATCAACAATGGGTAAAGCTGCTGATACATTTACTGGCAGTGCTAGGAATGTTATGTATATTTAGTCTGACTTTCAGACGCCGTCTTCCCCTTAAAGTTAAAGGGAGCTGCTGGTGATCATCTGAAAATTGGATCTTTTAGTAATCAAACCAAATAAATATTTAATCTGATAACTAAAGTAGCAATGCTACACATGATTAGTTATCTACCAGCCTCCCGCTTTCTCTGTTGCTGGGCTGGTGTGGTTCGGTTTTTGGCATTGGTTGCAGAATCTGAATGAGCTCTCGGCTCTGGTTAGCATTTCCCTAGGAATGAAGAGCTGATGAAAGCAAAACCTTTGTAAATGTGTACTGATGGATTTAACAGCCTGTGATGCATATAAGCTATGCAAATTGTAGCCGTGGCTTCCTGCTCTCCAACGCCCACCCCCCAAGCTACTTCTCTACTGCTTGTCTCTGTGCCTTTTGACAGTCTCACTGCTTTTGGTGCAAGAGATTGCTCTGAAGTGGAGTGCTGCCAGTGGAGCAGACTTGTCTCTGTTTCATCAACTCTTTGACATCCCACCTTAGTATCTGTCTAGCTCATATTTATGCTTTATTGTCCCCCTGTGCTCACTGTGTTTGGATACTGCAGCTTAAGGGGCCATAAACAACAGCTACAAAAGCTGCTACAGATGTCTTGGGCAAAGTAGGTTATTGTCTGTGCATCGCTCCAGTGGTAGATTTCTAGGTGCAATTTATACAGTCCTAACTGCGTGTCAGTGTGGTCAGGGGGGTAGAGCACTGGACAGATTCAGAAAACCTGGGTTCAGATTCCTGGCACTGCTTCTAACCTGCTGGAAGATCTTGGGCAAGTCCCTTCCCCTCTCCATGCCTCCATTTCCCATCTGTAAAATGAGAGTAATGATGCTGACCTTTTCTGTAAAGTGCTTTGAGGTCTATGGGAGAGCTAGATGTTAAGTCCAGTAGAAAGGCTCATTACTAAGGACATTGGGGATCACTCCCAGAGATCACCTCTCTCTCTCATCAGCAAGGCTAGGTTATAGTTTGCTGAGTCACTTTTGCTTTCTAGAGTCATACTCCACACTTGGCAGCAGGGTGCCCTGAAAGAGGATCGGGGCCAGCACATAAGATCCACTACGGCAGTGCATTTAACCAACGTCTGTTTGGTCCAGCTCTGCCCCACTTTGAGTAGTAAGGAGGGGGGCATTGTTTGTAGGCACTCAGTAACTGTGATGTTTTAGCTAAGGTAGTTACATTTTTCTATGAAGAGATGGTCCTGGGAGGAGCCACTCTCCCAGTCCCACACTAAATTGATACCTGATGGGAAATTAAACTTGTGGACTAGCTGCTGACTTCCTCCATTCCACAAATAAAACCCAGTCTTCCCTGAGACCGGAACAGCACAGTTATGGTTATAACAAGAGCCAGGGGTTCAAGCCTCTGCATTCTGTCCCCAGTTCTCAGTTGCTGTTTGACTTTTATTCACTTAACCCTGTCTGTGCCACTGTTGGTCAGTGGGTAAAGTGGGGTTAATTACCCACAGTATGCAATGGATTTGCAATGGTGTAATTCATGTGTGTTGTGAATTTTGAGGTCACTAGTGATTCATTATCCACTCTGCTTGCTGACTTTCAGGTGGCCTAAAAGGCATTGGCTTTGAGGTGTAGTGTCCAAATGGCTAGGTGTTTTAAAGACTGGTCTGGCTGGTATTTGAATCTGGCTGGTATTTGAACCCTGTCCCCACAGTGCCTGAGTGTCCCACAAACATGAATGCAGTTACTCTCCAGTTACCCCATAGGTTGGGGCTTTACGAATTGGAACGGGGATATTGAAATCAAATGACTGATAGTCTTGGGGGCGTTCACTGACTACATTTATGCAGGATGGGATGGTCTGGTCTGATGTCTCCTCTGGCTTTAGACACAGGGAATCTGATGAAGGTGGGGAAACAAACATAGATCCAAGGTCTAGTGTCTTCATCTAAGACCATCCCTCTTCCTAGTGTCAAGAGCCACAGTCCTGTGTGTGATTAACAAAATCACTGGCTACCCTCATGCCCCTCAGGATGAGAGACGAACGAGTTAGGTGCTTGTGCCAAATATATCAGTGTGCACTCTGCAGAGCTTTACACAGGATTAAGTGCAGCCCACTGCATTCCTTATAACCACAGCATCGTAGTCCTGCCTGCTCCATTGTCCCTCTTTTCTTCCTTCTGTGAGTGTAGCTTTTCTTCATTACTTTAACTTGGAAATTTCTCCTTCCCAGGCCCCATCGTTATCAGGTCAGGCTGGAGTTGGCCAAGGAAAGAAGATAGGTCATCGAGGAGTTGATGCTTCCGGCGAAACTACCTACAAAAAGGTTCCCTCCCTCTCTTGATTTCTGGAAGGCAGAGGCCACACATCCGGGTGGGAGGGCAAGAACAGATTAGGGTCCAAGTATGTATGAACAGAGCATACAGACTATGGGGAACAAAGGGGGAAGACAAGTATGCTGTTGGGCACCAATCTGATCAGATTTCCCTGCAGTGCTTTGTGCTGACCTCACAGCCTACCAGCATTCTACAGCTGTGTCATTCTGCAGCAGCCCGAGGCAGTCTACAGGGTTGGCCTCTTAGAAAGCAGCCCATATCTGAGGCATCCCATAAGGCGTGATCATAGAGCAAGGGGGCAACTGCTGTGACTGGTGGTAAATGTTCACTGACTACTGTCTTCCTTCTGCCAGACCACTTCCACCACTCTGAAGGGAGCCATCCAGCTGGGTATCGGTTATACTGTGGGGAACCTGAGCTCCAAGCCAGAAAGAGATGTCCTGATGCAGGATTTTTATGTGGTGGAGAGCATTTTCTTCCCCAGGTATGCAGAAAGGGAAACAAAATGCAGGGACTGGTTCTTCCATCAGTTAAAGGAATTCTGAGGGCCCACCTTTCTACTTCAAGTGTGCACCTATGGTTAGAACAAGAGCCAGGGGTTTGAGCCTCTGCATTCTGTCCCCAGCTCTCACTTGTCTTACTGGCATGTAACCGAAGCATTAGAATCCATGGTGCTGCAGCTCCAGAGATGGGATAGAGCAGGGATCGGTAACCTGCAGCTCTTTAAGGAGCCACTTGCGGCTCTGAGCGCTGCCGCTGCTGACTCCACTTGTGGCTCTGGAGGCTACCGCCACTTAAACAAAGCCCCCCGTTAAAATGGAGTTTGTTATTTTTTATTTCAGCGGCTGCAGCCTCTGGAGCTGCTAAGCAGTGAACTGCGGTGGGGGAAGTTGGCAGAGCAGGGGGCCCCGGAAGAGGAGCCATGCTGAGGAGGAGGCATGGGGGAGCAGTGGCAAGGGGGCGCAGTGGCTGTGGAGGAGCAGAGCAGGAACCTGGCTGACCCCCTTCCCTCCCTCCCTCCCCGCCCCAGGAGTGCACTGCCCACCGGCCACTGCCAGGAGCTGCAGCCACACCCCCCGCACATGACTGTGCCAGGGAGTCAGGGGAAGAAAGCAGCCAGCTCATCCCCAGACATGGCCAGTGCTCCTTTCTCTGCTCCCAGCCTGGGGTGCCTCATGCTTCTCTGCCTGCTGCCCTGCTCCCACCCACCCGGGTGGCACCCCCTGGCTGCTGCAGCCACCCCGAGTGCTGTGTTCAGCAGCGGCAACCAGGGGGAGAGTGGGCAGCTCTGCTCAGCTGCAGCCAAAGGGCCGCTCTTCCACTAGCTGCTTCTTTCCCACTGTGCTAAAATGACAACTTTAAGTCTCTGAAAGGCAAACAAGATGCTGCACTGCATTAATCGCCTCTCTGCTTTTCACCATTAGCTTAAAATGATCAGACACAACTTCTGTGTCACCCTTCCTTCCTGTCCAACTTTGCAAGTGTACAGTAAAAGAGTAAATGCAAACTCCCTTTTTAAAACAGCTCACAGGACCAGAGAGCTTCCTCTGGAGAGTCTGTTTGCCAAAAGGAACTAGAAACTTATGAGATAGCGCTGTCAGATCAGCTGAGAGGCAGCCAACCTTCTGCCAGCTCCCCCCACACTGCTGCCTCAGGCTTAGAAGCTCCCACCTGCAACACCCAGAGCTAGTGGTGCTGCTCTCCAAACCACACCATCCACGTGTGCTGTGAGGGGGGCACCGGCTTCAGGCCGCCTCTTTGGACCTTAGCAGCTGGGGGAGGTGTGCAGCGTGCGGAGCTGTCATCTGAGGCAGGTTAATCCTGAGGATGCAGGGGGAAGCCTGGGGCTGGGCGGGGACAGGTTTGCAGGATCAGGGGGTAAAGCTTGGGGATAGGAAGGCAGATGGGTGGGCTGAGGCAGGTAATCCAGGAGATGGGGGTAACTTAACTAACTGGCACAAATCATTGTGTGTGCGCTGTTCTTAAAATAAGGGTGACAAAAAGTGCGTTTTACCATTACTTATTAAGGACCGTCTCTTAGTCACATGCATTGTGGGCTTGAAGTATTGATTTGGTAATCGAATTTTAAAAAATGCCTCTTCTTGCTTTCAGTTGCAGGCCCCTGGATAGGGTTCACTACAGGCTGTGCTTACTGGGCTTGTTAGCTGTGAAGCTTTTGTTACCTTTGTAATTGTCATCCCTTCTGCCTGCCTATGTGGAATTTTCACCTCCAGACACTACATTACCTTGGTCCTGAGGCTGATGAACCTGCTCAGCCAACAATATTCATTGGACTGCTTCAGCTATTGCGTGGTTGAGCTGTAAATGGGCAGGGCTTAGTAGATATGATATGTGACTAGGGAGACACTTACAAGGCTAGACATGCTCTCTCTTACCAAGAGAGTGGTGTTCCTTGCTGGTGTGGCAGGGCCCCCTCAGAGAGCTCTGTCAGAGTGGGGAGAGGCAGCCCAAACACTCAGAAGGACCTGCTGAATATACAAGCAGCTGGATGGGAGCTGGCTCAGCCAAACTGGGGCCAGCTGACTCTACTACTGGCTTGATAAGAGGCCTTTAAAACCCTCTACAGTTGGAAGGAGAGGAGGAGAGAGTGGGAGGAAAGACAGATTTAGAGAGCCTAAATTGAGAACAAGGCAGACCAGCTTTGGGGCCAGGACAGCAGAGGAGGGAGCCCCGGGAGCAGTGGCCAGACTCCCTGCCCTGGAGACCTACTGCAAGCCCCAGCCCCTGGGCGAAAAGAGGCGAGAGGCTGGAAAGACCAAAGAGACTAACCTGAACCATCGTTGGACAAGAGGGGCCTTTGCCACACCGGATGGTTACAAATATTAGATCTTTTGGTTGGTGTCTTGATCAGGTCGAGCAAGATTGTTGTGCCTCGGCTGGTGGCTTCTTGGGGTACTCAGTTTGCCTTGGTTTGTATCTGTTGACTGGCTGGATGTAAATCGGCATGTTCATGAGGCGTTAATGTGAAATAACATGGCTGCTCTTTTTGTATTTTCCCTGCAGTGAAGGAAGTAACCTCACTCCAGCTCACCATTACCCTGACTTCAGGTTCAAAACCTACGCACCCGTGGCTTTTCGGTACTTCCGGGAGCTCTTTGGGATCCGCCCAGATGATTATTTGGTATGTGTGGGGGATGAATTGGCCTGGGTAGAACTGCTTTACATGAAGTCTCAGCAAAACTGAAGATGGGGGAATGCCCATGCCATCAACTGTCACCAGCCAGTTCCACAGGATTAGGGTGTTTTCCTTGGATTGTTGTTAACTTCGGTTTCCAGCAAATAGCTGGGGGATCTGAGGCATGGAGCCAGGTGACTGGGTCATCACCCAGGGAGTTGAAGCCAAATTTGAAGCGATAATGTTGGCCGCCTTCTCTAACATCCTCCCAGCTAATATTCATTAGCTGGACACTGAGGTACAGTGCTGGGCTGAGAGGGAGTCTCTGATCCTGTACATCTGGCGTATCCCAAGTGTGAGGAAGTCAGTGGTGATGCTTCTTTTCTTGTACAGTCTGGGAAATGGGTCTGCAGGCTCCTTGTCGTTTGGTCTTTGGTTTGCCGAGTACATACCCAGCAGAAGAGGTTTATTGGGGCAGCCTCTGTTTCCAGAAGAATGGAATAATCTACCCGCATGGACTCTTTAAGGTCATTTGGTTTAAAAAGACACATTGAGGTTCCATACCCATTACTGATTGATAGTGCAACGTATTTACCCTGTCTACAAAGAGAAGAGGGGAATATTCTAAATTCCCTCTGGGCCTCCAGAAGATGTTCTCTGCTTTATGCATAATCCCCAGTAATAAAAAGGTAGCAATCTGAGAATAGTTAACACTCAGTAATGTGAAAATCAGAATAGGCTCCAACTTGCTGTTCTAGAGCTGAAATGAGTCATCTTGGCTAACCAGAATGTTCTGGCAAGGTCAGCTGACTGGATCTGGAATAGATCAAGGCCATGTCTACACCACGGGCATTAGAGTGGCACAGTTACTGTGCTGCAGCCATACTGCTGTAGGGCCCTAGTGTAATTGTTTCCTACAGTGACAGAGGGAACTCTTTCAAGACTGTATTTAATTCATCTCTCCGAGAGGGGTAACTAGGTGGTGGAAGAATTCATCCATCTACTGAGCTGTGCTCATACAAGTGGGTAAACTGACATAACTACAGTTCCTATTGTGATTTTATTCCCCCCACCTGTGAGCAACATCTGTTTAAAACTTACATGTAGGTCAGGCCTGCGTTAAAGTTCGCTCCTGTTTGTGTTTTTACCTTGTCTTGCTGACAGCCAGGCAGGAACAAGCCTTCATAAGAAGGTGTCATTTTTATTTAACCACTTTTCTGACTAATTGCAGGCATGGGCAATGAGTAATGAAAACCTACGGGCAAAAATGAGCCTGTAATCTGGGGTTGCTTGACAACAGATAGCCCCTCCTAGGCTAATGCCTGCAGACTTGATGATAGTGGTTACATTCTTGGGGGAGGGAGAGAGCCTGACTGAATTCCAAAGGTCACAGATTTGATTTGCAGCCCCTGCTTCCAAATTCTCTGGCCCACTATGGCAGCGAATGCCTTTGTAATTATGCGTAAGATAATTAAGTTGATGAAGTCTTGGATCGTTAATCCGGGCAGTGCTGAACAGTGTTTTCAGCATGTAATGATAGCGTTTGGTTTATTGCTCTGATTATGTCCTCTCTGTGTTGTCTGCTTTACCTTGACTTACCTTCTTCAAATATCAGTTCCTATTTAATGTTGCCCTAACCCCATTTGTTTGACATATGCAAATGGTTTTCATGTATTGTATCTACACAACACCTCCTCCTCCCTTCTGCTCCTTGTGCGCTTTCTGCTCTGGGAACTTGCTGTTCAGATTCCTAGTCCCAGCTCTGTTCTCCAGGATTGGGTTCTGAATATGATGGAGCATAATTACCATGTGCCCACAGATATCTGAGTTTGGGAAGGGGGGTGTTTTCCCACCTGTTTTATGTGCTGCACTGAGGGTGTGAGGCACGCCTCTGCAAACCATGTATCATTAACGTCTAAGCACATGGGAGAGCTTTAGTCTTGGGAACAGGCAGTGCATTTTGTTCCCCTCTGGCACTGTGATACGCAGAGCACTGAACAAGCTGGCTTGTCTCTTTAAATCTGATCTTCGTGCCGCTGCCCACACTAACACACTGAGGGAAGAACCCTATTTGTGGTGGTGTTACAGGGCACAAAACAGAAACAGATTTGGTGGTGTTACGCAGCCTGGGTGTTATGAGGGCAGGGGGATGAGCTTCACACACGGCACTAGAATGTGTCCCCCTCTGTCCTTTTCCAAACCCTCTGTGAAACCTAGCTCCAGTTTAATGTTTGCAATATCCATACTGCTTAATATCCCAGCCCTCTCTAGATTCCAGGGGGCAGGGCCTCAGCAATGTTTGCAGATGTATTATTCTGCTCCGAGTTTCTCATCTGGAGAACAAATGCCACCTGATTTTTTTCTTTTTTTCTTTTTCCTTTGTAGTATTCGTTGTGTAACGAGCCTCTGATAGAGCTGTCAAACCCCGGTGCCAGTGGCTCCCTCTTCTACGTCACCAGTGATGACGAGTTCATCATAAAAACTGTGATGCACAAAGAAGCAGAATTCCTGCAAAAGCTGCTGCCTGGTTACTACATGGTGCGTATCAGGGCTCTGACTTATGGGAGGAAGGCACAGATTGCCTCTCTGCAGCACCACACAGGCCACTGTTCAGTAACCTGGCAAGGCTTCCCTTGCCTGCCTGCCCAGCACAGATGGCACACTGAATAGCCTATTGTGAAGCATGACCTGGAAACCGAATTCAGCATGCTTGAAACCTGAAGACGGCTGAGCCACTCCTGACCAGTATTTGTCCCCTACTCCTCCTTTACTGCTGGCCTGTTCCAGGCTAGCAGATGGTAATGCCTAAAGGGGTGAATCATTCCCCCCTCCTTTTGTCTCCTGTCAGACATTCCTAAAGGCACCAGTGGGACAGAGTGGGAGTGCCCTTTTCTGCTGTGGTACAGCACTCAGGCATGTTTATTTTGGGGGTACCCATCCGCACTGTTTCCTGACTGTCCCATGTGTGCTAGCTCATGGGCTGTTCTGCTGGAGATAGACCCTGATCTCTACAGGCCCTAGTACCAGTCTCTCAGCTGAAGCCTTTGTCTGTAACAACCTGGGGCTGTGCTCTGGCATTTTCTGCCCTGCACCAGAGTGTGGGTTACTCTGCACCACCAACCGTGCTGCTGTGCTGCAGTGCACTTGGCTCAGCAGTGACTCACCAGGAGGAGGTCGCAAGAGAACCAGAAGAGGAACCCAGTGTCAGGAAGCGTCTCCTGTTCAGCTGCACGTTAGGGTCCAGTTCCAGACAAAAAACTGCATTCCAAGAAAAGGAAGCCTGCAAAGGGAAAGCCCTGTACTAGGGAATGCCAGAGCTTAGGTGCTCCAAACTGCCTTTGCTCTGCCTTTTGTCACCTGATCGGTTTCCCTCGGGATCCCTGCCTCCCTCAGAGCACTGGGTTAAGACTGAGGAGACCTGGATTCTGTTGCTGGTTCTCTCACTGGCCTGTCCAGTAGCTTCAGGCAAGCTATTTCTGCTTGATGCCTCAGTTTTCCCATCTGTAAAATGGGGGTTATGATCCTCCTTTTGTAAAGTGCTTTGAGAGCTACTGAAGAAGGAGCTAGGTAAGAGGTAGAAATTATTATTCTGAAGCTTTCCAGGCACCTGGGCTCAGAGTGGAACTGAAAATCAATGGCTAACTCTTTTTGAAAATGGGGTTCAAGCAGCTTAAGAGCTTTAGAAAATTTTACTCCCTGTGATTGTGTGCAGCAGGCTCGTCAGGGCTCTGAGGATTAGGACAATTCAGGTGGAAGTAGTAACTAGACTCTTCTTGGCCTGGGAACTGTGTAGAGGGTTGGGTAATAAACAGAATTGTAGAGGATCAAGTATGACTTCTTGCCCTGTTAGAAAGTGCTTGTGCAGTCGTCTGATGATTTGTAGAGTTATGCTATGCTGATTGCTTTGAGGGTCTTCCTGCTGCTGACTGCCCTTCAGCTGAGGTGTAAAATGACCTGAGAGAGAGAGAAGTTGCCAGGACAGGTGGTGCTCGCTTGTTCTAGCAGTGGGAAGTGGAGTTCTGCTCTCAGCTGTTGGCTGGCAGAGGCGCCTTTGCAAGGCGCTGTGTCTGACATGTTCATAAAGAGAACTCGCTCCTGGGTCTGCTTATGAAAGATGAGATGAAGGGCATTAAATTTTCATACACATGCTGTGCTTCTGCTTTCCTTTGGTTTGTAATCTGGCAGGGTCATCTTTTCTCTCATATAGTATGCACAGCTCTTTGTTTTGCTTTCAAAAGCCTCCCAGGGCTGAATAAGCAAATGGAGTTTGTCACATCATTCCTAATAACATGATTGTCTAAAAAGAGCCTGGTGCTGGGGTGGCTTAATTCATCTCTATGGCAGATTGTTTTAGAAATTGACTTGTTCTATTAAAGGTAAGATGAGATGATGATAGTATTTCCTGCTGGGCCAGCTTCATAGAGATGTTGTAATAAACGTTTCATTCGGCTAGGGAGCAGCTCACAGGAGTAAGATTTCCAATTGGATAAGCATATTTGATATTTTAAATCTTTAAATCCCCTCTAACTACTTTGATGAGGAGGGTTGATTAGGTTTCTCTTTTCTTAGCTGTGGTTTGTGGGGAAATCTGTTTGGGAGTTCCCAAACTTGGCTGTTTGCCTAGAGAGATGTTCAAAATCTCGTTTCCTATAGGCAAGGCATAGCAATCTTTCAGTTTTTTAAAGCTCAGTCCTACGCGGAGCTATTCAAATGTTTAGGTGGAGTTGACTTGGGAACTTTCTCCTGCAAGGCTGTCAAGGTAGAAATAAACTCTGGCTGCGCAAAGGGATGCGATCTCTTTTCAAAGCCAGTCTGAGCATGGGTTCTGGGTGGTTTTTTCCCCAGCGGTCTTTCTAACCTGCCCTTTCTGCCTTCCTTGCCCCACTGCAGAACCTGAACCAGAACCCACGGACCTTGCTGCCAAAGTTCTATGGACTGTACTGTGTTCAGTCAGGGGGCAAGAACATTCGGGTGGTGGTGATGAACAATATCCTGCCGCGGGTGGTGAAAATGCACCTGAAATTTGACCTGAAGGGTTCAACCTACAAACGCCGGGCATCCAAGAAGGAAAAAGAGAAGTCCAGTCCTACTTTCAAGGACCTGGACTTCATGCAGGACATGCCAGAAGGCCTAATGCTGGACGCAGACACTTTCAGTGCACTGGTGAAAACGCTGCAACGCGACTGCTTGGTAAGGGCAAGGTATAGCTAGACAGCTGGACTAACATTGTGTAGCTCTTCAGCTCTCGGGCAGCTGTAACTGAGATGGACTGTCCTATGTTTTTATTAGCTTATTAATCTACAAGCCCCAAAGCCAGCTGACTCCACCCCATTTCTCAGTTCAGAGTACTGTAGCTAGGACTCGCAGTACTCAGCTGCTTTTGGAGAACATTCACTAGTGTCCTACAAAACGTGAAACCAAACGGCACGTGGCTCCCAGGGACACCGCTTGCCTCATGTGGTGGTTTTCTTGGTTCTTTCCATCACATTTGTCCACTTATTCTCCACGTAATTCAGCCATCTGGAACTGGGTTATTGGGGTGAGTTAGTGAATGTGCTGTATGGTCTGCAACCGGTGATGGAGCTGAGCTGCCCCTTGTAATTCTTTGCCATCCCACAACTCAGCTAAAAACCAATGACAAGAGGCTGAGATCTGTTAGACCAAGCCTGTTAAACTATTAACTCAGATGCTCTCTCACGCTGCTGCTAAGGAGTTGCTGGCTTGAGTTCTGTGTAACTAAGAGGGACTGTCCCATGCTCTGGGCTCTGCCTTTGAAGTAGCATGTGAGAACTTACTGGACTGTCTTTTTGTCTAATTTGTTCTTGAACTCAATACTAACCTGTAGGTGTTGGAAAGCTTTAAAATCATGGACTACAGCCTGCTGCTTGGGGTGCATAACATAGACCAGCAAGAACGGGAGCGGCAAACTGAGGGAGCCCAGAGCACGTCCGATGAGAAGCGTCCCGTTGGGCAGAAGGCACTTTACTCCACAGCCATGGAGTCCATCCAGGGTGGGGCTGCCCGGGGGGAGTCCATAGATACAGATGACACGTAGGTGAAAACCCGGTTCTCTTGCACTGTTGTAGTGGGAGCGGGTGAACGCAAAAAGCCAAAGTAATAAATCCCTAAATGTTGCTGTGCCACCCTGTGCTGCTGGCTTGAGCTCTCGGCATGACCCCTCTGCCTTAAGGAAAACCAAGCCCAGCCCGTGACGTAGCGCAGCACAGAGTAGTTTGTTGTGAAATACAGTTGTTACTTGGAAACACCTACCGTTCCCACTTTTATTTGCAATGGGTATGACCATGAATTTCGGCCTCCTCTAGTAGGTGGGTGGGCCTTGTACCAGCCTGCAGGCACAACACTGGTCTTGGAAGCAGAGACAGGGGCAGGCTTAGTCCAGGAGCACAGTGGTGTGGTGGGACTACACACTAGCCTAGCCTGTGGAGACTGCTTGGGTCCCGAGTATTCTACTTGGGCCCAGCGCAATTCTTTCCGCATTCTAGCATGCCAGTCCCCTCTGCTCCTCTGGGCTGGATCGGGGAGAAGCGCACAGGTGGAGCTGTGGGCAGAAGAAGCTTGCCCAGTGCGTGCTTGTGGCTCTTGCAGCATTTTGTCTTTCTGGCTCAGCGGACTGGGCTCACTAACAAGTGGCAGCGTTGCTATGTTTGTCGTCTGGCATCTGTGCTCTGAGAGAGCAGCTGCTTCATTTTGAATGGTTAGCACTGGGCACAGCTAAAGAGCCAGGAGACACTCAAGGGTTTCCATTCTCTCACATAACTCTGCATTCCAACGGGCCACCTGATGGCCACATGTTGACTGGCCGCACGTTGATAATTGTGCTGCAAATTCAGGTTGGTTATTAGTGAGCAGTGTAGAGGGGCAGCTTGTTTTTAAACCTGTGCTTAAAGATTTGGGCCTGGCTTTGGCTTTCATGTGCCCACAAGTCCCATTGCCTGTGTGCAGGGTTTTGCCACCTGTATTCGCGAGCAGTCTGGCCCTTAGACTAAAACAGGGGTTCATATCCTAGGATTCTCAAAGCATTTTGCCTGCAAAGGGTCCCCTAAGATTTGCCTTACCACAGCTGTTGGGAGTGGCAGGAGCGAACACCCAATCGAAAACATTAGAACATATGCGTTTGGGAAAGGAGGCAGTTTTCCCAGATGCCTACCCGAAGTGCCCCAGGCAGAAGCATCCTGTCCATGGGCTGTGGGGGCCCTGGCAGCGGCCGCCTCAACCACAGCTTAGCTGCAGCGGCAGGGGTCAGAGAGGCCGGGGGATTACTGGGAGGCCTGGTGCAGTGCAGCATTGTGGGTTGGACAACCTCACACTTGCTGCAGCAGGAACCAGAGTGACCCAGCAGCCTGCTCCATCCCCCACATCTCCCAGCCAGGTGGCTCCATATCAGTGCACCTTCAGCCCACTTCCCCAAGCAGTGCAGGGCTGGGGAGCTCTACTTCCCACCACCTCAGGGTAGTGGAGCAGTTTGGCTGGGGGATGGGCATCGGTGTGGAGCAGGCTGCTGGGATTCTCAGGCTTCCGCTGCCACAGTGGGGTGAGGGGGACAACCTTTGCTGAGGATCTGCAGCAGCCCCCCCCCCCCCCAGTAATCCTCTTGCTCATGTCACATGGGAAAGGGGCTTGTGAAAGGGGTGCAATGGAGCTTGCCCTGGGGCGTGGGTGGGGGGCTGCCCCAGACCCCGCTAAGGACAGCCCTGGCCTCAGGAGTCTTAATGCTCCCCTGTCAGAGGGGGAGCTGTGTTAGTCTGTATCTTCAAAAACAACAAGAAGTCCTCTGCCACCTTATAGACTAATGGATATTGTTGAGCATGAGCTTTCATGGGCGATGGGCATCGACAAGGCTTCTGACGAGGCGGGTCTTTGCCCATGGAAGCTTACGCTCAAAAATATCCGTTAGTTTGTAAGGTGCCACAGGACTTCTCAGTGTTCTCCTAGGTTGCAGCAAAAGACTGGCAGAAAGCTGCTAGATTAGTATATCTGCAGGGTGGCATTTCACAAGTCTAGTTGAGTATGACCCCATGTCTTACTGCAGGACTGGAACCCTGGGCTGGGTAGGAAAGAACAGTCACCTGATTCATCATAAATCTTCAAACTACACATGGGCAAGTGTTTTGCAGAGAGAGACTCGTAGAACCACTGGCGTTTAGTTGGACAGCAAAGGGCAGTATGGACACAGCGCGTGATTCCATGGGCACTGTATCGTCCGAGTCAACCTGATGTAACCACAGAACTGTCCCCCAATAATGCCGATAATGTCTTTCTGCTCTGATGCAATGCACCAGCCTCGCAGGGCATCTCTGCATGGGTGTGACAATGTTTTCTTTTCTTCAGAATGGGCGGAATCCCGGCTGTGAACGGCAAAGGAGAGCGTCTGCTGCTGCATGTAGGAATAATAGATATCCTGCAGTCCTACAGGTAAGGGGGCTTGAGCATCCTCTGACCCCTAAGCTTCTAGAACACCTGGTTTTAGTAGTGTATGGAGAGGAAATTAAAGCCTGCCGGTGAGACCACGGTCTCAGTGAGCGAGTTTCCCCAGCCGCCTTAACTTGATCGAAGCAAATATAAGAGCTGTGGGGCTTTTATCTTGCTACTTTGGCAACTCCTCTCTCGACCCCGGTGCTGAATCTGCTCCCTTTTCTGGGGGGGACAGCGCCATGTGTGGGGGAGTAGTTCTAGTGTCCTCCTCCTTTATTGCCGGGGGTAATGATCTTCCAGCTGCTGGGACCTAAAAAACTGCTTCGGAGGCATCTGCCCAGTTGCTCTTTGAGGTTCCCCATGGGTACTCCACTGTAGGTGCTGACACACCTATGGTGGAGCACCCACGGGGACAACCATCTTGAAGAGCATCAGGGTGAGTAACTTCTCCCTGTCTTGAAGAGAGGAAAAAGCTGCTCAGAGGGTGGGAAGGGATATTCATAGCTGACCATTCTCAGCTGTGGGGGAGGTGAAAGGTGGCCTGTGTCCATCTGTCTGTCTGTCTGTGTGTGTGTCTCTCTCTCTCTCTCTCTCAAAATTAGGTTCATCAAGAAGCTAGAGCACACTTGGAAGGCCCTTGTCCACGATGGGGTGAGTGCTCAGCACGCAGCCTGGGGTGAGAAATGCTCCCAGCCAGCTGGGGGTCTGCAGGGTGTGCTTGCCTGTATGCAGCTGAGTGCCATTTACCTTGCTGTTCGTCGTCTCTCAGTGGGTGCAGCTTCAGTCCAAGGGAAAGGAGCAGTTCTTCCCTCCTGTGTGCTGTGGTGCTCCCATAACCCTGCCCCACTTCAGATGCTTCACTGACATACTAGAAGTTTGCCCTTTTCCCCTCTGTTTTACTAGGAACCCCAGAGCAGGGTTTTCTCCCTTGGCGTTGTATTTCCATTTCCACTTGGGTGAACTCTACTGTGAGTCACTTTCTACTTGTTTTCCTCTGACAGTCCAATGCGTTCCACAGCAGCAACTTGTGCTGTTGCGGAACTGACTTCAAGTGTGAAATGACTTGCTCGTCAAACACCTGTCCCCCTCCTGCAAATGAGGCAAACTCATGTTATGAAGACTGACAATTATGAATAAGGAGATAACATCAAAGCTGTCTGGGGAGGGTCAGCTTTAGTGAAATGAAATGAAACGAAACATACAGTACAACTAAGATGCATTGATGGTGTATTGGTGAATTTTGGTGCCACGTCCAAGTCAGTCATATCAAACTGTGCTTTGAACATCATCAAACTGAACCGGGGGTTTCTCTTTTGGGAAATCAGGACATTGCTTCCTCCAAAAAATCTCGGTATCGTGTAAGCAACAGAACCACCAGCCTTGTGTAAAATACCGAGACCTGCATTGAAATCATGCAAAGGCCAAGCTCGGAGCATATTATAGTGTTAAAATGGAAAGACGTATCTGACCTGATCTGCTTACTGTGCTGTGTACATTTAATGTTGGGATAAAGAAAACTCACTGGGCACTGCTGATAAGAAGTTGGATTTTAAGCATAACACTGATCCCCTCTCCCATTTCTAGGACACTGTGTCAGTGCACAGACCCAGCTTTTACGCAGAGAGGTTCTTCAAATTCATGACCAACACAGTGTTCCGAAAGAATTCCTGTAAGTGTATGCAGTCGTGCTGGCTGGGACCCCCTCCCTGTTAGGAGAGAAGACCACATACTCTGTTGTGCTAACGTAGTCCTGCTGCTCCCCTTGTAGCAGAAGTGCAGCGCCACATTGGTCTCCTTGCTTCTGCTCCTTTGCCTTTGTAAAAAGTGTGCAAACATACAGGGCTGAACTCAAGGGATGCACGAGTGTTTTGAGTTCTTCTGACACCTGCCTTTATAGCCACCCTTGGCCAGGTTCCTTGGTGCCCGTGTGTCAGGACATAAAGTTTGTAAATCCTGTATGTGGGAATCGGAGAATGCCATGCAGTGCCCCAAGAAATTGGTGAGAGGGCCCAATGTGCAAATGCTTGCCCAGAGGAACTCCTGTTTCTCCTGCTGTCCTTCCTTATATGAGCTGTGTAGTGAAACTGGGCAGTCGAGGCTTATGCAAGGAAATTGCCATGGCCAGGAAGCTGCAACTGACCAAACTTCTAAAGTGAAGGGTCTGATTCAGAGCTGGGAGTTCTTCAGACAAATGGTATTAACTGACTGCAGCCAGGGCTTCCTAGAGACAGCCGTCCTGTGGGGGGTGTTGATCCAGGGGGCGGGAGGGTTTCTCTGGTGTCCGTCGGCGCGGCTGGTGATCTCATCCCTTTAACTCTTCTGACTGCAGCTCTGAAATCGTCTCCATCTAAGAAAGGACGTAGTGCCTTGTTAGCTGTCAAGATGTCTGGCCCGACAGCTGCATTTTCGGCTAGTCAGATCCCCTCGGAGAGGGATGAAGCCCAGTACGATCTCCGCACCGCCAGGAGTTATCCCACGTTGGATGACGAAGGTAACGGTTGCTGTGGTTTTGGCTGCCCTGTGGCTATTCTCCCTCCCTAGGTTTGTAGCTGCTCCTTAGCATTCTCCTTTGTACTTGTTCACTTTCCCCAGTGTGCAGCACCAGTGGCTCTGAAAAGGTGGAGTTACTTCCCTGCACTTGTGCAGAGAGCCAGCAACTTGCAGGCTGTATGTCAAATGGCCATTCATGTCCCCACTGCAAGGTGCCATTACCAGCTGGCACTAGCAGTGCTGACAGGGACAGTCCTGTCACTGGCTGGCTTGCAGACTTCCCATGGTCCAGTGAGAAGAGCAGTAGGGCTGTGGGACCCAATTCTGTTGGTGCTCAGGCACCACTGTATAGTACAAGACTTGGCCTTTGCCAGGGGAGTGCTGGCTCTGGCTCGCCTGTGCTGCCAAGAGTGGCAAGACTCAGCGGACAGTTGGGCTCATAAAGGCAACATCTTTCTGGCATCCTCGGGTGAAACTCCGTTCTCCATCTGAGCGCAGGTGTATGGAGCTGAGAGTCTGAGCCCAAAGTGGGGGCTGAGAGAGGAAGCTTTCAGTGGCCCTGGCTGTATTGCAGTGAGTTTCAGCTGAGCAATGGCGAAGTTGGGAGTACAGCTCCTTGGCAGGAGTGATCTAAGGGAAGCTGCACAGCCCCCGCCTCGCTCAAGTCAGCACTTAGTCACTTTCATGACCGCCCCCAGCACCACTTCAGCCTCACAGCATTTCAGCCTGCCCACTCCCTGTGTGGGTGTGGATCCCAGAGGGGGTGCAGCACAGTGACATGGCTGGAGACAAGCGGGTGTTGCTTGCATTTAACTCGTTCAGCCTGTTTTTTCCCCATCTTCCTGCTCTTGCATTGGGCATAGCAGGAAGACCAGACCTGCTCCCCTGCACTCCCCCTTCCTTCGAAGAAGCAACAACAGCTTCCATAGCAACAACGCTGTCTTCAACATCGCTCTCTGTTCCTGAGCGGTCACCCTCGGAGACCTCTGAGCAGCCCAGGTACAGGTAAGAACGGGGCTCTTCATCTGTATCAGAGGGGTAGCTAAGTTAATCTGTATCGTCAAAAACAAGTGCATTTGCTGAGGCAGGTCTTTGCCCACAAACCTTATGCTCCAAAATATCTGCTAGTCTATAAGGTGCCACAGGACTTCTTGTTCTTCGTCTGGTTATCGTAGAGCTAGCTGGCTGAGTTATGCCTCCACCTTGCAAACCAGCAGAGTGCGCTCCACTCTGCCCTGCAGGGCTACTGGATGATTTTCATTAAACCACTCTTGGGAGTGAGGAACGGGGCTTCGGGTGATTCGGGTATTGCTGTTCAGCCCCCTCAAGGATGTCTTTATCTTTTTTTTAACCGCAAGCATGTAAACATGGGTTTTGGTTTGTCTCCACAGGAGGCGCACCCATTCCTCAGGGCAGGATGGCAGGTAAGATGTCCCTTCATGCTCTAGAAACTGGTGTCCAGAAATCCCCCTCAACTGGCTGGGCCAACTAAATGCTCCCACGATGCCACAGCCTGTACCACACTTCAGTTCTATTTTGAGGGCTGAAGTGGAGTTTCAGTAGCTCTTAGACTTGGTGCTGAACCCCTTCTGGAGAGGTGAGTGAATTCCTCCCTCTATGATCTTAGATAATCTGAGTCACCAGCTCTTCCCTAGGAGCTCTCGTCAGCAGCGCTCAAAACACTTTACAGTGGAGGTCTGTACCATTACCCCATTTTACATATGGGGAAATTGAGACACCAGGCAGCGAAAGAACTTGCCCAAGGTCACCCTGAAGTTAGTGGTAGAGCTGGCAGTAGATGTGAGTTCTCCGTGGGCTAGTGCCCTATCAGTGAAAGGCAGGCCTATTCTTACATGCAGTCTGTTGCCTGTATTCCCCAGAGTGGGATGCTGTCAAAGCTATCTTCAGTGGGTCTGATTTTTTTTCAAGAGATACTGAGCCCCACCACCTCCCACTGTTGTGTGCTGGGAGCTGTGCTCTCTCTGTTTCTGGGAGGTCAGCCTCTGCCTCCCTGGCTGGCACAGTTCTACAGGGGCCAGGCCTACATCTCTCTAAAACAGTTGCTTTAATATTATTGTGAGCTGGGTAAAACCTCATTATGGGATGAGTTAGTCTTTGTGAAACTGACATCTCCGTTAACAAGGGTAAGCCCTTGCCTAGGACGGAGAAAAGTATGTCGCATCCCGCCAACCCCCAGGAGGAGTTTACTGATGTTCTGGACTGGGGGGAGGCAAAGGAAAGCAGAACGTTGGGGAGCAGCAAAATCCAGACTGCGGGCAGGAGCAGCTGAAAACGCCAAGTGTGACCCTGGAAGAAACTAGCAGGGGAGGAATTTGGGCCAGGGGTGCAGGCTGGAAAAAAAAGCTCTTGGTGTGCAAAAGAGGCTAGTCTATAAGTTCCTGGTATTTGCTGCCTTCTCTGTTCAGAGGTGTGGGATCTGGTATATTAACTATGTCAAAGCAGCAGCTGACTGTCACTGATTGCCTGTCCCACCTGGAACGTTCCCAGTGGCCCACAGTGTGCTAGCCACTTGGGCAGAAAACAAGCAATGAATCAGCAAGCAATCCAGAGGCATGCAGCTCTCCCTAGGCTTATGGTGTATGACCCATTCACCATTAGTACTTGTGTGCATCATAGGTGTGGCAGGACATGCGTAAGAATGGCCGTATCAGGCCAGACCAAAGTTTCGTCTAGGCCAGTGTCTTGTCTTCTGAATGTGGCCAGTGCCAGGGACCCCAGAGGGAATGAACAGAACAGGTAACCATGAAGTGATCCACCCCTTCTCACCTGTTCCCAGCTTCTGGCAAACACCAGCCATGCCCAGCCTGGCTAATCATTATCAAGGGACCTATCCTCTAGGAGCTCACCTACTGCTTTTTTGAACCCTGTTATAGTCTTGGCCTTCAACACCTTCTGGCACAGCTGGACTGTCAATACAGTAAACCCTCGACATAACGGTGCACGCTGTGGGAGGGAGGGGTGTCCATTAAAACCAAAAGTCTGTTCTGTTGGAGGGTTTGCTCCTCTGAGTCCCAGCCACCTGTGCTCTGCCCTGAGCATGGTGGCTCCTTAGGCTCCCACCTGCCCATGCTCGGAGGAGTCGCCATGCTCTGCCCTGGGGGGGCTGGGGTGTGTGTGTGTGTGTGTGTGTGTGTGTGTGTGAGAGAGAGAGATATGCTGTGCCCTGGTTCTGAGCTGCCGGGGTGTGTGTGTGTGTGTGTGTGTGAGAGAGAGAGAGAGACCACCACAGATCGTAGCCATGGGGACACGGTGGCGGCAGCTCTCCAAGCTGTGGACCCTGCGACCACGGCGGTTCCAGCCACAGCCAGGGACTCATGTCTCTGGTGAGTTGCCACTGACAGTAGTGTAGAGTACAGTACTGTACTCTTCTTTCTGTGTCGGGGGGAGGCTAATGGACATCCATTATTCCCAATGTCCAGCAAAACAGGGTCCGCTATAGCGAGGGTTTACTGTAGTGCAGCATGAGCTGGCTGTGCAGCTACTCCCAACCCAGCTCTCCCAGCTTCCAGCTGCTTAGCCATCTGGGGGTAAAGCAGGGTCTCCTGATGTCAGCCAGCTAATCCCATTCCCTGGTGCTTGAAGGGGATTGACCCTGGGAAGCTAGGCTGTCGGAAGCGCTTGTCCCACATACCAAGGTGCTGGGAGAGTCTGACTGCAAGAGTTAATGAGCTGTTACACACGTGCTGTGCAGCTGCTCATGGTGGGGCTCTGCATTTACCACTTCCAGTTCAGCACGGCTGCAGGACGAGAGGCTGTTGCTCTTCTGCCCCAAGGCAGACCTACGGTGCTCTGGTACTGGAGACCCAGAGCGTGAGAGGGGAGGAGATAATGTGAAGCAGAGAAGATGGGCCTGTGTCCGTTGTGCTTTGCAGGTCACATGAGGAGGTGCGGGCCGAAGAGGAGCTCCAGCAGATAACTGTAGAGCTGGAGAGCAAGTGTGATGTTGAGATCGTCGCTCCTGAGGAAGAAGACAAAGGGCAAGTGTCCGGGGAAGGCAGGCGCTGCTGTTGGTCCTGGCCATGAGGAAATGCTAATTTTTCTTCGAGTGGTTGTTCATGTGCGTTCCAGTGTAGGGGTGTGCGCTCGCGCATGCCCAGTTACTGGCAAAATTCTCCCCTCGCAGGTAGCCATTCGGTTGGTGCAGCGCCCCCTGGGCTGGCACCGGTATAGTGCCCAATATAGGCCCCATCTGAACTACCTGCCCCACCCACTATTTAAATAGCTTAAATAGTTCCGATAGTTAAATAGCTGTAATTGTCCTTAGTAGAGTGGTTCACTGCTGGAGATGGGAGGCTGCTGCTCCTCCTCGAGGCCTCAGCACTGGGGCATGCGGTGGTCCCCAGGCTTCAAAGCCTGCGGAGGCTGGAAAGCGCATACTGAGAGGCAGCCTGCCCTCCACCTGCTTAAAGTGTTTGGGTGAGAGCCACCAGCGGGACCGCTGCTCGATTTTGCACATCGGACCGGTGGGTCCTTCACACAGTAGAAAGGGATATGCTAGCCAATTCTGTTCTTATCCCCCTTTCACCCCTCTTTTCCTATCCCTCTTCAGGGACCCCTCTCACGAGAGTCTGCTCAGGCAGGAGATTCAATCGTTCCTCAAGCATGGGGTGATAGAGGAGGTTCCCCCACTATTCACGGGCCAGGGCTTTTACTCCTGTTATTTCCTAATCCTGAAATCAAAAGGGGGCATGAGGCCCATTGTGGACTTACAAGGGCTGAACAAGTTTGTAAAGGAGATCAGGTTTTGCATGGTCTCTCGGAGGCTCATTATCCCATTGCTGGATCCAGGGGACTGGTTTACTGCTCTTGACTTACAGGACATGTATTTTCACCTCCCAGTCTATCCTCCTCCCCACAGGAGGTTCCTAAGATTTGTGATGAATGCGGGTGCGCTATCAGTTCAGTCCTTCTGTGTGGCCTCTTTACAGCTCCAAGAGTTTTCACCAAGTGCATGGCAGTGGCTGCAGCTGGTGTCCGGTTGTTCCATACTTGGACAACTGGTTAGTCAAAGGGAACTCACAGACCCGAGTCCATCAACACACAAAGTTCATTTTCCAAATCTTCGACAGTCTTGGCCTCCTGGTTAACAAGGCGAAGTCAATGCTCATCCCCATGGAAAGAATAGAGTTTGTGGGGGCTCTCCTAAGCTCGGGGCCTGCTAGGGCCTCCCTGTCAGAGAGCAGGTTCCAGGCTGTGGCCGGCATCATAAACGACGTGATCGGGTTCCCCACCGTATTGGCCCGGTATTGCACAAAGCTCCTGGGACACATGGCAGCTTGTACGTTCATGGTGCAACATGCCAGACTTCGAATATGTCCCTTCCAGTTGTGACTCGTGGTGGTGTACCACCCTGTGAGGGACGACAAAGACAAATTAGTGGTGTTGCAGACCCTGCTTTCGTGGTTGGATTCTTGGACTGTGTGTGCGGGCAGCCATTCAGGACTCCCCGGCCTTCCCTGTCCCTGGGAGACAATGTGTCAGATTTTGGTTGCAGAGTACATCTGGAGTAACATCAGACTCCAGCTCTGTGGGGTGTGTCAGACCTTGAGCGTCACATCAGCGTGAGAGCTCAAGGCCATCAGTTGGCATGCAAAGTGTTTCGGGACAACCAACTGGGGCATCGTGTCAGTGAGTACAGACAACATGACAGCAAGGTATTATATCAACAGACAGAGGGGTGCGTGCTCCTGTCCCCTGTGTCATGAGGCCCTCAGGCTATGGGAGTTCTGCGTTCAGCGCCAAATTCTCCTGCAGGCCCATTACTTACTTACTCTGGCGTCCACAATACCATAGCAGACCACTTCAGCGGGTCCTTCGTGTTCCTAGTGGTCCATTCACCCGGATGTGCTGCAATCAAGTTTCTGAGTTTGGGGCTATCCCCAGGTGGACCATTTGCAACACACCTCAGTGCGAAGTGTCAAACATTTTGTTTCCAGAACTGGAGTCCAGGGTCCTGGGCAGATGCGTTTGACATGCCCTGGACAGGCCTGCTGCTGCATACGTTCCCTCCAGTTCCCCTCGTCCACAAGATCCTCCTCAAAATTCAAGCAGACCAGGCCTCGATAATCTTGGTGCCTCCAGCATGGGCCTGGCAACATTGGTACTCGGTTCTCTTGGACCTGTTGGTGTGCAAGCCGATAACGCTCCCGTTACACTCAGACCTATTAACTCAGGAGAAGGGGCAGCTTCAGCACCCCAACATCCTGTCCTTCACCTCACAGTAGGGAAGCTTCCTGGCTGAGTGCCATGGAACTTTCCTGCTCGGCCCCAGCGGGGGAGGTGCTTTTAAATAGTAGAAAGCCCTCCACAAGAGTCATTTACTTGGTGAAGTGGAAAAGGTTTGTGGTGTGGGCATCTCAGAAGAGGGTTATCTCCCTTGCAGGCCACAGTCCCCTCAATTCTGGATTATTTGTGGCACCTAAGTCAATCCAGGCTGTCTCTGTCCTCCATCAGAGTTCACCTAGTGGCTATTTCCACCTTCCCTCTCGATCCAGGCCTTTCATTGGTGTTCTCCAACCCAGTGGTCAAGAGATTTATGAAAGGCTTGGAGAGGGTTAGGCCACCAATGCAGGACCCCTTGCCCTCCTGAGACCTCAGTTTGGTTTTGCCCGAGCTTATGGGACCCCCTTTCGAACCCCTTGCTTCCTGCTCCCTGCTATTTCTAAGTTACAAAACAGCCTTTTTGGTGGCCATTGCTTTGGCCAGAAGGGCGTCTGAGTTGAGGTCCCTCTGCCTGGGCACTCCATATATGGTGTTTCACAAGGACAAGGTTTGACTGAGTCCCCATCAGCTTTGGTGCCAAAGGTGGTCTCCTCTTTCAATGTCAATCAGGATATTTCATTACGGCTGTGTCTACACTAGCCCAAACAGCAGATCAGAATAAGGGGATTTCGAAGCTGGTGGGATCCTTTCGAAAAGGAGCCCTGTCTGGACGAGCCGCGCAGCGGCGAGCTGCGTCAATTTTGAAGTGCCGTGGCTGCCAGCATTCTAATGAGGCGCTGAATATGTATTTCAGCGCTTCGTTAGTAAACTTTGAAATGCAATTTCAAAGTTTTGGGCTAGTGTAGACATAGCTTGCCTGTTTTTTACCCTAAGCCTCATGCCACCCCGAGGGAGCAGAGATTACATACCCTTGATGTCTGCAGGGCTTTGGCTTTTTACGTAGACAGGACCAAGGTGTTCAGGAAGTGGTGACAGCTCTTCATGGCTGTAGCAGACAGGATGTAGGACCTCCCAGTTTCGTCCCAGAGAATTTCTTCCTGGATGGTGGCTTGTATTAAGGAATGCTGTAAGCTAGCAGGGGTTCCCACTTCTCACATCAGGGCTCACTCTGCAACGGCACAGGCCTCTTCAGCGGCATTCCTAGCCCATGTCCATATTTAGGAAATATGTAGGGTGGCCATCTGGTCTTCCATTCACACCTTTTGAGCTCATTACGCTATCAAACGCAGCATGCTGGAGTGAGTAGGGCTGTCCTGCAGTCATTCTGGGGCTCCAACCCCACCTCCTAACATCAGCTTGCATTCACCTACATTGGAATGCATGTGAGCAATCACTCGAAGAAGAAAAGACTGTTACTTAGGTCTGTAACGTGTTCTTTGAGATGTGTTGCTCATGTCCATTCCAAAACCCTTCTGCTTTTGCCCATGGTCGGAGTAGCCGACAACAAGGAACTGAACGGAGAGGAAGGGCGGTGCCTGTATTGGGTGCTACATTGGCACTGCTCCAGGGGGCACTGCACTGACCCAATGGCTACCGGCTAGGGGGAAAATTTTCCAATAACTGGGCATGCACGAGTGTGCACATCTCCACTGGAATGGACATGAGCAACACATCTCAAAGAACACCAATTATGGAAGTAACTCTCATTTCCTGCCTCTACTCCTATGCCACTGCTGGTTCAGGGCAGCATCTCCAGGTGTTGACCAGCCAGTGGCACTCCTGGACCTGGAAGGGGCTGATGTCTTCCTCTCAGCTTTGAGACGTGTGGGGATTGATTTGTCTGGGTACCAAACCCCTAGGAGCTCAGGTTCCTCACCCAGGGAGCTGAGTGGTTCTGCTTCTTCCCCAGCGTAGCGCTGTGGTGTCCAGACGTGCAGTCCTTCAGCTCCCCGCTAGTAAATCAGATGAGTTCCATTAGCTCCACCCTTTTGGATGAAGGAATCTGGCCTCATGTTCTTTGTTCCTTCCCCAGGGAGGCAGCCTCTGCAGCCTGTGCCATTGCAACACCCCCAACGGCAATCGAGGTGGAGACAGCCAGCCAGGCCTCAGAGCCGGCCAGCCAGGCTTCTGATGAAGATGATGTGCCAGTCACAGACATATATTTTGTAAGATACTCTCTCCACTTAGTCTCTCTTACACCCCTAAAGTGTGTTCAAGCAGCACCAGAGCTAGAGCTGAGGTACCCAGGCAGCAAGATGGAGGAAAACTGCTTGAAACTCCAGGTGCTATGGATTTGAAACATGTACGTCCATCACCCAAGCTTTCCTGGGTTACCTGGGAAGGTTTTAAATCCCAGTATCTTTGGTTTCTCAAATGTGTGTGTGCCCAGGCACAGGACCTGGATGTGCATTGTTCTTTTAACGTATGCTGTGGACATGCCTGGCCACCCTACGAGCCAGTTAGGGTCGCTGCTGCCAACTGGTACTCTTAATGAGCTGAGTGCTTGGGCAGCCACCCGGGAGAGATCCAGGTGCTGCCCCGCTAATTAGCAGAGCTCCCACAGTCGGCAGGGTGCGTTTCTACTGGTGGTGCACGTCCTCCTCTGCCTTGGTGCACACAACAATTTATTCTGCCCATCAATGGGAAAAAACAGAAGGAACATTGCTGCTGATGTGTGCAAGTCTCTGATGGGCTTCAGCAGGCCAGCTGCCCGTATCTGGGAACAGTCATTGTTTCTCCCCCTGAAAAGATGAAGCTTCAGGTACTATTCTTTCTTCATAGCGCCCTGGAGACGAGAGTCTGCTGCTGTGTTGGCTGACCTCAAAGGCCTGTGATGAACTCTGATTTTTCCTTTTCCTGCAGGCAGATGCGTTAGATGGTGCTGTGGAAATCTAGTACTGAGGCAGGGAGTAAGTGAGGTGGTTGCTGTTGGCGGCAGCGTGCTGAGTAGCTCTGGGCTGTATCCCTCCGTCAGCTCTCACAATGTCTGAGCACCTGCTGGAGACTAGAGAAGAGCCTTCTAGCAGCATGTACCTTCTCTCTCAAAACTAGCAAAGCCCGGCAGGGAGAAGCTGAGGCAGACTGCCCGATGACCCCTCTGTTTAGACACCTTCACCCGTGCACTGATGCCAGTTGTGGCTGCAATGAAGTTGCAGCAGTGAAGAGCTGTCTCCATAATTTGACATTTCCCTAGATCCAGAGGCAACCCTACAGTGGGTACCTCAAACCCAGCATATCCCAGAGCATTCGTGCATCACATTGTGGCTTTCCTTGTGCTCATGTGACTCCACTGCAGAACTGCTCATTCATTGCTGAGTAATTCAGATGGCTCAGGGAGCTGCAGGAGGAATTGGCTCGGGTTTAAAAGCCTGTTTCTCTCTTGTGGTTTTTTTTATGCATGCAATTCAGAATGCAGACAGCTTTCCCCAGCACTTGCCGCTCTTTATTTGCCTGCGGATGGCAGCTGAGTGTGAGCTGCCTTCTGGTAACTGCCTTTCTCATTGGGAAGTGCCTTCTAGCAAGGGTCCCTCCCCTCCTCCCACCTCCCAGCCATAAGCAATCCACCTGCCTTTCTCCGGGACGTGGCCTGGTGGGACAGATCCTTCAGTGTGCTGTGCCTAGCAGTGTGCGCAAATCACGTAACCCATCAGCATTTCATAATTCATCTGAGCCCTCTGGCTTTGCATCAGCATGTGTCGTATGCTGTGGTGTCACCCCAACCAGCCAAGGGGAAGGGAGGTGCTTCGAGGTTTAGTACCCATTGACTCTCATCTACAACAGCTGCTTATGCAGCAGCTGAAGCGTGGTGCAGGTTCGGACTGGAGTTGCTCTGCCTAGGGGGTAGCTGCATTCTGGGAGAGATCTGAAGGGCCATGTAGACTTGGAGAAAAAGTCACGGAGTTGAAAGAGCTGTTGGGGGAGATCTGCTTTCCACTGCTTGAGGCAGCAGCTGATGCATTGTATCTCCCTACTCATCTGCAGGGGGATAGAGGCGCAGAACAGCGTGGCTGGGTATGGGGCTCTGCTGTTCCCATGCACGGCTCCCCGCCCCACCAGCTAACCCTTTCAGGCCTGGAGGTGCCCAGCCCTTTGGGTGCTTTCTCTTTCATCCTTTCTTTCACTTCATCCTCTTTCCTCTGTTTCCTTTCTCACCCCCTTGCCCTGGTGCCATCCAGTTCACAGATGGGAGGTACTGGATTTACTCTCCCCGCCAGCGCCGACTCCGAGCCACCTCGTTTTCCTCTGGGACTGTAAGTGAACATGCAATGGAGCCAGGCCGCAGCTCTGAAACACTGGGGTCAGGCGAAGGCTGAGTGATTCCCTCTCTCCTGGACATCCCAGGGACTATCTCAGTTCCGTGGGTGTTTGCATGGCAGTTCAGGCCACTAGATACAGCCTGACGTTACCCTGGACAGCCCCTTTCCAAAGATACCCAATGCGCCCCAGCTAATGGAGCTGATGTGAGACAGTCACCCTCCTTCCAGCCCCAGCTTCTTCTAGGCTAGTGAATGTAGGCAAGTGCTTTATCATTAAGCCTTTGGGCCAGTATGTTTGGCAACATCTGCCATTAACCAACACGTGGCCCTGTCTTTGTGTCATACTGGGCCACGTCCTGCTGAAACACCAAGGCTGGATTCCCAGCAGACACCACTTAGGAAGTATGAAGCCGATGATAAAAGTCCAGCTGCAAACATGGTCCTTTGGCCCTTACAACTTGGGCTGACTTTCCAGGGGCTTGATGCACTGGCCAATTTCTACAGCTTAGAGCCTCTTAGGAGGGAAATGGCTGGGGACTCCAGCCTGGGGCACTGGGGCTTCCTTGCGGGTGCAGCCCCTGGGGTGTGCAGAGTCACGTCCATGTCTGCTTGTTTTCCTCATCTGTAAACTTGGGATAATCATTTTCCCCTTCTAACTCCTGTGCCCAAAGGGATGGCTGGGGGGGAGGGTGTGTGACTTTCCTGCCCCTCCTTCGCCATGGGGAGAGGCTGGGGCATTAAGTGGGCAGCAGGTAGGTGGCGAATAATAGCCTATTTCCAGCAAGGTGCAGACTCGGCCTGGTGAGATGGGGCAGGGCAGGAGCCAGAGGGAATACGATGATTCAAAGTTGAGAGAATTAAGTGTCTCATTCAGGCGCTCGTGGGAGCTGGGGGTGATGTTTGCACCTATTTGCTGTGTTGGGGAGTCCTAGCACTGAGGGGGTTAACTCTAGCCCACGCTCTGAATGTTTGTCGCCCCACGGCACACCCCCACTTCCGTAGCAGCTGTTGCCAGACCCCTGCTGCTGGCGCTCAGGAAAACCTGGGAAGGTGGGTGGTGGAGAGCAGAGCTCAGCCAGAGCACTGATTACCAGCCTGGGGAGTGAAGGCTCTGGGGCAGCGTAGGCTCTGCACAGAGGAGGAGGAGCCCCCGGGGGTTCTAGCACAGCATGTAAAGCCCCAGATTTGGGATCTAGGGCCCTTCCCAGTGGCTCCTTGTTAGCACAACCTGCAGTTGTCCAAGGGATTCAATAGGGCTCCCCCACCGGCCGTGCTCCAAAGCTTCGTAGCTGTGCGTTGTAGACTAGTGCCAGCCCTGCCTCTCTCAGCTGGTAAATTGCCTTGCCAGGCCTCCTCCAAGGGCCTGATCCTTAGCCCAGTTAGGACATTAAGTAGGGGAGATGGGCAAGAACCTCTTCTTCCTCATGCCTTCACACACCACTGCAGAAACTAAACTGGGTGACCATGAAAATGGCTCCCTCTTGAACTGCGCCCCACCTTGCCTTCGATTGCAGTGTCTCCCTGCCCACCCTGGTGCATTCGTGTGTTTCTGGGTAGCTGTGTCTCTGGATCCTTTGCCCAAACATGCCAGCTCTGCGTTGCCTCCTCTGTCATCCCCAGTCCCTGTTCTCCATTTCCCTGCTGTCTCCAACTGGCGACTAACCACTCCTCTTCATGGTCCACCATGATCTAACCCTGCACTTTTCCACCACCTTGCTTGGCACGTCAGCACAAGGGGAGCCAAATATTGCTGGTTTTGCCATAGAAACTTCTTAACCGTGGTGACACTAAAGTCAAACATAGGCAAGTGCAGCTTAAGGTGAAGGTGCGCAGCCAAACGGGTGGCCCTGTGAGTAAAGTGCAGCCCCGGCGCTCCAGAGATCTGCGCTCTAAAACCAGCTGTGCTGGTAACCGGTTAAGTGACTTGCCCAAGTCTCTCAGCTTTTTGTGCCTCTGGTTTCCCATATGGGGTTCTGGCCTGGCAGGGGCTGAGAGATGCTCTCCTGGAAGGTGCTGTGGAAGTGAAAAGTATAGCCCTGTAGCTGAACAGAGATTTCCATTTTAGCAGCGCTGCTAGTAGCCGTCCCATTCTCTGGTAGGGGGTCAGGTACGTCCTGAGGATGGGGAAGATTCCTTCTCAGAGGAGCTGTAAGAGTTCTCTTCTTCCAGGTGTTCATCTGTTCTTACTGCATTTTCCTACTCATTTTCTCCTCTTCTCTTCCTCATGCCCTGCTCTGCTGCTGCTCTTCCTGTGCTATCCCTGCTGTCTCTGGCCACTCTGGCAGCCTACCGATGAAAGGAGTTGGGTTTACTCCCCCCTCCACTATAGCACGCACGTCCACTCCCTCTCCGATGAGGAGAGCGATACAGTAAGTGTTCAAGAGAGTTGTAATGGGTGCCCAGAGGGGCAAGCGCTGACCTGGGGCCGTGGTGCCAGCATGTGGTTTGTCTCTGGACCTCGGCTTGGCTTCAGCAGGGGAGGCAGGTGTGCATGTGGCTGGGGAGTCCTGCTGCAGCTTAGTTTGGCTGTTTTGGCAGCAGGCAAGATCTGCTGTGCAGTGAGAAACCAGGTTCAGCTTGATGACAGCTCTGGGTGTTGAATCATTTCTAGTACAGTCAAACCTCTCTGACCCAGAGCCCTGGGGTCTCAATTGCCCTGTCACCCAAGGGTACCACTTGAGCATGATTCTCTCCCACGCTGTTTAGGGGCCTTGACTGAAAGTGTTGAGCTAACTGACCCCAGCACAGCCGTTCTGGCACGTAACCCCTGCTCCTTGCTTTTTCCAGTAACCTCTATGCAGACCCTGAAGAGCCAGAGAGCAGCGTTTCCCTCTGCAAGTCGATGTGTTCCCTGTCATTGATGCAGCCATGCTGATGGGATGGGGGAGAGCTTGAGGCACGGCCGGATCCTGGGCGCCGCCTTTCAGGATGGAGCGAAACAGGCTCTAATGGTGTATTGTACCTATCCGAGACAAGGACAGCAGAGAAGCCTCCCCTGAGGGCTCCTGCGTGAAGTGGGCTGTAAGAACCCTGGGGAGGGACTGCTTCCAGACAGACGCTCCTGCGCCTACTGATCCGTGTGTGATACTGTGAACCTTGGTTAAGTTTTTAATCATGTATTTATTTCTTTTATCTTTGCACAGACACGGCACAGATGTGCTTTTTAAAACGTTTAGTTTACTGCACTTTTTTGGGTTGTCATATTTCTATTTGTGTTTCATCAAGCATGTGAAACCTCACAGGAGAGAGAGCTTCACTTGGCAAGGGGAGGGGCTTGTCCGGTCCTAGCTTCACTGAGGAGACGACGGCAATGTGGTGTAACCCCCAGACAGCCGAAAAGGAAGTCAAGAGTCAGACGGTGAAAACCTGGGCAAGTCACTTAGCTGCTCTGTGCCACCGTTTTGTGCACTTATAAAGGCAGGTAATACCTGGCGTTGTCACAGCACTTGGACCTCAGCTGAAAGGTGCTATGTAAAAACAGTGCACTTCTAGAACTGCTCTCCTATTGAAGCAGTCCCAGTGAAATATGCCATGTGATCGGAATTTAGAAATGGCTAGTGACCTCTACAATTGGCTTGTTGACCTGTATGGGAGAGGCAAAGAAATCCTGGCTGTAATAACGTGGCTTCTTGGCCTGGCTGTCTTGTGGCCCTTGGAGGCCCTGCTTTTTCCCTGAAACGCTCTGCTCACTGACGCACTGGCTGTTTGCCATGACCTGTTGGCAGACTGCTGTTCACACAGACTGCTGCCTGGGCCCCACAGCGTGGAGGAGGAGAACTGCCAATCTGCAGGGATGTTCCAAAGGCCTCTCCTCCCTCCCCAGGTGTGACCTGCCACAGGGCATTGCAGGCGACTGAGACACGCCCAGCCACGAACATGCTGCTGTGATCGGATGCTACGCGAGTAAGGGAGTGATGAGACACGAGCGTCCCGTGTGTTCCTCTCTAGCTGAAACAGACATGCCACCATCCCCACATGGGAAAGAAAGAGAAGCCCAGCTCCTGGGAATGTCTGTGTTGTGCATGTGGCACTCTTGCTCCCGGATGCACAGCCAGGCAAGGCCCACTGCGTGGTGCAGCACCTGAACCACTGAGACGGAGAGCGCTTCTCTCAGTGCTCCAGATGTCTCTTGTGGGCTGCAGGCTTTAGACCAGACAAAGTTGGGCTTCATTGAGCCATGACATGACACAAAGCAGCAAGGCGGTGTTGACTTCAGGCTCCTCCTCGTGATGGTAGGGCACTGCAGTCCTCACTTCTAGAGGTCCCGTCTCCTTGCCCATGAGCGAGAGAGTTTGAGAACAGAGAAGCTTGGCTCTTGTCTCTGCTCCTTGGACCGAGTGCAAAGTGAAGGGCTAAGGTCATCTTTTAATGCCTTTGTGGTCTTTAAAACCCAGTTTTCAGGCTTCTCTGGGAAGTAGCGGTACAAAGACACCCCTACTCTTGAGGCTCGTATGCCCAGCACTGAAGAGCTGTACCACCATCTGTCCTGGCAGCACTCAGCACTTCTCTTCAACTCAGGGTCTGGAAGACAGGCTGGGGTGTTGGGAGCTTTTTTTTACCAGGAGCTGCTAGTGTTCTGAGGAACTTCATGTGATGACCTTCTCTTCCTGGCTTATATACCTGGATGTCTGAACTTTCAGTCCCTGGCCTGCAGAGGCTGAAGACTTGGAGGTGTAGCATTCCCCATGCATGCCAGGCTTTGTAGGCACCATTACACCATTTCACCCTCACTGTTACTGGTCTGGAATATCCTTTCTTTGGGATCCATTTGGGTTTAAAGGAACCTCTTTTCTCTCATTAGCAGCTGTGAAAAAGAAGGATGCTGCCATTACACCCTTGATTTCTGTAGCAGACTGGCCAGCTGACTCTGGCAGGCTCCTGAAAGCATTTTCGGAATCCTGGCTCCATCTGTCATTGCACGCAGGTATCGCTAACTTGGGTATTTGATGGTATGCAGTGCAAAGACTCCCCGGGCTGTCTCCTCTCCAAAGAGAAGCATTGTGCTGTGTTGTCTTGTCCATTACAAGCTACCCTACAGCTTAAACTCCCATTTCCATTCTCAGAGAGACATAGAAGAAAGGGTCTGTAGGGTATGTCTACACTGCAGTTGGATATCTGTGCCTGGCCCTGGCTCAGACTGAGGAGCTGTTTCATTGCAATGTAGAGGTTCTGGCTTGGACCCTCCCCTCACACAGGGCCCTAGGTCCTGGCCCTCATCCACAGCCTGAATACCTACATTGTAATTAGCCCTACTAGCCAGAATCAGCCAGCCATGGGAGTCTAATTTAGACCAGACAAAGACACACCCTCGGGCTCTGAACAAGCTCCTCTTCCACCAATGGGGCTCTTACTTCCTGCCTCCTGGACTTCAGCATAGCAGTTCTTCAAGGCTTAATCAAACAGAAGGTGGCATGGGAGAGCTTCCACTTCCAGAGCTGGACTGGTGATAGTAGTCCATTGTCTCCAGGCATGACCCAGCTGCTTTCTTTGGGCCAGGGAGGAGAGGGGCTGCATCGCTAGAAGATCCTGCTGGTTGGGAGCTGCACTGGCCCTCAATCTCTGGTGAAGCTTTGACTGTGGGGCAGGGTGGGGACAAGGATTTGTAGAATTTCTTTGTGGTCTCTGAGACTGAGGGGTAAGTGCTTGTTCACTGCAGCATGACCTGGAGCTGTCCTCCTGCGTGCATTGGGGTGGTATGAAAGCTGCACTGTTACATTGCCTGTATCGGTCTGATTTTCATTGTTCATTTCACTGTAGCTGAAATTTATGTATAAGCTGCTGCCTATTAAAGCGGTCTGCGTATCTTTGAGAAGCGGCGCCATGTCCCTGCAATGTTAGTACACTGGTCCAGCTCCAGTCCAGTGAGACCCCAGGCTTCCAAGCAGCATCACATCAAACTGCCCCACCACTGTGCCGGCATCCTGCCTCTCACCTCTTTGTTTTAGCTCCTTTGTAGAGGGTTGAGAGAGGCACGTCTCATGCCAGGCAAGGGTGCGGAATGCACAGCGTTGGTTGCCAGGGTGCTTGGTCCTGGCATCTGGGCTATTACGTGCCAGGGTGGACGCCATGCGCTTAGGCTCAGGCTTGTGATGGAAGGCTTTCTCAAGCAGCTCCCGGGCCAAAAAAGCCTCAGTTTGACTGATTCAGCACATACACCACCAAAGCCAACGCCGCTCCCCGCCCGTGTGTTTGGAAGTCCATTCTAGAATTCTCTAGAGGGAACCAGCAGCAGCTTCTCCAGACAAGACTCCGGGTATGCACTCGCTCACAGAAGGTAAACTGTAGAGACTGCTGCTCCAGAGACTGCTCCAGACTCTCGCGAGTGGAACCCCCGAATGGCCCAGGCGCTGCTCGAAACCTGGGACCTATAGCTGTGTCCTCTTCAGCTGTCCCCTGCCAGTGAGGCTGGCGTAACTGAGACCCTTGATGGCAGCAGTAGGCGTGACGCGGGCTCTTTGCTTGGCCTTGTCGTCGTCGGCCTGTTGACTAACCCTTAAAACGCTTTCCTCCTTGTAAGGAGCCTTCCCTGAGCAGCTAAAACCTGCCGTGGCGTCTCCATGCTCCCATTCAGCATCATTGCCCATGGCTTTAAATGGAAAGGCAAATGAGAGAGTGCTCGGGCTCCCTGGATCACGACTCATTTGTTTGACGTCTACATTAGACCAAGTATAACACAGCTGATGTTCCTGTTAGGTCATTTTATATGTATCTTCCATGTGAAGAATGTAAGTGGGGAGGGGGAAGGTGGGGGTGCTCCTCTGAAAAAATGAGACTCCCCAGATATTGTCGTGTTTCTCTTTTTGTTTTGTTTTGTTTCCGTTAAAGTCCTGAGTGCTTTTTGGAAGTCCTTGCTCAGAGAAACATGAGCTGACACTACTTGTTTTTAGGCTGTGCGGTAAAGCATAATGTCATTGTCTTTGATGTAAACACAGAGGCAAGCAAACTATTTATAATGTTGAGTGAATTAATTGCCTTACCCAAAACCCCATGGGAATGGTTCCTAAAATATTTTTTCCCTTTTTAGTATAAAGAATTTTGTAAATACTTTAAATGTGAGACTGAACCCTTAGTTTGTCTTGTCTCTGATGGCTGCTATTGCTCAGAAAATGGATACTGTTTGAACTATTGTACTGTATTAAAACCAAGGCATTTTGTGAGACAGTTCAGCTGCGGTGTTCTCTTGGAATCATGAACTTAGCTAAAAAGGCAATACTCTTGTTCATAACTGAGTCCTCTCTCACCTGTTGGTGATGGTTCCCTACAGTCATAACCTGTGTTGATTCCTGGCTCGCATAGAAAGACTGCTGGTTTTGTTGAGACTCTGGCTTCTAGCCTGAGTTGACTGACCATTAGCTCAAGTTAGCTAATACATTTGTACGTATGTGGACAATCCTCGCGTTTGTGTCCTGACGTTCCCACGCTCGCCTTCACAGATATATCAGCTAACTCAACTTGCAGTGGGTTAACTCGCATTAAACTCTGCTCTAGGCAAAAACCTGTTTTTGTTGTTAAATTGTATTGAGGTCAATCTTCTCTCATGTTTTACTTTTAATTTATGAAACATTGTCTGTCCTTAACTATTTAAGAGGGTTCCATTAGAAGCCTTTGATGCTCTCATGGCTTTTGTTTGTTTGTTTGTAGAGGGGAGACCTATCCCTTTGAATCCAGGATGGTGGAATTTCTGTATAAAACGTACAACCGTTGCTGACACATGCTAACAATTGTATGCAACAGCTTCATCATTCTGTTTCCCCTCCCGCCTTCCTTTTAATTTGGAAAGAATCTCTCTAATAAATAGGGTAATCATGCAATTGCCTCAATCTCTTAGTTGCTAACCTATAGCAGAGGTTCTCAGCTATTCTGGGCTTGGGACTTATTTGTGTACATTGGTTTGTCACAACCCTGTATGTAGGCCAGGAGAAGGGGACTGGGTCATGCCCTGGACAGGGGATGGCCTGTTGAAACCCAGTACGCTGCCCTGGCAGTGGGTCTAGCCTACAGGCCCATGCGATGCTGAGGGGGAGGTTTACAGAGCCTGCCTTGATCTCTCTCTGTAGCAGTCACTCCTGTGGGACAGGCTGGGCTCAGCTCTCTGCTTTACAGCTGTAGCATCACTTAGGTGGACCAAATTATAAGTGGCACTGCAGCCTGGAGCACGTACACCTATCGAGATGAAGAGGGCTGTGGGGCCAAAGCTGAGTGGCATTGTGAGGATGAAGATCAGAATGCCTGGGACAGGGAGGCAAACCCCAGGGCCAGAGCCACTATTTGACCTTTGAAACACTCTGGTGACCCAATTTAGGGTCATGATCCACAGGTTTAAAACCTCTGACCTACAGGACATCTTGCACTGCATGCTGGGTAGCCGTCCTGCTTTGGTATGTACAATGTAGTTCTGATTTGTATTGGACCAGGGTTGGTTTACAAGAGGGTTTGGCACCAAAATCTTAGTGACGCTCTTCAATTAACAGGCAATATGACTGCATATGTGTTGCTTTGTGCTGTGATCACCTATTAGGGTCCAAGCTAAGACAAATTAATTTAGGCTAGGTGTTGGATGGGAGACCTCCCAGGAACAATTCAGATGTGCTGCAAGAGCTGATTGATCTGTTGGTTGTATATGTGGTGAAACTGAGAGTGGTGAAGCAACCCCCTGCCCCCTACCACACTAAGGGGTGGAATGGGACATTGCTAGAGAAGCATCTCATTGTCAGATGACACATACGTCTGAAATCTCAATTCCCTGAATTGTGAAAGGTCCCCTAACACTCACTTCCTATAGAGGTGTTCATCCTGGCTAAGAACTAGATGATGCCTTAGGACTTCCTTTAATGTGTCCAAGAAGTCAAATTAATGCCAGAGTTGTGTGATGAAAAGACACTTCCCTTTTGTTAAATAAATGTGTGTTGAACAGTGAAAAGGTAATTTCTGCAACAGCGTAGATACAAGAAGTGGTCGTCATGCAGCCATGCCCCTGGGGTCTGGGGTCTGTTTAGGGCTCTGAAGATAGGAAATGAGAGCGTGCCTTCCAGAGTTCTCTTTTAACATTGCAGTAGTGCAAAAGGCTTCTTCAGTGCCACCAAAGCTTTTATGGACCAAGAACCACAGAATCAATCCTCTGAGGTCAAAGGATGGTACCCAGCTCTTGAAAGAAAATGAAGCCATTGCTTCTTGCTGGGGGAAGCACTTTCATAAGCTCTTGAACTGCCCTTCTGTAGTGTTCCTAGAATCGCACCACCAAATCCCTCAGCCTAGGAACAATTTTGCAACACTTCGTACCCTGAGTGAGGTCCAAACTGCCATCAAAGCAATCAGGAGCAACAAGTCAAGTGGATTAGATGGAATCCCCACCAAAGTCTTCCAATAGGGCGGGCCAGAGCTCCACAAACAACTCAACCTCCTGATTCTCAAGATCTGGGGTAGGGAGCAGATGCTGTGAGAGTTCAGAGATGCTGATTGTGAGTCTCTGCAAGAAGGGCGATAAATGGGAGTGTGGAAACTATTGTGGCAGCTCCTTCGTGGCAGCAGCAGGTAAATCTTATGTTGAATCCTTGCAAACTGACACCTGCCACTCTCAAGAAATTCTCCCAGAATCCCAGTCTGGCTTCTGACCCTTCCAAGGAACAGCAGACATGATCTTCACTGCCCAGCAACTGTAAGAAAAATGTCATGAACAAAACCACACCTTTTTCATCAAGCTGACCAAACCATTCAACTCGAGCCCTGTAGACCATCTTCTCAAAGATTGGCTGCCCCAAAAAATTCAGACCATCTTAAATGCTTTCACTGAAGCACATTTACATCACGGCCTCACGCTGAACATCAGAAAGACCAAGGTACTCCACCAGCCCTCGCCAGCAGAACAATCTCATGTACCTTCTATCGAACTCAACAGAGAACTGCTGGAAAATGTGGAGCATTTCCCATACCTTGAAAGTCTGTTCTGCTAAAGTCAACATTGACATGGAAATCCAGCATCGTGTGAGCAGTGCAGACTTGGCTTTCACCCACCTGAGATGAAGCGTCTTTGAAAACTGGACCTCTGTTCCAAGACAAAGCTCCTTGTTTACCACACAGTGGTTATTCTAACGCTACTGTAGGCATGTGAAACTTGGACAGTGTACAAGTGTCTTTTGAAAGCACTTGAAAAATGTCAGTGCTGCTTCAGGAGAATCCTAAATATCTCTTGGGAGGATAGGTGGAGAAACACTCGCATCCTGCCAGAGCCAAACATAACCAGCCTTGAGGCCATTATCATTCATCAACAACATTGTTGATTGGTCATGTGGTCCTGGTGTCCGATCAGCACTTGCCAAAACCCTCTTTTCCACTGGCCCTTAATGTTCCTCCCTCCTCCTTTCACCTTAGAAAAGATTTAAGAACATGCTGCAGGCAAGAACCTTGCCCTGGACTGTCCCCCAGAGAGAGCGGTGATCTGGGATGGGTGGTGAATTTGAGAGGTCCCACGGCCGTGAAGACAAGGCGAAGTGAAGAAGAAAAGCAGCAAAAACTACCCTGCACTCCTCCAACAGCTACCCCTGCCTGCCCCTGCTGTGATAAGATCATTGGCTCCAGAATTGGGCTGATTAGTTCTTGTTTGTACTGCTTGGTGGGCACTCTAACAAGTAGGATGTCTTCACGTTTACCCTATTTATGAGTCTGGTGATAGCTAACCATCCCTGTCCTGAAGAGTTTACCTGCTAAAGGGCAAAGTATAACACAGGCCCATCCTCTTTTGCCCCTTCCCCCCACTACCTTATGTCAGCCCTAATTCTTAGGTGGACAGTAGCAGGGATCTCTTCTGTTTACCCATTCTCAGTCCTAACTGTATTATTGAAGAGGGACATGAAGGATTACTTGGGGACTTCCTGCCTGTGGCCTGGGAGCTTTATTCACTTGGGTAGTAGGAGAGAGAGCAGGATGGCGTGTGTCTGAGATTGGAGGGCGGCCACCTTGGAAAAGTAGAGGAGTCAGCATTACACTAAGAGCACTGAGGGAGCTACGTGGGGGAAGCTTTGTAAATAAGTTTGTTTGGGACAGGGGCAGCCTCTTGTGAAGAGGACGGGTGTGTGATATGTTTCACAGGCTGCTTGTAGCAAAAAAGCTGCTCTTTGCTCTGGCCTGAGCAGAGGAACTGACTTTTTTGAAGGTGTCATTTTGGAGGGTGTTGCCTCCTTCTTAAGGTGGCACAGTGGCAGGTCGTGCCCAGTATGCAATGCTGGCCCAATAACACACCGAGAGTGGAAGAAGAATCTTTATTTGGCCTGCCAAGTAAGGTGCAGGGGCATCTCTCCTCAAAGCCTGCACACCTTGCAACAAGAAGTGAGCAATACTTATACCTCTCTCCTCCTTTGTTCACCCCACCTCCCAACAAACCAGGGGAGAGTTTCTTATACTCCCTTTATCCATTCCTCCAGCTCAAACTGAATTCCTACTGCTCATATGACATTCCGCTCTGGTAATTCCCTATTAATCAGGAGGTAAAGTACCAATAGATTATTAACAGAATGTAAGTTACAGGGAGGTAGAGTTATTCAGTCGTATAGAACATGAACAGGATTTCAGTAACAAAACTGCTGAATTTCATGAGAAAATTAAGGAGGATTCACTAACAATGCTAAATACAATATTGAACCTCATGGGAACATCAGTGCGCATTCATTTACAAAACAATGTTTCCATGAGTACAGAATACAACAACGTTTCCCCTGCCAACAAGGGGATAGTTTAACCTCGACAGCTGGGTGGGGGGGGGAGGTTTTAAAAACAAGGTTCAGCCTTATAACACGACACCTCTGAAACACAAGCAGGCACAAATGTTCTGCTGTGTCCCTACTCCACCCCTTCCGAGGCATCGTCTACACTTCCAGCGCTGGGCTCAGGGAGGACAGCACTTCGCATGCCAGGAGCGCGTCTCCCAGGCTGTGGGAACTCCAGCTCCTCCCCTGGGGGCAAGGGTGAGAAAGAGGCCCCCCTTCTGCACCCAGCGCGGTCCGGGGTGGGACTGGTCTCTGGCCCGGGGGCTACAGCTGGTGGATTTTCCACACCCCACTGCCGTGGTGCTACCCCTGCAAGTTGGCTGGCAAAGCTCAACTCGCAGAGGGGTCGGCGAGTTCGTCTGTATCTTCAAAAACACGAGGCGGGCCGGGGTCATCTTACAGCCGAACCGCTACTTTCGAGCATGAGCTTTCCCGGGCTCTTTGCCCACGACCGCTTACACCCCAAATATCGCTGGTGTGTAGGGTGCCCCAGCGCTCCCCTGATCCGTGCCGGGGTGCGGGACAGCCCTGCTGGGGGCAGCGTGGGACACGGGAGCAGGGCAAAGCGCTCTGCCCACGTGCACTGGGTACAGCCAGGCAGGGGCCCCCTCGGCCTCTCTTTTCCCAGCGCCCGGCTCCAGCTGCCCACGCCTCCCGGTCCTGGCCCAGGCCCCTTTAAGGACTGGCCCCGCCCCCTCGTGACATCATCGCTTCACGCCAGGGAGGTCCCGCGCTGGCATAGCTGCCCAAGAGGTGCCTGCCGGGAGAGCTCGGCAGCGGCGGTGGGAGCTGTTGCCAACCGGCCTGGCCACCCCATAGCTAAACCTCGAGGCAGGCGGCGGGCTGGGCATGGGAGCGGCGGCCTCTGGGGGATAAACCCCTTCCCGTCAGGCGCTGAGGGCACCAGGCAACGCGGCGCGCCGCGCCGAGAGAGGCCCCCGTTGGGCCGGAAGCGCCGCGCAGCCGCGACGCGCCTATGGGGTCCGGCTCGCGCAGCCCCGCGGGGCGCTCGCGGCACCGGAGCCCCGGGGAGAGGTGGCGCCGGGCCCACTCCGGCTCCAGCGACGCCAGCAGCGATGGCGAGAAGCGGCGGCGGCGCAGGGACCCGGGCTCGGGGTGAGGCGCGGCCCCGCGGGTTCTCTGGGCGCCCGTCTGCAGGTCTGGCCTAGCTCGGGGCTTCACCCTGGGCCGCTTCCCGGAGCGCTGCGGCTGCCCCGCGGCCCCTTCCCGGTCGAGCCAGGCGGTGCCCCCGCCTCCATAACCCGGAGCCCAGCGCCCCGCCCCCAGCAGCGGGTCCCGTCCTGCCGCTTTGTACCCACCCTCCGGTGTCACCCGTCCGGTAACGCCGAGCAGCCGCGTTACACCTATAGTGTATACAGCCTATAGCGTGCCCTGGTCCTCGTCCAGAGACTGGCCTGGGGGCTTCATCCCACAAGCAATTTGCAGGGGTGTGAGCTGGCAGCAGGGGCTTAGTCTACATTGGAGCCATTGCACGAGGGAGCTGGGAACTTCCATTTCCAACACAACAGACTATGGGGAGGGGCAAGCCCAGGGCTGAAAGATGAATTGAGAAAGAGCTGAGTTCCTTTTCTGTTTCAACCACTTAGCTACTCCGTGACTTTGCCTAACCTGCTTCTTGTGTGTACTTTCTGTATTGGTGAAATGTTGGGAGTGTTTACCTGAGACAGAGCTGCTGCGAGGGCGAATAAATGTTTTGGAAAGCTGTGTAGATAGGCAGGGGCTGTAAAAGGATCATGGAGCTGTGCTTTCTTTCTCTGAGGTATTTGTCACTATTGTTTTTGTTTTCTAGCTCTGATGCTGACGAGAGGCAGAGATGGAGGAAAAAGAAAAGCAAAAGCAGGGACCGGCACCACAAAAAGCAGAAGAACCGCTGCTCTCGGTCACAGGATCGCTCCTCTAGCTCAGACTCCAATTCTGAGAGAGTGAAAAAAAGAGGCCGCAGCAGAGACAGGAGGCGGAAGCGATCCAGTTCCAGGTCTTCTGTGTCTTCTGTCACGTCTCCCTCTCCTTCACGTTCCCAGAGCGCAAAGGAGGATCTGGGGCAGCAGCTGAGCCTTCAGGAGCGACTCAGGCTGAAGGAGGAGAAGAAGAAGCAGGCAGAGCTGATGAAGGCGTTGGAGACTCCGGAGGAGAAGAGGGCCAGGCGACTGGCCAAGAAGGAAGCCAAGGAGAGGAAAAAGCGTGAGAAGATGGGCTGGGGGGAGGAGTACATGGGCTACACCAACACCGACAACCCATTCGGGGACAACAATCTTCTGGGCACCTTCATCTGGAGCAAAGTGAGATCTCTCTCCACCTCAGCCAGCAGTGGGGTGGGGGACGGATGGGCTTTTCCCCATGTCTTCACAGAATCGTAGGGCTGGAAGGGACCTCAGGAGGGAATCAGGGCTCTGCTGTTCCCACAGCAGAGCTCTCCCCATGGAACTTCAGTTAATTTGGTATTGCACATACGAGCTGAACTGCTGCAGATAGAGCCAAGGGGGACAGTGTGGGGAGTGAGTCGGGGTAGGGCTGAATTTGAAAATGCTAAGAGCAGGAAAGTGAGGGTGAAACCAGGACCAAGGATGTGCTGGAGAGACTCCCATGAGTTTGGAGCAGTTGTCTTAAAGAACCAGTATACTTTCATTTGGCCTGCCATTGCAAACCAATCGCTGTAAGAAAGTGAGCAAGGAAAAATTATTTAATTTGTTCCCATAATGTACAAACCAGAATCATAGAATCCTAGGGCTGGAAGGGACCTCAGGAGGTCATCAAGTCCAGCTCCGTGCCTAAATCAGGATCAACCCCAACTAAATCATCCCATCCAGGACTTAAAAACCTCTAGGGATGGAGATTCCACCACCTGTCTGGGTAATGCATTCCAGTGCTTCACCACCCTCCTGGTGAAATAGGTGTAGGTTGAATATTAGGAAAAAACTATCTCTCTGCAACTCCAGACCAATGTTCCTTGTTCTGCCATCTGTCCTCTCCATCTTCCTGACAGTTGAAGGCTGCTATAAAATCACTCCTCAGTCTTGTCTTCTGCAAACTAAATAAACCCAAATCTCTCAGCCTCTCCTCATAGATCATGTGCTCCGGCCCCTTAATCATTTTTGTTGCCTTCTCCTGGACCTGCTCCAATGTGTCCACGTCCTCTCTATACTGGGGGCCCAGAATTGGTCACAGTACTCCAGATGTGCCCTCACCAGTGCCAAATAGACGGGAATTGTAACTTCTCTAGATCTTCTGGAAATGCTCCTCCTAATGCAGCCCAATATGCCGTTAGCCTTTTTGGCTGCAAGGGCACACTGCTGGTTCATATCCAGCCTCTCACCACTCTAATCCCCAGGTCCTTTTTTGTTGCACTGCTACTTAGCCGGTCAGTACCTAGGCTGTAACATGTTTGGTATTCTTCCGTCCCAAGTGCACTTGTACTCCTTGAACCTCATCAGATTACTTCTGGCCCAATCCTTCAATGTATCTGGGTCATTCTGGTCCGTATAGTCACCCTCCAGCATATCTGCTTGTCTCCCTAGCTTAGTGTCATCTGCTGATTTCCTGAGAGTGCAGTCCAGCCCTCATCCAGGTTATTAACAAAGATGTTGAACAATATTGGTCCTAGAACTGATTGTTGGGGTACTCCACTTGAAACCGACCACCAACCGCATATCGAGCTATTACCTGTTGGGCCCATCCATCTAGCCAGCTTTCTACGCACCTTACAGTCCATTTATCCAATTCATACTTCCTTAATTTATGGGCAAGAATATTGTGGGACACTGTATCAAAAGCTTGGTTAAAGTCCAGTTATATCACATCCATTGACTTTCCCATGTCCACAGAGCCTGTTACCTCATCACAGAAGCTAATCAGATTCATCAGGCAGGACTTGCCCTTGGTGAATCCATGTTGACTACTCTTGATCACTTTCCCCTCTTCCAAGTGCTCCAAAGTGGATTCCTTTAGGAACCCCTCCATGATTTTTCTGGGCACTGAGGTGAGGCTGAGCTCCCTAGATTGTTATTGTTTCCTGTTTTAAAGATGGGCACTACATTTGCCTTTTTCCAATGCCCAAGGACCTCTTGATCCCAACAGGTTTGGAAAGATAGTAGCCAAAGGCTCTGCAATGATACTGGCCAGTTCCCAAAGTACCCTTGCATGCATCAAATCCAGACCCATTGATTTGTATATGTCTGGCTTTTCTAAATAGCTCTTAAACTGTTCTTTCCCCACCGAGGGCCCCCCACCTTTTTACCATAGTTTGCTACCTAGTGCAGTAGTCTGGGAGCTGACCTTGACTGTGAGGACTGAGGCAGAAAAAAAGCATTGAGTACTTCAGCTTTTCCCACCTCATCTGTCACCAGGTTTATTTCTGTGCCTTCAATGAGACTTCTTTAAAATACTGCCAGTTCTCCTGGACTCCTTTTCCCATTCATATTAGCTGCCCAGGGGATTCTGCCCATCAGTTCTTGCAGGGAATCAAAGTCTGCTCTTCTGCAGTCCAGTGTCTGTATTTTACTGTTCACCTTCCTTTCGTCAGGATCCTGAAATCCACCCACTTCTATTTCTTCTCCTAGTTCTTCCCTGTTTGTGAGCAGCGGGTCAAGCTGCACACGGCCCCTGGTTGGTTCCTTTATCACTTGTACCAAAAAGTTATCCCCAACATTCCCCCAAAACTTCCTGGATCATCTGTGTGCAGCTGTATTGGTCTCCCAACAAATGTCAAGGTGATTAAAGTCTCCCATGAGAACCAGGGCCTGTGATTTGGAAGCTTCTCTTAGTTGTCTGAAGACTATAACAGGGTTTAAAAAAGAGCTAGATAAATTCATGGAGGTTGGGTCCATAAATTGCTATTAGCCAGGATGGGTAAGGAACGGTGTCCCTAGCCTCTGTTTGTCAGGGGCTGGAGATGGATGGCAGGAGAGAGATCGTTACCTGTTTGGTTCTCCCCGAGACACCTGGCATTGTCCACTGTTGGCAGACAGGATACTGGGCTGGATGGACCTTTGGTCTGACCCAGTGTGGCTACTCTTATGATTTTATGTAATCTAAACCAACCTCTTCCATTTTTTCCATCAGATTACAGGCACTGGCAGCTGCTGCTGTGTTTCCAGTTTATTCGTTACAAGGCGCTTAATGATAATTTAGAGGGGATGGTGGGTTCTTTCATCTGCACCTTCAGGCTTCCACAGCTAATCCTGAGGGCCGCTGGCTGATTTCTTCTTCCGCAGCATCATCTTCTGGAGGCTGCAGGGCTGAAGTCCCTCTGCGGTGGTCGGAAGTGTGCGGATGCTGTGTGCTTAGCACCTGCAGAGGGCTTGTAGTGGGGACTTACTGCCAATTCGCAAATGGCACCTGAGAGGGGCCTCTCGGGAAACTCAAAGCTCCCTACTTCTTCTTGACGTGTGATTGGTTTCAGGCCCTGGAGAAGAAAGGGATCAGCCACCTGGAGGAGAAAGAACTGAAGGAGAGAAATAAACGAATCCAGGGGGACAACCGTCTGGAGCTTCAAAAGGTGAGAGCCAGCAGTGAGGAGGCTGGTCCCCGTATAAGTCACTTGATTACCAGTGGCTGTCTGACTCCTCCTGCCGGGTCTGTGCTCCCGTCTTTGATGGGTGAAGAGAGGTGAGTGTGTAGTGACAGGGATGTTGCTGTAGGACCCTGAGCATGAGCTGCCTCTAGTCTCTCTAATGAGTCAATATCAAACTGAATGAGGTCTCAGTATCCCCAGGCCCTGAGCATGGGCCCTGCCTGGGGTCTCTGACACCCATATGTAAGTTTCAGCTCTCCCTTTGTGCAGGGCAGCGTAGATTCTTGTCTGTCTCCTGCTGCTCTCCCAGCTCCCTGTAAGAACAGGGCCAACTGTGGGAAGTGGGGCAGTTTTGAGCTGGGTTGGATTTGAAGTTGCTGTCTGTGAGTTCACATTCTTGGGCCAGCTGAGCCCTTGTGCCCTAGGCTCTGTACTGCAACAGTCTCCCCTCCCCCGAGGCAGGTGAAGCAGCTGCGCTTGGAGCGGGAGCGAGAAAAGGCCATGCGAGAGCAGGAGCTGGAGATGCTGCAGCGGGAGAAGGAGGCGGAGCATTTCAAAACCTGGGAGGAGCAAGAGGACAACTTCCATCTCCACCAGGCCAAGCTGCGGTAGGCAGGCACCGGCACCTTGTCTCAGGCGTGTGTGCTAGGGGCAGGCACGCTCGAGGACGTGGCAGCTGGAGCTCATTGTTGCGTTACTTGTAGGTCAAAGATCCGGATCCGGGATGGCCGTGCCAAACCCATCGACCTGCTGGCCAAGTACATCAGTGCGGAGGACGATGACCTGGCAGTAGAGATGCATGAGCCTTACACCTTCCTGAATGGCCTGACGGTCTCTGACATGGAAGATCTGCTGGAGGATATCCAGGTACCTGCCTTTCGGGTAGGGCAGATGCACTCCCTACAGGCCTGTCTCCAGTACTGCTGTCTCCAGGGTTCCATTTGCTAGCTGCTCTCTGACCTTCTTTCCTGTTTTTACCCATGCCCCCGTGCCCCACCTGTTGTGCTCCTCAGCCCTGCCTTCAGTGCTTGTTGGACTAGCAGAGCCTGCAGCTGCAGAGGGTCTGATTCAGATGGCAGCTCTAGGCCTGCATATATGTGGCCTGAAGGCGCCTAGGGCAGCCCTCTCCCAGTATGACAACATTAGGGTAGGCTGAAGAAACTAGAGCAAATTCCCCCAAACCTCAGGGTTAACACTGAAGTTAACCGCCAGCCAGTCACATACTGTGCTCCTGGTTCCCAGGCTGGGTATCAGGCACTGACAAAAGAAATCTCTGTTCCCTTTACTGCATTCCCATCTCTGACTTCCAGTCAGCACTTATGTCCAACAAAGTGAAGAGTTATTTGTAAGTAAAATGGTCTTCTGAGACCCAAAGGGCCAGCCACATTACCAGATCAGCACTAGTTTGGATCGTACACGAAATACCGTGCTGCCAGTCAGGCCTTTAGTATCTAAAAACTGAAGGTTTTATTAAGAAAAGAATAGGTAGAGAGATGATACATAGATATAAACGTTATTGTATTTAGTGAATTGTAACTTTTCCCTGCTTTTGGATTGGTGTGTCAGGTAAGATTCGTTGCAGTTTTAAAATGTTGATGTGAGTGACACATGAATGGCACTGATATTCCAAGCAGTGCCACGCCCTGACTCCCCATGTGGCTCTTTGTTTTAGGTTTATATGGAACTGGAGCAGGGCAAGAACGTGGATTTCTGGAGGGACATGACCATTATCACTGAGGACGAGATAGCTAAACTCCGGAAACTAGAGGCTTCTGGGAAAGGCCCCGGTAAGAGGGGGTGAAACACTGGCTATCAGCACCTTCATTGCATATGCACAGTAGTGCAGGTGGGAAAGGGTGACAGAAGGGAGCGTGGCCTAGTTGTTAGAGCAGAAGCCTGTGTTCTGCTCTGACCCATCTTGCTCCGTGACCTTTGTCAGATTACGTCTCCTCTGTGAACTGCGATCACTCAGGAGGTGATCTTGCTGTCAGGCCTGAGTTGCCGAGCACACCCGGTGCTATAAAATAATGACAGAGCTACATGGAGTTCTGGAGCGTGGCTGGTTCCTGGCCCTGGAACCCTCAGCTGCTTTGTTCTAACCTAGAGCTCTTAGCCGTCCCAGAGTGCAGGCGCGGGCTGAAGCTATGACCAAGTGTCATAAATGAATGCCTGTAAAGGGTTAAGCTGGCGGAGGAAGGTTGGGGAGCTGGTGGGGAGGGTGTCTCACGTGAAACAGCCAGGTGAGTGAATGAAGAGGGAGAGAGAGACCTTTGAATCAAAACTAGTGCCTGCTAAGAGAGGGTCTTTGTGTATGTGGCTGATGCAGAGAGAGACAAACCAGTCGGATGGATTTTAAACAGGCTTAATCCAGTAAGTATCTTGGCCACATCATATTCGGTGCATAGAGTAAGTAGAAAGGAAATGTTTGGTTAGATGTGATCATGTTGGTTTTTTTTTTTATTTGGTGTGGAAGGTTCTAGGCTGTTTGATGTATTTTTTCCCCTGTACTCTGTAACTTCTAAGGTGAATCCCAGGGAAGTAATTCTCGCTGCTCTAACCTTGATGTTTGAGTTGCTGCTTTATCCCCAGAAATTAAGTATGCTTATTTATTTTCTTGGTATTTTTTTTGTGCATGTTTAGTTTTTAAGGCAATGATTTGATACCTGTGTCCTAGAGGAGTATCTGTGCAGATGCCTGCCTAGGCCAAAAGGGTCAGCTGTCAAATTACAGCTCTCTGTTTCCAAGCCATCTTATAAGGAAAGGGGGAAGCTTGGGGCTACCCCACAGTGAGCTATCTAAGTGAGTCTTTCTGGTTTTAAGGGGAGCGTTATCACTGGCAGTTACCCCCTGGGGTGATTACCTCCCAGGGTCAGGGAACTGGTGACATCGGGGAGTTTGTTTTTAGGGGCGCTTATACAGGCAAGGTATTAAAGCTTTTGTGAGCCCCCACCTTCTGCACGTGGAGTATCAGAGTGGGGATTAGCCCTGACATGGTGTCAGCAATGGGATCACGTTGAACCAGGAACCGAGACCAAGATTTTAAAAGGACAGGGTTTTTTTTCTTTTGCTGTTTGGAAGTTTTTTACCTTTCTGCTGCTGCCTCCTCCCCACTCTTGCTGCCTGAAGGGGAAGGGCACCCCCTGTGAGGGGAATTCCCCTCCTTTGTACTGAGAGTTCAGGAACGGCTACAGGTGCTGGTCTGGCCAGCAGTGATGGCAGCTGTGGCTAGTAAAATCCAGAAAAGCATCTCCGTGATTGTAGCTCCTGAGAGTTGCCTCTGTGGCCTGTATCCCAGGGCCTTACTCTCCGAGAGCTGCAGTCTGTGTTGGTGCAGCCAGGGGGCACCTGCAGGCAGCTGTTGGTCTTCCTGTTTGAGCTCAGGAGAACTGGCCTGGGCTTGACTGTCCCATCTCGGAGGGTCCCAGAACCGCAGGCTCAGCAAGCAACAGCTTTGCACACTGACAGCATGAGCCAATCACGTGCACCCTGCTGCTTTGCTCAGGCTTGTGCCGAAGCACCTGGCTTGGGAACTCCAGCCAAGAGCCCGCCAAAGGGCCAGGTGCTGGGTGAGCAGCATAGCCTGGGCCCCCATCCTGAATGGTGCTCAGTGCCAGTCGCGGGGAATTGAGGGCATTTGCTGTGCGGCGGGGTTGGACCCTGTTCCAATCAGCAGCAGATTGTACCTGGTGAGCTCTGGCTGGACAGCCGGCAGTAGGACTAGCTGAGAAACACCTGACGTCTGGCAGGGAGGGGCCGGCTGCAGTGCAGTGCGGTTCGTGCCCCGGGCGGGGGCGGTGTGATGATGGAGCAGCTGATCCTGAGAGCTGGCTCAGGGCAGGCCTCGGCTCTGCACCAGGGCTCAGGAGCTGCTGGTCGGTCCTTCCCTCAGCCTTTCCATTAGCTCTTGTCTGTCCACGCGGCAGGAGAGCGCCGGGAGGGTGTCAACGCCTCCGTCAGCTTGGACGTGCAGTCGGTGTTCAAGGGCAAGACGTACAACCAGTTGCAAGTGATTTTCCAGGGCATCGAGGGCAAGATTCGAGCGGGGGGCCCCAATCTGGACATTGGCTACTGGGAGAGTCTGCTGCAGCAGCTGAAAGCGTACATGGCCCGGGCCAGGTGAGCTGGAGAGGCAGCGTGTTCTGCGGGGGGGACGTGGCACAGATCACGGGGTGGAGGTCATGCCAATGTCCCAAGCTGGAGGGGGGCATTTTAGCCCCTCCCAGCTGGTGATGGGTCTGCCCCCTTCTGGGGGAGGGGAAGGAGAGCGCCGCACTTCCCCTGTAGCTGGCAGGTCCAAATGCTGGGAAGCACAAAAGCTGATACTGAGTCTGCTCCTCTTTCGTCCCTGCCCCTCCCCCACAACACACACGACCATCGGGGCTCAAGCTGTCTGACCCTGAGGCATCAGCCTGAAGGAGACAACGGTGTGCTCCCAGCGGAGCCTGGCTGTGACCCAAGCTCTCAGTGGCAGCATCGCCAGTCCCTTTGGGGCAGGACCCAGGAGCTGAGCCCCCCTGCTCAGACCCTGAGCTGCTGTTGTGTGAGTGAGGCATACCCAGCCCCTGCTGGAGGCCAAGGGCTCCCCGCCCAGGAGAGTGGGGAGTGTCTTGGAGGAAGGCTGGGAGGGCACCCTCAGAGGAAGGTGGTTCTGGGGGGCTCACGCCCTTGCTCTCCTCGCTCCCCGCAGGCTCCGGGAGCGGCACCAGGATGTGCTACGCCAGAAGCTGTACAAGCTGAAGCAGGAGCAGGGCGTGGAGAGCGAGCCGCTGTTTCCCATCCTGAAGAGGGAGCCGTCTTCCCCCAGCGACAGGTACGCAGGGCAGGCGTTGTCCTTCTGACTCCGCAAGCAGGGCTGGGGGCTTAGCTCAGCCCCGCCCTAGGCTGAGCATCCCCCACATCCCAGGGAGCCAACCACTGAGCAGCACGGCCCAGCAGCCAGAGGACAGGACTCCAGGGTTCGGTTCTGGGTTTTGCTGCTGCCTTGCCGTGTGTCTAGTTCCTTCCCCCCAGGAACCCTCTGCTCCCAAGTGCGCTGTCTCCTCACGCCTGAGGGGTGCAACGGGGTTGGTAGTCACAGCTAGATTCTCCAACCTCTGTAACACGCACCCCCGCCCCCGCAGGCTGACATGCCGCCTGCCCGTCGGCTTGGGGGGGCGGCGCCCCAAGCTTTGAGATCACTGGCCGGCTTTGAGCACTGCTGTGCACACAGATAGGAGGTGTAGCTACGGGCTGTTTTTATGTGACCCCTTTGTGTCTGGGCTGGTATCGGTCAGCCCTAGTGTCCGGTGTGAAGGGCTGGCTCCCCGTTGATAGGCAGTGACCTGGCTGGCTGTGTGGGGGAGTGCCTCAGGCCACCGCCGTCCCCGCAGGGCTGTCAGCGTGGCCAGCAGGAGAATAGCCTGGTGCTGGGGCAAGAGGTGCTGGTGGGAGCTTGGCCGTGATGTGTGTGTGTGTGTGGCCTGCTGTGCTGAGGGCTGCTGTTTGTGAGCCCTGCCCTCCGTGCACAGCTCCCTGCTGCCGCAGATGGCAGCTGGCATTCCACGGGCACCGAGGAGGGGGGTGGAAGAGCTGGGAATAAAGCCCATCGCTAGCCTGGCAGCTCTGTGGGCATTGGAAACCTGTGTGCCTGGGGCCCGTGCTCTCCTCACGAGACCACCCCTCTTGTAGAGCCGACTACAGCTGCCCAGCAGAACTCCAGGCGCCTCCCTCTCTCCCTCCCACTCAGTGCAGCAAGGCCAGGCCCGGGCTCCTGTGCACCCTGCCAGCTGCTCTGACGCAGGGCCTGGGACGTGCTTGGGCTGATCGCCGAGTTACGGCTCCTCCTTTCCAGCTGCTGAGCCCCAGTCAGAGGCAAACCGTTCCGGAGGGGTCCCCTCACTCGGGTCTGGCAAACGTTCCCCTCCCGTCCCCCGAGGAGGCAGCCCCGGCGAGGTGCTGCTGTCCTTTGGGGGCCACGGCAGCTCCCTGTAGTGAACGCTGCGGGGTGGGGGGGCTCTGCCCTTTCCCACAGCTTTGCACAGTCCTGGCAGCAGAAGGCCCGGTCTGAGCATAGCGTTGTGGGGAGGGGCGCACGCCCAACTCCCATCAGAAATCCCCTCTCTGGGAGAAGGGGCGCGGGGGCCCCTGTCGGCTGCAGCATCTCCAGGCCACGGGCGAGAGGTGTCTGTGTGGGACAGGCAGTGACGCACGGGGGGCAGGCAGAGGGCTGTGCCGAGCAGTGCCCTGTGGGAATGTGGATGCCCCCAGGGCAGCGGTGGGGGATCTCTGGTCTGCAGCCTGGATCCGGCCCCCCCAGGCTCAGGGCTGTCCTCCATTGCAGCTGGCCCTGCCCTGAGCCTCCCGGGCCAGATGCAGATTGTGGGCTCTGCCGGGGCGGTTAGCAGCTCCAGGTGCCAGGCTGTTCCCCCCTCCAGCTGGAGGGGAGCTGCGGCAGCCTCTGCAGCCTGGCTTCGCACCACTGCTCTGGTTGGCTGCAATTCCAGCCAATCAGAGCAGTGGAGGGGGGTGGGAGCAGAGCCATGTGCGTCAGAGGGTGAGCAGGTAACTGCACCGTTACCCAGACCCTGTGCCCCCAAACCACTCCTGCAGACCCCCCAGACCTACCCCCTTCTTGCACCCTCCCTCCCACATCCCACCCACTTCCTGCCCCCTTCTTTCTAGGCCATACACCTCCAGCCCTGGCCCCCATACAGTTGGGCTGGCTTTTAGCTTCTCCCGTGTCTGGCCCGCAGCTGATTTGTCTACAGGTCCGTGGCCTGTAGAAGGGCCCCCTCCTCCTGCAAACTGCCATGAGAGCGGGAGACTCGAACTCCATTACCTCAAGGCCGGAGCCAGCTGGCACCCCTCTCTGGCAGGGCTCTGTGGGGGGGTAGCAGGGGTCTCTGGGAATTTCCCCTCCCCCCTGCATTTCCTGGCCCCCCTTGCTGGCCTGCGTGCCCCCCTCACCTTGTGTGTCACAGGCCCTGTCTGCCATTCCCCAGGTGATTTAACCACCCCAGTAGCCCATCAGGGCCAGAGCGGCTGCTGGCACTTCCCCGTAGCCCAGCTGTGGGGGCCGTGATGCACAGCGTCCTGGCTTAGGGCTGTTTGATGCTGCCCCAGCCATCCTGTGGATGAGATGGTCCCCCCCCTACTGTGGTTAGCCCATGGGGCCCTGGCTGGGCTGGGGCCAGCAGCGGTGTGTGGGCCCCTCCACACTCACTGGGGTGCCAGGACCCCGGGGGGTTCTATGCCAAAGCCGGCTCTGCTGCACTGCAGCCTTCCAAGCCAGCCTGCTTCCTGTTGGCGCTGCGGAGCAGCATGACCGGGCTGGCCTGGGAGGCGGTGGCAGAGCAGGGGCGGTGGAGGGGACCCCTGCTGTGGGCCCAGGATAGGACCCCTGGAGATCCCCGAGCCCGTGTCCCTCAGGGAGGGGTGCAGTGGGGGGCGGAGCAGGGGCTGGACTAGGGCGAAGGGGGCAGACACCCCCCAGGTCTGCAGGGACTCGGGAGCCAGCGGCAGGGCCGGGTTGGGTTGTGGAACTGTTGGGCCATAGGTGGCCCACGGGCCATGAGATTGAGACCCCATGTTTGAGCTTTCCAGTGCCTGAGCCCACCCTGCATGTCCCCCACGTCCAGCCAGCCCCCCTCGCTGGAACCTCTCCCGCCTTTGCCTTGCAGGCCAGACCTAGAGGAGAGCGCTCCAGTGCAGCCTGGCACCTCTGCAGCGGGCGCCCCCTCGGAGGCTGGCGGGGAGGCCGAGGCCAAAGGAGAGGGGGAGGGGGAAGCGGTGCTGATGGAGGAGGACCTGATCCAGCAGAGCCTGGATGACTACGATGCTGGGAAGTACAGTCCCAGGCTGCTGAACTCCCACGAGCTGCCCTGCGACGCCCACGTGCTGGAGGCAGAGGAGGATCTCCAGCACCTGCTGCTCTTGAGACAACAGCTGCAGGCTACAGGTAGCCACTGGCACAGCTGGCCTGGCCGTGTCCGTCTCCAGGCGCGGGCTGGCGGGTTCCTTCCGGCTCTGCCTCTGCCCTGCTGGGTCTTGGAGAAGGCCTGGCAGCCCCCCTGCTTTGCTGAGGCCATGCGCCCGCCCCAGCAGGCATGCAGTGCGGGGCTGGCGGAGCCCAGCAGACCTGGGACCTGCTCACCTGGGGTGGGGGAAGGGATCATCCTCCCAGGGTAACATCTCACAGCAGCAGCTGCCAGCCAGGCCCCGCCAGCCCGGCCGCTGGCTTTGTTGCCAGTGGGTGGGGCCATGCGTGGGCTCTGCCCTCCGTTCAGCCCCCAGTGCTGGCTGGAGCTCCCTGGCCTCGAGTCCTCTTCCCAGCTGGCTCCGGCTGAGGTGTGCCCGGCAGCATTGCCTCGCCTTGTCCTGCCCAGGGAGGGCGCCACATGGGCAGCGGTGCAGGACTAACCTCTCTGCTGCCCTCTGACCGCCCCTCGCCCCGCAGGAGACGCCAGCGAGAGCGCCGAGGACATTTTCTTCCGCAAGGCCAAGGAGGGCATGGGGGCCGAGGAGGCCCAGTTCAGCGTGGAGATGCCCCTGACGGGCAAGGCCTACCTGTGGGCCGACAAGTACCGGCCCCGCAAGCCCCGCTTCTTCAACCGGGTGCACACAGGCTTCGAGTGGAACAAGTACAACCAGACGCACTACGACTTCGACAACCCCCCGCCCAAGATCGTGCAGGGTTACAAGTTCAACATCTTCTACCCCGACCTGATTGACAAGCGCTCCACGCCCGAGTACTTCCTGGAGGCCTGCCAGGACAACAAGGACTTCGCCATCCTGCGCTTCCACGCCGGCCCGCCCTACGAGGACATCGCCTTCAAGATCGTCAACCGGGAGTGGGAGTACTCGCACCGCCACGGCTTCCGCTGCCAGTTCGCCAACGGCATCTTCCAGCTCTGGTTCCACTTCAAACGCTACCGCTACCGCCGGTGACGTGCCAGGCGCCTGCCTGCCTCCTGGTTGCACTTCTGGGGGTACCGCTACCGCCGGTGACGTGCCAGGCGCCTGCCTGCCTCCTGGTTGCAGTTCTGGGGGTACCGCTACCGCCGGTGACGTGCCAGGCGCCCTCCTGGTTGCACTTCTGGGGGTACCGCTACCGCCGGTGACGTGCCAGGCGCCTGCCTGCCTCCTGGTTGCAGTTCTGGGGTACGGCTACCGCCGGTGACGTGCCAGGCGCCCCCCTGCCCACTGACTTTGGGCTGGTTCCGCTTCCAGGGGTACTGTTACCCTGGTGACGTGCCAGGCGCCTGCCTGCGTGCCACCTGCTGCCTCCTCTTGGGGGGACTGTTGGCAATCTGGCCAGCCCTGTGGCCAGGGGATCTGGCAACCTGCCCTGTGGTCTGCTTGGCAGGTGCTCCACCATCGGTGGCTCTGGCCCTGCTTGTGGCCCCTCTGGCACTCTGTGTGTTTTGCTTTGTGCGGTGGGGGAAAGGCAGGCGTGAGCTGCTCTCACCTCATGTTCTTAATGGGCTGTGGGAGAGGAGCTGGGGATGACGCCCACCACAATAAAGCTGGATTCTGTAAACCTCACAGCTGGGCAGTGGGGCCAGGAGTGCCCAGAGGCAGGGCCAGCACTCGCGCTTCCCTAGGATGAGCCAGTTACTCCTTGGACAAGCTCCCTGGAGCTCTGTGTTCCCATGGGAGCTCCACTCCCCCTTGCTGTGCTTCCCTGCTTCAGGCAGCTACACAGCTGGAGGAAGGTGGGAGGGAAGGGCTCAGGGTGCTGCCTCGCTCCCCTAACCACAGCCTGGCCTGGGCACCTGCCCCCTGCAGCTCCGTGTCCTCCCCGCACAAGCAGCGGGCTGTGGCACAAGGCAGAACCAGGCACAAGCTCTGCCCCCGCAGCCAGAACAGCTCCATTCGCAGCTGGGAGGGACCAGCCCCTGCGCAGCCGTGCTAAAGGGCATCGGCCGGTGTCTCCCAGGGTGCAGGGCAGCCAGCACTGGGCTGTGAGCCTCCGGCAGCTGCTGCTCAGCTTGTTCCTCCACCCCGGGGGTTGCTTCCCCAGGCCCTGTTTGATCCTTGTTCCTGGGGGCAGCGTGATGTGGCTCCCAGTCAGTCCCATGAGCACTGGCTCCTGGCAGGTCTGGCTGCCGGCAGTCCAGCCGTTCACCTTGCTGCGGGGCCTATCCCCCGTGTAGCCGGGTTGTGCCTGGTGGGGGGCAGAGGTGCAGGTGTGATGTGACCGTTGCTCTGTCCTAGATAGAACCCAGGCATCCTTCCTCCCGGCTGCCTTTGCTCACAGTGTTCCGTGCGCTCAACAGTGGGCTGCAGGTGGCTTGCTGATACCCTCCCCTACCCCGGCCTGCCTGCCAGGCCCCTCGGCAGGCTCCCAGCTCCTATGCTGCAAGGAGCAGGGTCAGATGCTAGCAGCTAGCGCCCGGCCTGCTGACAGACTTAGCACCCCAGAGACGGCTCTGCAGCCTGAGCCAGCCCTTCTCCCTGGTTGATGGGTTCCAGGCCCGCGCGGCCCTTGCCAGACTCCTCTCAATGGAGACGTTTCCCACATGTGACCTCAGTGCCTTTTCTTCTGGGGCCTTTAATGAGCGATCCCCCTTCTGGAGCAGGACCTGGCACGCTGCCCTCCCCTCTCCCCAGCCTCCTTTCATGTCTGTGCTGGGAGCCTGCTGCCCCCTGCTCCGCCCAACACCACCTCTGCCCCTTTCCAGGACCTAGTGCCTGAGATGAAAGTAGCCGAGGGCTGCCCCCGGGGAGAGGGCTGGGGTGCTGTGGGGGAGGCTTCCGGCTGCCAGCTGTGCTGTGCTGCTGCGCTTGCAGCGAGTGCAGCGTGTGAAGAGCTCTGGCCTGGGACATCACCCAGGGCATCTATGTGGCCTGCCAGCAGCAGCACCTTCCCTCCCGCCTGGGTCTGGCAGGCCCATGGATGGTGCACAGGAGTTGGCCCCAAGACTAGCTTCCCCCTTAGATGTTGGCTTCTAATGGGGCAGGGGTGATTTTTCCCCGTCCATGCTGGAACTGCCTTGCCATCCTAGCTGGCCATCTGGGCTCTTGGTAGTTCTTGGCTGCTCCAGGGCCTGCCCAGCTGGGCCCGACAGTCCCAGCAGGCGCTAAGGGCGGCAGTCCTGCTTGGGGCAGGGGGGTGTGCTCTGGCGCGCTTGACGGGCAGGCTCAGCAAAGGGGGGATAAATGGGCTCTGTTTGGCCCAGGCAAGAGAATCGTGTTTCTCCCTAGAGCTAGCCCTGCCGCCTGCTCCAGCTGGGCGCCCCGCTGCTCCTCGGGGTCTGGCACAGGAAGGGCAGGAGTTAAACCAGGGACAGCTGTGCGCAGGCACCTGGAGCTGCAGCTGTGTGTTGAACCCAGGGGGCTGGAGCACCTGTGGGGGAGGGACGAGTGGGTGCACAAGCCCCAATGCTGCTGGGGCTACAGAAGCCCCTGGCGTCTAGCGCTGGCTGTAGCTGCTTTCATGTTGGTGGCGCCCAGCCAGGCTCCAAACCCCTGCGGCTCTCCCCGGAGGCTGAGGCCTCCCAGGCATTGCGTAATGCGGGCAGTGGGCAGCCGCTAATGAGCGCAGGGATTTAGGAAGCAGTAAATGAGGCCTTGAGGGATTCCAGCTGGGAGAAATCTGGCCCAGGGAGGAGCCTGTGCCCTGTGGTGCTTTGTGTGCAGGACTAGCTCTACCGGCAGAAGTCCCCTTTGGATCAGGTTCTCTGCATCCGTGGTGCAGGGTGTGAGCGAGATCCTTTGAGCTTTTACCCACTGCTTCCACGGGCTAGGCCTGGACTATGCGTCTGTCTGTGACACCTGAACAGTGGAATGTTACTGCACTAGTAATTAATTACACAGTTGCCTGTTCCTGGCTCTCAGCATGTGACACTCAACGCTGGCCCCAGCAGCTGCCTTTGCTCATGGCTCAGGGAAGTCAAATTTATTAGTCAACTTTATAAAATTGAGTGGTACAAAGTCGAAGTGGAGTGTCTGCACCTGCTTACAAAGGGGACAGCGTGTCCCTACTAAGTCACCCGAGTTCGAGGCAGCGGTGCGTTGTGGGCGCCTATCCCACAGTTCCTTCAGCCCTGTTGCATTCTGGGGCTTTTCACCAGGGCTTTATGGGAAAAAAATGCCCCGCAAGTGGTTGCGGGTGTGATATGCCATCTCATCCTCCACTGCTACTGGGAAAAAACCAGCCATTTTTCAGTAGTCTCGTCCCCCAATGAGAGGAATTGTTTGAGTCACCTGCATTACGGAAAGAGGCAGCTTTTACAAGAGTGTTTTCAGGAGATTCAAATTGACATTAAATCCAAGGGAAGAGAGAGAGCGGCTGAAGGAGCCAAGTTTGAACTAGAGAGAGAAGTGGGTGAGCCTCACCACAAGGAAGTGAAGAATGACCATTTTTCAGAAGTCTCTTCCCCTGGTGAAAATACAGCAAGCAGGTGAACCTCAAAAGCTGAAGCCCATGGTACTGAAATGGAACACAGTAGGTCTATGCAAGCAGTGAAAGCCTTCCTAGGGACTCCCAGAGGCCATGGGTGTCTAGTGGTTAGTGTGACTCAAAAGAAGAAAAGGAAAGACGGGGGTGTTTGGTTTCTAGTGGTTAGTGTCTCTTCCCTCAGTAAAAATACACCAGTCGGGATTTATGCAGCTAGGGAAAGACATATTTGCGAGGAAAGAAGATGCAGGGAAGGAGTGGAAGTGTATCTGGCTGAAGGAGCCAGGTTTGAAGTGGGGAGAGAGCGCAAGAAATCTGGGAGTCAGAATCATAGAATCCTAGGGCTGGAAGGGACCTCAGGAGGTCATTGAGCCCAGCCCCCTGCCTAAAGCAGGATCAACCCCATCTAAATCATCGCAGCCAGAACCTTGTCAAACCGGAACTTAACTTCCTAGAGATGGAGATTCCACCACCTCTCTAGGGAACACGTTCCAGTGCTTCACTACCCTCCTGGTGAAGTAGTTTTTCCTAATATCTAACCTGCACCTCTCACTCTGTGACTTCAGACCATTGCTCCTTGTCCTGCCATCTGTCACCACTGAGAACAGCCTCTCTCTCCCCTCTTTAGAACCCCCTTCAGGAAGATGAAGCCTTCTATCAAATCACCCCTTGGTCTTCTCTTCTGCAAACTAAACAAGCCCAAATCTTTCAGCCTCTCCTCATAGGTCACATGCTCCGGCCCCTTTATCATGTTTGTTGCCCTCCGCTGAACCTGCTCCAGCACATCCACATCTCATCACCACACAGAAGTGAAGAACGCTCTAAGGAGGCCATTGCACTGATGTCTCCAACATGAGGCGAGAAGCCCCTTAGAAGTAGTAGCTCCAGATGTGTTATGTAACCCCAAGTCTAAATGGAAGCGGGAGTGAATCCCAGAGGGCGCTGGTGGCCAGTGGCTGCTGGGAGGAGCCATTACCCTGGCAGAAGTAGCAGAGGCTCAAGAAGACAAGGCAAAGTTAAGGAAGTGTTAGAAGATAGAAAAGTTGTGGAGCGATGGAAGGGATTCCCTTGCCTCTGCTGGTAAAGAAGCCCTAGTGCCAGCAACTGCCTGTGTGGGAGAGGGACTGGAGAGAGAGGCCGTGGGCTCCAGTCTGTCATTGGGCAGTCTCCCTTGACCCACACGGTTTGGGAAGGGGGAGTGCTGCCTGCGTCCCCCGGCACATTCTGCTGTCGTCTCGGGGAGGGGAGGCCCTCTCAAGCAGTGAAGCCTGCGCAGGACAGAACGTGGCCCGTCTTCAGGCAGGGGCTGCACTGCCCAGGAGCCACGTGGTGTGGTGGCCTAGGGGATAGTCTCATGGGGGGGAGGGAGCTAGCTTGCCGAGCGCATGGTGCTTTGGGGGCCAGGGGGGCAGCCCTATAAAATGTGAAGCAGAGAAAACAAGTTTCTCGCAGGGAAGAAGCCTTCATCCTGCGCAGGGCAGGACATGCCACTGTCTGGAAGCTTGGTGCGCACAGCCCAGCCACGTGGTGGGGTGGGGTAGGGATTAGCCACGTGGTATGGAGGGGCAGGAGCTAGCCATGTGGTGTGGTGGGGTTCCGCCACATGGTGGGGTGGGGCAGGGATTCGCTGTGTGGTATGGTGGGGCAGGGGTTAGCTACATGGTAGGGTGGGATGGGGGCTAGTCATGTGGTGATGAGGGAGGGGGCCAGCCTGCCAGCCACATGGCACCTGAGAGGGGAGGTGCAGCCCAGTAAAAAGTGAAGTGGCGAAAACAAGTTTCTTGGCCTCTCCTGCTAAACCCTGTGCCAGGAAGATGCCCTGTGAAGCCTGGAACCCTGCGCAGGACAGGGCCTGGTCTGCACAGCCTGGCAGCCATGTGGGTGTGTGGGGGAGTTTGATTTTCACCCGGCACTGCTGAGCGTCCCTGGGGTTCACTCAGCACAAAGTCATTCACCCACAGAGAAATGAGATCCGGCTCTCCTGTGGCTCCATGCTGGGGTTCTTTTGGGACGAGGAATCACAGCTCGATATGATCGCTATGCTGGCCGGAGAGAAAATGAATTCCAATTGTCAGGCTTCCTGTATCCTACTTCCTGCTTGCCCAGAGAGCAGCAGAGATGAAAGCACCCAGAACGGATGCATTGTGGGGCATTGTGGGATACCTCTGGAGGCCGATAAAATTGATTTAAAGTAACACTGGCTCTGCACTAGGATTAATTCAACCTCATAAATTCGAACTTGGTGTTACACCACATGGGAGGGTTGAGGTGAGGAAGTCGGATCTCATTTCTGTGTGGGTGAATGACTTTGTGCTGAGTGCCCCTTAATATCGACCTAGTGGTATTTACGGTGAAGACAGTCACATTGTAAAATTGAGTTAAGTGCCTTAAAATTGGCTTTATGCTCTAGTGTAGACATAGCCTCAGGCAGCCCTGAAAGGAATTGGCTGATCCTAACTGGTCCAAGGGAGCCCGTCACAGCTGGTCCTGACTGCCCTGCAACAAGTTCATTCCCTAGTTACTAGGGAGTGGGTCTTTCCCCTTCTAGGGCTGCCCTTCCCCGCGCCATTGCTCCCAGCAAAGCCCTCGGCCCAGCGTGACTGCACCTGTCTGCCAGATGTGTTTGCTTGCAAGGTAACCCCCCCACAAGGCAGTGCAGGCGGGGTCCAGGCAGTACGTTGGGCATGGAGGGCTGGCCAGCAACAAACACAGTGGGCCGTGAGAGCAGCATGTCCCCACGGGCTGGACTTTCATGTGGCTGTTCTAATAAGAAGATGAGCCGTGGTCCTTGGTGTGACTCACGTGTACCAGGGCCTGTGAGTAGATGCTGTGTCATTCAACTCCAGCTGATGCCTGGATTTTTCCACACACAGGCCTGCGGCTGCATGCACCTGGGATAATCGCACTCAGCAAAGCCCGGCTTTTCATCGGCCACTTGCACGACCAGCTTTGCAGATTGGGTGGAATCCTGTAACAGCAGCAGCGACAAGGGCCTATGTGGGCCTATTTTAATCATACAACATCACTGTGCTCATCGGGATCCAGTCTGCCCGGTGGAGCGCAGGCCAAAGACCCGTCCTTAGCCCGCCCCCGCCCCCGAGCTGAGCTTTTAAAGCCGTCCATTCAAGTTAAATCACGGTCAGCGAAAGAGAGGCTGCCCTGCCCTGGGTTAATTGTCCCAGCGGTTCATTACCCCCTTGTCTCATTCTGTGTGTGCCGATGACCCAGTCCGTCAGCCTTACAAGTGGGGCTCACCAGGGATGAACTGCTCGAAGGCATCAGAAGTTCAGGACGTGCCGCCTGAGGTCGCCGAAGTAGGGGGTGATACCCTGTCTCGTGGGGTGGGATTGCGACCGCTTATGGAGAGAGACAGCCCCCTCTACGAGAGCTGAGAGCCAGCTGGCTTTTGGCTCAAACTGGAGAGGCTCCTGCACTGAGCTCCAGAAGTCCCAGGTTCAAGTCTGCCTGTGAGCGGGCACAGGTCTTGTGGGCCTGGCTCCATGGCCATGGCTCTGAGCTCTCACTGAAGGTTAAGTAGCTACTAATAATGGTGGTTTATGAATGTGATTGTGGGTTATCTCTGCCCCTAAAGGCTCATTCCAGAGGCTCTGGCCTTGTCCTCTGGTTTGTTTAAAACCACCAAGAGGCGGTTGGAAGGGCACAGTGCAGGCAGCAGGTCTATTTCTGGCCTGCAGAGGAGACGAGCGCTTGCGTTCCTGCTGTGGGAAGTGGGCGTGGGCCTGTGGTTTGCAGCTCACTGGGAGCGAAAAAAGAAAATTAAAGTGTCCTCGGCTCAGGAACTCCCCCGGGTGGGGCAGAACTCTGCAGTGCCTGCAGCCTGGGCCACATCCTGCTGGGGCTGTGGTGGGGCAGGGCAGTGGGAAGCGAGCTCCCAGCAGCCTCCCGCAGGCTGGGGCTGGCCGGAATCCGGAGAAGTGTCCAGGCCGGGGGCCCAGCACCTCAGTGTCTGCTCTTCACCCTGCATCCGAAGGGCTTCACGAGGGAGTCGCGTGAGGGTGCGGCTGGAGTCCAGGCAGAGGGATGGGTGCACAGACTGTGCATGGCACCAAAAGCTGTGAAAGTGACCAGACCAGGGACTTGGGCTCCTGGCCCAGGCAGGATCCAGGGAACCGAGTGAGGGGCTCCAACACAGGTGCGAGTGTCTGAGCAACAGAGACCATTGGGTGGCGGGGGGGGAGCAGAAATGGCGGCACAGACAGATCAGGGGAAGGGACCCACCCAAGGCCAGCCAGCTAGTCATTGTCAGAGGGGCAATAGGCTCCCAGCCTTGTGCTCTGGCCCCTGGGGGGCAGGTTCAGCAATGGCACTTGGCTGTGCCCTGGTGAATGCTGTGGCAAAAGGCCAAATCAGGGTTCCAGGAGCAGGAGGCAGCTTCCCAGCTGAACACATCTGCCGGGCGTAGCGGGAGCCCGGGCCCTGCCCGTCTGGCAGTCTCCGTTAGCCATAGTCCTCGCAGGACCTGTCGCTCGGACGGGGGAGGTTGCTGCCCCCTGCACGCAGCTGAGAGTGGGGTTGGCGGCTCTGACCCGCACGTGGCTTGGCAAAGGAGGCCCAGCATGAGCCGCAGCACGGCCCAGGCTCTTCCCAGCTGAGCCCTTCCAAGAATTTAAATTATCCGTTCACCGAGCCTGATCTGTGAGCCAGGCCAGAGCTGTCATCTCAAGTGCGGATGGGGAAACTGAGACCCGGAACAGGGCCCTGACTTGTCCAGGGCAGCCAGTGGGCTTGGGGTGGGATTTGACCCACCGCCCTGCATCGCTCAGCCCAGTATGCAGTCACTGGCGGCTGTGCGAAGGGAGGGCAGGACAGGTGCAAAGCGCTCCGCAGCCAGAGGGAGGGCTCAGCCATTTTGCCCTGCAGGGGGGTGAGAGGGGAGAGCCCAGGGGGCTCAGCCTCTAGCAGAGAGACCCCAGTTTGCAGTGTAACCAGGAGACCCAAGTGTCAGGTTGGGGGGGTTATGCTGGGGGAGAACAGCCAGGCTACCAAGCAATGAGACCAACTGGCCGGCCACTAATCAGGGCTGAAACGTGGCCAGCTCCCAGCCAGTGCCGTGGAGCCACATCACACCCATGCAAAGCGCACAGGAATGCTCCCCTGCCGCGGGGCGCTGGAGGCCGCCCAAGCTGCCCTGCTGGGCTACGCCCTCTGGGGAGCTGGAGGGGCCTGGGAATGACAGTGATGATGACTCACATCTTGGGCAAGGGGCTGGTCGGAAGCCACCCAGGCTATGGGAAATGCTGGGAGCGCTCAGGCCACAGGCAGAGGGCCAGGCTGGTGGCTTTGCCGAGCTCTTGCCCCTGCACAGACGCCCCTGGAAAAGAGTGTGCACAGCTTCTCAGCGATCTAGGCCGGCTGGGCCCAGTCTTACACAGGGAAAGCTGGAGCCTTCTCTGCAGCCTGAGCTGGGCCCGAGCTGGCGTTTAGCTCACATTGTAAAGGATCCTGCACCGAACTTCAGAGGTCCCAGTGCGAGTCTGCCTGTGGGCGGTTGCACATGGGGCCAGGCGCGTGCATGGCAGGTGGGGAGTAGGGGAACGGCCCCCCAGTAATTGACAGGGGCACAGGGCCCCTCCAAAAGCCAACCAGCCTTTATTCCTACCTTCTGCTGCGACGGCAGGAGCCGCTCAGCTCTGCCTGCAGGATGCACTGTGGGCGCCTCCTGGCAGCCTGGGCAAACTGCTGCCCAAGAGATTTGAGTGATTCTCCCCAAAACAAGCTGGTGGGGCGGGGGAGGAGGTTCCCCCATTAACTGCCAGGTCAGTACACAGCAGGGAGCGTCGTGGTAGCTGTGCTCAGGGTCTCCAGCCAAGCTGGGATTTGGTTTGCTCTGTAACCCTCGGGCTCCCTTTGTTCCACCGGCTTCTTCGTGAATCTCTGCCCAGCATCCAAGGCGTGTTGCCTGTTTCCCTTTGCGCCTGCCCAGCGCGGTGACCCAGCCCGGAGCAGCGGCTCTGTGGGCCTGCGTGTGCCAGGAGGCCAGGATGGGGTGCTGCAAGGGCGGCCCAGGGGCCGGAGCAGGCCTGGTGTGACCTGGATGGAGAGTGCAGCCTGGAGCCCAGGACTTGAGTAGCCCGTGGCCTGGGGAGTGGGGAGCTGACCCCAGCAGTGCAGACGAGGCTGCCTCATGCTCAGGGAGGCGGGAGCCAGCTGCCCCAGCACTGGGCGCCCCAGGAAATGTTCCAGCTGTTAGGTCGGATGCACAGGAGGAGTCTGATCTGTGGAGCTCACCCCAGTCCCCTCCATCCAGCTGCAGGGCAGGGGCCAGAGGGGAAGCAGAGGAAGGGGGTCGTAGGGGGCAAAGGGACTGAGAGAGGCTGGGGTTGGGGGGCAGAAGGGCAGGAGCCTAGGACAGAGAAGGGGGCAGGGGAAAGCTAATCTCCAGCCACATTGCCCGTAAGTTCTGGTGGCTCCAATAACCCTGAGTGGTCCCGTCAGGCTCTACAGCCGGCCCAGGCCTGATGGCTGCTCCCACCTGGCAGCTCAGACTCTGCCCCCCTGGCTGGCCGGCTCCCCTCCCATTCCGATGGCTGGACTCCAGCCCGCAGGCTGCCCAGGGCGGGCCGGGTGTGTTCAGGATGGGCAGTGCTGGCCGGGTGCAACCCGCCAGCTGCTTCTCATTAACCCCAGCTGGGAGCCCAGCCTGGAGCAAAGCGATAAAGGGGCTGGGGCTGGTGGTATAAGAGGGGCAGCTGGGCCCCAGCCCCCTCACCTCCAATTGCCATGGGGCAGCGATGGGCGGTGGGGGAGCCCCGGGGGGGTCAGTGCTGAGGAGGCTGAGGGGAGGGGGTGGGGATGCCCCAGGGTGGGGGTGGGGGAGTCCCACGCCGGGAGAGAGGCCTGCAGAGGTGGGAGCAGCACTGGCGGCTGGAGGAGCCCAAGGGCCCCCGTGTCCCCACTCTCAGCCCTGTCACCAGACCTGGCCAGGCTCCCGGCCTGCGGCGGGGCCCAGCCTAAGCCAAGCTGGGCGACTGGGTCTGGCCCCGGCTCGGGTCACGGCCGAGAGGCTGCGAAGTTAATCAGAGCGGCTCTTCCGCACCTGCTGCTGCCGCCCGGGTGCCGCGTGATCTTGGGCGGTGGCCGCCTGGTTGGAGGCTGACAGGCCGTGTAGCCCAGCCACGCTGTGCCACTGCCTGGGCTGCCCGCCTGCAGCCAGGGAGACCTACTGCCTGCAGCATCCATTCCCGGGCTGGGGGCCCGCCAGCGGAGAAGGGGCCCCACGTGGCCAACGCCCAGCAGCCGAACCCCTCCCCAGGCGCACACCTGCGCTGGTGCTGTCCGCCTAGCCCTTGTGGCTGTGGCACCAGTGGCCGCCATGGTCCCAGCGGTGGCAGAAGCCCAGCGTGAATCTGGGCCCAGCCCCAGCAGTCTGGACCCCAGCAGCCAGGTGAGATAACCTGACCCCAGAGTCATTCCTCCACTCCCCACACACATTGTACCCGACCCCCTGCTCCCAGCGCCCTGCCCTGCCTCCTGTACCCCCAGGTCCCAACGCCCTGCCCTGAGCCCCTCTGCACCCCACCCCTGATTCCTGCACCCCCACATCCCCAGCGCCCAGTGCTAACTTCTGAACCCCCTGCACACTCCAGTCCCCCCGAAACCCCTGTGTATGGGCCTGCACACTGCACCTTGTGCAGAACCAGGTGCTCGCCCTGGCTCCGGGCTCCTGGGGCCGCCGCTCAGAACAGCAGGAAGCTTAAAGCTGCTGCAAACTCCTTGCCTTATGGGTAACCCTTTGCCACACCAGTTGCAGCAACCGACCCAACAGCCTGGGCTAAGCACAGCCGCCTGAGGCGGGGCAGTGCAGCAGATGGCACCCAGAGCCTCATATTCGCTGGAGCAGTCACCAGCCGTCCCGTTTCTGCCGGGACAGCCCCGTATTTTGGGCCCCAGGAAGGTGTCCTGATTATTGTTAAAAGGGGGCAAACAGACCCATATCTGGGGAGCTGGGAACCCACAGCGCAGCTGTCAACCAGTTCCCGGCTCCCCAGGCACAGGGCAGCCAGGGAGGTCCCCCAGGCAGCAGCCCTTGGCAGCCGGAGCTGGGGAGCCACCCCCGGGTCCTGTATTCAGGATGGGGGATACGGTCACCCTACAGCCCAGGCATGGCTCAGCAGCCTAGAGCGTCGACTGGGCCCCTCAGCAGGCCAGGCCTGCCGCAGCTCCCTGTCGCATTTGCCTCGCTCCCGCGGAGTGCCGGGTTTGCTCTTGGGCAGGCCCATGATGCTGTGGGCTGCCTGAGCCGCGCTGTCCTTCCTCTGATGTTCAGCTCTGCACCCCACTTCCCAGACAGGCTGAATGCCTGAGTCTTGGTGCCAGCCCCTGCCCCCCCGCCCTTCGCCTTCATGTGCCTTTTCGTCTGCACGGCTCTCCGGGCCTCTCCCTCCACTCAGAGCTCAGTGCCGGCATGGCCTGGGCTCCCTGCGCCCCACACAGCAGGACCCCCCGGCCCCCGGGAGGGGCCCCCACAGACAGCATCGGCCTGCTCTGGTCCAGCCAGGAGGTCTGCAAAGGCCCTGCAGCAGGAGACCCCCAGGCCTTTCCTGCAGGACGGGGAGCAGCCGGACGGGGGCCCAGGCCGGAGGCTGCTCTGGGTGTCGTGTTACCGAGGAACATAGCTGAGCCTCCGAGCTGAGGGAAGGCGACGTCAGGCACAGATCAGCCCACGAGCTGTGGGGGCAGTGAGCCACATGGGGCCAGCCCCGAGCAGCAGAACACAGCTCCCCTTATCAGCTGTGTATCTGATGGCTCCTGTATCCCGCTGAGCTCCGCCGCCAGGCCCATTAGCTCTGCCCAGGCGCTGTCCTCCCGAATGCCTCCTTTGGGCCTTGTGTGTGCGCCCGGGGGCCTTCGGCTGGGGTGGCGCCGGGGCTGGCATAAGTTCTGGATCCCTTCCAGTCTCAGCCCTCTCCTCTCGCCAGATGAGGCTGGGGCTGGGCGGCTCAGCAGGGAGCCACTGGCTCGGGGCCTGGTGCCAGCGTCTCCCCAGTACCGGTAGCAGCCTGGTGCTGGGAATCGCTGCGCTCACCCAGGCGTTGGCTTGGAAACCAATTTCTCTTTCCTGTTCCAGCTTCTGCAGCCTGCCCGGGAGGGGCGGGAAGGGGGTGGGGGCAGTTTCTGTGTTGCCCTGGGTGGGTTAAGAGCACGGGCCCTTCGAGGGGCCAGGACACTAGGGACTGGATGTCACATAGAAGCCAAAAACCACCTGCAGTGTGAGGAGCTCCAACACCATCCACACACCAGCCCCAGCGGAGTCCCTGGCCTACGGTGAGGGCGGGGGGCACTGCCATCCCGGCAACCACAGCTCCGCTCTCAAGCAGCTCCTGTGAGCACACACCCGCCTTCCCCTGCCCCAGCCTCAGCAGAGCACAGGCACCCGGGCCCTCACCCTCACCACCTCCTCTCTGGGCCGGGGCTAGGGCCCGGCTTGCCCAGCTCCCAGCCCCGTTCCAAAGCTGAGCCCTGCGGATTGGGGTAAAGGTGTGTGTGTGTGTGTCCCCGAGTGTGCAAGGGGCGGGAAATTTGTGCGGGCAACGGGGACGGCTTGCCCAAACCCACGCCCTGCGGCCCTGCCCTAGCCTAGCCCACACAGCCTCATTTGCGCTGATTGACAACCTCTGGGCCTACCTGTGACCCTGATCATCACCTGCCAGCGATGCCGGAGCAAGGGCTGCGGCACCCTCTGGCGTGAAGGGGTTTCTACCACATACAGGCTTTATGGGGGTTTGTTGCAGCTGCCCGAACCATCCCTGCCTCTCCTTCGCCTGCCCTGGGGAATGCCGCCCCCACGGCCTTCGCAGGAGGGCGCCTGGGCTCATCCACCAGGGGTCCTGCTCAGGCAACAGCTGAGGACTTTCTGGCTGATTAATCTGGCATTAGGCAACCCTGTGTCCTGCATCCCACCCAGCCGTAGAAATGGAGCCAGCATTATGCAGGGCCCTTGACCCAGCCACGTGGTCCCGGGAACAGAGACTCCAAGCCACCCGGAACCTGTCTCTCCACCATGGGCATGGGGGTCCCTGAGAGTCCCAGGCTCTGCAGCCCCTGATCCGGAACGACCCCTTTCCCTTTCTCGTTGCTCTTCTCTGCACCTTCTCCCATTTGTTCACATCTTTCCTGAAATGTGGGGCCCAGAACTGGACACAATTCTCCAGCTGAAGCCTAATGACGCAGAGTAGAGCAGAGGAACGTCTTCTCGCGTCTCGCTCCCAGCGCTCCTGCCAATGCACCCGCCGAACGGGTGGCTTTTCTCTGAAACGGTGTCACATGGACCCGTATTTAGCGTGTGATCCACAATGGCCCCCTGCGCCCTTCCTGGGCCGCCATTTCCCAGTTGGCGTGAGTGCAGCTGAGCGGTCCTTCCCCAACGTCCTTTGCGTTTGTCCTTGTTGAATTTCATCCTTTTTACCTCAGATCATTTCCCCAGTTTCTCCAGAGCATTCTGGGCTTACAGCCCGACCCTCCGAAGCACTTAACCGCCCCTCCCAGCTTGGCTTCATCCACCTACTTCAGAAGTGTCCTCTCTACTCCAGGGGTGCGCAGAGGGGTTACAATTTCACTGGGGGGACAGGGAGCCGGCACGATCACCAGCAAGGTCTCAGGCTCATCCATCTCACTAAAAATGGAGCTGGTTTTACGTCTGTGCAAAGGAGGAGGGTTGGTCAGATGAGTGATGATGGGCTGACCATGGAACATCAACACGAATGAAATCTGATGCCAACGTGACTAAATGATAAAAGACGCCGGCTCGGACGTTGCCCGGCTAAACAAGGTCGGGCCTATTTGCAGAATGAATGACGAATGAAAAATCAAGACCTAGTATTTGGCATAATGGGCGGTTCCAATAGGAGAGGCAGACAGACCCCACAGAGAGAGGGGGGATGATATAGTATATCGGTGCGGAGCTAGTCTGCAGAAGCTAAGCCACTCTGCCCTGGGCAGGGAAAGCTGGAAGGAAATAGTGAGGGAGGCATCGGGCACCAACGGGCGCTGAGGCCTTGGGTGTTGATGACGATGATTCATCTCCCCATTAATAAAGTTTTTACATGCAACTGACGTCCTTTCTTACACCTGCCGAAGGGCTGGGGGTTCCCACATGAGTGTGACCGAAACGTCCCTCCATTGGGATGACATTGGCCGGGTGGGGGGCTTGTAGCTGCAGGGACGAAAAGAGAGGCCTGGCGAAACAGGTTTGCTCCCTGATGCTCATGATCTAACTCGAGGGTGTGGAACAGACGTGGACCAGAACTGAGCCCTGTGAGATCCGCTCGTCAGGGCCTCCCAACATGACTGCGAACTGCTGAGGAGGGCAGTCTGGGAACGCTGAGCCGCAGTGCCGTGACAGTCACGGACTGGGAGTTTGGGCCTCAGAGGGCAGCATCCCCACAGGTGCCCCGGCGGGGGATGCGGTCAGCAGGTGGTGGCTTGGTCAGAGCTGGGTGCCCTGGCTGGGCCGGGTGGGAGGATGTTGACCTGCCGTTGCTGGAGCTAACCATACATCCCTTGCGTATCCCGCATTTCAGGTAGGTTTGGGGTTGTGGGGGGACTTGGGCAGTGGGTGGGGCCGAGGGGTTAAGCCTGGGGTGGGTGAAGGCTGCTGGGGGGTGGAAGGGTGGAACTGAGCTGGGGCGTGCGGGGGTTGGAGCAGGGTCCGTGGGGGTGGTGGGCAGGGGGCTGGAGCCCAAGCCCTGTGTGCTGCGCCATGGGTTGCAGCCTGAGCCCCGTGCAGGGCTGTAGTGTGCCAGGGACAAGGAGCCTCCCGCATAGGTTGAGGCTGAGCTGTGGCTGTGGGGAGGACTGACCCTGGGGGGAGGCAAGGGGGTTTTAGCCCCCCAGCTGCCTGCCTTCTCCCTACCTTCCCAGAGCAGGGCCACTGTCAGCTCGACAGCAGCACCACTCTGGGACGGGGGTTTAGCCCATCCAGCTGCCCGCAGCAGCAGGCAGCTAGAGGAGCTAAAAGCCTTCCTCCTATCTTCCCAGGGCGTGCCTAGCACTGCTCTGGGAAGCAGGGAAAAGGGCTGTTAGCCTGCCTAGCTGCCTGCTGCCGCGGGAAGCTAAGCAGGCTGACAGCCAGTTGTCTTCGAGTTGTGCGAAACGCGCCTTAAAGGGTTTACTGCACTCGTTATGTTGCTAGTGAGACTGAGCTCATTCGGAGCCCGGCCTTTCTAATTTTGCCCCTAGATACTCGTGTTAGTTGTTTATCGTCATCCTTTGCAATCTGACCTCGCTTCCATATTTTGTCGGACTTGATTTTGATTTTTAGAACGGTCAGGGTCCCCGGCTAAGCCAGGCCGGCCTCTTGCCAAACTCCTGTCTTTGCTCCCTTGAGGGATAATTTGCTCTTGTGCCCTTATTAATAATGTTTCTTTAAAAAACTGCCAACTCTCTTCATTTGTCTTTCCCCTTTAGATTCGCAGCCAGCTCCCGGCACTTGCCAAAGTCGGCCTTCTTCAAACAACTGCCCTTATTCTGCAGTTCTCCCCTCCCATTCCTTAGAGCCATGAACTCTGTCATCTCATGGTCACTTTTGCCCAGGCCTAGGGTGGCCGTCCGGCCCGTTTTCACCGGGACAGGCTGTATGTCAGGCTGGCGTCCCGACGTCTTTAACGAAAGGGCTAATTGTCTCGTATAGTCACTCCCCACTGAGCTGTCCTTCCTGCAAGTCAGCGCAGCTGCAGGACATCACATGCAACACGTACCGACCAGCCAGTACAGCCAGCAGCAGGGGAAGGATCCAGGGCCCTGCCATAGGGGTAAGGCAGGATATGTCTTGGGGTAGTGTGTTTCATCCCCCACTGCTAAGATTTTAAGGGGGATGTGGTGCCCCAGCAGTGCTGGGCAGCTGGGGAGCTCCTCCGTGGGGCAGCTGCCCCTTCAGCAGGGGAGACCAATGCAGGGAGGTAGCCCCGACCCCCGTGCCCTAAGGTGTGGGGCAGCCAGGGAACTCCCCTGCTTACAACTTAATCTTAAATATATTTATTTCATTTCTTCACTATTCATTCTAATCACCTCGTTTGTCTTTTTAATAGGTGCTCCGTAAACGGCGTGTTCTTCTGAACCTTTGCCCAGTGGAGGTCTGATTGGTTTCCGTTGGACTGGCTGACATTCGAGCAATTTTACCAGGTGTCCCGTATTAGGCATAGGGAACTCTGGTCACCCTACCCAAGCGGCTTCCACCTCAAATTCACAACCAGTTCCCCCCTGATTGTCAAATCACAGTGAGAGCAGCCTCCCGCCCCGGAGCTTTCGCCACCTGCTAAATTAAGCAGGCGAGAGCGAGAGTCGATACAACACTAACCTGCCTACGGAGCCGTCCAGCCAGCCTCTCTCCCCACCTTTCTGTCCCCCGTGTTCTAATCGATGGCCCATCCGATTTACACTGCCCAGCTCTTTGTTCCTCTTCCCTGGTCCTGCCGGCCATCTAGCCAGGGGAGCTTCGGCTGGGTGTGTCTGCGGCCGTGGCTATGGCCCAAGCATGTCACCCTGAAGAGCGGGGCTCTGCTGCTAGCTCAGTGAATGACCTATGTGTCCCCTCGTGCGTCCCAGCTCTGTGCTCAGGACGCAGCAAGGTAAGCACAAGATAACCCAGCATGGCCAGGCTGTTGGAGGCGCCCGTCTCTTGCATTACTTCAGCCCCTCGCCCAGGGCCCGGGGGTCTCTTCCACAAAGCACTCTGGTGCTAGTGGCTGGGCACCCACTCAGGAGGCCAGAACAAGGACTCCAGCCCTTGGGCCTGGCTGGCAGACCTCTGGGAGCTCTGCTTGTGTTTAGACCAAGCCTGGGAGCTGTCTGTGCAGCTGGTTTCCCTGCAGTAACGGCTGCTGCTGCCTGACCCTGCCTGCCACCTACTCTCTCCTCTGGCCTGCTGCGGACACCGTTCTCCTGGTATCTGGCCCAGGTTGACTCCTTCTCAGGCCTCCCTAGCATGCCAGTTGTACCCCTGGGGTTACCTGGGAGCCAGACAGGGGAACCCCCTCCTGCAGACAAGCTGCATCACCGTCTACAAAACTCCACATGGGCTTGTGCAAACCAGAGGACCTCAGGAGAACGCTCTGGGGGTGTAACAGTATAACCAATATGGGTTCTCTAGCCGTACTGAGAGGCCTAGAGCTCATCTGCAGCCAGAATAAAGAGCAGCTGCCAGTAACAGTGAAGCTACAGGTCACATAATCACATCCCACCTACACTTCCGTACAATAATGTCACACCAGGCTGTTAAGAAGACCACATCCTAATGCACCCACTGTCGCCAGATAAAGAAACAGATCTCCAGGCGGATAAAGAAAACTGAGTTAATAGCATTTTGTCTGGCAGGCAACGACTTGCCAATAGCTGAGGTTGTGGAATCCCCAGTCTATGATGATTGTCTTCACTTGTCTACTGGTTTCTGTATAATCTCTGTCTGGTTTGTAATTGCTCCCGTCTGCTGTATCATTAACTTTCCTCGGTGCAAATCAGTGAAGGTGGTGGGTTATGACTGGTTAGGTAATTCTGTTACAGTAGTTATGATTGGTTAGTAAAATTGTACTAAAATAATTGGTCGAGGTATAGCTAAGCAGGACTCAAGTATCACTACTTCAACTGAAGAAAGAAGAAGAAAAAAGGGGGAAGAACAGACCATCAAGCAGGAAAGGTGGAAGAAGGAACAGCTTACGGCGACTCAACCACCAAGACCCTGAGGTGCAGCGAGCAGCATCCAGAGAGTGACTGTGTCTGTCCCAGCAGGGGAAGTCTGCTGCCTTCTCAGGACTGGTGAGCATAATACTGAGCGCTTAGCGTGTGTTCTGCTTTCTTGGTAGTTGTAAATAAATAGAGAATAAGAACATTACTGTGCAAGGCTTGTTCAGTGGCACAGATCCCACAGACCCGCAGGGAATTACGCCGGGAGCTCTAGGAACTGGGTAAGGGCGAGAGTTTAAATTAATAGGGTCACAGCTTGAGCCCTACGGATTGGGGTAAAGGTGTGTGTGTGTGTGTCCCTGAGTGTGCAAGGGGCGGGAAATTTGTGCGGGCAACGGGGACGGCTTGCCCAAACCCACGCCCTGCGGCCCTGCCCTAGCCTAGCCCACACAGCCTCATTTGCGCTGATTGACAACCTCTGGGCCTACCTGTGACCCTGATCATCACCTGCCAGCGATGCTGGAGCAAGGGCTGCGGCACCCTCTGGCGTGAAGGGGTTTCCACCACATACAGGCTTTATGGGGGTTTGTTGCAGCTGCCCGAACCATCCCTGCCTCTCCTTCGCCTGCCCTGGGGAATGCTGCCCCCACGGCCTTCGCAGGAGGGCGCCTGGGCTCATCCACCAGGGGTCCTGCTCAGGCGATAGCTGAGGACCTTCTGGCTGATTAATCTGGCATTAGGCAAACCTGTGTCCTGCATCCCACCCAGCCGTAGAAATGGAGCCAGCATTATGCAGGGCCCTTGACCCAGCCATGTGGTCCTGGGAACAGAGACTCCAAGCCACCCGGAACCTGTTTCTCCACCATGGGCATGGGGGGTCCCTGAGAGTCCCAGGCTCTGCAGCTCCTGATCTGGAATGACCCCTTTCCCCGGGGAATTAATCACCCAGCCAGTGGCTGGTGCAGAAGGGAGGCTGCGTAAAGCATGCGTCTTACCCAGTTGAAGGCACTGCCAATCTGCCCCGACTTCCAGGCTTATTAGTTTGCATTTCCTTGTGCTCCAGGCCTGGGAACAGGACCCTGCAGGCCTGGGCTCTGTTGTCAGCACTGCCAGATTCACTCTGCCGCTTCACACAAGTCACCCAGGACCCGGTTCTGTGCCCACTAATCGTTGGAATGAGCCTGACTGAAGAGCTGCATAATCAGGCCTGCGGCCACTCCATGCCTCAGTTTCCCCTCCACGCAATGGGCTTAATGATATTCTATTTCCCCAGCCCAAGCAGGTGGGGAGGCTCAGGAGCTGGCAAAGTGCTGGGAGATCCCTGGGGCTTTGGAAGTGCTGCACTCATTGTCCCTTGATTTATTAATTGCTTCACCAGCTGCTCTTGGTGGGGAGGAAGTGGGGGCTGGAGGGACACCTCCCTTCCATCTGCACGGTGTGGCTTTCCCAGCTATGGAGCCCACTCTGTTCCCATCCCACCCCTGTTGTGCCGGGGGGTCCCACTCACGCTCCCTCTGCCGACAGCTTTGTGGCACTTGTGAGACGGTGCCATTCTGAGTCATTTCCTGTCTTCACCCTCAAGGCCTCCACTAGCATCTGCCCAGGGGTCCTGGCTCCTTTTCCCCGTGGGCTGCGGCATGTCACCGCCTCTCCTGGGACGGCCTCAGGAATGCGACAGGGACTTGCCAGGAACTAGCCCTCTTGGTCTGGGGCTTCGGTTCCCAAGTCCCACCAGCCCATCCGTCACTGACTCCTGACCCTGCCTGTCTCGCTTTCATGGGAGGGAGCCACGCCAGCAGCTCAAAAGCTGCAGCCTCCTTCCTTCTGTCCCTCCTCCCCGCCACACAGCCACCCCCTCCTCTGCATCTGTGTTGCCATCAGCTGGGAGAGCAGTTCTTCCGCAGCTGCTCAGAGCAGGAACTCCTCTCCTCTGGGGCTCTGCACCCATCTCTCCGGGCAGCACCGGTGGACCTAGCACAGCCAAAGGTATGTGGAAAACAGAGCCGACTGCCCCAGCACTTTGCAAAAGAAAAAGGGCTTTGCTCTATGAGAAACAACTTGTGAGTTACAGTCACAGCATGTTAATTTCACTCTGGGGGAGGTTAACAACAGATGGTGGTGGTGGTTGGAATAAGATAGAAACCAAGCCTGGCTGAGATCAGAGCCTGGAGCCGTGTCCGTGTCCCCATATGTGTGTGTCTGTCCCACCGTGTGTGTATGTGCCCCCTCCCCCGTGTGTGTGTCCCCGGGTGTGTGTGTGTGTGTGTGTGTCCACACGTGCGTCCCCATATGTGTGTGTGTGTGTGTCCCCGTGTGTGTGTGTGTGTGTGTGTGTGTGTGTGTGTCCACATGTATGTGTGTGTGTGTACGCATCCTCTGACTGGCAGCCCTTCCCCAGACATCTTCCACTGTTCCCTTTTATGGAAGAGATAAGGAATACATAGGAATTCTGCTTCTTTCCATGGCTCCCTGTCTGGGCACGGGAAGGGTGGCTCTGTCAGAGGCCAGGATGAAATCATCTGAAATGATTGCTTGCGGGAGAGGGTTGTGCCCAGCCTGGGTGGCCTGTGCCTGTAGCTTGTCTCCTACCGGATCTGGCTAGCTACTGACGAATGCAAGATGGACCCGCCGCATGGTCTGGGTCTGGACAATTCCAAGCTTCCGCCACGTTCTGCTGTGTTTGGCTCTGGCCCCCCTCTCCACAGAGGCAAAGGGCCTTTCGCGGTTATGCCCCCTGCTCCTGGGAGATTTGTCCGCCACTACTCCAAATCCCCAGTGCTCACAGTTTAGGATGCACATCCTGACAGGGAGCCCAGCCTGCAGCCCCAAGTGGGAGCTGACCCTGTGCCAGGCTCAGTGCTTGCAACCTTCAGATCCTTGCAGGCTGTTATCGCGTCTCGTGGCGTCGTCTCTCAGTCAAACCATAAACATCCAGCTCTTGCACTCTCTGCTCCTTCGTCGGCCTGTCCGGCGCCGCAGCCCTTTCGGTTGCTCTCCCTGGCTCTGTGCACTTGGCTGAGGAGCTGTAGGGAAGAGAGCTGAGATGGCTTTCTCCAGGGTTCTGAAGGTGGCGGCCAGCAGAGCAGAACGAAAGGGGCTGGTTTGCATGGTGTTCAACAAGGAAAAGTCCTGCCCTTGGGATGGAAGAATCCCAAGCATTGTTACAGGCTGGGGACCGATTGGGTCGGTAGCACTACAGCAGAAAGGGACCTGGGCATTACAGTGGATGAGAGGCTGGATATGAGTCAGCAGTGTGCCCTTGTAGCCAAGAAGGCTAATGGCATATTGAGGTGCATTAGGAGGAGTTTCCCCCGATCTAGAGACGTTATTATTCCCCTCTATTCGGCACTGGGGAGGCCACATCTGGAGTATTGCGTCCAGTTCCGGGCCCCCCAGTATAGAAAGGATGTGGATGCATTGGAGCGGGTCCAGCAGAGGGCAACGAAAATGATTAAGGGGCTGGAGCACATGGCCCACGAGGAGAGGCTGAGGGATTTGGACTTAGTTTGCAGAAGAGCAGAGTGAGGAGCGATTTGATAACAGCCTTCAACTGCCTGAGGGGGCTCTGAAGAGGATGGAGAGAGGCTGTTCTCAGTAGTGACAGACGGCAGAACGAGGAGCGATGGTCTCAAGTTACAGGGGGGGAGGTCTATGCTGCATATGAGGAAAAACTATTTCCCCAGGCGGGCAGTGAAGCACTGGAATGCGTCACCCAGAGAGGTGGGGGAGTCGCTATCCCTGGAGGTGCTTAAGCCCCAGCTGGACCAGGTCCTGGCTGGGATGACTCAGTGGGGGTTAACGCTGCTTTGGGCAGGGGGCTGGACTAGGCTCCTGAGGTCCCTTCCGGCCCTGGGGTTCTAGGGTTCTCAGAGCTGCCGCCCCAGCGCAGGCCCCGAAAGGGGCAAGAGGGCTGTGCAGAAGCGCTCGCTACGCCCTGCGGGGGACAATTAGCTGCTGGCCGGTGCACAGGGGCTCCGCAGACCTGCAGGGCAGCTGGTTGAAGCCCACAAAACTGGTGGGGCGAGTGGCTGCCCTCACTTGTGTGCTGGGAGGAGCAGGACTGGCCCAGGGTTTGGGCACCAGCTGGCTTCTGTCTGCTCTGCCTCTAGGGACAGAGCCACAGGCTGCCCAGGGAGAGAGGGGTCAGGCTGGCAGGGTGCCAGAGTCTGGCACATGGCTGATGCTGCAGTGGCCACTCCCAGCCTGTGCTGCCCCTCACCTGAGCGGCAGGTTCGGCACTCAGCGGGTCAGGCCCTGCCTGCGCGACAGGCCAGACTAGCACCTGGGGCCAAGCGCTGGTCAGGTCAGCACATCACGCCCAGTGGCTGGGTTTCTCCCCTGCTAGGGGGCAGCTCTGCCCTGAGCCCGCAGCCCCTGCGGATGTGGGCTGTGCCATGCAGGGCCGTCGTGGCTGCTCCTGGTGTGGGGAGAGGGAACACCCTTCAGGGAGAGGCTGCATCTGCGGGGGGGCTGGGAGATGGGGCCAGCCTGTTCTCCATCGGTGCTCATCCCCTTCACGGTTCTCTGTCAGTGCTCATCCCCTTCACAGGGGTGTGCAGCCAGGAAACTGCAGCGCGCAGGGCCCATCACCCGCCTGGCGCCTTGCCTGGGAGAAAAGAGATTTAGCAAACACTTGTGGCCGCAAAAGCCAGCGGCGTGTGGCGCAAACTCGGCTCTGTCCCCCGGCGCTAGGGCCAGGGGTTGGATTGTCTCTGCCAGGCCGCAGTGAAGCACAGCTCAGGGCAGGTGGGGAGGTCCCAGCTGCAACCAATTTGTCCTTGCTGCTGCCATGGAGCGCATGCACCGAGCCAGCATCAGTGTGGCCCAGGGAGGGGCCCTTGGGGCCCAGCTGAACAGGTGGCACCAGGCATTTGTGATGGTGTTTGATTCTGAGTTACAGTGACATTCCTTCCAAATGCATGCCCACGCCCTGGCACAGGCTCTCCTGGGACACGGAGTCACCTGGGGCTCGGCAGGCCTGGCTGGTTCTGGGCTAGCCCAACGTCACCGCAAGGCGCAACCTGGGCCTGCTCAGCTGCCCCCCCAAACCCGGTCGCCTCCCTTACTCTGAGCCAGGTGGAGCTGAGCACCGGGCCCCTGGCCAGGGAGAGGTAACACACCGTGGGGAGGACATGGCTCGGGGGGGAGGACACTCTGCTGGCCTGCAGCGTTGCAGCTTCTGCAGCCTGCCTTGTGCAGGGTTACCAGCCCTGCTTGGCAGTGTCTGGGACGGAGCCAAAGGCCCACTACACTGAGGTGTGTCCAGGTGCCCCCTCCCAGCCTCTCCCCGACCTGCTGGCCTGGCCACTAAAGAGGCACAGCTGGGCTGGGTCAGGGAGGCCCCAAAATGAGCAGCAGGTGGAAGCCCAGGGAGTTGTGTAAGAGTCTTCTGAGGCTGTGATGGGGTTCAGAGGTCCCCAGGCTCGGCACCCTGTCTGCAGGCAGGAGTGACTTTCACTCAGCAGACCAGCAGGGCACAGCATCATACAGAGGTGTCAGTACAGCCGGCAGAGACAGCCAGTCCCATCCACGGTGGGGAGAGGAGGCCCCGAGGGCCCCCGGAGCGGGGCCTGGCCCCTTCCTTTGTCTCGCTCTCTCTCAGCCCAGACTCACCGCTTCCAACTCCCAGTTCCAATTCAAACCCCTCAGGCTCCACCTCCCCCTTTGTCTGCAGCTCAAGAGGTGTCACCTGGTCAACGCTCAGCAGGAGCCCCCCCCCCCACTCACACTCACACTCACACACACACTCACACACACACACACACACACACACACACACTGCATCACAGAGGATGAGGAAAGCCCCCCCCCCCGGGGGGAGCCCAGAGTGGGTGGGATGGGGACTCATTGCCTTGTGCATTAGGTCCCGGGGGCTTGCCGGGGAGGAGAAAGGGAACCGTCGTCTTGGACAGCCTGGGCAATAGCCTGGGACGGGGATGTGTTGCCGTGACTCCCGGCTGGGCGAGGGGGGTGTGTGTACCTGGCGTCCAACCCCTGGAGATGCAGCCATGCCGCTCTGTCGCGTGAGCAGACTGGCCTGTGTCCTGCCCCCCGTGTGGGGCACGGCTCCTCCCCATGGCTGGTAAGAAGAGGGAGATGGAGCTGTGCTGACATGTAAGCACTTTGCTTGTAGTCAGGCCAGAGGGGGCGAGACTGCCAGACCCCTGCAGGCAATGCCCTGGCATGGCCCAGTCCCACCCACCAAAAGCACTTCTCCTGGATCTCTGGCTCTGTGGGGCCGCAGACGCCCTCTTCGGCCGGGTATTGCTGGTGGCACGTGCTAAGATCATGCCATAAAGGCCTGAGCTACACCTCCCGATCTCTGCCCCAGTCACTGCCTGGCCACTGGGCTACCTGTCACCAGGGGATCCTGCTCAGCTTTCACTGTCCCTCGGAGCCTTGGGCCCAGAGCACAGGATGTCCTGTGGGTGTCTCTTCCTGCAGCTGCTTCCCAGAAATGTGAGCCGTGCAACGCCCCACAGAAGTCCCTGCTCTGGTGCTAATCCGGGAAGGCAATAAACTGTGACTCGTTTATGAGCTGTGGCTGGGGAAGGCTGGACCCAGTGACCTGGGGAATTTCTCTCCCGGAGCGACACAAAGTCAGATCCTGCTTTTTCTCTCCATTACGCCTGGAGCAAGAGGGAGCTCGGGGCGAACACCAGCAAACCAGCCCCAGAGCCTTACCAGAACGGGGTCCTTTTAAATAGCTTGGGCCCGATTCCCTCAGGCCTTGATGCTGCTGGAACCACAGGGATGGCACTGCTGGGTCCTGACTGACCCCAGAGTGGGGGTGAGCAGGGAGAAGCCCACATCTGGGCTGTGACCGTGTCTGCCCCAGGGCAGGACCGACAGTGATTCGAGTGGGCCGAGTTTAAAATCAATGCGGGCCCACCTCACCGTTTGTCCCTCACGTTCCCAGGCCTTGCTCTTGTCTTCACTTTTGTGCACACTTAGTTTCACTTTCAGGCACTCCCAGCTCCATTACTTGCCTTGGCTTGTGAATCTCAGGAGGGCAGCTGGGTCTGTTGAACAGTAACCCATTCCCTTGGCAATAAAAACACCCAGGAGCTCAGGCTGCCTGAGCCCGGCTGGCTGCTGCATCCTGGCCAGAGTGTGGCTTCAAGCCATGTGCTGTTGCCTCTGGGGCGAGGGGCACCCATGGGCCATCCAAGTGCTGGGTCCCACGCGTGGGAGGGCATGGGTGGGGCGTCTGGGGCTGTCCCACACGGCCAGCAGGGCTCAGGCACAGAGCGCAGCAGGAAGTCACAGCCTGCAAGGAAACTGGTGAAAGTCCCCGATGGAGCGAGCAGGTGACGGCGCACAATGCGTTTGGCCCATGTGACGGTTTCTGCCGGTAAATGCCAAGGCGGGTTTTGACCCTTACCCTGGAATTGCCGCAGGAGGAGCTGAACGACAGTAAAGCCGTGACTGCAGCCCTGCCGTGGCTTTGTGCTAGGGGCACTGCCGGGGCCTTGGGCGCTGCAGAGCCCGTGGCAGAAGCTAAGCCCTGGGCAGCCAGAGGCCGCGGCCGAGCTGGTGAGCGGGGCGTCTGGGCGGAGAAGGACCTGTGCAGCCTGGTGAGTGCCTGTGCTTTCCTCGTGCATCACGCTGGGGTGGGGCAGTTGTTGCTGGCTGGTGCTGGACCCGCACGGCTATCAAATGAACAGCCACCCTCTGGCTGGCCAACTGCGGAGGCTTCAGGGCTGGGGAGCTCAGCGCGCCGAGTGAGGCTTCGCAGCAGGCGGTGCTGGGCTCCAGGAGGCCGAGCGCAGCTCCAGGACGAAAGCTGATGCGTGCAGCAACGGCAGCAGGGTTTGAGTGACCGGGGTGTGTGTGTCCTGCCTGGAATGAGCAGGGGGCGTTCGGACGGTGGGGCTGGGCACGGCAGGCAGGGCCATTCCACCAACCACGGGGGCGACTAAGGGACTGAAACCTGGGATATCAGACAGTCCTCTTCCCGGAATTACAAAGAGCCCCCGACCCATCCAGCAGGGCTCCGGGGTCCTGGGGTCTCGACACCAGCTGGCTTCTGCGAGTGCCTGGTGCAAGCAGCTCAGTGGCCTACGAGCCCAGTTGTGAGAGCTGTGACCACGAGGAGCAGAACCCGGCCCAGAAGGGCTCACCTCAGAGCTGCCTTTCCCCACTGAAGCGAATGGGTAACAGGGTTAGCGCTCACAAAAGGCGGCATTTCTTCGCATGGTGCACGGTCGGCCTATGTGGAACTCCTCGCCGGAGGATGCTGGGAGGAGCGGGACTTCCACAGGGTTCAAAAAAGAGGTGGATAAATTCATGGAGGACAGGCCCACCAATGGCTGTTAGCCAGGCTGGGTCGGAATGGGGTCCCTGGCCTCTCTTTGTCAGAGGCTGGAGACGGATGATGGGGAGGGATCACTTTGATGGTTACTTGTTCAGTTCACCCCCTCTGGGGCACCTGGCCTTGGCCTCTGTCGGCAGACAGGACCCTGGGCCAGATGGACCTTTGGTCTGACCCAGTGTGGCCATTCTGGTCTCTCTGGTGGGGAACCCCATCTCCCGACAGAGGAGATACCAGGGAGCACTGTGGGGGAGGGGGCAGAGCTGGTGGAGGGGCTGGGAAGCTCCCAGCTCGGGCAGAGACAGCTGCTACAGACAGACCAGGGGAATACAGCTGGCTCCCAGGCAGCCAGTGACAGGTGGCATGCGAACTGCACACAGGAGCAGGCAGCAAAGCAGAGGTGAGGTCTGGAACCTCAGCAGGCACCGGCTGAAAAATAACCTCGAGAAACGAGGAGCTCGACTGCCTGCCAGTCCCGGGAACGGGGCTGTTCTCAATGGTGCAGATAGAGCCAGACCAGGCAGAGGGGAGGCTGTGTCGGTCACCTGGGGTTACTCACAGTGCTGGACAGGACAGTAGCTGAACAGCACCCCAGAGAGCACAGGGCTGTGGCAGCGGAGACCCAGCGGTGAGGCACATGAGAAAGTCAGGGGCGATGCAATGAGCAGGCTGGTCACACAGGGCCCAAAGCTGAAGGGAACCACGTCAAATCCCCGCGTGGCTGAATCTGTAGCAATACAACCCGGGCGTCTCTGCAGACGTGCCCCACCGGACAACTGGGAGCAAAGCAAGAGCCGACACATCTTTCAGGCACGCAGGAATCGGCTGAGCCCTTCGTGGAGCCCTGGACCACAAAGTCCAGCAGGCAGGGAACAGGCAGAGCAGCGGAGCCAAGCGTGTGTCAGGAGCAGGAAGGCCAGGAAGGAACTGGTGAACCAAAGGGCCTGGAGGAGCGGAGGTAGAAGGTGGCAGAGCTGCCAACCCAACCAGCTCCTCTCTGATTAAGCTGCTCCAGTGTGAAACCTGGACCTGTCTTTTGAAAAGGCTCTGTGTGCTCCCCACGCCTATAACCCAGTCCAGCTCCCCTCCTGGCGGGAAAGCTCGTTCAAACCAGCCCGGGCATCCTGCCATGGTGGGATTGAGGCGAGAGTGGCTCGGAAAGGAGACTCAGGCCCCGCAAACAGCTGAGCCTCCCTGCCTGTGTCAGTGCAGCAGCTGGCACAGCAGACCCACTGGGAAAGGTTTATTCATACCTCCAACAACATTTTTTTTAGCTGCTAAAGAAGCCAAGTCACTGTGGTGTGAGTGGCAGAATACCATCACCGCTGCAAAACTGGCTGGACGCCAGGGAGCCGAGACTGGGAATAAGTCCACACTGTCATTTCACTGCACTGCAGCTTTCTGGCTCAGGGGTGTGAAAAAGCACCCTCCGCCTCCCCCAGCTCAGCCAGTCACAGCACTGCAAAGCACCACTGCGTGTGGGCTCCCCACCCAGCTTTGGGCAGGAGGGTTGTCCAGCGTGCTGGGCAAGCTGGCTCCCAGCGCTGGGGCGGTGACCACAGTGCTGCAGTGTGGAGCTGCTTTTAGAAATGTAGATAGCGCTTGCATGCTGAAGGAACCAACCAGGGGGCTTCACCTTCTGCTCACAAACAGGGAAGAACTAGTAGGAAAAACAGAAGAGGGTGGCAACCTGGGCTGCAGCGACCGCAAGATGGTGGATTTCAGGATCCTGATGAAAGGAAGAAGGGTGAGTAATAAAATACAGACCCTGGACTGCAGAAAAGCTGACTTCGACTCCCTCCAAGAGCTGATGGGCAGGATCCCCTGGGAAGCTAATATGAAGGGCAAAGGAGGCCAGGAGAACTGGCAGTATTTTAAAGAGCCTTATTGAAGGCACAGGAGCAAACCATCCCAATGTGCGTTAAGGAAAAGCAAATATGGTAGGCAACCAGGTTGGCTTACCGGAGAAACCCTGGGCGAGTTTAAACTGTGTGTGGGATGTGTATAAGAAGTGGAAACTTGGACCAATGACTAAGGAGGAGTATAAAAACGTTGCTGGAGAGTAGTCAGGAAGGCAAAAGCGTAACTGAAACTGCAGCTGGCAAAGAATGTGAAAGGCAACATGAAGGGTTTCTACAGGCACATTAAGAATAAGAGGGTGATCAGGCAGGGGGTGGGGCTGGTATTGGATGAGGGAGGTAATCTGGTGACAGACTTGGGAAAGGCTGAAGTTCTCAATGCTTTTTTTGCCTCCATCTTCATGGACAAGGTCATCTCCCACACTACACCACTAGGCAATGCACTATGGGAAGGAGGTGGGCAGCCCTCGGTGTGGAAAGAACAGGTTAAGAGGTATTTAGAAAAGCTAGACGCACACAAATCCATGGGTCCAGAGTTAATGCATCCAAGGGCACCAAGGGAGTTGGCAAATGTCATTGCGGAGCCTTTGGTTATTATCTTTGAAAACTTGTGGAGATCGGGAGAGACCCCGGATGACTGGAAAAAGACAAACATAACGCCCATCTTTAAAAAAAGGAAAGAAGAACAATCCAGGGAACTATAGACCGGTCAGCCTCGCCTCAGTTCCTGGAAAAATCATGGAGGGGTTCCTAAAGGAATCCATTTTGGAGCACTTGGAAGAGGGGAAAGTGATCAAGAGTAGTCAACATGGATTCACCAAGGACAAGTCCTGCCTGACCAAACTGATTAGCTTCTCTGATGAGGTAACTGGCTCTGTGGACATGGGAAAGTCAATGGATGTGATATACTTTACTTTAGCGAAGCTTTTCATACAGTTTCCCACAATATTCTTGCCCATAAGTTAAGGAAGTACGGATTGGATACATGGACTATAAAATGGATAGAAAGCTGGCTAGATGGTTGGACCCAATGGGTAGTGATCAATGGCTCAATGTCTGGTTGGTGGCCGGTTTCAAGGTGGGTACCCCAAGGATTGGTTCTGGGGCTAGTTTTGTTCAACATCTTTATTAATGACCTAGATGAGAGGATGGAGGTAGATACATTTGAGGATATGTATAGAGTGATCGAGATAAATTCTAGGATTGGGCCAAAAGAAATCTGATGAGGTTCAACAAGAAGAAGTGCAGAGTCCTGCATTTGGGATGGAAGAATCCCATGTGTTGTTACAGGCTGGGGACTGACTGGCTAAGTAGCACTGCAGCAGAAAAGGACCTGGGGATTACAGTGGATGAGAGGCTGGATGTGAGTCGTCAGTGTGCTCTTGTAGTTAAGAAGGCTAACAGCATATTGGAGTGCATAAGGAGAAGCAATTCCAACAGATCTAGAGAAGTGATTGTTCCCCTCTACTCAGCACTGGTGAGGCCACATCTGGAGTACTGCGTCCAGTTCTGGGTCCCTCTCTAAAAAAAGGATGTGGACGCATTGGATCAGATCAAGCGGAGGGCAACAAAAAAGATCAGAGGTCTGGAGCACATGGCCTACAAGGAGAGGCTGAGGGATTTGGGTTTATTTAGTTTGCAGAAGACAAGACTGAGGAGCGATTTGATAGCAGCCTTCAACTTCCCGAAGGGGGGCTCTAAAGAGGACGGAAAGAGGCTGTTCTTGGTAGTGACAGATGGCAGAACAAGGAGCAATGGCCTAAAGTTAGAGGGGGAGGTGTACCTTAGATATTAAGAAAAACTCCTTCTCCGGGCAGGTGCTGAAGCACTGGAATGTGTTACCGAGAGACGTGGTGGAATCTCCATCCCTAGAAGTTTTTGAGTCTCAGCTTGCCAAAGGCCTGGCTGGGATGATTTCATTGGGGTTGATCCTGCTTGGGGCAGGGGGCTGGAGTCGATGACCTCCTGACGTCCCTTCCAGCCCTGGGATTCTGTGACTCTAAGTGCCAAGCATGCTCACCAAGGGGCACCGAGACGTGCAGCGGCAAGTTGAGCCTTGGCTGGTGCGTGGACGTTCCGCAGGAAGGAGCTGGGGGTTGGAAGGGCCCCTAGGGTTGGGTTGTAGAAAGGCCTGGGCGTGGCAGTGGGGGAGATCTCAGCTAGGCGCTGTGTCCGGCTCTGGGGCCACCCTCTGGGAAGGATGAGGTCAGACTGGGCAGAGCCACATGAAAGAGTTTAGATCCCTGAGCCCCGAGGAAGGATTACAGAGCCGGGCAGGTCAGCCTTGAGAACCGCCTGCAGCTGGTGGGGGGGCGGGTGTGTGCCATGCCCCGGGCTGTGATAACGAATCCAGGATGCATTGTTCTCTGGGTCCCCTCAAGGTGGGACAAGAAGTGACAGGCTTCCCCTGCAGCCAGGGGGATCAGGAGAAACTTCCTCGCGAAGCTCTCGGCCGGGTTCCCAGACAGGCTGTGGAATCCCCCTCACTGGAGGTGTTTAAGCCCAGCTGGACAAGTCCCTGTGAGGACTGGCCTTGGGTTACTTGGCCCAGCCTCTGCACTGGGCCCCTCCCAGCCCTGCCGTTCTGTGGTCTGTGCTTTCCAAGGCTGGGAAGAGGCACAGTGAGCGTGGTTAATTGCAACACAATGTCAGGGAGGAAGACCAGCTGTCAGGCCTCAGGGTCTAGCCAACCTCTAACCTTGGCAGTGTGGGATGAGGCCAAGGGGCCCTCTAGTTTTGTGCAGCTGTGTGTGGAATAAATTTTGTCGTGCACTGTGCGGATGTGCTCCACCAGTAGAAACACAGGCTGCTGGCTGTGGGCGCTCTGCTAAGCCAAGGCCTGAGGGTCTGACATCTTCCTGCAAAGCAGCCGGTGTTGGATGCTGGCAGCGAGAGGACCCTGGACTCTGATCTGCTCTGGTACGGCAGCAGGGCAGGCTGTGGGAGCGGGGCAGCCTTGTTCTCCCAAAGGGGCAGCCCAGCACCTTTCCCCGGAAAGGAATCCTCCAGCAGGCAGGGCTCGCTCGCTCAGCGGGGGCTGGGAGCCAGACTGCCGAGGGAAAGAGGGGACCTTTCTGTGGCATGTTTTCCCAGACTGACTCTGTTCCTGGCATCCCAAAGGAAAACAGCGAATTCCTCGTGCTCAGCAGCAGAACAAGGAGCCGCCAAGCCAAGGGCTTTTCCAGACACGGCTCCCGGGTGCAGAGCAGCGCAAAGGGCTGGGACCAGCCCTCCAAAGGTGACAGGGACTTGAGCATCATCGGTTGCATCTGGTTCTCCAAGAGCCCAGCGATGGGGAGAGTTTGGGTCCTCTCTGAGTTAGCAGGGAACAGCCTCACGTGGTGACTACAACTCCCTGGCAGGCTTGCTAAAGCTGCCCAGTGAATTCCTTTGCTATGAATGTTGCTGGCCTTAAAGATTCAATGCCACAGGAATCAGGACGCAGCTTACCAGCAAGGCCAGTAGCGGATATGGGGAACATCATCTCATGGAGCTGGAAGAGACCTTAAGACCTCTCACAGCAGGACCTAGCACCACCCCTGCCCCAGGCTCTTGGAAGGCCCCCTGAAGGATTGAAGGGGGGGTGACAAGGCCCATGCGCCAATCACTGAATTAGTCCTGCCTCCCTCATACACACAGCAAGCGCCACTCCTGGTGTAATCAGAGTCCAGCTCTCCCCATGGGCAGTCATTCACCGTGTCCCACCAGCCACGTGCCACTGCTTCAGGCATGCCTGGATTCGGGGGCAGGGGGCGCACAGATGGCAGCTTACTTGTCAGGGGTGGCATTTGCAGCCCATCTGCCCTTCTCCGGCACCCTTTGGCCCAGGGAGCTGGATGCCCCTTTGCAAGGTGGTATTGTTATCCCCATTGCACCGCTGGGGAAACTGAGGCACGGGCCCATCCCGTGAATTGCTCCAAGGTCATGCCACGAGTCACTGGGCGGGGCAGAAATGAAACCCAGGAGTCCTGGTCCACCTTGCAGCCTCCTGCCTGCCCCAGAAACACAGGTGGTCCCATGTGTGGAGGTGGGCCTGGCCCTGGCAGGCTGGATGTGACAGGTGGGCCTTGGGGCACACTGAAAAGGTGTCCCAGAAAGAGGCATTTCCTTGCAGTGAGGGTCTGTCCTGGGGGCCGGGGGAGGGATGACTCGCTGTCTGGAGCCCCTGCTTTGTTTCTTGAGTCCCCCCTGCATTGGTCACATCCCAACCAGGCAGCTCCTGCGCTGTCCCCTTTGGTAGCCCTCTTGGCACTAGGGCAGTGTTTGTGTTGGAGTGCTGCCAGACACAGACACCGGCCTGTGAGTCGCAGACTGGGTTCCAGCTTCAGTTCGGCTAATGGTGGGTGGTGATACTGCTTTGTGCCTCAGTTTTCCCATCTGTAAAATGGGGTTGCTGGCTCTTTCCCTGGAAACATGTTGATCACCTGAGAACAGTGGTTCCCAGCCTAGGGTCCACAGCTCCATATTGCAGGGGCAGGGGTGCTGTCCATGAAAGAAAGAAAAGATGCATAAAAATGATCACAGAAAAGAAGTTTTCGATTATTATTTTCAGATTAAATCTTGTCCAATAATGTTGTTAATGGCTGTCTGAAAATCAGTGTGACGGTTTCTTTTCTCCCTGAATGAAGCGCACATACAGGGTAGACTTGGCTTTGAGGGGGGGTCCATGAATGGCTTTGAGGGGTGATTGACTTCCACACTAGTGAAGAGGTTGAGCACCACTGCCTTAGAGGCTTCAGCAACCCCTCTGTGAGGCAGGGCAGGGTCATCTGCCCCTCCTACAGATGAGGGCATGGGCACAAAGAGATTAACTGACTTGCCCAAGGGCACATGGCAGAGCTAGGAACTGAACACAGCTTTTGTGACGGCCAAAGCAGCTTTCTGCTCAATGGACCACCCTTCCTTTCTGGGGGGTGCCCTGATGAAAAGCACTGACCGTGGTTAGCTAATCCCCCTTCGGGAGCATTGTGTGTCTCCATAACCAGGGTGCGACTCTGACTCTCCAGCCAGCTAGGGTGGTGCTGGCTTTTCTGGCTTCTTTCCCTGGCACCAGGTCTAATGCAAGCCCTCGGCCTCAGCCCCGCTCACAACAGCACAGTTTTGCTGACACATGTGCAGGTGGATGGGTGGCATGTTTACGGGGCCAGCATGTGGCCATTAGGGTGACCAGGACTCCTGGGTTTCATTCCCAGCTCTACCAGCGACTTGTGCCATGACCTTGGAGCAATTCACAAGATGGGCCCGAGCCTCAGTTTTCCCTGTGGTGCAATGGGGTTAACAATGCAGCCTTGCAAAGCGCATTGAATCATCGGTGCAGAAGACCCTGGCAAAAGGCAGATGTGTTTCAAGTGTCATCCCCTGACAAGTAAACTGCTGTCTCCTCTCCTCTCCCCCACTCCAGGCATGCCTGAAGCAATGTCTGGGCATGGCGACTCGCTGTCCCGGGGGAAGCTGCTCTGGGGATGCAGGCAGAGAGGTGGTGTGCAGACGGCTGCAGCCGACCTGCCTGTGCACACTGAGCCTGGTCTTTCAAACCTCAGCTGTAAGTTCTGTGGCTGAAACTACGCCTGGAGCCATGTCATCATCTGACAAGTGCAGGTGTGGTGGTTTCCTGAGAACCGTTCCAGCGCCTGCAGGCTGAATTGCTTTGCTGTGCACGGCTTTGCTCTGAAAGTGTGAGATAAAAACAAGCAGCACAAAATACCCAGAATCAGTTCATAGCACTTTTCCCCGTGTGCGACCCAACTTTAGCTGTACTTTACCCAGTTACTTACAAATAATATGAACAGAATATGAATGGTTAAAATATGCATCAGTTACTTGTATTGCTCAAATTGCAAACAAACAAACACGTGTGGCTTATAAAAATCCAGCTAGCTAAAGAAGAATTATTAAAAGGAAAGATTAGAAACAGAATCTGAGGAGGGGCTGGAGGGCAAGGGAGGAAGGCCGGGGGAGATACGAATGGGGGGTTTCCCATGATCAATCAGATTCTGCCAGGAAGGTTCCCCCCACATCTCGGAGAACGTCTGGAACGTTTCCATTATGCCGTGTGGGGCTCCCAAGGCCAGGGTTACAATGTCTGTGCTCTGCTCTGCAGTTGTTGGCAGCTGTTTGGGCTTCTAGTTTGTGGTACCAACGGTTTAGCACTTGTTGGTGTTCGGCTTAGTGCTAATACATGTAGCAGGTTTCCACAGAATCATAGAATCCCAGGGCTGGAAGGGACCTCAGGAGGTCATCTACTCCAGCCCCCTGACTAGAGCAGGATCAGCCCCAGCTAACATCCCAGCCAGGACTTTGTCAAGCTGAGACTTAAAAACCTCCAGGGATGGAGATTGCACCACCTCTCTCAGTAACGCATTGCAGTGCTTCACCGCCCTCCCGGGGAAATAGCTTTCCCTCAGGTAACCCTTCTGCCAGGGGGAGCCAGCAGCAGCCGGGGGCAGGTTCACTCCCTAGGAGTTCCTCTTCACACATCCATTGCAGAACAGACTCAAACTCCTGCCTGGTAACCTGGCAAATTCACACCCCACCCCCGGGCACTTCTGAGAGGCGATGCTTCCCCAGGCGCAAGCACAGGGCCTGAGTAGGGACAAGGACACTTTTAATAGCCAGGAGGGAAGTAGCTTGGAATTACTTCGGGAAAGCCTCACAAGCAGAGTTCACAAACACAAGCCTTAAGTGTAAGTCCCACCCCAGGTAGGTTGAGCAACAGCCTTTGCCTCTCCGGTTGAGTCCACAAATCTAACCCTCTCCTTCCTGGGCCCAGCCCTTCCCCGCACCCCACTCCCAGTCGCCGCCCTTGGTCAGGGCAGACCCAGAGTTCACCTCCTGTCCCGAGTGTGTCTTACACCCCTGGTCACGCACCATCTGCCTGCTCACTGCTCTCCACTGCCCCCTGCTGCCATTTGTCTCATCTCTCCACCGCCGCCCTGCTGACCCCTCATTACACTGCTCTCCACCTGCTCCTTGCTGGCTTTCAGTACCCTGCGCTACCATTCACTTTTGGCAGTGGTCCCTGCCCATCGGTCTCAAAGGATTTCAGCCCCCCTCAGTGATTGCAACTTGTAGGAAGCAGAGAGCATAACTCCAGCACAATTAACATAAGGGACCCCGTGAAGGGGTTTCACTGTGTTGGCTGCAGAGTGCTCCCGCTGATGATGCAGTGTTCAAACTTTCTCTTCCACCGCAGAACGTTGTCAGCTTATGAGGGGCGTTTTTTAGCACCCATCAATGACAAAAATCATAGCCACAGCCTGAGTCACCTTTTCTTTAACTTCCAGTGGTTCCAGAGACCAGGCTAGCCTAGAACTCGGTGTTATGGGAGAAGAAACTTCTCTCTACCTCTTGGTGCTTTCCACCAGCAATGGGATGTCAGCACCTGGGGGTCCCACGCCGTTCGTCTGATGAACAGCACCTCTTAGAAGGTCCAGAGATGGGGCCAATGCTTCTGCCTTCTCTATCTTTTTCTCCTGGAGGCCACCAACGTACTATGGAAACTCCACAGCCCCATGGGGCCCCGCAGGATGAGTCCTGCCCAGGCTTGGGGCTGCAGGCCTGTGTGGCGGCTTCTGCCTCACAGGGGCTAGAGCTTGGCTTTGCTTGGCAGACCCCTGAAACAGGGACCCCCCCGAGTGGGCTGTGGACCTGTGGGTGAGAACCACTGGCTCCTCGGGATTTTCTGCTGGGTTAATCTTAACCAGATTCCCAAGGAGCAGGTCAGAGCAATGGGTGAAATTTGTTTCCATGGGTTAGCAGAAACGTTTCTTCCGTAGGGGTCGGTGGTAGGAATTCAGGTGGCCCGGGGCAGGAAGAGGGGAGGAGCAGTTCAGCCAGGCCGATCATGAGGTGGAGTTTCTCCCCAGCCATCCCTCCCTTGGGCGAGGCTCCTCAGGAGGCGGGTGTGGTGTGTGGATTGAGGGGGTGGAGAGTCCGCAGGGGGAGCTTTGCAGCAGCAGTGATGCGAGGGGCACAGCTGCTGGTCAGGGGAGGATGTGTTGCTCGGTGCCAGGAGCTGTGGGGCTAGAGGAGGACTGTGATTTGGATGGAAAGCTGGGGAGAGAGTGGGGCCCAAGAGGTAGTGGTTAAGAGCTCGCTGTCTGGTTGGTGGTTGGTTTCAAGTGGAGTGCCCCAAGGATCCGTTCGAGGGCCAAGGTTGTTCAACACCTTTGTTAATGACTTGGCTGGGGGAATGGATTGCACCCACAGCAAATTAGCAGAGGACACTAAGTTAGGGGGGCAGAAAGATAAGTTGGAGAGAAGGGATAGGGCCCAGGCAGACCTGGATAAATTGGAGGACTGGGCCAAAAGAAATCTGATGAGGTTCAGCAAGCACAAGTGTAGAGTCTTGCACTTGGGATGGAAGAATCCCAAGCACTGTTATAGGCTGGGGACCGACTGGCTAAGCAGCAGTGCAGCAGACAAGGACCTGGGGATTATACTGGATGAGAGGCTGGATATGAGTCAACAGTGTGTCCTTATAGCCTTGAAGGCTAACGGCACGTTGGAGGTGCTTTAGGAGGAGCATTTCTGGCGTGTCTAGAGAGGTTATTAGTCCCCTCTACTCAGCTCTGGTGAGGCCCCATCTGGAGTATTGTGTCCGGTTGCAGTACAGAAAGGATGTGGATGCATTGAATAGGGTCTAGCCGAGGACAACCAAAATGATGAAGGAGCTGGAGCACATGACGTGCAAGGAGAGGCTGAGGGATTTGGGCTTATTTAGTCTGCAGAAAATAAGAGTGAGGGGTGATTTGATAACGGCCTTCAACTTCCTGAAGAGGGCGTCTGAAGAGGATGGAGAGAGGCTGATCACAGTAAAGACGGATGATAGAAGGAGGACAAATGGTCTCCAGTTACAGAGAGGGAGGCCTAGGCTGGGCATTAGGAGGAGGTGAAGCACTGGAATGCGTTACCAAGAGAGCTGGTGGAATCTCCATCCCTAGAGGTTTTAAGGCCCATCTTGCTATAGTCCTGGCTGGGATGATTTAAATTGGGTCGATCCTGCTTTGGGCAGGGGGCTGGACTCGATGACCTCCTGAGGTTCTTTCTGTCCCTAGGATTCTATGATTCTTGCCCTCACAGTGCTGGGAGGCTGTGAAGGGCCAGCATGGAGCCTAGGGCTGCAGTGGGTAGCAACGGAGAGAAACCAGGGTGGATGCCACCTCCTTGTCCAGGGGCCCTAATTGGGCTGCCGGGGCAGGTAGACAATACCCGTGGCACATGCACTCAGCTGGCTGCCCACCCTCCAAAACCAGGGGCTGGGGTGGGGCCGAGGGGGAGGTGGGCCACAGAGTGGGCAGCACCACAGCCTTTCTAACTGGTGCACAAGGAAACTGGTCACACCAGAGAGGCTGCTCTACTCCAGAGCAGCTCCCTGGGCTGCCCATGTTATTCAGGGCCCATCAGGACCCCACCACAGCCCAGAGTCAGACGGCTCTCTGCCCTGGAAGCCCAGCCCCAGGCCTTGGAGCTCAGCCAGAGTTCACTGCGCTGGAGGGCTTGTTCCAAAGCCTGGGGCTCCAGGGGCCGGGGCTTCGAGAGAAGCACCAAATATGGGAAACGTGATAAAAATCACACGTGTGGGCAGCCTTGCATTGCTGAACATGCAGCCAAGCCACAGCGCTCAGTGCTGGGTGCAGAGCCAGACTGCCCCGAAGCCAGGGCTGATTCAACTCATTCCCAGCACTGCTCCGGGCTGGCTGGAAACCTCCCCTCCGGCCCACCCCAGGTGGCGGTCGGCAGCGATGCTGCCGTTGGAGTGGGCCCGATGCCGGTCCAGGTGCCGGCAGTGCCGTGCCCGGCAGCGTTGCAGGGGCGGGGGCGAGAAGGGAGCAAGCTGGGGAGAGTTTTCACTCTTGATGAATGGAAGAGGCCAGGCCCTGCCCCCGGCCGGGTGCAGACTCCGGGCAGCCATCGGTTCCCATCGCGGGCCAGTGCCAGCACACGGGTGGGAGGCAGAGGGCTTGAGCCGGTTGCCTGTGTGAAAGCAGAAGCTGGAGGTGGAGGTGGCAGCGAGCAGAGCGAGAGCAGGTGGGATGGCCGGGAAGGAGAAGTGACGCCTGAAACCTCAGCTCCCTGGCTTGGACGGTTCCTGCTGGAGTTTTGCTGCGCACCAGCCAATGGGGGTGACCTACTTTGGTGGGGGATGAACTAGATCCCAGTAAAACACTGGAACTCGGGAATCCTGGCCTCTGCTGCTGGGGCTCAGAGCAGCATGTGGACGAGTGCTCAGGGCACAGCACCCGTCTCTGGCACGCGCCCGCCGAAAGGCAGAGCCATGCCTGAGCCTGCCACCTTAGGGAGCTGTGAGCTGCTCCGAGCCCCGGCTGGAGGGACGCTGTGCAGTCTCCTTGTGAGCTTCTGGCAGCCCAGGGCGCGGGGCGGGCTCAGCCTCGGCTGCATCCAGGGGCTGGGTGTGAGCTCCTGCTCGGAAACCGGAGCTGCGAAGGGATGGACGTAGGAGCCGGGCTCCCTCGTGGTGACTACGGTCACTCCAGGCGTCTAACCCGGCAGCTGCCCTGAGGCACCAGAGGGAGGGTCGGTCTGGCTGATCTGGGGCACCCAGGAGGTCTGAGTTCCTCTCCTCTCTCGGCCTTGAAGGCAGCCCCGGCCCTGGGTGAGGCCTGGGACTCTCAGAGCCACACCGGTAGCCATTGCTGCGCTCAGCAGGAGCGCGCCAGAACAAGCCACAATCAAACAGCGACTGCTCATCTCTGGGGCCACGGCCAGCAGGCCCCAGCTCTGAGCAGGAGGGGGCGGGCGGCTGACTCGGGCGCAGGAAGGCCATACCCATGGGGGAGTCGGGCGGGACAGGCCCTGCCAGCCTGCGGTGTGACCCAGGCTTGGGACCTCGGTTCCAAAGTCTCCGGAGTTTAGTCTGTCAGCCGCAGGGGACAGGGCACGAGCCGCAGAGCAGGTCGGTAGCAAACGGCGCAGGGGTTAACGTCACCTCTGAAAACCAGACGGGAGCCTCTGTGCCCTGGGCTGGGGGGAGGAGGCCGGGCTGGGATTGTGCTCCATGAACGTTGGGGTGCGCAGCTTACGACAGGAGATTCGGCACACAGCTGCCCGGCGGTGCCCGCCCTGTCCCCGTGTGCCAGCCCTGTCCTCGTGTGCCAGCCGTGCCCCCGTGTGCCAGCCGTGCCCCCGTGTGCCCACCCTGTCCCCATGTGCCGGCCCTGTCCCCGTGTGCCAGCCCTGTCGTCATGTGCTCGCGTGCCGGTCTTGTACCTGTGTGCCCATGTGCCATCCCTGTCCTCGTGTGCCCGTGTGCCAGCCCTGTCCTCGTGTGCCCGTGTGCCGGCCCTGTCCTCATGTGCCCACCCTGTCCCCGTGTGCCCATGTGCCGGCCCTGTCCTCGTGTGCCCGTGTGCCAGCCCTGTCCTCGTGTGCCAGCCCTGTCCTCGTGCCCATGTGCCGGCCCTGTCCTCGTGTGCCCACCCTGCCTCGTGTGCCCACATGCTGGCCATGCCTGCATGTACCCACGTGTTGGCCCTGTCCCTGTGTTCCCGTGTGCTGGCTCTATCCTCGTGTGCCCGCGTGCTGGCTCTGCCTGCATGTGCCCGCGTGCCAGCCCTGTGCTCGTGCACCGGCTGGTTATGGAAGGCTGGTCCGTCCTGGAGCTGGGGATACTTTAGTGCTGAGGCAGCATTTGAACTAACCCCGGCCCATTAGCCAGGCCCTGAGGGGATTAGTGACGTCCTCCCACGCCAAACAACCAGCGTCTCCTTAGCCGGGGGAAGCCAGGCTGCTGCCTGCCCTGGTCCGCCCAGACCGAAGCACCCAGCTCCTGAGAGCTGGGCTTGCTGGCTGCAGGCAAGGATTATGGCCAAGGTCGGCAGCCCAGGGTGGGAGCTGTCCAGTGGGCCTGGTGCCCCCAGGGCATCCCACGGTGAGAGGTGTTGGGGGTTGGCTTTGGCTAAGGTGGGCTCAGCAGTACTCCCTGGAACTGGCCCTTCTCAAGCCCCGTTCGTCCCAGGGTCACAGAGCACTTTGCAGGGGGAATCCCGGATGGTGACGGGGAAAGTGGGGCACGGGGCTGGGACCTGCTCTCCCGAACCCACACGGTGAGTCAGTGGCTGCTCCCCTCCCCCGCCTGCAGGCCCCATTGTGCAAGGCCCCGGGGGAGCTCAGCCCTGGTGGATTCCTGCCCTGCCGCAGCCATGAGCCAGCTGATGACTTTCAGAACCATCCTCCCTTGGAACTGATTAGCACAGAGCGTCCTGGCGCCGGGCCGACGAACTCCAGGCCAGGCTGCTAAGGGGGGGCTGTGGCCTCGCCTGGAGCCACCCTGGCAGCTGGTCCCTGAGCCTGGTTTCCAGAGCGAGCAGCGTGGTGCAGCAGAAGCGTGCTGGGCCCATAACCCAGAGGCCGATGGACTGAAACCATCCTCTGCTAGAGCGAGCAGCGCAGCCTGTGCCATCTGCCCCGTCCAGCCCCTGGGAGCCCCCTTCCCCAGCCAGCAGCCGGGCAGGTCTCTGCTGTCCGGGCAGCGCATTCTGCCTGGGGCCTGAAGTTCAGCTGCACCAAGAGGGAAGGTGGGAGACCTGAGAGAGCAAAGCAGCCTTGTGACTTGGGGCAGAGGGGTGGCTCACTGTGGGGACCCCTCCCTTCACTTGGGGTCTGGCTCCCAGGAAACAGCCCCATCCCCCTGCTGCGTCTCTGTATCACTGCAGCCCTTCCCGACACCCCTTGTGATGGGCCTGGCCTGGCCTGGCCTGCCTGTTCCTGCCCCAGAGAGCTCACGGGCCCAGCTGCACCCGACCCAGAGGAGCTGTGTGCATCAGTTCCTCCTCGCCCATGCCCAGGGAAATAGCCCCAGCTGCTCAGGCTGAGTCCGTGCCAGCCCCCAGGCTGCTCTTCTGTACCTATCAACAGGCCTGCTTGGTGTTCAGCCAGGGCTGACATGCCCGGGGGGGCCGATGTGGGGGGGCTATGCCTTTGCACAGGTAGATTCTTAGCAGCCAGGGGACGTCCCATGCCTGGTCTGGATTTCAACCCCTCATACTCAGGACACCCGGCCCGTTTCCAGTGCCCCCACACTGCTTCGCACCCGCACAGCTCTACGGCACCAGCCGACTTACTCCCCAGAAAGCCAGATGAGAATGCGGCTGGAATTTGGGCTTGAGCTGTCAGGGCAGGGCTGGTCCTGCTCAGGCTGATGCGGCGCCTAGGGGCACATGGCTGTGGCTGCGTTTGCATCTGCAGCTGTGCGGCATTTGCAGAACAAAGGGGTATTCCGGGGATTCGTGCAGACTTGGCGCACCTGAAATGCTTCCGCTCGAGCCTGCCCAGGGGCGGGGCCCAAAGGCCGCCCCGATGCAGCCGCCCACATGGAAACGGTTGGATTGTTTCACTCAACAATGTCATATTTCAAATTCCTGTTAATTGTTTTTAAATGCTTGGCCTGTAAACACGCTGCGGCCGTGGAGCCAAGCGGATTTGAAGTGTTTGGCTTTGTCAAAAAAAGGGGGCGGTGCTTGGACCCCAAACAATTTTTCCTGCTTTTTTGGACATGCCAATGAACCGAAAAGTCCACTCTGCCCAGATCATCTGTGCCCAGCCGCTGCCCCCCGGCTGCGCTCGCCCGCTCGTCAGTGCCCAGCCGCTGCCCCCCGGCTGCGCTCGCCCCCTCGTCAGTGCCCAGCCGCTGCCCCCCGGCTGCGCTCGCCCCCTTGTCAGTGCCCAGCCGCTGCCCCCCGGCTGCGCTCGCCCGCTCGTCAGTGCCCAGCCGCTGCCCCCCGGCTGCGCTCGCCCAGCTCGTCAGTGCCCAGCCGCTGCCCCCCGGCTGCGCTCGCCCGCTTGTCAGTGCCCAGCCGCTGCCCCCCGGCTGCGCTCGCCCGCTTGTCAGTGCCCAGCCGCTGCCCCCCGGCTGCGCTCGCCCCCTCGTCAGTGCCCAGCCGCTGCCCCCCGGCTGCGCTCGCCCGCTTGTCAGTGCCCAGCCGCTGCCCCCCGGCTGCGCTCGCCCGCTCGTCAGTGCCCAGCCGCTGCCCCCCGGCTGCGCTCGCCCAGCTCGTCAGTGCCCAGCCGCTGCCCCCCAGCTGCGCTCACTCCCCCCGTCAGTGCCCAGCCGCTGCCCCCCGGCTGCGCTCGCCCGCTCGTCAGTGCCCAGCCGCTGCCCCCTGGCTGTGCTCGCCCAGCTCCAGAGGGGCGGTACAGCTGTCTCTCCCACCACAGGACTTCCATGGGCGCCCAGCGTGCAAGGCACATGCTGCTCCCAGCCAACAAACAGCACTGGGCTGGGGTTAGGCACGGCCTTTCCGGGAAGGGTTTAGTTCTCTCCCCTGCTGGGGATGGGGAGGAGGGGGGTGACTGAAAGCAGATGCTGCACAATTGAAGGCAGATGCAGCTGAATCTGAGCAATTGCTGGCACCCCTCCTGCCTGCACGGGGCCTAGGATGTTGCAACAATTGAGTGCAGGCTGACATAGGCACCCCAGAAACAGGCAGGGCAGAGGCACAGGGGGGGGCGGTTCTGACCCCTTTGCCGGGGTGTAAATGAACCAGCCCCCGGCTGCTCATCTCGGGCTCTGATGGCTCAGCAGGGCAGAGCGAGGGCCCCGGTGGGAGGAGGTGGCTGAGCTGCATCTCTGGGGGAGTCAGCTGCTTTGTGCCCCACTGGGATTCACAGAATCCCAGAATCCCAGGGCTGGAAGAGACCTCAGGAGGTCACCTAGTCCAGCCCCCTGACTAGAGCAGGCTCAACCCTCACTAGGTCATCCCAGCCAGGACCTTGTCCAGCCGGGACTAAAAACCTCAAGGGATGGAGAATCCACCACCTCTCTAGGCAACGCATCCCAGTGCTTCACCACACACCTGGTGAAGTAGTTTTTCCTAATATCTAAACTACACCTTTCCCTCTTCAGCTTCAGACCATTGCTCCTTGTTCTGCCATCTGACACCACTGAGAACAGTTTCTCACCCGCCTTTTTAGAGCTCCACTTCAGGAAGTTGAAGGCTGCTATTAAATCTCCTCTAAGTCTTCTCTTCTGTAAACTAAACAAGCCCAAATCCCTCAGCCTGTCCTCACTTGTCTTGTGCTCCAGACCCTTAATCATTTTTGTTGCCCTTCGCTGAACCTGCTCCAACACATCCACGTCCTTTTTTTATACTGGGGGGCCCAAAACTGGACACAGTATTCCAGATGTGGCCTCGCCAGTGCCGAATAAAGAGGAATAAAACACTTCTCTAGATCTGCTCAAAATGCTCCTCCTAATGCACCCCAGTATGCCGTTAGCCTTTCTGACATGCTGCAGCCATGTGCTGGTCCAGCCCAGGGTGCACAAACAGGTGCAGAAGAGACAGGTACGCAGGAGCAGGCGAGAGCCAGAGGCGTGCAAAGAACCTAGATCAATGTGGCCTCTAAGCACCACCAGGAAGCTGGGACTTCTGACCCCTGGCCCGAGCCCCTTCACCAAGGGAGAAGCTGCTGCCAACGCTGTAGAGGCGAAAAGCAGCCCTTGAGCCCCGGTGATGTGACAGCCTCCCCGGGCGCCCAGCTGCTCTCCCAGCCTCAGGCTGCCCCAAGGCGAGTCCTCATTTACCGCAGAGCCCTGGCCTCTGGGAGGAGTTGGCTAGTCCCACCCAGCAAACCGATGGCAACCAGCCCACGGGGGTTGTCTTGTCAAGCCCCGGTTGCCCCGGGGGCCAGGCTGCGTTGGCTCCCTACCGCATGCTTGCCCAGGCAGATGGCACCCGGCACAGGCTTAGCAGCAGCTCCTCCATGCCCACGCCCCAATCTGGTATGTAGATCTCCCTGAACGCAGCCCCTGGATTTCCTGCCCTGTGGAGCTGTGTAACTGCTGGGGCTTGGCTCTCTGCTGCATTCAGCCCTTGGAAAGGCTCTGCAAAGCCAGGCTGCCATTTGCCAGGGAGATGCCCCCACTGCTCTCTCCTGTCATGGCTTTCCTGTTCTTCCTCCTTCGCTGGCTCTCTCAAGCTGCAGTGAGAAGCTTGTTCAGATGGACGGCATCCCTGGGCTCTTTGTTTAAAAGCCAGCCAGCGCCCGGGCCGGCTAGACGCGTTTGCTGACTCCCATAGCTGGCTTGCGCGCTGGGTGCCCAGCAAAGAAGAAAGGCAAAGTGGCCTGTGAAACGGAGCTGCCCCACGGACGAGCCCCTCAGCTGCCCAGCACTGCTGGGGCACCACGTCCCCCTTAAAATCTTAGAGCCGGAAGACAAAACACACTACCTGCCCCCCTCCAACATACCCTGCCTCACCCTTATGGCAGGGCCCTGGCTCCTTCTCCTGCTGCAGGTCAGTCAGTACGTGTTGCATGTGATGTGCTGTGGCTGCGCTGACTTGCAGGAAGGACAGCTCGGCGGGGAGTGAATACACAGGACTATTAGCCCTTTCGTTAAAGGCGTCGGGACGCCAGCCGGACATACAGCCTGTCCCGGTGAAAACGGGCCGGACGGCCACCCTGCCCCAGACTGGCTATTAAAATGGGGACAGACTCAGGGAGCTGGTAAACATTTCTGCCCAGTTAATCTCTCTCTGTTTCTCTCCAGCCTTTTTGCCTGGGTTCTGCTCCTGGCTCTCCCATGGAGTGCTTGGCCATGGGCAAGTTGCTGCTCCATGCCTCAGTCCACCCCGTCCCCGCCAGGCCTGATCCCTGGCTGGCGAGGTCATGGGGCTCTGCCCCTTTGTGCTCACAAAGAGCCGCACAGACCTGTGCCCAAAGTACTGGGCAGGACTCTCCAGCATGTTCCTTGGTCCGACCCGCTGGGGTGAGCCCTGCCCCAAGCCAGGCCAGTCAGTGTCGGTGTCCCCTGGAGAGCCCAGGCTGCTGCGGTGCCCAAGCGGGGCCGCCTGAGTCTCCCAGCTGGTGCCGACTGTGGCTGTGGCCGCCGGAGGCTGATCCACGCAGGACAGAGTGAATCAGCCGCCCTGCTCCAACCGAGGCCACTGAGGGGGCGGCTGTGGCAGGGAATCCAGGCAGGGTGCTAAGCCCTATGGCCCTGGGGTAGGCACTGGGGGGGAGAACCGAGTTCTCTTCCCCACCTCTGGGGTCCGCGCGTGGCCCCAGCAGCGTCCAGCACAACCGGCCTGCCTGGGGCTGGGGCGCTGGTGCCAGCACCCCCCCCGGCTGGGGCCCCACGCAGAGGGCTGCTGCTGGGCGTGAGCAGCCAGGCAGGGCCGCGCTCAGGGCCTGGCTGTGCAGGGGAGGGCTGCGGCGTCCCCCAGCCCTGCAGACAGATGGATGGTCTCTGCCTAGACAGGCCGGCAGCCCAGTGTGCTGCTGCCAAGGGCTAGGCTGGGCCCAAGGGGGGAGGGGACCTACCGGGTGGGGGGGTCCCAGGTTTGCACACCCAGCCCGACCATTGTCCCCTGACACCAGCTGCAGCCCCCAGCGCAGCCACACCCTCCTCCCAGCCCAGGGGCCCTGCTGTACCCACCTGCCAGCTCTCGGAGCCAGGCCAAGAGCCCCAGCCCAAGGGGCTGGCAGCCCCCCAGGGCTCCGGCTGGCACCTCCCCGCGGCATCTGGGCAGTCTCAGCCTGGCTCAACGCCCGGCTCCATGGGGCTCAGCGCAAGGCCCGCCGCCGGCGGCTTTGCTGGGCCCTTGGGGCACTCCAGCCCGACATGATGTTCCCAGAGCTCAGGGAGACCCACCATGCAGCCAGGCCCAGGCCGACCGCAGCTTGGTGCAGCCGTGGCTGAGCTGAGCTGCTGCAATGGCCCTTAGGATGCCTGCTCCAGGGACATTGCAGGCTGACACCTCCCTCGGCCCCTGCTCCCCACGGCCCCTGGTGAGACACAGGCTTGCTTGGCAAGGAGGGAAGCGGCTCAGGGGCCTCCCCAGGCGGGAATTCAGACGTCCGTCCCGGCGAGCAGCCGGCTGTGAGGCAGCAGCGCAGCTGGGGACGAGCTCCTTTAAGCTGTGTATAAATGGGACCAGTCGAAAGGCGTGAAGAGCCCCAGGACTTCTCCTTGGGGAGCGCGTTGTGTGTGCAGAGAGGTGGCTGCTCAGCATCAGCCGATCATGATCTGCCCGGGAACCTGACATGGTGCTGGGGCAGATCCCCTGCCCCATGTTGGCTCTCCTGCTAGCCCATCGCTGTGGGGCCTCTCTCTGAATCCCTGCTCCAGAGGCTGCCCGAAAGGCCTGGCTGGGAGGTTAGCTGGGGCTGATCCTGCTTCAGGCAGGGGGCTGGACTCAGTGACCTCCTGATGTCCTGTCCAGCACTGGGAGTCCATGATAAGGACTAGCTTGAGACACGTCACCTGTGTCCCCAAGAGCCTGCTGGTGCCAGATGGAACCAGCCCGGCAGAAGAGACGCCATAGGCCTGTGTTTATGGCCGGTGCCCCGAGCCACCCAGCTGCCCCTTTGCAATGCTTACTCCAGAGATGCTCAGAACTCACCCGTTCCAGCTGCAGCTCCCCAGAGCCAGCTGCCGTTCTGCACCAGCTGGTTAGCCAACAGCAGGGGCCTGCAGGTCAGATCCTTTAGGAGGGGAACCGAGGGTGAACTTGGGTGTTCGTGCAAGGGATGTACGAAGTCTGGCTGCCCTGTGTGCTGCAGGAAGGGACCAGCAGGGGCAGATTTTTCACTCTCAGTTCCAAGCCTCTCTCAGGCAGCACTCTGCCCAGCAGCTCTCCCTCTTGGTGGCTTTGCTCCTCTGTGTGTTTCTGCCACTTCTCTCTTGCACCCGGCCCCAACCTAACCAGCCCCCACCCTTGTGTTTTGTTAGCTGATCCCTGAGCAGCCCTGGGCACATCCCCAACTCCTGCCATCCATGGGCCAGGGCTTTGGCTGCTGGATCTAATTGCTTCCTAAAGAAGCTTAATTGATCCTTACCTTTCCGAACAGACTGGTGCAGAGAGATGAGGCTGCTGCTAAGGCAGTGAGGGAGTCCCGTGCCTGGAAGAGAACCCAGGAGTCCTGGGTGGTCCTTGAGACCCACCTCTCCAAGCTCACACAAGGCCCCCAGCACAGAGCTGTAACGCACCGGCTTGGAGAGGTGGAGACCCAGCTAGCGGCTGAGGATAAGAGCCCGCTACTTGTGCCAGAGAAGAAGCTGTGCTGTGAGCTCAAGGGGCTTTTTGTGCCACCAGGCCTGGACTGGGGGTTCCTAACACTTCTACCCACGTGGGGTATCCAGGGTGCCCAGGGACGGCATCCCAGCCCTTGGCACTGACTGGCGCATGCTGGCACTCTGGGAGTTACGTGGGGCGGGCACCATGGGGTGGCACGGGGAGCTGCTGTCCGGGTGAGCTAGGAGTGGGACTGACCTGTTCCCGTTTTCCCCTAAAGGGCTGGTGAAGCAACCTGGCCACCTCCTGCTTCTCTGTTGGATGAGTGACCCTAAGTGCCCAGCCCTGGGGAGAAGGTTGGCTGGGCTGCGGTGCCCTGGAGCCCAGCGGTAGCAAAGCCTGAGGCTGAGGTGCCGAGTGCCTGGGGAGAGCCCCCTGCCTGTGGCCGGGATGGAGCCCAATGGCAGCCTGGCCAGCGGGCTGGGCTTGTGCTTCCGCAGCCTCAACAAGAGCTCCCAGCTCAGCACCAACCTGAGCAAGAACAGCGGGATTGCCTCGCCTTGGTTCTCCACCATCTTCGGCACCGTCGGCCTGGCCTCCAACCTCTTCGCGCTCTGCGTGCTGCTCAGCTCCTCCCGCCAGATGCACAGCCGCACCCGCTCCTCCTTCCTCATCTTCCTCTGCGGCCTGGTGGTGACGGACTTCCTGGGCCTGCTGGTGACCGGCTCCATCATCATCTCCTACCACTTCATTCGCTTCAAGTGGCCGGAGGTCGACCCCGCCTGCCACCTCTGCAACTACCTGGGCCTCTCCATGGTCTTCTTCGGCCAGTGCCCGCTGCTGCTGGGGGCCACCATGGCGGGCGAGCGCTTCTTTGGCATCAACCGGCCCTTCTCCCGCTCCACCCCCATGACCAAGCGCCGCGCCTGGCTCATCGTGGGCCTGGTCTGGGCCTTCTCCTTCTCCGTGGGGCTGCTGCCCTTGCTGGGGCTGGGGGAGTACACCCTGCAGTACCCCGGCTCCTGGTGCTTCCTCACGCTGCTGCACGACGCCAGGAACGTGACCTTCTGCCTGATCTTCGCCCTGCTGGGCATCCTCACCTTCGCCCTCTCCTTCCTCTTCAACAGCGTCAGCGTGGCGACGCTCTGCCGGGTCTACCACGACCGCGAGTCGGTGCAGAGGCGGCGGGACAGCGAGGTGGAGATGATGGTGCAGTTGGTGGGCATCATGGTGATCGCCAGCGTCTGCTGGTTGCCCCTGCTGGTAAGGTCCCCCCGCTCTGCACTGGCGACACCACCGGGGCGCGGATGCCATCGCCCCAGCTGGCAGAGCCCCGGCCACAGCGGTCCGGCTGGTGGAGCAGCAGGGGCTCTAAGGGCTCATTCTGTCATTCCAGTCAATCCTCACCCACAGTCCCCTGCTAGCTCCTGCAACAGCTCCGCAGGTGCCCCTCACTCCCCACCCTCAGCCCCCTCCTATCCCGGCCCTGGGCTCCCCCAGCTCTGCCGGTGCCCCTCACTCCCACCCTCAGCCCCCTCCTATCCCGGCCCTGGGCTCCCCCAGCTCTGCTGGTGCCCCTCACTCCCCACCCTCAGCCCCCTCCTATCCCGGCCCTGGGCTCCCCCAGCTCTGCCGGTGCCCCTCACTCCCCACCCTCAGCCCCCTCCTATCCCGGCCCTGGGCTCCCCCCGCTCCGCCGGTGCCCCTCACTCCCCACCCTCAGCCCCCTCCTATCCCGGCCCTGGGCTCCCCCCGCTCTGCTGGTGCCCCTCACTCCCCACCCTCAGCCCCCTCCTATCCCGGCCCTGGGCTCCCCCAGCTCTGCCGGTGCCCCTCACTCCCACCCTCAGCCCCCTCCTATCCCGGCCCTGGGCTCCCCCCGCTCCGCCGGTGCCCCTCACTCCCCACCCTCAGCCCCCTCCTATCCCGGCCCTGGGCTCCCCCCGCTCTGCTGGTGCCCCTCACTCCCCACCCTCAGCCCCTTCCTATCCCGGCCCTGGGCTCCCCCAGCTCTGCCGGTGCCCCTCACTCCCACCCTCAGCCCCCTCCTATCCCGGCCCTGGGCTCCCCCCGCTCCGCCGGTGCCCCTCACTCCCCACCCTCAGCCCCCTGCTCTCCCGGCCCTGGGCTCCCCCCGCTCTGCTGGTGCCCCTCACTCCCCACCCTCAGCCCCCTCCTATCCCGGCCCTGGGCTCCCCCAGCTCCGCCGGTGCCCCTCACTCCCCACCCTCAGCCCCCTCCTATCCTGGCCCTGGGCTCTTCACAATACACATCTCTGCCAGTGCCCCTCAGTGCCAACCTGCAGCCCTTGCTAGCCCAGTCCCAACCCCCACACTTCGTCTACACAGCGACACGACCCCTGTGGCTCAAAGCAGGGGCAGGAATCAGTTTTGACAGGGGCCACTCCAAGCATTTGGAAAGTTGTCCAGTGTTGCTCTTCCGCAGTGGTAATGGGGGAGGGGGGGCAGGTGCAGGAGGGGGATGGGGTAAGGGATGGGGTGGGGGGATGTGGGGGTGCAGGAGGGAGGGCAGAGGTTGGGAATGGGGATGGGGGGTGTCCCGGGGCAGGTTCTGGTTGGAAGACTTACCTGGGTGGCAACCCACCAGCAGCCCAGCAGGGGGCCACGTGCTCTGAGACTAGCGACAGGGCTGAGGGGGCACCAGCAGCTGGGGGGTGTGGTGTGTTGAGCAGAACTTGATGGGTTCATCCACGCTGCACCCCCACACTGCTGCGACCTGAACTGCAGCACCCCCACACTGCTGCAACCTGCACCACATCTTCACTGCAGCACCCCCACACTGCTGCAACCTGCACCGCATCTTCACTGCAGCACCCCCACACTGCTGCAACCTGCACTGCATCTTCACTGCAGCAACTTCACATTGCTGCGACTTGCACTGCACTCACACACTGCTACAACCTCACTGCACCCTCAATGCAGCAACCCCACATTGCACCCCTTCACTTCTGCAACCTGCACTGCAGCCCCCCCCCCACTGCACCCCCCCGCTGCAACTGTCACTGCACCTCCCCGGGCACCCCCCCGCACTGCACTGCACTCACACTGTAACAGCCCCACCCTGCACCCCCATCCTGCACCCCACTCTGCAGCATCCCCTACCGCCTGGCTTTGAAACCCCAGGGAGGGGCTTACAATCCGGCTCCAGCACCACTGGGAACATCTGCACAGCTGAGTTCAGCCCCACCAGCCTGCGTCCATGCCCCGGCTCTGAGCGGGCGAAATACAGCCCGCGGGCCATCGGTGGCCCAGCCCACAGACGCAGTGGGGAGCCTGAGGCAGAAGGGTCACAAGCTCCAGTGCCCCCCCCAACCCCTCCGGCAGCCCTTGCAGACGGTGGGTGATCGTTGCTGTGGTGAGTGCTTTATAATGGCCCAGCCTTCTTGGCTCCTGTGCCCAGCCGCACCCAGCCGGCTAGGTGTGCCTCACCCAGTGTGCCCGGATTCCCTGTCCCCTCCCTGCCTCTGCCCACCTCCTGCCCTGCTAGGCGCCCCTCAGCCCCCAGACCTTGCAGGAGGGAAAGCTCCCCGCCTTGTAGAAGGGAAACTGAGGCACGGCTTGGGAAGGGGGCTGGTCAATGGAACGTGGCAGAGCAGGGCCCCAAGCACAAGCCATGAAACCACCCCCGTGTCAGTGCGGTGGGCGGCGCTGCCCCGGGCAGGGAGCAGCTCTGGGCACAACCGCAATAGAAAGAAATAATCGCCCCAGCAGTCGGGGGCGCCAGTGCCCCAGCCAAATCCCACCCAACGGGGCCGGGGGGACGGATGCCTAGAGCTGGCTCCTGCTGTGGCTTCCAGGCCCAGACGCCACGGGACCAGGTGCCCCCAGCTGGGAATCCTGACGGCCACATCCTTGGCCAGTCACTGGGCAGCCGTCGGCAGTGGGATGGACGGGCAGACACTCCATTAGCCCCCTGCTGGGGCGGACGGGCAGACAGGGGCGGCGCGGCCCCTTAGGATGGATGGACGGCCGGGCAGACAGGGGCTGTGTGGCCCCGTAGAGGGACGGACAGACAGGCAGACAGGGACTGCGTGGCCGCATAGAGGGACAGATGGACAGGCAGACGGGCTGTGTGGCCCCGTAGAGGGACGGATGGATGGACGGGCAGACAGGGTCTTTGTGGCCCTGGAGAGGGACAGACGGACGGGCAGGCAGACGGGCTGCGTGGCCCCTTAGGATGGACAGACAGGCAGACAGGGACTGTGTGGCCCCATAGAGGGATGGACGGATGGATGGGCAGACAGGGGCTGTGTGGCCCCGTAGAGGGACGGACGGATGGACGGGCAGACAGGGGCTGTGTGGCCCCGTAGAGGGACGGACGGGCAGACAGGGGCTGAGGGGCCCTGGAGAGGGACGGACGGACGGACGGGCAGACACGGGCTGCGCGGCCCCGTAGAGGGACGGACGGACGGACGGGCAGACAGGGGCTGAGGGGCCCCGTAGAGGGACGGATGGACGGGCAGACAGGGGCTGCGCAGCCCCATAGAGGGACGGACGGACGGGCAGACAGGGGCTGCGCGGCCCCATAGAGGGACGGACGGACGGGCAGACAGGGGCTGCGCGGCCCCGTAGAGGGACGGATGGACGGGCAGACAGGGGCTGCGCGGCCCCGTAGAGGGACGGACGGACAGGCAGACAGGGGCTGCGCGGCCCCGTAGAGGGACGGACGGACGGACGGGCAGACAGGGGCTGAGGGGCCCTGGAGAGGGACGGACGGACGGACGGGCAGACAGGGGCTGCGCAGCCCTGGAGAGGGACGGACGGACGGACGGGCAGACAGGGGCTGCGCAGCCCTGGAGAGGGACGGACGGACGGGCAGACAGGGGCTGCGCGGCCCCGTAGAGGTACAGCCGGCCGGGCAGGCAGACGGGCTGCGTGGCTCCCGGCAGGTGGTGTGGCAGACAGGACCAGGGCCATGGTGCGCCGCAGCTGGGCTTGCAGGCCCGGAGCTCCCTGGCCTCCCCGTAACACCTCCCCCGTCTCCGCCAGATATTCATCGTGCAGACGGTGCTGCAGGAGCCCCCGCCCGGCCTGGCGCCCCGCCAGCTCCCGCCCGTCACCGAGCAGCAGCTGCTGATCTACCTGCGCATGGTCACCTGGAACCAGATCCTGGACCCCTGGGTCTACATCCTGTTCCGCAGGGCCGTGCTGAAGCGCATCTACCCCAGCCTCCGGGCCCGGCCCTCCATCGTCTCCCTCTACCCGACGCTCATGCCCTCGCTGCGCCGCAAGCTCACCCAGGAGTCTGTGCTGCAGTAGCAGGCGCTGCCCAGGCCACCAGCTCGGCTGGGCGCGGGGGGAGATGGCGGCCAGGCCTGGACTGATCCTGCCGCCACCCCCTGGGCCCAGTGGGGCAGGGTGGCGCTGTGCCCCCTCCAGGAAGCCCGGCTGGCAGAATGGGGCTCCAGGCCACAGCTCCAGCTGGGGGTGCCGCACCCAAGGGCCCTGGGTTAGAGACTCGTCCTGACTCTGAACCTGTCACCAGGGCAGACACAGGCCATGTACAGCCCCCCGAGTAGCAGCCGCTGCTCCCCACGCAGCCCAGCCACCCCCTGACATGCCTTCCCCCCCCGCCCCAACGCCAGGGCAGCCACTGGACGTCACCCCCATGGGGGCCTGCAGAGACGCTGGGACCAGCGCCGGCCGGCCGGACCAGGGGCCCCTGGCTGCATCTCCTGTCTGCCAAGCAGTGGACTCAGCTCCAGGGACGATGGCTGCAGGCTCTGGCCGTAGAGGGACGGACGGATGGACAGCCACTATGTGCTCCCCACAAAGGGACAGACAGACAGACAGCCGCTGGGGTGCAGGCTATGGGGGGACAGGGTGGGGGAGGCTGATGGCACAGGGGCTGGGGGCTGCCCCGGGGCAGGGAGCTGAGGAGGCAGAAAGGGTCCGGGCTGGGGCACCCCGGAGAAATCCACAAGCTCGTTCCAGCAATAAAGGCCTGGCTGGATCTGGTCTCTGCCTTGCCGTGCTGGGGAAGGGGCTCGCACCAGCGTCCCGCCCTGTGGTGGGGAGTCGGGGGCAGGGAGGCTTTTCTCGTGGGTTTGGCTCCTGCTGGTGGGTGACCTGGCGAGGGAGCTAATGGGTCAGTCCTGCCCCATGGGGGGGCGGAATCACAGACCCCCCCAGGAGTCGGTGTCTCTCAGGCTGGCCAGGCTGCACCACCTGGAGACGGGGGACTGGTGAGGGGTCATCAGGCCGGCCCTGGCCCCTCATGGGAAGGGATTTAATCTGGACCCTTTGGCTGCTAGTTCACGGCATGAAGGCTCCTGCTGGTGTCCGCACCGTGGAGGTCTGCAGCCCTCCCCGCTCGGCACCCACATTCCTCTTTCCCCCCGCCAGCCCCCAGCCACCAGAGCCAGAAACCGACGTCATGGGTTTGTTTTAATCAATGCCCAGATTGGCCCAGATCCCAGGACTCCAGGAGCTGAGGATTTAAGCTGCTCATCCCAGCTCGTGAGCCATGAGCCCAGGTGACTTAGGAGCCCAGGCCTTGCACCCTGCGTGAGACGGGACCCCTGGGCCTCCAGTCAGCGAAACACGGGGGCTTTGAAGAGATGGAAGCCGGCAGCTCCTCCACATTAGCTGCATAGGGCCTGCGTGCCGGGGGGGGACCGGTGGCACTGCCCCCTCAGTGCTGCCCCCCTGCAGCCACGCCAGCCTTTCCTCCACACGGCCACCCGGAATGGCCCCTGCCCTGAGCGGAGCATGGCTGGGCCTGGCCAGGGCCCCGTCTCCCCAGGCCAGGGGCTGGGCCCAGCCAGCCAGTGGGGAAAGCCAGCGGGCCGGGAAGCCGGGGGCTGTAGTGGGGCAGGAAGGGGGCACATGGCCTGGGGCTGGCATCACAGACCAAGTGCTCCGCCCCCTATTTCCCGCCCCCCTTGGCTCCGCTGATGGCGGCCCAGACCTCGGCCACGAACTCGCCCGGGAACGCGAACTCGCCCAGCTCCGAGTCCAGGCCCTTGGCAAACTCCTCAGGGCTCCAGCGCTGCCGGGCCACCTCCACCATGGCCGAGGCTGCGGGGGAAAGGGCGGAGCTCAGCAGGGCTATGGCCGGTGCCCCGGGATGGGACTGGGCTGGGGTCACCGGGGAGAGGGGCAAAGAGGCACCGGCCCAGCCTGCCTCCTCCCCAGCTCCCTGCCGTACCTGGGCACCCGCCCTCCCCTCCCCTCCCCCATCCCTGGGCACCCAGCTCTGCCCTCCCCGGCTTCTCTGTCACCAGTGCCCAGCCCCTCCCCCAGCACACCGCCTCCTGCCCTCCCATCACCAGGCCCAGCCCTGCCCCCCCGCAGGTCCCTGGAGGCCCCCGCCAGCTCACCCAGCTCCAGGTCCCGGATGCCCATGTAGCTCTCCAGCAGGTCGTCCACGCGCCGGGCAGCCTCCTCCTCCCAGGCGCTGGGCTGCAGGCAGGGGCTGGGTCAGTGGAGCCGCTGCTGGGGCACCCAGCTCGGCCCCAGAGCCGAGGGCCAGGGAGAGTCCCAGGCGCCGGGGCAGAGGGCACCAGGCTGGTGGGGGCAGGGAGCCAGCCGGGGGGCAAGTGGGGGCAGGGCCTGGCCTCCAGGTCCTGCTGTGCACCAAGGGGTCCCTGGTCCACCCTGGGGAGCGTTGTGCTCCTAGCCTGTCTGGGAGCCACCCGGGACCCCCGTCCCTGCGGTGACGCACTGCCCAGGGCCCCTGGTATGGAGAGCAGCTGCTGGGGAAGGGCCCTGAGCCCTCTGCCAGGCTGGGAGAGGAAACGGCCCTTTGCAGCACGCCGGGGCAAGGGGGCAGGTATCCCTGTCCTAGCAGGTCAGTGCCAGGCTAGCCAGTGGGGGGTGGCACCTGTGAACCTCTGTGCACGGGCAGAGTCTGGCCCCGGGCGCCCTCCCACTGCCAGGCCTGGTGCTGCGCCTGGGTCCTTGAGCCCCTGAGCCACGGGAGGCTGGCCTGGGGGTGGGCAGCAGCCTGCTGTGGGCGGTGACAGTGTGAACCCATCTCCTCCCCCCACCGCCCTGGGGGATTTCACCCACCAACTTACCCCCTCCTCCAGGCTGGCAGGGCCCTGGGCCCGCAGCCGCAGCGTCTCCCTGCCAGTGGCCACCCGGCCCTCACCTGGGCCCTTGCCGCTCTTGGTCCGCTGCCCAATCATATCTGGGACAGAGATGGGGAGGGGCTGGTCAGAGCACTATGCCCAGCCCAGCGGTACCTCCCCACCCCACCAGAACTCACCTGGGCCCCCATCTCCCCACCCCCCCAAAAGTGACAGGGTGCTGGCAGGGGCTGGGGTGGATCGGATCCCCTGGGCTTAGCAGGCTCTCGGGGGAAACGGGCTTCCCCAGTGCCTGCCCCTGGCTAGAGAGAACGGCCTGAGCGCTGTCGGACGTCACCTCCCAGCAGAGCCCAGAGCCCTTCTCTCTGGCCTGCAGCTACTTCTGGGGTGGAACGAGGCAGCTGAGCCTGGGGGGTGCGTTGCAAAGGGCTGCGTGAGGACCCGGGTGCCTTGGGTGGCTGCAGCCTGCGGAGATGGGGGCAGCAGTGAGGTGGGACAGAGGCTGTGGGAGGACAGTTGGGGGTAAATCAGGGCAGACGGGGGACAGCCAGTGCAGGAGCCCCCAAGGCCGGGGGGCAGAAGCAGAAAGGCCCCAAGCTGGTCCCTGGGCTCTCAGCTCCACACTGGGGGTCCCTGGCCTCTCAGCAGCGACCCCTGCTGGCCGGTATGGGCCTGGCCCGACCTCAGCCCAGGGCCCAGCTGTGAGCGGGGCGCTAGAGAGGGGGCGGCTGCAAGCAGCAGGAGGTGGGGGGCCCTCAAGGGTGTGTCCGGGTTTCCTGTGTGCACACACACACGCATTCCCCAGGCAGACACCCCACACGCGTGCACACATGCATACACACATGCCAGGCAGACACCCCACACGCATGCACACATGCCAGGCAGACAACCCACATGTGTGCACACATGCACACACACTTGCGCACACACGCGCCAGGCAGACACTCCACACGTGCACACACTTGCGCGCGCGCACACACCCACACACACACCAGGCAGACACCCCATGCACATGCACACATGCACGCACACTCACACGCACACACACACGCACACCAGGCAGACACCACACACATGCACACACACTCACATGCACACACACACACGCCAGACACCCCACACGCGTGCACATATGCACACACACACACACACACATACCAGGCTGACACCCCACATGCATGCACACATGCACACACTCTCGTGCACACACACACATGCCAGGCAGACACCCCACACATGTGCACACATGCACACACTCACGCACACCCCCCCCAGGCAGACACCCCACACACATGCACACATGCACATACACTCGCACACACAAACACACACATGCCAGGCAGACACCCCACACACATGCACACACACACACACACGCCAGGCAGACACCCCACATGCGTGCACACACACACACACACGCCAGGCAGACACCCCACATGCGTGCACACATGCACACACTCACATACACACACGCGCACCAGGCAGACACCCCACACGTGCACACATGCACACACACTCGCACACACTCCAGGCAGACACCCCACACTCATGCATACATGCACACACACACACACACACACACCAGGCAGACACCCCAGGCATGTGCACACAGGCACACACACACACACACACACGCCAGGCAGACACCCCACACATGTGCATGTGTGTGCACACACACACACACACCAGGCAGACACCCCACGTGTGCACATGCACACACACACACACACACACCAGGCAGACACTCCACACGTGTGCGCGCGCACACACACACCCCAGGCAGACACGCGGCTCTCTCCCGCACAGAACTGCACCAGCCTCTGAGCGGCCTGAGTGGGCCTCAGGGGGTCGTGGCTGCCTGGGCCCACAGGGACTGGCTCGACCAGCAGCCTCTGTGCCAGGCCAGGCCTGGCCTGAGGAGTCATCCACTGGGCAGGAGCTAAAGCCGACCCCAGAGGGGGACCCAGGTCTCTGCCCCAAGCCCCATGTCAGCACATGGGACCAGGGAGGCCATGACCCAGCTGTGGGTGCTGAGTGCCAGGGTGGGTGCAGCATGTGGCTGGGTGAGGCCAGGGCTGTGCCCAGCCGCCTGCCCAGCCCACGGCTCTGAGCCCAGCTTGGCACGGCCGTTACCACTGCTAAGCACACAAACCCAACCCCCGCCTCTCCTGCCCCACCCCTTCTCACTCCTCCCACTGTCCACAGTCACTTTCAGCTGGACACGGCAAGGGGCTGTGGTGTGGGCTCTGGGCTGGGCTGGGGACAGGCTCTGGGAGGGAGTCCGGCTGCAGGAGGAGCGCGGGGACAGGCTCTGGGAGGGAGTCCGGCTGCAGGAGGGGGCTCGGGCTGGGGCAGGGCTGTGGAAGTGGCTGAGGGGTGCAGGCTCTGGCTGGGCAGGACTTAACTTGGGACGGCTGCTGGTTGGAGGTGCAGCAGCCCCATGCTGTGCCGCTCCCATAGGGAGCTGGTCTGTCCTGCCGCAATGTGCGGGGACCCCCCAGCCCGGGCCCACGAGGACAGGCCAGGGGGGTCTGGGAGCGACCTGCAGGGACCCTGACTTCCCCGCTGACAGCGTCCTGGCTTGGAAGCGTGGGCCCCATTCTGGGCACCAGCCCTGCATGCAGGGGCGCAAACTGGCAGGGTCCAGGTGCTGCTGGCTCGCCTGACACTGGGTGCAGCCCCCAGGGCCTGGTCCCTGCAACACCCCCTCCCCTGCCCCCCAGGCATCTTCCACTGCTCTGCCGCAGCTGCCATGGGGCGGTGGTGGGGCCAGCGGAGCTGGGGAGCGTTGGCACACCCCTGCAGGGCAGTGCTCTGCGCCCCAGGGCCCGGGCTGGAAGGCGACAGGCAGAGCTATGGAGGGGAGAGGCCAGGACAGGGCTAGCAGGGGCTGTGGGTCGGAGGGGGGGCACCGGCAGGACGGTACAGGAGCCTTCCGGCTGCCCCAGGCAGTCCATGTTTGTTGTGCCTCGGGGAGTCCTGTGACCTCAAACCACCGGCCTCCCCTTGCGCCCCCGGCCACGGAGCAGCTGCTCCTGTGTACAGACGGACAGTCCCGACGTCTCCCACAGCCGTGCCCCTCGCTCCCGACCTGCAGCCCCCTGCGGCCCTGGCCTTGAGCTTCCCCTCCTCCGCCACCTGCTCTGCCGGTGCCCCTCACGCCGACCTGCCCCGTCCCAGGCCCCTCAGTGCTGGTTGTGATAAAGGCCAATCCGCAGCTGTAGCAGAGACAGAGGCTCAGCGCAGCCATTGAACCCCCATCCCAGAGCACAAGGGCTCCAGGCAGCGAACATGTGACCCAGCAGCTTCCAGAGCGTGGGTGGGCAGGGGGAGTGTGCACATGAAATATCCTGGGTGGGGATGTGCAGGGGTGAGGGTGTGCAGGTTGCATGTGTGTGCAGGGTGGTGGGTGTGTGTGCAGGGGCGGATGCGTGTGCGGGGTGGTGTGTGTGCAGGGGTGTGGATGTGTGTACGGGGGGTGGATGCGTGCAGGGGTGGGGGCATACAAGGGGTGGATATGTGTGCAGGGTGTGTGTGTGCAGGGGTGTAATGTGTGTACGGGGGGCGGGTGCGTGAAGGGTGGGTGCGTGTGCAGGGTGATGGAGGTCCCTGAGCAGTACAGAGGTGCAGAGGGGTGCAGGTGCAGCGGAGTGCAGGGGGCTGCAAGGGACGTGGGTGCAGGGGGGCGCAGGTGCAGAGGGGCACAGGGGGCTGCGAGGGGCGCAGGTGCAGCAGGGTGCAGGGGGCTGCAAGGGGTGCAGGTGCAGGGGGTGCAGGGGGCTGCGAGGGGCGCACACCGGTAACTCACCGAACCCCCTTTTGGGCTGCACCAGCCGCAGGGTGAACGGCCGGGCCCTGGGCAGCTCCCGCAGCATCTTGGCAACTTCATAGTGGCGGCAGCCCACGATGGTCTGGTCGTTGATGGCCTCGATGCAGTCGCCCACACACACGGTCTGCACACGGTTGATGATGCTCCCGTCCTTTATTCTCTGGGCGGGGGGCAGGGCAGGGCAGGGCCGCTCAGCTGGGAGCAGTGCTGCCCCCAGCTCAGCGCAGGGACACCCCCCCTTTGCGAGGCGCACGGTGCCCCACTCCTGCTCTGGAGGACTGACTGGGCCTGGCTCCCCAGAGATGCGGGCAGAGTGACAGCAGCCCTGCAGGAGCCTGGCCTGGCCATGGGGATGTGCTGCATCCTGGACAAGTCCCAGCCTTTCCCACAGACTTTCCCTTGGCAGGCCCCCTCCCTGCACTGGCCAGGCCAAACTCTGCCTCATGCCAGCTCAACATCGCCTGCACGGGCCCTTGGGAGGGGATCAGGCTCTGCCCTTCTCCTGGCCCTGGCACTACATTCATGCCCACGACGCCGGGGATGGCCCTGGGCAGCAGGTATTCCTGGACGCCAGCCCTGGCTCCGCGGCACTAGACTAGGGGGCTGGACTGGGTGCAGCTCACTCCTGGGCTCAGCACTGGGGGCTGCCCAGGTCCCCCAGCCCCACTCCACGCTGTCGGCCTGGGCGGGGGGCGCAGCTGCTCACCAGCCTGGGGCTGGGAACGGCTGTGCCATGAGCCCTGGGGAGCAGGAGCAGGGGAGGCCGTCCCCTAGCCAAGGCACAGGCTGGTGGCCTCATGCTCCAGCCCTGGCCTGGGTGAGATCCTGATCCCCCTCTGCCGCTGGCTGACCTGGGAACCTCACTGCCCGTGTCGGCCTCATCCCCATGGCCTGGGGTGGTGGCGGGGCCATGCAGTGCCTGGGGCAATGGGCCCTGATTACAGCTGGGCCCAGACCCTGCCCTGCCCCAACTGGCTCACCTGGGCAGCACTGCGGACAGCCCAGCGCCTGGTGAGGGGGAGGTTACTCCCAGCTCCTGCTGCAGGGGAACAGCCCAGTGCAGCTGAGCCTCTTCTCCAACCTGCAGGGCTCTGTGCCCCCCCCCCCGACAACCCTCCGATCTGTGGGGCTCTGACCCCCCGCAACCACCCCCATCTGCAGGGCTCTGATCCCCCTGGCCCCCATCTGCAGGGCTCTGCCCCTCTCCACACACACCTGCCAGACACTCCTGCAGAAAGCAGCTCCCTGGGAATTTTGTCTTTGGCTGAGTTTCCCCAGCTCCTCACCACCCTGCTGGCCCCGGGCACCGCCTGCTCTTCTCCCACCCCCTGAGGGGAGAGCACAGGGCTCGTATACAGGCCTCTTGCTCTGGCCAGTGCGGGGAGGGGCAGAGAAGTGGCTCACACAAGCTGGGCACTTTCCCCTCGCTCCCTGACACTCCCGGGAAGACAAGCAAGCAGTGTCTCCCTACACCCCACTGCTGGCCCCACCCAGCCCGATCCCCTGGCACCAGCTGCTTTGCTGCCCCTGAAGCAGGGTCTGGCTCCCTCTCACGCAGCTCTGCTGGTTTGACCAGCCCTGATTCACTCCCCGTAGTGGCGGGCACACACTTTCTGAGCCCTGCAGGCCCTTGGCTGCCCTGCTCCCTGGCGGCAGTGAGTCCCACGGCCTCGCCTTGGCTCAGGTCTGAGTTCACTTCTCAATGTCGGTGCCTCACCTCTGCTTTCCCCACATGAAACTGGGAGATCAGAGACATCCCCCGCACCGCCCCATCCACCTCCTCTCTCCACTGCCTCCTGGGGCGAGATTTCCTGTGTGTGCTGCGTGCTGGGAGCCTGACCCTGGGAATTGCCGGCCGGGTGCAGCTACCGGGCCGGTTGTGTTGTGTGGGGAGGTGATTTTACCCAGGCTAGCTGTGTGCGTGGCTTCCGGCACAGCCCTCCCAGGTCCAGGCTGGGTGAGCCTGATGGGCCATCTCCCAGAAATCAGCTTTTCCTGCTCCCACCCTGGATTGGACACAAACTGCCCCAGGTTTGGCTTTCAACAAGCTGCAAACGGAAGCTTTTGATTGCAAAGTGTCACCCAGTGCCTGGTGGGAATTGTCTGGACCTCAAGGATTCTTGCACCCGTGCTCTTCTGTGGGTCAGGCAGCCTGGCAGGACTACCGCTCCCACAATGTACGAGGCTCTCCACTCTCGGTGAGGCCTCAGGGCACAGTGCATCATGGGGTTTGAAGCCCGGCTCGGGAGGGGAACAGGGACACGCGATACCCAAGCTGCGGGTCCCAGGAGGCGCCATGGCAGCAGGCTCAACTCCAGTCTGCGGTTTGAGGGGGCGAGCAGTTTTGTAACAAACACCCCAAGGGTCCCCCAAGAAGCCAACAGCCACATTTCACCAAAAACCCGGTTCTCCACACCCATCCTCCTGTGGGATAACGTTTGGCCACCCTTGGGAGGGTTCTCCCCCAGGCTGCTGGGGCCTTTCCAGCCTGTGACCCTCACCCACCTTGATGAAGGCGTAGCCTGCCCCATTGTCAGTGATGGTCAGCCCCAGTGCATCCTCTGTCTTGGTCACCTCCACCTCCTTGGTCTCGCCCCGCACGTGTGCGAAGATGAAGTCCTCCAGGCCGATCTGGCCCCCCAGCAGCTTCTGCATGTCCACCTTGTGGGTGTTGAGGGTGCAGAACAGGATCTGCCGGGAAGCAGCCCCCTTCACCATCCTGCCCAGTGGGGCTGGGAGCTGGGAACACACTTCCCCCAGCGGCTCACAGCTGGGACACACCATGCCCCCCTCCCCCGCTCCTCACAGACCCTGGAAATGGGCTTTATGCCAGCTCAAGAGCTCCTTTATTTCTTTTTGAGCAGCAATGCTCACGAGAAAGCCAGCCGGACACGAGCCCATTGTAAAGCAGGGCTTGCCTTGCTTGGAGAGCTCCCGTTCCCTGCTGCAGCTGCCTGTGGAAACGGCTGCCCGTGACCTCACGGCAGTTCCCAGGGACTTGGCCTGGGGGCAAACACCCGTCACATGATCAGCAGTGTGCACAAATCAGTGAATAACCCACAGAACAACCCTGTCCCCTCCTGGCCTTTGGAGCTCCGCGGTTAGCAAATCAAAGTGGGCAAAATTAGATGCGCTTTCCAACCAGAGCAATGGGGGCGGGGGGCAGTTTCTCTGCTTTCTTGTGGTGGAAGCACATGGCTGAATTTTACCCAGACTGGGCCTGATACAATTCCTGGTTCCAACAAACACTCTGTAAGAGTTTGGGCAAAGTTCTTGGTTGCCCTGTGCCTCTGTTTCCCCAACTGTAAAATGGGGAGAAGCATCTTTCTAGGTCCAGCCTGTTCATAGGGCTCACTCTTCGGGGGCGTTTGTGCAGCACCCAGCACAACCAGGGCCCTGAGTTCAGTTGGGGCCTTTGGGGTGAACTGAAGAACAGTAACTGTGAATTGCTCAGACACGGATCTGGGGTCACGAGTTCAACTCAGACCAGATGTGGGGAAGGATCTCTCCAGCCAGTGTGGCCCACAGAGGTTAGGCCACCCTGTGCAGCCCCTGCTGAGCAAAGCAGCAACCTGAGCTGCACAAGGGAGCTGGCAGGCAGCTCCGGGTCAGCCCACAAGAGCGACAGAAACTCACTGGCGCTGTTGCAGGGAAGCTGCAGAGCAACAAACAGGAACCTGTGAGAGTCACTGCTTGCCTGGGCTTTGGGGCAGGGAATCAGGCTTCCCACAGGGAAAACGGGAGGCCCCCGCTGCTTGCTGCCCCTCTCCATGGTGCCAAGGCTGGTGCCCAGGTGCTGGGATGCTGCCACCCTGCCAGGATGCATCTGGCATTTCCACTCGCGTGCTCCTCCGCACTGCACCCACCTCTTGGGCAGAAGCGGGCACCAACGATCGCAGCAGCAGGCCTGGGGGGACAGACGCCCATGTCAGGATGGGCAGGATGGGGCTTCAAAAGGGACCTGAAGGGGATGCCTGAAGGGGATGCCTGGCACCCCACTTGCTAACTGGTGAATGGTGAGAGCCTGACAGCCCATTACTGGGAACACCTGCAGAACAAGACTCAGAACAACGTGCCTCTCCCTAGCACCATTCAGCAGCGGGTCCGACAGCCCCAGAGCCCCGCCATCATTACAGCTGTGCCTGCTGGCCCGGGTTTCCCAGCTAGCGAGCAGCCCCCCTTGAGTTTTCACCCCCACTGATTACACAGCCACAGATGGGTAAGACAGGGAAACTGAGGCACAGAGCAACAACATGACTTGCACGCGGATCCAGAGTAGCTGGTACTTGATCTCAGGTCTGCCACAGGCCCAGTCCTGGGTTCCAGCCCTGTGCCCGTCTCCTCCCTTTGTAGGGCCCCTGCAAAACCCACAGGTACCAGTCACAGGCCCTGGTGCAGGGCTGAGCCCCTGGGGTCCAGGGGCCTGCCCAGCCCCAGGCGGACATTGCTAGGCACCGAGAGGAGTGGCAAGGAGACAGGCCCTGCAGCTGTAACCGAAGAATTTGGCCATAACCCTCTGGTGACCAGAGTCAGCCAGCCGGGCTGTGCAGAGCTCCAAGCAGGCACCGTCCCACCACCCCATGGAGGGTGGAGGCATCCCCGGTGCTCAGGCAGCCCAGCTCTTTGGCTGGGTTAGCCGCTGCCCCTGCTCACCTCGGTAGGGGAGATCTCGAAGACCTCGGCGATTTTGGCATACAGCTCCCTCACATTGGTGAAGCCCTCGATCCTGCCGGTTGGGCTGCCGTGGGCCAGCTGCGTGTGGAAGACCAGCCTGGGCCGCACCCGCGGGGGTGGCCAGGAGGGGGAAGCGGGGCTGCCGTCTCCAGCTCGCTCTGCTTCGGGCGCAGCCTCCATGGCCCCCTGCTTCGGCAACACCCCGTTCTCCATGGGCTTCTCCTCCTCCTCCTCGCGCCGCTGGCCCGATCTCTGCAGCATCCCGCCGCCCAGCTTTCGGGGCCACGGTGGCAGCTGCCCCTGCTGAATTATAGATGGCTCCAGCTCCTGGCCCAGCGAATCTGATCCGTGGAGCCCAGGTAATTCGAGGCGTGTCAGATGAGCTGCCCTGTGCGTGGGCATGGCTCCAAGCTGCAGGGACGCTACCAACCACTATAGCCACAGGTCCTTGGCAGGTCCACCACTGCAGCTTTCAGCTGACACCAGGGCTGTTTGCCTCAGGAGAGAGACACTAAAACCAGGAGCTCTTCTGCAGTCCCGGGAGGGGACAGAGCCAGCGAGTTTAGCACCCCCATGCACAAGCCTCTGGCTCTGAACCCCCAAAGGCAGCAGCTGCTGCAGAAGACTAGAGCGGGACAAAGAACCAGGCTGGGTTCATGGGGGCACCTCCGAGGAGACAGCTGCTCCAGCCCCACCAAGGCTCGCGGTCCTGCCCAGGAAGTGCTGGGCCTCAAAGCAGGAACCTGCCCCATGGCACTCCAGGGTCAGGCAGCAGACCCTGCAGTGCTCTGCCAGGGCCCAGCCCCCAGGCCCGGGTGAAAGCCACTGCTTTGGGGGAGTGAGTTTTGCTGGGGGCTCTGGGGAATTGCTCAGCAGAGCCAGAGGGTCGCTTTTCACTTGGCACTATGGCAAAGTCGCTGGTTTCAAGGCAGCATCGCCAGTGCAGTGCCGGGAGGGTCTTTCTCAGGGAGGAGAACAGCAGCGCGCTCTTTGCAAAACCAGAGCAAGGAGATCGAAACAAGGACTGAGTCTTCTAATGAACGAGCAGACCTTTCCCTGCCTCCCCACCCTCTGCAGCTTCGTGCCACACCTGCTGCCTGGCTGACCCCCCGTCCTTCTCCCTGCAGGGTACCAGGCAGCAGGAGGGCCAAAAGGATTCTGCTCCAACTGTGCATCAACTGCGACTGTGGAATCTGCCTTCCTGGGCCGCTGGGGGAGGCAGGGAAACCCAGGTCAACTTTCCAGTCCTAGGAGTAGTTTGGGGAGAAAACAACAAAGACCTTGCACTGTGGAGCCAAATCCCATTGATTCGAATGTTATAGGCTATTTACATTGCCTCACCGGGAGAGGCACTGAGCCAGGTTCCATCCGCCAGGGAAGCAGCGACGTCCTTTACCCTCTGCTTAATTTCTCCACGTGGAAAGTGAGCAGCACGAGAATTCACCAGCGCCTCATCCTGCCACTGGGCCTCATCTCCCAGGCAGCACAGACCCACCACAGGAGTAAACTCCTGCCACAGCAGAGACAGAACTCGGCGCTGGTTACTGGCTCTGAGATGCTTTGAGGTGCGATGGATTTGTGTTTGAGGGGCTTCTGTCCTCATATTACCTCTGCTCCAGAACCACACTGCTCGCTGCCGCTGAGCTCAGCCAGGCAGCCACGTCACACCCACGGTGGGCTCCAGCTCTACCACGTCCCAGTCCTGGGCGTGAGCCACAAAACCCTCCGCCTCTGGAACACGCATCTGCAAAGCCCCCTGCAAAGGGCACCCTCAGCTGCCTCGAGGAAGGGGGGAGCGGTTGGGCCTGCAAGAGCTGCCCCATGATCAGAGCTACTAAGAGCCCTGCTAGGAATGGCCGGCTTATTGCTGCCTCAGTCCCGGCCTTTCCAAAGCCTCCCGTGGTGCACGACTCAAGGACAAGAGAGACGAGCAGCTACACAGCAGCTCGTGCACAGGGGCAGCACTAGGACCCAAACCAACCAGCAGCTTTTAGTGCTGATGCCCCAGTTGAGGTGCTGCTTTGAGCAGGGCGCTGGAACCGGGTGGCCTCCTGAGGCCTCTCCCCGCCCTGATCCAGGAGTCTAGGACTAGTCCTGAGCAGATCCCTGCACCCCATGTTCACACCGTGCCCACGGAGGAGATAGCCGGGGGCTCAGGTCCTTCACTGCATCCCTGCCGAAGGTCATGAGCCAAGCAGGGCCACTGGTGGTCCAGTAGGTAGGTATTACGCCGTGACAAGACAGGGACCTCAGCCAAGCTACTACCCTCCCCTCGTCACACAGCAGCAGATTGGGCCTCTACCCGTTTTATTTGTAGGGAGCTTCTCCCTGGCTGTTCCCTTGCATCGAAGGCAGCAGCCAAAGTGCCAGGAGACGCAGGTGCTTACAAACATCAGAGGGGTTTGCGCCATGGCTCCATGGCAGAGAAGCGCCAGCCCCCAGGAGAGCAACGACCTGAAAACTGCACTTGGTTACGTAGCGCTAGTAAGAAAATTAGTCTCTCTCATTGCATGATCGCAGATCAGTGAGTAAACCCACTTCCCAGGAGACACAGCCCCCCAGTCCACAGAACGAGGGGGGCGGAGGCTTGTGCGACGAGCACTGCAGGTGTAAGGGCAATATCCAACCTAAGGGGCACATTGAAACGGGCCGACTGACTCGGAGACTCCAGTGTTTGCAGCTCCAGGACAGTGTGGCAATGGGCTCCCACAGCCCCAGCTCCTCGCAGACTCTGGGGAGCCCTCTCGGGAGGCAGGGAAGGGAGGTGGACAGCCAGGAGCAGAGGCCCGAGGACGAGTGGCAGTGCTGGGAGATCACCCAGAGCTCCTGAGCCACAGCCCCTTGGAACTGAGCAGCTGATCTTAACAAGGCAGAGGTGCAAGCCCAGGGGGCTGGACTGCTGCTCACTCACAAGCCCCAAAGACATTTCGAATGGCGGCGCGGACCCCTTTGGAAATCGAACAGACGAGGGAGCTCCAGGGCTTTGCAATCCACAAGCTGAAAAGCAGCCTGCCAGCAGCTGAGTGGGGCTGGTGCCAGGCTGGAAACAGGCACTTCCCAGCAGTCGCGCACACAGACGGTAAGCCCCAGGGATGGACGGATCCTGCCACACCTCTGCAGGGCTCAGAAACTCAGTGCTCCTTGCGCCTGCGAGCACTGCTGGCAGAACTGGTGCCAGAGGCTGCAGGCGATTGCTGGCACCCCTTGGTACAGCAGTTAGGGCCCTGCTCTGCCTAGCAGAGGCTGTGACAGGATCTAAACCCACGTGAGGCTCGCCCACAAGGAGGCTCAGGGAGATGGACAAGCGGCTCTCAGCCGAGCACCTGGGGTCAGCATCAGCCTGGACGGTCTGACTGCTTTGTAAAACTGAATGAACTGGCTGAGCCGAGGCAGGCCAGGCCCCCAGCTGGAGGGGGAGCGTAGCCCGAGCACCTCTCCAGCCTTCATGCCTGACTGGAAGCATTAAGAGGTGAGGCCAAATCTGCACTGCCAGGAACAACCTGCAGCTGCCGCAGCCTGGCCTAGCTGACTCGTTTGCTGGGCTGGGGCTACTTTGTTGCTTCGCAGCTGTTGGAACTCAGCGTTCTGGGCCCCTCTGCCTCTCCAGGGTCCCACAGGCCAAACATCCACACCACAGTCACAACCCCTCAGCCCAGGGCTGGGAGCGTGAACCCGCTGGCCTGGCCAGCCCCAGGCTCTGAACAGCACGGTCTGCAGCACTGGTCAGCATGGAGAGCGGCTCCCATGCTTGCCCATGCCCAGAGAACGAACCCTCTCTGCAGCACACGGCCTCCCTTCCCCAAGCTCAGGGCACCTACTGGGCCGTGGGTGCTGCCCCTCTCGGTACCCACGGGCTCAGAAGAGGGACGTTGGGGGATGGTAACCTGGCACTCAGCTACGCCTGCTGGGGCAGGGCCCTGCTGCGGAGTAATGCGGGCGACTGGCCCCAGCTCTGAGCCTGGCCTGCATCAACTGGCGCTCGGCCCTCAGGAGCACTTCCTAGTGACACAGAGAGCTACTCTAGAAGTCTTTGCCATTGCATTGTGGGAGAACTTGTGCGAGTTGTGGGAAGGCACTGGAGGACCAGCGGAGAGGGGCTGCAAAGTGGGCAGGGTCCCAGCCGCATGACAGCAGCACTGGGGCCAGCTAGCTGGGGCTGAGAGCACTGCCATGTGGGGGGGTGGGGCAGGAGGGTGTGGACAGCCAGGGGCTCAGGTACCAACCAGCTAAGAGCCTGGGTTAACTCAGCTGTGAGCACAGAGCCAACATTAGGTAAGGGCCCAGCTGCATCACCGACCCAAAGGCAGACATGGACCTGCTGCAGCAGGACTGCCTGCCGGCTGACCTGACTGGGGCGGGCCGGGCCTAGCTCTGATCCAGCGGGTCCCATCCACACTACAAACACGGGCCTTAGAAGACACTTGGCTGAGGACGCGTGAGCTGGCCTGTTCCTGGCGCGCAGACGTAGCTCCCCGTCTCCCAAGGAGGGCTCACACAGGGTCAGTCCCATAACTCTCAGCCATGTTATTTTAGGAGCAGGGCTCCCACTGCACCACACAATCCCAGGATCACAGTGCTCAAAGAGCAACAACCTTCTTGTGCCTCCAGTACGAACCCCCGGCTCTGCAGGCAGCCTGAAACCAGAGGAGTGAAAGGCCTGTCCATGGCAGCGTGTTAACTCTGGAGCCTAATGATGTTGCTTTAAAGGCCCACACCGATGCATTTCACCGCTGCTAGCTCGGGCCCACTCCATTCTAGGTGCTGCTCTAGGGGAGGTTGTGCTAGCACGGGCAGTGGCACTAGCACTGCTGAGTCCTCTTCTGCTCAGCGCAGGTCGAGGTGGCCTGGGATGAAGGTAGCAGTGTCTTGTCTACACCAACATCCTCCCAGCAACACCCACTGCAGCAAGACAGACGTCTTCAGCAGCTTGACAGCTGGAGGGTGGAGCCAGCCCAAGCCACGCCTCCTTGACTGTCACAGGGAGTGACGGGGGAGCGGCGCTGCGCTGGCTGAGCAGCTTTAAGGCTTTGCGGTTTAACTGAGCGCAGCTGCTGCGGGATTTCCAGCACGGCTGCACGATCCTGCGGCCTCGCTGAGACCAGAGGGCAGCTTGCAAGGGGGTCTTCAGTGCATCCAACAGTCTTGCTGCCTCTGCTACCGCAGGGATCACTCCACCGAGCCCCAGCCCTGGCAGTCCGCAAGCCGGGGGTTCGGGAGGAGCCAACAAGCGACCCTGCAAGCTGCTTCGTTGTCCCCTTGATCGCCTGCCCCCCGAGACCCCCCCAGACGCCCAGCTCATAGTTCTCTGCTGCACGGAAGGACCAAGAGTTACTCAGCCGCTCAAAGCCCTTCTCCAGCAAAGATGTATGCCAGGCAGAGGTACTGTGCTGTGAGGCGCCAGCGGCTTGCAGGTGTCGGGAGGGTGGGAGGAGGTGGCTGAGGGTCCCGGTCAGCCCCTGCTGGGAGCAGGACACACCAGGCCTTTCAGAGGTGTTCACTAAAAACCGGAAAGAAAACCGCAGCTTGTGGAGTGCCCTTGGCTCATCAGCAGAGTGGGACCAGAGAGGCTGTTCCTCCCCGGAACAGGCAGGGCCCATTCACTGCTGCACAAACCTGCTCCACGGGAGATGGGGAGGGGGTGTCAGTCTCCATGGAACCGCCCACAGGGGCAACAGTGACCCCCAGGGTAGATGCATCATTGCAGACACGCGGCCCTAGGAAACCCAGGCCGAGCCAGCAGCTCGCTTCTGGAGTGTCACCAAGCAGCCTTGGGATGGGCCGAGCTCAGGCAGCTCAAGGGGTCAGCGGGCCAACTCCCCAGGCCCAGCTCAGAGAGGGGGAAATCTCGGCAGGCAGAGGAGGGCAAAGCAGCCCAGGAGGTACCACCCCCGACCCCACTGCCTTGGAAAACGGTGCCTCCTCGGCCACGTGGGCCCCACAACACAGAATTACAAGCACCGCCCAGACCGAGTTGACCTCGAGCTGGCCTGGGGGCACCCTGGGGGCACTGGGGCTGTTCTAGGTGTGTCCCTGGACACGCTGGCTGCTGGGAAAGACCTGGGCCTAGGCTGAGCACCTGCCGAGACCCAGTTCCCCAACACGGCCTCACCCACGGAGCTCTGGGCACTAAGCACGTGCCAGGATTGACCCACACTGCCATGGCTGACACGCAGGCCCAGCAGGCGCTGACCGCAGCAGAACCCTGCCCTGGCCGAGAAGAGCCCTACTCACCTGGCTATCCGGGAGAGGATCTCCTTGATCCGCACCACCAGCTTCTCGTGCTGCAGCGGGTTGCTCTCGATGGCGCTGTGCAGTTTGGCCATGTAGAAATCCAGCGTGCCCAGCGTGGGCGTCTCTCCAGTGCCTGGGGACAGGGGCCTGTCAGCCAGGCGCAAGAGGCTGGCAGCAGAGTCCCAGGGACAGAGCCCTGAGGCCAGGGCCCCTGCTGCAGCCCTGCCGGGGGGGTGGGGGTTAGGACCAGCACTTGGACTTGGCGGGGAGCTTCACCCACAGCCGTTCCCTAGCTGGATGGGAACCCAGCAACGATACCCAAGCCCCACACCCCTCAGGGTCACACCTCCACTGGCCTTTACCTGGAGCGAGCTTACCACACATGGACCTGTTGGGGAGAACCCCCTCCCCACAACAAGGCTGCTCCGCAGACAGTTGCCTGACAGGGGCTTGCCTCTGTCCCCCCAGCCAGAGGGGGCTGCACTGCCACAGACACCTCTTCGGTGCTGCTGGGCAGAGGGGGCTATGGGATCCTTTGCCATCAAGGAGAAAGGCTGGGAGATTTCTGAGGCTTCAGCCCCCTATCCAGGCACAGCACATCAGCCCCCCGGAGCTCCCCTGCTAGCGACAGCCCAGCTGGGAGCCAGTGGACCGCTTGGGGCAAGTCTCGGGGTAGGCGAGCCCCATGAGCCTCCCCTCTCTGCTCCCACCTGGGATGGGGAGGGCAGCGAAGCTGGTGGTCAGGGCCTGCCGCACGGACTGGAGCTGCTGCTGCAGGGCCAGCGTCTGCCTCTCCTCCAGCGCCAGCTCCTGCTCCAGCTTCTCCTTGGCACAGCTCATGCTCTCCGTGTGCTTCTGCAGGATGGCGTTCTGCTCCTCGAACTCCGTGTTCATCTTCCGCAGGCGCCGCAGCTCGGCCTCCCGCGCTGCCCACAAACGGGGCGGTCAGGGCCAGGAGCCTCCCCCAGCTTGAGCCAGGGCTCACCCAGTGCTGTCACTGGCGACCTGGATCACAGCAGAGCCCAGAGGCCCCAGCCAGGATCAGGGCCCCACTGCACTAGGTGCTGCCGGCGTTCTCATCCCCCGCACCCGGCTCAGGCTGGGGCCAGCGGCTCCATCCAAAGGGCTGCCTGGCACCTTCCCTAGTGCTGACAGGACCAGCAGCTGCAGGACAAGCCCTAGCCATGGACTCGCCCTGGGCATTAGGGGTTGGATCTGCCTTCCTGGGAAAGGCAGACACTGCCCACCCGGCCAAACAAGGGTGGCAGCAGCTAGGGCAAAGCCAAGGGGTCTCTTTACACCAGGGATCCTGGGTCTGCCCTGCGTGCGAATCAGGGCTGGGAAGTGAGAGCCCTGGGCCACCAGCCCCAGCTGTACCACTAGCAATACAGGAGGGAGCCCGGCTGCGCCAGGTGGTGCGCGACAGAATGCAGGCCAGCCCTGCCCTGAGGGTTAAATCCTGGCCCTCCCCGCTGGTACCTTTGTTCTGGTCCAAGAACTCCTCGGTGAAGATGGGCACATCGAAGGTGGAGAAGCCATCGCTGCCATAGTCCCCACCCTGGCCAGGGGCAGACCAAGGTTAATGGCCAGTGGCCAGGAGAGGCCGACTTGAGTCTGAGGGATGAACTTTCCTTTGCCCACTAGGGATTCCTGCCTCGCCTGGCGTCCACACACAGCCCCTGCTCTGCTTCAGCTCAGGGGTTAGGGAAAGGCCAAAGCAAGCACATAGACTGGGGGTGCTGGAGACATCCCAGAGCCAGCTGGGCCAGGCCACAGTCCCCAGCCTTGGCACGGGTATTTTACAGGATGCTCAATAACTTCCCACCGCTGTATCAGGCTCAGCTCCGCGTGCCATGGCTGGGTAGCTCTGTCTGATCGCAGTCTGCAGCTAAGACCCTCTCAAGCCCCTCTGCCAGGGTCACATGCAGCAAGTTGGCCAGTGGCCTGTGGGGGAGGGAGACGGCCCCTGGCACAGCCTGTGGGCACAGAGGGATCGGCACAGACTGAACAAGCAGCAGCTCTGGGTGTGCCACATGCACTGAGCTAATGGCTGTGCAGCACCAGTCAGACGCATGGCACAACAGGCCAGCCTAGGCAGGAGCCAGGCCCCACTTCAACGCCCTCCCCCTGCCAGGCCCAGGCACTCTACCACCTTGCTCTAAAGAGGACTGAATGCTCCTCAGCTTGCCTTCCCCCAGCAGCCCCCTGGCACCCACCCCCAGCCTGGAGGGGAGCCACCAGGGTACGTACCTTGTGCGGGTGCCCGTTCAGCAGGGTGTTCACAGACGCAGGACCAGCATCCTCTGGGGCACAAAGGGGTCAGAGGTTACTGTGCTCATCTGGCTGAGCCTGGCCCACCCTGCCAGTGTGTGGCACTGAGGGCGTGCTGCCAGCCCCCTCCCCAGCCAGGGGCACACAGTGCCTCTTGTCCCGGGGCACCAGAGGGGACAGGGCAGAGTGCGCCAGCCCCGCATGCTCCCAGCACCAACCTTTCTTGATCTTCTTCTCCTGGATCTTCTCTGTGCACATCTTGTAGGCCTCTGACTGCTGATACTCCCGCAGCTCCTTCATGTACTGCTGCTTCTCGCGCTCCGCCTCGTCCAGGTACCGCTGGAACCACATAGGGTCAGACGGGCGCCCACCCCCCGGCGCAGACCACAGCACAGGGAAGGGGGAAAAGCTGCAGCCCCTGACATCACCCTGCAGCCCACATCCCACCGAGGGGCCCTAGCATTGCAGAAGTGACCCCAGGAGTTCAGCCTGACACACAGGGCCCTGTTCCCCCACCACACACCAATGGCCACCCAGTCAGCTAGCCATGAGGCGTTCAGTGCCGGCTGACACCCTGGCTCTCAGGGCATGTAACTGTGGCTATGGAGAAGAACAGACTCGGACACACAGCACTGCAGCCAGTGAAGCAAAAGCTTTGGGATACGTCCTGCAGGACCTGGCCCAGACACAGCCCTCCCCAAGGCAAGCTCATCCAGGCTGGTGCTGTGAGACAGGGTGCACAGCTCAGCTAACACGAGGGTGACTCCCCAGCTCCCCCAGTACCTGTTTGTCGGCAGGCTGCAGTTTGCTCCACTCAGCTCCCAGCATCTTGGTGATCTCCGGAAAGGGCAGGTCAGGATGCTGCATGCGGATCTGCTCCCGGCGCTCGTTCAGGAAGCGGACGTAGCCCGTCACTGGGGCCTTGGGGCCATTGGGCAGGATCTTCTTCCTCTTCTTCCCTTTGGGCCAGCCCCTCTTCTTCACCGGCTGTTTGCCCGCAGCATGGGTGGGAAAGAAACCAACTGACATGCTGGGCTGCAGCTCAGTAAGTGACTGTGCACAGCATGCAGCCCTGGGCAGGTTGCTTCCTGGCCATTCTTCCCAGCCCTGTGCCGCAGCCACAATGCCCCCCCAGCTTCTATGGGGCCAGCATGCTGCCCAGGTGCGCCAGGACTACAGCACTTCTGTGGACAGCGTTAGCACAAAGCCCAGCAAAGCAACTCCCTGTTGGACCTAACCCCTGCATGCCCAGCAGCGCTGTAAACCCAGCCACCTCTGTACCCTGCTGCTGTGCCCGCGCCAGCTCACCTCCTCCTCGCCCGGGGCCTTCTCGCTGCTGGTCCGGGGAACCTCCCCCTTCTCCTGCTTGATGGCCACCAGGAAGTTTCCATGCTGGCCTTTGCCAGTGGCTTGCCTGCAACCAGAGAGCTTGTGTCACACGGGGGGGAAGGGGCTGAAGCACACTGGCAGAGGACTAGTGGTGCTGCTATACCCTGCTGTGCCTCCTGCTGCAAATATGGGAGCATGGAGCATCCCACACAGTCAGTGCTCGCCACAGCCCCGAACAGGAGCAACTCCTGCTGGAAGAAGCAGGGGTTGAGGTAGATGTGACTGACACCCTCCCAATGGCAGAGCTCCCACACCCTTCCCTAGAGAAGCCCTTGCTGGAAGCAGCTGGCTCTGTAATAACTAAGGGGCTCAACAAACTCCAGGAGGCTCAGCATAACTTGGAGCACATCACAGTGTCCTGCACACGGGTCAGAGCCCAAGGCTCACCCTCTGCTGGCAGATCAAGCAGCTGTAGCAAAGTCAGACCAAGAAGGGTTCTCGCAAGACTGAGCAACAGGTTCTGAAGTTACACAAGTTGAACCATTCTCACCTGGCACCCCTGGGACCTGACGGGTGCCAGACAAGAGTTTGCCGGACCGTGGGAGGTCAATACTGTCTAGCACATTACCAACACTTCCACTGCTTACTGGGCTCTTAGAAGACATTTAGGCGTAAATTACAGCTAAATAACAGCACAGAATACTCAGGGCCAGGACTGGTGGCTGGAAACAAACTTGATGGGAGAGAGGGAACTTTGGCCACACCCATGATATGTGGCTGTGCGGCTATTACAGATTACAGTGGTTGCCGGATGAGAGTTCTGGGTTAGAGAGGTTCCACCTGTGTTCCTCTGGGTTCCAATTCCAAGGGCCATCCATCTGTCTTTGTGCCCAGTGCATCCACCACTCTCTGGCTGGAGAAAATACTCCCTTTCCTGACAGAGTTTGGAGAGAGGGAAATGGGTGGTGCTGGTGTGCCATGGAGGAGGGCATTGCCTTCACCTGAAGCATCTGGCACAAGCCACAGCCCTGGCAGAAGAGAAAACTGGGGCCCAGGTGCTGCAAGCAGAGATGCCCATGGAAAACCTCGGTGGCGCTCCACCTGAACAGGCTCTGACAAGAGAGCAGGAGGAGGGAAGACAAACCCCAAAACAGGAAAGTACATGATAGAAGACATAACTCAACAATTATGAAAGGTAGGAAATTAACAAGGAAAACTAAAGACATGAGGGAAAAATCCATGGCTGGAAAGGCTAAAGGGCTTTTTTCATTATATAAGGACAAAAGAAATCCTCGCAGAGGTACAGACTCACTACTAGGTGGACAATATGGAACTGCTAATGATGCAGAAAAAGGTAGACGTGCTCAATGTAGATTTCTACGCTGCATTTGGAAAGAGGCAGCACGATGTTGTGTATGATAAAGCACGATAAAGCACTTTTGATCTGAAGACGATACTTAAGGAGACTCTTATGCAACATCTCCTGGGGACAGATTTTTTAAATAAAAAGCCCCGGCAAACTTGCACCTAGGAGTCTTAAAACTAGCTCAGGCGACATCATCGTTGCTGTTAATTTTTTGGAATAGCATGGAAAGCCAAGACGACTCGCAGAAAGCTAACACACCACTACTCCAAATGTGAAAGTGGGATGACTCAGGTAATTATACGCCCATTAACCTGACATCAGTCCTGGGCAAAATAATACAAAATACAAAATATTTCAACTGAGAAAAGAACTGATAGGTGGAAGCATGATACTGGCTAGTCAGCACAGACAGATGGAAAACAGGGCCTGTCAACAAGCCTGTTTCATTCTTCGTGATTACCAGCTTGGTCAATAAAGGTAACCGTGTACTTGTAACAGCCTTGTAAGGTGTGACTTAATACTGCATAACATTCTGATTGAAAAATCAATACCCTCCACTAGCAATAAAGCATTAAGTGGATTAAGAATTGGCTAAAGAGTAGCTGCCAATGGGGAACCATCCTTGAATAGGTGTGTTTCTAACAGGGTGCCAGGCTCTATGCAACATGTTCATTAACGATCTGGAATTAAACATAAAATCCATGCCGAGAATGTTTACAGATGACCCCAAGATGGCAGAGTGGTACCTAACACTGAGGACAGGACAGTCATACAGAGTCATCTGGAGCACCTGGTAAAGGGGTGGGGTGGGGCTAGTCAAACAAAACACATTTGAATACAATCAAACAGGTAGCCGTAAGCAGGAGCAGGGAAGTGACTTTTCCTCTGTATATGTCACTGATGAGATGACACAGGCATACTATGTCCACTTCTGGGGGTTCATATTTTAAAAAGGCTCTTGCAGAAAGAGCACAAAAGAGCCACAAAATGATCTAGAAAAATGCCCCTTACAGACCTCACTCTGTTTCCATGATCAGAAGTTGACCTGATAATATCCTAAATGCTACCTGGGGCAAAAATACCATGGACTAAAGGGCCATTTAAGGTGGAAGAGAGGGACAGACCAAGAACCAAAAGCTAGAAACTGAAGTAAGGCAAATTCAAATTAGAAATCAGGCTTGATGTTTGACATTGAGGGTGATTAACTACAGGAACAAACCACTTGCTGGTGTCTTTAGGTGAAGCTTCATGAATATATTACCTGGATTTGTTTGCTGTCAGGCACTATAGGGCCTGTCAGCATCACCATGACAATAACAAGCACTTACAAAATCCCAGCAGCCAGCTGTTTTGCACCATGTGACATGACCAATATCTGTAGACACCAGCTAAGAGCACCAAGAAATGCTCAAGCAGCTGAGACCAGGCCACCTGTAACGTGCAAACAAGTTTCATTATGAACATTTCAGCAACTGGGCAGCAAGATGAAAGGTAACTGCAAACTGGAGGTAGCAAACCTCAAGCTCAGAAGCAACTGAGCAAGCTACAATCCAGCTGAAACAGGGCCACCCCACCCCCGCCCCGCCTGGCATGTGCCATTCTCATTGTCTCCTGCTTTGATGACTCAGGACTCAAGACTTTTGGGTTCTATTCACAGCTCAGATACTAGTGCCCAGACAATGGGACTGGACTCGACTTCTCGAGGTCCCTTCCAGTCTAGTGTTCTATGATACACTAAGTGGCACTTGGGCAACTCACATCCCTCGCCCTCTTTAGAAGCAAAATAATAAATGTGCAGTATAAAACAACACTATTTGAACTGCAAGTTTAACATGGCACCAAAAAGCTACAGGATTTAAAGCCATATTGACACAGCACTGTGGACTTAACAGTCTAACTAGCACCTGTTCTGGGCAGGAGAGCGGATATTGCTCGAGGAATACAGACGGCATTTCCCGAATGATTTACTGCAATTTATAGCAATACCAGATGTTCCCTGGCAGCTCTAGGTGTCCAGACCCACCATTAATACGGAAAAAGGGCCAAGACTCCCTACTAAAGCTTTACACCCTAACAGGAGCCACAATCTGCTCAGGGTTTTTCACTCATTACTTTCCCCAGCTTTAGCAAGGGAGATGAGGGGGGTTGCTGGGGAAAGTGAGGCACAGAGCAGCACTGAATGACTCGTGCAAGGTCGCCCAGGCAGGGGTGGGGCAGAGCACAGGCATCCTGCCCCACGGGACCTGCAAGAGGTGAGCCACAGAGCAGCCCACAGGGGGCAGCTCTGCCCCCCACCCGTTACAGACTGTTACTGACTGTCCAAGGAAGAGCACCCAAACTCATGCCGCCCCCCCACCCTGAGCACCCTTACAGCCCCAGTGTAGGGCCTGTACCCCCTCCCTGCCCCCTCTGTCCCCCGAGACCCCCCACCCCAATCTCCTCCCCCCACCCCTTCTGTCCCCCCAGACCCCCCACCCATCTCCTCCCCCCACCCCTTCTGTCCCCCCAGACCCCCCACCCCAGTCTCCTCCCCCCACCCCCTCTCTCCCACCCATCTCCTCCCCCCACCCCCTCTGTCCCCCCAGACCCCCCCGCCCGTCTCCTCCCTCCACCCCCTCTGTACCCCCAGACCCCCCGGCCCCAGTCTCCTCCCGCCGCCCCTCTGTACCCCCAGACCCCCCGGCCCCAGTCTCCTCCCACCGCCCCTCTGTACCCCCAGACCCCCCCACCCGTCTCCTCTGTACCCCCGCCCCCCAATACCCTCACACCCGCTGCCCATCCCCCACCCCAAACTTCCCTGCTCTGCAGTTGCGTCTCTTTCTCAACAACCCCGCCCCACCATCGTTATGCTAATGAGCGGCCCTGAGTGGGGCCTCGCATTGGTCACCGGGGCGGCAGGAGTCGGAGAACGTAAACGGTGATTGGCCGGAGCCGCCATCGTCACGAGCATGGGAGGCGGAACAAGGGCTGCGTCAACTTCGGTTGCGCGCGGCTGCCGCCCCAGCCAATCCGCAATCGGTTTCCGGAGCCTCAACGAGGAGAGAGTCTTAAAGGGCCAGTTACCCAAAGGGAGCCGTGCTCCCCGGCGCCACCCCCCGGCCAGGTCCCAGCCAACGTAGGGTCAGAGACACCCCCCAGCTCCCTCCCGCACTCAGCACCCGACAGCTGGGGCCTGTAGCCGCCCAGTCAGGGCCCCCAACCCCCCCTTATGGCCCCCCCAGCCAGGGCCCCCCCAAACTTGCCTGGTTCTGGCCTCGCCTCCAGCATTTTGTGAACCTGCCTGAAATGGCACCTAAGAGCTGGGCTGTTGTGTTTGGCCTTGGCTTAAACCCAAAGCCGCCCCAGCACCCTGACGTCAGGGTTTGCAGCCCCTCTGGGATGGGAAAGGGGCGCCCAAGGCTCCGGGGATCCCCGAGAGCCAGAAGCACAGAGCTGTGCACGGCCAGAGGCAATAGCAAAGGGACATGGTGGACCGGGCGCTAGATCTGTTGTCTTCAGGAAACAGATACAAAAGAAATTCACTTGGTCAATGTCTCTCGCCAGGCTAGTACCGTGCCAATGCCCCAGCCCAGATGTGATGCTTCCTTCCTATGGGGACCCTGGGGGCTGGGGGGCACCTCTTGCCAACCTGCCCTCAGCATGAGAAAACCTCCTCAGAGCTGCTGGGGGTCGGCTCCCTGACACTCTCTGAGTTTGTGACTGCCACACTCCAGCTCCCTGACATCACCGAGTGTCTCCCGAGATTGTCCAGCACCTGGTACACTGGACATCTGTGGTATTCCCAGCTCGCTGGGGGGCAGCCCGGTTACTCTGCATCTGCACAAGCAGCAAGGAGTCCTGTGGATATAAGCTGTTGTGGGTAAAAACGACTTTGTCAGATGCTTCCCTAACCCCCTTCCCTGAGCCTAGGGCCAGGGTCTGTGACTCCTCCCCCACACCAGCCAAGCTCTGTGACCCCCAACCTAGAACCAGGACATTCCCCCGCACCCCATACACATACACCTTCCAGCCAGGGTCCATGACTCCCCAGCCTGGGCGTGACAAAGTCATTTTTACCCAGGAAACTTATGCCAGAATATATCTACTAGTTTTTAAGGGGTCACAGGACTCACTGTTTGCAAAACAACAGCTGCACCTCAGACGACTGAGCTGCTTAACACGCAGCACTCAGATCTCTTTGTAGTGAAAACAGGCCTGGGATTATTGAACAGAATGCAGCGGCTCGGGTGGAAATCTTGGAAACAAATGGCTACGTATAAACCCCAATGCTAACAAGCATTCTAGAGTCTTGACCTCCTTAGTAAGATACTTTCATAATGGCTGGTGCAATATTACATATCAGCTTCTCCCAGCCAAGTGGGCCGGGACCCTCATCTCGTAACACAGACTCCTGCTAACTCACCTCAGCAGTGGAGTCTGCGTTCCCTTGAGCCACCAGATACACCTTCGAATCCTCTGTCTTCTGTTAGAAAGAGGATGGCCCCTGCTGTTTGGTGTATCCCCCGCTGTTCCTTTCTTGTAGATTTTAAATTTTTTTCTTCTGCCCAGGCCAACTCTGTGAGGGCTACAACACACCACACACACATGAGCAGACTGGGTCATAGAATCCTAGGACTGGAAGGGACCTCAGGAGGTCAACAAGTCCAGCCCCCTGCCTGAAGCAGGATCAAGCCAACTAAATCACCCCAGCCAGGGCTTTGTCAGGCCGGGACTTAAAACACTTGTGGGGTGGAGATTCCACCACCTCTCTCCATAATGCATTCTAGTGCTAAATGGTTTTTCCTAATATCCAACCTACTCCTCTCCCTCTGTAACTTGAGATCATTGCTCCTTGTTCTGCCGTCAGTCACCATTGAAAACAGTCTCTCCCCATCCTCTTTAGAGCCCACTTTCAGGAAGTTGAAGGCTTCTATCAAATCACCCCTCACTCTTAGAATCATAGGATCACAGACTCCAAGGGCTGGAAGGCACCTCAGGAGGTCATTTAATCCAGTCCCTGCTTCAAGCAGGATCAGCCCCAACTAACATCCCAGCCAGGACCTTGTCAAGCCAGGACTTAAAAATCTCCAGGGATGGAGATTCCACCACCTCTCTAGGCAACACATTCCAGTGCTTCACCACCCTCCTGATGAAGTAGTTTTTCCTACTATCCAACTTATTCCTCTCATTCTGTAACTTCAGACCATTGCTCCTTGTTCTGCCATCCGTCACAACTAACAATTTCTCTCCATCCTCTTTAGAGCTCCCCTTCAGGAAGCTGAAGGCTGCTATTAAACCACCCCTCAGTCTTCTCTTCTGTAAACTAAATAAGCCCAGATCCCTCAGCCTCTCCCTATAGGTCATGTGCTCCAGCCCCTTAATCACTTTTGTTGCCCTCTGCTGGACCAGCCCCAGCACATCCACATCCTTTTTATACTGGGGGGCCCAAAACTGGACACAGTATTGCGGAAGAGGCCTCACCAGCTCCGAATAGAGGGGAATAACCACTTATCTAGATCTGTTCACAGTGCTCCTCCTAATGAATCCTAATATGCCATTAGCCTTCTTGGCTACAAGGGCACACTGTTCCCTCATATCCAGCCTTTCATCCACCATAACCCCTAGGTCCCTTTCTGCTATAGTGCTACTTAGCCACTAGGTTCCCAGCCTATAACAATGCTCGGGATTCTTCCGTTCCCAAGTATAGGACTCCACACTTCTTCTTGTTGAACTTCATCAGATTTCTTTTGGCCCAGTCCTCCAATTTATCCAGGTCACTCTGGATCCTCTCTCTACCCTACAATGTATCTGTCTCTCCCCCTAGCTTAGTGTCATCTGCAAACTTGCTGAAGGTGCAATCCAGTCCTTCCTCCAGGTCATTGATAAAGATGTTGAACAACACTGGCCCCATAACCGAGCCTTGGGGCACTCTGCTTGAAACCGACCGCCATCCACATATTGAGCCATTGACCACTCCCCGCTGGGCCCGACCATCAAGCCAGCTTTCTATCTGTCTTATAGTCCATGGATCCAATTCATACTTCCTCAACTTACAGGCAAGAATGTTGTGGAAGACTGTATCAAAAGCTTTGCTGAAGTCAGGGTATATCACATCCACTGATTTTCCCATGTCCGCTGAGCTTCTTACCTCATCACAGAAACTAATCAGATTGGTCAGGCAGAACTTGCCCTTGGTGAATCCATGTTGACTACTCTTGATCACTTTCCCCTCTTCCAAGTGGTCCAAAATGGATTCCTTGAGGATCCCCTCCACTATTTTCCCAGGGATTGAGGTAAAGCTGACTGGTCTATAGTTCCCTGGATTGTCCTTTCCTTTTTTAAAAATCTTCTCCTCTGCAAACTAAATAAGCCCCAATCCCTCAACCTCTCCTCATCAGTCACACGGCGTTTGGTGTCACCAACCCCAAAAGTTCAGAAATCAAGAATCAGGGCTCCAGAATTTCAATTTTAGGGACTCTGAACTCACCTGCTGGGTTCTGCCCCTCTGAGGCACCTTTTTCACATTTCTCTCAGCATCCTGTTGACCTCACTGTGTATGGACATGAGCAATCGACTTCCAGCACCCTCCTGCCAGCTCTGGCACTCTCCTGGAACAAGACGTGTCGGCAGAGTTGACGAGAGCATCAGCTCCGACTCACCGCAGCGAGGACAGCGCCGTAAGTACGTGAGTGTTGGGAACTCTGTTTTTCTTGCAGCTAAAGCTGCATAACTTAGACTGATGGCCCCTGGTAGCGCAGACCAAGCCAGAGAAATGCACAGGAGTCAAACAAATGTCGAGATTCTCCATGAATCACCTCACTCCATGAGCTGAGGCTTTAAGGGACCCCATCCTGCCCCAAAACCAGGGGCTTCTCTGGGGTGTCAGAGGAGAGTTGGCAGCACATTAGTAGTTCCAAGGATTGCAGCAGCACATGTAGAGTTAAGGATACGTGGCAGGTTTGCAGCACTGGGGGGCAGGCAGGCGAGAACCATGTTGAAAAGGACAATGTCAGTTTACAACCCACCCCTCTGGCCTGATGCCAGTCCCCTGCAGGGGCACCTCTGAGTGCTCTGACTAGAGAGGTGAAAAACATTTCTCTGGCTTCTCCCTGCTCCCTGGGGCACATTGGGCATAATCAGTCCCCTTGTTCACCCTGTGTAACCATTCATCTAATCACTGTCTCCTGACACTGCTGTTATCATAAGCACGCTGGAGGCCAGCAGAGAAGAGAGCCCCACTGTGCAGGGCACTGCACGGTTATGGATGGTCCTGGCCCTGGAGCACTTCTGGTTGGAACAGAGCTGGTTGTCCCAAGAAGTGGGAGAGGGTGTAACTGACGAGCAGGTTACAAATGGCACATTAGTTCTAGGAGGTTTTTTTTGGATGGAGGGGAAGCGTGGGGGACAGTTGAAACGGTTCAGGGCAACTGCACCTACACTTCCTCTTCATGGGACCCACCCAATGCTCCTGACTTCTCAGCCATCACCCCCTGGGCACGGACCCCTGCCTCTCTCTCCTTCCCATCTGACCAAGGTTGTTCCAAGCTACACAGGTTGCTGCTCACACTGTGAGTTTTCCAGCAAGCCTGCGGGCCTAGCCCAGCCACCATCTGCACTTCGCCTGCTCCCTTCAGAGGCTATGGACAGTGGGCTTACCGAGTGTGGTGAGCGACCACCCAGCTCTTCCTGAGCAAGCATGTTTGTTCTGCCAATGAAGCAATACAAGAACCTTCAGAGCTTACCAGAGAGCACCCAGAAGAAGGGCCACACTGCGTCAGACCAAAGGTCCACCTTGCCCAGTGTCCTGTCTTCCGACAGTGGCCAGTGCCAGGTGCCCCAGTGCCAACGAGGGCTCTGCTAGGAGTCAGTCCAACCCCACCAATGGGCTTTTTGTACCCACAAGTTCATGGCAGCTTTTGCTCTGAACAAGACCAAACGCACCTCAGTCAGCCTTTCCGTTACACCGCTGGAGACGTTGGACTTCACAGACTGTGAGGAAGTAACGGGCCAGGCACTGGGTCTCCTCTCAGGGTGTAGCTTCAGAAGAGCAGGTCCAGACCTGGACCGGGCATTCCCCACCCCACAGGTATTCCCCAGCACACCCACGCTTTGTCCCACAGGTTCCATCTTGTCTGGTACGCTGCTCAATCCATCCCCCACCCTCCCAGAGCACTGAGTATGTCTCCCCAAGAGACACCAGCCCCCAGTTACACCCACACTTGGCCCCTAAAACTATTTAAGCTAAATTCAAGAAGATCTCCCAAAGACCCTGCAGAAACTGCTGTATCCATCATTAGACTAGAGACAAGGAGAAGGAAGTGGGTAGTGGGAGGTAGTTGGGGGGGCAGCATGCCACTCAGAGGGGAGCTGTCTCCTGCGAGGCTGTGGTACCTTTTGGGATGCCCCCACCTCCCCTGGCGTTTGATTGGGTCTTTCACACAACATCAGGGGAGATAAAAGCCGCATACAGAACAGGGGAAGGTAACAACCACACAGGTAACCTGGCAGGAGAACATGGGTCCTATTCTCTTTAATGGTACAGCACTCAGCACCTGAGCCAGGGACCACAATGTCACTGTGCCAAGGGCTGCAGAGAGGTGCAGCTCCAAGCCCTCGCCAGCTAAGAAGCAGAAATGGCTTTCAGCTTCTCTGTGTGATTGCTCTGGGGGAGGGACCTGTCTTTTCCCCATCCAGCTACATCACTGCAGCCAGACCAGTGCATAGCTGCATGGCCCTAACGCAAGAGCCCTCTGTGGGTCACCTACTGGGCTGGGTTATCTGGTGTAGCCACACCTGGGCAAACCCCTGTGACAGGGTCAGGCCAGAGGCAGCTCTAAAAAAGCAGAAACAGCCCCGGCTAACCAGGCAGAGGCTCAATGAAGGGCCAGCTGTTCCCATTTGAGGCTGCCAGGAGCCTTTTACAAAACAAAAAGCAGTCCTGTAGCACCTTAAAGACTAACAATAAATGTATTAGATGAGAAGCTTGTGTGGGACAGATCCACCTCTGAGATCTTTAAAAAGCCATCCCTCCAGTTGGGAGAGAGGGGTGGAGGTTGGAGAGAAGTGAGGAGGGGAGAGAGGACAAGGAGGCTGTGTCTACACTTGCATTCTTCTTTCGAAATAGGTATGCAAATGAGGTGAATTGAAAATACATATGATATACAAATTTGCATATCTGACACCTCATTTGCATATCCTTATTTCAAAATAGCTTCTTTCGAAAGAAGAGAACCCGTGTAGTCACCGCTCTTTCAAAAGTAAACCCCATCTTCGAAAGAATCGTTCTTGCCTTTTTTGGCTACATCTACACTAGCCCAAAACTTTGAAATGGCCATGCAAATGGCCATTTCGAAGTTTACTAATGAAGCGCTGAAATACATATTCGGCGCTTCATTAGAATGCCGGCAGCTGCGGCACTTCAAAATTGACGCGACTTGCCACTGCACGGCTCGTCCAGATGGGGCTCCTTTTCGAAAGGAGCCTGGCAACTTCGAAAGCCGATTTCGAAGTTGCCGGGGTCCTTTCGAAAAGGAGCCCCATCTGGACGAGCCGTGTGGCAGCCAGCTGCGTCAATTTCGAAGTGCCGCGGCTGCCAGCATTGTAATGAGGTGCTGAATATGTATTTCAGCGCTTCATTAGGACCCATGTTCTCCTCCCAGGTTACCTGTGTGGTTGTTACCTTACCCTGTCCTAGGAATAAGGGGATTTCGAAGTTGCTGGGGTCCTTTTGAAAAGGAGCCCCACCTGGACGAGCCGTGTGGTGGCGAGCTGCGTCAATTTCGAAGTGCCGCGGCTGCTGGCATTCTAATGAGGCGCTGAATATATATTTCAGCGCTTCATTAGTAAACTTCAAAACGGCCACTTGCATGGCCATTTTGAAGTTTTGAGCTAGTGTAGACATGGCTTTTATGGGAAGAAGGATTCTTTCGAAGATGGGGTTTACTTTTGAAAGAAGCTATTTCAAAATAAGAATATGCAAATGAGGTGTCGAATATGCAAATTTGTACCTCATCTGCACTTTCGATTTACCTCATTTGCATACCTCTTTCGAAAGAAGAATGCAAGTGTAGACACAGCCGGAGAGTGTTAGAGCATGACCAAGGAGAACACCAAGAGTACCAGAGACAACAGAGGGAGGTGAGAAGGTCATGCAGGGCGTGTTTGGGCTTCCTGTCCCGGTAAACCCCTGGGGGCTGGGAGGGATGGGCCACTCAGCCTGGTTAGACCAGGAGGGTCCTACCTGCTGCCCCTTGGGCTAAGAGTTCAAAGCCTGAATCCTGGTGAGGACAAGCAGGCCCTATATTGCAGCACTGTGGCCTGAGCAGAAGTCTAGGGCCTGGGAGTGATGCTGACCTTACCGTACCACCTAGTGCACGCAGGCCCTGGGCTTCATGTGGTTGGCGTTCCCTTCCCCGGGGTCAGGGTGTTGGGTAGATTTTGCTGTGGGTACCATTTCTGATTTGGAGGCTGGAGGGAGAGGAATCCCAGGAGCTACCTGAGCATCTGACCACTGCAGATTTTGTAAGGGTAATTTAGAAATTAGCTCCTACGAGCCCTGGATTCAATTCCTATGCCAGAAAAAGAGGGAGAATTAAATAAACACGAGGGGACTATGTAACCCAAACACCTATGTGTGGCTCGTTGTCTCAAGTAGTGGTACCCAGACCACTTCACAGGGAAAGAATGTGTCCTCAGCAACCTAAGCTGGGAGCCAGTTGGCCTTGGGCTCAATCTGTAGAGGGGCCTGCACTAAGCTCCCGAAGTCCCAGGTTTGAGTCTGCCTGTGGGTAGTTACAACTGCACCTCCTGCTCATGGCACTCACCAACCACCCTCTCTTCCCAGGAGGTTGGCCAGCTCTGGCATTTCTAGGGCTTCCCCCTTGCCCTGCTCTGCCTGCTGCTGGGGAAGGTGCGTGTGGGGTGGAGCTGGGCCAGGACAGGTGGGGGAAGCCATGGGTTGGTAGAGAAGCTACATAGCCAGTCCCAGCCATCGCAGCACGGACTGGAGAGCTGTGCAGACAATCCCAGCCTTCCCGGGGCCTATCTCCTCCCTGCCACCATCCCCAGGTGGCAGACTGACATGATGACATCATTCTGCAGCCCATGAAAAATTATGTTATATCTCAAGAAAGATTAGACCTACCCAGGTAGACGTCTAATACAAACTTGTTGTCACATCTTGTGTCAAGTATCAGAGGGCAAGCCGAGTTAGTCTGTATCTTCAACAACAAGAAGAAGTCCTGTGGCACCTTATAGACTAACAGATATTTTGGAGCATAAGCTTTCATGGGCAAAGACCCGCTTTTTCAGACTCATGCATCTGATGAAGCAGGTCTTTGCCCATGAAAGCTTATGCTCCAAAATATGCTAGTCTGTAAGGTGCCACAGGACTTCTTGTGTCAAGTCACTTAAGGGACCCAGGTTAGGACTGAAATTGTAATGTCTATTCTGACTTTGTTACTAACTTTTGAATACAACGATTGTTGAAAAATCTAGCTGACCTATCACTTGTTTGCAGTTCCTCAGCCTTGGAATAGCTCTATTAGCTTTGGAAATACCCTATCGAGGGAAGGCCCTGAGAGTTTTTGTTGCTTCAGCCTGGGGCTCTAGAGGTGTTATCTCATTACAAATATTAGACTAGAAAATGGCTCTTTTGAGTCACTTTTTCAGTATTGCCAATCCCAAAAACCATGTGCTTGTGTACACGTAACAGGTGTTGTCCTTTTTATTTGCCTTCTGCTGTCTGAGTCTTAAGGATGCCCTGGGGTTACATTTTGAAGCTTTCTAAATAGCCCTGAGGGCTAAAAGTTCATTTGCCTTTGAGAACGATGGCTGAATTCATCACAGCTCCACCTGACTTCAGGAGCTGGGGCTTTAAGGAAAAGGATCATTATCATGAGATGCATAACGAAATCATAGGACTTGGCAACTCTGCTTTCACTTCTGTTTCAAGACTGCAGCAGAACTGGAGCACTTTAAAGACCAACAAAATGATTTATTCGGTGATGAGCTTTCGTGGGACAGACCCACTTCTTCAGATCAATTTCATTTCCAGTACAGACTGATATTTATAAGTAGAGAGGACCAAAAAGAAAAAAAAATTGCAATAAAAACTGGCAAATCGGATAGAAGGAATGGGGTAAGAGGTGGGGGGATGTTAACTGTCCTCTCACACCCTTCCTTCAATCCTATTTGATTTGTCAGGTTTATTGCATTTTTTCTTTATTTTTGGTCCTCTGTACTTACAAATGTCAGTCTGTACTGGAAATGAAATTGATCTGAAGAAGTGGGTCTGTCCCTTGAAAGCTCATCACCCAATAAATCATTTTGTTAGTCTTTAAAGTGTTACGTTTCTGCTGCTTTGTTTCGTTGGAGCACAGACTAACACAGCTACCTCTCTGTTACTGTTTAAAGGCTGGTTACTTCCAGAAGGTCCTTAAACACACCTCTCCAGTGACTAAGTTGCCTGAGACAATTCCGCACCTGCTCATGTCAGCAAACCAAGGTGTCATTTTAACACACCGGGGCTACGTCTACACGTGAAGCCTACATCGAAGTAGCCTATTTCGATGTGGCGACATCGAAATAGGCTATTTCGATGAATAACGTCTACACGTCCTCCAGGGCTGGCAACGTTGATGTTCAACATTGACGTTGCGCAGCACCACGTCGAAATAGGCGCTGCGAGGGAACGTCTACACGCCACAGTAGCACACATCGAAATAAGGGTGCCAGGCACAGCTGCAGACAGGGTCACAGGGCGGACTCAACAGCCAGCCGCTCCCTTAAAGGGCCCCTCCCAGACACACTTGCACTAAACAGCACAAGATCCACAGAGCCGACAACGAGTTGCAGACCCTGTGCATGCAGCATGAATCCCCCGCTGCAGCAGCAGCAGCCAGAAGCCCTGGGCTAAGGGCTGCTGCACACGGTGACCATAGAGCCCCGCACGGGCTGGAGAGACAGCGTCTCTCAACCCCCCAGCTGATGGCTGCCATGGAGGACCCCACAATTTCGACGTTGCGGGACACGGATCGTCTACACGGTCCCTACTTCGACGTTGAACATCGAAGTAGGGCGCTATTCCGATCCCCTCATGAGGTTAGCGACTTCGACGTCTCATCGCCTAACGTCGAAGTTAACTTTGAAATAGCGCCCGACACGTGTAGCCGCGACGGGCGCTACTTCGATGTTAGTGCCGCTACTTCGAAGTCGCGTGCACGTGTAGACACAGCTCGGAACGACAACACTCTTGTCCTTCAGTTGCCAGCGTGGACATCGCCTCGTCCCTGTGTTCTGCCGTTGTTCTCAAAGCTGCAATGCTGGGTGTAACCCTTCTGTTAATGGCAGGTGACCGCCTGAAGGGCTGGATTCAGTTCCTAGGGGATCTGTCAATAATACAACCAAATCAGCTCAAGCCCCGACACAGTAACCTGGGACAATCGCACCCCACCTACTGGGTGGCTGTCCAGGTGGTTCTTCCCCTCTTGCAAGCACAGAGGTTGAGATAGAAACAGCTTGTTTAATAACAGCCTAACAAAGTGACACAGTGACATGTGCAGCGTTCCTAAACAAAGGCCAGGAGAACCCCATTGATCAAGGCACCGTCCCCAGAGTCTGCTGAGCTGAGTCCCTGGCTTAGAGCTCTTTATTAGAGCACCCCCACTTATAGGCTACATCTACACTGGCGAGTTTTTTCAGAAAAGCCGGGGCTCTTTCGAAAAATCACTTGGAGGGTCTACGCACAAAATGAATGTTTTTGATATTACATCGGAAGAACACAGCACTTTTTCCGGTGGCCCTCTTCTGCTCCCAGATGAGGAGGAGAACCTTTTTCCAAAAGACTCTTCCGGAAAAAGAACATGTGTAGACACCCTGGTTTTTAGAAAGAGCAGTCCTCCATGGAGCTCTGAGGGACGACTGAAAGAACGGGGCTTTTTTATTTTAGAAAAGAGAAGGCTGAGAGGAGACATGATAGCGGTTCTCAAGCACCTCAAAGAGGGTTACAAGGAGGAGGGAGAAAAATTGTTCTACTTGGCCTCTGAGGATAGGACAAGGAGCAATGGGCTTAAACTGCAGCAAAGGAGGTTTAGATTAGACAATAGGAAAAACTTCCTAACTGTCAGGGTGGTTTAACTTATGCCAGTGTCCTGGGGAAGTTGTGGAATCTCCACCGCTGGAGACATTTAAGAGCAGGTTAGACGGACGCCTATCTGCGATGGTCTAGATGCTGTTTGGTCCTGCCAAGAGGGCAGGGAACTGGACTCAATGACCTCTTGAGGTCCCTTCCAGTCCTCGTGTCCTCTGATTCTATGGTGCCAAACTGTTCAATCCATGGCATTTCCTGGCCTGTTCTTTTGAAAGAGCGGGGCGGGGGGGGGGGGGGGGGGCTGTGTGGCCTCTGTCTGTCAAAAGAGTGGTGGTTTTTTGGTTTTTTTTGGGGGCGGGGGGGATGCGATCTTTTGAAAGACATTTTTATCATCCAAATGAACCTCTTCTGAAGGACTGCCATAGTGTAGACATAGCCATGGGGTGTACCGCTGCCTCATCTCTCCACCCACAGTGCCATCTGGTCCCTACCAACTCAGAGTTCACAGGTACCTCAGCATACAGACTCTTGGCACATTGGGGCAGGATCACCTGCTGGCCACTCTGCACCAGCCTTTTCCGCTGCCTTGTGGGTTTGGCTCTTGGCAACATCCTGCATTTTCAGCTCTCAGCAGGCTCCGCTCTAGGCCTTGCCAGAAGAGTCTCAGTATCCATCAGGGTGGAGTCTCACAGAATAATTAGAAACCCCAAGGTCAGTCTGGGCTTTAGTTCTGTCTTTGATTAGGGTTGGAAGAGTCAAACCAGTCTTACAGCTGTAGAACCAGCTAGTTCAACCACCTCCTACTATTTCCTTCTGCTCTAGAGTGCTTTGCTGAAGGTGGCCCAGTGCGATCCACATCTTAACAGCAACAATGACTGCCCTGTAGCCCCACAATAAGTTCAAGCATTGATGATATTCTGCAATTCTTACACCGGGTGTTAACCAGAGGTTGTGCCTTTACAACAACAAATTGTTTACAGTAGGAGAAACACCACTGCTTCATCTGCTACCTAGCAGGTCTTGCAAACCAAGCAACTATTTACTACCATAGATGCCCCCTGAAACTGTTCCCCTTCCATGTAAGTGATCTGTAAAGAACACATTCCTCACTTTCCTGCTTCCACAGCCCTTCTATGTGTGGAGGCTCTTGCTGTTTTGCTACCAACAGGAAGTTTTGGTAGCAAAACTCAGTGGTGCAAACAAAGCCTAAAACAGTTCAGCTGCTCCCTCTGCCCCCATCAGGGATTCCAGAACCTCTGGGAGAATCTACACTTACCTGAGAATTGACCACACCACAACTGATTTTTTGGAGTTAGATTTTGCTGTGTGTGTTAAGTTGGGGCAAAATCGATCTCTCTGGTCTTGGCCGTCAACCCTGGTACTCCAGGCTATTACATGGGGTAAGGGACGTCGGTGCGAACCTGAAGAGCCCTGATCTAGATTAGGTAAGAAAGCCGATTATGACTAAAGGCATAGCTAGAACTGCGTCTCAGAAATCGACTTTCTTCCCTAGCGTCGATCAAGCCTTAACTTAATCACAAGCCCTCTCTTCAAACACTTGTCTCTGTCTGTAAGCAAAACACTGGCTCCATCCCCAGGGGCATGTCTTCTCTGCAGAACTCTCCTCGTACGTGAGGCCTTGTGGTAGCTGCTTCCCAAGGCAATAATAAGGTTGTAGCCCAGGCTACACTTAAAATGGAGGTTGGCTGACGTGTCTTCAGGGTTGTCACACACACACACTGCAGCTCTGCTGACCTACAGCTTGGCCAGTGGAGGAACGCGTCCCTCCATTTAGCTTCCATGGTGTGGGGAGATGACATTCCTACCACGAGTTCCTTTACTGTAGGCTGCATCCACGCTCTGAACAAGGGGGTTATACCTGGTTAATTGTTCATACAGGGCTTTGAATCATCAGCTCTGCACTCCTCAGGCCAAAGGAAACATTTCTGATTTCCCTTTAGTTTCGGTGCCTAGGAGCTGTTTGTCAGACCAGCACTTCATTTTCACTTCCTTCCAGTGTCACTGATTCAAGAGCCGTCCTCACATGACTGGTGGAAACTTTGAGCTGGCTGACGCAACACTTTCAGGATCTTCTTTGGTAACCAGCAGATTTTCTGTGCAAGTCACAAGACTGGGTGATAATGGCAATTGTTTGCTCAGTGCTTCTGTGTCTCTGGGGTTCAGACAGCCGCTGGTCAGCACCTCCAGGACGTCTACCTGGCAGAGCACAGGGAAACTCATTTTAAAAGATTGCTCACCTGTGATTATTTTCAGCATCATGGTAGCTGCTGGCAAGAAAACCCAGATTCTCTGTGTGATGGGGTTCAGGGGTCCCCATGCATTGCACCCTGGCCGCAGGCAGGAGTGACTTTTACTTAGCAGGTAGAAGAGGAAGTTTATTAGGTGACAGAGGCCCAGTTTTTTACAGAAGAGTTAGTGCAGCAGTTAGAGACAGTCATTTCAACCCGTCCTAGGGAGAGGAGCCCGAGGGGTGCCCCTCTGGGGTGTAGCTTCCCCCTCGCCCGGCTGGCTGCCTTCCAGCTCCCTCTCCCCCCAGCTTCTAACTGCCCCCTCCTATTCAAACCCAGCTCGGCTCCTCCCTCCTCTTTGTTTAGGGCAGAGGTGTTACCTGCCAGCCTAGGTTATAGCCCCAGGGTCATCCTTAGCCGCTGGGAGCTGCTCTGCTTGTCTCACACACATCCAGCCTGAGTCTCACACATGCACCCCCCCCACACACTCCATCACACTCTGTCACAGCAATTTGAGCTAGAGGATAATCTCCATTAGTGCCATAAGGCCTGTGACACACCGGAGAGCAGATCTGACAGGAGAAGGCAGCAGTGCATTCAAGCACTGTCGGACCCTGTACCAGATGGGACATGTCTGAAGGACTATCCAACTGACTGAGTCAAGGAGCTTTACAAACAATACCTATTTAAGGCTGAACGCAGCATGACTCACTGGCAGGTGGCACATTTGTGTATGCAGCACAAACAGTGCCTAGCCCTCAGGGACTGTGTACGGGCTCTGGAGCTTAGAGGAGCTGAACTGGAGGAGCTAAGGGAGTCAGAGAGGGACGCAGACCAGACTTCCTGGGGCCCAGCAGAGCGGCTCAGGCCATTTGGCAGGTTTGTGGGGTGGGAAGGGTGAACATCTTGGAGAAGGGTCCCATTGCTGGGTGCAGAAGATGTGGTGGGTCCCTCGCGTGCTGCACACACCTCTCTGGGAGGGGACCCTGTGGTTAGGAGCAGCTGGGCAACAGGAAAGGGGGATGTGGTCATCAGAAGTACAGCGAGCTGGGGTGTGGTGACTGGGAGAATCGCTCAGGAGCTGCCTGCTGGGTGAGGGGCTGTGAACCTCTCCAGGCATCTGGACGGACTTGTGTGCAGTGCTGGGGAGGAGCCCCTGGCTGAGGTGTGTCTGGGTACCCGTGATGCAGGGAAAGGCAGGAGGCAGCTCCTGGAAGCCAAACGTAGGTGGCTCGGTCAGAGATTCAAGTCCAGGGCCTCTGACAGGCTTCCTGTTCCACACAGAGGCAGAACTGCAGGGCCTCAATGCCCGGGGAGGGGCGAGTGCTGGGAGGAGGGGTGCGGGTTTGACGGGAACTGGGGAGCCATGGGGGGAAGGAGGAGGTTGTACGGGAAGGAGGGGCTCCACCGAAGCCAAAGCAGAACCAGACTGCTGGCTTGGAAAATCAAAGAGATCACGGAGGAGTTTTTCAACCAAGGGCTGGGGAAAGCCGACAGGCGTGGAGGAGCCTGTGGTCCAGACAGACGCATCCATTCGGGGAGCATTTATTAACGGGGATTCTCTGCACCCTGCTGGAGAGGAGGGGACAGAGCTTGATTAAGTGCAGGTAGGAACTTGAGAGAAACAGTCAAATTAAAAAGAATCCCACGAGGGCAGACAACTGAATAGCGACACACGTCACAAGTGCTTGTACACAGATGCGAGAAGTCTAACCGCTATGATGGGTGACGTTGCGCGCCTGGAATTAAACGATATCGATATAACAGGCATCACAGAAATGGGGTGGAACGATGATAATGAACGAAAGCCCAGACTCAAATACAGTGACACAAATGGCACTGCAGAATCTCTGTGGCTAGAAACTCCCAGGCTGGGGTAAGTGCATGACAGTAGGAAGATTATAGGCTACCTGACCAGGAAGATGACTGTGATGGTGCAAGTTCTGGGGAGATGAGAGAAGCTACAGTAACAGAAAAGCCAGTAATAATGGGAGATTTCATCCACCCCCTATTGACTGGGACATGCTGCTCTGGGACAGGATGCAGAGAGAAATTTCTAGATACTTGCTTCTTGGAGCAGCTAGTTCAGGAACCCACAAGGCAAGAAGCGATGCTTGACTTAGCCCGACGTGGTACACAAGACAGTGACCAGAATGTAATGAATCTTAACATCCTTGTAAGGGGGAAAAGTACCAACATGAGCTTCAAGAAAACTTCAGAAAAGGAACCAGCACAAAACTGAAGCTAGTTAAAGGGGGAGTCAGAAGAATGCAATGCCCGCAAGCTGCATGGACGCTATTCTATAATGCTGTCATAAAAGCGTAAACTGAATGTATGTCCTGAAGAAAAACAACAAGGAGACCAAAAAGTGCCATGACAACTGAACAGCAGAGTAAAAGGGGCAGTAAGAGGAAAAAAACCAGCCCTTATAAATGGGAAGCCCAACCCTAGGGAGGAAAGGGATGTTGAGCAGGCAAAAAAAAAAGTGAAGTGCAACTATCAAAAGACACAACAAAAATTAACAGCAGAAAAGTGCGTCAGAAATCCCAGGCAGGCAGCCTGCCAAACAGTTGGTGGGGTCACTGGATGAGTGAGCTGCTCACAGAGCACTCAAGGAAGACATGACCCTGCAAGAGAAGCACAATGAATTCTTTGGACTGGTATTCACAGAAGAGGGGGAGAGTCCTTCCCCTGGGCCCTTTTTCTTAAGGGATAAATCAGAAGTATTGGGCTAAGGTGTCGGGAGGGGAGGTTTTGGAATAAATTGCTAAATTAAATAGTAACTTAAATAGTAATAAGTCAGCAGGCTCAGGTGGGATTCCCCCAAGAGTTCTGGAGAAATTAAAAAATACGAAACTCTTAAGTGTGGTTTGTAACCTGTTCCTGAAATCAGCCTCTGTGCCGATGACTATAATGTAAAACCAGTTGTTTCAAAAGGCACCAGAGGCAATCTCAGCAATGACAGGCCAGTAAGTGGAGCTTCAGCACCAGGCAAACTAAAGCACAAAAATCTCAGACACAGAGATGAACACAGTAGCCCCAGGCAGAGTCAATGTGACTTTGGTAGAAGGAAATCACGTCTCACCAACCTGCTAGAATTCTTTGAGGGGTCAGCAAACGTGGAGAAAGGCAAGCCAGAGAGCAGCGCCGACTTGGCCTTTCAGGCAGCCTTGGACGAGGACTCTTAAGCAGGGTGGGCAATAATTTTTGCAGGGGTGCTACTCCACCCATTTTGGAAAGTCATCACGGGCTGGCTCCAGGTGGAAGGCATGGGGTTGGCGGACAGCAAGACTCTGTGTAAGAGACAAAGACCCGATGACAGGGAAAGGGTGCGTGGCACACACTAGGTGTGTGACAGACCGTGTGTGCGGGCTCCTGCTGGGTTAGTTGCCGAGGGGCCATGCACTGTCTCTTTAAGGCAGGAAAAGCCGTTCTGCTCTGTTGTCTCCCTCCTCCACCACTGTGCAGAGAGGGGGTATCTGTGTGGGGGGAAGGGGAGTGCAGGTGTGTGCACAAGAGGGGCCTTACCTTGCCCTCCCCTGCTCTTTTCACCTGGCTGCTGGAGAAATCTTACAACCAGAGCGCCGGCTCTAAGACAAACACTGCCTTCAGTCACTATATGTTGAACTGGAGCAGCCCTCTTGTGTACGTCCCTCTCCCCGTGCCCTGCTCCACACAGATGAGGTGCAAGGGCCAGGGGCGCTCCGACTTCAGGCCGCCTCTCTCCTCCCCCACTCGGCACAGCTGGCAGGGTCCTGGGAGCAGCTGGGCTGCAGCATGCAGCAAGGTGAGGGGGTGGGGCAGCTGAACACACAGGGCAGGTGCTTTGCTAGCCAGCTGAGTGGGCTGGATGGACACCTGGTAGACCGGATCCAGCTGTGTTTTGCCCATCCCTGCTCCTTAGCAAACTAATCAGTCATGGGATCCGAGGGAAAGTCCTCGTGGATCTTGGTTACAGGATGGTTGGCTAAAAGCTAGGCTACCCTGGCTGAAGGGAATAAATGGACAGTTTTCACAACAGAGCGAGGTAAATTGCAGAGCCCCCCCAAGATCTGTACTGAGACCAGGGCTCGTCTGCATATTCAGAAACAATCTAGGAAAAGGGGTAAACAAGCAGGTAGCAACATTTACAGATGAGTCAGGGCTGGTGCAGCCAGAGCAGGCTGTGACAAGCTACCAAGGAGCCTCACAACCTGGAGTAGTTGGGCAACAAAAGGACAGCTGGAAATTAATGTTGATTAGGGTGACCAGATTTGACCTTTCCAAAAGGAGGACGCCTCTGAGAGGGAGCGTAGCTGGATCCGCATCCACCAGCTCAGGTTGCATTTATGTGTTATAGTATGTCTAGTACATTAATACACTGGGAGTTGGTGGATACGGATCCAGCTACGCTCCCTCGCAGGGACGTCCTTTTTGGAACGGTCAGATCTGGTCACCCTAATGCACAGTGCCACACACGGAGAAACATCCCCCAGGTATAGATGCAAAAAAGATGGAGAGTAAAATGGCGGTTACCCCTCAAGAAGGAAATCCTAGAGTCATTGTGACAGAGGTGGATTAAGGTCTCCTGCGGTCCTGAGCCAAAGCAAGTAGGGAGGGGAACAGTATCACAGTGGTGTCCAGCCCTTCTGAGCCCCACCTGCAGCCCAACCCATTCTCCACAGCCCTGCCCCCATTTTGCCCAAATGGGCCTGCTGGATAATCTACCAGGGCCTTGCGGACAGTTCTCTGCTCGATATGCAGCAAGTCAAACCAGGGACGAGAGTGGTAGAAACAGTTAGGAAAGGGATTGATCCCAGGGCAGAAAATGTCCTAATGCCCCCCTGTAAGTCCCTTGGATCGTGTGCAGGCCTGGTCACCCTGTTTCAAAGCACAGGTCCTGTACCGAGGACAGCAAAGCACCAAGGAGGGCAATGTAACTGGGGAGGGATTTTGACCCATTTCCATCCAAGGAGCTTCCAATAAGCCTGGGACTGGTCAGCTTGGAGAAGAGATGACTAAAGGGGAAATGGGGTTGAGGCCTATAAACCCTGCAGAGTGTGGGGAAAATGCCTATGGGTGTGTTATTTCCCCCTTCTCATAACACAGGCGATGGGCACACCTGTATGGCAGCCAGAAGGGTTAAAGCAAGTGGCAAGAAGTACTTAGTATAATTGGAGATACACATCTCCTAGAACTGGAAGGGACCTTGGGAGGTCACTTAGTCCAGTCCCCTGCCCTCTTGGTGGGGCCAAGCACCATCACTGGCATCTGTTGGCCCCAACCCCTAAATGGTCTCCTTGAGGATTGAACGCCCAACCCTGGGTTTAGCAGGCCCATGTGCAAACCACTGAGCTCTCCCTCCCACCTTCACGGGGCACCTGGCCAGCCAGGGGAATGCCCAGCCAGGAGCTGTTGCGAAGGCCAAAAGTACAACTGGGTTTCAAAAAGAGCTCGATCAGTTCATGGAGGCTGGGTTGCTCAATGGCTGTTAGCCGTTGTCCCTAGGCCTCTGAGAGCCAAAGCTGGGGCTGGACGACGGGATGGATCACTTGACCATTGCCCTGTTCTGGGCCCTCCCTGTAACGCTGAATGCCTGGGTGCCTCTGTTGGAGGACAGGACACTGGGCTAGATGGGCTGTTGCTCTGACCTGGCCCCACCATTCTCATGTTCCCCTTTGCAGAGGAGAGTTAAAGGCCTTAAGTACAGTCACACGGTGACTCTGGGGCAGAGTCAAGCTCAGGAGCCATGACTCACAGTCCTGTGTTTTAATCTCAAATCCGGCCTCCATCTCAGTTGGGTCAGCTGAGCCACCCCATGGTTAGGTGGGCAGCTCAGCAGGCTGGCAAAGCATTCTCAGCCCACGTCGTTCGCCTGGTACGGTCCATGCTACAGCCAGCGTCATCATTTCCCAGTCATGTGCTATCCGGTTGGCTGCCCTGCCGGCTAACACCAGAGAGGTGAAAGGATAATCCCCGGCTCTCATGATGGCCTGAGAACACATCCCACCACTCCTGTGCAGGAGGTGGGAGAACTCCCTGTCTGGGCACCCCTGGCCGAGCTGCAGCTACCAGGGGTCTCCTTTTCAATGTCCAACCAGCTCTTTGCCTCCCCAGCTGCCTGTGGCAAGAAGAACCACACGCTGCCCTCCAGCCGCACAAGTGGGCTCAGGCAGAGCTGGGCGCTGTGCTGAAGGCAGATGGCCATTGTGGCTTATTTGGGGGGCTGTAGATGGTGGCGTTCAGGAAAAGGCTGTGTGAGAGGCAAAGGCATCCTGTGTGCACTGCAGAAATAACCCCGCCTGAGCTCAGCTGCAGCCAAAGGACGCTTCAGCATCTGGCTTTGCCTGTGTGGACAGGCTCTGGCCTGGTTGCAGCCTTGGTTTTAGCTTGCTCTTCAGTAAGAGAAATGGCGTGGAATGCAAGCACGCGCTGAGAGCATCTGTCAGGGTGGGTGTGCCCAGCTAACAGGGTGGGGGAGGGCCCTGGGAGGTGGGGGGGTGGGAGTAGGAGGAGGAGTTAGGCCTGCCACCCTAGGGCATGGAAACTTCCCACTGGCGCTGAGTTCTTCTCTTCTGCACCGGCTGGGCAGGGCCCTGGAGCTGGTGAGGGGCTGGGCTCCAAGGTACCCGGGACGAGCAAAGGAAAGTCGTTCCAGCCTAGGGAGATCTGCCCCAGGTCGCAAAAGGGTTTGAGAGTCCAGGGGTGAGAGCAGCACAAGAACCCACTGTGAGAGGCAAGGCAGGTCGGCCCCTACCCGGCTGGCAGCATTTCTTTAAAGCAGCTCACCCACCCCACCGCACTGGGCATGGTGAACGCAACGGAAGTCACCCAGGTCTCCTGGAACCACCAGGGCTCAGCTAGACAAGGCTAATTAAGCCGCACATGCAGGCTCCTGGCTGCTGCGGGGAAATGCTAACAAGTGAAGCCAGGCAGTCAATCTGCCCAGGGGCAACTAGCTCAGCCGAGCTGAAAACACTGTCCCCAAAGAAGGGCCAGCTCAGTCCTCTGACAGCTGGGCTCTGTATTCAGAGCATGTCCCACAGGTTGTTTGCCCTGCACCAGCTGGAGTAAGCTGCGCTGGTGCAAACCACTTTCGCTGCTGGTGCATCTACCCAAGGGGCGTGTACTGTGCATTGGTGCAAAACCCCCAGTAGCAAGAAGCAATGGATTTATTTTAAGTGCCTAATTTGAATGCTATAAATAACACCTCGGTCTCTGATGGCCCTTTTCCTCTCTACACACCAGGGTTGAAAACTGTGTCCTCCCTTAATACTTTTCACTCACACTAAATCTTAGGGTATATTTATTTAGGGCCTGACCTAACTACCATCAGCTGGCTCACGGGTGTCATACAATTACTCACTGGGGTAAGCATGGCCCAGGTCCTCAGCTATAGTTAGGTGCCTAAATACATTTGAGGAACTAGGCAGTGGTAGCGTTTGCAGGATCAGGCCTTTACACTGTAACTCTCTCAAGCAAGGGACAGCTGGCCTGATGCTTACCTGCCTTAGTTGCGCCTGGTGTAGTTCACAGCAGAGCCAATGGGTGTCAGGTGCAGGTCAGGGTAGGGGAATCCTGCTTTTGTGTTTAGCACAAGCTTTGCACGGACAAAACATAATGAATGCAGAATCAGAGCCCTTGTCTGTTCAGCTGGGCCCCTTCTCTCTGCTGTCTGTGCAGCCTTTTGGAGTGGGATGATTCATAAGCCAGTCACAGTGCAAAACAATCACTTGTTTAATGAGAACCACTGGTTCACATTGTTCTCATTGCACAAACATGCTTCCCTAGAGAGCTCCCTGTTCGCATGCGATGCCAGGGCAGTTACTTGGTAGCCTTTGGCTCCTGAGTAACTTGACTGGCGGACTGGTCCCACTGACTGCAATGAGGTTAAAGGCGTCCATAAGTGCTCAAGAGACAGGAGGTGCTGGGCTTGGACCCTGATCGCTGGTTTGGAAAGCCTGGTGGGGTTGAACATAGCTGCTGTCTTTCAGTCGGGGGAAATGTGAAGGGACAACAGAACAGCAGCAACACCTAAAGCACAGGCACATGCAAACGCCCGGCTGCAAGCTCAGCTGCGGCGGTCCGACCACATGGTCACAGTGCTCTCTCTGGCTGTGGGGTCTGTGCAGCTCAGCTGAACACAAGGGCCAAAGTGGTTCCAAATGCAGGGCTGCTGCTCCAAGTGGAGGAATGGCCTCTGGCTGTGTGCGTGAATCTGGGCACAGCCAGCCCCAGGCAGACACACTGGTGACGGGGCCTTGAGGGAAAGCTTTGGGAGCCCAGTGCTGGCTGGAGAAAGTGGCTTGGGAGAGTGAGCAAAGGAGCTGCCTGTCTTCTGCTGTTGGGTGTCGTGTTGCTGTGTTCAGGGAAACAGGACTTCAGGCATCGCCTCTGCAAGGGAACACGACTGCGTCAAAACCCCCAGCTGCCTGCATCACCAATATGGCCTCCGACTGGAAACACCTTGCCGGGCCCTGTTCAGGTTGCAAGGACAAGAGTAGGGAGTAGCCATGACAGCCACTGAATTCCCTAGGAGACTCCTTCATGTCTGGACTAACAGCAAGGGAGGAGCTTTGCTTATTGCACCAGCTGGCCTGGGGCATTTCCTCTGCACCCATTAGCTTCCTTCCCTTGTAAAATGAGCCGTTCTCCTCCCAGGCCTGACTGGATCCAGCTCCAACCCCACACATGCCATCCTAATGCCGCAAGGCTGCAAAGGGAACCAGGGGAGCTGCTCTCCCCTCAACTAAAGCTGGGTCCCCGCTGCTTTCAGTGCAACAGTGCCACGGAAACACTGCTCCGTGTACACCGAGATCTGTCCTGGAGGGCACCGTCACACCGGGGTCTAGCGGGTGGGGGGGGCTGTCACATCGGGGTCTGCCGGGGGGTGGGGGGGTTGTCACACCGGGGCTCGGCAGGTGGGGGGGGGGCTGACACACCGGGGCCTGTTGGGGTGGGGGGGCTGTCCCACTGGGGCTTGTCAGGTGGGGGGGCTGTCACACCGGGCCCTGCCGGGGGGCGGGAGTGGGGCGGTCACACCGGGCCCTGCCGGGGGCGGGGGCGGGGCTGCCCCCCCAAGTCCCTCCCCGCTCACCCTGGGGCGGCGCGGCGCCTTCCCCAGCGGCTCCCTGCGCCCTCCCCCCCGCCGCACCGGGGGAAACTGAGGCCCGGGGGCGGCAGAGGCTCGGCGGGCGGCGAGCAATCACAGCCGCGCCGCACCGCACCGCGCCGCGCCCCGCCCCCCGCCGCCAGTGCCCGCCCCCGCCGGCACAGCCCTGCCCCGGCCCTGCGGCCGCGCTCCCTCCCCCGGCCCCAGTGGCTGCGGCGGGGCGGGGGGCTCGGCGCAGCGGAGCGGGGCCGTAAAACCCGGGGCCGCGCCGCTGGATGCCGCCGCGGGCAGCCCCGAGAGCCCCGCCATGGCTGAGCCGGAGCCGCCGCCGCCGCTCCCGGCCCTGGCCCGGCTCAGCTTCGCCCTGGGGCACTTCCTGAACGACCTGTGCGCCTCCATGTGGTTCACCTACCTGCTGGTCTTCGCGCACGCCGTGCTGGGCTTCTCCACCGCGCACGCGGGCGCGCTGCTGCTCGTGGGCCAGGTGGCGGACGGCGTCTGCACCCCGCTCGTGGGCTTCGAGTCCGACCGCTCGGCCGGCTGCGGCCGCTACGGCCGCCGCAAGTCCTGGCACCTGGCGGGTAAGGCGCAGGGGCGGCCGGGGGTGGGGCGGGGTGCACCAGGCCGAGCGCCCCCAGGCGAGCCCCGGGGCCCTGGCCGGGCGCTTGCACGCCAGTGTCCCTGCGCTGCCCTCCGGCTGGGCTGGCCGGCCTCGGTACTGCAGCCGCCGCTCGCCCGCCGCAGGGCTGGGCTGCTGCCCCCTCCCCCAGCTCTGGTCCCTTCCCTGGAGCTGGGCTCTTTGGAAGCTGATGGACTCGAACCGGGGAGCTCTGGAGCTTACTTCAGGCGCCTTTAGCGCAAGAGCTAAAGGTCAACTGACTCCCACCCTCGGCTGTAGAGGTCACATTCTTTCTGTGACCTGGTCTAGGTACCCCTACCTGGGATTGTGAGCCGCACCTAGGTGTGGGGGTTAGACTGGCCCTGTGGCTGCTCCTCCCTGGAGGCCTCTCCTTTCCAGGAAAGCCTTGCAGGGCTTCAGGTGCAGACTGCCCCAAAGCCCCTTTCCAGCGGCGCAGGGGGGAGGAACCCTGTGGGGGACCCCAGGGAAGGGACCTGCAGGATGGCTCTGTGACTTCGTGTATCGCCCAGGCTGGGGGTGGCTCCCAAATTGTTACACTAGGGTTTCAAAGCATGGTGGAAAGGGATACGTACAACCTGGGGATGGCTCCCCCTCCACCCCTGGGGAAATGCAGCCACTTCTGGGGTGGAATGTGGCAGTTGTTAAGCAGAGTGCAGAGAAGCCATCTGTGAGCTTGAGGCAGTGCAAGGTGAGCCATGGAGATGGCATAGGCCAAGGTAGGACCTGATCCTGCAGACCTTTGCTCCTGAGAGCAGGGCTCATTTACACTGGGGGGGGTGGGCTCTAAGGCTGTGGGGAGCCTTGCTGAGTGAGGGGCTGAGGGAGTTAACCTCTGCTGGGAGGAGGTGGGGGTGACTGGCTTAAGAGTGTCTGGGCTAATGAATGCTGCAGCCGTTTGTGTATGAATTCTTCACAATACCATCTTGCTGCAGACTGTATCAGGGGCTGGTGCTGTCCTTAGCCATCTCTACTGTGGTGTAGGTGCACCCGCTGGGACATTACCAGTGTGAGCAGCATGAGGGAAATCCAGGGCATTACTGGGGCACTCCTCTGGTTTGACTGGCCCTCATGCAAACAGGTCCTGCCCTAACCTGCTCTGAACCTGGATACAAGTCTGCCCTAGTTCCTGGCTAGAGCACCGAGTCTTCGGATGTATGTTTATCTCCCAGTTCAACCCCTGTGGTGAGCAGGTGACAGTCTGATGTGTAAATGTAGCCTCTGAGAAGAGCGAAGATAACCTCTGTTGGAGAGCCCAGCTGCTGCCCAGGGCTTCTTGCCTTTGCTGGGGAGTTCCCTACAAGCTGTAGGCAGAGTCTGGTTCACTGGCAATGCTCTCAGTGGGGAGCTGGGACCCAGGGGGGCTGCAGGGCTCCCTGCATGGAGTGGGGAATCTAGGGGGCAGCCCAAGCTGGGAGCCTGGATGGGAGGAGGCCGGCAGCAGCCTGACTGCGGAGTTGGGAGCCCCTGTCAATTTCACAGCTTTTTGAGGGAAGCATGAAATTGACCAGGCTGACAGCCCCCAGCCTGTGTTGGGAAGGCTGCGTTCACATATGCATGTCCTTGCTTACCCTGACACAAGCCCCGTCTCTTGCTGAGGCGGTTTTATTGTGTTGGCACAGGGGGAGTTACAGTAGGGCCAGGAGACTTTCGGTGTGTGCGCCGCTGCTTGGTTTGTGTTGACCAAACTGTAGTGCAGACAAGGTGGAACATTTTGGTGCAGGCACGGCTGTAGGGCAAGCTGAGCGGAGGCAATTGCCTTGGGTCCTGTGCCTTCAGGTCCCTATGCTCCAACTTACTCCAGGTAGCATTTCCCAGCCTGTGGGTTGGGACCCAAACATGGGTCACGATTACATTTCAAAAGGGTCACAGGCTGGGCTGGGCAGCTCCAGAGGTGGCTATTAAGCCATTCACACTCCTGAAGTGGTTCTCAATTTCTTAATTGGATTAACAGCCTCAGGCAGTTAAGCCAATGAGTTAAACTGAGAACCATTTCAGCTGCTGGGCAGAGAACTGCCTATCTGAGGAGCAGTGCCCAGCTCAGGTAAGGTGAGGGCCTGAGTCTGGGAGGGAGGGCAGGCAAAAGTGATCAGCTCCCTGACTTCCAGCCTCTGCAGGAGATGGGGTCCCTGCAGCTGGCGCTGCCAGCCGGGGCTCTGTGCCCAAGCCTGCTTCCACCCACAGGGGTCCCTGTGCCTCCCCTAGCTCCTTCCAGCCTGAGTGACTCCTAGCCCCTGAGTGTGACTCCCCTAGCCCCCTGCAGCCTGAGTGACTCCTAGCCCCTCAGTATGACTCTCCAAGCCCCTGACTGTGTGGTTTAAGGTGGGGGGAAGCAGTTTGGGGAGGTGTCTTTCCATCACCACAGCTCTGACTAACTGTAGTAAACATAGTGTTACTATTTTATTAATGTATTTCCCCTTTTCTATGAAATAACTATGAATATATAAACCTGAGGGGGCACAATTTTATATTCTTGCTTCAGGCGCAAAATTAGCTAGTTACGGCTCTGCTCTCCCGCTCTCCCCCTGGTTTTTGACTTGCCTTGGGTCACCAGTTCTTCCTGAATTGTCAGACTGGGACCCTGCCTGGAAAAGGTTGGGAACTGCTGGACTACAGCATGCACTGGCCAGGTCCCATTGTCAGCATGCAGCCTTGAGCCCTGCCTGCTGGCTGGGTCCTGATGGACTGGCTCTGTTCTGCTGTAGGAGCCCAGGTGCCTGCTCCTCTTGGGATACGTACGCTCTGGAAACACACTGCCCACAGGAGGGGTTCTCTGACCCATGTGGAAGGTAGTCCCCAGTAGTTAGTCTGATAGAAGAATTTTTCTGGCTGCCCAGTGCCATCTACACAAAGGGTCAAATCTCACGTCAAGAGCTGTGGCCATATTGATTCCCATTCCCAAAGTAGAGCAGCCCTTGAAGGGGTGGGATTAAATGCACCTTCTACCACTGACCCCCTGCTGTGGCTTTCCTGGAGAAGTTGCTGTAGGGATGTCTCATGTTGGCATGGGCAGGATTCCAGCGGAGCAGCTGTCAGTTAGTGTGAAGCAATTGACAGCAGGTACTCTTAAGATAAAACCTCTCTGATGTGTCTGTCTGATAACTGTGGTGTAATGGGTACAAGCCAGTCCCTTTCCTGCAGCTCAGTGGAATGCAAAACCCCCTGACTGCTGGGGAGAAGTGCTGAGTTAACCCCAGGATGCATCTTCTCCATGTTGCTTCATTTCTGCAGGGTGGCTTGACACAGACCAGTAGATGCTTAAGAACAAAGAAGGCTGGGCCCCAGAGAGTTGGCCTGGAAGAACACATCCCTGAAATTCCTCTTGGGACACTTGTCAAACCTGAGCTTCCCAAGGGACCTTTGTGGCCCTCACAGGGAGCGAAGGTCTGTCCCTTCTTACACAGGCGAAGCTTGGATGAAGAATGCGGGAGAGATTTGAGTAAGGGCTCAAGAACCCCAGGCAAAGCCAGAAACAGTCCAGGAGCCAGGCTTCTCATGTTTTGTGATGAGTGGAAGGTTACAAAGAGCAGGTGATCTGCGGTGTTTAGTTCGTAAGTTGCCTGCTTTGTTCTGCACGCTGGCTGACAGATGCTGGTGCTCAGCTGGCTGCGGCCCAGTGAGGGCTGGGGACGTGATTTGGATCCCCAGCTCAGTGGGTGGAGAGGACACCTGGTCTCTTGCCGGGATAGGGGGGTCTGTTGGAAGCTGCTCTGTCTTCCTTGTCTCATCTACTGTACTTTCATCACCATGGTATCCGTGCTCCTCACACCCACAGCACTCTCTCAAACCAGGCTCTGCTGTCCCCTGTCAAGGCACGGGGAGGCTGAGGGTGTGTCTTCACTGCATGTTAAGTCTGAGCTCTGCCTTGGGCATGAACCAGAGCTAACGCTTCCATCCACTCAGATCAATCTGGCAGGGCTCAGCAAATGCACAGGACCCGGCTCCTAGGACCTGCTGGTGGCACGAGAGTTGACAGTCAGAGCCCCAGTTGCACAGTGGTTCAAATCACATCTTGTTCTGCAGTGTGGATGCAGCTCAAGCTGCAGGTCTGTGCTGTGCAGTGTCACTGTGAGTCCCAGGTCCAGCAGAAGTGAACCCTGGGCTTGGAAACAGCAAGTCCACAGCCTGGGGTGCAGTGTAGACTGGGTGATCTGCCCAGTGATCTGCCCAGGGTTACCCAGCCAGTGAGCCTGTGGCAGGGAAAGGAGCTGGCCCCAAATTGCCTGTGTCCAAGGCTGGTGCACTCATCACTGAGCCTCCCTTCCCCTGCTCGCACCACAGCAACCTGCTAGCAGCCAAGGCCTGGGAAGCAGGGCAGCATCTCTCTAACGAGTAGGACGTCTTCATGTCACCCTCCTATTTGTGAGTCTGTTGATGGCTGAGTGGTCCAGTTCTGGAGCTGCAGGTCTTTCGCCGAAGGGGCAGGTGTTGGTAGCTGTTGGAGGAGTGCAGGGCAGTTTTTGATGCTCTTTTCTTCTCCGCCTCTCCTCGTCTGCGCTGCAGTGGGACCTCTCTAATTGCGCCACCCCTCACAGATTGCTGCTCTCCACTGGGGATGGTCTTGGGCAAGGTTCCCCCAAGTGTCGACACCGACACTGCACTTTTCCACGTGAACCTTCAGCCCGTCCGTATATCGCTTCCTCCGGCCCCCAGTGCTCCCCTGTCCTTCCTCCAGCTCAGAAAACAGAATCTGTTTTGGGAGGCGCCAATCAGACATCCGAACCACAGGACCAGTCCAACAAAGCTGGTGACAAATGATGATGGCTTCAATGCTGGTCATGTTCGACTCTTCCAGGACACGAGTGTTCGTGCGCCTATCCGCCCAAGAGAGATGTAGGATTCTCCTGAGTTGATGATGATCGAGTACCCTCAAGGGATACTTGAACGTTGTCCAGGTTTCACATGTGTATGTGGGATGCGATGAGCTTTGTCTTGGGATAACTGTCCTGGTTCTCGAAGACCCTTTGTCTCAGGCGGGCGAAGGCAGAGCCTGCGTGGCTTGGGCGATGCTGGATTTTTGCATCAATGTCGACTTTAGCAGAAAGATGACTTCGAAGGCACGGGAAGTGCCCCACGTTTTCCAGCAGTTCTCCATGCAGGGGCCCCAGGAGTCCCTCAGGGGCCACTTTCTCTCCAGGACCTGCCTGTGGAACAGCCACTCTCTGCCTTTGCCAGCGCCAGCCAGCCTTGGCATGGCAGTTGCATGCTGTGTAGGCACACCCTGCCTGAGGCTCTCGCTGCTCTGGGTGCCCCGTGGGCTGGTCCGTTTGAGTGGGGCCTTTGTTTTCCAGGCTGCTGGAAGGGGAGATCCTCCGTCTGACCCTGCACCCAGGGCATGCACAGCTCTCCTGAGCTGCAGTCACTGCTCCGGATTGGCAGCCAGCTGGAAACATCCCTCCAGGAGCGTCTGGGACTGGTGGGGTCGTCATGCTCCCTGCATGGCTCCAGGCAAAAGCAGCTGGGCCAAAGCCAAGCCCATGCAGGACTTTGGGGGTGGGGATTGCTCATACCTGGGGCAGCCTGTACCTGCTGTGGGTGAGACACCGTTGTCTTTGCTGTGTCAGACGTAGCCTCCAGACTCGCATGTGGTTGGAAGGAGCCAAAGTCTGCTGCCAGCTGACCCTGACATAGTCTTCCTCCCTGGCTCAGGATTGTGAGTCCATCTTCCTGGGCAGTGGGGTGGGGGTGTTAGTCTAGACTGAGGCTTGGGAAAGGTGGTTTTGCTGCTGGCTCTGCCACTGACCTGCTGGGTGACCGTGGGCAAGTCCCTTCTTGGTTCCCTGCCTCAGTTTCCTCTCCCACCCCTTGCTGGTCTGGTCTGGTTAGGCTGTTTGCTCCACAGGGCAGGGGCTGTAGTTCCTCTGTGCAGTGCCCTGCCCCACCCAAGGGGGCTGCGGCCTGTGCTGGTGTTGCTGTCCCACACCCAGCGATCCATCCCCCGACAACCAGGCTCTCGAGCCAAACCAGGGGAAAACTGGCCTTGCCCACATACCTGAGGCTCTGCAGCTGGATGCAAAGCCGGGTGAGGACTCGTTGTGTGGGGGTGTGAGAAACTGCCACCAAACCTCCCTGCTGATGGTTAGTGGAGACTTAGGCCATGTCTAAGCACCTGGTGCTAAGCCACAGGCCCCTCCTTGCATTACATCCGGCTCCTAACTGGCAGAAATGGGGACCTGAGCCTGTCATCTGATCCTAACGGCCCCCAGAGGTGGTTTAGCTTTGAGCCCATCTCTAAATTAAACCCTTGTGACTTGCAGCCAACCCTCAGCCCCAGTGCATCTGATGAAACCTCCTGAGCCCTTTTATCTCCTGCTGCCAGGAGCCCCTTTCATGTGGTGTCTGTACAAAACTGTTACTCGCCTGAACCTGTCACGAGGCCAAGCTGAGGAACAGACCTTCCCATGGCTGCAGGCAGGAGCTGCAGGAGTCCCCCAGAGGAGCAGTAACAGGGGGTCTGGCTCCTTTCATGCCATTGTCGCCTTGTCCTGGTGCTAGAGGCTTTTCCTGACCTGCTTTGGGGGACGCAGCTCCTTTGAGCTCCCCACTCAAGGGCAGCCCCTGGCTGGGGCTGTGACTGCAGTTGTCTGTCCCCAGGCTGGAATAAGAGGCGGCTTTCAAGCTGGCCCAGATCTGATCGCGTCCCAGGATTAGGGCGTTTGATTCGGGCGCTCATGAAAGACGTGTCAGAGTCCACTCTGGCTCATGGGCTGTGTCGTGAGGCTGATTTCTTACAACCCCACGGATCTCTCCCTCCATGCGGCAGGAAGGACGGACACAGCACGTCCAGGGACAGCTGCCTGGTGTAGGCTGCAAAAGCTGTCCGCGGGCGTGGTCCGTGGAACGGAAGCGTGTCCAGGCCACGCTAGGATGGGGGCTTACCCCAGCCGTGCTCTTGTGCGAGCTGCTGTTACCTAGCTTCAGTCATGTGTCTAAGGCAGCCTGTGAGTAGCGCCGGGCGAGCCTGTTTGTTACTGAACCCCAGGGACTCTTGTCTCTTGGAAGCGTGTTCCTCTTCTGTCCAGTGAGTCATTCTGGGGGAGCTGCGTCAGAGCACAGAGAGGAACTCCTGGTGAGCGATTTGCACTCGTGAGATTTGCCTGGATTTCCCAGCTCTGCCACCCCGCTGCCTGTGTGACTGTCTGCTCTCGGCCTGGTTCCCCCTTTTACTGAAGGCAGGTCGAGGGAGAAATGCTCCCCTGGTCATGGGGCTTGTCAACAGGGTCGACAGCCACCTTGGGCCCTGGGGCAAAGTGGGAGGGGGGGGGGGGGGCTGGCTCCATGCTCCTGGAAGAGGCGGGGCCAAATGTAGAAGGGGCAGGGCCAAGGGCAGTCACCCCTTAGCAGCGCTGAGTCCCCCATAGCTGAGTGTAGCAGCGCTACTAGCACTTCAAAGGAGCCTAGAGCTCCTGCTGCAGTGGTGGTGGCTGGAGCTCTGGGCCCTGGGGCAACTCTCCCATACCCCCAGTCAGCCGTCCTGGAGCTTGTGTGTGTGTGTGAGAGAGAGGAGCTGGTTTAATTTAAGGGGAAATGAAATGGGTGCCGGCCCTGTGTGGCTGCCCTGGTCCCAGGGAAGAGCTGAAGGAAACAGCCGCAGGCCAGTTGGGAACCGGGTTGCATTAAATACAAACCCGTTTCCCTTCCCTGCACGAGCATTCTCGTGAGTGTGTGGTGCACGTGGGTGTGTGCGTAACACAGCGGCTGCAGTGGCCAGAAGGAAGTTGGGCTCTGTCATCGCTCTGCCCCTGGAAGCAGTGCCCAGCCGGCCCTGTCGCCTACCGGTTTAGTGCCATCTCTGGGGTGGAACTTGTCATGCTTCAGAGCCTCTCCAGGGGCCGACCTGAGGTTTAGGTGCAGCCCGAAGCCCAGGGCTGCGTCTGCCTTTGGCGTTCAGTGGGAATCGCTGATCTGCGTCCGTCCCTCTCCTGCCGTACTTGGGCGAGTGTTTGTCTGCAGACAAGTTCTGAACTGTTACATGCACGATCTGAGCCCAGACTGGTCCCACCTTCCTGCTTAGACGGGGCCTGAGTTTCAGGCCTGTGGGGCTGGGACTTGGGCCTGGCACTCAGGGCGGGGAGATCTCCAGGGGGTGCCCATGTGCCTGTCTGCAGAAGGGGAGGCAGATGGACAGGTCAGCTTACCCACACCGCTTGGGGATGAGAAACATTTCCTGCCCCTTGCCAACGTCGCCCCCGTAGGCAAAGCCCGGCAGAAGCCTAGAAAAAGGCGTCTTGTTAGGAGCCTGTTGGAAGCCAAAGGAGGGGCGAGAGCTGAACTTCCCCTCTGGGGCAGACGGGGTCAGACCAGCTCTTCGAAGCCCATCACGCGACCGGGGGACTCGCGCCAGGGCAAGCTGTGCGGAGAGTGGAGACAGGGCTCTGGCTGTACTGCCTGGGAGGGATGGGAAGCCCCGGTGTGCACCTGGGGGCGTTTGGCCCCGCGCGTCTCTGGGCGCTTTGCGTACAGGGCAGGACGCGGGGAGAGCTGCCGGCCACGCCAGGGGAGGCGGATTTGGCTCCGCTGCGTGTGCTGACCAAGCAGCTGCGGGGGACTGACACTGCTGACAGCGTCTCTGGTGTCGCTCGGCTTCCCTTAAGAACTGGCTTCCAGCCCGGCCGGGCTTTTTAGGAAACCCCCCGGCCCAGTCTGGAGCGTCGCAGGAAGCTGTGGGCAGAAGGGGCTCTGGTGCCCATGTAACCTGCACGCCAGCTGGCTGCAGAGAGGCACCTGGGGCAGAGTGAATCTTGGCTGAGAGCCAGCTCCTTCTAGCTCCACCCCAGAGCAGGGTCCTGCCCCACTTCTCATCCCTGCAATTAGCAGCTCCCCGCTGCCCCAGCCCATCTAATGGCATCCAAACCGCCAGCCGGCCCACTTACGTTCAGGGAGGAGGAGAAACCCCAAAGCCTTTTGGCCCCCGTAAGAGAACAAGCCCCTGGGGAAGCTAGACCCTGGTTAGTCGGTCTAGAAACGTGAACACCCCTAGAGCCAGGAACAGATTTCCACAGTTGGAGTGAGACAGATGAGCTCGGGCCCAGGCGCTGGCCATGCTGCGCCCCCCTTCGAAATGTCAGGGGCCCTTACCCCGCTGTGCTCGCCCTGGCTGTAGAAGCTCAGAGGTCCCAGGTTCGAGTCCGCCTTTGGGCAGTGACGCACACGGCAGGGCTGGGCTGTGGGGTGGGGAACATGGCGTGTGGGCGAGGACTCCCCCAGGCCTGCTGAGCCGGGGGCCTCTGCTATGCTGATCTAGGCTGTTTTCCTCCAGCAGTGCAGGGAGGGGGCTCTCTGCCTGCTTCTGCCACTGAGGAAAGTGGCTCGTCAGCCCTCTCCGGGCCAGCCTGCGCTCGTCTTTGTCCTCTGCTGGGGATGGGGACTGGGCCCTTGTCCTCCCGGGCTGGGTGCCTGCCCCAGGGAGGCTGGGGGTGTGCCGAGAGGCAGGGCTGGGCCGGGCCGGGCCTGGGAAAAGCAGCTGTAGGGGAGCTGCTCAACTCCCCCACGTGGTGAGGGTCAGCTCCCAAACTGTGCCGGTGTCTCAGGCCAGGGGGATGTGTTCCCCGGACTCCCTCCCCGTAGTGCCTGTGCAAGGAAGGGCTGGAGCTGGTGCCCTGTGGGGAGGGGGGTACCCAGCCAGGGGGTCTGCAGCAGGAGACGTCAGCCCATGAGGGGCAGGCGGGGGGGACGGGAGGTCAGGGTTCTCGTCCTGGCTCACTGCCAGGCTCCCTCTCTGTGAAGTGAGGGAGATGCCACCCCTGCCCTGGGGCAGCCAGGCTGAACCCCTCCCTGGGAAGTGTGTGAGGGGCCGGGAGCCATGTGAAAGTCAGCTGGGGTCTGGCCGTCTACCTCGGCAGAGTTCTGGGGCCGAAATCTCTGAAATGGAAGACAAATGTATTCCTCTGGCCAGCAGGACCCCACTCAGGTCCGGGTGCCCCAACCCTCCCCGGCTCGGCTCTCGCCCTCTCCCCTCGCTCTGGGGAACACTGGAACAGCAAAGCCTGGAGAGCCTTGGGCTCGGGAGAGCAGCGACCAGCCCTCAAAGCTGCCCCAGAATAACAACCAGCACTGCCAGGTCGCTCTCGCCTCCCTAGAGCCGGGGGGCGGGGGCGGGGCCGGCTCCTAGCTGGGTGCAGCCCCTAGTGTGGCCCTGGCGCTGGCTGGGATAGGAGCTGTCCTGCTAGGAGAGCTGCGTGCTCCTGGGCTGGTTGGAAGCAGGCGGCGTGGTCAGGCGCTCTCGGCCCCAGTTCTCTTCCTGGGCGGCTGACTCTGCAAGCTGGGGGCTGGCGAATCCCACTGAACTGCACTGGCCTGGGCCGGATGCAGGGGAGCTGCCTGGGGAGGAGGGAGTTCGGCCTGCGGTGTCATTGGGCTGGGCCGGCCCTGGGCTGGCTCCGTCTTGGAACCCCACCCCCCGGCAGGCAGCCGCCTCTGGGGTGCTACCCGGCCTGTGCCTGCTCCCATGGCCTCCACAGACTGGCTAACGTGGGCTGCGCTGGCCTGCGAGTAGCTGCTGGGGCTGCCTGAGTGGTGGGGGGGACGGGCAGGTGCCCATGGGGCTGCCTGAGAGGCGGGGGGGGGGGGCATGTGCCCATGGGGCTGCCTGACTCCCTGGGGCGGCCCTGCTGAATGAGACCCTTTGCGGGGGTGCGCCGCAGACGCCTGCCAGTCAGATCCGGCTGTCAGAGGCTGCCGTGCCAGCTGTGTGCCATGAAACCAGAACCGGGGCTGGTGCCCGCCCCACCGCTCCTGCCCCCGCAGCCAGCCGGGCCCGGCACTGACTCCTCTCTCCTCCCTCCCCAGGAACTATCTGCGTCCTCCTGACTTTCCCCTTCATCTTCAGCCCCTGCCTGGGCTGCACGGAGGCCACGCCCCGGTGGGCTGCGCTCATCTACTTCGTCCCCTTCGTCGTCATCTTCCAGTTCGGCTGGGCAGCCACCCAGATCGCCCACCTGTCGCTCATCCCTGAGCTGGTGACCAGCGACCATGAGAAGGTGGAGCTCACGGCGTACAGGTGAGGGGGGGCAGGCCTGGGACTTGGTGCTCCCCGCGCCCACTGCTTCCCCATCAGCTGGGAGCCGGAGCGGCCCCTTACGCCCGTGGTGCAGCCCCCTTTGGTACCAGCACTGCGTGAATAGGGCCTGGGGCAGCGAGTCCAAGCCCTGAGCGCCAGCCCTGCCTGGCAGCGCCCAAGCCGATGCCCCCCCACACGCTAAGCAAAGGAGCAGAGCCGAGCCGAGCGACTGGCTGTGCTTGCAGGCGCCCTGCAGTCTGTGCCGAGCTCCTGCCTGGCTGCGCAGGGAGCAGGACTGGTTGTTCCTCCTCCGTAGGCACTTCAGTCCCGCACGGGCACCAGCCGCTAACCTCCTGCTGCCTGGGATAGAGGCCCCCCCGCGCCCTCCTGTCCTGAGCGAGGCCTCTGCCGGGTGCAGGGGAGTGGGTCCTACCCCCAGGGTCGGAGGGGACTGCAGCTGCCTTGGAGCAGGCACAGGTAATTGTGCCCACGGGAGGCTGAGGTGCTGGGCCGGGGGCCTTGCCAGGCTCTCAGCAGCAGGAGGCAGGGTCCAGCTCCTAGCACCTGAGCAGCCCAGCAGGTGGCGGGGGGAGGGGCTCCATGCACTCTGCTCCCTCCCCACCTCAGACCCCGGTGGGGCTGGCCTGGCTGCCCCCGCCCAGGCCTGTCTGGGGCGAGAGCCCATTTCCCCAGCTGGGCCCAGGCTGGTTCTGAGCCCTGGGCTGTCAGTCATTCTCCCCTCCCCCGCTGCATCCTGCTTGCCCCCCGCCCCCCAACAGCTGTGGTCCCCCCAGCTCTGAGTCAGGCCTGCGCTTGCAGCTGCCCAAGCTCTGCCCTTGCCAGCTGCCTGGCCGAGCCGGGGATTGCAGGCACTCCATGGGCGCGAGGACAGGTGTCTTGGGAGCGCTCGGGCTCTGCCCTGCCCCCCAGCAGTGCCTGGGGCAGGGGTGTGATGGGCGCAGCAGCCACCTCATGGCAGGAGGGGGCCAGCGATATCCCAATTCAGGAGCCACAGGCAGGTGCCCCCGCCTTGCCCTGTCCTTGGGCCAGTGCTGCCTTCTCTTGAGGGTCCAGCCCTGTGCCGCAGCCTCCCGCCGTGTGCCAGGGGAGGGGCACCCTGCACTGCCCAGGGATGCTACGTGCCCTCTTCCTGGGTCCCTGCCACCAGTGAGTGATCAGCCCCTCCGCAGCTGCACAGCCCCTGTCTGGAGGGCCGTGACAGGGACAGGTAACCCAGCCCCCTGCCCCTTTGCACGCCACGGCAGGAGGGCACATGCCGGCCGGGGGCTGGCTCTCAGCCCCCCAGCCTGGCTAGAGGGGCTGGCGGAGGTTGGAGCCACATGGGGGGCCTGGCGCCCAGCCCAGCTGCAGAGCTGCTGGGGGAAGAGCTGTACTCGAGGAGCCTGAGGGGCGCCGGAGACGCTGGCGATGGGCCAGGTTCTGCCCCAGGGCTCGGCAGGGGAGCGTGGAGCCGGTGCGGTGCTGAGTCAGCAGGTGGGAAAGCGTTCCTTATCTGCCCACGAGCAGCAAACCGGCCCGATTATCTGGCCATGCTGGGCCTGTGCCTGGCTGATAACCGTCCGGAGGAAGGATGCGGGGCCCACGCTAGTGCTGCGGGAGCTGTGTCTGTGCCACGTCCACCGTCAGTCTGTCTGTCTGCCCCATGGCGGTTGTGCAGCTCCCGGTGCCGTCTGTTAAACCCCAGGCACTGGGCAGGGGCTGGGGGGTCCCGGGGCAGAGGAGAGAAGGGGCTGGGCTGCTGTGGGTCTAACAGCGGTTGGGGCTCTGGCTGTGGCCCCTGTGGGGGATGTAGCTTCTGCCATGTGCTGTCTGGTGCCAGGCGGGGCTCTCTGGGTCCAGGAGCGGCTCTGCCCGGGCTGGAGAGGAGTCCGGCTGCCTGCGGCTGCCGGGAGTCGGTGTGTGTGATGGAGTGGTGCGGTGCGTGTGTGAGAGTCAGGCTGGACGTGTGTGGGGGTGGGGGGCAGGCAGAGCAGCTCCCAGCAGCTAAGGATGACCCCTGGGGCTGTAAGCTAAGCTGGCAGGTAACACCTCTGACCTGAACGCAGAGCAGGGAGGAGCCCCGCTGGGTTTGAATCGGAGGCGGCAGGTGGAAGCTGGGGGGAGAGTGGGAAGGCAGCCAGCCTGGGCAGAGTGGAGGCTCCACCCCAGACGTGGGCACCCCTTGGGCTCCTCTGCCCAGGATGGGTTGGAATGACGGGCTCTGCCAGCTGCACTGACAGGTCTTGCTGTGTTCAGGGGCAGAGGTGTTACCTGCCAGCTTATCTTACAGCCCCAGGGGGTCATCCTTAGCTGCTGGGAGCTTTCTCACACGCACAGCCTGACTCTCGCATGCACTGGCCCCCTCCAGCAGGGGGCAGCGTTGCTTGTCGCTGCGGATTCGCCCGCTGGTGTGTTCACACTCGCCGCTCTCCCGTGCCGGGCGGGTTTGTACACGTGTGTGACACTGCTGGGGATTGAGGGCGTGTGACCGGCTCAGGCACCGGATCTCGCTCTTCCCGGCAGCGGTGTCTGACTCCCTCGCGGGCCTGGGCCCGGGGCTGGCAGCTCCCCGCGACTCACTGCATCCCGTCCCCAGGTACGCCTTCACCGTGATGGCCAACGTCACAGTGTACAGCGTGGCCTGGCTGCTGCTGCACTTCCAGCTCGGGCACACGGGGCCGACAGATCACCTGGGCAAGCACGACATCCACGTCTTCCGGGTGAGCAGGGCAGGGGAAGGGGCCAGCCCTGTGCATTGACTTCGCCCCCTGGCCTGGCTGCTCTGCGTGGGGGAGGCAGGGTGCAAGTGGGGGCTGGAGGTGGCAGCGCCTGGGGTCTGCCTGGCCTTCCCCTTCCACTGGGCCCCCGGGCTGCTGGCCGGGGGCTGGAGAGGGTCGTCCCTGCTGGCACCCTGGGCACTGAGTCTCCTTCCCATCCCGGCAGAACCTGGCGCTGATCGTGGTGGGGGTGGGCGCCGTGTTCTCGTTCCTGTTCCACCTGGGCACCAAGGAGCGGTGCGCCCCCCAGGCCAGGCCGCCCGAGCCCCAGGAGCACACACCGCTGCTGCCGAGGGCCCACAAGAGCCCCCCCCGCCCACTGCTGCTCTGGAAGCACTGGCTGCTGGAGCCTGCCTTCTACCAGGTGTGGGGCGAGCGGGGGGGAGAGCCGGGGCAGGGAGCCCCATGAGGAGAGAGGTGTGGGGAGGGCGGGGGCCCTGCGGGGTGGCAGATGGACAGCTGGATCGTCCCTGGGTGCAGGGCAGGGTCAGCTCTGGGGACGGCAGGTCCCTGCCGCTGGCTGCCTCTCGGACCCTGCCTTGCCCATGCCTTTGGCCCAGGAGGAGTAAGCAGGCCCTGCGCCAGCTTGGCCTGTGCCAGTGGCGCTGGTGGCTTTTGTGTCTGTCTGCCCCGAATAGCTCCCGGGGAGCTGGCCCTGCTGTGTTCATAGCGCAGCCCTAGTGCTGGGTCAGGAGCGTCCTGGCCTGGGAGTGCCGGGCCTGCCAGGGAAAGCGGCGAGCAGATGCTGTGGGGCATGCCACAGCCGCTCTCTGGGGGCTCGACAGCCCCCCTCAGGCCCAGGCAGGAGTCTCAGTGACTAGTGGGTGCCGAGGGGGAGGGGACCCAGCCGCAGTATGGGCGACCCAGGAGTACAGAGATGCCCCATGTGGCCCTGCACCCACCTGGTCAGGCCTATGGGCGCCCAGTGAGGCCGGTGTGGCTGTAGATTGAAAGGGGTGCAGGACAGAGCACCCCCCAGCTTTGGACAGTGGTGCCTGCGCTCCCCTGGGGTTCCCGTGCCCTGTCACCATGACACCCCGTGTCTCCCCAGGTGGGTGGAGCAGGCCCCGGGCTCCCCGTCCCCCCAGCTGCGGCAGGCGTGACCCCGCCGTCGTGTCTCTCCCCCGCCAGGTGGCGATGCTGTACATGGCCACGCGGCTGATTGTGAACCTCTCGCAGACCTACATCGCCATGTACCTGACCAACTCGCTGAGGCTGCCCAAGGTGAGAGCGCAGCTGGAGGCTCACGAGGGCGGGCGCTGCCTGGGGCTGGGGGTGCCTCATGGAGTCACTGGACTGGGACGACCTGTGACGCCCGGGGGTCCCTGCCTCGCTGGGCGCGGTGAGGGGGGAACCCCATGTAGCTGGGAGACTCTTGGGTGTCTGTGAGCCGAGCGCTCCGCTGTCTCTGCTCCCCAGAAATTCATCGCTACCATCCCCCTGGTGATGTACGTCAGTGGCTTCATCTCCTCATTGCTCATGAAGCCCGTCAACAAATGGATCGGCCGAAATGTGAGTAGGTCGGTGGGCCCGGGGGGGCAGCGTCCCGCTCTAGCCGTGCCCGGCTGGGCCTGCGGGAACATGCCCGTTGCAGCCGTGGCCTGTGCACCCAGGAGGCCCCTGCACGGACTGTTATCCTGCAGGGCAGGTGTGATGTTCCCAGGGCTGCAGCCCCCCTGCCCGGTCGTTCGCCCTGCTTGCTGCCGCATCTCCAATATGCGCGTCGCCCCAGCCCTGGGGCTGTGCTGCAGGCAGTTATGTCTCGGCTCTCCCAGCGGGGAGACCTGCCAGGCTCCCAACCCTGCAGCAATGCGGGTCCCGTGCAGCCCAGCCCCCAGCTGAACAGCACACGGCTGTGTACAGCCCATCGTTTTATCGACAGACGGGATCCCATGACTTTGGCCCAGTGGCGTGGCCCAGCCCTGTTGGCTCAAAGACACCTGAGCGCTGTTTCAGAGCCAGCGGGAGGTCACACGGCGTGCAAGCCGGGAGGTGAAAGAGTCTGAAACGGTTAAAACGCAGCTAGCGCCTCACTTCCAAAGCTAGGTCAAACCCCAAGCCGGGTCTCGCTCAGCACAGCCTGACAGCCGGGCACCTTAGGCCAGAGCTCAAGTTCCGGGGCTGCTGCTTCTGTTCCTGCTGGGATGGCAAATCAATCCTGGGGCATTTCATTAGCGGCGCCCCCCCCCCCCCCCCCCCCCCCAAAAAAAAGCATTCCCAGCTGAGGTTCAGGAGACGGCCTGCAAGAGATGGGTTCCCACCGCTCTGCACCTGCTTGAGTTCCCTTGGTCTCCCCTTTGTGCCAGGTGACTGTTTTACCACTTGAAAGCAGAACGCACAGGCCTTGCTGGAGGCAGCCGCCTGCCAGCTTCTGCCTGGGCAGTGCTGCGGCGTGGAGTACGTGCCATTTCTCCCACCGCCCCCCGGCGGCTTGTAACGTTGCCGCCCGGCTCGTACCAGGGCAGCAGTGACCAGTGTGTTTGGTGGGCGCTGGGCAGGCCTTGCCCAGTGATTCTTACCGGAGCGGGTGAGGGGCACTCCAGGTGCAGTCTGCCACATGGCAGCTGCCTGCTCAGGGCACAGCAGACACCCAAAGCCCACCTGCTCTGGGCCTGGGCAGAGAAGGGCTCAGAGTCACAGGGGTGCAGGGCCTGATCCTGGCCCTGCAGCTCCCGCAGACCTCAGACTGAGTTGCACGCTCGGCACTCCAGCCAGCCAGGCCCCTGCGGTGTCACTCCCCTGCTCGCTTGAACATCCCAGCCACGCTCCGTGCCCGTCCCCTTCCTGTCTGGCTGCTGCGCCGTTCCCCCGCACGGCTCTGTGCCATGTGGGATGCCGTCCTGGAGCAGGTTCATAGGGTCCCAGCCAGCCACGACCACACACGGGCAGGCAGTTCACCTGCTCCGGAGAGGGAGTTTTAGCTAAATGTCACCTCTACCTCCCGGGCTGTCATCTCTGTGCCGCTGCTGCCCTCGGCCGGTCCGCGGGCACTCCTGCAGCGCGAACTAGGAACAGACACACAGTCCCACATTGTGGTGACCTGCTGTGACCTCTCAGCTCTGGTCACCACCTCAGGAAGGCGCCGAAAGGAGCTGGGGAGTTCGGAGAGGGGCGGGGAGGGTGACAGTACCTGGTGTGATGGGCCTCTGGAATAATAGGAGGATTAAATGACTCTCTCGCCTGGAATTAACCTGTGGAACTCACTGCCACAGGGCACTGGTGGGGACAGCAGCTCAGAACTAGTTGAAAAGAAGGCGGTAAAGTGAGAGGTGCGGTGTCTGAGTCAGGCTGTGGGGTGGGAAGCGTTAAGTCTGCCCTGGAGTAGCCAGTGGGGCCCATCCGGTGATAAGAGACAGGACACCAGCCTGGGTGGCCCTGCCAGGCCTAGGGTGGGTTAGTGGGAAGAGCGGCTCTGAGAAACTCAGCAGACGTGGCTGTGGGCCCGGTAGCAAAGGGGGACCCTGGTGAGAGTATCCGCTCCAGGTGAATCATCCAAGCACGACGCCAGGCAAAACATGTGCCTCTGCTCACCACGCTGGCTCGCACGGAGTCACACAAGTGAGTGCTGCAGTCGCTCCAGTTCTCTCATGCCACCCACGTGCCCAGAGGGGAGGTTATGAAAACCAAATCTCTCCAATAAAAAGGTTCTTCAAATCCTGAAGGACCAGCCCCGTTCCCGGGTCGATGCGTAACCCGCACGCTTCCCAAGACACACGCCGCAGCCAGGCCTTTGGTACCTAAAGTCTAAAGACTTCCGGGGAGAGAGACCAATGGGCCTAGTTTGCCCCCAGCTGCAGAACAGGCCCTAGTGCCAGCCGTGCAACCGGCCGGACAAGAGGGGGAAGGCAGCGAGCGGGCCGGGCTGTATTTCTATGACTGCTTTTGTCAGTGAGACATTTGCGTGTGCACTGGGACTTGGGGGTCCGTGGCAGAGTCTGACTGCTGGGCTGCTCTGAGCCCTGCCAAGAGGTGTCTCACACCCACACACCCAACCCTGGCTGGAGGGCTGCAGGGCTCCCACGCCCCCCCGAGGCAGACGGCTGCGCTGGCCCACTGCTCTTCCAGCCAGGACATGTTTTTCCTGAAACTGGCTCTAGCCCTGCCCCACTGTAGCGGATCCCACTGTCTCGTGCCCTCCCTCCCTTGTGAGGGAGAAGAGCTTTGGTCCACTAAAGCTTTTCGAGTGCAGGCTGAACCGCTCCAGTCTGCCGGCGGCCTTGGTCCGGTGTGGTTTAGGCAGCCGATGGCCACTTCTCAAGTTCCCCGCAGTCCCATAACGTTTGTTTGCAGCCCCAGTCTGGCTCGCAGGGTTCTGTGCTGTTCAGTTGAACTGTCCTCTCCCTGGCGCCTGTGTGGGGCGGAGGGAGACGGGAAGCTGCGGCATGTCGGCAGTGCTGCTAGGGGGCTGGAGAGGTTCCCTGGCCCTCTTGCGTTAATTAATACCCCTGGTTCCTTGAGCCTCTGCTCGCCTGGCTCTAGGCATCCCCGAGGGCACTGTCCCCTGACGGGTTCCTGCCCTTCCTCCACGCGATGCTCTGCCCTGGTGCTGATGGGTGTTTTCTCTCCCCTCTCCGGAGCAGCTGACCTACTTTGCGGGGCTGCTTATTATCCTAGCCTTCGCCTCCTGGGTGGTGCTGGACAGCCAGATCGAGGCAGAGGTTTATGGGGCGGCTGTGCTGCTCGGGGCCGGCTCGGCCACCATCCTGGTCACCTCCCTCTCCATGACGGCTGACCTCATTGGGAGCAACACGGTATGTTGGTGTGGGGACAAGGGGGGGAACAGCCCAGGAGCTGCCCCGCTAGTGGCCCTGGTGCAGAGCCTAGGGTGTGACCTGAGGGGAGCCCACATGCATCTGCAGGGGGCCAAGCAGGGCCTAGTGTGCATCTGGGGCTGACCTGAGGGCGCAGGAGGCCAAGGGGGTGCCCAGAAGTGGGTCAAGCCCAGGGCAGTGGAATGAGGCTGATGATGATGGTTTCCCTGGCAGCACAGTGGAGCCTTTGTCTACGGGGCCATGAGCTTCACAGACAAGGTGGCCAACGGCTTGGCGGTGATGGCCATCCAGAACCTGCACCCCTGCCCGTAAGTATCGGGGCTGGGGTTGGGGCCCCTGTAGCGGACGTCTCCGTCCTGGCCTGGAGCGGCTAAGTGCCTTCCTCTCGCCCAGCGCTCGTTGGCCGGAAGAGCCCAAAACCTTCCGACTCGCAGTACGCTCCCTGCTGCCTGAGCTGGAGCTGCAGTAGGCTATTATCCCCCCTCTGCCGACCAGCAGGGGGCGGTACGCTCTGGCAGTGCCAGCACACGCCCCTCCTGCCCCCTGCAGCGACTCCTCCTGCGCCAGGCTCCGGTTCAGCCTGCAGCGGCGCTGCCCTCCCGTGCATGTGTGGGGCAGAGGGAGCCGGGGCCCAGCGGGAGCCTCACCTGCCCCTTTGTCTTCAGCACCCAGCTGTGCTGCGCCGGCTGCGTGGAGTTCTACCGCTGGGTGATGGTGCTCGTCACCGGGGGCGTCGCCGTGGTCGCCACCATCTGTCTGTGCTGCATTATGATCTGGCCGATCCGGGTCCGATTTCGTGAGTGCCGGGGCTGGGGGGGGCCGGAGGGCAGGAGCGGAGCGGGGGCTGCCGGGGGAGGGGGGCGTGTCCCGCTGGGGGACGTTCTCTGCTGCAGCCAGCTCGGGGTGGCGTTGAAATGCACCAGAAAACCTGCCCCAGCCCCCCGTTGCACCTGCGCTTTCCCTGGGACTGTCCCTCCAGCTGTTCTCCAAGCAGGCCTAGGAGCCCGTCCCCTCAAGACCCAGCTGGCTACAGGGTACTGGCGCCTGATCCCCAGGGTGGGGATGTACCTGGACCCCTGGGGGCCAGGCCTGTAAGCAGGTCTCCACCCCACTGACTCGGGGCTCTGCTGAAGGAAAAGCATCTGCATTGTCCTGCAGGGAGCTGGCCTGGGGGCTTTAGTGTGGCCGGGGGGGTGCTGTTTCGGGGGCGCCCTGTAGTCCCTGCTCCAGCTGCTCTCTGAGGTCTGCTCTCTGCCGCAGACCCAGGCGAGGTGTGTAAAATCCACCCTCGCGGCGGGGCACTTGGACTGACCAGCAGCGTGTTGCTGGCTCTGTCATGCAGGGAGTTGGGGGCGGGGGAGCTGGTGCTGGCGGGGGGCACGGGGTGAGGAGAGCTCTCTCCTGGCATCTTTGTGTCTCCCTTAGCAGGTGCCAGCAGCACAGGCCTGCAAGCTCAGCCGGGCCCTGGCCCTCGCCCTCACTTGTGTGAAGTTGGTGCCCCTTGGCTTAGACTGAAGGGAGGCGGTGCGGCCTAGTGGTCAGAGCGTGGGGCTGGCTGTTGGCCAGCTGCATTCAGGGCTGGCCGGTTCTGTTCGTGTGCAGCTGGGCTGGCAGAGGAGGGCTGAGACCTTTGCAGCATCTGTGCCAATAGGGCGGCGGGCTGGGGGTAGTGCTCAGTACTGATTTTGGAGGCTGGGCCCAGAGAGCTCTGTGGGGGGGGCAGGATGTCGCCCTGACCCCGATAGCAGCACTGGCCCAGGGTGGAGACCTGGGTTAAGCTGGATGGCCCCGGGGGCAGGGTGAGCTCAGGGCAATGGGATGGAAACTGTCTCCTCGGTCGGTCGGCTGCACAGTGCTTCTGTGGCTGGGGAGCTATGGGGCTGGTTAACCCAAAGGCCAACCTGTCGCTCCTCTCCACCACAGATGACGTGGCAGTGCTGCCGCTGGCGGGGGCCGTGCCTGGTGAGGCGGGGAGCACAGAGGAAAGGAGTCGAAGCAGCACCGTCAATTGAGCCGGGCGTTGGCGCCTGGCCCTGGGACTGCACCCCTCGCACTTTACCTCGGGATGCTGGGAAGGAAGGGGCCCGACGCTGGACCGCGGCTGGGCTGGAGCTGAGGCTGTGCACAGCTTGAGCCTGCTCCTTGCATCCCCTTTCGGCCACTTTGCACAGACTTTCCTTCCCCGCCTGTGTAACGCCCCCAGCTGGGAGCGGGGGGGGGAACGGCCGTGTCTTTGCACATGTCTAATACAAGTGAGCGGGGGGCACCAACCAGCCTCCATGCACTGTGGGGAGGGGCCACTAAAGCAAACCCGTCCCTTTTAACATGTCTTCTGCCAGCAGGGCCGGGGAGCACACACTTTTTTAATGGGAACAAGCCGGAGTAAAGAGGCAATATTGGAACAACAGCAGCACTGTCCTTGGGGTTCCAATGTGTGGCCACCCAGCGGCTCGCCTGCCAGCTCTGCGTTCTCCAGCGAACCGGCCCCCCTCTGCCCCTTGCCAACGTGGCAGCACCCCGGCAGCCACAGTGCTGGTGAGGGTTGGAGCCCCAGCTCCTGGAGTCAGGTGACCAATGGGAATCTTGGCTTTGATTCTTTTTTTTTTCCTTCCCCTAAATAACTTTTTAGCCCTTGTGGCTGCAGAGGATCGGAGCTGAGGGGTGGAAGAGACCTCGGGAGGTCACTGAGTCTTAAACCCCCCTCTCTCTCCCCCCCCCCCCCCCCGAAACCAGGATCAACCGCCACTAAATCAAGTCAAGCCGGGACTTATAAACTTCCCAGGGATGGAGATTCCACCACCTCTCTGGGTAACACATTCCAGTGCTTCACCACCCTCCTGGGGAAATAGTTTTCCCTAATATCCAGCCTGCACCTCTCCTGTAACATCAGCCCACTGCTCCTTGTTCTGCCGTCTGTGGCCATTGAGAGCAGCCCCTCTGGGCCCCTCCTTCAGGGAGCTGTGGGGTTTTTTATTTTAATATTCAGGCCCCCAGCACCAGGCTGTCCCTGACCACCTCTTCCCCACCCACTGGGGAGGGTTCCATAGGTACTGGCAGCAGCTGGCTGTGTACAGCCCCTAGCACAGTGGGGCCTGATTCCTGCCCCCTCCCCTTCTGCTGCTCTCATAAGGGGACACTGGCCCTGGGAGGGGCAGGGTGCGGACCCCTCCAGCGTGACTGGCTGCAAACAGGTTAGCCCTGCTCAGGGCTGATGTCCCATGGAGCTGGGGCTGCCCCGAGACAGGTGTGGGGCTCAGGCCTGTGCTGTTGGGTGTGCGGGTGCAGGCCCACCGGCAGGGCCGTGTCCTGCTCTGCCTGGCTGCTCTCCGGCTGGCCCCAGACTCAGAGCTTCATCTTATAGCATCTCTTCCTCTTTCAGTGGCTAAATCTGCAGCTGGCCCTGCAAGCCGGCCCGCAGCAGGGCGTGAGCACGCCTGGGGGCCGGTGTGCCAGGGCTCCGCTGTGGACTCCTGCCGTCTCCCCCCAGGCTAAGCCCAGCAGCTGGCAGTGCAGACTGGGTCCTGTGCTAGCTGGGTGGAGAGGGGGAGGGCTGGACCCAGGTTGTGGTGGTGCTTGGGGGGACGGGGGGGAGATATCCCAGGCTGTAGTGGGGGCAGGGAGAGCTGGACTCTGGAGGAAGGGGAGCAGAGCAGGCACCTGCAGCAGCTGTGTAATCTTCCCCCCTGGGGTACGGCTGTCAGGTGCCCTGGACGCAGCAGGCAGGGAAGCAGCCGGGGGGAAGTGCACAGCACCCAAGTCACCAAGGAAGGGAGGAACAAGGGAGGCTCTTCTGTTTCCCCCAGCTGAGCTGTGCATGGGGGCCCTGGGGGGGGGCTGGAGCCCCAGCATCTGCAGGCGCTCAGGGCTGGCCTCCCCCAGGGAAGGGTGTAGGCACAGGGGGCAGGCAGTGTGTGTGTGTGGGGGGGGGGGTCTGGTTCTGAAGGCCGGGGTCAGCAGTCCAGCCCCAGGACTAGACAGCTGCGGGGGGGTGGGAAGAGCTGAGGGGGGTGGGACGGGAGGTGCTAGAGCAGCCAGCTGGAGATGGAGCTCGGGTTTGATCTGCACCCTCTGCTGGCTGGAGCCCCTCTGGCATCCTCACTGCTCCTGGAAACCAGCACGGGCTGCTGGGCAACGCACAGACAGACCCTCACCCCCCAGGCGTGTCCTCTGCCCAGCAGCCACAGGGCCCTCCCCAGGGCTGGTGCAGGAACTTGGGCAGGGGGGCTGCTGTCCCCCCACCCCGAACAAACTGAGTGAGCCCTGGCTGCTGCGTGGGGCAGCTGGCTGAGCTGGGCTGCTACCCCCGACCCAGCGTGGTACCTCACCCACCTGGGCATCCTGCCCTGTGAGCCCAGTGGTGAGTCAGTGTTGCTGGGCTGTGCCGCAGGCCGGCTAAAGCCCATTAGCACTGAACAGTTTGTGCTAAACCAGGCGTGGAAACGGGGGTTGGCTCCAGGTTAACCACGTTGCGTCAGCTGTGTGTTACTCACCCAGCTTGCACGCAAGGCCTGGATCTGCCCCATGCATCCCAGCCTCCCGGGGGGCTCTAATGCCCTGGGCAGTGGCTACCCCCAGGGGCTGTGTGGTGGAAGGAGCAGCCTCAGGGCCCCATGGTCCAGGACGCTGCACTGTGTTGCTGTCCAAGCAACACTGGAGCTGCTGGCTGATTGGATCAGGTCCTGCCCAGAACGTGGCCCAGACCCATTGCGGTCCCTGTTTGTAAGGTCCTTGGGCAGAGCGGTTGCAGGGTGGGCGGGTTTGTCTGTTCTAACAAACCCCCCCCAGCACTCCTGGAGCACTTTGAAGGCTAACGAAATGATTTATAAGAGACGGAAAGTGTGGGACCAACCCAGTTGTTCACCTTGGATTGTGTTTCAGGCGATGCCTAAACCAGGCGGCCGCAGCCTGGGGTAACACGGCATCTACCACCTTCTGACAAGCCCATGTAACGGTAACACACCCATTGAGGGGAGTTTCGGGGGGCAGACCCCCGTCTTCAGCTCTACAGCATTGCCAGTAGAGACTGACAGTTACATTGCACTGAGGGCCAAGACAGAGCAATAAAAAGTGACAGATCCGGAGATTCCCCTGCCTTGCCCGGCTTCGTGGGGTGGGGAGCTTGCTGGGCACCCAACCTGGCTAGGTTCCCGCAGCTGCGGCCAGCCGGGCAAGCTAAGAGCCCCTTCCCCCTGCCTTCCCGAGCAGTGCTAGGCAACGCTCCTAAGTAGGGGGGAGGCTTTTAGCCTGCCTAGCTGCCTGTCCGTGGGGGCAGCCGCGGGGCTAAAACCCCTCCTGGACTTACAGGGAGTATTTCACTGTACGGTGCAGCCTCATAACGGGTTCCTCTCCAGGCTCACTGAGCGGCACCCGTTGTCCAGTCTGCTGCAGCTGCCATTTTGTGTTCTGATGCTGCATGTTCCTGAGAAGACACCCCAGGCCGTCTCCTGGAGATGGTGTGCGCTGCCTTGGTGTGGCTGTGGAGGGAAAAGCCTGTCACAGGTCACCCCGCCTCCGAAAGAAAACCCCACACCCCTCTAAGCGGTTTTGGTTTTGTTTTCTGCCTACCACCACTGGTGTGAATTGACGACAGCCTGAAATTCTGGGAACAACCTCATTGTTCGCATTGGATTGTGTCTCAGGCGATGCCTAAACGAGGCTTCCCCAGCCTGGGGTTAGAACACGGCATCTAACACCTTCTGACAAGCCTGTGTAACCGTAACACACCCACCTAGGGGAGTTCCTTCCTCTCCATATCACAAGAGTTGCTTTGGTACCAGCTACAGCAGGTCAGGAGGCTGCAGCCTTTCTGTGCAGCTCCTAACCCTGCCCCTGGCCTCTTGCAATTTGCTCTGCGCGCTCATAGACAGCAGCTGGTGCAGAGTCCTCTGGGCCAGCCGGGATCCCCGTGCTCTGGGATTTGTGGTGCCTGCACAGGAGGAGTTCAAGGTGTTGGTTACAATCTACAAGGCCTTACATGACCTGCCCTGCTTGTGGGATCCCCTCCTGCTCCCTGGCACGCTGCTACCACAGATGGAGAGGCTCTTCAGTTAAGTGCACATCAACACGTGTTGACTAAAGGCGTTGCCTCCTAGGGCTGCAGTCAGAGCTCCTGCATTAACCTACACCAGTAGCACCTCTGCAAATCACAGCCTGGCCCCGAGCTGCTTTCCCTGTGCCCACTACTCAGGTGAGCCCTAGGGTAGCTGACTCCTGGCGTTTCAGGGCCTGTCCTTGTTCTGCCAGATGTGGGATATCTTCTTGGACCCCTACCCAGCTGTTTGCTTCCTGGCTGGGTCTGGGCAGTGCCTGGCACAGGTTGAACGCCTCGAGCAATAAACTAACGCCTCCGTGGAGCAAGAAGGTCCCTGCTCTTCAAACTCCCATACAGGCGCCAGTATTAACCAGCCCATGTCATAACGACCTCGGGAGCTGCATGCCCAGGCGCTAACACCAGGAGCAATGATGATAACCCACGCAGGCACCTCGTGCCACCGGAGGGATCACAAAGCACTCTGCAAACTTCCAGCACCTCTGCTTACGGGAATCAGCCCCTCCCTGGGCTCCAGTGGCACCGGCTCAAGGTTAATGTGTTTGCTTTCCTGATAATGTGTTGATTTGTACTGAGTGGCACCTAGCAAACTCCCCCCCCCCACCTGCCCTCCCCAGTCCCCATCACAGACCAGGAGTCTGCGGTGTTAGGTGCTGTAGAAACACAGGCCAGCAAGACAGTCCCTGCCCCCACCTCCCAGCTGGGTCTTCCATGGCTAATGACCACATCACTGCAGAAATGCCCTAGGGGCCCATGTCATAATGTGCCTCAGCTCCAGGATCTTCTTAACCTAGCCCTCACTAGGAGCAGGAATTCCTGGGCGCCATGTCTGGCTCTGCCACTGACTTGCCATGTGCCCTTTGGTATGTCTCCACTCATAGGTGCTGACTCCATGGGGGCTCTGGAGCTCAAGCGCTCACCAAAAAAACTCACAGGGCGCTGAACCACATCAGGGCCAGATTAATCTTTTGTGGGCCTTGGTGCCCAGATCCTGGCTCTGCCCTGAGGCCCTGCCCTGCTCAGCCACTTCACTTAAGGACCCTGTCTGCATTTGGCCCATTACCCCTACATGAGACCTTATACACTCCTACCATACTGCATTGTGTGCATGTGCATGCGCGCGCACACGCACACACACACACACACAACATTGCACACCTAGTGTACTACATTGCACACACAGACATTACACACAGCCCCACATTGCGTTGCACAGCTATAGACCTTAAACACTTCTGCTGTACTGCTTTGCAATGCATACACACACAGACCTTACACACTTGCTAGTAGTGCATTGCATGTGCACACAGACTATACAGACCTCATCATACACGTGCACACAGAGCGCTTACACACGCCTCAGTACTGCATTGCACACGTACACAGAGACCTGCACCAACATCTGCACACCCGGGTAGCCAAAATTCCCCTGCTGTCCCATTTTTCACCCTAAGGCTATGGCCACACAACAGTTAGGTCAAGATAACAGCTGTTATTTCAAACTAGCTTTGCGACCGCCTAAACTCTGCATGTGCTATTTGAAAATAAACTTGCACTCGCGGGCGTGGGTTTTTTTGAACCTCACGGCGGGAGGAACGCCGCCTGTTTTGAAGGAGGGACTGTTAAGGCACAGAGTGGCGCTATTTTGAAATAAGCCATCATCTCAAAATATCAGAGAGGGAGCCGAGTTAGTCTGTGTCTTCAGAAACAACCAGAAGTCCTGTGGCACCTTATAGACTAACTGATAACTTGGAGCATAAGCTTTCATGGGCAAAGACCCGCTTTGTCAGATGTATGACTGGGGGGCGGGGTTCAGAGGAGGATTTAAAGGGGGAAGCTCAGTAAAGGTGAGGGCCAGAGCTGACAAAGTCTATTCAGTCAGGGTGGATATGGCCCATTATCCGCTCTGCCCCCCCTCCCCGCTTTACTGAGACCCCCTCTTTAAATCCTCCTCTGAAACCCGCCCCCCACTCATGCATCTGATGAAGCGGGTCTCTGCCCACGAAAGCTTATGCTTCAAACTATCTGTTAGTCTATAAGGTGCCACAGGACGTCTTGTTGTTTCAAAGCAGGCACCGTGTGGCCGGACCTGCGACTTGGAAATGCGCTCATGTGCAGAGCAGTGTTCGTTCACACTGGCTAGTCCAGAATGGAGTACTTGGAACTAGTGCTACTGTGTAAACGTAGCCGAAGTGATCTGGGCTAGCCCAGGAGAATCCACTTCCAGTCCCAGGTCCAGGTGTGAGCCCTCCACAGGCCGCTGAACGCGCCCGCCCTCAGACCCCAGCAGCGGCATGGGCTGATGGGGGCTGTCCTGGTAGCTGGTGAGCAGGACTTTAACAGCAGTCTGCTGGCAAACCTGCCTCCTCCAGCCCAGCTGCCCCAGGCCGGCCCCTCACCAGACAGTCCCTTTTGATGCAGCCCGAGTTCCTTTCTCAGCTCACTTTCTGGGCTCTGGGCCTTGCTTGGCAAAGCCCAGTGCGTAACTTGCCCGGACTTTGAATCCTCACAGCTGGGCCTCATCTGCCGGGTGACTTCTGCTTCCCGCACTGCTGGGCTGGAGGCTGGGGATGACGGAGCCAAGCCCTGCAGCTGCTGCCTGCAGCGCTCAGTGCAGCGAAATCCATTCCACCACCCCAGCGGCTCAAGGGTGTAAAATCCAGAGTTCCACCGAGCTGCCCCGGCTGCAGACAGCGCTGGGCCTGTGAGCCTGGGCACCTCTTTGCTGCAGGATGCAGCGGACAAAGCCTTGTGCCCAGGGAGACGGGGTCCTGGACGGCAGAAGGGCCATTCGGAGCCGCGAGCCTCCTGCATAGCACAGACCAGAGCAGCCAGGCCCTGCAGCCGCTTGGGCTGTCTCAGGCATGCAGGGGAGCAAAGAGCGAGTTCTCTCCTGCCAGCTATTGGCTCCCGGGGGCTGCAGAGCAAGGCGCTGCACACGGCATGAGGTGCGCAGCCTGACCCTGGCTGCCCAGCCCCAGGGATTCTCCACGCGCCCTAGGGGCCCCGTGGGGCAGAGACGGCAGCTGGGGGACAGAGCCGCAGATTGCAGATCCCCAGCCCTGTGGCATCACCTGGGCTGGCACACCCTGGCTAACGGAGAGGGCAATGGGAATCCGGGGCCTGAGGCCCAAATCCTGCAGGGTCCTTAGTGACAGGCAGCGTGAGGGAGGACTGCCAGGGAGCTGCTGTGTACCCGACTCCGCCTTCCCAGTGAGCTCTCTGCTGTGTGTGAGGGGCTGTGTGTGCCCCCCCCGCCTCCACCCTGCCCCACTCGCTGCAGGAGATGTGCCCGGCTCTGCATGTGTGTCTGTCTGGCCATGGTCCTGCCTCCCGCTGCAGGGGGTGAGAGGTGTGTGTGTGTGTGTGTGCGTGCGTGCGTGCGTGCGTGCGTGCGCGCGCGCGCCCACGCCCATGTTCCTAGCCCTCCCCACTGCTGGAGGGGGCGAGCCCTGCTTTGTGTGTATGTGTCCCAGATCCCTGCCCCCCTCACCCACTGGAAGGGAGGAGCCCTGCTCTGTGTCCATGTATCTGTCTCCCTGCCCCACTGTGGGTCCTTGTGTGGCCGTGTGCTCGAGGGGCAAGTCACATGACTAGATTTTTATAGCAACGAAGGGTCCTGTGGCACCTTTTAGACGAACAGAAAAGTTTTGAGCATGAGCTTTCGTGAGCACAGACTCTGGTGCATCTGATGAAGTGAGTCTGTGCTCACGAAAGCTCATGCTCAAAACTTTTCTGTTCGTCTATAAGGTGCCACAGGACCCTTCATTGCTGTTACAGATCCAGACTAACAGGGCTACCCCTCTGATACTTGACACCATGCAAGGCACTAGATTTTTATAGTGGGTCTGGAAGCCATTTTAATGCCCAGGGTGGTTATTGGCCCCAAATATTGTGCTGGGGGGGGGGTGACATGTCTAATGAAAGCTAATGATGCCCTGAATCTGTGTGTGCTACTCACACGTCTGTGCCATGTATGTAGGTAAAGGGAGAGAGTTTAGCTGTGTAGCTGCATTAGGAAACGTTTCAGGGCTGAGCTTCACAATAGGAAGGTGTGCAGTCAGCCCCAGCCAGGGTGAATGGTCTATAAACACAGGCTCAGCCAGTTGAATCTGCACCCCAGAGGCTTGGGATGTGTCAATGGGATGCAGCCCACTGGTCGGGCGACCTGGGCTGAGACAAAGGAACTGGTCCAGCTCAGAAATTGGAGACTGTCTCCTGGACCCCAACAGCCCACCTGAGTCAGGCGGGGGCGGACCCCCAGGGGACCATGGGGAGAAGAGAGGGTGTAACCAACCAGGCTCGGGTTCCCCAGAGACGAGGCTGCACCCAGAAGGCGAGTGCTATATTTGGTTTATTGAAAGCGCGTGACACCCGCGACGGGAGCCCCAGAGACGCCGCAGTCACCAGTGGGGGAAAACCCAACACGTCGGAGCTTCGCTTGGGGAGAGGCTCTGTAACAGGCCTCCCAACGCTAGCTGATAAGCTCAACTCATTAACATAAGATTGCCTAAAATTGCCTATGCATTCCTTATCACTATCTCTTGTGGCCTACTGCCAGCGTAGCCTTGAAGTCTTGGCAAGCGTGCTTTGTTTCGCAGGTGTTGTGGGGCAGGATGAGTTGTTTTGCAGCGTGTAGCCTTGAGTATTGGCAAGCGTGCTTTGTAAGGATTCCTCTGAGGGGTCACAGAGGGGTCGGGCTGCTCTCGTGAGACCGTTACAAACCCTTCTTGCACCCTACAGAGGGCTTGGTCCGTGGAGACAATAAAGGAGGAGAACAATGGTGTGGACTTAGCAGTGTCCATCTTGGATCTCCTCTCCAAGGGTCCCTGTCCAGCATGTGGACCCCGAGGGCCGGATCTACACTGCTCCAGTGACCAAATCTATGTAACCGGAAATGAATTTTCAGAGACTCTCAAGAATCAGCAAATAACATCGCCAGCTGCGGCAGTGGTTCTGACTGATGCATGCAGAGTGTTGCCTTACCAACGCCTCTCTAGCCCTGGTCTTTCTCTGTTATTAATAAATCTTTATGTATTTAGGTCTAAGGATTGGTCAGTGTGTTTTCTAGGTGAGATCCAAGTCTATGTTGACCAGGCTCTGCGGCTGGGCCCTTTGGGGCCTGGAAGAATCTGTGGGCTGTTGGGTGAAACAGGCGTAAGAGCCTCTTACCTGAATGTGGGGGTTGTTAGTCTGGGCTGGTAGAGCAGCTGGGAAGTCTGTGGATTTGCTTGTGTGGCTTCTGGCTGGCCAAGGGGCTGGCAGAGGGGTTGTGGTGGCTGGTTGGAGTTGCCTTAGTGAGAAGGAAATCCCAGCCTGGGGAGGTAAGTGGCTGAGATTTTAAGCAAAGGTGCCCTGGTTTGATGTCTCTGCTGTGCCCAGAAACTCCTGTCCTATCACGGGGTACACCTAGCCCAACTGCCAACTCTGCCACACCCTTTCGCCATTCCACGCCTGGGGGCTGAGCAGCTCCCTCTCAGCTCTGCAGGGGGGAGGCTTGCCCTGGTCCGGAGCCTTTGGCAAAGGATGCTGCAGCTCAGCATTTCCATTCTGCCTGGCTCCAGCCAGCCTCAGGGGCCAGTGCTCCAGCAAGTGGAGCACTTGGACAGCTGCCCAAGAGAGGATCGAATACTGCTCAGGGATTAGCAGAGCGCCCAGAGGGCCCACAGCTGGCCACATGTGTTTTGCTTTACATCCCAACTGGATGGGTTTGGCTTCCCGTCTGTATTACCATGGTAGATGGTAAGATCTCAGTTTATAAATTCCAGACCACTGCATAGGTTTGGTCAATCTGTGCAGTATCAGAGAGTCCCTCTGTACTGGATAACCCACACTGCATTGGACAGCATTGCCAGGCTGGTAGATACCTGTGAAAATAAAAAACAAACAAACACTCCTCTATCCTATGAGACTGTGCAGGCAAATGCAATTATTATTTTTCAGTTATAATACATAATGTGGTTTTGGGCTTTTTGTAGCATTTAATAGGCAGCAGCAAGTTGTTCACAGAGTCCCAATTTATTTTTAAGAACCATTAAGGTTCTGCTATAGGCTTTTTTTGTTTTTTTTTTTTAAGTGAGAAGGGTTAAATTTTACACCACACTTTTGGTAACAGTTTAGAAGTTTTATTTTGCTCCGTTTCACTGGCCACCGAGATATTATTCACATCCTGCTCTATTTTTCTTGTTTGCAACAATTCTTCTTTTCAGCATATTTTTTACAACATTGTGAAAGATCATGAGTGCGTCACAGCACTTCCTAGGCAAAATGTTCCATTGTTTTGCACTCCTTGAAATACGAAAGCTGTTTAATACCAAGACTCTGGATTTAGAGAGAGAGACTACAAAATCCATTTGCCATACCAAGCACTGCGAACCACTTTATTCAGGCAATGCTATTACAGCAGCTCCCCGCTTCATGGTTTTCTTTTAACCCTTTGTGGTTAATAGTTAATTTTCATGTTCCATCCGATTTTTTGACTAGCCAAATAGGTGCTGTGTTAGGTGCTGAACACCACGGATTAGTTTTCATTTTTTCAATTTTTAACTACTTGTTTCAGTGACTCTTTAGCTTTCAGGGATATGGGGTATTACTTAATATATGGAGATGCACCCCTTTCTAACGTTACTGGCATTTACACCTTTTTGGTATTCTAGGGTGTTTACTACTTAGACATTCCAATGGAGTTGGGGTTGTTTCAATTTTATTGCTTTTACAGTCTGAGTAGCAAGTTCCATTGGGATTAGGGTAATTTTAGATACTTCTTTTGGCACCATGGTAGTCTGTCTAATACACATATTTAGAAAATCTAGTAGTATTCCCCATTGTTTAACAGTTTCTGCTCCAATTAAATTTCTCTCCCAGAAACAGCACACTTCTCCAGAATGACATATGCACCAAGCGGAAGAGGTAGCTTACTGGATTACTCACAACGGGATCATTCAATTCATAAATTAACACATTTACTTTAGCAACTTTTGTTACAGCTTTTTCCTGTGACTTTTTAGATTTATTGCTAATTATACATACCTGCAGCTGTGCTGCTGCTTCTCATTCTCTCCTATCTTAAAATTTCAGGCAGCACCCACGCTTGCTTCACTCTGCCTCTTCCCATTCTGCCACCTCTCCAACCCCGGCTGCAGCCAGAGGGAGAGAGTATCCTAATCTCTCTGTTCTCCACTGTGCCAACTGAGTTTTTAAACTCATGCACAGGGGCTTCCCTCCTGTTGTTTAAAAGCAATTTTCAGTTTTTCAATCCATTCATTCCAAGACAGAGATTTACTTGCATTCTTGCAACACAGTCGCTCATTCCATCGCTCCGGGGGCAGTATCAATTTTCAAAAAACTTATCAATAAATTTTTAATATTAATTTTTATATTAATTTCCGCAGTTGGTATCCTAAGGTACATTTGAATCCTGACTGCCAGTTTGGCAGGAGGTTTTCCTGGCAGCCTTGCTGTTCCTCTAAGAGTAGTGATGGAACTAGATAATTTAAAATGCTTTGGAGTTACACATTTAGCCATTTGAGCAGCATTATTATCAAAACTTAGGGTTTGGCTGCTTAATGTTTCCAATAAAGTCTGTGTAACACTGGTTCCTGGGCAATATTAATTTCTACTGTCTTTAATAGTTGTGCACATTTATGCAACCCTGCCAAAACTCATTAAAATTCTAGAGGGAGAGGGACTAACAGTTAATTCATTCCTTTTTAAAACATCAAGCCTTTCTGCTAACCCTCTGGCTTGAGGTACCTGTGACTTATTTATCAAATGCTTTGCTACAGTATTGCCTCATTTTAACCATTTAAAAAAAAATCCCCTTTCTCCTGGGCAGTACGTTGTATTTCTTTTAATAGTTTGTTTCTGGGGGAGCCGCCAGGAGTAGGTTGGGGTGTAACTGTAGGGAGGCTGACTCTCTCCTTCCCAGTTTAACAAGAACTGAGCTAGGTGTTGGCAAAGGTTTTTCCAAAACCTGGTTCTCTGCATAAGGTAGTCATTGCTGTGTGGCAGTTTCTGCCCATGGGTCAATAGAGAATGGCACATCTGGATTATCCCACGTGTCCCCAGTGCAGCATCCATTACAATGGTCCCATTCTGTTTTTCACTTTGGCTAAGGCTGCCTGTATTAATTCCTATCCCCGCTCTGCCAGCGTTTTAAAAACGTTGGCAGCCTGTTGTATAACGGGGGTGACACACTTCTTTTTTTCAGGTTCTTAACAGGTGTTTCCAAATGCAAGAGGAGTGGTGGGAGAGTAAAGCTGATGAAGTCCAACACTACGCTGACACCAAGAACTCCAAGATGTTCTTCAGTGCTATCAAAGCCATATATGGACCTTTAAAGCCAAGTGCTGCACCTCCCCTGTCTGCAGATGGCAGGACCCTTCCGAGGGAGAACAGCAGCATCAGCAATAGGTGGAGAGAGCACCTCAGCAACCTTCTCAACAGACCCTCCATTGTCAACCCTGTGGCCCTAGACCAGATCCCTCAGAAACCCACAATAGCCAGTCTTGACCTGCCCCCTACAATGGATGAGGTCAGAAAGGCAATCGGCCGGACCAGCTCTGGCAAAGCCCCTGGGATGGACGGGATCCCTGCTGAAATTTTCAAAGTGGCAGGACCAATGTCACTTGGAGCCTTTCACAACATCTTGATCAGCATCTGGGAAGAAGACGACATGCCCAAGACTTTAAGGATGCCACAGTCATCTCACTCTTCAAGAACAAGGGCAACAAAGCTGACTGTGGAAATTACCGGGACATCTCCCTTCTCTGTACTGCTGGCAAGATCTTGGCTCGAGTCATCCTCAACAGTCTGATCACCAGCATCCCAGAGGAGAACCTACCAGAGGCACAGTGTGGTTTTCACCCAGGCCGCAGCACCATTGACGTGATCTTTGCTGTTCGTCCGGTCCAGGAAAAGTGCATAGAGTAAAACTTGGATCCGTACGCTGTCTTTATACACCTGACCAAGGCGTTTGACACCATCAACAGAGAAGCCCTGTGGATTATCCTGTCAAAACTTGGCTGCCCAAGAAGATTCATTAACCTCATACGCCTGTTCCATGATGACACGACTGGCTTTGTTCTTTCAAATGGCGAGTCCTCAGATCCATCTGAGAGATCCAATGGTGTGAAGCCAGGGTGGGTGCTGGCCTCAGTGTTATTCAACCTCTTTTTCACGTGTGTCCTCAGTCAACGCAGTTGGGGACCTGGACCAGGAAGTCTACATAAAATACAGACTTGATGGGTCACTTTTCGACCTTCATCATCTGAATGCTAAAACCAAGACGATTGAGAGGCTCATCCTTGAAGCCCTTTCTGGTGACGACGGGGCACTTACGGCACACAAGGAATCTGATCTCCAGCTCATCGTCAACAAGTTTGCTGATGCCACTCGCCTCTTTGGTTTTACCATCAGCCTAGGAAGGACTGAGGTGCTGTTTCAACCTGCTCTGGGGTCTGCTGCTCTCCCTGCTTCAATCTTCATTGAAGGAACAGAGTTAAAAACAGTAGAGGAGTTCAAGTACCTGGGCAGCGTGATGGCCAACAATGGCTCCCGTGACAAAGCGATCAATGCCAGGATCTGCCAGGCCAGCCGGGCACTCGGACGTCAGAGCGCGAGTGTTGAATCAGCACAATATCCGACAGTCCACAAAACTGAAAGTGCACAAGGCTGTAGTCCTGACCAGTCTCCTGTATGGCTGTGAAACCTGGACTTTGTACAGAAAACATATAAAACTGCTGAAGCGCTTCCACACACGCACAGCGTGAGGTCGATACTGCACAGTCGATGGCAGGGCAGAGTTATGAACCTGGAAGTCCTGGACAGAGCAGGAACCACGAGCATCGAAGCCATGATTCTGAAAACCCAGCTTTGCTGGACAGGGCATGTCATAAGAATGGAGGAGCTGAGAATCCCTAAGCAACTCCTCTACGGTGAACTCTCCCAGGGCAAAAGGAATCAAGGTAGGCCTCGCAAGAGATATAAAGACTGCATGAAGGCCAACATTGCTCATGCTGGTTTAAAACCAAATCCGCTAGAGCAGCATGCAAAAGACCGAACAGGCTGGCGTGCTCTCATATGACACGCGTGTGACAACTTTGAAGAGCAGCGACGCGTATGCCTCATTGACGCTCGTGAGAGGAAGAAAGCAACAGCAGCAGCCGCACCAGCAGAGCCAGGATAATTCCCTTGCCCCCACTGTGAACGCCCATGCCGTCCAAAGCTGGGACTCCTCAGCCACATGCAAGTCCACAACTGAAGACGTCATCGTCGGACACAACGGACTACCTACACACAAAGGAGGAAAATGTTATCTCTTTGCAATGTTTGCTGCCCTGTCTGCATCATTAGCACTTTCTAGTGATGTATTGACTGTTACCTCCTTCCTCTCTCTGATCTTTTCCTTCGCCTTGGAGGAAGGCAGAGTAGGGTGTTGTCTAAGACATCTCACTGCCTGTCCCATCATTTGCAAAGTTCTGTACTTTTCGTTTTTGTTACTGTTCTTTAGAGCGTCAGTTTCTGTCATTGCTTTACATAAGCCAGTGCAAGTTTCCCCACTTTCTTTTTTAAAATTCATAAGAACCCCCTGGCTGGCAATCCAGTGGGTCCATGTTTATACAGGAGATTCCCTAGCTCCGAGTTTTCTGCCATGTTAGATTGCGATTCCTATCGAGGACCGCTCGCTTACTCACCAGATCAGCGGTCAGGGTCACCAATGTAGTTGGGCGTCTCTACGGTGCTCGGATGTCCAGTCTGCTCCCTTTGATGTTAATCACTTCGGGCACATGCGTGTGCTCTCCTTGGACAACAGTGCAGACCCTGCAGTCAGCCGCCACTGCAGACCTCCAAGAGACCCCAAGAACCACAAACCAAGTGAGGTACGAAGGCCCTGGAGCCAGGTTTATTGTCGTTGACGTCTGGTCTCCAACACCCTCATGAGTCTCCAATATGGTTCAACAGTTTGCATTGGTACATGCACATGCTGTGACAATGGACGCGACTCAGTTCCGTCATCCCCTAGGTTGCTTGACACAGCCCTTGTTACACACACTTTTACACACAGGTGTAAACAAGTTACATATCCAGGTATAACCCCCTCATTGTAATGCATTGACACTCCTTAATGTAACTACATCTAACTGTTAACTTGGGGGATAATGGTGGTACCATCAAAACAGCACTATCCATCCTGCTGTCATTACGACCTGTTCCTGAACTAGGGTCAGAATGTACCTGGTGCTAAGCTGTTCTCTGTGGGGAGGGAGTGCATAGTGCTAAGCAGGATGTGTTTATGCGTATCACTCCGCCTGGCTCTGGGTGCTTTCAGGCCCTGTGACTTACCAGCTCTGTCTGTTGCTGCATTCCTGTGGGCAGAATCTACCTAGCTCAGTTTGTGCTTTCACCTACCGTCATTCAGGCTTGAGGCCTTTAGCTTTGCTGTATGTTAACAAAGCATCGACTGTTGTCCTGGGCCTTTAGCCTTACACCAAGTCTCTCATTGCTACGCTCCTAATGCACCCCAGTGTGCCGTTAGCCTTCCTGGCTACCAGGGCACACTGTCGGCTTGTGTCCAGCCTCTCACCCGCTGTAATCCCCAGGTCCTTTTCTGCTGCAGTGCTGCTGACCCAGTCGGTCCCCAGCCTGTCACAGCGCTTGGGATTCTACTTCCCAAGTGCAGGATTCGGCACTTGTCCTCGTTGAACCTCGTCACATTTCTTTTGGCCCAATCCTCCAATTTGCCTAGGTCACGCTGGTCCCTATTCCTACCCTCCAACGTATCTACCTCACCCCTTAGCTTAGTGTCCTCTGCAGATTTGCTGAGGGTGCAACCCATCCCCTCAGCCAGGTCATTAATAAAGATGTTGAAGAAAACTGGCCCTAGGCCAATTCTTGGGGCACTCTGCTTGACACCGACCAGGCATTGAGCCGTTGCCCACCTTGAGCCCAGCTCCTGGCTCTTAGCTCTGCCCTCCCCCTAGTAAAAGGCATTTTGTTTGCCTGGGAGGAGTTTCCCAGCAACTGGATGGCTCCCTGTGGCTGCTCTGTTCCCTCCTTTCACGGCCCCGCCCAACCCCCTGGCCCTGAGCCATACACACCTGCTATTGGCAGCTGGATTAGATGTGGTGCTTTGCAAACAATAAATGATTGATTCCCTGCCCCCAGTACATACTCTTCTGGGTGCAGCCTGTGTGCAGGACCACTGCCACCCCAGGACTGGGGAAACTGAGGCATGGGGCATTGCCACGATTTGCCCAAAGTGGCACAGCAAGTCACCGGCTGCCAGCCATGTGGTCAGACCACATGGCTCATGACCTCCCCCCCCAGCTCTTGCTCTTCCTGCAGCATTTATAGGGCAGCCCGGCCAGGAAGAAGTGAATAATCTGCAGGGCCAAGTGTTCAGGAAGCTCCGTTTATTGCAGCCGGGCCTTGTTCCCAGCAGGCTGGGTGCCACTGCTGTTTGGAAAGCATTAATCACCAGCGCAGGTGAAAGCTGTAAACTGGAGGGCCGGGCTCTTCCCGCCAGCCCTGGGCTGGCTCAGGCTCCAGGGCTGTGCTTGGCATCACACAGCCAAGCATGGAACATCCCGGCCTCCTGGCAGGCCCTGTGCTTAGGGCACCCTGAGCCTTTCCCGACAAGAGCTGTGTAGGGCACTAACCACACATGGCTGCTGCCATTCGCAGGCCTGCACCAACCCATGCGCTCGCACGCTGCAGGCGTGCACACACGAGTGCCCCCGGAAGGACTGGCACGGAGCCGCAGAGCCTCACATTGCTGTGCACGCTCACATCCACCTCCACACCCCTCCAGTGGGCAGCTCAGTGCACACGCCGATGTGCAGGCACACTCGCACGCTCATTGGCACGCCGCGAGACGTGCACGTGCTCTGCTACACAATGCCCTCGAGACATCAGCAGAGCTGGAACCCAGACCCCGGGGGGGGGCAGCGTGACTCCCTCAGCTGGCGGCAGTAGCTGGCTGTTATCCTCTGGCAATGCATGCCTGCACCGCGCACACCAGGGCCACGCTCCCCTGGCCATTTGTGTTGCTGTTTTTTTCCAGGCTTAGCCCCTTGGCCGGCCAGTTCTGATCTGGAGCTAACAGGCCTCTGGTGTTTCATGGCTTGGCCGAGGAACTGCTGGGAAGAATCCAGCTGGTGGGTTATTTCCAACCAGACCTGCCCCCGAAACCTCGGGGGGCCCCCTTGGAAAGAGACACACAAACCCAACCACAGACACAGCCAGGGCCCCCGGCTAGTGGTCGTGGAAAGCAGCAGGGGCAGCAGGAGTTTGTTCCTGGCTCTGCTGGGGGACATTGGGCGAGTTTGCCAGTTTCCCCAGCTGTAGGACAGGGATAATGACGCTCACCTGGATGAACGGCGGTGCAGAAGTGCTACCCAGGGGGTAAGCGGCTCTGAGTACAACACACACGGACGCAGCCCGGCACAGAGGCAGACAGCCGAGGATTGGGCTGCGGGTGCTGGGTTCAAATTCTGCTGCTTACTTGAGGAGTCACCATGGCCACAGCAGTGGCTGGGAGCAGGGGCACTGTGAGAGGTGAGCGCTGGGCCAGGGCCTGCAACAGTGAGGGCTGGGTGCAGCGGCAGCATGTGGTGGGCCCGTCCTACAGCGGGGAGGGCTGGGTGCAGCGGCAGTGTGTGGTGGGTCCGTCCTGCAGTGGGGAGGGCTGGGTGCAGCGGCAGCACGTGGTGGGTTGGGGCCTGCAGCGGGGAGGGCTGGGTGCAGCGGCAGCGCGTGGTGAGTCCATCCTGCAGCGGGGAGGGCTGGGTGCAGCGGCAGCGTGTGGTGGGTCCGTCCTGCAGCGGGGAGGGCTGTGTGCAGTGGCAGCACGTGGGGGGGTCCATCCTGCAGCGGGGAGGGCTGGGTGCAGTGGCAGCACGTGGTGGGTTGGGGCCTGCAGTGGGGAGGGCTGGGTGCAGCAGCAGCGCGTGGTGGGTCCATCCTGCAGCGGGGAGGGCTGGGTGCAGCGGCAGCGTGTGGTGGGTTGAGGCCTGCAGGGGGGAGGGCTGGGTGCAGCGGCAGCGCGTGGTGGGTCCATCCTGCAGGGGGGAGGGCTGGGTGCAGCGGCAGCGCGTGGTGGGTTGAGGCCTGCAGCGGGGAGGGCTGGGTGCAGCGTCAGCGCGTGGTGGGTTGAGGCCTGCAGCGGGGAGGGCTGGGTGCAGCGTCAGCGCGTGGTGGGTTGGGGCCTGCAGCGGGGAGGGCTGGGTGAAGCGGCAGCACATGGTGGGTCCGTCCTGCCTGGGGACATTGTTGGTTCTTTGGTTTCCCGCTGGCAGATATCTGCCTTGGTCCATCTTTGAGGAAAGGGGCTCAAAGTCTCAACGCCGGTTCCCACGACACCGGCTACGGCTGGGCAGTTGCTGCCATGGTCACCCTCCATCGCCCCAGGCCAGGAGACACCGAGAACAAGCTCATGGGGAGCCTGCACCTCCCAGCCTTGGGCTCTGCCTTAGCGTTTCTTCGCGTGCATCCAGGCAGGTTGCTGGCCCTGAGCGCAGTTCTTGGCTCACATTTCTCCTGTCATTGCCCAGCGCCGCGGTCTTGCTAAGACCATAGACTTGGGGCCCATTGACTCTGGCACCTCCTCCCCTGCAGGCCGTGTGTGGGGCCTAGTGTGTGTTGGGACAGGTGTAACCCACCCACCTACCCGGGGGGTGGGGCCCTCCCCCTTGCAGCGGCACCAACCGTGTGCAGAGAATGAGCGAGTCTCTGCTGGGAGCCAGCTGGCTTTGAGCTCCAACCAGAGAGGCTCCGGCACTAAGCTCAGGGGTCCTGGGTTTGAGCCACCTGTGACCCCGGGGCCATGGGCACACCATACAGCACACACATGCTGACAACCAGGGCTGGGCTGGAGGGAACGCAGGGGCAATGGGCCCTGAGCTGTTCCAGCCCTTGTACCCGCAGGGGCTCCAGGCCAGGCTGACAAAGGGGGGAGGGGGAGGCTGTGCCAGGAGCAATAAGGAAGCAGAAAAATGCTGAAGTAAACCAGTCTGTGGGGCTGTGGCTGGTGAATGATTCCCAGGCTGCCCTTGAGGCAGGAGGAAACCCAGCCCTCCCGCGCTCACGGGTGCTGGCCTGGCTGGGGGTACAGACCACTCCGAGCTGTGCAGCTGGGGCTCCTCCCAGGCTGGAGCTGTGGGGCTCATGGTGCCGCTGGGAGCTCGGGCAGCGAGGGGTGTGCGGGGAAAAGCAGCAATACCCCACGGGCTCTGGGCTGCCCACCTCCCTCAGCCCTGCGGGGACGCTGCCTGGCGCCAAGCTCAGCCCCCCATTAAGTGTCCAGGGAACACAATGGCAACAGGTTTTACTCCAGAACCCCTGCCCCGTCCTGCACAGCGCCCCCTGCTGGGACTGGGCAACTGGGGTCACCTCAGCCAGAGCCCCTGCCCTGTCCTGCACAGCGCCCCCTGCTGGGAGAGGAGGGGCTGGGACTGTGGGGGATGGGCACTCCTGTATGTTCACTGCAGGGCCCCAATCCCAGGAGCAATGGGTGCCAGTGAATGGCTGATGGGGCTCCTGGGTAGGGCGCCAGCCCCCTTAGGCCAGGCCGAGCACAGGGCAGCAGGAGCCTGGGGGCAGCTGGACCCAGCACCTTCTGGCAATGGCTGGTGCCTGCTCGCTGCCCTCGGGAAAGGGCCCCGCAAGCAGCTGAGCAGCAACTGGCGTTTCCCAGGGGCTGGGGATGGCAGGCGGGCGCCCCGGCCAGAGGGGCGGAGCCTGCGCTGGTGGGCACCAGGTGAGAGGCAATGGAGCCTAGCGAGCAATTCACCCTGAAGTTCACCCAGTGTGGGGCCCCAGCTCCCCTCCACACCCCTCCTGTCTCTGGACCCTTCCTGGGTCCCAGCTCCCCATGGCTCGCATGGGCATCGCAGCCCCAGGGCTGGTGCCCTCACCTGGGTCTGCCAGCCTTGCACACCCCTCCAGGGGCATGGAACCGGGGGCGAACTGCTGCCATGGTTACAATGTGTGGGGGAGTCAAGAGAGCTGGGGAGGGGGAGGGAGCACAAAACGAATACCCTGGCACTGTCCAGGCTGGGATTTCAAAGCACAGCCCAGACGTGCGCTAAGCCTCCCCGCCCCCATGGGGGAAACTGAGGCACAGAGCAGGGCAGTGACTTGGCTGAGGTCCCCCAGGGAGGCACCCCACCTCCTCCCAGTTCCCACTGCCTCCTCCACCTGCTCCCTCCCATTCAGAAGCCCCCTCTCCCCTGCCACTGCCCCCTATTGCCTGGAATCCGAGTGGCTCCACTGTGTGTCATAGGCACAATACTGCTAGCCAAGAGTCTCCCTGGGAGCCCTGGTCCGGGGGTTCTGACCCTGCTGGGCGGGTGGGGAGCGCAGCAGAACGTGTCAGTCTGCTGAGACTGCACCCCAGCGCTATGGGGGCGTGCGAAGCGGAAGCTGCCTTTGTGCAGCTGAGGCGCCGCCTGGCTGGCAGCCTGGCCGTGGCGTGTGCCGTGTGCGGCAGTGGGCGAGGGAGGAGGGGTATAAATTGAGCTCAGAGGCAGCCTTGTCATCCTTGGAGGAGGCGAACACCTGCCGGCCGGTCGCCCGGGAAACCCTTGCGAGGGCGCGCGCCTGGAGTGGCTGCGGCTGGGAACGAACAGCACCTGGTGCCAGGCCGCTCTGCGCCGACATCAGCACCGGCTCCAGGGACACGTCCCCTGGGCCGGCCCAGTCCCGGTCCCAGCAGGCCCCAGAGGCTGAGCTTTGAACTCTGCCTCTGCCGGCCCTGCTGCCCTCCGACGGAGCAGCGGCTGGGGGCACGCAGCAGAGCTGCAGGCGGGCGCAGGGAACAGGAGCAGCGTGTCGGATGGAGCCCCTGGCCGGCGGAGCGGACGGTGCCCCGGGCGAGGCAGGGGAGATGTAAGTGGATTTCCCTTTCCAGGCGGTCAGGAGCAGGCTCTGCCCTGGGCCAGCCCTTCCGGCGTGAGGGATTCATCCACAGTCCCACCCCGTGCCCTAAGGAGCAGCCCTCGGGCTGGGGTCTCTCTGGGCCCAGCCACCCTTCTGCTCAGCCCTGCCCGGCCCAGAGGTGCCCAACTCTGAGCTGCCAGGTGCTGAGCTCAGCCCTGACACTCACTAAGCAGGGCACTGGGGCAGCATTTGCAGTGGGGGAGCTGTGAGCCATGGAACAGCCCTTGTGTCTGACGGATGGCATCATCCTTGGGTGCCTGTGTGGAGAGAGACCTTGGCCCAGGCTGTCCACGCCTGTCTCTGCCACGCAGGAGGTGGGTCACTGCTCAGCATTTATAGCAGAAACACACTACCTGTGTGATCTCTGCTGCTACTGGAGAACGTGTGTGTGTTACATGTGCACACACCTGGCTGTTCCCTGGGGTGTGTTGTGTGTGCCCGGGGGATTCCTCTCACTCTGCGCCCATGTGCGTCTGGGGTTTGCTTCCTCTCTGGGCAGGTCCTGGGTTCATTCTGGTCCTGTCGTGGCAACAGATTTCAGCCAAATCTGTTACATGTGCCGTGCCTCAGTTTCCCCAGCGGGGGAGTGGCGGTAAGGCTAGTCCCTGGCCAAGGGAGGCTGTGCCACCGAATCTGCCCCTGGCAGTAAAGCTCCTTGTCCTGCTCGCAAGGCCGGCAGAGGGAGATTTTATCCCAGGGCCTGGTCGGTTTCCAAGGCTCTGGCACAAACGTACATATCTAGCCAGGAGCGTGTGTGTCGCAGGGGCGGGGTGTCGGGAGTGTGCCGGTCTGTCGGTGCGTGGGGTAAAGGGGACGATTATGGCTGTGGGTGGGGTCTGAGAGAGATGTGGTGTGCAGCATACCGGGGCAGCTGGGCACGGGGCTGTGGGTGTCCCTGATCTCTGCTGGGGCAGGGGGCTGAGCTGGAAGGGACACAGACCAGCTCTCTGCTCCCGCTGACTGGAGGCGCTCAGAGCCCTCGGCTGCACCCTGGAGCCCGGCCATTGCTGAAAGGCCTGCGGCTTGGGGAGGTTCCTTAGGGACTGGCAGGGGGCTGTGCTCCAAAGGAGCTGCCTGTCCCCCCCTGCTCTGGGGCCATAGGACCTGCTGGCAATACTGCATGGTGCCAGGAGGGGCGGGGTCTGCGCTCGGCCAGCTGCCCCATGGGCAGGGAGCGCTGCCCGTCATTCCCCTCTGGCAGCTGAGGCCAGGGCTGGGCAGTGTTGTGAAATCAGAGAGCAGGTCAGAGAAGGGGCCCCAGCATCCTTTGTCTGTATGACTCCTGTTCTGCCCTGGGCATCCCCACTCGGCACAGAGGGTGGCCTTGCAAGTGAGGCATGGGACATGGGCGCTGCTCCCAGCCCTGCCACACACTCTGCAAGTGACAGCCACACTGTGCCTCAGTTTCCCTGCCCGTACAAGCAGGATAAAGGTAATTTCCCCCCCACCCGACACACACACTGGGCTTGCTGTGGGGCTGGCGCTGTTGCCCCGTCTCTGGGCTTATCAGTGGGCTTTGCGCAAGGAAAATCCACACGCTTGCACAGTCTGGGCGACCTGCAGCGGGGCTGGAGTTTCGCCTCCCTGTGGCCCAGCTGGGAAACTAAGTCACTGGGGTGGGGTGGAACTTGCCAAAGGTCCCTGGTGCGTCTGTGATGGAGCCCTGGCCCCAGCCCCCTTGCTGAAGGGACTAGCCTGTGGCATTCACCCTGCAGCAGCCGGACAGGAACCTGCCATGGCAAAGGGGCTGCGAAGTGAATGCAGGAAAAGTGTTCCATGTAATGCCCTGGCTGGGCCTTCGCTTGCTCGACCAAGTCCCCCGGATGAGGCCCCAGAGCGGCTAGTTCACTAGTGGAAAGGCTGGGGCGCCCCAGGCTGGGGCCCTTCCTAGGGCAGCAGCCAGCGCCCCCACGGCAAGACAAGCTGCCTGTCCCGAGGAAGGAGCTCAGCCAGGGCAGAGGAGGGATCATTTGTCAGTTTCTGTCTGTGCCTGACCAGCTGTGCACCCAGCAGCCCTGACCTCCCCCACCCCGGGCTCAGCTGTGCTCTTCCTTCTGCCACTGGCTGCCTGCGTGTTTCACCTCTGTTGCCCCAGGTGCAGGTGCGTTCCACCCCCCAGGTATCTGGGGCCCCAGAATGTGCTAAGGGGCCCTATGCAGAGTCCCCTGCCCCCATGGGAGCCTTTCCAGACACTCACCCGCCCTGCAAAGCTGTATCTCTGCTGAGAGCCGGGGAGCACCATGCAAACCCAGGGGAGAGCGCGAGCCAGGGAAAGAGAAACAATCCTGTGGGAAACATGAGGGCAGATGGATTTTCAATTGCATCGCTGCCCCAGCAGGTTCCTGCCCTGACCCCACAGCCACTTCATGCTGCAGGAGAGGCGGGACCCACGGAGCTGCAGAATCAGCTGCTTTGTTATCAGCATCACTCAGCAGGGGAGCACTAGCTGGGTCTTTGTCTAAATAGACTCAGAGAGGGAAGGGACCTGGAGAGGTCATCCAGGCCAGTCCCTGGCCCTCACAGCAGGGCCTCACACCAACATCACCCGAGCCGCCCCTCTGCGCCTGAAAGCTGTTATGAAATGCATGGGAGCCCCAGCCAGGGTAGAACTCACAAGCCCTGGTCTAGAAAGCCAGCTCACTAACCACTGGGGTGGGGGGAAGCATTCCAGACAGCCCCAGGCCATGCAACAGGCAGGGGAAAGGACATCTTACCTGAGCAGGGGCTTGAACGCGGGGCCCTGATGGTCCATTAACTGAGCTAGCCAGACCACCTGGCTGTTAGTGTCCAGCTGTGATTTGACCCCCATCCCCAACACTGGCATTACGAGAGCCACACTGTAAGTAACTCACCGATGTACAGGTCAACGCACACCTACCAGCTGAGCCTTAAACCCCCACTTCCTCCACTCCAAGCACACAGCTCAGCACTGTAGAAGCCAGGAGGCTGTTGGCTCAAAGGTGTATTGTGGACCTGCTTGCGGTGCCTCCCCCCCAGTCACAGCTGGCCTCTGTTCTAAACTCTGCCACTGGCCTTCAAGCTGGTGTTGAGCAAGTTTATTTGGCCGCTCTGTACCTCAGTAACCCACTTGTACAATGGGGCAATGATTCTGGCCTCTTTTGTGAAGTTCATAAAGATCAACTGTATGACCACTGGGTCAGTAGCGTTCACCCCTTCTCAGTTCACGGGGGCGGGGGCGGGGGGGGGGGGGGGGTCACAGTTAGTGAATTGTTCAGCGGAAGCCAGCCAGCCCCTGTGCCAAAAACTAGCCACCAAACCCCAGTAGCATGTGAGTCTGCTCCTGGGGCTGTTTAGCCCTGTAGTGGTGGGGTGTAGCTCCGTGGCATGTGCATTGGCCTGGTAAATCCAGGCTTGTGAGCTCCATCCTTGAGGATGCTGTTTGGGGCAAATAGCTTGTGGACATCATGCTTTTTTCACATTACTATTGGGGCAGCATCTAAGAGACGCAGCTGGGCAGCACTTCTTTGCCTAGGTGCTGCACAAACGTATGACAAAGGTCACACGTTTCATGGGCCACGGACTGAGGCATCCCAGGAAAAGGCTCCTTGCCTGTAAAACACGAGGCTCTTTAGAAGGAGGAGGACATAATGCAGTGGCGCTGTAGCAGACATTCTAGCCATGTGCGCCCAGACTGACTCTGGGGTGCCTCCCTCCTGTAGCCAGTGCACAGTTCTAAGACAGTCACTACAAGGCCCTGCCCCAGAAAACTCACGCTAAGGGACGGGCCCATCGGTGGGTGAAACACAAGGCCGGGGGGGTGATGAATAGACGGAAGGGGCTATGGGTAGGGCTGTGATTCAGTCACGTTATTTTTAGTCGCGGGCAGGTCACAGGCAGTAAACTAAAATGTCACAACCTGTCCATGACTTCTACTAAACATATCCCTTCCTAAATCGTAGGTGCTGGGGGCAGGGGGCGTTGCTCCACTGGATGCTGCTGCTGCTCCTGGGGGGAACATCCTGGGGCCTCACCACTGTTACTACTGCTCCTGGGACTGAGGCATGCGCCCCCCTTGCTACTGTCAGGCTGCTGCTCTGGGGCAGTGCCCAGGACCAGGTGGCTGGGGTCGCCAGAGCAACAGCCAGCGTGGCTGGCTCTGGGGCAACGCAGAGGGCAGCTGCAACCACTGCTGCAGCTATAGACGTCATGGAGGTCACAGAAAGTCACAGCATCCAGGAAAGCCTTCCAGCCTTCACCATGGATGGTCCCGAGCCAGTCGGCAGCAGAGAACACAGCCACTCAGGCTGAGCTTTGCTTGCTGAATGACCAGGGAGTTTTGAGGAGGGCCATGCAGGACAATGTTACAGGGTCTGCCTGGGAGCTGCACCCGTGTCTGTGAGCTGGAGACATGGGGAAGGGCTCACCGGGAGGCAGGCGATGTGTCGCTAACGGAGCAAAGGTGGGGTGGCAGCAAGGGTTTGCTTGGGAGGGCTTTGTGTATACAGACGTAGCCCATGTTAATGCACCAATTCACACACCAGCTGCACCCTGCCGCACACCTGGATCAGATCCCTGAGTGCACTTCTGTGCATCCACCTGCACTCTCCTGGGATAGCAGCCTTGTCTGCCTGGTTACCCTACCCTGCCCGCCTCCCCTGCAGAGCAGCCTCCCAGCAAAATGCCCAGCATTGCTCCAATCCCCCCAGCACTGCCCTCCTGCCGGGGGGGAGAGGGGGACGGAGCTGGGCTTCTGCTCTGCTGCTCAACTCTGTTCCTGTACTGGCCTGACTGACGGCAGGTCGCAAGTGCCCCAGAGCCTGGGTCCTCTGAGGTAGTCCCACTGGTTCCAATATGCACCTCAATACCTTTGAGGGACTGGGCTTGTCTGGGAACTGATCCTTTGCTGGGGCCAACAGTAAATAACAATGGCACAGGCTGGCTAGTGGGAGCCCCTGCAGACCCAACGAGAGCTCTGCTGGAAGCCAGGACGTAATGCAGGGTCTGGAGCAGTGCAGTCTGTGTCTGCAGACTTTGGTTTACAATCCCAAAGCCCCGCTTCGCCCTGCGTTCCTCTCATGCCACCAGAAATAGAAGCTTTCCAGGGAAGGCCAGGGGCCAAATATCCCCCAGTGCTGGGAAACGGGGTGACGCACAGAAAATGGGCCTGAATTCATCTCCCACTGAGCAGATGCTACGAAAGTAAAAGGCGTGCTGAGTGCAACTGCGCTGTCGTTTCTGACTTGACATGTATAAAATACAAGGGGTATATTTAGATGCTTCCCAGACATTGTTCCTGCTGTAACATTTAGCTGCGGTGACTATAGAAACAGCTCTGAGGAAGCTCTCAGCTTTGCTGCAGTATAAAGCGCTCACTCCCCCACACGGAAATGCAGCCACTTCTGGGGAGGAACAGGGCAGTGCAGCTGGAATACCAGCCAAGGCTGCTTCCCCTGAATGAAGGTTTTAACTTCATTGTCCTGCTGCCTTCTCCACCAGCCCCAGGCTGCCATCTGTTGGGCAGCAGTGCTGATTTCCAGAGATCGGGTTAGCTCCCCAGCTTCCCGTGGGTGTTGGGCTGTGTACCTCCAGCAGTGAAAACGCTGATCATCGTTAGCACACGTGGCCACCTTCAGCTCGGTGCACGGCACAAGGTGCACACAGGCAGAGGCGCTTAGTGTGGTGATTCTGGTGGCGCACGGTGCACGAGAACTTGGAAAAGGCTCTTGAAAATCACCCGCCTGGACCAGCATGTGCACACACTGCGCTCAGACTAGAGGGGACACTGTGTCTGCCCCTTTCTTTCACTGGCTCTTCTGCCTGTGCTGGGCTAGCAGTACCCAGCAGCTCTCTCCCACAGAGCCCAGGCAGCAAGGGGCCGTCTTTAGTTACACCAGCGGGAATCCAGGGGCACTTCCCTTGACTGCAGGGGAGTGCTGCCGAGTTTACACCTGTGTCAATAACAGCAGAATCTGGAAGCTGAAGGCTGCTATCAGATTACCCCTCAGTCTTCTCTTCTGCAAACTAAATAAGCCCAAATCCCTCAGCTTCTCCTCATAGGTCATGTGCTCCAGCCCCTTAATCATTTTTGTTGCCCTCTGCTGAACCTGCTCCAGCACATCCACATCCTTTTTATACGGGGGGCCCAAAACTGGACACAATATTCCAGATGTGGCCTCACCAGTGCCAAACAGAGGGGAAAAAACACTTCTCTAGATCTGCTCGAAATGCTCCTCCTAATGCACCCCAATATGCCATTAGCCTTCTTGGCTACAAGGGCACACTGTTTACTCATATCCCGCATTGCATCCACAACCCCTATGACTCTTTCCACTGTACTGCTGCTGAGCCAGTCAGTCCCCAGCCTATAACAATGCTTGGGATTCTTCTGTCCCAAGTACAGGACTTTACACTTCTCCTTGTTGAACTGCGTCAGATTTCTTTGTCCCAGTCCTCCAATTTATCCAGGTCACTCCGGATTCTATCTCTACCCTACAATGTATCTGCCTCTCCCCCTGTCATCTGCAAACTTGCTGAGGGTGCAACCCAGCCTCTCATCCAGGTCATTAATAAAGATGTTGAACTACACCAGCCCCAGAACTGAGCCTTGGGGCACTCCGCTTGAAACCAACCACCAACCACATATTGAGCCATCGACAACTTCCCATTGGCCACGACCATCAAGCCAGCCTTCTATCCAATCCACACTTCCTCAACTTATGGGCAAGAACATTGTGGGAGACTATATCAAAAGCTTTGCTGAAGTCAAGAGATATCACATCCACCGACTTCCCCATGTCCACAGAGCCTGTTACCTCAGCATAGAAATTAAAACTTGCCCTTGGTGAATCCATGTTGACTGCGCTTGATCACTTTCCCCTCTTCCAAGTGCTCCAATATGGATTCTTTGAGGATCCTGTCCATTATTCCAGAGACTGGGTGAGGGTGACCGATCTATAGTTCCCTGGATTGTCCTTCTTTAAAGATGGGCGACACATTTGCCTTTTTCCAGTTACCCAGGATCTCTCCCAGTCTCCAAGAGTCTTCAAAGATAATGGCCAAAGGCTCAGCAGTGACATCTGCCAGTTCCCTCAGTCCCCTTGGGTGCATTAAATCCCGACCCATGGACTTGTGTACGTCTAGTTTTTCTCGGGTAGCTCTTAATTCATTCCTTCCCCACCAATGGCCACCCTCCACCTTCCCACACTGCATTGTTTAGTATCTTAGTGTAGGAGCTGTCCTTGTCCGTGAAGACTGAGGAAAAAAAAAAAAGCAATAAGTACTTCAGCCTTGCCCACATCATCTGCCACAAGGTTGTCTCCTTCATCTAGTAATGGCCCCACACCCTCCCTGATGACCTTCTTACTGTTAGCATGGCTGTAGAAACCTTTCTTGTTGCCTTTCATGGTACTTGCTAGCTGCAGTTCCGATTGTGCTTTCGCTTTCCTGATTACTCCTCTACATTCTCCAGCCATGTATTTATACTCCTCCCTCGTCATTGGTCCATGACTCCACTTCTTATACACGTCCTTTTTGAGTTTAAACTGAACAAGGATTTCTCTGTTAAGCCAAGCTGGTTGCCTACCATATTTGTATTTCTTACTATGCAGTGGGATGGTTTGTTCCTGTGCCTTCAGTAAGACTTCATTAAAATATTACCAGTTCTCTTGAAATCTTTTCCCCTTCATCTTTGTTTCCCAAGGGATCCTGCCCATCAGTTCTCAGAGGGAGCTGAAGTCTGCTTTTCTGCAGTCCAGGGTCTGTATTTTACTGTTCACATTTCTTCCTTCTGTCAGGATCCTGAAATCCACCATGTCATGGTCACTGCAGCCCAGGTTGCCACCCACTTCTATTTCTCCTCCTAGTTCTTCCCTGTTTGTGAGCAGAAGGTCAAGTTGTACACGGCCCCTGGTCAGTTCCTTCAGCTTGTACCAGAAAGTTATCCCCAGCATTCCCCCCAAAACTTCCTGGATTGTCTGTGTGCTGCTGTATTGGTCTCCCAACAAATGTCCAGGTGGTTAAAGAACAACAAAAAGTCTTGTGGCACCTTACAGACTAACAGATACTTTGGAGCATAAGCTTTTGTGGGCAAAGACCCGCTTCGTCAGATGCATCAGATGATTAAAGTCTCCCATGAGTACCAGGGCCTGTGATTTGGAAGCTTCTCTTAGTTGTCTGTTAGTTGTCCTTCCTCACAGTTCCCAGCCCCAGGACAGCCCAGAGGTGCTCCCTGCAGCGTACGGCCACCGCATCTTCTCAGGGTCACTGCAGAGGAGTTGCGCACACTCCACTTGTGGTTCTCGCTTGTTGTGATTTGTCCCTCGGTAGTTCCGGGAGTCCTGCTTCCAAAGCCCCTATCTCATGCCTGGAGCTGCCATCTGGTGTGTCTGTGCGGTCACTGCTGACCGAAGGACACCGACATGCTGGAGCAGGTCAGGGAAGAGCCACGAGAAAGCTGGAAGGGTCGGAATCGGGCCCAGGCAGTGCTGGTGTCGCTGGGTCCGTCCCGGGAGGTACATTAGAGGTGACAGCTTCTATGGAGCAGTGTGGCGTCTTACCCTAATGGCAACTGGGCTGCTAAGAACATAGGAACGGCCAGGCTGGGTCAGACCAAAGATCCATCTGCCCAGTGTCCTGTCTGCTGCCAGTGGCCAGTATCAAGGAGGGGCCCTTGAACTAGAGGTGAGCTGCGTCTGCTGGCCAGTCTGGTCCCCCGCCTGTGCAGCTGTGAGTGCCTGACGATTCCCAGCCTGAAAGCTGATCTCTCACCAACACAACCAGGGCCGGTTCTGCACCCCCAACCTCTGGAGAGTGCCGGAGAACACCCTCAACCAAGGATTGAATGGAGACTGGCCGTGGCTGGCCAATTCCAAAAGCAGCTTCTCTGCTCTTGATGTTCACACCTCCAGGTTAGCTACTGATAATGGGCCACATCCTCCCTGCCTGAATTGACCTGGTTTCTCTACTCTTGATGTTCACAACTCCACATTAACTCCTGATAATGGGCCACATCCTCCGTGACTGAACTGACCTTGTCAGCTTTGGCCCTCCCCTTGACTGGGACTCCCTCCTTTTCCTGAACCCATATATTTAAACCCTCCTTTGGAACCCACACTCATGCATCTGATAAAGTGGGTCTTTGCCCACAAAAGCTTATGCTCCAAAATATCTGTGCGTCTATAAGGTGCCACAGGACCTCTGGTTGTTTTTGAAGATACAGACTAACACGGCTCCCCCTCTGATCCTCATCAGGACAGACTCTGTAGCACCCCCAGCCCCAACCTCTCAGGCAGGAGAAGTGCTAGACAGGCAGGAGGCTGTGTGGGGACAGAGCCTGGGTGGCGCCGGGCCAGGCTATCTGGGGAGGCACAGGCTTCCCCGGCCCATGCTGCCCGCTGCCCACAGGAGTGGGAGTTCCTCCATCCCTGGCCATTTTAAATTGAGCTCAGGTGTCCAAAGAGACCTGCCCCAGGGAGGTTGTTCGGCCCCGTCACAGGGGAGCTCGGATGAGAGGATCACAGTGGTGTCTTTTGGCTTTGGACCGGCCAATGCTCGGCGTGCGTGATGGAGCTGAGCTCCGTCCGGAAGGAGCTTTGTCGAATGACCCCGGGCTCCCTCTGTAAAGGGCTTGGGCAACGTTTCTTCAGCTGAAGAATTTCTCATTGGAAAGATGTCCTTCTGGGAGCAGTTTGCACAGGACATGTGTTTTCACAAATCGTGCCACAGAGTGAAGATTTACAAAGATTTTAGCCACAATGTTAACTGTGGCTCCAGTTTTTGAAATGAGACATTTTTAATTTTTATTTTATGTTTCAGAAGAAAATTTGTGATTTCCAGTGGGAGCAGATCCTGCTCTACAATAAACCCAAGCCTCTTTTTTTTCATACAAAACATCTCATTTTGACAATGACCAGTGGTGAAAAAGGTAGATAAAGTGTCTGATCCTCCTGGGAACACCCCAGCATTACCAGACAAAGTGCACAGGTCAATTAGACCTGTGCCAAAAAAAAAAAGGTGACTTAAAAATGGACTTTCAAAGAATGAGGCTTTTCCTTGCTCCCTGGCTGTTACCTCTCCAGTGCTTCTCTGCGGCCACAAGGGCTAGCAATGACTGTTTTAATTACAAGCTCTGATTCTCACGTGACTCCAGGAGCTGCAGCTTTAAGCAAAGCAGCACTTACAGCTAGACTTGCACACGGCCGAGGCTGTGGCCCAGGGCCAGGGTGTGCTTGATTTGGCAGTTGTTCATTAACGAAAGCACACCTGGTCTCTGCTTTCAGGGCAGGATCTGCTTCTGCAGAAACTGGGAAGTGAGAGCCTGCCACACTCGAGTGAGAGGAATGTGCTGGTGGCAAGTGGGTAAACGTGTTGGTTCTCCGTGGCTGGACCTTTAAAGAAATGGGATTTGGGAGTGCTGACTCCCCACACACTGGCTGGGCTGGTCCCAGGAGCTGGGCCAGGCTGGAGAGGAGGCAGACATCCTGTCCCAGCCAGCTGGGTGGAGGTTGCGGGTGGAGGGGCAGGCACTGAGAGCCAGGGGAGATGCAGGCGCTGGTGCTCAGCTGGGAGCCGGAGCCCAGGGGAGCTGGGACGATGAAGCTGGGAGCTGAGACGGGACGCGACCCCTTGGCAGCCTCAGGGAGGAGGTACAGGGCGTGCGTTGGCTCTGACGGGCTCTGCTCTCACCTGGGGGGGAGGGGGTGCTTTGGCCTGCTTGTGGGATGTGAACGGGGTGGGGGGAAGCAGCATTGGGGCGGGCCCAAGGCCCAGCTGTGAGCACCCCCAATCTGCAGCTTGTCTCCTTAGCTGCCCCTCCCCGGGCTGCCAACACCCACAGCAGCAGTAACACAGGAGAGAGTCCCTCTGGGGCACCCAGCAGCCTGTCCTGCTGAGCCAGGGAGTGCATGGGGGCTGGTGGGGACTGAGCCATAGAAATCCTCGCCCATCGCCGTATGCCAAATCAGTGTCATGGCTGCAACTGGAGCACAGGAGTCCTGTCACCCTCCCCCATGCCCCGTGCCGCTCTAACCACTAAGAAACGCTTCCTCCCAAACTGCCAGCCTAGGGGTTCTGTCTCCAGCGCCGCTCTCTAATTAACAGGCCGCCCAGCCAGAGCTGGGCCCACACCCAAGGTGTCCTGGCTCGCCAGCCTCTGTGCTTACCCACAAACCCCACGCGGCCCAGCTATAAATAGACAGGGCCTGGGCAGTGTGGTGAGGGATGTTCAGATGGGGACGGGGAGGGGGTCAACTCTTCTTATTTTCATGTTTGGCAAAACCAGGATGTTTCCTTCTCGCCCCGCTGGCACTTTGGGTGGAGCTGCAGATGGACGGGGAATATGGCCCATAGCACGGCTGTGCCTTTGGGATGTGCGGGAGGGGCGTGTAGGGTAATCCCAGGGAGAAGGGTGCCAGTGGGAACAAGCACCGTCATTTTGTCTGTGGGGTTCCCTTCCCCACACTCCCAAGGGTTTTAGTGCTGGCTGGTAGCAAATGTGTTTTAACCTCACAACAGGGAACTGAGGCACAGACAAGATTAAGTGACATGCCCAAGGGCACACAGAAAGCTTGTGGCAAGGCTGGGAACTGAACTCAGGTCTTTTAAGTCCCAGGCTCACTCCCTAGTGACTGGACTCAATGTTTTTTTTTTCTCTGAGGGCCCCTGATATTTGAGCTCCAGTTGCTGCTGCATTCCCGTCACGCTGCATACGGACACTGCCAGGAGGCCCAGAGCCTACAGTTCCCAGGGAGTGGCATGGGCTCCTAGCAGCAGTGGGAATGGCCAGGGTTGAACAGCAGGAGCTAATTCTGGCCTGGGGAGGGGTATGGGGGTGATTTTAATAATAGAATCAGAGTCCTAGGGCTGGAAGGGATCTCAGGAGGTCATTGAGTCCAGCCCCCTGCCCAAAGCAGGATCAACCCCAACTAAATCATCCCAGCCAGGCCTTTGTCAAGCCAGGACTTAAAAACCTCTAGGCAACACATTCTAGTGCTTCGCCACCCTCCTGGTGAAATTGTTTTTTCCTCATATCCAACCTACACCTCCCCCTCTGTAACTTCAGACCATTGCTCCTCCTTCTATCATCTGTCTTTACTGAGAACAGCTGCTCTCCAGCCTCTTTAGAGTCCAGATTCAGGAAGTTGAAGGCTGCTATCAAATCACCCCACCCTCTTCTCTTCTGCAGACTAAATAAGACCAAATCCCTCAGCCTCTCCTCATAGGTCATGTGCTCCAGCCCCTTAATCATTTTCATTGCTCTCCGCTGAGCTCACTCCTGTGTGTCCCCATCCTTTCTATACTGGGGGGCCCAGGACTGGACTCATTACTCCAGATGTGGACCCACCAGTGCCGAGTTTCCTCCTGACCTCAATGATTCAAGGTCAGGTGATGCCCTGAAGCCTGGGAGTTGGTCTCCTGTATTTTGCCTTAGAAAGCAAAAATCAAAGGCTCCATAATCTGGTCTGTACTGAGCCTCCTCCAGTTCCATTGCTCTTGGTCAAGGCTTTAGAATCTGCCCTGCTGCAGTGACCATCTGAGACGTAAGAGATTACGCAAACTGAGGCTGCTCTTGCACTGTATTAACTTCTAGTTAGTTACAGTTGTGATGGGTTTGGTCCAGAGAGCCCCTTGGGTCTGTCACTTGGCGGGCTGGTCGTATGACTGAGCCTGCCTCCCTGCCCTCCCGCAGCAAAGGCACAGAGTTGGGGGTCATAGCCCACAACAGAACAACACAGGTACTGAGAGCAGCTAAGCTCTAAGAAGGCTCAGCCACTGGGAGTTGACACCTCACCGAGGTGCACAGCCCCAACGTGACCAGAACCCTAGCTTAAATCCATCTCTTACTCAGAAGTTGTTTCCTGCCCTTATCAGTGAAAGAGAGACATGCACTGCTGTTGTTACCCTGGGAGGTAACAATTATTTACCCTGGGTTTAATGACAAACAAAAGTGATTTTATTAAAGATAAAAAGGAGGATTTAGGTGATTGCAAGTGATAACAGACAGATCAAAGTAGGTGATTAAGATAAATAAAACAAAACACACCAGCTGTGACTAATACTCTCAGAAACTCACTACATGCCATTTCTTCCCGTTATAGGAGTTCTAATCTTCTTGTTTCACAAACTAGGCAGCCTGCTGCCGTGGAGTCAGTTCTGCCCCCTGCCCTCCCTTACATCCTAGGCTTTGTCTTTCATTGGCAATTGAGTGACAAAGCTTTTGTCCATCACTGAGCTTAACTCCTCCCATCCCTACCAAGGACAAAAGCTTTGCCATGCAAGTACTAATGTAACCAGGGCACTAGCAGCAGGAGAGTCCTGGGGTTTACTGTTGGTTTCTGACCTATACATAGTATTTGCCTTTGTGTTCAGTTTCGACCCTTTCATGCCCCTTGGAAAAGTACCACATACAAAATATGTTCCAGTGTCAGGTGACATGGGCAGGACCAGCCAATGTCCAGGAAAAAACAAGACAGCCCTCTGAGACCAAAACTATCCACAGATCAATGTCATGAGCACCAGGCCATTAAGTTCCTGGAGTACCACTAATGGCCTTGACTAGCACACCTGGCTATAGACACCGGTTTCTACTTTTTGTGGCTCACTTTGAATCCAGGAGTGGTAAAGGCGCACACCCAGAATCAGCACATGCCGGGGTTACAAGCTTGTCAAGCACATTTTGCATAAAGCTTATTTAAGTCAGGCAAATTCCTATTCCAAAAATGTATTTCCACAAAGGATATGGGCCAAACTGCTTTAACTCCCCTAGTGGGAGGGGTGCTTCAGGCAAGTGATTAGATGTGGTGAGTTAGCAAGTAAATGAATAAACTCCTTTAAAAATCAAGACAATGCAGCAAAGTGGACCTTGTACGTTTGTTGTGGATGCCGGCGATTTGATCACTTGCTGGTGCTAGTGAGCTGATGGAGAAGCAAAGGGAGCCTCCAGACACCCGGGTTCTTCTCCCAGCTCTGCCTCAGGCCTACTGGGTGATGGTCACCACCCACAGACAGACTCAAACCCTGGGACTGCCGGAGCTTAGCGCCGAGCCTCTACAACAGGGTCACCATTAGATTTTCTAAGGGTCGCCAGCTGGGCAGCTCCAAGCTGCTCGGGGCTCTTTAAGGAGCCATTTGTGGCTTCTGCTGCTGCCTTCGCTTGCTCCTCCGGCTCACAGTGCCTGCCCTGCCTCACTGAAATGGAATGCAAGTCAATTATTTTAACTGCCGGCAGGAGGGATCCAGCCATTAAACCAATTAAATCAGGTCCCACTTCAGTGTGGCAGGGCAGGGAATGGCCCATGCTGCAGATGGGGGAAGGGAGTGGGAGGGCTGGGGGGAGCCATGCAGAGGAGGGGGTGGTGGCTCAGCAAAGAAGCAGCAATGGCAGTGCACTGAGCTTGTCTGGGATAGGTGTGGGGGCGCGTTTTGGGGCTGAGAGGGCTTTAAGCCAGGGTGGGGTGAGGGGGTGCATTTTTCCAGGGGAGAACCTCCCCACAACCCCCATTTTGAATTGACTCGGGTCACACGGTCTTACTGAATTGTCCGAACGGGTCCCTCTCTTGAAAAGATTGGGAACCACTGCTCTACAGGTCGAGCTAAAAGCCAGCTGGTGTTCAGCTAAGGCGGTTGTGGGGACTCATGCTGTCTGTCTCTAAGTGCTCTAGGTCCCACGCCGTGGGACAGCGAACCGCACCCTTAGGTGTGCGGGTTACATGACCTCTCAGTCACCCATGCTGCCCCATGCCTCAGTTTCCCCATCTGTCAAATGCCCTCCATCCTGAAGATCCTTGAGGGCTGCTGGTGGGACGTGCTCTGCGAGGTCTCACAACAGCCTCCTGCTGCAGAGAAGCAGGCTGAGGAGGGGCCTGTGTGGGGTGAGGATCAGCCAGGCGGCAGCAGTGCTGGGATCAGGGCTGTTTGACGCTTTGCCCTCTTTTGGCCGAGGGCTTTCACGTGGCTGGCTGCCCCCCTTACCCTCCGTTGCATCTCCCCAGGCAAATAAGGCTCTCCAGCAGGGGCTCACCTCCCACCACCCTGCCCCTGGGGCCGTCTGATCGGCTGGTCTGGGACTGTCAGGGCTGTGCCGAGTGCAGAAAGCAGGTCCTGCAAAACCTTTAAAAAACCCCTCGCCTGTAAAAGGCTTTGCCTCACAGCCCCCCAAGGCCACCAGGCGGGTAATCGCTGCCACCACGCACCTGAGAAACAAACCCTTGCACCCAGGAAGACACTCTCAGGATGCCTCCCTGTGGGGTACCCGCGAGCGCCTCAGGAGAGAGCTTAGACACAAAGGGCTGTAATGTGGTTGCTGACCCTTCTTTCAGTCTAAGGCATGGCTATGCACAGACCTGGCTCAGGACACAGGGATCAGACCACTGGCCAAAAACAAAAAGCAATTTATTCACAAAACAACGTAAATCATACCAGCTGCAGCACAGAGATCTACTTCCCTGGGATCCAGCTGAGAAGTACAGCTTAAGGGGGAGGAATCAATTCATTAACCAAAGCCACTGGGAAGAGAAAGTCCCCTATGAACACAGCCCTGCCCCAGTAGGACCGGCACAGAAATGCTTCCCCTGGGCATTGCTCTGTGGCAGTGGGCGCCTCGTGCCACAAGGCTCCACCTGTCCTTGGAGTTTCTGCCCACAGGCCCAGGGCTGCACTATCCGTGCCATGGGAGGGAACTGGCTGCAGCCCAGAGCGGCGCCCACTGGCTGGGGAGGGTGGCACGGCTGTCAGCCAGGAGGGAATCACTGTCTGGGAGGGGCAGGGAGGAGGCTTCTTGCTGGGGGCACCCGTCACCACCCTGCTCTCTGCCTGCCCCAGCTGCCTGGGTGACCCCACCGGCACCGGGAGACTCAGGAACAGCAAGAAGAAGATGCTGGAGCCAAAGAAGTGGCAGAGCCTGGAGGAGACGGGAAGTGACGACCCCCAGCCAAGGAGGCATCCCAGCCTCTGCAGGTGAGGCCTGCCCCTCCCCTGGGGGCTTTCCTCCCCCCTGCCTTCCTTCCTCCTGCGCCTCACCAGGGACCACCCCGGAGCCAGCCCAGTGCCTCCCCCAGGCAGCCCCGCTCTGTGGGGGCTCCCGTCCCTGCCCAGGGCTCTTCCTCACTCACCTGCAGCCTCTGGTGCCTTCCAGGTCAAAGACCTACGACCTGTGCTTCTCCAAAGAGCCCGAGCAGGAGCCCCCCCCGGCCAGGCAGAGGGCTGCCTCGTCCTCTGTGAGTCCCCCTCTCCCACAGCTGGGGAGGGCACAAGGGGCGCTGATGTGGGGGCTGGGATAGGTGGGGGGTTGGGAAGGGGCCCAGGAGCAGAGGACTGGGAGGGGCACTGGGTGTTGGAGTTTCCATGGGAAGTGGGGGTTAGGATGGGCACCAAGACAGGGAGTTGGGCTGGGTGCCGGGGTAGGGGTTGGGAGGGGGCTGGGTGCCAGGGTGGGGGGTTGGGAGGGTGCGGGGGAGCTGGGTGCCAGGGTGGGGGTTGGGATGGGGTTGGGGGGTTGGGGGCTGGGGCGGGAGTTGTGTGGGGCTAGGGGGCTGGGTGCGGGATGGTGGTTGGGAGGGTGCAGGGGAGCTGGGTGGTGGGGTGGGAATTGGGAAGATGCTGAGGGGCTGGGTGCTGGGTGGGGGATTGGGAGGGGGCTGGGGGGCTGGGTGCAGGGTGGGGATTGGGAGGGGGCCGGGGGGCTGGGTGCTGGGGTGGGGATTGGGAGGGGGCCGGGGGGCTGGGTGGGGATTGGGAGGGTGTGGGGGGAGGTGGGTGCTGGGGTGGGGGTTGGGAGGGGGCTGGGCGGCTGGGTGCTGGGGTGGGGATTGGGAGGGTGCGGGGGAGCTGGGTGGTGGGGTGGGGGTTGGGAGGGGGCTGGGGGGCTGGGGGGGGATTGGGATGGTGCAGGGGAGCTGGGTGCTGGGGTGGGGGGTTGGGAGGGGGCTGGGCGGCTGGGTGCTGGGGTGGGGATTGGGAGGGGGCCGGGGGGCTGGGTGCAGGGTGGGGATTGGGAAGATGCTGAGGGGCTGGGTGAGGGATGGGGATTGGGATGGTGCAGGGGAGGTGGGTGCTGGGGTGGGGGTTGGGAGGGGGCTGGGGGGCTGGGTGCAGGGTGGGGATTGGGAGGGTGCGGGGGAGCTGGGTGGTGGGGTGGGAATTGGGAAGATGCTGAGGGGCTGGGTGCTGGGGTGGGGGTTGGGGTGGGAGTTGGGAGGATGCTGAGGGGCTGAGTGCCGGGGTGGGAGTTGGGAGGATGCTGAGGGGCTGAGTGCCAGAGTGGGGACTGGGAGGGTGCGGGGCAGCTGGGTGCTGGGGTGGGGGGTTGGGAGGGGGCTGGGCGGCTGGGTGCTGGGGTGGGGATTGGGAGGGGGCCGGGGGGCTGGGTGCAGGGTGGGGATTGGGAAGATGCTGAGGGGCTGGGTGAGGGATGGGGATTGGGATGGTGCAGGGGAGGTGGGTGCTGGGGTGGGGGTTGGGAGGGGGCTGGGGGGCTGGGTGCAGGGTGGGGATTGGGAGGGTGCGGGGGAGCTGGGTGGTGGGGTGGGAGTTGGGAGGATGCTGAGGGGCTGGGTGCTGGGGTGGGGGTTGGGAGGGGGCTGGGCAGCTGGGTGCTGGGGTGGGGACTGGGAGGGTGCGGGGCAGCTGGGTGCCGGGGTGGGGGTTGGGAGGGTGCGGGGCAGCTGGGTGCCAGGGTGGGGGTTGGGAGGGTGCGGGGCAGCTGGGTGCCAGGGTGGGGGTTGGGAGGGTGCAGGGGAGCTGGGTGCCGGGGAGGGGGAGCAGGCTGAGTACTGGGAGCTGGCGTGCCGGCCTGGATGTTATTAGCTGGGTGCCAGGGCAGGGAGGTGCCATCGCTTCGCCAGGGTGCGGCATGAGCAGGGGCTGTGCCTGGTGCTGGAGCACTGCTCTCCAGGGGCTGGCAGCATGGGGCAGCTCCCTGGGCAGACTCGGGCCAGCCCCACATGCCCACACAGCCCCCCAGCTGTGCCCCCATCACACCCACCCGGCTCCTCCCTGCCCCGCTCGCCAGGGCCAGTCCCGGTGCCAGGGCACAGCTTGCGAGGGGCTCTGGGCAGCTCAGCAGAGACCTGGGGCCCAGCCGGGTGGGGGTGGGGGTGGGGGTGGGGGCTCGTTCGCCCCCTCACCCTGCCCTGGCTCTCTCCCCAGCTCGCCAAGCGCCTGGCCAGCTACCACAAGGCCTTCAAGGAGATCCCGGAGGAGGAGACCCTGCTGGACAGTGAGTGATGCCCCGACCATCCCCCCACTTCCCGGCTCGCCCCGCCCCCCACTCACCCGATCGCTCCTCACCCACAGGTGTCTCCTGCGCCTGGCAGAGGGAAGTGCCCTACCGCGGGCGCCTCTACATCTCCCCCAACTACGTCAGCTTCCACTGCAGCCTGCTGCTGCGGGAGGTCAAGGTAGAGCTCCCGCGCTGCCCCACGGCCCCTCCTGGGGAGGGGGACTGGCGGAGCGGGGTGGGGAGGGCGGGGGAGGGGTGGGGTGGCCGTACAAAACTGGGGTGGGATCGGTGCTTTGTGGGGGAGAGGGGAGAGGGGGAGGAAGTGGGATGTGAGCGGGGGAGGGGTAGGCTGAGGAAGGTGGGGGAGGGGTGAGTTGTGTGGGAGAGGAGTGAAATGTGTGTGGGGGAGGGGTAGGCTGAGGAAGGTGGGGGAGGGGTGAGTTGTGTGGAAGAGGAGTGAGATGTGTGTGGGGGGAGGGGTAGGCTGAGGAAGGTGTGGGGGTGAGCTGTGTAGGGGAGGAGTGAGATGTGGGGGGAGGGTGAGCTGGGGAAGGTGGGGGAGGGGTGAGCTGTGTGGGGGAGGAGTGAGATGTGTGTGGGGGAGGGGTAGGCTGAGGAAGGTGTGGGGGTGAGCTGTGTAGGGGAGGAGTGAGATGTGGCGGGAGGGTGAGCTGGGGAAGGTGAGGGAGGGGTGAGCTGTGTGGGGGAGGAGTGAAATGTGTGTGGGGGAGGGGTGGGCTGTGCGCAGGGGATGCACTCGCAAGGGCTGGGCTATATGGGGGGGGCGGTTAGCTCTGCTCCTCCAGCCCCTGAGGCAGTGCTGCCCTCCCTGGGGGAAGCCAGCTGTGGTGCCGTTTGCTTGTCCCCAGGCGCTGCCAGAAGGACCCGGGGGGGTAACAGCTGAGCCAGGGAGGCTGGAGGAGGCTGTTCCTAGCCCCGACGCCAGCCTGGCCCAGCTGCCACAGCCCGGCTCCCCCGGCACCCCCAGGGGCTCCTGCCACCCCCCTGCCCCCGGCACGCATGGCCCTGGCCCTGGCCCTGGACTGGCGGCCTGTGCCCGGAGCGGGCGAGGTGGCGCGAGCGAAGGCCCGTCACCGGCTGCCTCCTCTCACCTGCAGGTGGTGCTGCCCGTCTCCTGCATCGCCGCCCTCAAGAAGGCCAACACGGCACTGCTGGTGCCCAACGCCCTCAGCATCCGCACCACGGAGGGCGAGAAGGTGAGAGCAGAGGGCGAGGCCATGGAAGGGCCCCACCCCCCGGCACCAGGGCAGCGTGAGCCCCGAGCCCAGCGCAGACAGGGCAGTGCCCCCCATGGCACCGGGGCAGTGTGAGCCCTGAGCCCAGCGCAGACAGGGCAGTGCCCCCCATGGCACCGGGGCAGTGTGAGCCCTGAGCCCAGTGCAGACAGGGCAGTGCCCCCCATGGCACCGGGGCAGCGTGAGCCCTGAGCCCAGCGCAGACAGGGCAGTGCCCCCCATGGCACTGGGGCAGTGTGAGCCCCGCTGGGCAGGGTTGGGCGATTGCAGCAGAGGGGCTGGTGGGCTCGATTGACGCGCTGAACAGCCCGAGGTGCCCTGGGACCAGCCCGGGGCAGAGCTAGCCTTTGAGTGGGGTGCGCAGCGGGTGGAGGCGGCGGCGGGAGGGTGAGCTGGGCACTCCCCGGGCATCGGCCAATGCCGTTCCCTCTTGCTCTCCTCCTGCAGTTTCTCTTTGTCTCGCTGCGGAGCCGGGAGGCCACGTACAAGCTGCTGCGCTCGGTCTGCAAACACCTGCAGGTTGGCAAAGTGCTGCAGGCGCGTGGGATGGGACCCCTCTGGCTGTGGGGCTGAGCTGCTCGGGCACCGCTGTTTATGCAGGCCCAGTCCAACCTGCCCCATGCCAGGCCTGGGCTCCCCTTACGAGTGCAGCTCTGCCAATGCCTCTCAGTGCCCTCCACCAGCCCTGGGCTCCCCCCAAACTCACACTGGGCTGATGGCCTAACCCCCCTGACCACGCCCCCGGCTGTCCAGACAATGCAGTGCCGGGGGTGCCCACCTGGAGCTGGCGGTGCTGGAGCTGGCTGCAGCCAGGCATGGTCATGCTGCCCGCCACAGCTGCCCTGGGCTCACTCTTCTGTGCTCCTCACCCAGGACGGGAGCACGAGCAGCAGCCTGCCAGCCTCGCCTGCCAACGCCATCTGCGACCAGCTCTGCGAAAAGGCCCTGGTGAGGGTGAGAGCCGTTGGGATCCAGGGTGGGGTGGGGGGCACAGGCTGTGGGAACCAAGCAGAGGGGGTGGTGCCGCTATTAGCAACCAGAGCTTCGTGAGGGTGGGGCCGGCTGCTCCAGGTCACGGACCGTGCCCAGCGCTCTGCCTGGCGTGTGCAGAGGCTGGCCTGCGATGCCAGGCAACCCAGTGCCTGGTGTGTGACCTGTGTGTGCCTGCAGCTGCCTGTGGTGCCAGCTGGCCCAGCACCCGCTGAGCGCCAGTGGCTGCTTGGCTCCAGGGGCTGGGCTGTTCCAGGCTGGCCATGGTGCCCAGCCCCGGGCTCTGGCTTGGGGCACAGCAGTCCCTGCCCCAGGTCAGCCGAAAGGGGTGGCAGCAGTGCCTCCTTCAGCCAGGCTCAGAGTGGGGCAGGGCTGGTCCATGGCCTCTGGCCACTCCCCGACAGGGCCCCACATGCCTGTCTCTGCAGGGTAGTGACTCACTCGGGGCGCAGGCAGCAGGCAGGTGCCCTGGCACCCATGGAGCTGGGTGGGGGGTCAATGCCCAGGCTGAGGGGCAAAACGTCTGGCCGGGGGGTTGTGTGACAGTCAAGGCGCTGAGCGAGGTTAGAACGAGGAGCTGAGCATCGCTGCTCTGAGCAGCCGGCCCTGAGACTCCGAGGGGGGCAGGAAGGGGAGGGGGGTGTGCTGGGGGGCTGGGGGAGGCAGAGCCCACAAGCCATGAGGAGGGGCTCTGGGGCCCCTTTGTGACCTGCAGTGTTTCCCTTCCAGACCTCGAGCCAGTCGGACCTGGAGCAGAACTGCACCGAGGCTGACAGCCTCCAGCCCCAGCCAGGTGAGCAGGGGCTCGGCCAGACCCAGAGCCACCCCCAACACACTCCCCGCAGCCTGTGTGCCAACGAGCCCTGGGGCAGCCTTCCTCCTCCATTCAGGGCCCCATCCTGCACCCTCAGCCCACAGCCGAGTGTCTCAGGACTCCTGCAACAGCCACGCTGCACCAGCTCCCGGCTCCCTGGCAGGATGGAGCCCCCAGAGGCAGGCAGAACACGCCATGCCGGGCCCACAAGTCCCAGCCCCCCAGCCTCCCTGGGGGCAGCATCTGGGCAGGTTGTGGGCAGGGCCAGTGACTGTGTCCTGCTGTGTGCAGACGGGCTGGGCCCGACCCGGAGCCGAAAGGATGGGGGTCCGGAGATGACAGCGCCGAGCATGAGCGAAGGTGAGGGGCATTAAGTGCTGGGCCGGCTCAGGGTGGGGGGCCCCAGCCCCGGCCCTGGCCCTGGCGCAAGCCCTCTGCCTGCTCTTCTGAGGTTGTGTGTCCTGACTCGAGGGATCCTCCCCGGACCAGGATGTGGGGCCCCCCCGCAGCCATTCAGTGCAGTGTGCCCCACTCATGCCCTGGGCAGCGGGGCAGCGAGGGAGCGAGCTGCACTGTCCTGGCTGCTAAGCCCCTGGCCCAGCTGGGCCTAGTGGGCCCCAGAGGTGCCCCCCAGCTGCACACTTGTCCGTGGTGTTTGCCACCCGGGTGTTGGCGCTGCCCCTCCTGCCGGGCCGGCCCCAGGCTCGGGGCTCAGCACAGGCACCCCAGCCTGACGCCAGGGCAGAACTGGGCCTCTGGCAGGTGCAGGGTGGCTCCCCTCCCTGGGCTGGGACCTGGCGCAGTGTGCGCACACCAGCTGGAGGAGGGCATCCCTGGGGGCTGCAGGGACAGGCTGCCCGGCCCAGACGCCCTCTGGCCTGGCTCCAAAACATCATGAGCTGCAGGGTGTGGCTGCCGCAGGGGCTCGGGAGGGCAGCGGGAGAGGGGTGCTGGGTGTGTGCGCAGTGGGAGCTCCAGGGGTTGTGTGGTGGGGACTCTGGATGTGTGTGTGTTGTGCAGTGGGGACTTGGTGGGGGGGGTGTGCGTGTGCAGTGTGAGCTCCAGGGTGTGCATGTGCAGCGGGGGCTCGGGGCGGTTGTGCAGCGGGGGTTCGGGGGGGGGTTGGGCAGCGGGGGGTCTCCCCAGTCCCTCCCAGGGTAGCTAAAGGACTGCAGCCCTCCCCTCCCCCACGTGGCCGCGCCTGACGGCTGCTTCTCCCTGCAGGAGGGGCACCGCCGGGGAGGAAGACGAAGAAGCCCAGGGGCTGGGCCTTGCACCTGAGCACCCTCAATGTCGTCATCCTCATCTACCTGCTGCTGTGAGTTGGGCCATCTGGGGCGCCCCCAGCACACGGCAGGGCCCCGGCGCCAGCACCCGTGGGCTCAGCCCGCTGCTCCTGGCATGGGGGGACGTGGTTGTGGTGAGGGATACACATGATGCTGTCCTGTCCTGCGCGCCAAAGCCCCACCCGGCTTAGGGCTGCTGCCCACAGCTCCCTCCCTGCAGCCCCCCAGCGTGATGGGCACCAGCCCCCAGTGCAGAGAGCAGCGCCTGGGGGCAGCGGGCAGAGCCGTGCTGTACCGTGCAGGAGCTCAGGGCTGCGGGGCTCACGGCATCACACAAGCGCAGCTCTGCCGCCTGCTCTGGCTCTTGCCCACGCCCGTAGGTGGCTTGTCCTGTTTGCCAGCCAGGCTCGGGCGAATGCCCCCTCGGCTCAGGCCGGCCTGGCTTCCCGCTCACACCCCCTCTCCCCAGGGTGCTGCTCTTGCTGGTATCCTCGGGGTACATCGGCCTGCGAATCGTGGCACTGGAGCAGCAGCTGATGTCAATGGGGGCCTGGCCAGAGCTCGACCGGCAGCACCAGTGAGTACTGGGGCCCCGCAGGGGAGCTGGGCAAGGGGAGAACCAGCCAGTGGGAGGGGCACCGCGTGAGCCAAGGGACAACCCCCATGTAATGCTGGACGCTGTCCCTAGCCCAGCTGAGAGGGCCAATCCAGGGCAAACCACCAGCAGCCCACCACCGGGGATCCTCCACAGTAAGGTGCCAAGCCCGTCACACAGCACTTCTGCCACCGCTCTGGCCAGCAAGAAGTCACACACGCCATCCCTCAGCCGCCAGCTGCTCCTGCACCGCAGCCAGTCCCCTCCTCCCACCCACGAGAGGGTCTGAAAGCCTCCCCCAAGCACGACAGGCCCTTCCAGTCCCCAAGGACCAGCCACATCCCCAGCTCAACGTGCACCTCAGAGCTCACCGGAAAGTGCACGCTGGGCCGGTCCTGTCGAGTCTAACAGCTAAAGGTGAATTCATGAAAAGGACGAATACGGTGAGAGTAAAACAGTCAAAGCAATCCAGCTACGCACACCCATCACAAAGGGCTTGGTGCACTGGGGGAAGAAGCTGCTGTTGTAAAAGGCTCTGGAGACACCCTTTGCTAGGAGGGGTCAGCGATCCGTCTGGGCTCGGTTCGTAGCAGAGTGGCTCTGGAAGTGATGTGCTGGACTGAATACCAGAGGGAGGAACCTCAGGGTCCCCTTTATCCCCTGGCCCACGTGGAGGGAATTCCATTGTTCCGCTCTGCGTGGAGGCCCGTCTGAGATGGAGCCTGGCGCACAAGCAGGTCACCTGTCCATGTCCTTTCTGGGCACTCTGCCACTGCCTGTCTGCTGGGTTACATGTTCACAGCCAGATTCCTGAGATGTGGGCTGGAGACCGATAAGGTGTTTTCTCTGCCAAGCCCGGCTTCGCCTGACGAGGCACCTTTCACAGTAGGCTGGCGCGCCACCTACCAGGGTCTCCCAGAAACTAACATTTCAAATGCAAGCCCAGAGCCAATGTTCATAACTCCACATAAGAAAATGATGCAAACATACGAGCAACAGAGAGGGAGCCGTGCTCGTCTGTGTGCTATGAAAACAAACAAGCAGGCCAGTAGCACTAAAGCTTAACAACATAATTGATTAGGTGGTGAGCTTCTGTGGGGCTAACCCCCTCCTGCAGGCAGGCTAGCCCCCGCCAACACTCACCACCTACTCAATTCTTTGGCTGGGCTTTAAAGCGCTACTGGACTGCTTTTTGTTTTGAAACATAGAAGCAGCGGAAACAGACTCAGCTTCCAATAGACACCTCGCTTGGCACAAGGTTTGATGCAAACCTAGGAGAGTGTTTGCAGAGACCCATGGAACCCCAGGGCTGGATGGGACCTCAGGAGGTCATTTAGTCCAGCCCCCTGACGAAAGCAGGATCAACCCCAACTAAGTCATCCCACCCAGGCCTTTGTCAAGCTGGGACTTAAACCTCTAGGGGTGGAGCTTCCATGTTTATCTTAAAATCCAATAACGTTACACACAGACCAGCCCCTCCCCCTCCCTGGATAGGGGTTCTCTTTGTATCAGTGGGGAAACTGAGGCACCATGTGCCAAAGTGTCTTCTGCCCCCCCGTCTGGGATGGACTCAGGAATAAAGCGCAGGCTCCAGGCCCCTGTTGTCACATGGAGGGACTCAGCAAAGGGGCTGTGTCACTGGCCGTGCTGGGATGCGAGACCCCTGGAGCACTGAGCCTTAACCTTGCTCAGCTGATGCGGGGGGGTGGCTATTTCCGCACCCGCCAGCTCCTGCAGGCCTCTCTGGGACACAGCCCCACCCCTCACCAGGCCCAGGGCCGGCCCTGCAGGGCTGAGGTCCCAGCGTCTGGGGGGAGGACTATTTTCCAGGGTGCTAAGCACTGCCCTGGGTGAAAGCTCAGCAAAGGGGGCAGGACTCTGGGTGCCATGGAGGTGATGCAGTCAAGCACGGAACCCCGGTGTCCGACTCCCCACCCGATGGCCACGCGGGGTGGGAGCTGGTAACTCAGCACTCCCCGGCTTGGGGCCACAGGCTGCCCCCTTCACGCTCCTTTCAGCGGGGGCACGTGGGGACCGATGAGGCCCCAGCTACAGAGCAGGTGGCTTCCTGCCTCGGCATCCCCCTCCAGTGCCACGGCCCCACTCCAGGTGCAATTCACAAGCTGGCTGGGGCTAGCGGGGGTCACCGGCTCACCCAAGCGGCATGTAGGGAAACAAAAGGCAGGGTGTACCCAGAGCCCCCAGCCTGCTGAGCTGTCCCCCACCGCTGTGCCAACTGGGGGGGCTCCTCACCTCCCACAGCAGCCCCCCCATTGGGGGACAGTTCTCAATGGCTGTGGGGGCAGGGCCCTGGGGGCAGAACACAGTGCTGGGGCAGTGATGAATCAGGGGCTGAGCAGTTAGCCCCCTGCGGGTGGCAAGGCTGGGCCCTGCCCCATGGCCGTCCAGCCACGGGTGGTGCCCGGTGAGCAGCTGGCAGAGGGATAGTGCCATGGTCCCAGGCTGGCAGGCTCCAGCGCCCTGCTCCATGGGGCTGCAGGCCCAGCCCCAGCAGGTGCTTCGCATGCCTCAGCTGCAGCCAGGCCGTGGGTTACTCTGCAGGGTCCCAGCCCTGAGCCCGGCAGGCTGGGCCAACCTGCGGCATGAAGGGTGGAGTTGCTGGGGGGGTGCTGCAATTCCTTGTGATTACTGAGGGAGGGCTGAGGGGCTGAACCCAGGCCAGGCGCCCAGCCCTAGGCACCGAGCCAGCCTGTCCTCTAACCATGCTACAGCTGCTGTAGTCGGCCCCACGCACAGCATCCTAACAAGCTCGCTCTCCTTTACACACAGCTACAAGACCACCTGAAGGCGGGAGGTGCCAGACTGCACCCAGTGCCCGGTGTTCTGCTGGCAGACGCCCCTGCTCCAACCCAGGGCCTGGACTTCCAAGGCCAAGCAGCCCCGAGGCTGGGCGCTGAGCTGGGCAGGGGATTAACCGACCAGGCCTGGCCAGGCCCGGCTCTGCTTGGGTTCGCGGCAGCCAGAGCAGCGTGGGTGCTGATGCAGAGGGCGAGTGGGACTCCTGCGCCAGGCCAGGCTGATACCCACGTGCCTTAAAGAGCCCTCGAAGCTGTGGTTAGTGGGGCCCAGCGCTCCCCATGCAGCCGCCTGCTCACATCCTCAGCTGGGAGGCCGCAGGGCCCGAACTGCACGGAACCTGCAGACCCTCAACGGCCCTGGGCCGGCGCCTAGAGCCAAAGGAAACGGGGCTTTTGCACTGGGCCAGGAGAGGACGTGTCCCTACTTCAGCAGCACAGCGGGGGTGGGAGCGCTGACCCAGCCCCAGGCTTCCCAGGGCAGGAGGACCCTGGTCCCCTCTACCTGTCCCCTGGGCGTCCCACTCCTCCCGAACTGAGCACCCGCCTCCCGCTGCGGCCTGAGCCAGGCTGGCCGGTTCCCTCCAGGCCCAGGCGGCTGCTGTCTGACTCCAGGCACCCAGCGGGGGCGGAAATTCACCTCAGGGCCCCTGCAGGAGATGGGGCTGCTGAGCTCTTTGGGCTCCTGGCACTGCTGGGCCCTGCCCTGGCTGCTGCGAGGCTGGGGGCAGAGCTGGGCCGTGCATTGGGGTCAGTTACAGCCATGGGGCAGCGACAGAGCACTGAACTAGGGGGGGCCTCGGTTCAGCACCCTGGGTCCAGCCAGCTTCTCGGGCCACACCAGGGCACCACCCAGCCTGCGCCAGCAGCCGGCAGGAGGCTCCAGCTCCGCCTCGCAGCCAGGAGCCGTGGCCGGCCGAGCCCCCACTGCCCTGCTCGGAACTCAGCTGGGCACAGGCGCTGCCGGCGGGCCGTGTGCTGCAGGCTGGCACTCAGGTGCAGGCAGGGGCTGGGCACTGCCACCCATGGCCCATGCCCAGCTGGGCAGTGAGCCTGCCCCGAGTTTAACCAGTGGGATGCTCCAATGTCTGCAGCCAGGCTCCAGGCCAGAGGGCTTGTGGGGCGGCGGGGGGGAATGAGGAGTGAGGAGCCCGGGAGGGGGGGCCACGAGTCGCTTCTGCCCCCTCCCCCATCTCTCCCCCAGAGCATCACTGTAGTGGCACCTCCAGCCTGAGCCAGCAGTGCTGGGCACAGAGGTTGGCTCGGGCCAGGGAGCAGTGGGGTCAGCTCCTGGTTCCTGCAGAGAGGGGTCAGGGAACAGGGCCAGGCTGCAGCCATGAGCCCAGCTGCCCTGGCAGAAGAGCTCTGGGGCCGGGGGGAGGAGAGGGGGCTCTGGGTGGGCCCTGCCCCACTGTGCAGCACAAGCTGCAGCCGCTGCTCCTGCCCCAGGGCCGCTGGAACAGGAACAAAGCCAGGGAGGGATGGGGAGCCCAGCCCTGGGCAAGGCCCCCACCAAGGAAGAACAGCGCTGCCAAGCCTGGGGGGCTGGAGCCCTGGATGCAGGGTCAGCCATGCCCCCTCCCAGCCCCACCCCGGGCCAGAGCCGGCCCCACTACAGCTAGGTACCTGGGCAGCCCTGGGCACTGAGGGCTGCTGGGCTCCCTGCAGCTGGACACCTGGGGCAGCTGACCCCCCCGCCCCCCCCCAGCCCTGCCCCCGCTGCCCCGCACAGAGGCGGCCTGGGCAGAGCCTGCAGCACAGCAGGGTTTACTGGCGGGTCGAAGGCTGGCAGTGCAGCAGCGGCCAGGTGCGCAGGTCCTGGGTGGTGAAGGCCGGCAGGTGGGCAGCCAGGCAGGGGACGTACCCGGCGTGGCCCCTCAGCTCCAGGCTGCAGCGGTTGCGGTTGACGACTGGTGAGATACAGATGAAGGGAACAATGCTGAGAGATAGCAGAGCCCTTCCCCCAACCCCAACGCTGCTGGGCCCGTCAGACGCCCCCCCCCCCAGCACCCAGGCCAAGGCGCAGGTAGGTCTCCTCCCTGCTGGGGCAGGGGCAGGCAAGGGCCACATGCCCAGGTCGTGCTGTGCCTGCGGGAGAGCCAGGCCTGCAAGCCACGGCCAGACTCAGCCATGGCCTCCCAGCGAGAGGCCAGGGCACTGGACTTGGGGGGCCAGGCTGCCTCCCCTACACACAGGCCTTCACCCGCAGCCCCCGGCGCAAGAGGGCCAGAGCAAGAGGGGGGAGGAAAACCATTTGCCTGGGGGGGCAGGTCCTTGCCTGGCAGCCCCTCCTCGCGTGGGTGGGACTGGGAGTGGGGGAGATGGAGGAGACCCAGGGGCAGCCCCAGGCCCTTATGGCCTCGGAGTCAGGGAGCCGCTATACCTGCAGGCACTCACCGTACTCCTTCCCTAGCACTGGCTTGTCTTGCCACACAAAGGCCCCCCACCGGGTCCTGGGTTCCAAGTACTGAGCAGGGACCACGGGGTCGTACCACGAGACCTCCCGCAGGCGCTGGGCGTAGGCTGGTAGCAGAGGAAGCACAGCAGAGTCAGTGGGCAGGGAGGCGGCAGGGAAGGACCAGCTCACTCCAGCCAGTTATCCAGGGGCGAGCGCCTCGTTATTTACCACCCGACCTCAGGCAACGCTGGCTGGGCTGAATCACCACAGCTCTGATCCTTGTAACCGGACAAACTCAGAGCCTCACCGAGGTTGTGTGTGTGGCACGGGGGGGTGGGGGGGGGCTGATCAGGCACCAGCATGTGCCAAGTGTGACATTTTACACCAGTGCATTGCAGAATACGGGTTCTAAATGCCTAGAAAAATAAATGCCCCTGGGCCTGTCCCCGCTGCCTCTGCTCGTCAGTTACCTGAAGCCTGAGTTCTCCAAACCCACCCAGAGTTACCTGGGCCAGGGCCCCGCCCATGAAATTTCAGCCCCAGAGGAGGTCCAGGCCAGGAGGTCGCAGATGAGTGACATGCAATTGATTTCAGAGCTGAGCCTGCAGCCCCCGGGGGAGGCCAGATGCCCTGGAGAGGGAGAAGCTGCAGAGTGGGGAGCTGTGGGGGGCCATAAAAACAGCGGCAAGGGAGTCCGCAGCCCCTGCATCGCAGGAGGCCAGCAGCCTGGCTGCTTTCACACCGCACCCGCTCAGCGCAGCTCTTCAGCATTGACCCAGCCGTGCTGACTTGCTACCAGTTCTGGGCCTCGGTGCCCGGGGGCCCTCCAAAACGGAGGCCCCCCCAGTGCCCTGTCTGCCTGCACAGCTGTCTGGCCCTTTCCAGCTGCTGCCCTGGCAAAGAACTTGACTGCCCCCTGCTGGGCTGTCGGTGCATTGCACAGACCCACCCCACCCCCGTGCCCAGTCCCCACCATGCCCCCCAGGGCCCTGGCCTGTTCCCACAAGAGGTGGATACGCAGAAGCAGCACCAGGCATGACTCATGCAGAGCGTCATGGCCGCGACTAGCTCCAGTTTCCCACCGGCTTGGGGCACCCTCGAACCTGCCCCCAGCTGCCGCCTGCAGCGTCGCTTGTACCCATCACTGCCTTGACGCTGCCGGTGGGAATCCGGCCCTGGCACCAGCAGCTCTGGTGCAAGCCCCAGCCCCAGCCCCAGCCCCGCGAGGGCCAGCACACACGTGTGCAGCTAGAGCAGGGGCACTGCCTGCCGGGGAATCAAGGCCAGCGCCAGACTCTGCTCTGGGCCGTGCTGCTCGAAGCCATGTGTCACACTGGCCCACGTCCGGCTGTCGTCTGCCCTTTGGCACCTCCTTGTTCTGTCTGTCCGGCACCCAGGACAGAGAGTTCCTCGGCGCTATCTCACGCGTGTCCCCCCCACCCGCATTGCACCTTGACATTGCCACACTGCTCCCCCCCACAGGAGGCTGGAGGGGGAAAGCAGCCGTGCAACAAATGTGCACCAGCTCCTCCTCCGCGCTCTGTGAGACGCTCCAGGAAACCGCAGCCGATTGCCCCGTTGCTCCGACCCTGGCACGGGCACTCGGTGAGTGCAGGACAGGGTGAAAGCTGAGCGGCCTGCAGCCAGTGGTATGCAGCCGGCTGGCCCCACAATCGTGTAGTGCGTGTGTTGGGGCTGGTCCCCCATGTGTTTAACACACCTTTAGCCCCGGAGTGTTTTCATGAGCCTTGTGCCCGGGGCACCTGCGACTGCAAGAAAAAGCCGAAGCGGCAAAGGGCAGGTCTAGGGTGCTGGGCGCCTGGGCTCGCACTGAGGGCCGCAAGCACGCATGCGCTGGGACCCAGTGAAGGGGGTGTGCCCAGAAGCCAAAGGGGAGCAGGGGCCCAGCTGTTCCCAGCCCCAGAACGTGAGGCTGCTTGGAGACTCGCTGCTACAGGGTTTTGTTGCAATGTAGACATGCCTCCGGCAGCCTGGTCCATGACTGCAGTATCTTTGCGCCAGGGGCTGTACACACAGCTGGTCCCTGGCCGCCCTAGGCCTCAGCAGAAACTTTTGGAAAGGAGGACTGGTTGAGGTTTCATTTCACTTGGTGCCCAGTGTCCTCCAAATGTGGCTTAAGGCCAATACAAATGAGATGCCAGTTGTGAGCAGCGGAGAGCAGAAAGCTTTCACACCAGCGTCTGCTTAAGCCCTGGCTCTCGGGTGAGCTGCACTGCAGCGATGCCCAGGCCCAGCTGGGCAGCCAGTGTGGGGAGCACATTTCGAGTGACCAGCGTGAAAGAAAGATTTACGTTTTCTTAGCACTTCCCCAGCCCTTTGCATCTCTCAGGGCTGGACAGAGATTGTGCTTCATCACTCCCGTGGCTGGTAGCTCTTGCCTCCTTCCGTGGGTAGGGAAACTGAGGCACTGAACCAGGACCTGCTTAAGTCACATGGTCAATCTGAGCAGAGGTGGAGAGGGAACCCTGCCACAGTGCCCCATGCCTGCGCTCTCACAGAGCCCCTCGCTTTCCACGCACAGAGGGGAGAGCATTTGATTTTGCCCTGGAGTGGTCGTGTAGCTAGATGGAGCACAGTCGAGAGAGCAGGAAGGGAGAGCGCAGGGTGTGTGTCTCCAAGGGTCTCTTCTCTGCTATGTGGGACTGAGCTCCCTGAGTAGGTGGGAGCAGCCACCCGCCCACCCAGCCCCCGTGTCCTCACTGGTGCTGCCTCTCCGAGCGCAGAGCTAGGCCAGCAAGGGCTGACCAGTGAGTGGGGCCCTTGACAACCGTCTTGCTCCCCTTGCCCCAGGGCCGGCTTTCCCTGTGGGAGGAGCTAGGGAGGCTGGGGGCGGCCCCTGATTCTCCACACTGCTCTGCATAGGGGGGAACCCCTGCTCTCCCTCCCCAGCACTGGGCCTGGCTGCAGTGAGGCTAGGACTGTTTGACTGCAGGGGCTGGCTGGAGCCAGCTGCTGCCACCCACGGGACAGGTGCTGGAAGCGGGCGGCCGGCACCCAGCCCCCGGGGAGGCATTCTGACAGCTGCTGCCCACACAGGGCGATGACCCCGGTGGCTTGCAAGGGGCATGCACAGGATGCGTGCGGGCAACAGCAACAGTGAGGGCAGCTGCTGGTTTTAATGGCTGCAGGGCCTTTGCAGCAAACGGTGCTGCAGCTGTGCATGGCATGAGCCACCAGCATCAAAGGCACTCCCGGTCCCCATCCCCATCCCCATCCCCACGCCCGGCCCCAGCCCCACCTCCTTACCCGGGGGCAAGGTCTTCCGCTCCCTGCGGGCGTGGGACTGGGACCAGCAGTGAAAGGCCTCGCGGCTGATGGGGTTGGTGAGTGTGTACCAGGCGCCGCGATTGTCCCCGTTGGTCAGCCCCGTGTACCAGGTCTGGGGGGCGGCGTCTCGCCCCATGGGGCTGCACTTCCAGCGCGTGGCCTGCTTGAGGCTGGGGGCATTGCGGGGCCCAGGCAGCGTGAGGTACTCGTCGCTGCAGGCAGAGAGCAGCATCAGGGAGGGCTGGCACAGCCGGCGGGGCAGGGAGGAGATGCCTGTTCCTGCTCCTGCTCCAGGGAGCGCAGGGCCAGGGTGCTGGGGCAGAGATAGCTTGGACTGGGGGCAGGGCTCAGTGAGCTGGGAGAGGAGCTTGGAGAAAGCCTCTTCCCCCTGTAGTAGAGAGCGGGAGCCCCCAGTGCCAGGCACAGCGTGGGGTCACACTGCACACGTGTGTGCGCACACACACACACACAGAGGTCCCAGCGCAGCGTGGGGGTCGCATTGCGCACACACACACACACACATCCCAGCGCAGCACGGGGGTTGCACTGCACACGTGTGCACACACACATACACGGGTCCCAGCGCAGCGCAGGGATCGCACTGCACACGTGTGCACATACACATGTGAGCAGGTACCAGGACAGCGCAGGGGTCACACTGCACACGTGTGCACACACACATGTGCGCAGGTCCCAGGACAGCGCAGGGGTCACACTGCACACGTGTGCACATACACGCACGCGGGGGTCCCAGCGCAGTGTGGGGTCGCACTGCACGTGTGCGTGCACACACACTCACGCACAGGTCCCAGCACAGCGCAGGGTCACACTGAACACTTGTGCACACACACACACACGCACAGGTCCCAGCACAGCGCAGGGTCACACTGCACGTGTGCACACACACACACACACGGGTCCCAGCACAGCGCAGGGTCACACTGCACGTGTGCACACACACACACGCACAGGTCCCAGCACAGCGCAGGGTCACACTGCACCTGTGTGCGCGCACACACACACGCACAGGTCCCAGCACAGCGCAGGGTCACACTGCACGTGTGCACACACACACACACACGGGTCCCAGCACAGCGCAGGGTCACACTGCACGTGTGCACACACACACACGCACAGGTCCCAGCACAGCGCAGGGTCACACTGCACCTGTGTGCGCGCACACACACACACACGGGTCCCAGCACAGCGCGGAGTCACGGGCACACGCGCACACACACACACACACACACACACACACGGGTCCCAGCACAGCACAGGGTCGCACTGCACACGTCTGCGTGCGCGCACACACACAGACACGCGTGGGTCCCAGCACAGCGCGGGGTCACACTGCACACACACTTGCTCCTCCCCAAGGTGGCAAAGGCAGCCTGGCAGCTGCGCGTGGGAGCTGGGAGATTTGCGTGGCGGGGGACAGGAGAGCCCAGTGGGATGCAGTGAGGGGAGAACAGCTGACAGTGCTGGGCAGAGAAGCCCGTGGGTTTCAGGACTGCGTCCCAGCCCCACAGAAGGATGTGTTTACTTCTGGCCCCCGGCTCGGGGGCCGGGCACAGAGGCTGTGCTGCTCACTCTCAGATCCTGCAGCATTCTGGGAGCACAGCAACTCCCTGTTCTACAGCTGGGCAAACTGAGGCCCAGGGAAGCAAAGTGACAAAGCTGGGACTGGGACTCAGGAGGACCTGGCTCCCGCTGCCGCCAGTGGCCAAGGGGTGCAGGGTATGACGAGAGCCAGGGACCCACGCTGGACCTGGGAGGCTCTCACCTGTACAAGGGGGTTGGGAAGTCTGTCTCCAGAGTCCCCTGAGGGACATAGGGTCGGTCTGCCTCCAAATCCATTCCTCTGTGCCTGACCTCGGCCAGGCCACACTGCCCCCAGCCGGGCTGCTGCCACGTCACTGCTGCTGCCAGCCAAGCTCCCAGGCCACTGTTCCCCAACACAAAGCCTGGCAACCTGTGCCTAGCAACCAGGCAGGCTCAGTGCAGCCTGTGGGAGTGAATCTGGACCATCCCTCCTGGGGGACTGGAAGGTTTTCCTCTGGCTCCTCTCGGGGCCTCTGTGCAGCACGAAGTGGGTGACCTGAGATGGGATCTGGCCAGAGCCTACTTCAGCCCCCCCAGGTAACAAGAGGCTTTAATCCACTGTCAGAGGGCACCTGTTGTGGCTTGGAGCTGCAGCCACCCAGCACAGACCCCTGCAGCTGCTGAGTCACCCCGGCCCTTGCCACAGGCAGCACCTCAGCCGCCCCAGGCTGGGAGATCAGACCTGTACCAGCCTGGGTTACGCCCTTGGTGGGCAAACTCGCTCAGTCCCTCCCCTAGGGATGCGCCCGGCCAGCCGCTGGCGGAGTGGGAACGTTGCTGGGACGAAACATGGCACCTAAACGGGGATCAGCGCATGGAGCGCGAGCGCCGCTGGGGTGAAGTCACGTGTGCTGCAGAAGGGGGGCGCCAAGAGCCCAATCCACAGGGAACCCGGCCTGTGGAGCTGGAGAGCGGGATCTGCTGGCAGTGCGGGAGCAGGGCCGAGGTGATCGGATTCCAGGACCAAGAAAGCCAGCAGGAGAGCCCGAAGTGGAATGGGACCGAGAGACATGGTGCTGCACGTCCCTGCTGTGGGCACAGCATGGCAAAGAGGCGGAATCCAACCGCACCCCATGGAGACCCTCGAACAGTGGCGGCTGTGTGGAGAGCAGGACCGGGGATCGATGCTGGGAGCGTGACAGGTGCTGGACTCCGACTGGCTGGGCCCTGGCACCAGAACAGGAGCGGCCCCGAGTGCAGGCTTGGCCCTGGAGATGCACTGAGGGGCATAGGCCTGTCTGGACCAGGGACTGGAGGTTCACCAGGATCAGGAGGTTCCCACACTGGCCAGTACGTGTCAGGCACCAAGGAAGGGCCGATGAGCACCAGCTCTCCTCTGGGTGAGTCCAGCATGGGGCTCAGTGCATGTGATACAGGAGCATCAGGGTCGTCACGGGCCCCAGGGTCAGTGGGTGCTGCCTGTGGCGAAGGTGTTGGGGTGAACCAAGTGGGTGCTGACCACTGGGACATGTTGGAGGCACGGGCCAGGGAGCGAGAGCGGGGCTGTGTCAGAAGGTTTGGGGAGCACCAGTGCTGGGACAAATCTTTCCAGGTGCCGGGCCTGGAGAAGAGGATGGTGCGTGGTGCCTCAAAGAACTGGGTGTGGAGCCTTGGCACGGTGGTTCAAGTGCTGACCCCATGACGAGCTGACGGAGCCGAAAGTCCCATGAAAGAACCACTTACAACGATTCACACAGCAAAGAGCGAGAGAGCCCCAACAGCCTGCATGAGTGGTACGAAGAAATGGAGGGGTAGTCGGGGTGGGATGGTCACTGCACTGGGCCCTTCCAGGAGGCTCCACAGCCTGCCAGTGGGTAGCAGCCAGGGTAAAACTTCCTGGCAGTTGTGCGCACTCACCTAACTCCAACAGACATGAGAGCGCATCAAAGGAGACACTCACGTTTGCACTTTTTCCTTGAGAGGGAAACAATGGCTCAGGCTGAGCACTGTGCGTGGACAGATGTGCCCTGCTGCCCCCAGGGGAAACCCACTCGCCCTCACTCCCACGAGCTGGTTGGTCCTGAAGCACAAGAACATAACATAAGAACAGCCATTCCTGGGTCAGACCAAAGGTCCATCCAGTCCCGTAGCCTGTCTGCCGACAGTGGCCAGTGCCAGGTGCCCCAGGGGGGTGGACCAAAGACAATGATCAATCAACTTGTCTCCTGCCATCCATCTCCAGCCTCTGACAGAGGCCAGGGACACCATTCCTACCCCCTAATAGCCTTTTATGGACCTAACCGCTATGAATTTCTCTAGCTCTTCTTTGAACTCTCTTGTAGTCCCGGCCTTCACAGCCTCCTCTGGCGAGGAGTTCCACGCGTCGACTGTGCGCCATGTGAAAAAGAACTTTCTTCTATTAGTCCTGAGGATTTGCTTATCCCCGGCCTGGTGCACACTGCTCATGGATGACAACTGCTCAATAATAACAGAGAGGAAGCTGTGCTGGTCTATATACTATCAAAACAAAAAGCAGTCAAGTAGCACTTTAAAGACTAGCAAAGTAGTTTATTAGATGAGCTTTCATGGGACAGACCCACTTCTTCAGACCACAGCCAGACCAGAACAGACTCAATATTTAAGACACAGAGAACCAAAAACAGTAAGCAAGGAGGACAAATCAGAAAAAGATAATCAAGGTGAGCAAATCAGAGCGGACGGGTGGGGGGGAAGCCGGCTGCCAGCTTTGTCCACATATCTTCTCTGGAAATACCATCAATGGACCTAACCAGGTTACTCACAGAATCACAGGCACTTTCTCATGCTCCTCTACAAACATCATATATGCCATCATGTGCCAACAATGCCCAGATGCTTTGTATATTGGACAGACTTCTAACTCCCTTAGACAAAGGGTTAACAGGCACAAAACAGACATCAAAACACTCCAGATCCACAAACCAGTTAGTCAACATTTTAATGGAATGGGCCATTCTGTCAATGACCTCAAGGTATGTGTGTTACTGAAAAAGAATTATCCCACCGTTCTGGAAAGGGAAACAGCTGAGCTGGCTTTTATATTCAAATTCAGCACATTAACACATGGTTTAAATCATGATGGGAACTTTCTGAGTCACTACAGGGGCTCATCTGCATACTTGGCTCAATCTAATTCTTGACCTTCCCTCCCCACCCCTCCACTCTCTGATTTGCTCACCTTGATGATCTTTTTCTGATTTGTCCTCCTTGCTTACTGGTTTTGGTTCTCTGTGCCTTAAATATTGAGTCTGTTCTGGTCTGGCTACGGTCTGAAGAAGTGGGTCTGTCCCACGAAAGCTCACCTAATAAACCATTTTGCTAGTCTTTAAAGTGCTACTTGACTGCTTTTTGTTTTTAACTGCTGAATAAGACAAGGTGGCTGAGATGATACAGGCAAGTCTCACCTGTAACCTTCTGACCATCCCCACCTTGTGTAATACCTTGGGACTGACATGGCTACAACTACTCAGCTTATGGTGCTCGGCATGTCACGCCACCCTGGGCAGTCAACGCCAGCATCCCAGACTCTGTCCCTGGGGTGCAGGCTTGTCTGGTCACTTTCCCAGGAGTGCTGCCCACCTGGCCTCTAAGCCTCTCCTTTGATGCAACTGACACAAATGTCTGAATAGGGTGATGCAAAATCCTTTGACAAACCTCTAGCTCGCTCTCGTACACTGGTCCCACTCACTCCCGAGGCTGGTCCCAGCTCACCGGGAGATACACATGCTGCTTGGGAGGCACACGCTCAGGGATCCAATTGCAGAACATTCTTTGCTATCCTGGCTCCAGTTTTTAGCCACAAAACTTGTTGCTGTTTGGCAGAGTCTGATTTTTGGGGTGGTGGGGGCGAGACACTCCCCGTTAGCCTCGAATCCCAGAAGCCTGATACTCTGTGCTTGATTCCCCACATCCTGGGGACTCAAAGCTGGGAGCCAGCAACTGGTCACAGCACAGGCTGTCAGTGTACCTGGCAAAGTGGGGTTCTGGCCACGAAAGCTTATGCTTGAATAAATCTGTTAGTTTTTAAGGTTCCCCAGGACTCCTGGTTGTTTATAAGGTTAGTAGAAGCCAAGACAGCCAAGGGAGAAAGGCAGGGAGCAAGGTTTAAATGACGAGCAAGCGAAGACCAAATCACAGAATCGCCAGTCACGTCCTAGCTGCAGATGCTTTACAGCTGGGTATGCTGGCAGCAGAAGGAAGCCAGCTGGGTTTCCAGATCACAGCATCAGGAGAGGGCTACAGGGGTGGGACACTGTGTGAGTTGTGAACAGCTAAGATGGTTTGGAACGGAACATTTCAAAAACGAGCCGGGACGTCATATCTGCAACGCTGACTGCACTGGCCCTGCTCCTCCAATCAGGCCCTCGTCCCAGGGAAATCACTCGAGTACTGCGAGGGGGAAGGGCCCACTTCATACTCGAGTGCAGGACTCCCCCCAGCGCTTTCAAGCACATCACTTAGCAATATCACGTGCAGCTTTAAACAGTGACAGCAGGCTTAAATTCACAACGTATTTAATGCCAATTACATTGCTTTACATGAAAAAAAAAGTTACACTGGTCCGTTTTTTCACCATATGATGCATTACATGTAACAATGCCACAAGTTCTTCGAAAGTACCTGCATAAACTCAGGGGGACCCTTGGTTCAAGCTGCCTGAACTGTACAAGTCAGAAATGTTACAGAAGTAAACGCGAGTTTCTCTGCTTCCATTCACAGCACTACGGCGCACGCTCCAGGCAGCCCAGCGCTCCACGCGAATTGCATAATGAGAGTCTGCATGCGAACACCCCCTAAAACCCCCTCTTTGAGGACACTCCACAGGTCCCAGTAAACCACCTCCTTTGGCAACTGCACGTGACATGGGAGCAGGGGATTGCTGCTGGCTTTTCGACGTTCGCTAAAGACGGTCTTTTACAGCGCTTTCCCCCTCTAGACAGGTAGCAAATACATGCAACCAGCTCTGGGATCGGGCATCAACTCGCCATCCCTGCAAGGCAGAACAGAAGGATCCCCATCGCAGGTAGCCCAGCCTGCGGAGCAGGGGAGGGATGGGAACACAGGGAGGATTCTGAAACAGCGTGACAGAAGTAAGGGGCACGTGGCTAGCAGAGAATGCCCCAGGGACCGCACAGATGGCTGCTCCCTCTTGCCCAGGTCTCTGCCCAATGCAGTGCCCTGCTTGAGATTTGAAGCGTGACGCGCACAGCTCCCAGCATAACTGCAACCCAGACTGCAGGGTTTCCCTTCTCCTCCCTCCTTACATTGCTGGGATCACTCCAAACCCAAACCCCCCAGGCTGCTCCTCCACTTTGGGAAACAAAGCCTCTTCTCCCCACCAGCTCAACGGCTTCCTTCAGGGCCTCTGCAGGCTGCTCGCAGGCGCTGTGCAAGCCGGCCTCGGGGACAGCTGGGGCAACCACATGCCTGACACCCAGAAAAGCTTGCTCCTCTCCATCTTGTAGTTCTGGGGTGGGAAGACCGCGGTTGCTGTCAGTATAATTACAGGCCCATCGCCAACTAGCCCGTACGTCTCCTTCCGGTCCCCATCCCGCCGGGCCTGCACACACCTCAGACTCTCCACCTTTTGCTGCACATGACACTTTGCGAGGGTCGGTCTCATTAGGTGGACACTTGGGCAACTTGAGCACAGACAGATTTATGTCCTGGTTCCCCCCTTTTCCTGTTTGCGGAATGTTTTGTGAGTGGTTTGGACTCCGAGTCAGGGGACTGGGAGTCATCCCAAAACGCAGACAGCACACGAGGAACTGCCCGGCCTTCTCCCACGCTCAGATTTAAACACAGGCATTCCTGTCCTCCGGCCCCACCTCCACTGGGGGATGGAACAAGCCCCCATCCCAGCCACACTTCACTCAAAGCAACGCCTTCAACGCAGACAGGTCAGCCTGGCTTAACCTCTCCCTAGTACTGTGATGGCGCCAGCTCTGCAACAAGCAGCAAGAGGAATGGGGGCGGGGGAGAGACCGTGCCTCAGAGCTTTGTGGAGAGAACCAGAGCAAAGCAGATCTGTGCTGAAGTTGCTTTTCAGAGGAGCGTGGGAAGGTCCCTCTTCTGGCTTCAAGAGCTCCAAAGCTGTCCGCGTCACTAAGGAACACTCCTAGCCCGCTCCGGCCCAAGAAATACTAGCTGGAAGTGGCACACCTCAGGCAAGGCCATGGTGCAACGGAATCAACAGTTCTTTGCAATTCTCTTTGACAGACTGCTCCCTGAAATCTGCCTTTTCTTGTGCTCTAGAGCAGCAACTGACTCCCACACATCCCTATTCCCATCCCACCCCCCACCGGCAGTCTGATTTCACAAGGAGGTATCTGCCTCCATACTATGTACAACAGGACATGGTCTATACACACACCCACACACACACCCACCAGCCAACAGAAAAAAAGAAGACAGCACTTACATCCAAACACAGTACAAAAGGAGACGACAAAGGGGCGAACAGCCAGATGCACTGCAGGTGAGCCTTGGCACATGTACAACGTAGGCAGAAACTGGCTGCTGCAACCATAACAGCTTCTCTTTAACTTAAAAGCAAGACGCACGCACGCACACACACACACTCAAGTGCTTAGCATCACACCCCACTGCATTATTCCAACCAACTGGCGGGATCGCTCTTCCTGAAACTTAAAAAGTGGGTCTCTGGTGCTGACCTAATTGAAATTTAAAAAAGCAACAGTTCTCTCTTGCCTAAAAACCTTGCACACAGTCTTACAAACACATGATGTTTCTTCCGTCCCATGTGGAAGACAGGCAACAATCAAAGAACCTTTGTCTTTGAAAACAGATCTACAATAGTCTTTTTTTTCCCCTAAATCCATCTCAACTGCTTTTGTCCTCAGAAAGACATTCTGCAGCAATCAGCCTGCAATAATTGGCACAGTATAAAGCTCTAAATAAATACTTCTGGGTCATTTAAAAAAGCCATTGTTTCCCCGGTCAACTAAAAGTCTTACATCCAGCTTTGAACATGTAATAGCAATAATTCTTTTAAAAAAATAATCATCTCTCTGGACTGTGTAGTAATCTTTCCTTCAGAAGAGGCAGCTGCTGTTAAAACTTTTTTAAAAATTCTCAGCTCCATTTTTTAGCTAGATACTAAGAGTGCTGAAAATTAAAGGGTCTGAAGTGAACAGTCAGGTAAAGTATTAGTCATTTTTTAACTGAACAGAAAACTGTGTGTCTGAAGGAAATAAGCACTTTTTCCTGCTTGGAGTACAAGTCCCAAGCAAAACCAAAACCCTTCTACATTCGAGAAGCATATTCCCAAGGCTAACCAACTTTGGTCCTTTCCCACCAGTGCAATTGGCGGAAGTTGGACTAACTCCTGCTTCCAAAGAAGTCTGTCAAATCAGAGGATGAGCAAGAGCCCAGAGCAGCTTCCAGAGCCCTCCTCGTACACAACCAGACCCTGCCCCACCCATCCGGAATACTCATCGCTCCCAGAGGTTACAAAGCAGCAGTTGAGATGCCCTTGGCCTTGTCTTCCTTATCATGGTCCAGAACACACAAGCTCTACTCAAAGTACAAAATTAGATACTTCAGGATTTTTTACCCCCTCTTGCACCTGTTCTCCATTATGAAGGATGAATTCTTGCCCCTTTGACAGTCCCCCTCACCCTCCCCGTCCCACCCCAAATACTGTCCAATATGGTTCACAATCATGTATTTAATAAGAATCTTGAAAGTCCATCCTCCAGACCCACTGGCACTCCCTTCCCCTCTTTCGGTTGATAGCAAGAGGTTCCATGCACGCCAAGTTAGTGGTTTTCTGCAGGCTCACTGTCCCGGGGTTTCCAGGGGTGCAATGACGATATTTACCGTATCCTGGTGAACAGATTCAGGACAGACACAGATTCCTGGGGTGGGGGGAGAAAAAAAAAAAAGTTTTGAACCCAGGATCCTGATAACTATTCACTACGAAGCCAAGTCGAAGGCAGACGGTCCACCACTCTACCTTGGTGCTAGCCCACAAACAGCTGCGTCTGCCATGAAGCCAGGGCTCAGGGCAAACCAAGCCGAGAGAAGTGATTTGGGGCTTGTGCAACATTAGAGGGCAAAGAGTCACAAGCACCCTAGAGTCTGAGGCTGGCCAGAGATCAGCCCTCCTGTGCATGGGGAGCATATGGGCTAGTTTTGTAACACAAGTTTCTGTGAAACTGGGGCTGAGTCATCTGAAACTAGATGAAGAGATTGGCAATCAATCCACTAACGTCTGCTCTTTGACTGTCTCCACGATATCTTGGCTCCGGGCATCCTCTGCTGCCTCTCCGTATCTGCTCAAAACGTCTTGAGACTACTTTGCATATTGAGCCCTGCAGAAAATTTTGCTGACCACCCCCCACCCACAAACAAAGTTGTCTCTGGAATGGGGACAGTTCTCAGGGACGTACCGGAGCTTGACTCTCTCTCTCTCTCTCTCTCCGAAAGGCATTGTTTCAGAAGGCTGCACCAGAACTGAAGATTACATACACAGAAGACACTGCACCAGGGTATTAAAGAGCTAGCAAGGAGCAGGCTCAGGTGGGCACCTTGTAAAAAGGGTTACTCGCCCTTCTAATGGTTGTTCTTTGAGACGTGTTGCTCATATCTATTCAAGCTCGGTGAGCGTGTGTCACATGCAGGACTGTTGGAACGTTTTACCTTAGCTGCTGCCCGTGAGGTCAGCTGTGAAGCACCAGAGCTGAGCCGACCCAACAGCTCCCCAGGGCCTCCTTGCTGGTTACTCCCCCAGAGAGGCAGGAGGGTGGGATCTGAATTGATAGGAGCAGTATGGCTCAAAGAACAACAGTTACAATGGTGAGTAACTGTTCAAGTGCTTGCTCAGCGCGATGCACGGTAGGTGATTCATGAGCCAAACCCAGGAGGAGGAGGAGGAGGAGGAGTCACTCTGAAGGCCAAGTCCCGCCTAGACTGCTGCACAATAGCACAGAGTGACGTGTAAGAGTGTACGGACAGGTGTCCCAGCAGTGTACGGACAGGTGTCACAGCTCAATAGATGTCCTGGAGAGGCACATGAGCCAGGAAGAGAGTTGATGGGGCCTGAGCTCACGCAGAGAACACCCTAACAGGCGGTGAGGTAACCTTAGGGAGGTTGTAACACATTTGAATACAGGGTGTGCTCCAGGAAGAGACGCTCTGCGATGCAACTGGAAGCCCCTTCATTCAATCAGCAACAGGCACAAAGAGCTGCAAGGTCTGGCTGTTCAGGTGGCAGGGTCTGAGGAGCTTCCTCTGGAAGAGTGGAAGGATGAGGGTCCAGAAGATGACTAATTGTAGACTTTGGAGTCAGAGATGTGGCTGAAAGCTGAGGAGGCGGCATCGTGCCCTGCACCTGATGGTACACCCCAGGTGTCCAGACCTGCCACAGGGATGGGGGCCACTGAGGAGCACCCGTGTCCCTATGCAGGCGGGGGTCCACTGGGACAGAGTGGTCGGACAGAACGGAAGTATGGTGCGCTGCAGCAGATGGGCATGGAGAGCCGAATGTGAGGGGAGATCAGAAGGTGTCAAGCTGGACTAGCATGGAGAGCGGGATCTGCTTGCAGAGCAAGAACAGGCCCTTGAACGCCATGGGACTTGACCGAGGCAGTTGTACCCAGGGACCCAGATCCAGTTTGGCTGGAAGAGCCCAAACTGGAACGGTATTGAGATTGACATAGTGCCGAGTGTCGTGGCGGTGGGGAGAGTGTTTTGAAGAGCTGAAAATGGAGCTGCCCAGCAGAGACCCTCAAATGGGAGTGGCCCTGCATGGAATAGGATGGAGATCTTTGCCACAAGTGCACCTGGCACCACAAACAGCCACAGAACTCAGAGCCAGGCTGGGACTCCAAGCAGCCAGGCACTTGTGCCAGAACAAGCTCACCCATGAGTACAGGCTTGCCACTGGAGATACTCCAATGGGCAAAGGCCTCAGCCTGCACCGGGGATTACACCATCTCAATAAGTCCCTGCAGTGCCTAGTACGTGCCAGGCGTTGACGAAGGGCCAACCAACACTGGTTCTCCTCTTGGTGAGTCAAGGAGGGCAGGGCTCAGTGCATGCAATGCCACCATACCAGTCACAGGCCTTAGGGGTGTTGATTGCCACCTGCACTGAACACCTAGAGTTTCACTGGGTTGGTGCCGACGACTTGGGCATCTTGGAGGCACATGCCGGAGAGTGGCAGCAGTGCTGGGGTGGAGGTTTCGGGGAATGCCGGTAACAGGATGAGTCCTTTTTTGCCATCGGGCCCGGTGTGGAAGGTGGCATGCTTTGCACCGAGAAGCTGCGTGTGGAGCCCTGCTGCAGAGGTTGAAGTGCTGACTCCATGAGAGCTGATGGAGCCAAAAGTCGCACTCTTTACAAGTCTGGGGCTTGAAACCCCTGCAGATTTGGCACTGATCAGTCTGACGAGTTTCCCCCAAACAATGAAGATCAGAGTTGTGGGGGATACTCTTTGACATAGACTTCAAGTAGGAGCTGCACTGCTTGAAGCCCTGGGACTTTTCTATGTCCCAAAGCCCTGGAAGAGACACAAGAAGAGAAGGGAGACCCTCCCCTACCCACTGACTGCCTAACCCTCGCTAACTAGAGAACAATGGCTCTGCGAAAGAACTATTTACACACTGAAGGACAGTCAGGCCGACAGGGTCATACATAGGGCTCTGCACTGGCTACACAGCTGACCTGACTGGTAACCCCAGGGTAAAATTTTCTGATAGGTGTGTAGACACACCACATGCATGACTAACTTGAACACATACGAGCAAGCACTCATAAGAAGAGCCACCGTGACTTGAAACTAGCAGTATGGCACAAAACCAGCACAATTACCAATGGTTCAGACTTCAGAATGTGGACGCCCCACTTTAAATGGAGACCTTGAGCAGTCACTTCGCTGCTTGCTGCATTCCTGCAAGTTCTCGTGCGATCAATGCAGAAGGTCAACGCCCCACAAACGCCCCGTGTGCCACGCTGCATGCGCTGGATGCGAGTGCAGCTTTGGGAAGAACATGGGTGAGTGGCTAGGTTTGTTGATGTGAAATGGAGAGGGAACTTAGGATGAGGGCGAAGAGCGACTCTATCCGTAGTAAACACCGTATAAGGAGGTTTTAGCCATCAGGGCAGCAAGCTCCCCAAGCCTCCTGGCCAACATGATGGCAACTAAAAACGAGACCTTTAGCGACAAAAGGAGCCAGGACCATATTGCTGGGGTTCAAAGGGCGGCTTCATGAGGCAGTGGAATACATAGTTAAAGTCCCAAACAGGGACTGGGAGGCGTACTGACGGAATGGTGTTCTGCAGACCTGTCAAAAAAAGGTGTGGTGATAGGAAGGGAGAGGAAGGAGATCCCATCCTCTGCCCGGTGGAACGCAGCCAGGGCTGCAGCATGCACCCAGACGGTACTGAGGGCGACGCCTGACTCATGCAGGTAACAGCAGGCAGTCAAGGAGGGCAGGAAGGGGTGCGGCGGGAGGAGGCATAGGATGATTAGCGCCCAGCCATTGAGAGACCCATGTCCACTTGTAGAGGTAGGACCTGTGGATGGGTTCACTGTTAACGAGATTTTGGCATTCTGGAAATAAGGAGCCACGTATGGAGTCACAGCTGGAGCGAACTGGGGTGAAGGGTGTGGCAAAGAGGAAAGGGATATGGAGTTGGCACAGACAGCCGGTACAGGTAAAGGATACCTAGTCTGCCTTGCCCATGCTGGGGCTATCAGGATGAGGCAAGTCTGATCCAGTCTGACCTTGACCAGAAGCTTATGAAGTAAGGGAAGGGAAGGAAATGCATAAAGAAAGGGCGCATCCCATTTGACAAAGAAGGCACCCCGCAGCAAGTGCCTCCCCGGACCCGCTCTGGTGCGGCACCAATAATACTTTCTGCTGACGCAGGCTGCAAAAACAGGTCTCTGCACGGCTGGCCCCAAAGCTGGAATACGTGGCTGAGAGCCACGGCTTCAGTTTCCCACTCAAGGTGACCGCTGAATGAGTGACTGAGGGCGTCTGCAGTCACGTTCAGTACCCCGGGGAGATCTGAGGCACTGAGTCTGCAGTTTCATGTCTTTGGCGCACAGGGACAGGGACTGAACCCCACCAGTAGGGTTGATATAATAGATGCACATGGTGTCGTCTCTGTTGACTGGTCTGTGTGCGAGGTGCCATCAGAAATGCTGGCAAGCTCCAAGTTCCAGTAGATTTAGGTAGAGTGTTTGCTTGGTGAAGGACCATTTGCCCTGGACCATGAGGGAACCCACTTGGGCTCCCCATCCCATAAGGGATGCACCTGTAGTTAGGGTAATAGACAAGGGGCGGTTGGCGGAACAGCACCGCAGTGAGAACATTGACCAGACACGTCCACCATTAAGGGAACCGAGAGCATATGGTGGGACAGCCACTGATTTGAACAGTGGGTCCCTGACCAAGGCGTAGCAGGTGGCGACCCAGGACTGGAGGCACAGCATATGTAGTCTGGCCAGCTTGACCACATATGTGGTGGTGGCCAGGTGACCCAGCAACTTGAAGTACATGCACACCGGGATGTCAGGAGACAGTCGTGTCACCAGGATGAGATCACACAGGGCCTGGAATCTTTGAACCGGAAGAGTGGCCCTGGCAGTGGTAGTGTTTTTGTGGGCCCTGATAAACTTGAGAGACTGAGTAGGTTGAAGTGCAGACTTCTCGCAGTTTATGTGGAAGCTGAGGCTGGGCAGAAGGTCTGGGGTGATCCTTACCATGCAAAGGGCCTCTGGAAAAAGGGGCCCTTTCATGAGGCAATAGTCCAGGTACAGGAAGACAATGTAGGTGGGGGGGCCATGACTGCCAGGGTCTTGGAAAACACCCTGAGCGCGGTGGAGAGACCGAATGGGAAGACCCAGTATTGGTAGTGGTGGGATCCCATCATAAAACAAAGGAAGTACCTGCGTGCCAGGTAGATTGTGATGTGGAAATAGGCATCCTGTAGGTCGAGAACTCAGAGACAGTCTTCTCTGTTCAGTGCGGAGAGAATGGTCACAAGAGTCACCATTTAGAATTGTCAACAGAGGACGTATTTGTTGAGCCTCCAGAGGTTGATCATGAGCCTTCACCCCCCACTATTCTTCTGGGTTAGGAAGTACGTGGAGTAGAACCCCCAGCCCTGATACTCTGCTGGGACCAGCTCGACAGTGCCCAGATGGAGGAGTTGCTATATCTCTTGCTCAAGTAGATTCTCATGAGAAGGGTCCCTGAAGAGTGACAGGGCAGGAGAGTGAGCAGGGAGGGTAGAGGGAAGCTGCATGGAATAGCCCCAGGCCACTAGTTCCAGGACCCACTCATCTGAGGTGCTGGTGGCCCAGCGATGGAAAAAGGTTGGAGGCGGTGGAGGACTGGACGGCAACCAGGCTGAGATGGCTGGAGCAGGACGATCTCCTCAACACTGCTGCTTAGGCTGTTGATGGTGGGGTGCCGTGGTTGGTGTGGCTGTCAGTGAGGTTTTCACTGCTGGGACCTGTGCGGCTGGCAAGGTTCATAGTGTTGTGGTTGCCGATAGAACTGCTGTCATGGTCTTTGGTAGGGAAAGTACCAAACCCGCTTAAACACAGCGTACGCGGTACGGTACAGGAATGGTTCACTGAGCATGGGACCTTGTCAGTCTTCTCCGCAAACAGGTGGTGTTTGTTGAAGGAAAGGTCCTCTACCTTCTGCTGAAGGTCTTTGGTATTGGAGGTGTCAAATGCTGGCGGCTCAGATCCAAGAGCATCCATTTGAGTGGCGCCGGCTTAGATGGTGATGGGGACATCATGGTGGCCTTTTCAGCTGGCACAGCCCTAACCCAGGGTTGGACCCACCTTGGCGGTGGGGTGTCAACTGAGGTAGAGGGATGCGCCAAGTCTGTACCCTTGGTTTCCCATGCTGTTTTTTAGGCAGAGGGCTGCTCCAGTACCAGTGGTTGGAGGGATTTCTCACATAAAGTAAGTCTTGAGCCTATTGGCTCAGTCCCTCCTGGCCCTCACTATGAGGCTTGAGCAATGGGTGCAGGATTGGGTTTGGTGAACCTCACCCATGCAGTTGACGCAGGACACGTGACCATAAGAGGCCAACACAGCTTCCCTGCACATTGCACGTCGCTTAAAGCCCACTGAGCCCAGCATGGTAATGACAAATTCTAAACACTAAGCCCAAGTAAAAAACAATGTTTTTCAAACTTTAACAGGAAAGATAACGTGGAGGACTGAACAAACGCTAACGTACTCTTCTTTTGCCTTTCAGCGAGAGAGGGAGTACGAAGCTCTGTCTGCAGCTGGGGACAGCAGAGGAGGAACTGAGGGGTCTGTGCTGCATGTGCGCCAGATAGCATGAAGAGGCACTACAGGGAACCACAGCTAAGGCAGAATCTGCGAGGATGCACTGACACCCAGAGTGGAGCACCTATGGGGACACTACTCGAAGAATGAGTAAAGTAACTAGTACAACTGAAGGTCACACAGCAGTTGACTACACATACATCCTATTGGAGGGACCTCCCTCTCTGGGCTTAGCTTGCTACAGAAACAGGACCCAATTTGCCACACACACTACGGAGTTTACCTTTGTTGAGCGGGTTTTGCTGAAGACATTCCAAAACCTCAGGGTTTCATCGCCCGCCCCTGTAACTATGGCCTCCCCATCAGGAGACATTGCCTAGGAGAGGAATGAGAACACACAGAGTCTTCAAAGATATGTTTGCTAAATGGTAGTTTAAAATGAAGGGCCCCCCACCAGAACACATTTAATTGCCTTTACCCTCTCTCTAGTAAACCAGTAAAAAGACCCTGGCAAACCAGGCCCAGCTGCCGCCTTTGTTTTCCTCCTGGATCAACAGCACTGCAACCCCATAAGATGGAGAATTTGGGGAATTAGTCTTAGTTTATGCTGCTACAGGGTATACAAGGGTCATTCCTATTCTCTCTGGAACTGCTTTCTCTCTAATGCAGCCAGAAGTACGCTGATAAGAATGCTAACACCTTGTTACACATTGTTAACTAATGAACTAGCTGTGATGTTTAGAATAGTTTGAGACTGGTTCACCTGATCCCATTCCATGCTAAGGCCTCACCAAGTACCATGAGAGGGAGAACAGATCAGAGACCACTATCAAGAGGTAGAACTGGATTAAAATTGGACTGGATGTTTTAATGCACAACAAAAGGAGGGGAAAAAACAAAAACAGCAGGTGGGGAAGAAAGGAGTAAAAATCTCCTTTTAACGCTGAAGGAGCTTTTGGTGTTATAAGTTTCCCTTAAGAGTCCTAGGATCTGTTTGCTATGCCAAGTATCTGCACTCGAAGCAAGAGGACTTCAGTCTGACAACCTGAGGCTTCCTCAAGGGTTAATTTGTGTCACTTTTGGGTGCAGGAGAATCCCTCCTGCCAGAGTCAGCTTGGTAGAATGAAGCTTAGCCTTGTTTGTTTCACTAACCAAAACATGGACCACTAAGCCAGAGGACACCAGGACTAGCCACTCGGGGTTCTGTTTGTGCTGTGGCCAGGTTGTACGCTAAGAAAGTAGTATAGGAGAGGTCACTAAGTGAAGGGCATAAGTTACAGCTTACCAGGTATAAGACTCTGTAGGAGTGCCCAGTGAGTTTTGCTACTTGAGTTAATGAGGGATATTTCCAGACGAGAATCTGGTTCTGCGAGTAGCCATGGGTACTCACCTGTAGGGAGAAGGCACAAGAGTTACGTGAGTTGGTGTGGACAGTTCCTGACCCGTGAAAACTTAGCAGCAGGACTCTAACCAAGGAGGCACTTACTAGCTCATTGGCATGTTTGGACCAAGCCAGATTGCACACTTGTGATCCAGTGTCAATGCACTGCAAGGGCTGCCCGGTCAGGGTGTTCCAGAACCGTATGCAGCGGTCAGCTGTCCCACCACCTGAGGCCAGCAGACCATGCTGGTGTGGAGACCACGCGATAGCTTTCACAGCAGCTAGGTGCTCTGTATATTGCTGGACGGGACTCAAGCTAGAGTGATTCCACACAAGGAGCTGGTGAAGAGAAGAAACCAGGCTAATTAATACTCCACTCCAACCTCTGCTCCTCAGCTCTCCAAACTGAGGAAGTAGTACCAGCTACAGCCCAGCCTGGTGAAGGCAGGTGCTGAGCAAGCTTGCCCTGGACAGCTTGGCCAATGTACCTCCATCTTAACATGATTAGCGATTCCTGTACTGGGGTCTCTCTCAGGGACAGCCAAGCCTTCTTAACTCAGGGTCATTTTGCACTTTGGGGCTAGAGGATGAGCTGCAAACTCATGTCACTTGGGCTATGTGCTGTGTTGAACTCTGGTCTCTTGACATGAAAGCCTTTGGGAATAAGCCATCCACAATCACTTTGGAAGTCTATTCTCATTCACTGGGGAAAACAGAAGTTGAAAGAGCTTGCAACGCTGTATATTCTATCACACCAGTGTCTAAGGAGTTAAACTGTGCAGGAATCTATCCTAAGGCACTTTCAGAACTGTTCTTGATGCCATATGTAACTCCTATCTGTTCTCTGGTACAGAGCAAACTTGAGCTGTGCAAGACAAATCTGCAGAAGGGAATTTCAATGTAAAACTAAGTTATGTAAAACTGATAGAATGTCCTCCACTGCACAATGCCTAACTCCACTTCAAACCAAGGTCACTGAAACCTAACATCCTTGAGGCTGAACATACTGGGTAGATACCCAAGCACATTAGGAGGGGCAGAGCATAGGTAAACTGAAAGTCATAGGATAATCTAGGTTATGTTTTGGGGCAGAGAATCATCTCGTTTATAACAAAAAGGCATCTTCAGAAAAAACAGAGGGAGCCTGTAATTAAAAGCCAACATTAGCTTTGAAAGAAGGCAGATTTATGATTGGGCATGCAAATGCCAAGGCACATCATCAGCAATCAGTACCATACCTTATTATCATTTCCACCCGATGCCAGGAGCTGGTGGTCTGTGGACCACTTCAGCCCACACACCTCCTGCCTGTGGCCCTGAAGCCGTCGCTCAGACTGTAGTGGGGGAGTCCGGATGTCTCTCTGAAGGATCATTCTGTCCCGACTGCCAGAAGAAAGCTGGTCAGCATTCCACGCCAACGCACCTGTAATACAAGCAAAGGAACCAAGTGAGAATTCCATGAAGTGATCAGTGCAGGATTCCTAGGGTTAAGTATCAAGCCACTACAACCAGAAGAGGATGACACAAGTATGTTAAGCAATTTTTGTTGGAAAAGCAAAAAGCTTTTTACAAACACAAACCCTCTGTGAGTTCATATTACACCCACTTTACAGGTGGGTAAATTGAGGCATAAGGCATGTAACAACTTGCCTGAAGTCAGTTGTAGACATCGGAACAGGACTCAAAAGATGTCCCGACTCCCAACCCCTGACCTGGTCACCAATCCATGCTGTCTCCTTGTAAAAGCTATTCCCTGAAAAGCAGGATGAACTGGAAACCTCAAGCAGCCAGCCTGAAGGGTCGAAACCAATGACATTCAACAATGTGTATCAACAGGACACGCCTGGGATGCCTCATCTAAACACACCCTCCACAACCGTATTTGGCCATGATTCACAGTATCACCCTAAGAGCAGGGTGGTGCAATTGAAAAGGACTTGTTCAAAAAAGCTATTTCACAGGAAGCTTGGAGGAAGAGTGGAAGTAAATCATAAATTGTAATATTTCAGTATAATAGTCCATGTCTATAAGGGACTCCACTTCTATCTTAGCCAATGCCATTGTCAAATGGCAAGCGTCAGCCCTCTGCCCCTCTGTTCCTCCTTACCCACTCTAGCGGTGTGACCCTCAAGCATGGACAACTTCTTCCCTGCAGCTGCATCCCAGATCTGTACAAAGCCCTTGTGAGTTCCAACTGCGACTAAGTTCCCCTAAAAACACAAAAAGAAAAACTTATAAAATCAATAAAGTTAGTAGTGAGGAGACGTACAAAGAGATCCAAGAGCCATGCACCAAAGTCTGAGCCCTGAAAAAGCAAAGGGAGGGGAAGGAGTGTTATCTCAGAAATTACACAGCTTATAAGATCTGTCCTGCTCAAAGAAACACCATCTGGTAATCAGCAAAGAGCTGAATGGAAATGCAAATTTCTGCAAATACCTTAACACACAATCATTAAAAAGATTTGCTGTAGAAATGAAAACTGTATCAATAGATCCTTTCAAAGCTAACAGACATTTCTTTATAGTGCACCTTTTACCCAGTGCCCTCTAAGACTGACAGTCATTAGCTAATTTCCTCCTTTATCCACAACCTGCCTCATGTTTTAAAAGGGGAAACTGAGGCACAGGCATTAAATGACACCCCTAACATCATACCGTGAGCTGTTGGTAGAGTTGCAAAGAGAACCCAGCAGACACTTTCTGCTTGCTAAAGGGACCACGAATACCTGTCCTGTCTGCAAAAGCTACTGATTTAAACAGGATGTGAGATACCGTTGAACTGCTTTGCAATGTGATGTATCACTGCAGCCTCAGCCAGACAGACTGGATTTCAGGCATTACGCAGATCAAACAGAGCACCTGGAAATTGACTACAGATATCTGTATTCACAGACCAGTCCAAGTCCATCCATATTACCCTGCTAGGCAGGCAAGGTGCTTGATTTGGGGAGAACTCCACACATGCACACATCTTAGGCTTTAACAGAAAGGAGAGAGAAATGGATACTCTTGGGCACCTCTTCACTGAGGTGAGGTGTTGCTCTCTGAACTTGATCTAGCACAGGGCTCTGCAACCAAAATAGCAAGAAGAGCCATTTTTTCAAATTCAGTTACAAAAAAATCAATACTTCCAGAGCTGCAGTGCACGTGAATAAGAGACAATCCTTAACAACTAGCAGCAAACCAGACTTTGTCGCCCCGAGTTTAAGAACAACCCCATGATTTGTACCAGTTAGAATGTTCAGTTGCCCCCAATCCCCTGACGTAACCCCCCTCAGCCCCAAACCACCCCACTTCGCAGGCTTAACGTCCCTCAGCCCCAAACCACCACCCCATCCGCAGGATGAACCTGCCACAGATGGTGGGCTCCATGCACTGCTGCTGCTCCTTCATGGCCACTGCTACCTCCCCTCAGCATGGCTGCACAACTCCAGCAGGGGCAGACTCAGTTGCGCCCCCGCCAATTCTCCTGCTCCCTTCCCCAACCTGTGGTGCAGGCGGCTCCCTGCTCTGCCACCCTGAAATAATGGAATGAAATGGAACTGGTTTAACGGCTGGATCCCTCCTGCCACTAAACCAATTCCATTTTGTTCCATTATTTCAGCTGCGGCAGGCAGATGTTCTGAAATGAAGAGCTCTTACAAATGCAACCGACGTTTTGGGTGCTCAGCATCTCTGAAAATAACATCTTATTGGTCTGTGTGGCAGTATCATACTGACCCGCTCTGACCAGCCCACTGATGTCACAGAATCGCCTTCCACAGACAGATCACACAACCGGGTCACCTTGAAAATTAGGAAATAAAGATGGAAATTAGAAATACAGAGGCATCAGCTTGGTACTAGGAGGTTAAATGCTAGTAGATTAGTAATTTGGAACTAAGAGCTCTAGTATGTTGTTGCACAGCACAGATGGTACTTTCTAGGATACTGGAAAGAGTACTGCAGTAGCCTAGGAGACAATGGCTAATCCAAATGACCTGCTGCTCTCCATTGTACATTTTCCCAAAGCTACAAAGAAAGGGCCAGGCCTTACCTGGCTAGTACAAGCACTCCAAAGGTAAACACAGGTACCAAGGCCAACACTGAGTACATTGAGAGAAGACCAGTCCACGAGGTTCAAGTAGAAGTCATCCTGAAGCTCTGGAGCATCCAGCACTTTGAAAGGAATCTTGGAGATTTTTCTTGTTGGTTTTCGAGGTGATCTTAGCAACTTCTGACTGTTTATACAAAAAGAGACTTTGGTCTTGGGTTCTTTTTTTGTTTGTTTGTTTTAAAACGCTGAAGGTAACAAGAGATTTAAAGAAATTCTTAGGTTTTGATCACTGCATTTCTACAGAAGAGGAGAGATGGAAAGAGTCTTCCAGTGCTGCAGCTGTCCTGATGGAAGTAAAGGACACAGAACGAAAAAGAGGGAACCTGCCCTGTGACACTGAGCCACGGAGAGTTAAGCAATTGCAGGCCGAGTGACCCCAAATCATCGTTTGACAACATATTACAGAAGTACTGAAATGGTAACAGGGCCATTTCTTGTAGATTGTTATAAGAGACACATTAACTAGACATAGGCTTTGTCTACACCAGCACTTTTAGAGTGGCTTTCCTCCCCCCCATCCCAGAACAGCCTCCTGACTCATACAAGTTTCACAGACAGATGCTGAGGTGGCAAACGCTAGGTCAGTGGGAGACACTCTCCTGCCAACAGCTACCGCCACTCATTAGGAATGGTTTAATTACGGGGGCAAGAGAACTCTTTCCTGCTGCCACAGAGCGGCTCCACAGGAGACCTTACAGTGGAACAGCTTAGTTAAGCAGCTATGCCGCAGTATGGGCTGTAGTGTGGCCTTAATGCTTTGAACTGTAAACCTGTGTTGTCAGAAAATTAGAAGTAGATACTTACAGTATTTACTTCTGTTTGTGAAGTTTATCAGTGTGATCTACTGAACTTGTAGGATGATAAACTTCTATTCCTATAGTCTACTTGATTCAGACATCAAAAAGGACTATTAACATTTAAAGCAAACTTGTGGTGTAATAGTACTGCCTACATTTCCTCTTTGATGTTGTAGAAGACTCTGACCTGTGTGTGGTTAATTTCCTTATGCTAATCCGACGACGGGCAAGATACTGCCCACTAAAGCTTTTAATGCAGCCCAGCCCAGTGCACAGAGCAGCAGCTCTCTCTGGGCCTCTGCACTGTGGAGGAGGCAGGGGAGAAGCTTCACATGCTGCCCCCATCCACAGCAAAATCTCTCAGCTCCCATTGACCACTTGCCAGTCAACAGGAGACAAGAGATTGTGCTGGGAGCAGGGGCAGCATATGAGGACACCCCCACCCCCTGCCACAGCAGAGAGCCACATGGGGTGGTCTAGGGCTGACAGAAAGCTTGGAAGTTTGCCTGGAAGTGCTGCTGGCCAGGAGCAGGTTAGGTAAGTGCCTGCCTCAGGCAGTTCTCCCCAGACCTCAACTCCCTCCCAGATCCTGCATTGCCTCACACACCCCTCTCCCAGGCCAGAACCCTCTCTGGCACCCACACCCCTCCCAAACTCTGCACCCCAACCCTTTGCCTCAGGTCACCCAAACCCTCTGCACCCTCCTCTCCCCGGCACCAGGTCACCGCTTCCTTCCAGACACTGCTGCTTACCTCCCCCAGGCCAGAGTCCTCTCCTGCACCGAGAGCCCCTCCTGGACCAGGCACTCAATACTCTGCCACAGGTCACAATCCTCCCTTTACCCAAACATGCTCTCGAACCCCCTCACTCTCTCTTGCACCCCAGTTTCCTGCCCCTTCTACACCCAACCTCCCTCCCTCCCCACCATAGGCACGTGAAGCCCTTGCCCATTTACCAAAACCTTGGCATGCCCCCCACATCCTCTCAGACCAGCATCCTGGGCTGCAGCCCACACAGCCCCTGTTCCGGGCAGCCCCTCCTGCTAGAAGAGGCAGCTTCATGCTGCAATTCCTCCACCTCAGCTGGAGCTGCATCACTGCAAGAGCCAGGAAGTTCGGTCCCTGTAGCTCCTGTTGGCCGGGAATTGTGGGGGCAGGGCTCGCAGGTGAGCACTGGACAGTATGGAGCCAACTGTCTCTCTCCCCCTGCCAACAGGAGCTGCTCCAGGTAAGTGTCCTGCACCACAAGCCCATCCACCATGCTGTCTCCCTCCCAGACCCCACACTCCAGTCCTGAGCCCTCTCCTGCACTCTGACTCCTGCCCCCCAGCTCCTCACCCCCCCACCACAGATCATCCACGTGCAGAATGAACACTACCTGCACCAATACAGAGATGGCACGTTGCACATCTCTACACTGAGGGACAGAAAAAAATCATTCCACCCAGGGACATAATATAAAGGGAACTTTGCTCCTTCTCCCTACCTCCCCTTCTGCAATCGCACAGCTGGTTATGCCGTCAGTCAAGAGAGGTACATAAGAGCCTCTGCCCCACTCCCCCCACACCCATAGGCAGCCAGCATTACCTTTTGTTGCTGACGGGTGATAGGGAATATGGAGAGACCTCATTGCCATCATCTGGACTGGAGCGTTTGGTGCTGAGGGAGTACTGCACAAAGAAGAAAGTATCAGCTATTAAAACCCCACACAGTACAGGGCCTGAGGTGCACAAACACCTACAATGTAATTAACTGACATACAGTACCTAGTCAGAGGGCCCTCCAAAATCCTGCCTGGTGGCAGCCCCGTTGTGTTTTACTTTTTAGCCTTTCCAGTCCCTTCCCTTTAAAATCCCTTTAACATTGACAAATTAATTTCTGTTCAATTTCAAAACCTCTCCTTCCTTTAGGGAACGCATCAAGACTACTGTTGACTTGCCCACATCTTTTCCAAAACTTGTCTTTCAAAAAGCCTCTGTCATAACTGAGGAAAGACTGCGAGCTGCAGACAATATATGCTTCACAAAAACAAGCAGTCCTGTAGAACCTTAAAGACCAATACATTTATTTATTAGCTAATGAGCTTTTTGTAATAGGAATCCAGGGACTATATAGCAGGGAGAGGGGGAAGGAAGGAGGTGAGAGATAAAAAAAAAAGGGCAGGGAAGTCACCTGTCATTAACAGGACCAATGGAAGAAGTCATTTAAGTTAAGTGGGATGGGTGCCATTCCTGCAAGTATCAAAGGTGTGGATATTGTCCTTGTAAGCCATAAGATAATTGAGAACTGTTAGGCCCAAGGTTAAATGCGTCAAACTTGCAAAGGAATTCCAATTCAGAAGTCTCCCTCTAATCTTGTGGTAAAATCCTTTTGTAGAAGAATGGCTACTTTCAAATCCTTTACTGAATGTCCAGGGCATTTAAAGTGTTCCTCTGTAGGTGTATGTATATCCTAATTCCTGATGTTTGATTTATGTCCATTCATACTTTGGAGCAGACACTGTGCAGGTTGTCCAACGTACATGGCGGAGAGACACTGCTGGCACATGTCACACAAGGGGGTGTGCAAGTTTATGAGCCCCTGACAGTGTGGCTGATGTGGGTAGGTCCTGTGATAGTATCTCTAGTATAAATATGTGGGCACAGCTGACAGTGGAGCTAGTTGCAGGGATGGGTCCCTGGGTTACTGCTTCTGAGGTGTGGTGTGTGGCTGTTAGCAAGTATTTTCTTGAGGTTGGTGGTTGTCTGTAGGAAAGAACAGGCCTGTGCCCCCAAGGCCTGTGAAAGTGAGATATCACGTTCCAATGTCGGTTGTAGATTGTCAATGATGCACTGGTGGGGTTTAAGCTGAGGGCTACAGGGGATAATGAGGCCTGTCTCTGGAGTCGATGGACATTTTCCACTGGATTTTGTTAATCCAACCCACCCTGATCATTCACTTTAAACCTTTGCTGGACTTCATAATCTTGTTACTACACTACACACTTGCTAGCATATTTGAGGAATACCCACTCCTCTCACCTACGCAATGCAGACCAATGCATTGCTAGTTAAACTTACTGTGAAGAGGCTCTTCTTCTCTGGCGTGGATGGCTGCAGTCTTCTGTCCTCTGTCTGAGGGTCCTGCACTTTCTCAATCCCTGCTCCCAGCAGTTCATTCTTCAGCAAGGCTGAGTAAGCAAGGCCATCTGTATGAACACAACCGAGCGCTTGAGTAGGGAATCCTACACTGTCATCCAGCAGTGCGCAGTGATCGCTGGGGGTACATCAACTCATCTGAACGGGCCATGAAGACCAAGTTAGCCTATTCCCTGTGATAGCACCTATAGCAAGAGCAGCAAGCAAGGTGCTTGCACTGCTCTTGCCCATGCTATCTTTGACTTCAATCTCAAATCAAAAGCTAGACAGAGAGGAACAAATGGTACGAAACACATCTACCTTTGCCATTGTCTGAGGTAGCATCCTTTGCTTTTCTGTTTTGACTTGGTGACTTTTCATTTTCCTAGAGGGGGGAAAATATATGCTAACACACACTCCAGTCACTGCAAACAAAGATCTCACCAAATTCACCTTTTTTCCCCCTGCACAGTAATGGGAAGATGCACTGCCACCTTGAAAAACCTGCACATATGTAGTCAGTGCACTAGGAGAGCCACAGTCAACTGTGATGCTGATGCATCAAATACAGAAGCAGCAAGTGATGGAGACCGGAGAGTAAAGCAGTGGGACGTGGAGGGGAGGAGGAGGGCAATAGTCTACTAGTTTCCTGAAGTTGTTTTCCTGCCAAACAAACTTCTTTAAGTCTTCGTACCAAGAAAAATATCTCTGGGGGTAACACTCACATTTATCCTGTGGAAGTTAATGCTCCAGTTGGCTCCAGCTCTTGAGGGGATGAAACGGTCTCCATGTTTACTGGGGGAGGACATTGGAGAGTTGGAAGGTGTCAGTGTTCGCCTCATCTCAACTACCTGAAGTTTAAAAAGTCACATATGGAGAAACCAGGCAGGACAAATGCTGGGTCACAGTGGGCTCTGAAAGACAGACTCCAGAAATCTGCTTTCATTAGCGCCAAAGAAACCTGGAATGACAGAGCACATGGTTTCTCACCTTCTAGGCCCAGTAGGCACACCCTACACATGCACAATCCCCAAAGATGAGTGCTAACAAGAGCACTCAAGGAACCTCTCTCTCCACATGCTCCCTCTCAACAGTGGCGATCAGCTGATATGCTTTTGCCAATGGCCCAGAAGTTTGAAATCTGGGCAGCTGGAGACAGGGCACTGTTTGCAAGATGGTGACATGACTGGAACCCCTTCCCCTGTTGGTCTGAAAGATGCAGATATTAACAATTCAAGCTCTAAAACACATCACACACACAAAATACGCTGTATCTTACAGGGATCTTTCATACAAAATATGTTACAGTTACGGTTGCAGGCACTCAGCCCTGTCTTTTTTTCTGTTCTTCCAGAATACAAGGGCATTGATTACTGCCCTGAAAGTCCAGCAGGGAGAGCCCAATACCTTGCTCCCCACTATGCCTTTGGCTGAGTGTGATATTCCCCCACCGTGCTGCTGCTGTAAGTATGCCGAGAGTCCACTACAGCATACGCACAGGAGCCCTGCTTGGGGCGGATGTTCGCACAGTGAAGACAGCAGCTTCTACTGAGCAAACGGAAGTACTGCAATGCTTCCAGGTCCTCTTGCCATTCCGATGGCAGCAGAGTCTGGCTGCAGCATTGTGTGGGAAAGCAACACCCTAACACTACCTCCAGGTGTGCTTCTTCCACAATGCTGAAGGTCTTGTAGGGGGCTGTTAAAGGAGGTCTTCTTTATATTTCTTGGTTTTGTTCAGGATAGGGTGTGTAACCCAGAGGGGTCCCTGCAATGTGCATTCCACCTCGTCCTTGAAATTCAGCACAGACCCTAAATCAATCACGTCAAGCGCAATCTCTGCAGAACTACAAATAAGATTTTAGTAGTGGCGGAAGATGTCAGGGAGCTTGTAGCAGATATTCACTAGAACTAATACGCTAATCCTCCTGTGGGAGGATTATATCAGTTAAAAGCCATTACACGCATCATTTCAGCTGAGGACTCACTCCAAGACTCAACAGGAGATGGAGATCAGAGAGCACAGTCTTTAGCATATTTACATACTTTTCCCAAGGTAAAGAAAACAAGAATAGTGAAATCCCAAAATAAATGGATGATGTGGATTAGGCCATGTCACAAGCTTGTAATATTTTGAAGGTCTATCCAAGTAGAGACAGAGGATGTGGGCTGGGACCTGTCACAGCATACATGACCATAAAACACAAGGTCTGTAACTGGTTAAAATACACATTAAAACTGATTATAGGAATAACTGGTCATTTTTCATAGTGGAGAGAGGCAATCCCAGGTGTCTCCCAAGGGCCTGTACTGGGATTGGTGCTGCTCTGAGCCTGGAGGACAATTGTCCCAGCAGAAGTGTTGTGCAAGGAAGCTACAGGCTTCCCTGGAAACCAGAGGTGGGGAACCTTTCAGGGGTCAAGGACCACATGCAACTGAGAATGGGGAAAAAAACCCAAAACCAAAAACAAAATCCATCACCCTCACAGATGTGGCCCCCAACTGAGACTAGTCAACTTTGTGAGCACCCCCCACCACAGGCTCTGGGGTGTGGCCAGAAGTTAGAGATTCTGTACATGTGAGGAGGCTCCCAGGGAGTGGGCTGGAGGGGATGCAGGGTCTGAGTGGAGGTAGGGTGCGAGAGTGGGCTGGGGTTGTAGGGTCCGGATAGGAGGGTGCAGGAGCATGGTGGGGATGTGGGGTCTGGGTGAAAGGAAGGGTGCAGGGTCTGGAAGGGAGGATGGGGCACCTAACTGGTGCAGCTTTGGGGCGGGGGAGGGGAGGAGACAAGGCATATCATTCCACTTAGCTCTGCAGGGAAGGCAGCCATCAGCACCACTCCCATTGGCTGCAATTCAGCCAATAGGAGTGGTGTGGCAGTGCCACCTGTATAGAGTGTTTCCCTTCCCTGGCAGAGCCCACAGGCCAAATTGGGCTTGTGAGTCTTGGGGGTCCCTCCCAGTCAGTGGCACAAGCCAAGTGGTGCTTGTGCTCCAGCTATGATTGCCCCCTGCATGGCTGGAGCACCAGCTGGTACTGCTGGCAGGTGGGAGGCCTTTGAGCCTCACAGCCAGGATCCAGGCAAGCCACAGGTTCCCAGCCCTACTGTAAACCTGCCACAGGGGGCACACCAGGAACTGGAACTCAGTACTTCCAAATCCAACTGTACAAAAGTCCAGTGCTTGGTTTAAAAAAAAAAAATCATATAAAATTAAAATGTTTGGTTCTGGTGCATTCAAGCTTTTCTCTGCAAATATGAAGATGAGAAACTTATTTTTAGAACATGAGCCAAGACTCATCACAAGTGTATCCACTTGTCACCGGCAGCAGAGACATAAAGAAATATCAGATATCACAAGTCTCACAATAAAATTGCAACAATTGGCCACACTGGACAGAATGGCACAGGCAGTGCCTTTTGGGTCCAGCTTCTGAGCCAAATTTACCCAGCTGCCACTTCAGACCCCAAACTTGGGAGGCACAAACTTTTGTCCCTCTTCCACTGGAATGCAAAGTGTGCACTGTACCGTGCCTCTCAGGGGTACAACACAAAGGCTACGTCTACACGTGCAGCCAACATCGAAGTAGCTTATTTCGATGTTGCGACATCGAAATAGGCTATTTCGATGAATAACGTCTACACGTCCTCCAGGGCCGGCAACGTCGATGTTCAACTTCGACGTTGCTCAGCCCAACATCGAAATAGGCGCAGCGAGGGAACGTCTACACGCCACAGTAGCACACATCGAAATAAGGGTGCCAGGCACAGCTGCAGACAGGGTCACAGGGCGGACTCAACAGCCAGCCGCTCCCTTAAAGGGCCCCTCCCAGACACACTTGCACTAAACAGCACAAGATCCACAGAGCCGACAACGAGTTGCAGACCCTGTGCATGCAGCATGAATCCCCAGCTGCAGCAGCAGCAGCCAGAAGCCCTGGGCTAAGGGCTGCTGCACACGGTGACCATAGAGCCCCGCACGGGCTGGAGAGACAGCGTCTCTCAACCCCCCAGCTGATGGCTGCCATGGAGGACCCCACAATTTCGACGTTGCGGGACACGGATCGTCTACACGGTCCCTACTTCGACGTTGAACATCGAAGTAGGGCGCTATTCCGATCCCCTCATGAGGTTAGCGACTTCGACGTCTCATCGCCTAACGTCGAAGTTAACTTTGAAATAGCGCCCGACACGTGTAGCCGCGACGGGCGCTACTTCGATGTTAGTGCCGCTACTTCGAAGTCGCGTGCACGTGTAGACACAGCTCGGAACGACAACACTCTTGTCCTTCAGTTGCCAGCGTGGACATCGCCTCGTCCCTGTGTTCTGCCGTTGTTCTCAAAGCTGCAATGCTGGGTGTAACCCTTCTGTTAATGGCAGGTGACCGCCTGAAGGGCTGGATTCAGTTCCTAGGGGATCTGTCAATAATACAACCAAATCAGCTCAAGCCCCGACACAGTAACCTGGGACAATCGCACCCCACCTACTGGGTGGCTGTCCAGGTGGTTCTTCCCCTCTTGCAAGCACAGAGGTTGAGATAGAAACAGCTTGTTTAATAACAGCCTAACAAAGTGACACAGTGACATGTGCAGCGTTCCTAAACAAAGGCCAGGAGAACCCCATTGATCAAGGCACCGTCCCCAGAGTCTGCTGAGCTGAGTCCCTGGCTTAGAGCTCTTTATTAGAGCACCCCCACTTATAGGCTACATCTACACTGGCGAGTTTTTTCAGAAAAGCCGGGGCTCTTTCGAAAAATCACTTGGAGGGTCTACGCACAAAATGAATGTTTTTGATATTACATCGGAAGAACACAGCACTTTTTCCGGTGGCCCTCTTCTGCTCCCAGATGAGGAGGAGAACCTTTTTCCAAAAGACTCTTCCGGAAAAAGAACATGTGTAGACACCCTGGTTTTTAGAAAGAGCAGTCCTCCATGGAGCTCTGAGGGACGACTGAAAGAACGGGGCTTTTTTATTTTAGAAAAGAGAAGGCTGAGAGGAGACATCTCTCAACCCCCCAGCTGATGGCCGCCATGGAGGACCCAGCAATTTCGACGTTGCGGGACGCGGATCGTCTACACGGCACTATTCCTATCTCCTCATGAGGTTAGCGACTTCGACGTCTCGCCGCCTAACGTCGAAGTTGGTGCCGCTACTTCGAAGTAGCGTGCACGTGTAGACGCAGCCAAAGAGTGTCTCTCAAGGATTTTAGAAGAATATTTTAGGTGGCTTTTGTAAAGGGAAATTATGCTTCAATCACCAATTAGAGATGTCTGATAGGGTCAAACAAAGATGTCAACAAATGTGATCCAATTGTTTGACTTCCAGAGAGCCTTTTGACCAGGTCTCTCATCAAAGGCTCTTAAGAAAAACAAGCAGTCATGGGATAAGAGGCAATGTCCCCTTCTGGCTCTGTAACTGGTTAAAATATAGGAAACCGAGGAGAGGAGTAAGTACACACTTTTCATAGGGAGAGCAGCAATTAGAGAGGTCTCCCCCAGACATGTACTAGGATCGGGTGCTGTTCACCATATTCAGAAATAGTCTAGACAAAAGAGTACATCAGAAAGGTGGTAAAGTTTGCAGATGACACAAAATTAATCAAGATAGTTAAGTCCAAAGAGAATGATGACGAATTGCAAAAGGATCTCTCAAAACTGAGAGACAGGGCAAGAAAATGGCAGGTGAAATTCAATGTTAATAAATGAGAAGTAATATACACCGGAAAACTTAGTCCAAACGATACAAAGAAATTATGGGGTTTAAATAGCTGTTACCACTCTGAAAACATTTAGTCAATTTGCTGTGGCAGTCAAGAAAGCTAAGAGAATGTTGGGAACCAGTAGGGAAGTGATTGATAATATAGTGCCACAAAATAAAATCCACGATATGCCCCCACCTTGAATACTGAGTGTAGTTCTGGTTGGCATAGCTCAAAGAAAACTTAGAATTGGAAAACATACAGAGAATAAAAATGGTTAAGGATATGGAACAGCTTTCATATGAGGAAATATTAAAAAGACTGACTTTTTATATCAGAAAAGAGATGACTAAGAGAGTAGGACAGAAGTCTGTAATATATTGAATGGTGCAGAGAAACTGTAATTTACCCCTTGACTTATCTCCGGTGTCAAATGACAAAAAAATGAGCTTACAGAAGGTTTAAGAAAAAAAAGGAAAATGTTTCACACAACAAGCTGTTAACCTGCGGAACTCACTGCCGGCAGATGTTGTGAAACAAAAACTATAACTGGGTTAAACAAAGAATTAGATCAGCAGATGGAAGAATCCATCAATGACTAGTAGCCAAGATGGCCAGCGATGTAACCCCATGTTCTATATGGCCTTAGAATTCTGACCACCAGATACTAGGACTAGATGACTGGGGATGGAGTACTCAACAAGTGCCTCTGTTTCAATTATTCTCTCTGAAGCATCTGGCCTTAGCCAGCGTCATAAGACAGGATACTGGGCTAGAGAGACCATTGATCTCACCACCTATGGCCATTATTATGTTTTTACTTCTCAAAAGCCGGAAGATCTGTGTGCATCTCAAATCCACCTATGGCTTATCCCCAATATACAGAAGATTTACTAGATTTAAAAAAAAAGAAAAAACAAAAAAAAAAAACCTGTCTATATCCCAGTAGCACCTAATGACATTCTGTAGTTTCCTCAAGGCAAATGCTAAATAAACAAGCTATCACCCCCTTAGGCTTCTGACCATTACAGACCTGAAGAGATTTAACAAATGGTAGCTGATAAAACTGGCCAAGGTACAAAGCTGTTTGAGCAACTGTTTCCTAGGACATTTCAACACCTCTGACAGTAGAGTATTTCAATGAAAGGTTTGGTTTAGTTTATAATTAAAGCCTTCCATGCTAATAAGCAGCTCCAATAGGAAGCTAGATAGCATGTCTGAAGGACAGTAGAGAAAGCACAGTGCAGCTCACAGAATACAGTCTGTTCTTTGTTGCAGGATGCAGGGAAGGAGCGCTTGCCTAAGCTGCCAAGGGAATCATTAAGCACAGTGCAGATGTGCAGACTTACACAAGGCATCGTGTTTTCATTCTGGATGTTGATCTGGCGCAGGAGGCGTCTCTCATAATCCTGGTCCATGATGGAAAGAGGGGCTGGGGAGTCTAACAGTCCCAGGACTTTCTTTTCATGAAGTCGAGCCAGTAGTCAGTCTGCTGCAACAAAACAGGAAGAAAGTCAACAAATGGTGCACAGCTCCATAGACAAACCCACTGCAACCACAGGTCACTTCTGTACCATTCCCTATGTTAGATGCTCAAGGCATTTTACATACATTAATGAATTAAACCACACATCCACCAGGAGACATGCACAAACATCACCCTCAATTTCTTCCACAATCCATGAAGGGAAGCACACAGAGGCTGAATGACCAACCAGATTACACATGGAAGCTGTAACCTTGCCTGCTCCACCACCTCCCAGTGCCAAGCCCCTCCATTTCCTCCCTTCCCCCAATATCGAGGAGTAGAATTTAAGGCTGAACTGATAAACTGAGAGAGTGCTCAACTCCTAATCTTGTGCTTAGACACAGGACCATTTGCCTCTCTGTCACACTCTAGTGCATTACTATCTGGTTAGGATTATTACATCACACGATTAAAGGCTGCTGATACTACCTAGCTCTACAATTCTGGGTGAATGATTGTTCCCTGTCATCACTGAGACCTGGTGCATGCTTAAAAATTAGATCCACCTGCTGCTAGGAAAAAATGACACACCCTAAATACAGTAGTTGGCTTGACCTAACCTGCATAGACCCAGCTAGGTCAACAGAAAAATTCTTCTATAGATTGAGATACCGTTTCCCAACGAAATGGAGCTGAAAGTAAATTGCCGCAACCCGCAACCCTGCCTCTGCCAGTAGTACCTAATGACATTCTGTAGTTTCCTCAAGGCAAATGCTAAATAATAAACAAGCTATCACCCCCTTAGGCTTCTGACCATTACAGACCTGCAGAGATTTAACAAATGAAAGCTGATAAAACTGGCCAAGTTACAAAGCTGTTTGAGTGTATCTACACTACACCTGTAGCAGCAGCAGAGTAACCATGCCCCGAGTATCCTTCAGTCATAAGGTCCAGGCTGACGTGATTTCACAAAAGATATATCATTTACATTTGGTTGGTAAGAGTTTAGTCAAATATGTCATCAAAAATTAAACGTATTAAGCTACCTCACACTGAAAAAGAGCACTATTGTTCAAGTTATATTTTCATTCTTATAGTTTTCAGCTACTTGCAGAAGTTACACCATTAGATTACAAGATCATGCTTCATTTATTATAGGTTTTTAAACAGAAATCCCTTTTCTTTCCAACACAAGAAAAGATAAGTAAAGACTTCACCTGACACATTTTCTCATATGCTGCACCATCATGCTAATGTAACTTCTTAAACGGACCAGCGAATAAAGGATGTGTTTCAGGGCTCTGACTACAACATGAAAAAAAACTGCAACAGCAACCTGTTGGGAATACACAGCATCTCTCATCTTAGCGTATGCCGACACTATCAAGTTTTGTTGAGGAAACTAATGTCAACACACTGAAGCTGTCACAAAAAAGGTCACCAAGGCATATTTATACTTGCACCCTCTGTTGACAGATTGCACCCACATCTTTAGCTCTCCTGGTCGACAGCAACAGCAATGAACTATAGGTATGTATCCCACAGTGCCTGGCAATTCCATCTGTCGCTAGATGTTGTGGGACAGTAGAACAGAGTGTGGTGCATCTTGGGACTGTGAAGAATGTCCCATCAGGCACCACTTTGTTCAGGGACTTCCTGCACTTTTCAGGCTGTCTTCCTCCATCTGCCACTCTGCTGCACACTCCAGCATCTGCAGTGAGAAAGAACGGATCCTGCACTTCTCTTAAAACACTGTTGTTAACTGTGGTGAGGACCTCACACATGGCAGAAGAGATCATCTTGAAATTACTGACGGAGGAAGACGACTCCAGGGAGCCCGATAGTGCGGATGATAGGAACAGCAGCAGCCTGTTACTGCACTTGGCAGTCACAGAGCAGCTGTACAGGGTAAAGCGACTTTTGGATGAAGGAAACCAGCACTGATTGGTGAGACCACATTGCCCGTGCAGCTGTAGAATGAAGAGCAGCGGCTTACGGAACTTCAGGATGTGCAAAGCAACCCTGCTGGAGCTGACAGCTGTGCTGGCACCCAAACTGCAGCACAAGGACACCAGAATGAGAGCTGCCTCTCAGCTGAGAAGTGTGTGGCAATTGCTGTTTGAAATCGGGCAACACCCAGTTGCTACCAGTCAGCTGCAAGTCAGTCTGAAGTTGGGAATTCTATGGTTGGTGCTGCGCCACTGTAAGAGTGCAGGGCAAAAAATCAAGTTCCCCTCTGCAGGACTGTGACTCTGGGAAACGTGCGTTACAGTGGCTGGCTTTGGGGACACAGCATTTCCCAACTGTGGAGGAGCAACAGATGGCACACATGCCAGTTTTAGCACCAGCCTACCTTGCCATTGGATACACAGGAAGGGATAGTTCTCAGAGGAGCAGCACGTGCACGTGGCTCATAATCGGCATTTCACAGACATCAAAGGGGAGTGATCTGGAAAGGTGATTGATGCACACGTCTTCAGGAATACTGGGGTGTACAGAAAGCTGCAGGGAGAGACTTTCCAGACCACAAGACTGGGGGCTTGGAGGGATGTGGAAATGCCAGCTGTGCTCCCTGGCTCAAGGAACAGTACATGGGGCATGAAGACAGCGGTGAAGAGCATTTTAACAAGGCGAACAGGTGCTGCCTGGTGGTTGAATGAGCCTTTGGAAGCTCAAAGGCAAGAAGGGGGTGTCTCTATGGCAGATGAGACCTCCCGTGGGACAATACTTCCATTGCTATTGCAGCGTGTTGCACTTTGCATACTTTATGTGAAAGTAAGGAGGAATTGTTTGATCGGGGTCGAGCACTGTGGCTCAGCACTTGGCTGCAGAATTTGACCAGCCAGACACTAGAGCTGACAGAGGAGCACAAAGTGCTGCTGTTAACATCAGGGAGACTTTGAGGGTGCACTTTAAAAATGAGGGACACTGAAATGAAGCTCTGCTAGTTGCTTTCAGTCTGTAAACAACCTCCCCCCACATGCAACATCTAACCAGGAACATGACTCCTTAAAGCCCGCACCTTGGACACACAATAAAGCACCTCCAAGAGCTGGTAAGGGAGATGCTGGCAAAGGGTTACAACTCCCAGATGTGCGCAGGCCCAAGTATCCTAAACAAAGTTGGGAGAGGAGATGCAGCGCATGGGAAAATGAGGACTCCCAGAGAGGGACAGGAGCAAGGGAGCAGAGGAGGGGTTGCTGTACACAGAATTTTGAATCTGCCGCAGGTGGGGGTGGTCAAACCCATGTTGATTCTCTGTGCTCACTTCAGGATAGGGATGTAAAATCCTGTATAATTAACCCATTAAACAGGGTGGGCTGATGTCCAGGGAGCTGCTCCAGTCCCTGCCAGGTAACGATAACCAGTAAGCCTCAGACATCTAGGGGACGGCTTACCAGTTAACCATTAACATCCCTACTTCAGTATCTCAGTCTGTTCCTCCACGACCCTGATGATGCATTCTGTGGCCTGGCTTGTGAAGGCCTAATTGTCCTTGCTGTTCCTCAGCTTCCCTTCCAAGCATTGTTCCCACACTCACTCACTGATTGACAAATCCCTTTTCCAACGTTTCCACTCACTTTTCTGCTAACGGATACAAGGAACCCATCTAGGCAAGCACTGTAATCATGGTAAATGAGGGGGAGGGAGTGGCTGGCAGTTGTGCCCAGGGACAACAGAAATTAGAGCTGGAGCTGAAAAGTTCCCTTTGCAGGAACATTGTTCCAATTATGCCACACTCCTCCACAGGTAGATTAAACCTGGCAGACATCCTCCTGCCCAGGGCAAGCCAGGAAACAAGGGCACAGCTTCTCCAGGCTTGTGGCTTTTGCCCTGCTGCACTTGCACCCCACCTAGGTTCGGTTCCTGCACAAGTGACTGATGAATGGTATGTCCTACAAAGGAGCAGACAAAGCTGCATTGCCAAAATGTATAAGTACAGTAGACCCCCAATTCACACGGAGGTTGTGTTCTTGTGCAACCCTACATAAGTCAAATCTCGCATAACTCGGGGGAGCCAGGAAACTGACCAGTGCAGTCTCCTGTGAGTGGTGGGCACCTCAGAATCTGGCTCTGGGCTGCCTGCAGCCCACAGGAGAGTGGAAACTGACCAGCCCTGTCAGGGCTGGCAGCCTGACTCTTACCACCCTTGACAGAAGTGGGAAAACCAACCCCAAGTGGCAGGCAACCCAGAGCCAGGCACCAGCTCCCCGCCACTCAGAGCTGCATTAACCCAAGATTCGTGCAACGTGAGTGCGCATACCTCGGGGTTCTACTGTACCCTTCCAAAAATGTCAGTAGCCTCTCTCTGCAGGATTCCCTTGAGATCGCGGTGAGCCTCAGCATCCTGCTTGGCTCACAGAAACGCAGCCAGCCTCCCACTTTTCCATGCCCTCAGCCCTGCTCTCCATAAGGCACAGTCTACACCTCATCCACTGCTTCCTGCTCCCTGGAAAATGATTGCTCAGATTGACTACATCCATTAGCAGTACAGAACAGTTCCCAGCTGCCAGACACACTAGTCACATGTACACTACAGCAATCTTTCAAAAGATGATCTTTCAGAAGATCTTTCAAAAAGGTGCGTCCACAGACAAGAAAGCAGATTGAAAGACTGATCTGCTCTTTTGATAGAAAGTGTCCACACAGCCCCCCTCACTCCTTTGAAAGAATGAGCCAGGGGTCGAAAAATCTGGTGCCAAGAGGCCTGCTCTTTCGAGAGAAGGACCCGCAGGGCCTCTACACTTTTTTTTTTTTGGAAAGAAGCTTTTGAAAGGTGACGCTCTTCCTCATCTGGGAACGGAAGAGGGCTTCTGGAAGGTGAGCTGCATTCTTTCGATTTCAGATTAAAAGAGCACATTTTGTGTGTGGCCATGCTACGTGTTCTTTTGAAAAGGGGCCTTTAGGTGTTCACACTGAATGTTTAACGCAGAGAGGGCGAAAGTCCCTTGTGAAGCTGGATATTTGTTGTCAAAAACAGACCTTTTTGTCATGACAAAAGTTGCACTGTGGTGTGAATGCTCCTGCAGTTTCTACGACAAACAGCCCTCTTCCTCATCAAAACTTGCCAGTTGTAGCTCAAGCCGCAGGTTAAATCCTGACTAAAGCAAACACTGGAAATCCTGTTTGTGTAAGATATACATTGGCAAAACAACACATACAGATTGAGGTGTTGCAGTTTTCCAGAAAATTCAATTTCAGTTAATCACTGTAAGATGAAGGTTTTCATTTGGGGATGTTGTGACTGTGATGGAGTGGGGGGAGTGCATGTGTGAGACTCAGGCTGGATGTGCGTGAGACAAGCAGAGCAGCTCCCAGCGGCTAAGGATGACCTTGGGGCTATAACCTAGGCTGGCAGGTAACACCTCTGCCCTGAACAAAGAGAAGGGAGGAGCTGAGCTGGGTTTGAATCGGAGGCAGCAGTTAGAAGCTGGGGGGAGAGAGAGCTGGAAGGCAGCCAGCCAGGCGAGGGGGGAGCTACACCCCAGAGGGGCACCCCTCGGGCTCCTCTCCCGAGGACGGGTTGGAATGACTTTCTCTGTTTGCTGCACTGACTCTTCCATGAGAAACTGGGCCTCTGTCGCCTAATAAACTTCCTATTCTACCTGCTGAGTAAGAGTCACTCCTGCCTGCGGACGGGGTGCAGTGTGATTATTCTTTGCCTCAAGCAGCCCAAAAACATAGACTGAGATAAAGCCGTTTTAATACAAATGGGAATGGCCAGAGAATGTAACCTACCTCCCAGCTTTCCTGTATCAATATGGTTAAACTTTAAACCAACCAATGCTGTTTGAATCAGTTATGTCCCAATTTACAGTGCTCAACTTGTAACTCAAATAAACAAAAACTATCCCAGGGAAGGTATTTTTGATCATAGAACCATATCACTTACTTCTAAAAACAAGTCCGTTTGCCAAACAGAATACACCAAAAACTTTAAAAAACTCAACACTCAACAGCATGAATTGTAAGTCAATGAGAATGATATAAAGCATTGCATTAGGTTCATAATATAGTAATCTTACTCTCCACGACTGTGAGAGCCCAGAAACCCAGTCTAGACACCATTATCCTAGTGAAAGGTGTTGCTTTCAGTAGCAGCATGTCTGAGGTATGACAGTTTAATTGCTTTGAAAATTAGGAACCAAAGTTTAATAGAGTCACACTCCAAGAAAAGTTAAGACCTAACACAGTCTATGAACCATTGTGATAGCTGTGCTCACCTAGGACTGCGTTGCCCAATTTTATTTGGCCATGGAACCTTTTTAAACACAAGAGTTTTGCAGAACCTCATTCCCAGGCTCTACGTCCCCTGACTGCCAAGCCCACTCCTCCATCTCCTGGCTTTACGCGTCTCAATCCTCAGCCTCCAAATCCGCCCCGCCATCCCCAGGCTTAACTCCTCTCAGCCCCAAAGCGGATCCCCGATCCCCTGGCTTAACTCATCTCAGACTCATACCAGCCCCCAGGACTAACGCATCTGTGGTGCTGGCTGGGGACCCTGTGGTGGGTAGCCATGCACGCTCAGCAGAAGAAAGGCTGGTGTTGGAGGTGTTCCACTGGTGGGGGATAAGCCAAGCCATGCTCACCAGAGGGGTGTAGCCACTTGGGTATCCAGGCGAGCGAGGGGCTCTCTGCGGCTCCCTGCCCTGCCACCGGTGAAATAATGAAGCTAAATTCAGTTGGTTTAAACAGCCAGATTCCCCCCGTCACCCTGCCATCCATTAAACCAATTAAATGTACTTCTACTGTTTCAGCGGCAGTAGGGCAGGGAGCCACAGAGGATTTTTCTCACAGGACCCTTATTTTCACTTTGTGGAACCCCTGGATTCCACAGAAAGCCATTCGGGAAACACTGCACTAGGACAATGCAGGTCTCACAAAGTGAGGGAGGAAGCTGAGTGAGATCTGGGGATGAAATATTTTCAGTCAGGATGATGTGACTGTGGAACAAGTTTATAAAAGGCGTTCAGCCTAATCCAGAGTTCAACTACCTTTAGGAAATGATGAAAAATTGTCATATTTGAAGAAGGCTTTATACCTCAAGAATTACATGCCGAACACTAACACACTTCCTTTCGAATAAATCCCTACAGCACAAAGAAGTTAACAACATCTAAACAAAACAAAAAACCCTACTCGGAACAGAATTTCACTCAGAAAATAAAGTTACCCTAATGGAGTCTGCTAGGGTCTCTGCTATCGCTCACACAAAACCATTAAAACCCATTTTACTGAAGAAGGGGGGAAAAAAAAAGGAGTATTCGTCTAGACACCAGGATTATTTCCTCTCTTTTCCCCCAAGTGGTCTGTAACTTCAATCAGCAAAGGACAGAGTACTTTGAGGAAAAGTCAGTTATGAAGAGCAAGTCTTCACTCCCATATGAGATAAAAACATAAGAACAGCCATACTGGGTCAGACCAAAGGTCCATCCAGCCCAGTATCCTATCTGCCGACAGTGGCCAGGGCCAGGTGCCCCAGAGGAGGTGAACCGAAGACAATGATCAAGCGATTTGTCTCCTGCCATCCGTCTCCAGCCTTTGACTAAAGGCTAGGGGCACCATACTTTACCCTTGGCTAATAGCCATTTATGGACCTAACCTCCAAAAATTTATCAAGCTCTTTTTTAAACTCTGTTAGAGTGCTGGCCTTCACAGCCTCCTTCGGCAAGGAGTTCCACAGGTTGACTGTGCACTGTGCGAAGAAAAATTTTCTTTTATTAGTTTTGAACCTACTACCCATCAATTTAATTTGGTGTCCTCTAGTTCTTACATTATAGGAACAAGTACATAACTTTTCAATATTCACTTTCTCCACACCATTCGTGATTTTATATACCTCTATCATATCGCCCCTCAATCTCCTCTTTTCTAGACTCAAAACTCCCAGTCTCTCTTGCCTCTACTCGTATAGGACCCTTTCCAAACCCTTAATCATTTTAGTTGCCCTTTTCTGAACTTTTTCTAATGCCAGTATATCTTTTTTGAGGTGAGGAGACCACATCTGCACGCAGTACTCAAGATGTGGGCGTACCATAGTTTTATATAGGGGGAAGTATGATATTCTTCGTCTTATTCTCTATCCCTTTTTTAATAATTCCTAACATCCTATTTGCTTTACTGACTGCCGCTGCACACTGCGTGGATGTTTTCAGAGAACCATCCATTATAATTCCAAGATCCCTTTTCTGATCGGTTGTATCTAAATTTGCCCCCATCACATTGTATGTATAATTGGGGTTATTTTTCCCCAATGTGCATTACTTTACACTTACCCACATTAAATTTCATTTGCCGTTTTGCTGCCCAATCACTCAGTTTGCTGAGATCTTTTTGAAGTTCTTCACAATCTACTTTGGCTTTGACTATCCTGAACAGCTTGGTATCACTGCAAACTTTGCCACCTCACTCCTTACCCCTTTCTCTAGATCACTGATGAACAAGTTGAACAGGATTGGTCCCAGGACTGACCCTTGGGGAACACCACTAGTTACCCTCCTCCATTGTGAAAATTTACCATTTATTCCAACCCTTTGTTTCCTGTCTTTTAACCAGTTTCCAATCCATGAAAGGATCTTTCCTCCTATCCCATGACCACCTAATTTACATAAGAGCCTTTGGTGAGGGACCTTGTCAAAGGCTTTCTGGAAATCTAAGTATATTATGTCCACTGGATCCCCCCTGTCTGCATGTTTGTTAACCCCTTCAAAGAACTCTAGTAAGACACGGCTTCCCTCTACAGAAGCCATGCTGACTTTTGCCCAACAAATCATGTTCTTCTACGTGTCTGACAATTTTATTCTTTACTATTGTTTCTACTAATTTGCCCGGTACTGACGTTAGACTTACCGGTCTGTAATTGCCAGGGTCTCCTCTAGAGCCCTTTTTAAACATTGGCGTTATATTAGCTGTCTTCCAGTCATTGGGTACCGAAGCTGATTTAAAGGATAGGTTACAAACCACCATTAACAGCTCTGAAATTTCACATTTGAGTTCTTTCAGAACACTTGGGTGAATGCCATCTGGTCCTGGAGACTTGTTACTGTCTAGCTTATCAATTAGTTCCAAAACCTCCTCTTCTGACATTTCAATCTGGGACAGTTCCTCAGATTTGTCACCTACAAAGGACAGCTCAGATTTGGGAACCTCTGTAATATCCTCAGCTGTGAAGACCGAAGCAAAGAAATTTAGTTTCTCTGCAATGGAATTATTTTCCTTGCTCCTTTTATATCTCTATCGTCCGGGGTCCCATTGCTTTTTTAGCGGGCTTCCTGCTTCTAATGTATTTAAAAAACATTTTACTATTGTTTTTTGAATTTATCGCTAACTGTTCCTCAAAATCTTTTTTGGCTTTTCTTATTACATTTTTACACTTAATTTGGCAGTGTTTGTTCCTTTCTATTTTCCTTACTAGGATTTGACTTCCACTTTTTAAAGGATGCCTTTTTATCTCTCACTGCCTCTTTTACATGGTTGTTAAGCCACAGTGGCTATTTTTTAGGTCTCTTACTGTGTTTTTTAATTTGGTGTATACATTTAAGTTGGGCCTCTAATATGGTGTCCTTGAAAAGTTTCCATGCAGCCTGCAGGGATTTTACTTTAGTTACTCTACCTTTTAATTTCTTTTTAACTAACCTCCTCATTTTTGTATAATTCCCCTTTTTGAAATTAAATGCCAGAGTGTTGGACTGCTGCGGTGTTCTTCCCAACACAGGAACATTAAACATTATTATATTATGATCACTATTTCCAAGTGGTCCAGTAACAGTTACTTCTTGGACCAGATCCTGCGTTCCAGTCAGTACTAGATCGAGAATTGCCTCTCCCCTGGTGGGTTCCTGTACCAGCTGCTCCAAGAAGAAGTCATTTAAGGCATCGAGAAATTTTATCTCTGAATCCCGTCCTGAGGTGATATGTACCCAGTCAATCTGGGGATAATTGAAATCCCCTATTATTACTGATTTTTTTATTTTGATAGCCTCTCTAATCTCCCTTAACATCTCAGCATCACTATCACTGTCCTGGTTAGGTGGTCGATAATATATTCCTAGTGCCATAGTCCTATTAGAGGAAGGAACTGCTGTCCATAATGATTCTATGGAGCAATTTGATTCATTTAGGATTTTTACTTCATTTGAGTCTATATTATCTTTCACATATAGTTCCACTCCACCACCCGCACGACCCGTTCTGTCTTTCCGATATATTTTATATCCCGGTATGATTGTGTCCCACTGATTGTCCTCATTCCACCAGGTTTCTGTGATGTCTATTATGTCAATCTCCTCCTTTGATATGAGGTACTCTAGTTCACCCATCTTATTAGACAGACTTCTAGCATTTGTGTAAAAGCACTTTAAAAAACTACCACTATCTATATGTCTGCCCTTCGCTGATGCATTGGATTTTTTTTTATATGTGAAGAAGATCTGAAGAAGTGGGTCTGTCCCACAAAAGCTCATCACCAAATAAATCATTTTGTTAGTCTTTAAAGTGCTACATTTCTGCTGCTTTGTTCTGTTGGAGTACAGACTAACACAGCTACCTCTCTGTTACTATCCCCATATGAGAGCTTAGTACAAGCCCAAGTTTTGACACAGAAAAAACAGCCTATTGACCCACAGAAAGAGCTTTACACCTGCTTAAAGAAAGCATTAAGGGAAGGGAAAAGAACATTAAAACCTTCCAATGCAGAGGGGTTAATGAGCAGAGAACAACTTGGCTAAACAATATCAAACTTGGAGGCCCCTTCCCTTTTGTCTGTGACAAAGTTTTGACTTTTAACCAAAGGAGCAGTAAAATTGGGACCAATTCTATTTTGCAATTCACATAAGAAAGCAAGTGCTTGACTAAGAAAATTGGTGATACAAAGACAACTTCTTCAGCACGCATTCCCATGCAACTAATGGGCCAGACATCCTCTTGCCTGCCTTTGTAACTGGGTACTTTCCACAAGGGATTGCACAAAGTACAGTAAACCCCCAAAATGCGTGACATTGAGTTGCACTTCGGGAGAAGTTTCCCCCAGCTGGGAGAAGCAGCGCTGCTGTGGCTGGCTCTCCCAGCTGGGGAAAGCCAAGGAGAAAGACAGCTGCGCTGCTCCAGCTTCTTCATGGCATTCCCCAGCTGGGGAAAGCCGGGGAGAAGTCAAACCTGGCTCCCAGAGTGGCAGGGAGCTGGGAACTAGGTGGCAGCCCTGGTTCCTGGCTTCCCTCTGCTGGGAGGAGCCAGGAAACTGTCCCACAAGCCGAGAGGAGGCAGGCTGCCACCTGATCCCCAGCTCACCTCCACTCCCAAGAGCCAGGAAACTCAACAGTGCTGGTGTCCTCAGTTTCCTGGTCCCCCCCCCTCAGCTGAGTTGCATGGGAAATTTGACTTATACAGGGGTTGCAAAAACGCAACCCCCGCTTAAGTTGGGAGTCTACCGTAACAAGGAAACTCAGCCCATATGAACTGGTATGTGACACTGAGGGGACAGAAGTTTAACTTCAGGAATTCTGATTTGAATCTAACTTTTCCCTTTCCACCATGGTGCAAGTATTGAGTCCTATTTATCCATAAAAGAGATACAACATAGGGAACGACATTCCAAGTGTCTCTTGTGCTGCTTCATCATTGTCCCTCTACAGAGCATTTTCTACATTCCTTCAACCTTTGGCTTTGTTGAGACTGACAGCATAAGAAGTGAGAGACCAAACAGGATGGCAAATGCTTTTTACTGATATACACATATCTACACCAGCAACACCATTACAGGACCTATCCAGATCAGCCACACCATCGTGGGCTCATTCAGCTGCACAGCTACCAATATAATTTATGCCATCATGTGCCAGCAATGCCCCTCTGCTATATACATCAGACAAACTGGACAGTCTCTACGTAAAAGAATAAATGCACACAAATCAGATAGCAGAAATGGCAATATACAAAAACCCGTAGGAGAGCACTTCAATCTCCCAGGCCACACAGTAGCAGACTTAAAAGTAGCTATCCTGCAGCAAAGAAATTTCAGGACCAGACTCCAAAGAGAAATTTCTGAGCTACAATTCATCTGCAAATTCAACGCCCTCAGCTCAGGCTTAAACAAAGACTGTGAATGGCTGGCTAAATACAAAAGCAGCTTCCCCTCCCTTGGTGTTCACACCTCCAGATCAACTGCTGGTAGTAAGCCTCACCCTTGCTGACTGAGCATCTGATGAAGTGAGTCTGTGCTCACGAAAGCTCATGCTCAAAACTTTTCTGTTAGTCTATAAGGTGCCACAGGACCCTTCGTTGCTGTTACAGATCCAGACTAACACAGCTTCCCCTCCGATACTTTACTGATCTTGACACCTATCCACTATGAAACGAACTTGACTCCCACACAAACACATTTTGTTCAAGACACTGGACAGAAAAAAAAGGAAATCAAAATGTTGTGAGTAACGACACAAACTGAATAAAAACTGAAGCCTCTGATGTAGTTCCTTTTTAGTCACAGACTACCAAACACTGAAGAACCTCAGAGGTATGAGCACCAGAGTTAAAACTGACCAGTCAACCACACACCTCATTTGGAACTCAAGTATGGAATCAGGCAGCAGAGATCAAAAACCTCATTCAAATACTGTACTGTACAGTCTAAAATGTAAACAATGAAAAATAACACAAAAATATTAAAAATGATTAGACAAGGTAAAGAAACTGCTTCTCTGATTGTTTTGTTTAAATGAAGATGATTAAAAGCAGCATTTTTCTTCTGCACAGGAAAGTTTCAAAGCTGTATTAAGTCAATGATCAGTTGTAAACTTTTAAAAGACTATAACATTGTGTTCAGACTTAAGAACATTTCTTAGTTACACACAACCTTAATTCCCGAGATGTTCATAACCCGGAGGGGTTCCATAGCAGGGGTGGGCAATATTTTTTGCTGGGGGCCAATCCAAGATTTTGTTAAGTAGTCAAGGACCGCAGGTTCAGATGGAGGTAGGGTAGAGGAGGGAACCTGGGGGAAGGGTCGGGGGTGCAGGAGAGGGTGCAGAGTCTGAGAGGGAGTTTGGATGGAAGAGGGGGCTGTGATCTGGGGCACACTATTAGGATACAAGGTCTAAGAGGGGGTATGGATGCTGGAGAGGCTTCTAGCCTGGAGGAGGTGTGCAGGAGGGGATTGTAACCAGAAGCAGGAGATCTGGGTACTGGTCTGGGAGGAAATATGAGTGCAGAGGGTTTGGGTTATGTGAGGGATGCAGGAAGGGTGGCAGAGGCAGACTCTGGCTAGGAGACACTTACCTGGGTGTCTTCCAGTCAGCAGCCCAGCAGGTTCCCCTGCTTTCCATGCTCCCATGTGCTCAGAGCAGCTGCAGAGACCACGTGTACTGCTCCGAACTGAACGCTGTGAACCCAGGAAACTGGCCAATGGGAGCTGCAAGATTCTGCTGGGCCCAGGCACAGCATGACAAGCCTCTCCCCAAATCCCTGGGCTTGCAGCATTCACAGAGCCTCACGGCCACTGGTTTTCTCAGTGCAGAGCACGGAGCTGCTGAGACTCCCTCAGTGGATTGGCAGGTCCGGCGTGGCCCACATGCCATATTTTGCCTGAACCTGTTCTACAGTAAATAGAACAATCCATTTATTCAATGGAAAATTCATAACTGCATGTACAGATTGAACCTCCCCGGTCCAGCATCTTCAGGACCTGACCAGTCCTAATCCAGGGAATTTGCCAGATTAGAGGAGATAAATACTGACCCCTATGCTGCCACTAGCTATGGGGCTCCACTTTGGCAGCAGCAGAGCATCTGGCATTGACTGAGCAGGGAGTAGAGGTAGGGGCACTTGGAGAAAGGGGCAGGGAGACAGAGGAGCTGCACAGCTAGGTGCCAGAAGTGCCGCCCCACATCTGACGGAGGGTGGGTGGCAGGAGCACCCTGTGGCCGCAGAGCTCTGTAGGCTCCCATGGGGTTGCACTCTTGCCCCCGCAGTCCCTTATCGGTCAGTGCCTGCCCCTCTGCGGCTGCCAGTGTGTGGCCTGCTCAAACAGCCACAGAGGGGCAGGCATTGACCAAGCAGGACTTGTGGGTGTGCACAGGGATCACACATCATACACGTCTCCTAGAACTGGAAGGGACCTCTGGAGGTCATCTAGTCCAGTCCTCTGCCCTCTTGGCAGGGCCAAGCACCATCCCTGACATCTATCTGCCCTAATCGGCCTCCACAAAGATTGAACTCATAACCCCAAGTTTAGCAGGCCAGTGCTCAAACCACTGAGCTATCCTTCACCCCAAAACCTGAGGTTTACAAGGCCAATGCTCAAACCACTGAGCTATCCCTTCCCCTATCACTTGAGGAAAGAGGCAAGATGGCTGTAGAGTCCTGCAACTAGAGGCACAGCCCATTGGCTATGGGGCTAGGTGCACTCCCGGCCCATGGCCACCAGGCTCTGTAGCCACCCTGCTGCTTGCCCCAAGTGACCCCCACAACACTCCTCCTCATCTTCCATGAGCCAGAGCACCACAAATGAGCTATCTGTGGGACTCCAAAAGCTCTGGGGGAAGAGTTGCTGAGTGCAGGGCCACCAGCTTCTCCCCCATGAATGTTCTAGCCCACGACTGATCAACACACCTGATGCTTTAACTACTTGGAATGCAATTCAGGTTCCATTCATAAATAAAAATAATACACCACAGCACTTACATAAATGCAGCAGCCCCAGTCAACAGCATTACATAATTCTATTTGTACACAAAACACAATTTTAAACAGGAGAAACTGGGAATTACTTTCAGTGCACAGCAGGAAGCTCTGTGCCACGAACATTAAACACATTATTCCAATAAGACTCAGCACTTTTCCCCAGGACAGAGAGCATAGTGCCATCAGAGAGCTACAAATGAAGTAAAATTAATTTAAGCAATAAAATGATAATAGTGGGGATCTGTCAGATTCCACCAAAGTTATCTAAGAGGTTTCATTTAGTTTTAATGTCTATTCCAAAGGAACACTCCCCTCCACTGTAAAAGAAAAGATGAGGTTAGGACTTCTAGCCCCATGAATTGGAAAATATGTGCACCACCTCCTAAATAAATAAAACCAACATTCTAAACTTAAACGAAGGTGGGAAAATGGTTAGAAAGAAGATTGACAATAAGCTATAAAGAGCAGGTGAGTAAGGCAGTATCTTCTGCTGGTGAAAAAAGCAAGCTGTCAAGCTTACAGAATTCCTCTTCAGTCTGGAAAAGCTATAGACTAGAGCCTTTTACCTCTGGGTCACTTCTTTATATATAGCAGAGGTCTCAAACTGAGGGTCCATGGGCCATCTACAGCCCGAGAAGTTCCACAACTCTACTCAGGTGACTGCCAGCACAAGAGTTGCTGTAGCCTTTGGAGGTGTGGGGGAAGAGATATTTGTACCCTTCCCCCAAACCCACATCTGCTCTGCACTCCTCCAGTTACAACTATCCCCTCCCCCTCCAAGCCCTTCCCCGCAACACAGACTTGGGGATTACCAGAGGGCCTGGTGCAGGGGTCAACCCCCCCGATCCCCTCACTCCCTGTAGTGGCCAAAGATGAGGGGAACCAGAGCAATGCAGAACCCTGCTCCACTCTGCTTCCATCTCCCAGGCCAGGAGCACAGTAGACTGGTGCTCGAGTGCTCTGCTTTCTGCTGCTGAGTGATGCGCAGGGGGCACCCAGCGGGATAAGCTGTACCCCCCCCAAGCGACTAGGATTTGAGGACTGGCACTGGCCCTAGGGTAAATGGAGTCTGAGATCCCTGATATACAGCATAACAGACTAATGACACCATGTTCTTGCCTTCTGATAGCTGTTAAGGGGCTTACAGAAACTTAATCTTGGTCTCGTCCTCTGTTGACAAATGTTCATATCACGAACACCAGCATCACAATTATCACCACTGTCAGCAGTTCTGACAATGAACCAAGAATCAAAAGGGGCCACAGAAACTGAATTATCCTCTCATTTCTAACAGAGGTTTTCCAAGTCCGGTTGAAGTACATTGGCTAGGTAGGGAGGCCTCAAAATAAATCTATCCTCTTTGTTTTGGTTTAGATGTATATATACGTGGAGAAACCATATAGAAACATAGGTGAACCATACATCTACTCAAGGATCCATCTGAATTCTTCTAATACCCCCCAAAGGACTAGATATCCCTGCATTAGCTCTGTCGGAGCAGGTTTGCGTAAAGCCATCCTGAACAGAGGCCCGGTGCATATCTAGCAGCCAGTGTCCAGAGTCGGCACCAAAGCAGGGCTGGCCAGGCCTCTCAAAAGGAATCCAGGAGACCCCTCGCACCATGTTTACTGGGACCCCACCCGCTCACTCCCCTTACAGACATTCCAGGGGACCCCGAGCTGCCCCCAGGCTGAACCGTGGTGTAAGTGGGGAGATGCGCCAAGCCAGACCCAACCCCCCTTTGCACCCCATAGATCAGAGTCCTGCTCCCTCCACTCCCTGAGCCCAGAGCCACCCATGGAAAGGGGCCCGGGTCCCCCGAGGCCAGAGCCCCCCCGCCACCCAAAGGTGCCACGAGTCCCCCGAGGCCAGAGCGCCCCCCCACCCCGCCACCCAAAGGGACCCGGGTCCCGCCGCCCCCCCGCAGGTCAGATCCCCCGGACCCCTCAGGCTGAGCCCCCTTCCCAGACACGGCCGCACACAGCCCCTCACCGGCCCGGCTCCTGCTCCGCCTCCTCCTGTCACTCTCCGCCGGCCTCAGCCCTCGGTGCTGCCCAATATGGCGGCCGCTCCAGCCCTGCCCCTGCGCTGCCCGCGGCTCCGCCCCTCCCCTCGCGGGGCATCACGGGAGCTCCCTGCGCTCGCCCCGTTCGAATCATTACAGGAAGGGGGAGCGGCGCTCGTTGCCCGTAGCAACGCCGAGGCCTGGAGGCGGAGCTTCCAGTTCAAGTCTTTCCGGGGGCAGGCGGGGACCTTTCCGGGGGAAGGGGAGGGGTCTGGCTGGAGTTTGGGGATGGGGGCGGGGGATCAGAGAGGCTGCAGGGCTGGGCCTGGCGGGGCAGGAGGGGCTTGGGAAGCCGGGGTGGCTTGGGGCCTGGCGGGGGTTCAGCGTTGGGGGCCTGGCGGGGGTTGTAGGAGCAGGAGGGGACTGAGGGGGTCAGACCAGGGTCGGGGGACCAGGGTGGGTTGGGGGTTCAGGGGCCTGGGGGCGGCTGCGGCCTTGGCTGTGGTAATTTCTCGTTTGGGGTTTGTAGTGCTCAGGCTCGCGGAGAAAAACGGGGAGACGTGACGTGAGTGAACACGGGAGTCCGAAGGCCGAGCCCAAGTAAAGACCCCAGTGCCGGCTGAAATCTCATCGGCTTTGAGCTCGTCTCATGCTGGGGTGGAACGTGACTCGGGATTTTTGAATGGGTTGGGGGTTGGTGCTTCTGCAGAGTCTGCCCCTGGAACAGCCACACTGCGTCAGACCGAAGGTCCATCCAGCCCAGCGTCCTGTCATCGGAGTGGCCAGTGCCAGATGCTCCAGAGGGAGTGAGCAAAACAGGAAACCATCAAGTAATCCCTCTCCTGTCTCCCATTCCCAGCTTCTGGCAAACAGAGGCCAAGAGCACCGTTCCTACCCGTCCTGGCTAATAACGGACCTGTCCTCCATGAATTTTTCTAGTTCTTTGAATCTTGTTAAAAGTCCTGGTCTTCACAACGTTCCCTGGTGAGGAGTTCCACAGGTTGACTGTGTGTTGTGTCTTTGGCTGTATGTGATTTGTGGGAAGCTCCATGGTGGTACTTTCTGCAAAGTGTTGTATCCATGATGCCATTTCACTAAAACCGTAGTCTCTCCAAGTGTCTTATGAGTGCCCATCCAGTAATCTAAAATGAAAGGGATGGTGTATGCTTTTTCATGTCATGTGCTCTGAGTGTTCATAATTGCACGGTTTTTGGCTTCTGCTGTCAAAGCAAATTGTCCTGAGAGCAGGACTGCCAACTCTGGCAATTTTATAGTGAATTTGAGAGATGATATTTGCTTTTCTATGATGCTCCCAGTCATACCCAAAATAGAGAATTTCAGCATAGCTTTCAGTAGTATATCCAACTGCCAGCAGAACCTGCTGCTCCAATCCCAGAGCAGAGTGGCAGCTAGAGAAGCTCACAATTATGTGTCTCTGTCTTCCCTAGAAGGAGGTGCTGTAGGGGGTTGGAGTTCATGTGACAGTACTGGGGGTGTGCACTGGAGCGCTAGCCTTTTCCTCTGAAGGCCGTGGATGGAATGGGATAAAAGTGCTATCTATGGGGAACTCGTGGCACTGGTTTGCAGCCATTCCCAACAGTCAGCGAGAAGATATAAGAGATAACTAGTGAAAACTCTCAAGTATCAATCTCTCCCAGCAGGAGTCAGGGCACAAGATTCAGGACAGAGCTCTGCCAGGATTCCTCACGGTCCCCAGCCATGAGCCAGATGATGAATTTCAGGATTGAAATAACAAGCAGTTCTGTAGCACCTCAAAAACTAATACATTAATTAGGTGGGAAAGCTTATTACTTAATAAATGTGTTAGTCTTTAAGGTTCTACAGAACTCCTTGTATTTACTGAAGCTACAGACTGCCTCAGCTACCCCTCTGAGGGGATCAAAACAGCCAATAATGGGTTGTATCAAGATTGCCCTTGCTGGGTTTTGTCAATGTATGTGGGTGAAAAGAGGTGAAATACTTTTAGGCACAAGCAATATGTCTGTGATACCAATATGCTTTTACAGCATGTGATGGGGTTCAGGGGTCTCCCAGCTCTGCACCCCATCTGCAGGCAGGAGTGACTCTCACTCAGCAGGTTTATTAGCCAACAGGGCACAGTGTCTTACAGAAGAGTCAGTACAGCAGGCAGAGACATCCAGTCCAATCCATGTTGGGGAGAGGAGGCCTGAAGGGTCTCCTGCCCCCTCCTTTGTCTCTCTCTCCCAGCCCACACTAACTGCTTTCCAATTCAAACCCCTCAGGCTCCACCTCCTCCTTTGTCTGCAGTACAAAGGTGTCACCTGGTTGCCAAGGTTATCCTCAGCTTGAGAGCCACTCACATACACACATGTATCCCCCACTCCATCACACAGTGGAGTAGCTGCTCTTGGTCAATAGTGTCTGGCACATGCTAGCATTATGCTGACGGGGGGAGAGGGGAAGGTTGCATTGGAAATCATTTTGGTTTTGCTTAAGTTCTTTGTAGAGCTCTGATCAATAAACTGAACCAGTATAGTTCCCATATTTATATAAGTGGAGATACACATCTCCTGGAACTGGGAGGGACCTTGGGAGGTCATCTAGTCCAGTCCCCAGCCCTCTTGGCAGGACCAAGCACCGTCACTGGCATCTGTTTGCCCCAATCCCTAAATGGCCTCCACAAGGATTGAGCTCACAGCACTGGGTTTAGCAGGCTAATGTTCAAACCACTGAGCTATCCTTCCCCCCCTTCAATATTACCTTGTTCTGTTCATTCCTTCTGGGGCACCTGCCATTGAGCTATAGATGGACCTTTCATCTGACTCATTTGATAAAGGACTGAGATCCAATCTCTTAGCAGTTACTCAAATTCAAAACAAACAAAAAACCCCAATGCCTCAGCCTTGCTGATTAATAAATCAGAGAAAATTGAGTTTATTCATTTAAAAATAATTTGTTACATAGACCCACCAAGAGGTCCCAGTCCTTAATGAATACAGTTGTGTGATCTTATCACTGTCACACTCTAACCCACACTTTCCCAAATTCTGGGTGCATTAGAGGCGGTGTGCGGTCAATATTGAAGTTCTGAGTGGGGATTAGAGTCTCGGGTCTCTGCAGGTCATGGGGTGGGAAGTGATTTGATCTGGGTTCTGCATGAACATTTCATGGGAGGATCTGGACCTGAGTTCTGCCAGGAGGTTGGGAAGAATCAAAATTCAAGTTCTGTGTGCAGGCTGGGGAGGAATAGGGATTTGGATTCTGGCTGCAGATCAGGAGATTTAGGGTGTACAGTCTGTGCAGGGCACAGAAAAAAGAGGGATCATTATTTGAGTTAAGGTTGATGGGATGGGGAGAAATCAGGATCCAAGTTCCCATGCAATGTGTTCTCACCTCCCTCTATCCTGCCTTTGCTTTAACACTCTTGATTCAAAATCTGGGCATCACTGCCAGGCCCATTTGGCTTCACCCGAAGCCAGCTAGAAACAAAGGAGCTTAGCAGCCAGGGCCAGGAGATCAAATATCTGACAGCCCTTTCTCCTCTTTGCCTGGCCCAGCCCAGTCCAGTCCCTTGCAGGACTCGGTGGTAAGGGAGAAGCCCTGACTTCCACTGATTAGGCAGGTGCACAGGACACATTTTCACATGTGGGAGGAGTCCTGCTGAAGTGATCTGGTTCCTGCATAATTGCTGTAGGGATCTAAATGCAGAATTGGAACCTTTGTGAGAGCCTCTTTGTGTGGGATTTTCACAAAGCATCTGGAGAGAGAAAACCATGAAGGAGGTGGGGGAGAAATATGATACATGAAAGCCCCACACATTGGCAAGGATGAGAGACCACAAAGGCTTATTCACATTTTTTAAAAATAGACTGAGTTGCTTCAATCTTTGTAAGCCCCCTGGAAGATGAAAGCCCTGCAGCCTGTCCTCACGCAGGCAACACCCGCAGGGGCACGTGTGAAGGGCATCACATTCATGGGCGCTGCATAAATACTCTACACTGGTGTATGTTAGGATGCTCTTGGGGGAAAAAAGTATTAGGACTGGAACTTGCTCTTCTGACCATCCAGAAACGTGCTTTCGTGGCAGTGGATCTTGTTCATTTGTTAGAATTGGCTGGAAAGGAAAACCTCATTGTCCAAACAAACGAAAAGCACAATGTGCCATATTCTCTGTTATATAAGCACCCTTCACAAATGTCTCCGGCTGTGCTACAGTTGACCATTTACGTTCATCAAGATTCAATGAATAGCCAGTTTTGAGCATTTCACAGTTTATCCAGATGCTGGTTGTGCAGCTGCAAAGTAAAAGAGAAACATACAAGACAAACATCTTGAGCTCCAATCCTGCAGCGACTCATGGTCTTAAGTACGTGGCATGAGTAGATCCACAAAAGTTCAGAACAGATGCACTGAATTAAATGGGAGCATCATATTTCAAGGCACCTGCACCTGTATTCTGGGCCATGGCCCAGCAAGGACATCCACTTTAGGTTCCCAACTTCTCAGCCATCATCCTGAGGCAAAAACCTGCCCCTTTCTCCTGATCTAGATTTCTCTGGACTGCACAGTTCTGCAAGCCACACTGACTAGATAAGCCTTTGTCTGCACTTTCTCCTCAAAGTCTTGACTGCCTGCAGCTATGAGGTCCACTCAGCACTTTCTAAGCAAGTATATTTATTCTTAAGGTGAAAGCATGAGAAAGAAAACATTAAAACAAGAAAAGACCCTCCACACCTAGTAATAAGCTTCCCAGAGATCACCTGTGGAAGTCCTTCCAATCCTTTCCATGAAGGATTGTGTAGGGTGCGAGAAGATTTTGTAATGGTCTCATGAGAGCAGTCCGACCCCTCTGTGAACCCTCAGAGGAATCCTATGACAACACCTGCAAAACAAAGCACGGTTGCCAACACTTCAATGCTACGCTGACAGTAGGCCACACGAGATAGTGATAAGGAATGCATACGCAATTTTAGGCAATCTTATGTTAATGAGTTGAGCTTTACCAGCTAGTGTTAGGAGGCCTGTTACAGAGCCTCTCCCCGAGTGAAGCTCCGACATGTCGGGTTTTCCCCCACTGGTGACTGCAGCGTCTCTGGGGCTCCCATCATGGGTGTCATGTGCTTTCAATAAACCAAATATAGCACTCGCCTTCTGGGTGCAGCCTCGTTTCTGGGGAACCCGAGCCTGGTTGGTTACCATTGGCGCAGCGAGCAGGGTTCTCCAGGTACGATGCCTTTTTGGTTGAAAGCAGGGGAGGCAGGGAAGCCAGTGCTGGCCCTGCAGCGCATACCAGGATGGCACTTGACAGAGTGATAGGGGCCAGTAGCGCGGATGGTGGCCTGTTGGGCAGCCCCGACAGAGTGGCTGGAGTTGCGGGAGGCAGCAGGTGTGACGCCGGTACAGGTAGAAGGGGCGTTGTGTCGGCTGCAGCTGAGCTGCTGGCCAGGGACGGAGAAAAGGGCAGTGGGAGAGGTAGCATGGCTGTTCCTAACTGCCCTCCAGGCCCTGGATGAGGAGCTTCTCTGCTTGCAGAAGGTGCTGGCAGGGAAGGAGCAGGAATGTTGCCATTTGGTGGATGTGCGGGTGATAGTGCAGGAGGTGGTTACCTCGCAGTCCAAAAGGACGCAAGAGTTAACCCATCGTTGTGAGGTGTTGGCGGCGAGAGTTGCGAATCGGAGGTGTGTGAAATTAGGGAAAGCACCGGTGTCGACGACCCAAGTGCGTGCGGTCCTTGTGCTAGCCACTTGGGACCCGGAGACCTGGGATGGGAACATTTGGAGCTCTTCCTCGTCTGAGGAGGAGGAGGAGGTGAACGGGGAGGCTGTGCAAACCGACCCGAGACAGACGCCTCCCATTCAGGAGCTGAGGGCAGAAGGAGGTCGCTACAATGAGGTCTGGTGGACGTTTAAGATAAGTGAGTTGCAGGAGATGGTGAAGAGTTTTAAGCAGGAGCCAGGGGAAGGCCTGTTGGTCTGGCTGGTGCATGTATGGGACAACGCGGGCAACACTGTGTTGCTACTGTTTGCGGAACTCCACCAGATGGGCGTGTTGTCCCAGGATTCACAGGTCAGACAGGTGCTGCAGACTGTGCAAGGTATTACTGATGCATGGGGAAATGCCGGGGAAGTGCCGTCCCTGTACCGCTGGTTGACTGCGGCGGTGGACCAGGTCTACCCCTCTCTGGGGGAACTGGAAGCACCGGTGAGGCCCTGGCATACAGTCCCAGAAGGGGTGAGTGCACTGCGGCAGCTGGGCATGGCTTGGGCTGTGGCTTTCATCGACATGGGACCGGACGATATGGGAGTCCAGAAATCCATCAAGGCCACTCTGTTATGCCTTGCCCCCCTCGAGCTGAAGGTCTCCCTTATGGCCGTGGTCATGGCAGCGGGCGGGAATGTAGGTGACTTGGTTGGAACATTGATGCAGTTAGAGGCTGTCATAGGTGCGAAAGCGGTCCATGCCGCAAAAGGAAAAGGTGGTCGGGCGGGAGCCCCTGGACAGGAGAAAGGGCACGCTAGGGTGACCTGGAGAACCATGGGGATGGACTTGCTGAAGGCAGGAGTCCCCCGTGAGGAGATCAGTGGTTTGCCAACAGCAGACTAGTACAAACATTGGTTACAACTGCTGCCTACCCAGCGGAGTGAGGATGTGGGCGCCTCCAAGAGGGCGGGCAAGAGGCAGGCACCACAGAAAGGTACAGGATCCGGGGGGGAGGACAGAGCCCAGCGACCCCGTCGACTGGACCCTTCCCCCTAGGAAGTGACGGGGAGGCGGGTCCCCTGCGGTATGGGCTGTGGCTCTGCGACAGGTAGCAGGGGACCGGCGCCCATTCGTCCCGTTAACCATCAAGTGGCCCTGGGGAGGGGAGCAGCGTGTGTTAGCTCTGTTAGACACTGGAGCTGAGGTGACCATTCTGCATTCTACCCAGATTGCGGGTCACGCGGTGATTGTGCAGGGCCTCGGAGGAGCGGAGACCACCGCTTGTTCGGTGGAGGTCACCCTCATGCTGGGGAAAGCCCCTCCCTTTCGGGCGACTGTGCTGGCTGCGCCGTTAGGTGAATACATCATTGGCATGGATGTCTTGCATGGCCAGTGTGTGGATACGCATCATGGGCTGTTTGGCTTTGGGCACCCGCAATACATTCGGGCAATCAGAACTGTGGAACCCCTACTGCGGGGACATCCCAAATGGGACCCTGTGCGCCTGCCGGTCCCCCAGACCCCGGTGTCAGTCAAGCAGTACCGCATTCCTGGTGAAGAGCACGAGATCAGTGACACTATTGCTGCATTGCTACAGGTGGAGATTATTCACCCCACGCTGAGCGCCTGCAACAGCCCCATCTGGCCAGTGAAGAAGCCGGATGGATCGTGGCGCATGACAGTGGACTATCGGGAACTCAATAAGGTGACCCCGGAGAGCTTACGGCCGTAGTTCTGGGCATGGTTACCATCCTGGAGCACATCACTGTGGCGGCCTTGCCGTGGCATGCTGTCAAAGACCTGGCCAATGCGTTTTTCTCTATTGACATTCATCCTGAGAGTCAAGAGCAGTTTGCCTTCACGTGGCTAACAAAGCAGTACACGTTTACCGTGTTACCACAGGGGTTTAAGCACTCCCTGACGATCTGCCATCAACTAGGGCAGGCCGATCTGGAGTGTCTGGACCTCCCTGACCAGACAGCCCGCTTCCACTACATCGACGACGTTATGATCTCGGGACCAGATGAACCAACCGTTCAAGCTGCCCTAGACACCGTCGTAACAGGAGCTTGTGCGCAAAGCCACCCAGTGGAACTGGACAGAGAAGCACCAATGAGCTTTCGATCTCTGCAAAGAGGCGGTGGTGGCACACGCCCACCTCACTGCACCGCTGCAGGGCCAACCATTTAAACTGGAGGTAACAACCATTGGCGACTTGGCGTCCTGGGGTCTGTGGCAGCAGGTAGGAACCCAGCAAAAAGAACCTATCGGCTTCTGGTCACGAACCCTCTGCAGAACCGAAAGCGGGTACACCCCCCTGGAAAAGCAGATCCTAGCAGTGGTGTGGGCTTTGCAGAACACTGAGCGGGTCACAGGCATCACCCCTGTTACTGTACGAACCCCGATCCCCTCAATGGGGTGGGTCACGGGTACCTCTGGACTGCTGTAGCAACGGCCTCAGAGTGGGGCCCACGTATCAGAAACAGCTCCAACGTATGGGTAACGTTGGCACAGACTGCCATCAATGTGTCTGCCTTTTGTCTGCCCCACAGTATGGCCGTGGGACAGCTCATGGACACCTGCTTCACAGGTGTCAGTGCTACTCCTGCTCTCTTGCAGAACTATACCCTTTTGCGAAACTTTGCTTTCACTGCTCTCATATGCTGTTGTCAAGTCTGTTCCACAGGTGCACGCTGTGTTGCCAGAAGAGCATCAACCACCTCACTTGATTCCTACTAGCCTCGGCATTCACAAAGGGGTCACGGGGAGGAGTGTAGGGTGCGAGAAGATTTTGTAATGGTCTCATGAGAACAGTCCGACCCCTCTGTGAACCCTCAGAGGAATCCTATGACAACACCTGCAAAACAAAGCACGCTTGCCAACACTTCAAGGCTACGCTGACAGTAGGCCACAAGAGATCGTGATAAGGAATGCATAGGCAATTTTAGGCAATCTTATGTTAATGAGTTGAGCTTTATCAGCTAGTGTTAGGAGGCCTGTTACAGAGCCTCTCCCCGAGTGAAGCTCCGACACGTCGGGTTTTTCCCCACTGGTGACTGCGGTGTCTCCGAGGCTCCCGTCACGGGTGTCACGCACTTTCAATAAACCAAATATAGCACTTGCCTTCTGGGTGCAGCCTCGTTTCTGGGGAACCTGAGCCTGGTTGGTTACAGATTGGGACCACTTCCTCCATGCTCCTGAATCAGTTTAAATGCAGGCTGTTTATCCACAAGTCCCTTCTTTATTGGCATCTGGAGAATCCAGTTTGGACCAGTCCATGCAGCCTCTGCTAGTGGTGGGACCTCTCTGGAAGTGATGCAGCCACACTGGCCTTAGTTCACCATGGAATTGCATACCATCTCTGGCTGTTCATGATACAGATACACTCAATACAGTGAGATCAAAAGCTATTTCAGGCTATAACTATAGTTGCCACAAGGATTACCTGCATGCTTAAAATTAGGCACGTTCATGAATCTTTGCAGGAACAATGGCTAAGACTGAGAGTGTAGTGTTACCAGCCATCTATTCCATTACTGCTTTGTTCAGGCAAGGATTTGGATAAACCCAGTGTAAGCAAGCCCTGGCTGTTTGGAAACTAGAGTCAGAACCCCAAACCCACTATTACACTCTGCCTTATCTCTTCTGTGCTGGCAGAGACCTTGCAAAGTTCATCTCTCCAGCCATTTGGTTCTTAAAAACAAATCACTCATGGTGAAAAGAGGAGCAGGCAGAGAGCTGAAGCTATGGCATATTGGGGTGCATTAGGAGAAGCTTTTCCAGCAGATCTAGAGAAGTTATTATTCCTCTCTACTCAGCACTGGTGAGGCCACATCTGGAGTACTGTGTCGAGTTCTGGTCTCCCCATTATAGAAAGGATGTGGATGCATTGGAGTGGAGGAGGGCAAAGAAAATGATTAAGGGGCTGGAGCACATGACCTATGAGGAGGGGCTGAGGGATTTGGGGTTATTTAGTTTGCAGAAGACGAGACTGAGGAGTGATTTGATAGCAGCCTTCAACTTCCTGAAAGGGGGCTCTAAGGCAGATGGGGAGAGACTGTTCTCAGTGGTGACAGATGGCCAAACAAGGAGCAATGGTCTGACGTTACAGAGGGAGAGGTGTAGGTTGGATATTAGGAAAAACTATTTCCCGAGGAAGGTGGTGAAGCACTGGAATGTATTACTGAGACAGGTGGTGGAATCTCAATCCCTAAAGGTTTTTAAGTCTGGGCTTGACATAGTCATGGCTGGGATGATTTAGTTGGGGTTGATCCTGCTCTAGCCAGGGGGCTGGACTAGATGGCCTTCTGAGGTCCCTTCCAGCCCTGGGATTCTAGGATTCTATGAGCCCCTATTTATATATTTACTGGAGAGCACTTGGAGAAATCCATTGTTTCTGCGGAAAAACAAATCAGCTTCCCTACAGCCTTGCAGCAAACTAGTGTTTGAAAAGCAGACAGGGAAACTGACTAGGGCCAGGGGCATGGAAAGTCCCCCTTATTTTAAAATAGTAACAGAGAGGGAACCCTGCTAGTCTATGTACCATGGGTGTCCAACCTTTTGGCTTGCCTGGCCCGCACTGAGTGAAGAGGCATTGTCTTGGGCCACACATAAAATATATAATATAGTTAATATATATAAATCACATAATAATGTTAAAAGTTTATGATCTTGTGGGGCCGCATTACTAGCTGTCCAGGGCCGCAGGTTGGACATGCCTGCTATATACCATCAAAACAAAAAGCAGTCAACTAGCACTTTAAAGACTAACAAAATAATTTATTAGGGCTACGTCTACACTAGCCCCAAACTTCGAAATGGCCACACAAATGGCCATTTCGAAGTTTACTAATGAAGCGCTGAAATACATATTCAGCACCTCATTAGCACGCGGGCGGCTGCGGCACTTCGAAATTGATGTGCCTCGCCGCCGCGCGGCTCGTCCCGACAGGGCTCCTTTTCGAAAGGACCCCGCCTACTTCGAAGTCCCCTTATTTCCATCAGCTCATGGGAATAAGGAGACTTCGAAGTAGGCGGGGTCCTTTAGAAAAGGAGCCCTGTTGGGACAAGCCGCGCGGCGGCGAGGCGCATCAATTTCAAAGCGCCACAGCCGCCCGCGTGCTAATGAAGCGCTGAATATGCATTTCAGCGCTTCATTAGTAAACTTCGAAATGGCCATTTGCGTGGCTATTTCGAAGTTTGGGGCTAGTGTAGACGCGGCCTAGGTGAGCTTTCCAGGGACAGACCCACTTCTTCAGACCATAGCCTTTATGATGGTCCAAAGAAGTGGGTCTGTCCCACAAAACTCACACCTAATAAATTATTTCGTTAGTCTTTAAAGTGCTACTTGACTGCTTTTTTGTTTTGATTTTTTTTTTTTTTTTAACAGGAGGCTGAGCAGCCTCCCTTTAATTTCTGGCGCCCTGTTTCCCTGGGCCATGGCCGTGCGGCCCAGGACCAGCAGATGGAGCTCGGCTCGCCAGCCACCTTTCCCTTCCCTCGCCTTTGTGTTCCTGGGCCATGCTGTGACCCCTGACGCCGCGCAGCCCGTTTACTTCCTGCGGAGGTCGGGCTCTGAATTTGAAAATGCAGGAGTCCCTGCTGCTCTTGCTGTACCTGCTGATGAGAAGGAGGCCCGGCCTCCCGCGGGAGATGGCCGGCAGGGGGGATGAGACGCAGCGCGCAGCCTGGCTGCGGCAGTACTACACGCAGAGGCAAAAGAGACTCATGACGGTAAAGAGCCGGGCAGGGGGAGCGAGCGAGCCGGCTGCGCTCCGGGTGCGCACGGGGCTGCAAGGAGGGCGCAGGTGTGGCGCATCTGGGCGGCCCGGGGGCGCGCGCTGGGCTGGCAGGACCGGTCCTGCCGACGGAGGAGGCGCTGGGGTGGGGCACGCGAGGTGCCCGGGAGGGACGGGACCGGGGCAGGGGATGGACAAGGACTGGGGTCGGGGGAGAACAAAGGGAGGAAGTGAGGCACAAGGAGCAGGGAGGACAAGGCGGCGGGGTAATTTATAGCTCCGTGGCTGGCGCATTGGACTCGCGAGCCCGGGGCTGGGAGTTCAGGCCGCGAAAAGGCTATTTAGGGGTCTGGGGTAAACAGATTGAATATATATGTATGTGTAAGGGATGGTGCCTGGTGCTGCCCGGGGGCTGGACTTGATGACTTTTGGAGATCCCTTCCAGCTCTATGAGATGTGTACAGCTCCCTGTTATTTAAGACTTTACCCCCCCCACACACACACCCAGACTGAGGGACCAGGGGTTGCAAACACAAGGGAAACAAAGGCCCTTTGTTGCTGTATTCTACTAATTCTTTCATTCTCAGCTGTGAGCGTGGGGCGGAGGAAAGACTTCCTGCCCCTTTTCCTCTCCTGGCAGCTTCATGGCTTTGTTCATCTTGCTATCAGCTGCCTCAATGAGCAAACCAACCCAGCTAGTACCCCAGCACCAATGACTCTTTTGTTTATAGTCCAATTTTTTTTAGACCAACCTGACTGGTAAAACAAAAAGAAAATGGAAACGTTGCAATTGACCTGAAATGGGGTTTACCCAAGGAGGTTGATTTTTGTGGGACACTTTGATTTTTCGTCCCCATTTGAACAAAATGTTTTTGATCTGTCTGAATTTTCTGGAGAAGAGAAATTCTGAGCATCACCCATCTGTGGCGATTACATTCTGCCAGCCTGCACCTCCCTCTGCGCGCTCAGTGGGTTGCGGTGGCGTATTTCACCACCTGGCTTTGCTGGTGTGTGTTATTGCAGTGTGCTGACGCATAACATCTGTGGTGCCTCCCAAAGGCAGCTCCTGGAAAGAGAGGCACAGGACTATAATATCTTGTAGGCTTTTGACACGCCTTGGGAGGAATCTGGTATATCTAGCGATTCTCATCCATAGATCTCAAAGTGCTTTACAAAGGAGGTCAATACCATTGTGCTAATTTTACAGGTGGGGGAACTGAGGTGTGGGTAATCAAAATGACTTGCCCAAAGTCACCTAGTAATAGATCCAGGTGACCTGAGTTCTAGGCTAGTGCTTTGCCCACTAGACCATACACTCATCCCATTCAGTATTAGCTTGGCATTCATGCAAACAGTCCAGTGGAGGGAGCTGGACTGAGTGCCAGGAATGACTGAGCTCCCAAGCTAATTCACTAACAAACAGGGTGGCCTTAAGCAAGTCACTTAGCATCTCTCTGTGTCAGTTTTTCCCCTGTGTCCAAGAGCGATAATGCTGACCAAATACCCAGGGAGGCTGAGAGGTTGTATTAGTGCCTGCAGCGTGCTGGCTATTTGTAGGTGCAGTGCTGTAAGAGTGCTCATTGCCACGTGCCAGCACACGCCTCTGGAAGGAAGCACGGCCTCATACTTGTAATTGTCAAATTTCAGCTGCTGATTGCCCGCCGGAGGAGATCCAGCTGTTACTTCCACCCCCGGGCGTGGCCCAGCTTCCGGAATGCTGACTGGTGGGAACGGGTAGTCCTGAGAGACTTCCAGCCACAGGACTGGCTGGAGAAATTCCGAATGTCCAAGGAGACCTTCTTCTACATTTGCAACCAGCTGCGACCCAAGCTGTGCCCCCCGAATGTCCAGCACCACCCCATGCTGCCTCTGGAGCAGCGTGTAGCCGTGGCCCTTTGGCACCTGGCTACCAACGTAGAATACCAGACTATCAGCCCCCTTTTTGGTGTGGGTCCCTCCACCGTGCAGAACTGCGTCAAGGAGGTCAGCTGTGCCATTGTGCTGCTGCTAAAGCCACTCTACCTCCGGCTGCCCAGTGAGCAGGAGCTGGAGAACATGGTGCGGATCTTCAGGGCCCGGTGGGGATTCCCACACTGCATCGGTGCCTTGGACAGCCTCCATGTCGCCATCCATGCCCCTGCACACCTTAGCACCAACTATTGCAACAGCCAGGGCTGGCATTCTGTCCTCACACAGGCAACAGTAGATGGGCTGGGTCAATTCTGGGACATTTGTGCTGGCTTCCCTGGCAGCATGGAGAACAGCACCATCTTGGAGAACTCCAGCTTGTGGGTGTTAGCCAGGGATGGCTGCCTCTTCCCAACTCCCCCAAAACATTTTATGGGGAGGGCACAAAAGTATGTCCTTTTGGGAGATGCCTCTTACCCGCTACGGGACTGGATCCTCAAGCCTTACCCAGAAGATGGCACCCTCACCCCACAGCAGCTCCAGTTCAACTATCGCCTGAAGCGAGCTCACAGTGTGATCGAGAATGCTTTTCTGCGCCTTAAGGCCCGGTGGCAGTTCCTCCTGAAATGTGACGATTGCAGTTTGGACATGCTGCCCACAGTCATACTCGCCTGTTGCATTCTGCATAACGTGTGTGAGGCCCACAACAGCCCCTTCAATGATGAGTGGCTGGAGGTAATAGAACCCACCGAGTTCCCAAAGCCCTGCCGTCCTGCACCCATGTCCATGGACGACAGCAGTGCAGAGGAAGTGCGAGAGCTGATGTGCGGATACTTTGAAAGCTATGGAGAAGGCTGATTGTAATGAAGCGATGCTGCATGCTCCCCAGTTCTCAGACTTTCATTAACTCTACCACACCAAACGTTGCCCTAGCAGTCAAAGGCTCCTGAATGGGATCTGTGAACTGTCACATACCACAAAGCCTTTTCTGTGGAATAAAGATGATTTGCGGGATTGTAAGGAGACAGTCCTTCCTGGCTCAGCTACTGGTTACAGTCCAGAGGAGATTGCCTGTATTGTGCTCATTACCTTGGCGCTGTCAGGCAGTGGGATGGATTTCATGCCTTTGTAATCTGCCAGATTTAGATTATTTTGTGACACTGTCTGTGAGATGTAAATAAAACAGGGGGTCTAGGTTTGGACAAAAAGAGGGGTGCATGGTTTTTTGCTGTGTTTAAGAATAATCAGGCTCTATAGCTCAGGTTGTTTGGGAAAGGGACATGGAGCCTATCTTATCTAGGTCACTGGTATGACATCAGAAGTCAGTGGAATTTGCTATCTGACGAGCTGTCGGTGATCCGTGTAAAAAGGTGGATGTGTCTCAGATTAGCAGACAGGTATCCCTAATCCCAGTGCTGCTATTACTGTTGGCACACAGTGTCACCACTGGAAGCAGCCTCAGCAGCAGGCGCCTAGCTGGGTGACGGATGCTCCAGAAACACATCAGCAGAAAGGCCAAAAGATGGAATTGGTACGGTTGTCTGACTCACAATAGCGCATGGATGCCCAGTCATTGACCGGGCTCCATTGTACTAGGTCCAGATCCTGAGATGCACTCGTTGCCCTGATGAGCTCACAGTGTGAACAGGCAAGAGGCTCCCAAGGTGGGATGGGAAACAGAAAGGCCAAGTGACTTGCCTGAGAACAGCAGCAAAGCTGTGACTAGAATCCAGGAGTCAAGATGCCCAGGCTAGCACTCTCCCCACTACACCACACTACCTCCGTGTGCATCAGGCAGCTGAACCACCTTCCTGATCTGAGGCTGAAGCCCCTGGTAACGCTGAGGCATGTGTGCGAAGCTGCGCTGGGGAGACTTGCAGTGGGTGGCTGCAGAGCTCGAGGCTGGCCGCCTTCAGGAGCGCAGGAGCTGAGTCCGTGGTGGACGAGAAAAGCCCTAGAGTCACTTTAGGAAGTATCGGAGAGGAGCCGTGTTAGTCTGTAGCTTCGAGAACAACAAGAAGTCCGGTGACACCTTATAGACTAACAGATACTTTGGAGCATCAGCTTTCATGGGCAGCGACCCACTTCATCAGATGCGTGAGATTCTGCTAACACCCATCTCCTGTTTTGCTCATCGTGTTGCCTAGCATCATCGTTCCAGGGCGCACACTAATGCAATCTGTTGTTTTCATACCCCACACTCATGGCTGCTGTAAAGAACTCGTTGTTGTTGTTATTGTAGCTGTTGCTGTTGCGGAAATCTAGTGTTTTACAATCTGAAAATGAGTATTGTGGCTTTTCTGTGCGCCTGAAGGGGTGTGGAAGTGGCAGGGATGTTAGCTTGAGTGTCCAGACAGATGCCAACCTAAGTACACTCTGTTTATCCATGGCCCCAAGCCTGCACAGAGTTACACATACATTCATTCCTACTTGAATGGACAGACCCCCTGAATCCATGCCTTAAACCTCCAAGTTGGAGTCTTTGATTTTTAAGACATGGATGGATATTGGTCTGCTCGTAGACTTTAAGATCAGAAGGAACCTTCATGATCATCCTATCTGATCTCTGGCATGTAGCAGCCCATAGCACCCCACACACCCACTTCTGGGATAGACCCCTAACCCCACGCTGAGTTACTGAACTACCCATTATTAGAGTGGCAGGTGAGGTGGTTAGCACAGTCTGACCATTGCATGACTTGGGTGGAAGGATCCAGGTGTCTGACTGGTTCTTTATGAACCACACGGGAGGGATCGTTCTGCCTTTGAGTTGAAGAAGCCTTGGCTGGATGCCTCCCTGGAAGAGACGCTTTAACTTAATACACAACACTGAGCTCAATGTCGAGGTAATTGTAAATGTTCCCTTTAACTTTTTCCATCCATGGGCAGGATAAATTTTGTAGATGCACCAAGGCATGTGCAGATGTGCACCCCAATAGAAACACACTCTGCCCTCTGTCGGTCACTGTGGATGCTCTGCTAATCAGCCGGGTGGTACCTGAGTCTCCTGGGCAGCCACCCATGTGCTCATCTTACAGGGAATGCTGGTAACTGGGTGAAGCACATGGCTTGTGAGGTACAAGAGATCCAATGGTCTTTTTGGGCCTTTATGAGTCTCTGGTCTGGGGAAAACTCCAGCACCCCTTCTGCACTTTACTTTCTTCCCCCCCCGGCTCCTGCGTCTTGCACTGCAATGATGGTTCAGCAGCTTCCTCCCCCCACCTAACCTACCAGCTCAGCATCAGCAGGTGAGAGGGCTTCTCTTGGGGCTAGGTGCTCCCCAAGCCCTGCTAGTTCTCGGGAGCTTTAAATACACCATACGGCAGCACTCACAAGGACCAATTTCTGGGGCAGTGGGGAAGAACAGCAGCCCACCAGCGCATACCACAATGGCTCCAGGAAGTGATTTCAGCCAAGGACATCAAACAAACCTGTTAATTTTGCAAATGGTGCCAGGGGATTGTCAATCAATCCCCAAACAGAGCAAATAGGGCCTAATATTTTAAGGTCTCTGGAAGACACAGACAAATGCAGGAAGTTGTGTAGAAATTGATGTGACTTCACAGGAGGGATAAAGAGCAGTAGGGATTCGAAGCTGTGGTTGCAGGTAGGCTGGGGCAGTATTTCCACCTTAAGGTTGAGACTGTTATACCCATCTCCTTTACATCTCGCCCATATCAGAGCATGCCACATGGATTACCCTATGTTAGTGTATTACACAGAGCTGGAGTCTGATCTCTACTACGTTGATGGAAGTCAAAAGTAATTCCACTGAAGTCAATTGCATCAGTGTAAAATCAGGGCCACTGTGACCACAGTCAAGGCCCTAATGAACAATTGAATTGTTTTCCCTCCTTTTAAGCAGCTGAAGAATTTGTCATATCAGCAGATGTGTGATATTGGATCCAGCAAATATGTGCACACACATTTAAGTAGGAGAGTCGCTCAGTTGCCTTCAGTGGAACAATTTGTGCTTGAAGTTAAGCATGTGCATAACCATGTGAGTCTATAGCTGCTCTTTTCCTAACTTCCTGTTTTAAACTGCTGCGCAGTGTTGCTGTGTGATGTTGCTGTGCCCACATAGATGAACTGCAGTAGCAGGTGACGTATGTAGGCTTGGGATCCGTCAGGAGAAAAGGAGTGACTTTAATTTGGTTATTCCTTTGTTTCGTTGCCTTTCTTTCACAAATGCCTTGGAGTTAAACATTATAATGAACATACATTTCTTGTATTAACAGCTCAGTGTACGAAATTGGAAATTAAACAATTTACTTTGCATTGCTTGCTGTTTATTTCCTTTCCTTTTGGCCTGGACGGTGAGACCAGATTAGTCAGTTTCACTTGGGTTTGTGGTCAGTGTTCGTTTTCAGATTCTCAGGTAGTAACATGAGGCTTCCTTTGGGAACCTCTAGACCAGTGATTTTTAACCGGCACAGCCGACAGCCTCTCCAGACCCCTAGGCTTGTGGAGGAGGGGCCCCCCCCGTCTGCAGCCCCAGAAGGGGCAGGGCTGAAGGCAACCAGCCCACCGCGCTGCCCAGAGCCTGGTGTGCCTTGTCCCTCCAGCCCTTAGCGCCGCTTGGAGCATGTGGCCCAGCAGTTTGGTGTGGTGCTCCAGCAGCAATTTCAAGGGCCTGGGGCTGCCACTGGGGCAGTGGCTGGAGCTCCAGGTCCCTCTTGTGCCTCCCTTCCAGTTGGCAGGCCTGTTTTTCACTCTGGGAGTCTGCAGACTACATCTAAGTCCTCTGTCTTGGATGGTTTAGACACAACAAATCTTCCATAGTAGCAGATGGCAATGCTGGCTGACCCTTACATTTCCTTCTTACCCTATGATTCTAAGATTTCCAGAGGGGTCTATGCTGCTGGCTGACATTTTTTAAGGGTGTGCAAATGCAGAAAAGGTTGAATACTCCTGGTCTAGAGGGAAGCAGAGGGCACAGACATCTAGGTATAAGGAGGACATTTTCTACTGCCCATTCTCACATCTCTCCGTGATCTCATGCAAGTCACAGCTCATTGTCCTCTAAGTGAACACTTTGGGTGCCTCACTTTCTGGAGGCTTAAGGCCTGTCTTTCAGAGATGCTGCCACTCCACTGACTTCAACGGAAGTTTTAGGCATTCAGCTTCTCAGAAAATTAGGCAAGTGGTGCCTCAAGAGGGAACCAAGATAAAAAATAACCCTCTAAAATCAGTAACCACATTGGAAAATGTTGATTCAAACATCTTTGTGCTGCTGTACCTTAGGGACAGCAAAACCCCATCCAGTGGAAGGGATTTGAGGTCTGCTAATGGAGTGCTAAGAAAGGGCTAACTGTTATTATTAAAGCCTTGCAAACTCACAGATGTTCGCTTTACACCCATGGATCATTTTTGTGGCTCAGAAGCGGATGCAAATTTTTTGTCCACACAAGGCTCTAATTATTATGTGTAGTATAGTTAGGGCTAGGTTAAAACCTAGACACTAATCCTGGTGGCCTATGACCCCTGCTCCTGAACCACATTATGAAATCAGACTCTCAGCTTTCTTTAAAATTGATTGAAGCCCTTATGGACACAGGGGAAACATAAACCAAGGACCTGAAGCAAGAGCTCCCCTACCCCTTTCATTGTAACTCTGAAACTAGCTGCTATGACACCGTAGACATGGGGTACCCTACATGGAGGGAACCCTGAACTGTCCAACTCTAGCCCTACTTACGGTAGCACTCACAGGATCGTGCTGAGTGCCATACAGACACAGAGACAGACATGTCCTGCCACACAGAGCCCACAGTCTAATTCTTATTGGTTTATTTGTTTTTTAATAAAACTTTCTATTGGGATTACAGACAAAAAAACAGGACACAGGTCAACTGCCCATTGGTTTGGTCAACAGTTTACGGTCTCCTCTCTGGATGTACCAAGGGTATAGAAGCCACCAGGACGCGCTCAGAGCTCCAGCTCCTGCAGTATCATTGTGAGTGTTGCAATAGTGGAAGTTTCCCGTGATCCCGATTTCCTCCTCTAAACGCCATGAATTACGCCCTTCGTCAATGTGAAAGTAGAAAGAATTATATTGTAAGAGAGAGAGGAATTATCCTGTAAAAATAGCGTAAGTTCAAGAACAGGAAAGAGAAGATTATGTTAATGTTGTTTGTAGGTATGTAGGATGGATCAGAGTGGAGCCAGGGGTGTCTGGGATAACAGAAAAAGGAACGTTAGGGCTACGTCTACACGTGTACGCTACATTGAAATAGGCTATTTCGATGAATAATGTCTACACGTCCTCCAGGGCTGGAACGTCGATGTTGGGCAGCACCACATTGAAGTAGGCGCTGCGGGGGAGCGTCTACGCACCAAAGTAGCACACATAGAAATAAGGGTGCCAGGAACAGCTGCAGACAGGGTCACTGGGCGGACTAGCACTTCCGGGGCAACAGCTAGCCGCTCCCTTAAAGGGCCCCTCCCAGACACACTCAGCCTGCACAGCACGCGGTCTGCAGAGCCATGGGCACGCAGACCTTGGGCGACGCAGTCATGGACCCCCAGCAGCAGCAGCAGCAGCAGCAGCAGCAGCAGCCAGAGGTCCACCCAGCCGCCGCTGCAGGAGCAGTGCTCGCCCTGCTCCATGCCATGCAGGAGGCAGCTGATCACATTCTAGCCACAGAAGAGGAGCTGCCCCCAGGGGAGGAGGAAGCAACCCCAGATTATGCAGCCCCCCGCCCCCTCCGCCGCACATGCCGCCGGCTGTGGAGCTACCCCACGAGCACCGACTGGTGGGAGCGGCTGGTGCTTGGCAAGTAGGACGATGACCGCTGGCTCCAGAACTTTCGTATGAGCTGGCAGACGTTCCTGGAGCTCTGCCAGTGGCTCACCCCCGCACTGAGGCACCAGGACACCACCATGCGGTGTGCCCTCAGCATCGAGAAACGGGTCAGCATCGCTGTCTGGAAGCTGGCCGCTCCAGACAGCTACCGATCCGTGGGGCAGCAGTTTGGCGTCGGCAAGGCCACCGTTGGGGCTGTCCTCATGGAGGTAAGAGGACCCACTGGGAGGGGGAGGCAGCCCTGGGAGGGGAGGGGAGCCCTGGCAGGGGAGGGCCAGACACACCCTGCACACCCCTCATTGGTGCTCTCCCATGTCCTTCCCCTGCAGGTCGTCCGCGTCATCAATGCCCTGCTCCTCCACAGGCTCGTGCGGCTTGGGGACCTGGATGCCGCCATCACGGGCTTTGCCACCCTGGGCTTCCCCAATTGCTTCGGAGCTCTGGATGGGACCCATATCCCCATCCATGCTCTAGAGCACAGTGGAGGACGCTACTTAAACAGGAAGGGCTACCATTCAGTGGTCCTCCAGGCCTTGGTGGACAGCCAGGGCCGCTTCCTGGACATATATGTTGGCTGGCCTGGCAGCACCCATGATGCCTGGGTATTCCGGAATTTGGGCCTGTGCCGCCGGCTGGAGGCAGGGACCTACATCCCCCAGCGGGAGATCCCTGTGGGGGACACCACTATGCCCCTCTGTGTCATTGCAGATGCGGCATACTCCCTCCGGCCCTGGCTCATGCACCCTTACACGGGCCATCTGTCAGCCAGCCATGAGCGCTTCAACACGCGCTTGAACCATGCGCGCCAGGTGGTTGAGCGCGCATTTGGCCGCCTCAAAGGGCGCTGGAGGTGTCTCCTCACCCGCCTTGATGCGGGCCCCACCAACATCCCCCAGATTGTGGGCGTGTGCAGCGCCCTCCACAACCTGGTGGAGAGCAAGGGGGAGGCATTCTTTCAGGGCTGGGCTGTGGAGGCTGGCAGGGCTGACGTGCAGCCACCTGCTGCCCCCGGTCGCCAGGTGGACCCCAAGGGGATCCGGGGCCGGGAGGCCCTGCGGGCCCATTTCGACCAGGCCGCGGGGTGAACACTGGCAGGCCCCCCACTGCACCCCCCCATCTTCCACAACACTCCCTGCCCCTACGCCCACACCACAGAGCACCCAAGAGCACACACCCCTGCCACTTTTCTTGCAAATAAAAATAGACGTTGTTCGTGAAACCAGAAAATGTAGAACTCTTATTATTATTATATTATTTACAACCAATATAAATAAATATTACATATATTATATGGATGATAAGCAAAAAAAAAGGGGAAGACAAGGAAGGGGGAACTATTTACATGGGGGGGCAGGTATCCTAAAATAACAGGGGTCTAATACAAACTATGTACAAAACACAAGTAAAAGGGGATATGTACAAAGGGGAAGGGGGGGGCCACATCCTGGGCCCCGCACCCCCTAATGTCCAGCACTGGGGGTGGGCGGCCGCGCCTCGGCCTCAGCCCTGGCCAGGGCTGGCTGGGGGCTGGGCGGACCAGTAGATATGGCCGGCAGGTATCAGCTGGCCCCAGGTCCCCCTCGGCGGAAGGCCCCTCGGTGGCGGACGGTGGTGCGACGGCGGGTGGAGCGGCGGGTGGAGCAGGCAGGGCGGGCAGAGCGGCGGCCGGCGCAGCATGGGGGGCCAGGTAGTCCGCGATGCGCTCAAATGTGCGCATAAAGGCCCCCCATGCCTCCTGGCACCAGGCCAGCGCCCGCTCCTGCAGATGGAGCCGCCGCTCCTCCACCCGCAGGTGCTGCTCTGAGACCTCCAGCTGCTGCCGGAGGATCGCCAGCAGCTGGGGGTCCGTCGCCGTCCGTGGGTGGCGCTGGGTCCGCCATCGTCCCCGCCCTGGGGCTGGTCAGTGCTCCGCCAAGGGGCTGGCCTGGAGTGATGGCCCCGGTGGGCTCTCTGGGACCACTGACACCTCGCCGGCGCTCTCTGGTCCCTCCGATGGTGCAGCTGCAGAACACAGGGGGGGAAGAAGAGTGGAGACAGCCGTTAGTGTGGGCCCCGAGCTGTGGCCCTTGTCCCCACACCCCTCTGCTGCTGGTTCCCTATCCCCGTCCCCGGGAGATGCTGCTGCTGCTGATGGGTGTCCCACCCCCTCCCCCTGGGGGACCCTAGGGATGGGGCATGGCACTTTTGTGCTGGGGGGGCAGGGGCTGATGCACTCTTCGGAGGGACATGCCACTGCTGTCCTTGAGGCCATGGTCATCTGGGCATGTGAAGGGCCCTGGTCATGTCTGTTGCCCCTGCCCCTCAACCCCGGGGGTGTGCACCGGGGGGGGTACATACCTGATGGTCCGCTCCCACGGTCGGGGGACACCCGGTGGGCAGACGCCCTGCTGGAGCTCCAGGACGGGATGGCGATCCGGAGCCCCCATCGCTGGAGGAGGATTCCCCCTCCTCCTCCTCCTCCTCCTCCTCCGGCATCCCAGGGGTGGGCTCCTGGGGGGGCCCCTGGGGTGTGGGGCTTGCCTCTGGGGCGGACTCCGCCTCCGGCGCCTGCTGGGGCTCCTCGGCCGAGGTGTTAAGAGTGGCTGGAGGGGAGGAGGTGTGCCGGGGGCCCAGGATTTCCCTGAGCTCCCTGTAAAAGGGGCAAGTGACGGGGGCAGCCCCAGATCAGCTGGCCGCATCCCAGGCCCGGGCATAACCCTGCCACAGCTCCTTAACCTTACTCCTGATGTGGTCAGGAATGCAGGCAGGGTGACCCCGGGTGGTCAGGCCCTCGGCCAGCCGAGCGAATGCATCCACGTTCCGCCTCTTGCTCCCCATTACCTGGAGCACCTCCTCCTCGCCCCAGAGCCCCAGCAGGTCCCGGATCTCGGCCTCCATCCAGGAGGGGCCCCACTGCCACTTCCCAGCCTGGCTGCCAGCCTGGGAGCCCTGGCTCCCCTTGGGGGGCGTGCCCTGGGGTCGCTTGGGGGGCTGGCGGGCGGCCATCGCGGGGGCGGGGTGGCTTGGAGCTGCAGAGGCGTGTGCAGGCTAGCCGCGTGGCTGTGCTGCCGCCTGCACGCTCTCTCAGCTTCCTGCACAGGAACGCAGGGGGCGGGGACCTTTAAGGGGCCACTGCATGCGGCGACCATCAAGCTCAGGGGCTGGAGAGAGAGCGTCTCTCAACCCCTCAGCTGATGGCCGCCATGGCGGACCCCACTATTTTGATGTTGCGGGACGCGCATCGGCTACACGGGCCCTACTTCGACGTTCAACGTCGAAGTAGGGCGCTATTCCCATCCCCTGATGGGGATAGCGACTTCGACGTCTTGCCGCCTTACATCGATGTCAACTTCGAAATAGCGCCCAACAGGTGTAGCTGTGGCGGGCGCTATTTCGAAGTTGGCGGCGCTACTTCGAAGTAGCCAGCACGTGTAGACGCAGCTTAGGTGTTAGACAGAAAGTAGTTGAGTTAACCAGGGAGATATGGACAGGAGATTGCTGAGGCTTGATATGGAAAGGAAGACACTGACTAGTCTCATGGGAAACATGTGAGTCCTGCCCCTTTTGCAGTCTTGTTAATTTTGCTTTCTTTCATCTGTATCAGTCAAGGGGGGGTTGAGCCCTGTGTGGCACTCACATTTTCTGGGTGCATTAGCAGAGCAGCTTTGCTAATAATCAGAGTGGTCTGACAAATTTATGAGTCCTGAGTCTAACTTTGACAATTTGGAGGTTCCACCAAGATGGCAACCGTCTTCGCTGAGGCTGTGTGATCCCTGACTGTCTTGCAGAACGACTGTGGCAGCCGGCACCTGAGCATTTGGGCCGAGCGGTCCTCCGCCAGAACGGAAAGGTGCACGACCATGGCGTGGTCTACGGCCGCAAACGTATTGGTTCCCACTCTGTTCTGGTAGGGATCCTGGAACCTGACATCAGGACTCTGGTCAGGTAATTATTTCTATGTTTTGTCCAGCCTGAGGACTGTCCTGTCCCTGTGTCTACCCGTCCTCCCGGTGGAGTGTTTGAGTCTGGATGCCATCTCCATCTGGGGATTGGCCGACCAAGGGGTTCCCATCCCCACGGTCTGAATAAGTGAGATCTGCACAGTCGCAGCTGCACCACACCTTGGGTACGACTAGGGCGACTGAGGCAGTAGCCGGTGAGCTCCTTTTGTGTGCTGCACTGGGTACCACTCTGATGAACCTGAATTTCCTTCATGTTTGATTGGTGTGTGAGAAGTCCTCCTGCATGGGTAACTGGACACCAAAGTCAGGGCAGTTCCCCAAAGGGACGCCGGCTCATCTTATGTATTTTAAGAAGGGTCCAGACTCCCGTAAACTTCTGGAAAAATGGTCTAGATTGACTCTGGGGGAATCCCAAATCACAGTGGCCACTGTTAGGTTCTTGGGACAAAGACCAAGTGGATGTCTTAAAAGACAAACTTGGCCTCCCCAAAACTAAATTGGCTAGAGGAGAGGTGGATTGCTTCATGCAGTGGTGGGAAGAGGCAAATTGTAGATGGACCAAATCGAAGCTCGCCTCCCTTAAAACTTCTAATGATAAATTAAAGGTCCCTATTGATGCAGCCTCTCCCACCACCAGCCCGAGAGCTCCCCTTTACCCAGTTCTGTGTAATGATCTGGATCAAACCCGACCCCCTCCATACTCCCGCCCCAGTAAGGAAAAAGAGGAAGAAAGGCCTTCGGTAATTTCCGATGACGAGGACGAAGAAAATACCCTCATTGGCCTCACAGCCCTGCAGAGTGTTCCAGGTCCCACAACTCCACAAAGAACCCTCCACGTTTGAACTGCAAAGATTCGCCTGATTCCTCTTTTGATACTCCCAATTTAATGATCTCACCGTCACCCTCTCGCCCTCTTCCCTCCGCTTCCTGGAGAAGAGCCCCTGATGGAAGGTGGTAAAAGGACTCTGATGAAACTGTTCTGGCACCCTTGCAGGTCCTTAAGACGGAAGGGGGTGGCCCCACTTGGAGTCATAAACCCTGGACTGGTACAGAACTTTTGTCAGTAATTAAAGGTTTTCCTAAGCCACAGGAAAATCCTATTAAATTTGCTGAGGAATTTTTGCTGGTCTGTGAAACCTACAAACCCTCTGAGACAGACCTCTGCCAATTGTGTAAACTGTTAGTCTCTACCAGCCAGTATGAAAAGTGGCTGACTGCAGCAAATTGGCCAGCTGCGGCATGTCATTCGACCATGAAAGATAATGGTGCCGACACCTCCTATAGACACCAGAGTAGGGTTATATGGAGGTGCCTACACGAAGCCATTCCCCAAGGGTGGTCCCCCAATGCAAACTGGGCAGCCATATGCTGTTGTAAACAAAGGCAAGGGGAGAGTCCAGGAGATTATCGGACTTGGCTACCTGACGTTTTTGTACAACATTCAGGAATCCAACAGCCCAATGAAAATGGACAGGGGGCCCTGGCGCATGCGTTTGTTGATGGTCTTCTCCCTGCTATTGGCAGTATGTTAAAGCAAATAAGTGTTGGGTGGGAGACTGAAACCATGGACAAATTGCAAGCAGTGGCAGAGCATTGCCACCACACTCTGAAAGGGAAAGAGGAACAGTCCTCCTAAAAGTTAATGGCTCTGCAAATACAGCATTATTCAGAGCAGGGCAGACAGTACCGGGGACAGGGAAGGTTCCAAGGACGGGGACGTGGTCACAGGGGAGGCCGTGGAACTGGATTTTCGGGTTTTGGAGGTGTTTGTAATTACTGTAAGCAGCCCGGACGCTGGAAGAACGAGTGTCCGCATCGACCTAATAACCTTGCAAGCAACCAGCTAGACTCTCTGCCGGCCCTGCCAGGTGGTCCCCAGCCTTACTTTGCACTGCAACAATGATGGGAGGCCGGGGAACCTCAGGAAATTTTAGCTCCCTTATTACCTCTCTCCCCTGCTGGGGAATTGTCCTGACTATCAATGATCTTTCTCTCCTTTTCCTCGTTGATACAGGAGCGTTGCTCTCTACAGTCCGTACTACCGACCTGCCTGCGGTTCCCCGCTCTGGAAAAACCGTGTCCGCTGTGGGCATTACGGGAAGCGCAACCCCTTATCCTTTTTCAAAACCTCAACCGGTCCAGGTTGGTCCTCTTTCTGCGGATCATGCGCTCCTTCTCTCTGACTCCACTCTGGTAAACCTTTTGGGTTGGGATCTGTTATGTAAACTTGGCTGTACCATCTACTGTTCCCCACATGGTGTCTACCTACAAATTCTCCAGTCCTCCCTGTGTGATTCTGCGGCCTCCCTGCTGTCCAAAACTTCCCTTTCCACTCCGATTCCCTGCTACCCATTGGTCCTGTCCCTTGAACATCTAATTTTGCAGGTCCCGTCCTCTCTATGGCCATTACGCCCATTTGAAGTGGGCCATTTAAATACTGACCCCGTTCGCATTACCGTTGACAACTCCAAACCTCTGCCTTGCCTGTCCCAGTACCCTCTAAACCCTGAAGCAGAGGCTGGCATTGCTCCAGTCATGACCGCACTGCCCGAACAAGGCATTATTGTCCCCTGTTCCAGCCCCTGTAACACCCCTATCCTTCCAGTTTGAAAAGCTGATGGTAAATCATGGCGGTTTCTTCACGATCTTCGAGCCATTAACTGCATTGTCATATCCACCTTTCCTGTAGTCCCCAACCCAGCTACGATTCTGGCTTCTATCCCGCCAGATGCAACTTATTTTACTGTTGTGCGTTTGTGCTCTGCTTTCTTTTCTGTCCCGATTCACCCTAAGGCCCAGTATCTTTTTGCCTTTCCTTACAAGGGGCAGCAGTACACATGGACCACGCTTCCCCAGGGGTATACAGAAAGCCCATCTTACTTTTCCCAAGCATTAGCCAGAGACCTCGCCGACCTGGTTTTCCCGTCAGGGTCCACGCTGGTCCAATATGTAGATGACCTATTCCTCTGTTCCCCTTCATTATCTGCCTCTGAAACTGACTCTTTAGTGCTCCTCACTGCCCTAGCAAACAAAGGCCAAAAGGCTGCTCGCCCTAAGCTACAGCTCTGCCAAGCCTCCGTCACATACCTTGGCTTTCTTCTCTCACAGGGTTCCTGTACGCTTCCTCCCACCCATGTCCAAGCCATCCTCAGCTTTCCTGGACCTCGCTCTCCACGCCAGGTCAGAAAATTCTTGGGCATGGCTGGTTTTTGCAGACAATGGATTCCCCAATATGCTTCTCTTGCTAAACCGCTCCAGGAACTCACTCGGTTCTCTGTACCTGACCCCGTGCCATGGCCCCCCCAGGCCCACTCTGCTTTTATTTCTCTCAAACAGAGTTTAGCTTCTGCCTCCGCCTTAGGGTTACCTGACTACTGTAAGCCTCTTACCCTTGTCTGCCACGAGCAATCTGGTTGTGCACATGGGGTTCTTACTCAGGAGCATGGTGACAAAAATCGTCCAGTGGCTTATTTCTCTGCCAACTTGGATCCTGTTGCCCAGGGTTTACCCCCCTGCCTGCGTGCTGTGGCTGCTGTGGCACGCCTAGTCGAATTGTCTGAGTCCCTTGTCCTCCGCTCTCCTCTTACTCTCATGGTCCCTCACTCTGTAGAAACTCTCCTGCTACAACGTAATACAGCTCACCTTTCCTCCGCCCCGCCCCCCAGGAGGTACGAACTTTTACTGCTTTCGGCTTCACGTACCACTGTAAAGCGCTGTTCTCACTTGAACCCTGACACTCTCCTTCCTTCATCTGACGATGGTGAACCCCATGGCTGCCTTGCAACTGTCTCTGCTGTCACTGTCCCGCGCCCCGACCTTTCTGATGTCCCTCTCCCTAACTCTGACCTTGTGTTGTTCACTGACGGTTCCTGTTTTCGAGACAACCAAGGTCGTCTCCTTGCAGGATAAGCTGTGGTATCATGCTCTGAAACCCTAGAAGCTGCGCCTTTACCTTCTGTGACCTCAGTGCAAGTCGCTGAACTAGTTGCCCTAACCCGCGCTTGCTTTCTGGCTGAGGGACACTCCACCACCATTTACACCGATTCCCGATACGCTTTTGGGGTTGCACATGACTTTGGCACCCTCTGGAAACTCGGGGTTTTCTTACCTCTGCTGGTACCCCTGTCAAGAATGGCCCCTACATTGCTGCTCTCCTGTATGTGATTTTACTCCCATCTGCCTCAGCTACTGTTAAGTGCCCTGGCCACTCTACAGGAGATACTGAGGTTGCTAAAGCGTAATGCATTTGCTGATGTCGCTGCTAAACATGCTGCTGCCCGAGAACCTTCCCCAGATGTGTTTCTCAGTTCCCTTTCTGTTTCTGTACCACCGTCCTCCCTTTCTGACTTCACCCTGCTCCAAGACTCTGCCCCAGAAGCAGAAAAAGACTCCTAGATTGCCCAAGGTTGCTCCCTACACCCTGATTCCCTTTGGCGCTCATCTACTGGTGCCTTTGTGGCCCCCTTTTCACTCTACCCGTCTCTGGCCACCCTACTACACAGTGTTTCACATGTTGGATGGTCTCTGCTGCAACTAAGGCAGGACGGTGGCCCCCCCCATTTCAGCTCTTTTGCAGCCCACCACTGTGCCCCCATACCACTTGCCAAAGCTACAATGTTGGCAACCCTGTAAAGGTAGCTCAAGGGTTCCGGGGCCTGCCCCGAGCACTGTTCTGGCATTGGCAGCTTGATTTTGTACAGATGCCTAAGTGTCAATCATATGACTTGATTTTGGTTCTCGTATGCTTATTTTCAGGTTGGATTGAAGCCTTTCCTTGTCGCAAAGCTGATTCACTGTCTGTTGTCAAATGTTTGTTAAATCATATTATGGCTGCCAAAGGAATTCCTGCCATTCTGTCAGTGACCGGGGTACACATTTTAGTGGACAACTTGTTCAGCACCTGGATTGTGTTTTACATATCACACACCTGTTGCAATGTCCCTACCACCCACAGAGCACAGGTGCAGTTGAAAGACGAAATGGCATGCCAAAAAATAAGCTTGCAAAAATTTGTGACTCTACAAGGTGAAGCTGGCCAGTGGCCTTACCGTTGGCCCTTATGGAAATTCGATCCGCCCCATCCCAAGCCATAAATTGAGCCCTTTTGAAATTGTTATGGGGCGCCCTATGCAAACAATGGCTACCATTACTCCAATCTCAGACGTGAACTTGACCCACAGCACACTTCTTCCGTATTGCAAGGGACTGATACAACCTGTAAGTCACTTCCATTCGCAGGTTCGAGCCGCCTGGCTGACGGAACCCACCTCTGACGCTTGCCATGACCCCGAGCCCGGGGACTGGATCTACATACAACACCACCATCGAAAACGCGCCTTGGAGCCCCGGTGGAAGGGCCCGCATCAGGTGCTGCTTACTATCCAAACGGCTGTTAAGTGATCCGACATTGCAGCGTGGATACGTGCCCCGCGGTGTAAGAAGGCACCACCCTCGGCGGACCACTCATCACCTCAGAACCACGCAGAGTCAGTTTTGATTCCAGAAGAAGACGTAGAGGAACAGCCTGCAATACCTTACAACCTACGCGCTCATAAGTGTTGCCAGAAGCAGACGATGACCAAAGGCAAGGCCCGAGAACAAGCAGTCACGAGCCTAGCGCCTGCTGCCTGGTGGACATAAAACCGTGACTGTGGTTCCCTCAATTAAGGTTGTCAGAACCAAAGGGTCTTGCCTCCAACATGTGCCTCTGGTGTCTTAAGATCTGGGGAGTCCACAATGACAATAATTCTCTTATTCAACAGCAAGTACGGATGGCTCAGACTCTTAATATCTGTAATTGCTGGGTCTGCAGCCACATCCCAGCCCACTCACAACCTGGTGTTCTTGTCTTGGCAATCCCACTTAATTCCCCAGGCCTCCCCGGACGACCTCATCCGTTTAACAAGACATGGAACAGTAATGACACTCGGGAAGCAGTGGGAATAAATGTATCTAAATGAATAAGTGTGGGGGAGGGAAAGGGTCACTGGTGTTGGGTGTGTAATGGGACGGGGCTGAATCTGGGGAGGAGCAGTTGTCTCCATTATATTGTAACCAGTGGTGTATAGGACTATTCAAACAAGATTGGAGAATGGCAGACCGGGTATGGGGATTTGAATTTTTTCTCAACCTGGGATCAAACAAGGAAATCAATCTCATGCTCCCCCTACAACCACCCTAGTGAGAACAGTACAGTCTTTCAATTCCATGCAAATAACACCTCTCCCTGTAAGAAGAATTATTAATTGCCCTTCGGGGGATATTACTCCTCTTTTGTAGACACCTATATGGCAAATGGGTGCAACCAACCCTTCCGAGCTTTGATAGGGCATCATTGGGTCTGTGGGACAAAAGCCTATACCGTGTTACCAGTTAGCTGATAGGGTATCTGTTATCCTGCCCAACTCTTCCCACAATTCCGAGTGCTAGAGTCCCTCCCACGAGAACGGCTCTATAATTTTAGGTGAAAAAGGAGGGACTTGTCAGGTGCCCAATGGTATGTGAATCACATAAGCCCCTGAACTTGGGAAGAGGCTGTTGGTGGTTCCTTTGTCCCATTGGGGGGAGTAGTGCATCATGCCAAAAGGCTCCTGCGGTTACAAGCAGTAGTTGAAATCATGACAAATGAAACCGGAGAAAGTTTAAGGGCCCTGGCCAAAGAAACAGGAGCGATCCGACGGGTGGCCCTCCAAAAGCATCAGGCATTGGGTATAGTGCTGGCAGCAAAAGGAGGGACCTGTGCTCTCATTGGAAAAGAATGTGGTGTATATATACCTGATAATACCAATGACATAACAGATCACGCTAGCCACTTGGAACAGATCGCATATCTTCCCCACGAAGAGCCATGTTCTCTGTGGAAATGGCTAAGTGGCTTGTTCAATTTCTCTGGCACAGGAAATTGGTTGTTTCAGAGAGCCCTGACTGTCCTATTTGGGATCTTAATGATTTTTGTATGTTTTGAGTTAATCTCCTGTTGTATCCAAAATTGTGCAAGACACGTCACACAGCTAGCTACCCCCAACCAGAGTGCTAATCTGATGATTTTAAATATCACTGATGAACAGAGAGACAAAGAACGGTTAATGTGTGGAACCCAGTAATTGTTGGTCACAGATGTTGTTTGACCAAAAGGAGGGATTGTGAAAGAAGAAAGAATTATATTGTAAGAGATAGATGAATTATACTGTAATAACAGGGTAAATTCAAGAACAGGAAAGAGAAGATTATGTTACTGTTGTTTGTAGGTATGCAGGATGGATCAGAGTGGAGCCAGGGGTGTCTGGTATAACAGAAAAAGGAACATTAGGTGTTAGACAGAAAGTAGTTGAGATAACCAGGGAGATATGGACAAGAGATTGCTGAGGCTTGATATGGAAATGAAGATACTGACTAGTCTCATGGGAAACATGTGAGTCCTGCCCCTTTTGCAGTTGTGTTAATTTTGCTTTCTTTCATCTGTATCAGTCAAGGGGGGGTTGAGCCCTGTGTGGCACTCACATTTTCTGGGTGCATTAGCAGAGCAGCTTTGCTAATAAACAGAGTGGTCTGACAAATTTGTGAGCCCTGAGTCTGACTTTGACATCAACATGGGCAGTTCCCTTGACTTCCACTAGGCCCAAAGCCTGCCCTCAGTTAAGATGGCTGCCATTTCCCTATGGCAGGGAGCTTCCATTATTTCCAGTGGGGCTGAAGCCATGCTACCCTTAGAGAAGATGAGGGCCCTCTGCCCTCCATGTCTAGGGCGCTGGGTGGAAAAACTGTAAAGGTGCAGAGGGGGAACGATAGGAGCCTGCTGTGGGCAGGGGGGAGTGTGAAGGGGCAGGAAGGAGGATTAAAGGGAATAGAGTGCAGGGAACAAGCCTGGAGGTGCAAAGGAATTGGGGGTGCTATAGCATACAGGGCAGGGAGACTAGGGGTGAAGTGGGACATGAGGGTGTGGGGACAGAAAAGGAGACAAGGGGTGCAGTGGGATACGGGGGTGCAGTGGGCTTGGGCGACAAGGGGTGCAGTGGTATACAGGGGTGCAGTGGGCTTGGGAGACAAGGGGTGCAGTGAGATACGGGGATGCAGGGGGCTTGGGAGACACAGAGTGCAGTGAGATACAGGGATGCAGTGGGCTTGGGAGACAAGGGGTGCAGTGGGATATGGGGATGCAGGGGTCTTGGGAGACAAGGGGTGCAGTGAGATATGGGAGTGAAGTGGTGCTGTGTCATACGGCACACTGAGCCTGGAGGTGCAGTAGGATACGGGTGTAAGGAATGCGCCAGCAGGAGCTCCATACTGCTGAAGGAGTTGGGGAATGTGTCCTTCAGAGATCATTTGCATAAAAGTGCAAAGATGTGCATGTGTAATACCTTGTAAACAAAGCCTGGTGGGAGCAGGCAAAGCAATGAGGTTTTGTCTTTTGTAAGCAACATGTTGTTGTAAAGTCACAATTTATGTTATCACCCGGTGTAAGAATTGTGGAGTCTCAACAACACTTGAAGTTGTTGTAGGGGTACCAGACAGTCATCACTGCTCTGTAAGTTATGGCTTGCAGAGGGCTCCCTCCCTCAAAGCATGGTGAGGGTGAAAGCAGGGAGGCACAGCCATTGAATCAGCTGGCTGGAAGGTTTTCAGCCATACAGCTGTAAGACTGGTTTTACAAGTTGTCCCCACTACTATTCAGAGGTAGACCTAGAGATAGGTCTGTATGTGAGAATACATCTTGGTGGATGCTGTGGCTAGGCCGAGAGCTGAGTGCTACTATGATCTGGAATCACAGGGCTTTGCCTACAGCACAAACTCACAAGATAGCAGTGGGTGACTGGCAGCCGGTTGGTAGGAGAAACAGCAGATAGATGGCAGGTGTGATCGGTGGGCAGTCAGCAGGAGGAGCAGCGGATGGTCGGTAGGTGCCACTGGCGGGCAGCTGGTAAGAGAAGCAGTGGGTCACCCACAGCTGTCTTGTGGTTTTGCTGTAGGCAAAACCCTGCAATTCCAGCTCTCAGTGACTTCAACTCGTAGGCCATGTCTACACTGGCACAAATCTTCGAAATAGCCGTTGAATAGTCAGCACCTCATTAGCATTAGCATGCTTCTGGCTGTGGTGCTTCGAAAGCGCTGTTCAAACGTCTGCGGCTCGGCACAGCTATAAGGGGGTCCTTTTCGAAAGGACCCCGCACATTTCGAAATCCTCTTATTCCTCTCAGCTGAAGGGAATAAGGGGATTTCGAAACGTGCGGGGTCCTTTCGAAAAGGACCCCCTGTGTAGCCACACCGAGCCGCCAATGTTTGAACAGCGCTTTCGAAGCATCGTGGCCAGAAGCATGCTAAAATGCTACTGAGGTGCTGAATATTTAATTCAGCACCTCATTAGTAATCTTCGAAATGGCCATTGGCATGGCTATTTTGAAGATTTGTACCAGTGTAGACATGGCCATAGGCTGCATCTACATTTCCATTCTTCTTTTGAAATAGGTATGCAAATGAGGGAAATCAAAATACAAATGAGGTGCCAGATTTACATATCTGGAACCTCATTTGCATATTCTTTCAAAAGAGATCATAAAAAAGGGAAGAAAGATTCTTAAGAAGCCGGGGTTTACTTTCAAAAGAGCAGTCTCTATACTGGTTTTCATCTTTTGAAAGAAGCTATTTTGAAATAAGAATATGCAAATGAGGTGCCAGATATGCAAATATGCACCTCATTGGCATTTTTGATTTCCCTCATTTGCATACCTCTTTCAAAAGAGGAAAGCAAGTGTAGACAGCCATAGTAGCATTCAGCTCTGCACCTAGCCACAGCATCTCACAGAGCAGATTCTCACAGAGTAACTCTAAACCCATCTTTAGATCTACCTTTGAACAGCGGAGAGAGAACTAGCTAAGCCAGTTTTACAGCTGTAGAGGCAAAAGGCTTCCAGCCAGCTGGTTCAACCACTATGTGCTGTACCCATGCACTGCCCCCCCAATTTCTCTTTTTACAAATGCTTTGAGGGAGGGAGCAGCCTCAGGTTTCACTGTGCAGCCAGCTGGCTTTCTAGAATGAATAGTTGCTGAATGGGGTGATCCCCAGGGAACAGCTCACACATCCAGAGGGGCTGGCCAGAGGCAGGACATCCGCCCTGCAGGGGAGGGACGGCTGTGGCACTAATATCACACAAGCCTTTGGCAGGACCTCAGCAAATAAGGCAAAGGTGGTGGGGAGGTGGTGACCTCACAGGTGACCCTGACATCAGCCAGGCAGATAAGGGCTGTGAGGCCAGGATGACCTCGGAGATCCCTGTAGCTTTGGCTTCAGTGAGTCTCCTCGAGGTCTCTCTTTGAGAGGTCTGAGAGACTTCTCCTTCGCATCACCCAACTGGCTGGCGATTTATTCCTTTACCGGATCTCACTTCCAAATGGACATCTGCGTTGAGAAGTTAAGAGCCTCTGAGGGGTGGGAAACCTGCTCGGTCTCCCCCACCTGGTGCTGGCTGGATTGTGGGTCTGGCAAACACTAGGTTAAGGTGGCAGAAGGGCATTCCCCACCTGGGGCTTTGTCCCTTGGGCTGTAGGGGTTTCTCCTTTTTGGTTTCTCTTTTCTTCCATTTCTCCCATATTTCTCTTCTTTTCTTGCCTCCTTTGTCCTCTTCCCCTGATCCCCTCCTGCCACCAGGAGTGGGAGTTGGGGGGATCAGGCAGGTCCCATTGTGGGGGGACCCATAAAAGTTGGGGCTGAAATAGTGCTCTGACAGAGATCGCCCCCTGACACCTGAGCCATGTCCTGGGCTCCTGAGTATGACTGTTCCGCCCACCCCACCTCTCAGTTTCTTCCCTGACTGGCTGAGCTGGGGCTTTTGACGGGTAAAACTCAGGTCCTTGTTCTCATGCAAGACCAAACCAGGAGGTCACAAGCAAGGATGTGTTTTACTAATGTTGGTGCTTCTCTGACTTCATTATCTTGAGACTATTCAGGATGTGAAATACTCCACTTTGGAAGGTACCATCACATACACACACAAAATGGAAAATGGTTGGCTAGGAAGGAGTAGGGATCTAGGAGTCATAGTGGATCTCAGGCTAACTATGAGATACAAATATCATTCCAGTATTCATTAACAAGAGTGTTGTGAGCAAGACAGGAGAAGTCATTCTTTCCTCTACTCAGCACTGATTAGGCCTCAGTTGGAGTGTTGGGTCTAGTTCTGGGTACCACATTTCAAGAAAGAGATGGAGAAATTGGAGAAAGCCAGGGAGAAAAGCTACAAAAACTATTAAAAGACTAGATAGAAAGACCTGTGAGGGAAACCTGGAAAAAGTAGTTTTGTTCAATTTGGAAAAGAGACGTTTCAGAGGGGTCATGATAGTTGTTATCAAGCACCTACAAGGCTGTTACAAGGAGGAGGGAGAAAAATTGTTCTCTCTGACCTCTGAGGATAGGACAAGGAGCAATGGGCTTCAATTGCAGCAAGGTCTGTTTAGGTAGGAAATTAGGAAAAGCTTCCTGACTGTCAGGCTGGTTAAACGCTGGCATAAATTGCCTAGGGAGGTTGTGGACTCTCCACCGCTGGAGATATTTAAGAGCAGATTATCTCTCAGAGATAATTTAAGATATTTAAGAGCAGATTATCTCTCAGAGATAATCTAGATGGTGCTTGCTCCTGCCGCAAGGGCAGGGGACTGGACTTGATGACCTCTCGAGGTCCCTTCCTGTTCTAGAGTTCCATGATTTTCTCAGACATTGCAGTTCTCTTAGAGCACTCGCTGAATCATCACAGTCAACAACAGATGGTTGGGAGCTCCTCTCAGGGGACTGTCGTCTGCCCATTGAACATACGAAATTCCAGCTGGGATGGTTGGTGTGAAGGTCAGGGCTCCTGGGGGCTTCTCCCAACACCACGATGGCCTGGCTGTGTGACCTAGCAACAGTCACTTTTCCTTTCTCAGCCAACGTTTCTCCCTTTGTCAAGCGGGGATCACAACCCTCTGCTGCCTACCTCAGGGAGAGTGGGGTGGCTGCGGGGAAGGCGTCCATTGCAGAGTGGCACTTGCAGCAGTGCAGAATAGGAGGTGTCCCCTCACACTCCGTCCCGTCAGCTTGTGACGTAAGAGAAGAGCTGGAAGATTTGGCATCATTTCCATGTCATTGTTTTGACATTGTTCAAAGCAGGTTGAAGCAGCTCATGGAATTCCCTTGATCCCATTGTCTCCCCTCATCTCCTCTTTGTGTGCCACGAGACAATGACACCTGCTGGTTTGCTTTGGCCACAAGACGATTTGGCAATGAATTTTCATCCTGGCTGTAGTCTGAAGTAACTAACTGGTTTTCTCTGAAAGGGATTTTCTGACCAAAACCAAGCCCAGTGAAAGTTTTCCCCACCCGTTGGTTTCCTGGGTTCTGTCCCTGCCTGAGGGATTGTGCCATGTCAGGTAGAACAGAAGTCAACTTCCTCTTCTGGCTCTGCCATCCCCTTGCTGTGTTGGACCCTGGGATGGCTTCCCTTCTCTCTGCCTTGGGATCCCCGTATATCGCTGACTCCTGGGGGAGGAGCATTGACACCCGTGTGAAGGAGAAATCCGTGTTTCAACGACTTGAGCACTAAGGAACCTTAAACGCGACTAAAATGACCCATATGAGGATGGAAGAAATAAATGGTCATGCCAAATTTGTATGTTAAAACAAGGAGGAGTCCTGGGGCACCTTGCAGACTGACAGATTGATTAGGGTGTAGGGCGGTCAGTCTGTGAGGTGCCCCAGGACTCCCCGTTGCTTCCCCATGTCTGGCAGTCCATGCGTGAGGGGCCCTGGCAGGTCCAGCAGGGATCAGTCCAGCCTCTGGGGCTGCTCCGTATTGTCATGAAGTGTTTGGAAAATGGAGGGAGCGCAGTCTTGGGCCTGTGGGCTGCTGCGCATGGAAATCAGTAGGAAACAAGGGGCCCTGGCTGCCCTGTGGCTTTGGGATTTGGGGCTTTGATGTGGGGAACGGTGTCCCAGGAGGAGCCCGGACTCCTGGGTCCAGTTCCGTCTCTTGTCTGGGTGGGGGTGGGGTCAGGATGGGAGGAGTGTCTGCTTCTGCAAAGGGATTGAGGGTCATTGTGGCTGACCCACTGCTCTAGGAGGAGGAGACTCCCCGGGGGTCGCAGCCCAGAGGTGCTGAGGGGGAGGTTGGGAGCAGCCCGTGCAGTGAGCTGCTGCTTGGCCGTGTTGCTGGTACTCTCCAGGAAATGGGGGGCGGGTGCTGCTGTGGCTGGGGGAGGGGTGAGGTGGATGGAAAAGGCCCATCAGCGAGGGGCTGCCCTGACCCAGCCTCACGCCGGCTCCCCGCTGGGTTCCAGGATGGCCAGGCTCCTGAGGGTGCTGAGGAGGGAGACGCTCAAGGTGGCCCCAGAGCCAGAGCCTGCACGAAGCAGCCCCCACCTTCCGCAGGAGCAGAACGGCTCCGCCGTCCCCACGGGTGGGGAAGCAGCTCCAAGCTGGGTTAAGGGCTGGAAGCTCCCAGTCTGCTGCTGCCGGAAGAAACCCGCTGCCAGCACGGGCACTGAGGCGGATGAGGCAGTGGCCAGGCCCAGAAGGCCCTGGCCCAGGCTGCAGCTGGGTAGGCAGGACCCAGCCCGGAAGGGGAGATGTTTCCCTCCATACAGGAGGCCCCAGAGTCACCCTGCCCCTCTCCCCTTCCTGTAAGGAGGTGAGGACACGCAGACAGGGCAGGACAGGCTCAGGGGGCAGGGCTGGCTGGGTTCCCCGCATAGTTAGAAGTTACCGGTGTGGGGCAGTCTCTGGACTCCTCAGCGCCTGTCACCTTGGAACAGGGTTGTGGGACAGTCCTGAATTTCCTCCACAAGTCCCGCCGCTCGCTGGAGATTTTTGTGTAAATGGGGATGTGGGACTTGTCAGGGAAACTTCATCCTGCAGTCGGGGCTGCTGGCAGGGGCACGTGTCCCAGGTGGTCCTCAGCTGCAGGGCTTCAGGTGCCCCGCTCTGGGCCCGGGTCCCACAGGGCTGTGGTGTCCCTCGGCCCCCCCCTCCAAACTGGGGCTGCCTGCCGGAGCTCCATACCTCAACCGGTTCCCAGCTGCAGGGCTGCGGTTTCCTCAGGTTCCAGGTTCCCTGCTCCCAGCCGGGAGATCCCGCAGGGCTGCAGGGTCCATCCGCCTGGTGACTCCGGTTCCAAGCTATGGGGCTGCAGGATCCCTACGTCCCAGCCGGGGATCAGATAGGTGGACCTCCTGGCAAGGGCTGGCTGTGCCAGCCGGCTCCAAGCTGCAGGCTTGTGGGGGCCCCCTGCTCCTTCCCATTCTGGCAAAACTGACGCAGGACAGGCAGCCACGCTGGGGATCCCGGGGCTGAGGCTGCCCGTCCTGCGGAAATTTTCCCAAACTCTGGCAACCCTCCCTTGGAAGAAAGGGGCTTCCCTGAGCCAGGCGCCCCTGAGAGCCGCCCGGGAGCTGCAGCCGCTCTCTGCCTCTGCCCCAGGGCCGCCGGTGGGTGAGGCTGTTCTAGTCCCCTGGATTTGCAGCCTGGCTCTGGGCTGTCGGCTAAAGCCTCCCACCCTCTGGGTTTTAGGTCTTTGGGAAGCTCCTGTCGGCGCAGCAGCGGTGGTATTTCCTTCGGGCGGCGGTGCTGGCCGTGCACTCCCCCCTGGTGCGCGTCAGCCAGGCCGGGCTGCTCGTGGCCTCCTCCCTCCTGCAGCAAGCCCGGCAGCTGAGGGGCAACACGGTGAGCAGCCGAGGAGAGGCAGGAGACTGAGGCAGGGCTGGGGCCTCCTTCCCCTTCCGGCCATGTGCTGGCCTGGCAGCTGGGAGCCTGGTGGGAGTGAGCCAGAGCAGGTGCTGCTGGGAGGGGAGGGGGATTCTCCAGCACTGCTGGGGGATGGGGGTCAGCAGAGCCCCTAAATGCCCTCTGGAGCCTCTCCCGCCTGCCCCACAGGCCCCACCCAGGTCCCTGTCACCCGAGCCACCAGCCAGGGTTACTTCCACCCTGCAGCTGGGAGGCCCAGGAGTGAATGTGGCTGGCGACTGGGCAGGCCGGGCTGAGGCCCAAGGGCAGGGAGAGCTCATCCTGCTGCTGCAAGGCCAGGCCCGTGCTGGAGAGAACAGGGGCCGGAGGGATGCAGCAAGCTGACCAGGCCATAGGGCTGAGAGAGAGGGGGACACCCCAGGGGGGTGCCAGCATCTCTCCAGGGAGGGGTGGGTTCAGAACGAGACAGTGTGAGGGTTGAGCTGGCTGCCCTGTTCAATGAGCTGCCTCCTGGGCCTCCCACCATTACCAGTGTGGTCTGATGGGCTGGTCCTAGGCTCCAGCTCCTGTCAGGAGCGTGAACCCCACCATTCCTTCCCACAGTGGGAGGTGGGACCTGTGGGCATCTGGGGTGGGTGATTCAGTGTGTCTGAATGAGCCAGAGCAGCCTCAGTTAGTAAACAAAAAGCAGTCAAGCAGCACTTTAAAGACTAGCAAAATAGTTTATTAGGTGAGCTTTCGTGGGACAGAGCCACTTCTTCAGACCATAGCCAGACCAGAAGAGCCAGGAGGAACAAGGGTGGCAGAGGGGAAGGGATGCAGGAGTGTGAGTAAGGGGAAGAAGTGGGGGTGGGGAGGGGAGAAAAGCAAGGCAATGGGGAGAGAGAGAGCAGAGGAAGGGGAAGGCAGAGCAGGGAAGGAACAAGGAAATGGCCTCTGGACACCCCCCTGTAGAAACTCTCTTCCAGGAGCTGCAGCCCGCAGGGCAGTGAGGGGGAAGGCGGCTTTCAGCCATTCCTGACTCTAGGCTGCCCCGGTGTAAATCAGAGCAGCCCCAAGGGGCTCTAATGTCCAGCAGCCTCTGGAGAGTGGCTTATGGGCTTCTCCACAGACCAGAGCAGCCCAGACTCCAGTGTGCTCTGTGCTATGGAGCCCTGCAAAACCCCTGAAGTCAAAGCCATAGGATGTTCTGGGGACACCAGCCCAAGCTCTGTGCTTTTGGGGGCCCTGCAGCAGCCACCCCAACCATCCTATGTACAGCAGGGATGGGGCTTTTCTGGGGCCCAGGGCCCGGTGCAGCGGAGGCAGCAGGGGCCACCTCCCCCCCCCACCACACACACACCATGGGGGCGGTGGGAGCAGCACCCTGCTCCACCCTGCTGTGCTGTGCCTGCTGCCCTCCCCGTCCACTGGGCCTGGCTCCTCCGCAGCGGCAGGATGCGGCACACCCCCTCGTTCCCGCCACTCTGGGGAAGTGAGGTGCAGAGGCTGCGGGGGGTGGTGCGGGATGGCACAGAGACTCTTGCCGCCCATGTGGTGAGTGTGGGGGGAAGGGAAGTGACCCCTGCTGCCTCCACCACACAACTCTCTGCCCCAGATAATCGCGGGCCTCACTGTCTTGGGGGAGCGGTAAGCAGGCATAGTGGGGGAGGGGTGCAGCCTGTGGTGCAGCCTTTGAACTGGAGCTGCAATTACCTGGCCCATTACAAGGCTTTGTTTACAAGGTATTTAATATGCACACCTTTGTATTTTCATGCAAATGATCTCTGCAGGACACGTCCCCAACTCTTTCAGCAGCACTGAGCTCCGGCTGGCACATTGCTGACACGTGGGTGCAGTGGGCTACACTCACAGGGCGCAGTCAGCCTAGGGGTGCGGTGGGATACAGGGGTGCAGGACGGGTGCTGCAGGGGGACGGTCTGGGGAGCCCCGAGGCTGCGAGGGACGCCGCACACGCGGAGTTGGCAGGACACCCCCGTTCCGCTCCCTGCCGTCGCAGCTCCAGGCACGTGCCGGGGCACCGGCCCAGCCGCCGCGCGCTGGTGCCTCACGTACCACGGTCCAGCGACTGGGAGCTCGCCCCGCCCACCGGTGACGCAAAAGCCCCGCCCCGCCGGGTCGTACCACTCCCCGCCTCTTCCGCCGCCGCGGCCTGGACTGTGCGACACCCCCGCGCTGTAGTGGTGGAGCCGGGCGGCCGCACGTGCGCCGGGAGTGGAGCGCTGGTCGCGGCCGGACGGCGCGTGAGTGCGGCGGGGTCCCCTGCCCGGGGCCGGGCCGGGCCGGGCCGTGCGAGGCCCCTCCCCTCCCCTCCCCTCCCTTCTCCCGGGTGTCCGCCGGGCTCGGAGCCGCGGGACAGGCCGCCCCGGCCGCGGCATCCCCAGCGTGAGGCTCCCGGAGCGGGGGACCCACGGCTGGACCTCGGAGCCCTGCAGTTGGGCCCCGCGGTCCGCGGCCGGGAGCGGGGGGGATCCCACAGCTGGAAACCGGCTGGGGCGCGGAGCTCCGCCCGGCAGCCCCAGTCGAGGGGTCCCCGCTGGGGGGGGACAGAAGGACCGAGCGGGACCCCCGGCCGGGAGCGGGGGGCCCTTCTGGGAGCCAGTTGGTGCCCGAGCCCCTGGCAGCAGCCCCAGCTGGAATTTCCGTGATCTCCCCCATTTGCACAGTGGGGCTCCAGTGGGGTCCTTCTGCCCCCGCCCCCAGCCGGGGACTCCACAGCTGGGGCTGCCAGCCGGGGCTCCGTGTCCCGTGGGGCTTGCCAGGGAGAGACGGGACGCCTGGCACCCCCCGGAGCTGTGGGGCCGCCTTGCCTTGGGTATCCGCCTCCTGAACCCCCTGTCCTGCCCAGGTTGCGGCCGAGCCGCTGGCTGTGGAGTAGGAGCCGCTGCTGGGACCCTGGACCCCGGCTTTCCCCCTGCATGCGCCATGGTCACGGAGGAAGAAGTGGAGGCCATTGGCCGGACGCTGGTGGATGCCACGGAGCCCCTGAAGACTCGTTTCCGAGCCCTCTTCACCCTGCGCAACGTGGGCGGCCGTGCTGCCGTGGACTGGATCAGCCAGGCCTTCGGGGACGAGTCGGCCCTGCTGAAGCACGAGCTGGCGTACTGCCTGGGGCAGATGCAGGACGAACACGCCATCCCCTGCCTGCTCCAGGTGCTGCAGGACACCAGGCAGGAGCCCATGGTGCGCCATGAGGCAGGTAGGGGGGCTCTGCTGGAGCACAGGCCCAGTCTACTCCCCTTGGCACAGCCGGAGCCGGGCAGGGATGGGCCGAATCGACGCTTTGAGTCACAGCTTGGGCCTGCAGGGCGGGAGCGTGCCAGCCTTTCCCTAGTGCAGCTTACTTGTGCTGGTTGGCGCCCCTGGGGCAGAGCCGGCGCCCCAACTCGCCTGCTCCCTCCTGCGCAGTGGCTGGCCATGCAGGGTGCACGGCGGCTCCTAACTCCCTTAGACAGCCAAGCTCCCAGAGCTGACGCCACGTGGTGGTGTGTGTCCAGTGCCTCCAAGCTCCGAGGGTCGATGCGGGGCTCATTGGGGCTGATGTGTCGCATGTCATCTTGATGGTGGGCCCAAGTTCATCTGTGCATCAGTGCTCCACGCTGCCTCCCCCTCCTCCGTAGCTTGGCTGTCGCTCCTTAGACGTGCTGCAGCCAGGCACACTCTAGGGCTGTGTTCCCCGCCCCGGGAGAGGGGCTAGGCCTCACTAAAGGTGCCAGCAGCATATCGGAGTTTCCAGCTTGTGCCCGGCCCCCCTGCGCAAACTGGGCATTGCCCTCAGCCCTCGGGTTAGCTGGCTGAGACAGACTTTGCCCTGTGTTCCAGGGGAAGCCTTGGGAGCCATTGGGAACCCACAGGTGCTGCATGTGCTGAAGCGTTATTCGGAGGACCCGGTGATCGAGGTAAATCTTTCTCTGCACTCCCCTGCCACCGGCACCGCTGATCATCCCGCCCGGCAGCATGGGCCAGTGGGCAGAACTTCGCACAGGGGCTGTGGAGACCCCACTCTGCCCAGCCCCGCATCTCGCTTGCTGGGCAGCCTGGGGTAAATCTCTTCCCTGCTCTGTGCCTCAGTTTCCCCTCCCTGTCCATCTATTGAGACTGAGCCCTTCAGGGTAGAGCCTCTTCCTGTTTGTCCGTCCAGCACCTGACCCAGCGGGCGCTTGATCTGGCTGGGAGCTGCAGGCTGTGCTGTAATGCTGGCACGAATGTGGCAGTGCGAGGGCAGCAGTTTTTGGGGTGTTGTGCTGATGGACACCTGTGTGTTTTCCCATGTGTGGATAACACCCCGGTCCTGCTGGCCGTGCCGCGGGGCCTTGGCTGCGGAGCTCCATTTGATACCCAGCATGTTTGCTGCTGCTGGGATTCTCACTGATCAGCAGCGGAAGTAGTCCCAGTAAGGGGTTATTTGTACCCACAAGGCCCAGTTGCTCACCGCAGAGGTGTAAGAAGAAGTGGCTCCTGTCCTTGTTAATCTCTCTGGACAGCCAGACCTGGAGGGAGCAGGTCAGAGCTGCATGCCTGACTCCTGGCAGGTCCATTGCTCCTTTCGGGCGAGGCTTGATGGCTGGGAAGAAGCCCTGTTGTCCCAGAGGGGAGCACACCTTGGTGGTATCGCAGAGTGCCTGTGGCAGAGCTGGGACCCCCAGTCCTGTGCTCTGGCCAGTGTGTGCTGCTGCCTGGCTGGCAGAACTCTGCTCTCCCCAAGGGATCCCCACAAAGGTGTCTCCATCCTATTCCGCGGCAGGTAGCTGAGACCTGCCAGCTGGCGGTCAAGAGGCTCGAGTGGCTGCAGAAGCACAAGGAAGACCCCAGCGCCAGCCCCTACCTGTCTGTGGACCCCGCTCCCCCTGCTGAGGAGAAGGATGTCACCAAGCTGCGGGGGACCTTGCTGGACGAATCGCGCCCACTCTTCGATCGGTACCGCACCATGTTCGCCCTGAGGAACTTGGGGACCGAGGCTGCAGCGCTGGCGCTGGCTGACGGTAAGAGAGCCCCAGGTAGCTGGTGCTATGGCTTCTGCGTGCCATCTTCCCAGGGCAAGGTCCCCTCGCTGAGCCCAGGGATCCTCCGTGGGGCCCCATGCTGCTGTGCCGTCCTAGGACTGTTCCCCGTATGAGCAGCTGCTCCCAGCATTGTCCGCTGGGGTCAGCTGGGTGGTGCCTCACCTGTGCGGGCTCAAGGCAGTGTTAGCAGCTCTCCCCGCTCCCATCTCCACCTCTCCAGGGCAGGAGGAGCAGGGCCCCTCCCCTGACCGGTCCATGGTTTGTGTCACGCTTTCCTTCGGGACTCAGCACCACTGGACCCTGTGCCATGTGCCTGCCCCGTCCCCTGCCTGCTGGGTGGGAGAGTCCACAGCCCCCCTGCCCTGCTGGATGTCACCTCAGCGTTCAGGCTCCTCCTGGCAAGGGAGTTTGCCCCGGGCTGGCCCTGGGCAGCTGAACCCCAGTGCTGCAGAGGGGGAAGGGGAGCCCCCATCCCGCTTTTCCCTTCTCCAAAAGGGCCGGCTGGGGAGTTGGCAGTCAACCCCCGCTATGTCTGTTCTTGGTTCTGCTTGTGCTGCGCCCTCCGATGGGCATGAGAACTCCCTGGGGCAGCCCAGAGCTGGCTGGGGGGAGGAGGCTGCCCCTGTACTTCTAGTTTTGGGGTGGTCCTTACCGAGAACAGCTGCTCTAGGGGACGTGCCTGCTTTCCCCACCCACCTGCAGATCCCCTGGGCCAGTCCCCAGCCCGCAGGGGAGGGCCCAGTACAATGGGAGACATTCGGAGTGTTTCAGAGGGGGCGCTCACCCCGATCTAGTGGACGGGTTGGCGTGTGAAGGATGCTTCGGTGCTGTGGGTGACCAAGACCTCGTTCTGCAGTCTAGGCACCCTGCTGCTGCCAGGCTGGTTCTGGCCCCTGGCAGGGATGGACAGAGCTGCATGGGCCCTTTGTGGGGCCAAATCCAGTCCCACTGCAGAGTCCCTTGGGGCTCGTAGCCTGGGATCACTACTCCCCACCACCCCCTGGCCAGGCCCTCTGCCTTCCTGCTGGGTTGGTGCTGGTGACATGGCTTGGGGTCTCTGGAAGGCCTGTGACGGGTAGAGAGCTCTGGATCAGGGTGAGTGCCTCCCTCACCCACTGCTCTCATGCCTTGGCCATGCTCAGGGGGACCCCTGCAGCACCGCTGGCTGAAAGGGGTGTCCATCAGCTCCAGGGTTTACAGTTCACTGATTCCCAGCTCCTCACTGCCCAACCCCCCAGCACTCTGCACAAGCCAGAGTCCTGACAGGTTGTCTGCAGGTTGGGTGCCGTGCGGCCGCCTAGGCAGAGCCTGGCTGCACCCCTCCTTCCCCCAGGCTGCTTCTGGCACAGGTGGCCTGGCTTTGAGTTCCCTAGCCTGAAGGTCCAGGCTGCACCTGCCATTCTTAGCCTCCAGCCAGCCGAGCCCCCCAGCAACTCGGGGGGAGGATGGGGCCCAACATCCCAGAACGCTTCAGGGCGCTTCCTCGCTGTACCTGCTCCATCCCTCTCCTCCCGCCTCCCCAGGCCTGACGTGCAGCAGTGCCCTCTTCCGCCACGAGATCGGCTTTGTGCTGGGCCAGATGCAGCATGAGGCCTGTGTGCCCCAGCTGACAGCGGCGCTGGCGAGCGTTGCGGAGAACCCCATGGTGCGGCACGAGTGCGCGGAGGCGCTGGGCTCCATCGCCAAGGCCTCCTGCCTGGAGACGCTGCGGGCATTCGCCCGGGACAAGGAGCGGGTGGTGAGGGAGAGCTGCGAGGTGGCCCTGGACATGTACGATTACGCGAACAGCTCCGAATTCCAGTACGCCGACGGGCTGAGCAAGCTGCAGGCCTCGGGCTGAGCAGGGGGCTGGGTGTGTGCTGGAGGCAGCCCCTGTGCCCAGCTCGCCCCTTGCACCTGGGCAGAGTGGGGGGGAGGCCAGAGCCACGCATTCCTGCGCGCTTTGTGCCTGGCAGCAGGGAGCTGCTCGCACTAGCTGGCGTCTTTGGGTCCCTGGGATGGTCCAGAAGCCCAGATCCAACGGGGGATGGTGGGGTGTCTGTGTGTCTGTCTGCGCGTGCTGGGCTCTGGAAGAGAGTGCATGCTACTGACGGAGGCAGTGCCTCGAGGTGGGGGCTGCAGCAGCCTGGCAGAGCCTGTGCATGGTGCTGGAACCAAGCACCAGCCACAGTCTCTGCCCCTTCCGCTGCAGCATCCTTGGCTGAGCCTCTGAGAGCGGCTGAGCCCCTGAGATTGCAAGGGTCCCAGCCTGGCTTTGTTTCGGATCCTGATGTGCGCTGCCCGTGTTGCTGGGCGCCTGCTCTGCAAAGGGGCCAGGCAGTGGTGGCAAGAGAGGGGAGCTGCCTTACCCCAGAGCTGCCCTCTAGTGCCAGCGGGGGATCAGACGTTGTAGGGCAAGGCAAACCCCTGCCACAGCTGCCTTCTCGGAGGCTGCCCTCAGGGGGCTCTGCCATGGGGGGGTTACAGTGCATCACAGCTAGCGGGTGGCAGGAGGGCAGGAGCTGGTAGAACAGCTCTTGTCTCTCCATGGGGATAAGAGTGTCCTGCCACAGGGGCTGGGAGTGGATGGAGCTTGCGGGGGCCTGTCAGGCGCAGTGATTGGCTGGTACTTGGGCTGGAGAAAGCCTGCAGGGGAATAAATGCAGTGGTGCAAAATCTGGCTGTGACCTGCCTCTGATGAGCAATGAGCTGGGGAGGGAGACTGTCTCTGCTAGGCCTTACCCCACCTCCTCCACGCCAGCAGCCCTGGGGCGAGAGGTCAGGCTCTCTCACCCGCTGGGCCTTACCCCTCCCACCGGCAGTGTGTGCCCAGAGCTCAGGCTGTCTCACCCATTAGCCTCTTGCCAGCAGCCGTGTGGTTCCGGGTGGCCTGTGGAAAGGCTGGGCTGCACATGCACTGCTGGTGCAGCAGAGAAGGGCTCGCCCATGGGCAGGAGCCCGTCAGCCCTGGCTGGGGTGGCCCCAGCCGAGAGGTGGGCTCTGCTGTGCTGGGCACTGACCCACTGTGGGGTGAGCCAGGTCCCCACCCAGACCCAGATGAGAGCTGGGGGGTTCTAACACAGGCAGACTGGCCAGGGGCAAGTTGCTGCCCTGGGAAGTAGGAGCGGGGCCTTAGCAGTGGGGGCACACGGGGGGAGGGGTTGCTGCAGACGGCCTGGGCGGAGCAGCTCACTGCTGAGATGTGCTTAGGGCAGATGCTTGTGGAGCCCAGAATAGCTGGCACAGGTTGGCTGGGCCTGGTCCCCTGCTGCCTGGTCCCAGAGCCTGGCCCCATTGGCACAGCACAGTTTTAACAAGTCACCCCAGCCTGGGGGCAGTGGGCATGGGGCCGGTCTGGCTGTGAGCCTGCTCCCTGGGGGTGGACACATGCACTGTGCCTGTCACAGGGGGCCTGAGCTGCTCTCCCAGAAACCAGCACTGCTTCCTTCCAAGGCCAGCTGGGCCCCTTGGGATCATCTGGTCTGATGTGTGCAGCATGGCTGCCCTGAACCCACCTGGAGCGGAGCTGGGAGGGGACCAGCCTGTCCCCCTGTTAATTACACTCCCAGTCTCAGTGAATGGGCTTGGGCCTGGCAGCCCCTCTGCTGGCCTAAAGACGTCTTCCCCTTGTAGATGCTCATTCCTGGGTCATCTGAATGGCTTGTGCTCTTTGAGCCTCTCCAGCCCTTCCTGCGGCTCCTGTTAACAGCTCCCTGGGACTGGGGGCCCGTCTGGGACAGCGGCTTCAGCAGAGCTCTCTGCTGTTAGGCCAAAGGGGCCGGGTCACAGCCGTTCGTGGGGGCTTGGAGTGAGCCTGAGCCTGGTGGGCTGTGTGGGGTCAGAGACCAGCTGCTGGGGATCCATCAGGCTTGCTTGCTCCTGCTGCTTCCTGGGTTGCTCCCTGCTGGGGAGCTGTATCCAGTTTGTTCACACAGGCATATTCCTCGGCAAAAGCCCTTTGTGAGTCACCCTCCCTCAGTCCTCTAATTTCCTGAACCCTTTTATGTGGCTGTGGCCCTTGGTGGGGCAGAGGGACAGAGAGCCGCAGCCCCCCCAACGCTTGAGGGAGAGGGGCATGTGTCCCAGGGGCCAGGGCACTGACTGGGAGAGCCATGCCAGCCCCGTGCACCAGATGGGCAAGAGACTGGCAAAGGAAAGTGCTGCAGCCGTGGGGCTTGCCGGGTAGTGGGGGTGAGGGCATGCATTGGATGGGGGGGGCTATGTGGAGTTCGGGGGGGCAGCTGAAGGCAGCAGGTGTGTTACTGCAGTTCCCAACTTCAGCAGTGTGGGGGTGAGGGTGGGACTGAAACCCTTTGCCTTTTCTGCACCCCAGGAAGGCTTTGGCGGGAGGGGGAGAGTCTGATCCTCTCTAGCCCTGAGGGAAAGCTCCCTGGCTGGGACAGGGATTTCCCGTGTCCAGGAAGCCAACACGTCTCTGTGGGTGTTTTGGGGTTTGACACAAAGCCTGTGTTGCGAGGTCACATCATTGGCAATGTTCAGCACAGCCTGGGAGCTGCCCTACCAGCGGGGGCCACTGTGCACCCCAGGAGCAGTATTGCTGGTAGCTGTGTGGGACCCTAGCAAATTCATGGCCCATTTTGGTAAATTTCACAGCAGTAAACTCCATGATTTTGGATATTTAAATCTTAAATGTAATGGTGTAATTGTTGGGCTCCAGAGCTGAGAAGGAGGGTATTGCAAGGTTACCATTTGTGGAGGGAGGTTGTGGTACACTACCCTTACTTCTGTGTGGCTGCTGATAGCAGCATTGCCTTCAGAGCTGGGCAGCTGGAGAGCAGCAGCTGCTGGCCATGGTATGGTATTGCCGGTCTTCCTTCTCCACTGCTGCCCTCAGAGCCAGGCTCTTACTCAGCAGCTGCTACACTCTGGCCTCCCAGCGATGAAAGCAGTGGTACACAAGTGAGGGCAACAAGGACACAGTATCGCCACCCTCTACTTCTGTGCTGCCGCTGGTTGGGTGCTGCCTTCCAAGCTGGGCCTCCAGCCAACATTACAACCCCTGATCTCCAGTTGCTCAGCTCAAAGGCAGCACAGATTTAAGGGTGGTAATACCGTGATCCTCCTAAAAGTACTTGGAAATCCCCCAGCAACTCCCTTTTAGGTCAGGACCCCCCATATGAGGAACGTTGGTCTCCATGAAATCTGTACCATACAGGGTAAAAGCAAAACAAAGCCCAATTTCATGGCAGGACACCAGATTTCACAGTCTGGGACATTTTGTGTGGCTGAGTTTGGTAGGCGTCACTGATGGTGTCTCAGCTGGTCTGTGTTTTAGAGCTTCCGCTATTGACTTCTGTGCAGCTGGGAGAAAATAAGGCACAGAGAATTACTTGGGGAGTCAAGGGCAAAGATGGGACTAGAGCCCAGGACTCATGAACTTTCTAGTGATGGGGCACGGGAAGTGTGGAAAGTAGAAAGTTCAATGCTGCCTGAAGGTCCAGGGAAGAAACCCTGAATCCGTAGAAGAGTGGCTGGCAGAGCCCTCTGCTGCAAGACCCCAGCCACCATATTATCCAGCCTGGCTGGTTCCTGGCCCCTTGGCAACGCTGTTCCCAGACTCCCTGAGTTCGTGCACTTTCAGCTGCGCTGTAAAACTGTCAGTCCTTACGGAGGGCAAGAGGTGGCCCCGGGGCTCAACCTGGGTAATTCCTGGCTGGCTCCCTGGTCGCTTCCTGTGGTACGCACTGAGGGTTTGTCAGGTCTGGGGCAGTGTAACTCCTTTGCCATTCAACAGCCGCTGCGCCCTGCCCCAGAGGTGGCTGCACTAGCTTCTCTGATTCCCAGGCATCCACCGTGCAGGAGGTTTGTGGGGTGATTTGCTTCCCCAGGTGGGGTGGATGGGAGCCCCTGCCCAGCTCCTCACACCAGCTGCACCCGGTAGCCTGCCCCGTCACCACAGCTTTCCCGCTGGCCCTGTGACGGGATGGGGAATTCAAGGACTGCCTGTGTGCAGTGTTCTGCGCCTGGCCAGACCTCATGGGCAGCAGCGTCTCAGAACGGGGCAGAGGGCCTGGCACTGCCTGGTGCTGCCTTTGGCAGGGCCTGGCGCTGCTCTACTGGCTGGATTTGAGCCACGTTGGGCAGTGTGGCGCAGGGCTGCATGGACTCCAGAGGGTCCCTGGGGCAGGCATGGCTCCGTAGGCTCTTTGGGAGAGCCCATTTCAGGCAGCAGCTCCCGGCCAGGTGGCACCTGATGGTGCCTTTGGGATGTGCTGCCGGACGCCACGGGGCTGGAGAAGACCCTGTATGTGGACTAGGAGCCCTGGACACCAGCCACCTGCCCGGCTCCATCCTGTACCTGCCACTAACTCGTGGGCGTGTGGCCTATCCTGTTGTGGGCCAGGTGGTCAAGGACCTGGTGTACAGCTTTACTGGTAAGTAGCTGCAGGGCCATGGGCAGGCTTGGCAGTGCCCATGGGAAGGGTGGGAGCAGTCAGCAAGCCGGGACATGGGGCTGGCAGGTCGAGACACACCGAGTCCTTGCTGGGCAACACCGGCACTCCCCCACCCCCAACCACTCCCTGGTCTGTCATCCGTCACCGCTGAGAACAGCCTCTCTCCATCCTCCTCAGAGCCCCTCCAGGAAGTCGAAGGCTGCCGTCAAATCGCCCCTCGCTCTGCTCTTCTGCAAACTAAATAAGCCCAAATCCCTCAGCCTCTCCCCAGAGGCCATGTGCTCCAGCCCCCCAGTCATTTTCGTTGCCCTCTGCTGAACCAGCTCCGATGCATCCCCATCCTTTCTGTACTGGGGGGGCCACAGCTGGACACCGTACTCCAGATGCGGCCTCACCAGAGCCCAATAAAGGGTTGATCTGCAGCCAGTGCTCCTACTAACGCAGCCCAATGTGCCATTAGCCTTCTTGGCTACCAGGCCACACTGCTGGCTCGTGTCCAGCCTCTCATCCGCTGTAATCCCCACGTCGTTTTCTGCTGCAGAGCTGCTTAGCCAGTCCGTCCCCAGCCTGTAACAATACTTGGGATTCCTCCGTCCCAAGGGCAGGACTCTGCACTTCTCCTTGTTGAATCTCATCAGGTTTCTTTTGCCCAACTGTGATTTCTCGAGGTCACTCTGGACTCTATCGCTACCCTCCAGTGTATCTAATCTTCCCCTCACCTTAGTGTCCCCCATGAACTTGCTGAGGTTGCAAACCGACCCCCTTCTGCAGGTCCGTGGTGGGTAGGGAGCAGCCCGGGGGTTGTGCGTGTTGCCCATGAGGTATTTGGTTTGCTGTTGCCCATGTGCAGGGTTGCCAGATTCTAGCCGCCTGCGGTAAAGGTGGTTTAGCTTCTGGGCTATTCCCAGCTGGAGCCCTGGAGCCCACCGTGCGGCCTCTCAGGTGGGGTGGGCCACGTCCCTTCCCGCCTCCCTGGCTGTGCGCATGTTTAGACTGGGCCTTTGGGTCGGAGCTGGAGGAGCAGCAGGAGGCTGGTGAGGGGCTGCTGTGGGGAGGCGATGGGCGTGCAGGAGAAGCGAGAGGAGGAGACCGCCAGGGAGGTGGAGGAGGGACGGGGCTGTGAAGCACCCCACAGCCTGCCTGGCATCCCCTGGCACTGCCCGCCCACTCCTTGTGGGTCCATCACCTCCACAGCCTCACACCAAAGAAATTCTCAGGGGACGGCTTGGCACAGGCACTGGTGGCAGCTCGGGCAGAGGCCTTGGGGAGCGGGTGCTGGGGGCAGCTCAGGTGAAGGGACTGGTGAAGCAGGTGCTGGGGCTGGCAGAATTGGTCCTGTGGGGGCAGAGGGCCACCAGAGCGGGCGCTGGGGGCTCTGGGGCTGGCAGAGCGGGCGCTGGTGCTGGTACAGCGGGTGCTGGGGCCGGTGCTGGGGCCAGCGAAGCGGGTACTGCAGGCAGCAGGCTCTGGAGGGCCCAGAGGCAGTGGCAGTCACATGGCACACGCTCCCTTAGCCAGAGGGGGTCATGAGCTGGAAGAGTCACCTGTGGCTCTGGACTCCCGTCCCTCACCCTGGGCCGCTGCTCTCTCAGTCTGGGCCTGGACCGGTAGCAGAGATGGGCTGTGTGTCCTGCTTGGATCCTGCCCCCATCCAGATCTGAGACCCTGTCTCCCAGATCAGGCCCCTTTCTCCTCCCACCCCACTGGGCAGGGCTGGGCCCAAAGGGACCCAGCGCCCATGAGTTTGTCTCCCTGGCATGTTGACAGCCCCCTCCCTCCCAGCCCCGCTGTAGCCACCTGCTCTGGGCTGGTCTAACTGGTGCAGCCAGGGCAGGGAGGCCTAGTGGGCACGGCCAAGCCCCTGAGGCCTGCACTGCCTGGCTGCGTCTGTCCTGCCGGGGCAGCATTTTGTCTCAAGGTGGCCCTGGGAACCAGGGCACCCGAGTGCGATCCTGGCTCTCCCTGCACTCTGGGAGCGGGCAGTGGGGAGATGCGAGGCTGTGGGGGTTGGGTCCTCTCCTCCCAAAGGGGCCTCCACCATCCACTAGGGCGCAGCAGCTCCGTGGGGCTGGCACCCTCGGCACCAGTGCCGGCATGGGCCTGTGCCGATGCAGGCTCCCCTGCGGAGAGAGGGGCCTGCTCAGGCTGGGACCCAGCCCCTCAAGGCCAGGTTGAGCCACCCGGCCCACGCTGGGCTGTCGCTGGTGCCAGGGCAGGACGGGTCACTGCTCTCGGCAAGTGACACCCAGCACCCGCAGCGTCAATTCTGCCAGCCCCAGCACCTCGATCTGGACAAACGCACGACCCTTCACGACCCCAAACCCTGCAGTTTATGCCCACGTGGCTAATGGCGGAAAGAAGCCCAGGTGGCACTGCCACCTGTGGCTGTCAGGGCTATGCAGGTCCGCCATGCTCCTGCTTAACTACCCTCGCACGCAGGGCTCAATCCCCCTCCTGGCCCTGCCCCGCAGCAGGCCATGGAACGCCCCCGGAGAGCTGCAAACAATGGATACTGCTGGGGGGCGAAAGGGGGTCAGTGTAAGGCACCGGGCTGGCCCTGCCTGGGGCCAGAGCCAGAGGCTGTCTTGGGACAATGCAGCAGGAGAGAGGCTCTGCATCTGCTCGCCAAGACGATGGTTTGTTCGGTGGTTGTTTTGAAGCCAGCAATGGCCTGAGCTGGGGCAGGGGCAGGGGATGCTGTTGGGGTTGGTAGGAACAGAGCAGGTCTCATGCACAGGCCCTGGCTCTCCTGGTGGGATGCTGCTCTGCTCTGGAACCAGTTGTGTCCCGTTTGCTCTCTGCCTTCCAGGGCCCTCTTCTTCCTACGCACACCTGCTTGGCGTCGTGGCACGAGCTGGGCATTTACAGGGGCAGTAGTAACCAGGGCAGATGACTCCCACTGACAGCTGAGGACTGGGGTATCACTGAGTACCAGAGCTGGGGATCACAGGGGAGGGGGTGCCCGTAGTATTGGGGATCACAGGGCAATGGGGTGCACCTAGCATTGGGGATTGTCATGAATGACTGAACGCAGGGAAAGGGTTGACCCTCACAGAGCCAGCTCTCAGCAGGAGGCAGTCAGGTAAGCCAGTGCGGGGAGAGAGACTTTTTTGAACTGAGAACAATTGCAGTCTGAGGGGTCTTTTGTCTGCGTGGCAGGTTTAGCAGGGACAGAGAGATGATTACTCCTAAGCAGATGGAATGAATCCAGTAAATATCCTGACTGTCTCAAAAATCAGCCATACATATGTAAGTTGAAGGGAAAGGGGTAGACAGATGCCATCAGGTTACAGTTATTTCGGATTGGGTGTGGACTATCTTTTTTTCAGTGGCTTTGGTTAATGATTTGCTTCCTTCCCCTGTAATGTGTACTTTTAAGCTGAATCCCAGGGAAGTAATTCTCTGTGCTGCAACCGGTATAATTTATTTCCTCTTGTTTTGTGAATAAATATGTTTTTAAGCAAACGATTTGATCTTTGTGTCCTAGAGGAGAGGCTGGGTATATTCGTGCCTTAATCCGAAAGGTCAGCTGCCAGATTACAGCTCTAGTTCCCAAGCTCTTTCCTAAGGGAGGGATAGGAACTGGGGTTCATCCTACTGGGAGACATTCCCAAGTGGTTTTTGTTGGGTTAAAGGGTTTTTTTTGATTCCTCTGTTCTACTTGGGTGGTGGCAGCACCCTCTAGGGTCAGGGAATCCCTCCCACCTATAGTTCAAGAAGAAGAATTCTGCATGGACTCCCCCAACAGTCAAAGTGACAGACGACTGCTTCTGCCGACATGCACGGTCAGAAAGTGGAAAAGCAGCATCGCTTGTCCCATATCTTCAGCCGCGCAGAACACAACACCATCAATGGCCTCGGAAACAACTCTGGCATTATAATCCAAGAGGCCAACAAAGGAGGTGCTGTTGTCGTCATGAAGAGGACAGACTACCAAAAGTCTGCTGCCAGGCAACTCTCCAATACCACGTTCTACAAGCCACTGTCCTCTGATCCCACTGAGGAGTATATAAAGAAACTATACCATCTGCTCAAGACCCTCCCTACGAAAGCACAGGAACAAATCTACACAGAAAAACCCCTATACAGCGCCCCCCAGGTTTATTCTATCTACTGCCCAAGATCCCTAAACCTGGAAATCCCGGACCCCCCCATCAGCTCAGGCACTGGCATTCTCACTACAGGATTGTCTGATATGTGAACGCTCTACTCAGATCATATGCTACCAGCACTCCCAGCTATCTTTGAGGCACCACCAACTTTCTGAGGAAACTACAATCCATTGGTGACCTTCCTGAAAGCACCATCCTGGCCACCATGGCTGTAGCGGCCCTTTACACCAATATCCCACATGAGGATGGACTTCAAGCTGTTTGGAACAATATCCCTGATGAGGCCAAGGTGGCAGAGCTTTGTGACTTTGTTCTCACCCACAACTATTTCAGATATGAGGACAATTTATACCTTCAAATTAGTTGCATCTCTAAGGGCACCCACCTGGCCCCACAGTGTGCCAATATTTTATGGTTGACCTCGAACAACACCCCAAATGGTGCTCAGTGACAAAGGGAAACAAGGCAAACCATTACTGAGGTTTGTGTGTTTACCCCAGACCAGGTACAGGCATCAGCTCAGTTACTGGGACCCCTAGAAAGGGACTCAGGTCTACACTGGATGGTGAGATGGTGAACATGTTGTCATGAACTGGGTGGAGGCCAGTGGATTGAGTGATCTTAGCCAAAGCCTGTGCTAATGCTTCTGACTGGGCGGTGATATGTGGTGCTGGGTGGGTGGGTATGTGGAATGATGTCATTTTCACTGGATGGGACTGGAGGAAGGAAGTAATGAAGGTTGTGATGTCAACCAGACTACTGGGGAAATTGTTCCATGTAACAGAACAGGACCCTGGTGACTCCCCAGAACCGTATGTCTTTAAGGAGGAGATACGGCCAGGACCGTTATGCTCATGCCATTGGTCCCAGGAACTGCTCCGACTGCAATGCTTTGGCTTTTAACACTGCACCGTTAGACAGTTTGAATTCAAAAATGAAAGTGAATTTAGGATTCCTAGGTCCAGAGAGGGGAGACCCAGGGCTGAACAGGAGATGTTTCAAGCAGTGGCAGTGTTTTGAGAGATTCAGGAACAAGTGGGAAAAGGAAACAAGGACAGGAGAATGGAGCCTGAACAGGCAGCAACTTCTGTCAGCTACTGCTAAGAGCCTGGCAAACCTGGGCAAATTGCTTAGACCCAGGCTGGGGTTTTCTCACACTAGGCAAACCAAGGCAGTCACAAAGAGCACCTCTGCCGCTGCTCTGGCTAGCAAGCGGTTACAGAAGCAAATCTCAGACTCTCCAGCCACTTTTATGCCCAAACCAGTGACCTTCCTTACTCAGGTGAGAGGTTATGTAAACCAATTGGACCAAATCCACCAGCCCCCAGTGGACCAGCCACAGTCCCAGGTCAATGCGTACTTAGATATTACCCAAAACAGCACACTGGGCCAATCCTTTACAATCTAAAAGCTAAAGATTCATCAATAAAGAAGGAAAGAACAGGGTGAGAGAGAATTTGTTAAAGTGGTACATTATATCACCATCATCAGTCCCTTGACCGAGGTCATTGGGGCACCTTCATGACAACGTTCTTTATAGTGTCTCTCCATCTTTGGCGGTCATGTGCCAATTCTTGAGTTGCGGCAAAGCTCGTCCCTGTCACCATTTAAATCTCGGTGCAGGCTACAGCTGATGGTAAAAGCTGCTAACTTGAAAGTCTCTGAAAATACATCCTCTGAGGATGGATCCATACAGACTCAGCTCATAGCAGAGATGGTCTTGCAAACCGCTCCCATGATGGAGTCTTGAGGCTGAGAATTGTGGTCTGAGGTCTGTAGGCCAAAGATGGCCACTGCCAGGATTCTCTTTATAGAGTCCAGCCCTATGGAGGGAAATCCTGACCCAGCTTCCTTTTATTTTGGGTCATAAAGGCAGTGGAGAGTTACATGATTTGGTCACTTGTCCTTCTCCTGTTGGGGCTTCCTTCCAACTGGCCAATTCCTGGGCGACAGGTCTCCGTCAAATTCCTGAGGTGTGGATTGAAGTCTAACGAGGCTGTTACTTTGTTCAGCCCCTGTTACCTGACAGGGAGGTGAGCACACCTCCCATTGGGAATCCTTCGGGCTAGAACGTTTCTAATACAGTTATACAGCCAATAGCCATAACTTGACCTACAAACATGATATAGAAGCAGCATAAAGTCTGGTAACATCACACTAACCATGGGCCTCCAGATGTCCCATCGGAGCAGAGGGAGCCTGGTGCACTGTGGCATGTTAGAGGAAGACGAGGGGGAGGTGCCGTGAGCAGCAGAGGAGCAAGGAAAAGAAATGGACATAGGTGTGGATCTCAGAGGCAGAACTGAGGACACTTAGCTGAAGATGTGTAATATTATGTGATGGGGGGGTTGTGTTTCTGGGACAAGTTGAGAGAACAAATCCTGGGCAAACTGTTTAAAACTGGTCCACTTACAGCCCAGGCTGGGATTTCCTTCTCAACAAGGTGAACCAAGCCAGCCCCAAAAGTACCTCCGCCAGCCCCACTGGCCAGCCACAAGCTGCACAAGCAAACCCACAGATTCTCCAGCTGTTCCTAAGGCCCAACCCAGTAACCCTCCTTAACTCAGGTGAGGGGTTACGAAAACCTAATTTGCCAAATCCACAGGTTCTTCCAGCCTCCAAAGGGACCAGCCACATCCCCATGTCAGTATGTACATAGGTCTTACCCAAAAGAGCATGCTATGCTAATCCTTTAGAATCTAAAATCTAAGGCTACATCTACACTGGAGAATTGTGTTTTTGACAAAACAGATGTTTTGGCAAGAAAACCCATGGCTCATCCATGCTAAAAATGCATTCTGTTGCCAGAACTCAGCACAGTCTGTCAACAGCAAGGGGAAAAGGGTTTGTTATTGTTAGCTAGGCCTATGCAATCAACCTCTACAGCGCATCATCAGGGATTTACAACCCATCCTGGACAATGATCCCCCACTTTCACAGGCCTTGGGACGCAGACCAGTCCTTGCCCACAGACAACCTGCCAAGCTGAAGCAAATCCTAACCAGCAACTATACACCACACCACAGTCACTCTAACTCAGGGACCCATCCATGCAACAAACCTCGTTGCCAGCTCTGCCCCCATATCTACACCAGCAACACCATTACAGGACCTAACCAGATCGGCCACACCATCGTGGGTTCATTCAGCTGCACATCTACCAATATAATTTATGCCATCATGTGCCAGCAATGCCCCTCTGCTATATACATCGGACAAACTGGACAGTCTCTACGTAAAAGAATAAACGCACATAAATCAGATATCAGAAATGGCAATATACAAAAACCCGTAGGAGAGCACTTCAGTCTCCCAGGCCACACAATAGCAGACTTAAAAGTAGCTGTCCTACAGCAAAGAAATGTCAGGACCAGACTCCAAAGAGAAATTTCTGAGCTACAATTCATCTGCAAATTCAGTGCCCTCAGCTCAGGCTTAAACAAAGACTGTGAATGGCTGGCTAAATACAGAAGCAGCTTCCCCTCCCTTGGTGTTCACACCTCCAGATCAACTGCTGGTAGTAAGCCTCACCCTTGCTGACTGAGCTAACCTTGTTATCCCCACCCTGGCTCTGGCTTATTTATACCTGGCCCTGCAGATTTCCAAGACCAACATCTGATGAAGTGAGTCTGTGCTCACGAAAGCTCATGCTCAAAACTTTTGTTAGTCTATAAGGTGCCACAGGACCCTTCGTTGCTACATCAACCTAAAGAAGACAAACATACTCGGTCAGGATGTGGCTGAATCCCCATCAATCAGCATTGACAACTATACGTTAGAGGACGTCCACGAGTTCGTTTACCTCGGGTCCACCATCACTGACACCCTGTCGTTGGACACTGAGCTAAATAGGAGGATCGGAAAAGCGGCCACAACTCTGTCCAGACTCAGCAAGAGAGCGTGGAATAACAACAAGTTGTACACTCACACCAAAATGCAAGTCTACAGAGCCTGCATCCTCAGCACCCTCCTTTATGGCAGCGAGACTTGGACCCTGTATGCCCGCCAGGAAAAGAGGCTGAACGTCTCCACTTGCGCTGCCTCAGGCACATCCTTGGAATATCATGGAAGCACAGAGTGACCAACACCGCCGTCCTCAAGCAAGCTGGAATCCCAACCATGCACACCCTCCTCAGGCAGCGTCGGCTCCGCTGGCTTGGCCACGTCCACAGGATGAATGATGGAAGGATTCCAAAAGACATCCTGTATGGTGAGCTAGCCTCTGGCAAAAGACCTCCCAGATGCCCCCAGTTGCGCTACAAAGATGTCTGCAAGAGAGATCTCAGAGAGGTAGACATCGAGCTGGACAACTGGGAGGAACTAGAAGACAACCGCAGCAGATGGAGGCAGGGGTTACACAAGGGCCTTCAAAAGGGCGAGATGGGGATCAGACAGCTAGCAGAGGAGAAGTGAGCCCACAGAAAGCACACTAAGGACTTGCCAGACACCCACCACATCTGCAAGAGGTGCAGCAAGGACTGTCACTGTCGTGTGGGTCTTCATAGGCACAGTAGACGCTGTAAATGAAGTCCTAAATTGAAACTATAAAGGGCGCGATCCATAGTCTACGTAGACTAAAGGAAGCCTGCTAGTACTACCAAGGCAGTCCCAGAGAGAGCCAGGACAAAAGAGCGCCAGTCCTGTAGCACCTTAGAGACTAACGAAAGAATTGATTTGGTGATGAGCTTTCGCAGGGCCCCCCCCCTACTTCTGCAGATCTGGAAATAGCGCTGACAGGGAACTGGCACCATGAATATAGTGACGTGTGTGTGTGTGTGTGTGTGTGTGTGTGTGTGTGTGTGCGCGTGCATGCGTGGGTTAGGGGAAGGACATACAGGTGTGGGGCGAAGGGCAGCAGAAAAGCATTGTGCAGCGCAGTACCTGCACCTCTCATGCTGAGCATGCACATTTCATCCGGCACCCCAGCACCCCCTGCAGCCCAGCCACTCCCTGCAGCCCAGCTGTGGCCAGCCCAGCCACCCCCCTGCAGCCCAGCCACCCCCCCACAGCCCAGCCGTGGCCAGCCCAGCCACCCCGCTGCAGCCCAGCCAACCCCTCCACAGCCCAGCCACCCCTGCAGCCCAGCTGTGGCCAGCCCAGCCACCCCTCCGCAGCCCAGCCACCCTCTTGCAGCCCAGCCAACCCCCCCGCAGCCCAGCCACCCCTGCAGCCCAGCTGTGGCCAGCCCAGCCACCCCTCCGCAGCCCAGCCACCCTCTTGCAGCCCAGCCAACCCCCCCACAGCCCAGCCAGCCCTGCAGCCCAGCCGTGGCCAGCCCAGCCACGCCCCTGCAGCCCAGCCACCCCCCCACAGCCCAGCCGTGGCCAGCCCAGCCACCCCCCTGCAGCCCAGCCGTGCCCAGCCCAGCCCAGCCACCCCCCCTGCAGCCCAGTGACCCCCTGCAGCCCAGCTGTGCCCAGCCCAGCCAACCCGCTGCAGCACTCGCAGCTCTCCACACTGTAGCCCAAGTAGTCAGGCGGGCACTGGGCAGCCTCATCCCCCTGCTGGGCTCCAGCCGCAGGGCGGGGTCCCCTCCTCAGGTCGGCCTGGCTAATCCCAAGGAGGGGGACGGGGAGCCCCTGCCTGTGCCCCAGACGGAGCCTTGTTGTTTCAAGTCTTTGCAACGAGCTTTATTGCCCAAAATGGTCTCACCCAAGAGCGTGTTTGTTCCCTCTGACCTGCCCCCAGCCCTAGTCATGGAGATGCAAGAGACATTGTCGCTTTGTAAGTGAAAACCCACCACTGCACGAAGGGCACAGCTGCAGGGGGGTGGCTGGGCTGCAGGGGGGTGGCTGGGCTGGGCACAGCAGGGCTGCAGGGGGGTAGCTAGGCCAGGCACGGCTGGGCTGCGGGGAGAGGGGTGTAGCTGAGCTGAAGGGGGGTGGCTGGGCTGGGCACAGCAGGGCTGCAGGGGGTGGCTCAGCTGCAGAGGGGTGGCTGGGCCAGGCATGGCTGGGCTGCGGGGTGGGGTGTAGCTGAGCTGCATGGAGTGGCTGGGCTGCAGGGGGGTAGCTGGGCCAGGCATGGCTGGGCTGCGGGGGGGTAGCTGGGCCAGGCATGGCTGGGCTGTGGGGGTGGGGGGGGTGTAGCTGGGCTGCAGGGGGTGGCTGGGCTGCAGGGGGGTGGTTGGGCTGGGCACAGCTGGGCTGCAGGGGGTGGCTGCGCTGCAGCGGGGTGGTTGGGCTGCAGGGGGGTGGCTGGGCCAGGCACGGCTGGGCTGCGGGTGGGGGTGTAGCTGCGCTGCAGCGGGGTGGCTGGGCCAGGCACGGCTGGGCTGCGGGGGGGGTGTAGCTGGGCTGCAGGGGGTGGCTGGGCCAGGCACGGCTGGGCTGCGGAGGGGGTGTAGCTGGGCTGCAGGGGGTGGCTGCGCTGCAGCGGGGTGGCTGGGCCAGGCACGGCTGGGCTGCGGGGGGGGTGTAGCTGGGCTGCAGGGGGCGTGGCTGGGCTGGGCACAGCTGGGCTGCAGGGGGTTCGCCCACACCTTCCCCTGACCCACGCGCACACCACACGCACACGCACACACACACCCACACACGTGTGCGTGCACACTCACCGCTATGGAGATACCTGCCCGCACTGCGGCCGTAAGCACACGCAGCGCAGGCACAGGCACGCACTCCCACTACCCTTCCCACGCCGGAGCCTGTTCCTGGCTAGGGTCCCTCTCGTGCCCCAGACGTGCAGCGAGCTGCTGGGCCGGCTGCTCTGGGGCAGTCTGGAGGCTCCAGAAGCAGAGGGACCCCCCCCGCAGCGCCCCGGTTACTGGGGCTGGCACCTTTCACAGGTGTCCAGGGCCAGGACTGAAGCCTTTGTCTGGCCTATCCGTGCCAGCCCATTGCTGGCCTGGGACTCGGGGAAAGACCCTTCCGGGAACAGCTTGAGGGGAGACACTCCCCAAGGCAGAGCCGGGGCCAGGCACCGGGGCTCTCTGGTGCTGGACGATGCTGCTTCCAGCCAGCTGGCGGGCCCAGCAGTTTGCCCCTGCTGAGCTGGGGTGGAAGTGCCAGTGAGCCCCGGCCCCAGCGCCAGCACGGGCCCGAGGCCACCGCCTCCCCAAGGGTGCGCCGAAGACGCCAGCGTTTAGCTCTCACTATACTTTGGCACCGTTGCCAGGCTACCTTGGGGCACTGAGCAGCCATGTCAAAGTCCAGACTGCAGCAAGCTGCCTGCCCCCCCCCCACTGCCCCCCCAGCACCTGCAGCAGCACAGGGGGCTGAGCTGCTGTGATGGAGTTGAGGGGTGCGGGGGGGGGGGTGCAAATGCGAGACTCAGGCTGGATGTGAGAGACAAGCAGATCAGCTCCCAGTGGCTAAGGATGACCCTGGGGCTACAACTGGCAGGTAACACCTCTGCCCTGAACAAAGAGGAGGGAGGAGCCGAGCTGGTTTTTGAATCGGGGGACGGCAGTGAGAGGCTAGGGGAAGAGAGAGCTGGAAGGCAGCCAGCCTGAGGAGGGGGAAAGCTACACCCCAGAGGGGCACCCCTCGGGGTCTTCTCCCCATGACGGGTTGGAAGGACTGTCTCTGGCTGCTGTGCTGACGCTTCTGTGAGAAACTGGGCATCTGTTGCCTAATAACCCTCCTGTTGTACCTGTTGAGTGAGAGTCACTCCTGCCAGCGGACGGGCTGCAGTGCAGGGGGACCCCTGAACCCCATCACAGCTGCTCATGAGTGGCTGCCCTCAAACCAAGGTGCTGCAGGCTGGGAGACAGACAGGGGGGGTCAAAGTGAGTGGGCAGCATCTGCCACCCCTCAGCTGTGGCCCTGGTGCCCCAGAGGGTGTTCTGGGGGGGTCATCATGTGGGCCTGGCTGGGAAGGAGGCCCTGAAGCAAACCCCCAGAGCTGGGGAGGTCCAGGGCCTTGTTCTTACTGGACTTCCTCTGCATCTGCTGACAGCTGGTTACCCCCAACGCTCAGCTTTACCCCACTCATGTCTCAGATTCCCCCCTGCCTGGGGGTTCCGCCCCCGCCCCCTGCTGGGCTGCCTGCTCTGAGCATCACCACCTAAGGGTGCTGGGGCCCAGTCTCCAGCCAGTGTGACGCACCCCAGGGTGCCCAGCTAACAGCCTGAATGCTGAGCACCACACCTGGTTCACATCCCAGAGCAGTGACAGTGAGGGGCCCTGCTCCCTGGGGCACTCAGCCAGCACCCTGGGCACTGACCGGGGCCCTCGGGCGCTAAGAGCATGTGCTGCCGGCTCCTGGCCTTGGGGCTCAGTGCAGAGGGCTACTGACACTGAGCTGGGGTGCGCAGGGCTGGGAGGAGGGGGCCAGGCGAGCAGCTAGGGAGAGGCTGTGGGTCCCGAGAGGGGGCCCATTGCTGCTCAGCCCCTGGTGTAGCTGCCCCAGTGCAACCCACCAGTGCCAACGGGCAGAGCCACCTTCAGCCCCCACGCCCCCTTCAGTGCAGCTGGGAGCCCAGGGGCAACTGCACATTGGGTTGCTCTGGTGGCTTGGCGAGGCCTTTCCCGCTGGCCCTCGGTCGGGATGGGCCCTGCAGCTGGGGTGGCAGCAAGACCAATCAGGCTGCCTCTTCTTGGGGCCAGTCAGTATCCCTAAGATTTAACATGCAAACTGCTCCCCACGCCCCAGACTCCAGGCCCTGGTGTGGGGGGAGCTCAGTGCTATGGGAAGGACCATGGGGGGTCCACAACCACGGTGGTGCCAGAAACCCCCCATCCCTTGCCCCCACAGTGCTTCCAGGGCTGGCTGAGTGATGCTCCATGCTCCCTGCCCCACACACGGCCCCAGCAGCCCCTCTCCATGGCTCAGCCTCGAGGCGAGGGCTGGACACAGGCAGCCCCTGGGGATTTGTGGGCTCCCCAGTGCTCAGCCTGGTAGCCCCTCACAGGCTCTGGCTAAGGCCTGGCATGGCCCACTCACGCCTGGGCCTGAGCTCACAGAGGGCAGCCAGCCCCGGGCCGCTCCCCAGGGTGCACAGCCAGGTCGTGCTGTGCTGCTGGCCTCGGGCTGGGACTGGAGCGGGGCGAAGGGCAGCACATGACAATCACAGGAAGCTGCAGGTCAGGCTTGGAATGGTCAGGATACATCAGCGTCCACTTTGGTACAGCAAAGTGTGTGTGTGTGTGTGTGTGTGTGTGTGTGTGTGTGTGTGTGTGTGTGTGTGTGTGAGCACACCTCTGTGTGTGCGTGCGTCCGTGAACACCTGTGGGGTATGTCCTCCTGCACACATGCGTGTGTCCCCTTCCACACCTCTGTGTGTTTGGCATGTGCCCTGCACACTTGTGGAAACATCCTCCCACCCCCGCACACCTGTGTGAGTCCCTGCGCACGCCTGTGTTTGGTGTGTCTGTGTGTTCATGCACCACTGTGTATATGTGTCCCTGCACACCTGCGTGTGCCCACACACCTATATGTGTGGCCACACACACCTGTGCACATTGGGTATGTGTCAGGCACCGCTCGTGTGTGTGTGTGTGTGTGTGTGTGTCTACACACCTGTGTGTGATTGGGGTGTGTGTGTGGGGGTGTCCCTGCACGTGTGTGTGTTTGTTGTGCCTGTGTGGCCCAGTGGATTTGAAACCACAGCGGGAGAACCCGGGGGCCCACCTCAGCCAATGAAGGACTGAGTGTGTCCACAGCCTGGAACGGGCGGGGGGGTGCTCCAGAGCTCAGCTCATGTCTTTGCTCCAGAGAAGGAACTTCGGGGGGGGACCCTGGCAACCAGGCCAGGCAAATGATTTGCCTGAAAAATATCACCCAGGTCTGTGCAGGGCTGGGTCTCACCTGCCCCGCAGGGTTAAAGGAATCTGGGTGCCATGGTACCTTTAAGGCAGAAGTTGGTAGTTGCCCCCCCCACCCCCACCCCCCAGCACAATAAACCCGGGGCTGGCTGGCGTCCCTGAGCGCTCAGGCGGAGGGCTGGCGGCACTGGGCATGGGAGGGGCGCTGGCCTTTGAATCCAGGTTCAGCCTCGTGCGATCCCTGCGCCTGGCACAACAGGCACTGCCGAGCCAGCCGGACACCATGTCTCCTCTGCCAGCCCTGCTGCTGGCTCTGCTCGTCAGCTCCTCATGGGCCCAGGACGGTAGGGAGGGAGCCTGGCAGGGGCTGGGCAGCAGGCAGCAGATGGGGCCAAGCAGGGCCCAGCCACAGGCTCCCAGCTCTCTCCTCTGGGCTGTGGGACACCTGGGGCAGGACCTGCCCGAGCAGAAGGGCGGCGGGTGCTGGCGGGGGCTCAGGGAGGGCTCAGTCCCTCAGCCCAGCCCTGTGGGTGGAGCAGGAGGCTGAGGGCAGCCCAGGGAAGCCCCCTTGGGCAGCAGCTCCTCGGGGGATCTGGCCCCCTCCACACCAAACCCTTTCCTGGGCTTGGCAGGTGCGGTGCAGGGCACCATCGTGGGCTCCCAGGCGCTGCAGCCCTGGCTGGTGGGGCTCACAGCTGTCGTCGTCTTCCTCATCATCGTCGTCGTGCTGATGATCATCAACAGGATGTGGTGCCACAAGAAGCAGAGGTGAGCGCCTGGTCTGTCCCCCCAACCCATGCAAGAGACTCCACAGTACCCTCCCTTTGGCCCCCTCCTGCATGGTGCTGAGCCCCCCTGCCCCGCCCCTCCAGTCTCCTGGGTCACTGTGCTCTCTGGGGTCACTGGCGAGGCGCGTCTGAGACCACAAAGCACTGTGACTTCCAGGCAGTGTTGGTTACACGGGGGGTGGGTTGCAGGGCTGGAGTCAGGACTCCCGGATTCTCCTGCCGGCTCGGGTTGGGGAGCGGATCCGATGTTTGGCTCAGAGCAGGGTGGGGCAGTCAGGGCTCCTTGGCTCCATCCTCCACGGTATTAGTGACTTGCCAGAGCAAATGACTTCACAGATGGGCAAGGGCCTGGCCCACTCTGTGCCTCAGTTTCCCCATCTGTTTAATGGGCATACCAGAGCTGCTAGCCCCTGGAGGATATTGGGAGGGTGGTGACCAGCTGCTCTGGTCAAGGCCCGTGGAGCACTGATGCTCTGTGCGATCACTGACCGTACTTGCAAAACATATTTGAGACCCAGGAACGAAATGCCCAGGGCACAAGGCAGCAGCTCCCTGGAACCTCAGGAGCGGAGCCCGTTGCCTGGTGAAGGTTGCCCTCTGCTCTGGTCTCTCCAGCACTGGACTCAGCAGTTTGGTGCTTATCGGTGGTGCACTCTGTGCGTCGGGACACACCCTGGCTCTGCTTTCTGCTGGTACTGCAGCCTCGGGGGCATGGGGCACAGAGGGTGTGTATGCTACCAAGCTCTGCAGCCCCAGGCTACTGCGGGGGAGGTGGGAAGTGCCCACTCCTTTGCAGAGCTCTATCGGGTCCATGCTCCGGCGCAGAAATGTCAGCGCCTGGCAGGGCTCAGGAGGCGCCTTTGCTGTGCCCATGAAACTAACCCAGGCTGGGCAAGTTGTAAGCCAGCGAGAACGGCCATGTGCACGAGCTCCGGAGCGCTTGTAGGCAACTCGCTGCTAAAGTCTCAGGCCCTTCCAGCCACACTGAGCCTGCTCCAGGCTCACTTTGCTGTTGATAGGCATGTTCCAGGCCTGCCCACTGTTTTGCTGAGCGGGACAGGCAAGCGGAGCTGGGGCAGAGCCGTCCCTTACAGAGCGGGCGCTGGCGTCATCAACACAGGGCAACCGGCCAAATCGAAGTGCTTGGCTGTGGCACTTGCATGCACGGGGCCAGTGGGGCTCCCCGGCTGTGACTCAGAAACTCTCTGTAAATAGTCTGAGGGGAGGTGCTGGGCTGGTTGGAGGCCTGACGCTCACCCCCAATGGTGGCGGCTGCAGCTCCTGTGCTGTGGGTCTGGCTGGGCTGGGTGCGATGGAGTGGGGGATATGTGTGTGTACCTGAGTGGCTGACAGAAGGTGGGGGACTCCTGCTGAGGGTAACAGGGTGGACCAGGTGACACCTCTGGGCTGCAGACAAAGGAAGAGGTGGAGCCTGAGGGGTTTGAATTGGAACTGGGAGTTGGAAAGCAGTTAGTCTAGGCTGAGAGAGAGAGAAACAGAGGAGGGGGCAAGGCCCCAGCTCCTGGGTACCCCCTCAGGGCCTCTTCTCCCCACATCCCCCCTCCCCAACGTGGGTTGGACTGGCTGTCCCGACTCCTCTGTACGATGCTGTGCCATTTTGACTAATAAACCTGCTGTTCTCCTGCTGAGTGAGAGTCACTCCTGCCTGCGAATGGGGTGCAGAGCTTGGGGACCCCTGACCCCCATCACACTGGTGTCAGCAGTGGGATGTACTGCACCCTGAGGATGGAGCATCCAGCAGTAAGTGACAGGGGCCCAAGAGGAAGAAGGGGGGCCAGTGAGACCCAGGTGTGCTCATGGGCATTGAGGTGCAGTTCCCTAAGGCAGAGGGGCCTGTGGCTGAACCCGAGCAACTGCAGTCGTGGTCCTTGAGAGGGGGTTTCACACCCAAGGTGAGATTACTCCTGGGAGTCTGTTAGAGTTGGCCCCAGAAGGCAGAGGGGCCGAGGGCCCAACCCCCAGGAACAAGTGACCTGCGAGGAGGCTGACACGCTGAATGAGTTCTTCCCAAGAGAGTGTGCTCATGGTCCTTGAGAGCGCGTGTCACATTGAAGAAGGGGTTCTTCTGGGAGTCTGTTGGAGTTGGTCCCAGAGGGCGGAGGGGCTTACAGCCTAACCTCGGGAAGCTTGTGACCCGCAAGGAGCCTGGCACACTGAAGGGATTGTGGGTGCAGAGGGCATCGGCCTGTGGGCCTGCAACTATGCTCAGCAACTCCACTGTGAAGCGGCAGCACCTGGAAACTGAATCGAGATTGAAGGAGCTGGACTAGGCAGCGTGGATGTACATGGAAACTCCTGCAGGGGTGAGCCCAGATCAGGGCAGGGAACCCTGGACTGCGTGGAGCTCTGAACCGAGTGGCCTGCCACAGCTCAAGGAGGGAAGGAGCGATTCTAACCCATTGTCTACTAGTGGCCAAGACAGGCCTGCGAAGAGTTTTCCAGGCCTGGGCCGAGGAAGGTGCCTGTGTGTCTGTGCAGGAAAGCAGCTTGTCTACTGGGAATGGCAAGTTGTCCATGAGAGAAGCTGCCTCACCTTCTGGGTGTGTGTCGACACCAGCCAGGAGGGCTGGGACAAAGGAGAGAGTGTCTCGATTGTCTGTCTGTGTTGAACAGCAGCAGCAGCCTGGGGAGAGAGCAGAGCCTGCATTTGAAAAAGGTGCCAACAAGGAAACTAGTCCATTGTCTGAGGAAGATTTCCCCAGCCTGGGGTGGCTGGAGAGGGAACCACCAGGAAAGATCATTCCAGGTGTGACTCTGAATCCAGCCATGGGGGCTGGAACACAGGGAATGGCTCTGGGATGGGCAGTGGTATCCCTGATAAGGACACTGGTCCTTGGTGCAAGAAAAGTGCTTCGGCTTCTAGGGAAGTGAATCCTTTGTCTGAGCCTGTGGGGGCTCGAGATGAGGCCAAGATCCCAGAGTTGGATCTGAGTGCAGCTGAAGCCCAGATGGAAAGTGGGCCTGCCTCTGTCTCTCTCAGGGAGGATGATGCTTTAACTTGGTCTGATCCAGTTAGTATCATCAGAAAATCCCAGAAACGAGACGATTCTGGTACTTGTTCTTTGCCTGATGCTGAGGTGTTACTGGGAAGGGGTGAGAGGTCTCTGTCTGACCAGAGTCATCCTCTAACCAGGTATCAGAGAGGTAACCATGTTAGTCTGTAGCTTTGAGAACAAAAAGTCCTGTGACACCTTATAGACTAACAGATATTTTGGAACATAAGCTTTCATGGGCACAGTCCGCGGGTCTTTGCCCACGAAAGCTTATCCTCCAAAATATCTGTTAGTCTACAAGGTGCCACAGGACTTCTTGTTATCCTCTAGGCAGGACACAGGAAGAGCAGACTGGCAACTGAGTTATGCTGCTTGATGAAAATAGAGAAGCTGGTAGCAGAAGGGAGGAAAGAGATCCTAACCTTTTGTCTAGTGGTACTGGCTGTCTGCCTGGAAGGGGGACTGTGGGAATCTGCCTGATGGGCCAGAAATGATCCTGGGTGTAGGTGAAACCCAGGAGCTGGCTGTGACTCAAGGGAGCAGTGCCTCTGTGGAGCCAGACAAGGGTGAGTTGTTGTTTGGGGGAGCTCTTGAGGAAGAGAATTTCCCTGAAACTTTTCCTGAGCAATCTGTGGGGACTGCAGAAAATGGGAGTGACGTGAAGGAGAGTGAACAGGAAAGGTGCTTATCTGTGAGAGCCAGAGCCGGTCCTTCGCCTGTGGAGGAAGAGATTAGAACTCGATGGTGCAAAGAAAGGCCTCAGCCATTTAGCCCCAAAATGGCAGATTCTCAAGGATGTTACACAAAGGTTGTGGTCTACCAAAGAGCATTATAAATGTATAATTACAATGGGTTTGTTCTTGTTACTCACACTGACTGCTGTAACCAATGGGTGTTTTTACCAGAAGCTGTGGAATTGTACCATGTACTGAATGTTTGGAAAGAGCCATGTGACATGTTGACATTGATGTATAAGCATGAACTGTATGTTGAAGGAGTTTGTAATTCTGAAATGTCAGCACCGTTGTTCCCTGTTACTAGTCTTGCAACCTCTCACATGAGGAGGAACATTCCAAACCTATCGTGTGGCATGGAAGGGGAAGCTGAGGCACACAGCCATTTTGGTGGTACGGCTAAATGCCAAGGGTGGAAAGCATTTGTACCTTCCTGAACTGGACTGTAACTGAATTCCAAACATTTGCTGGAGCAGCTGTATGGGCTGGTGGGCAGATGGGGCAGGGCCCAGAACAGAGAAGAACTGTTTGATCTGCTGGTGCTGCAGCAGCTGTATGGGCTCTGCCTGCCCAAATTGAGAACATGGCTCACGGACCAGGGGCGAAGCAGGGAGACCAACCAACCTGAGGGAACCAATGGGACTTGCCTGGCTTCATCACATGCAAGGGGCAAGACCAAGCTCCTGACGGGGAGCCTCCCCCTGCAGGATTATGACATGGAGGTGGTGCACATCAAGGGGAGCACCGAGGGTACAGCCGATGCCCTATCACTCAGGAGCTGTGTCTACACGTGCACGCTACTTCGAAGTAGCGGCACTAACTTCGAAATAGCGCCCGTCGCGGCTACACGCGTCAGGCGCTATTTCGAAGTTAACTTCGACGTTAGGCGGTGAGACATCGAAGTCGCTAACCTCATGAGGGGATCGGAATAGCGCCCTACTTTGACGTTCAACGTCGAAGTAGGGACTGTGTAGACGATCCGCGTCCCGCAACGTCGAAATTGCCGGGTCCTCCATGGCAGCTATCAGCTGGGGGGTTGAAAGATGCTCTCTCTCCAGCCCCTGCGGGGCTCTATGGTCACCGTGGGCAGCAGCCCTTAGCCCAGGGCTTCAGCTGCTGCTGCGGCAGCTGGGGATCCATGCTGCATGCACAGGGTCTGCAACCAGTTGTCGGCTCTGTGGCTCTTGTGTTGTTTAGTGCAACTGTGTCTGGGAGAAGCCCTTTAAGGGAGCGGCTTGCTGTTGAGTCCGCCCTGTGACCCTGTCTGCAGCTGTGCCTGGCACCCTTATTTCGATGTGTGCTACTTTGGCGTGTAGACGTACCCTCGCAGCGCCTATTTCGATGTGGTGCCGCGCAACGTCGAAGTTGAACATCGACGTTGCCAGCCCTGGAGGATGTGTAGACGTTATTAATCGGAATAGCCTATTTCGATGTTGCTACATCGAAATAAGCTATTTTGATGTTGGCTTCACGTGTAGACGTAGCCAGGGAGGGCCCTGAACTTCCCCAGGTCACCGGCTGAGTGACCCCACTCAGTTCAGTCTGGAAGGGGGGAGAGATGTGATGGAGTGGGGGATATGTGTGTGTACCTGAGTGGCTCACAGAGGGTGGGGGGCTCCTGCTGAGGGTAACCGAGTCAACCAGGTGACACCTCTGGGCTGCAGACAAAGGGGGAGGTGGAGCCTGAAGGGTTTGAATTGGAACTGGGAGTTGGAGAGCAGTTAGTCTGGGCTGGGAGAGAGAGAGACAGAGGAGGGGGCAAGGGCCTGGCTCCGGGGGCCCTCGGGGCCTCTTGGGTGCCTCCTCTCCCCAGTGTGGATGGGACTGGCTGTCCCTGCCTGCTGCACTGACTCTTCTGTATGACACTGTGCCCTTTTGGCTAATAAACCCGCTGTTCTCCTGCTGAGTGAGCATCACTCCTGCCTGCGGATGGGGTGCAGAGCTTGGGGACCCCTGAACCCCATCACATGGGGCTGGGCTGGGCACTGCAGACACTGCAACCTGCAGGATGGCAGTACCGCTCAGGTTTGGCCCCACCCTGAGTGGGCCAAGCCAGTGTGAGCGGAGCTGTGGTGTGGCTCACAGGGTGGCAGTGTCCCTCACTAAGACTTGGCCTGTCCGGGCTCTCATCACCATGACAGCTGCCAGCTACCGCCTCCTGTGCGGGGACCCTGGAGGCTGCAGCGCCTAGCGCAGGGAGCTCATCCCATGGGACAGGAGCTGCAGCAGCTGCCATGGGCCAGGGCTAGCTAAGGTCTTTGGTGAGCCAGGAGCAGCACCTCAAGCCAGCTGCCCCAAACAGTCATGTCAGGCACTAGCAAGGCCTGTCAGGGAAGGATAACAACCTACTACCTCTGCCGGCCCAGTTAGTTAGCACGTTGGCACCATGCTGAGGCGCTCAGGCCCAGCTAGCAGCTCTTGTGGGGACAGTGCGCGGTGTCCACACACCTAATTGGTCCCCCGGCGCATTCCCGGTGGGAATCAAAAATATCCAGCAAAATGACCAGGGAGTGGGTCAGACGGGAGGGGTGTCTCTGCCGGCCAAGTGCTCTGGGGCGAGCACCTTCTGGTTACGTCTACACGTGCCCCAAACTTCGAAATGGCCACGCAAATGGCCATTTCGAAGTTTACTAATGAAGCGCTGAAATGCATATTCAGCGCTTCATTAGCATGCGGGCGGCTGCAGCACTTCGAAATTGACACGCCTCGCCGCCGCACGGCTCATCCCGACGGGGCTCCTTTTCGAAAGGACCCCACCTACTTCGAAGTCCCCTTATTCCCATGAGCTCATGGGAATAAGGGGACTTCAAAGTAGGCGGGGTCCTTTCAAAAAGGAGCCCCGTTGGGACGCGCCCCGCGGCAGCGAGGCATGTCAATTTCGAAGCGCCGCGGCCGCCCGCATGCTAATGAAGCGCTGAATATGCATTTCAGCGCTTCATTAGTAAACTTCGAAATGGCCATTTGCGTGGCCATTTCGAAGTTTGGGGCACGTGTAGACACGGCCTCTGTGCGCAATGCCCCGCCACAGCAGGGACAGGCGCTGCTCTGCCCCACAGCCCTCTGCAACCAATGGAAAAGCTCCCGCTGGCGTGGGCTGGGGCTCCTCAGAAGTATAGCCTGGGCCCCCCACCCCCCGCTGCCCCCAACTCCCTCCCCCGCCCCTCACTCCCTCCCCCTGCCCCACGCTGCCCCCTCACTCCCTCCCCTGCCCCCCGCTGCTGTCTGACTCCCTGCCCTACTCTTCCCACAGGGACGAGGAGTTGTCGCTGGGAGAACCTGACAAACCCAGGTAGAGCTGTGCCTCTCTGGCTGCTGCCTGGTGCTGCCACCCTGTGGGGGCTGTCTGGGGGATTGCCCCCCCACCTCCGCTGGCTGCAGCCCCTGGGGTCCCTTCAGCCAGCCAGGGGAGGAAGCGCTGCCCCTCACTCCCTCCCCTGACTCCGCTGCCCCCTCACTCCCTTCCCTCCCCTGCCTCCGTTGTCCCCTCACTCCCTCCCCTGCCCCCACTGCCCCCACTCCCTCCCCCTGCCCCTCGCTGACCATGACTCCCTCCCCCGCCCCCTGCTGCCCCCCCTCCCTCCCCTGCCCCCCGCTGCCCCCATGCTCCGCTGCCCCCTCACTCCCTCCCCTGCCCCCCGCTGCTCTCTGACTCCCTGCCCTACTCTTCCCACAGGGACGAGGAGGAGTCGCTGGGAGAACCTGACAAACCCAGGTAGAGCTGTGCCTCTCTGGCTGCTGCCTGGTGCTGCCACCCTGTGGGGGCTGTCTGGGGGATTGCCCCCCCCCATCTCCGCAGCCCCTGGGGTCCCTTCAGCCAGCCAGGGGAGGAGGCAGCAGCTTGAGTCCAGGCCAGGCGAGGAGCAGGATGGCCGGTGTTCCCGGCTCTGAGCACGGCTCTCCCTGCAGGGACCTGCCCCGGGGCACTTGGAGCAGGAGGGGGAGGGAGCAGGGCCCATCCCTGCTGGACTTCGTATTGGGGCCTGTCTTACCTGGCACATCCCTCCCTTGGGCAGCTCACCTGCCCTGCCAGCCCACCCGCCCCCCAGCGTGCTGGGCTCTGCCACGCCAGGGACACCTGAGCAGCGCCATCCCAGCCCCTAGTGAGCGCCTGGCCCCACCGTGCCAGGGACCCCCAGGCAGGGCCCAGCACCTGGCTCACCACAGCAATGCCTGTTGGCATGTGTGTGGGGGGGGTGTGGCCATTCGAGTGTGTATGTGGGTGTGTGTGTTTTGTGAGTGTGTGTATGTGTGTGGGGTGCATGTGTGTGGACGTGTGTTTCGTGACTGTGTTTGTGTGAGTGTATGTGTGAATATGTGCATGTTTTGTGAGTGTATGTGCGAGCCCGTGTGCATATGTGCGTGTGTGTGCATGTTTTGTGAGTGTGGGTGGGTGCTTGTGCATGCCCCGTGGGCTGGTAACGATGGCAGGTGAGGGCAGCTCCCAGCGCAGGCCCTTGGTGGGAGCGGTGACAAGCAGACATCTCCTCGGGGGGGTTTCCTGCCCAGCCAGACTCTGCAGTTGGTGGTGACTGGGCTGACTCCAGTGCATGTCATGTGCCCCGTAATGCTAATGACTAGTGAGGATCCTCCTGCTGCTCAGCAGTGGAGCCCCATGGAGCAGGGGGCTCTGGTTTCACCCCTACTGCTACTGTCAGGGCACAGGGGCTGTGGCCAGCAGTGCAGTGGCAAATGGGTGCCCTATGTGGCCACTGGCCTGCTGGGAGGGGACGGTGGCAGAGCCCCTTGGATTGGGCAGCTCACGCCCCAGCCTAGCAGCGGTGTCCCGCCCCTGCCCCTGTTGTTGGCACGTCAGTGTCCTGCTGGCTGGGTGCTGCACAGCCCAAGCCAGGCCCAGCCCTGCCCTGCTGAACTCCCAGCCTAAAGCCAGGCCAGGTCGAGCTGGGCTTGGACAGGTATGAGGGGCAGGGGAGCCACCCGCAGCTGTTCCCCTGAGGGAATCAATGAACGTGGCTCTAGCCTGCGCCCGGCGCCCGGGGGATCTGCCCACTCGCCCCCAGCCCAGCCCAGCCCTGCTCTGTCTGCTCTGCTCAGCAGGCGCGTCCTGACCCCCTGTGAGAACCAGGCACTGGAGGAGGATGACGAGAAGGAGCCGACCAGGAAGGCAAACAAAACCACCTCCCTGTAGGGAGCCTGGAAATGCTGCGGCTGCTGCTGCTGCATCCCCCCGCTGTGCTGCTGCCCGGGCAGTTCATGTCCCCCTGTCTCTGCCCACTCCGCCAGCCTGCCCCTGCACCGGACAGCGGCAGCTGGAGACACCGACCGCCATCCCTGGGCCCTGCCAGAGCCGCCTGCACGATCCCTGGGCCACACCGTGAACCGCCCACCCAATTACTGCTCCCTCCCTTGGCAGATCCACCCCGCCCCCCGCTGCAGAATTGGGCTGCGTTTGATTGACACGAGTGACAGCAATAAGCGGTGAGGAACAGCTAAGGGCAGGTGTAGTGAGTGGGAAGGAGCCAGGGCCGTCTGCCTGAGTCCAGCACACTGCAGCCCCTCCGCCCAGGCCACCCTGAGCCCGACCCCACAGTGAGTCCCTGGGGGTGGGGTGGGTGGCTGTGGCTAAGACGAAGTCCTGGCTATGGGGACGTGGGGTCACCCAAGGCAGCGTGAGCAAACTTTTTACATCCGGCTCCACTTGTCATCCCTGCAATTACCAGCCCCCGCCCCCCAATTATAGACCCGTGAAATCATAGCATCACAGGCCTCAGGAGGTCATCGAGTCCAGGCCTCTGCCCAAAGCAGGATCAACGCCCACTCAGTCATCCCAGCCAGGGTTTTGTCAAGCCAGGACTTAAAACCCTCTAGGGATGGAGATTCCACCACCTCTCTGGGTAACGCATTCCAGTGCTTCACCTCCCTCCTGGGGAAATAGTTTTTCCTATTATCCAACTTACACCTCCTGCGCTGTAACGTCAGCCCATTGCTCCTTGTTCGGCCATCTGTCACCACTGAGAGCAGCCTCTCTCCAGCCTCCTTAGACCCCCCTGCAGGAGGTTGAAGGCTGCTATCAAATCACTCCGATGTAATCCACACCGAGGGCAATTTCGGCTATGTTCGTGTGAAAAATAAAACTCTTCTCAGCAAGTATAAGCAAGTAAGTCTCTAGAATGTAAAACCGTTATTAAGTGGTAAAGAAATGGGACCACACTGACATAAAAGCAGCGACAGCTTTCAGCATTTTTAATGCCACAGACAAGCCTGAGACCCAGGACCCCCTTGTGCTTGGCCCCCCCCCCCCACAGGATGTCATGCCCCACCAAGGGGGCCCAGCCCCCACTTTGCACACCCCAGCTCAGGGCTCCAGCCTGGGCAGCTGATGGGAATTTCTCAGGCGCATGAAGAGCTGGGGTTGCGGGGCAGGGGGGGTGTCAGATCCCAGCTGAACCTCCACTTTTTCAGTGCCCTCCACCCCCCTGCCCCTGGCTGGCCGGCCTGCCTGCCATGCCCTGGGCCACACACTGCCATCCCTGCCCATTGCACCAGCCGGTCGGGCCCTGGGCAGTGCCAGCTGAGCCATGTGAAAGCACCACCCACTTGTGCATGGCTCAGCTGGGCCCTGCTGTGCGAGGCTGGTCCATGCGTCTGGCCCATCCAGACCTCAGGTGCAAAGCTCTGCTCCCGCCCTCCCAGGCTACTACCACCAGCACCCCCTCAGGGCAGGCCCTGCACCCCCGGCCCCCAGAGTCGAGCCCCTGGAAAGCCTAATGAGGCAGTGCCAATGGCCTTTCCCTGCACCGCCCGCCCCCAAGGCTCCCTGGGCCAATACAGGATCAGCCCCTCAGGCGGCAGCTCACCTGGCCGCAGTGACCGCAATCTCCCAGGCTGCTGGGCTCCGCTCTGTCACTCTGTCTCCTGCCTGCTGGCCAGGCCCAGGGGTGAAATCAGGGACGTCCCTTGTGCTACAGGGCTGTGGCAGCTCTAGGTCTGGTATCCTGGCAGAAGGGATCCTCAGTGTCCTGGGTATCTCTGGGACCCTGCCTGCCCCCGGGCACCCGGTTGCTACCTCTGGGACCCTGCTTGTCTCTGGGACCCAGCTGGTACCTCTGGGACCCTGCCTGTCTCCGGGCACCCGGCTCATACTTCTGGGACCCTGCCTGTCTCCGGGCACCCGGCTCATACTTCTGGGACCCTGCCTGTCTCCAGGCACCTGGCTGCTACTTCTGGGACCCTGCCTGTCTCCGGGCACCCGGCTCATACTTCTGGGACCCTGCCTGTCTCCGGGCACCCGGCTCATACTTCTGGGACCCTGCCTGTCTCCGGGCACCTGGCTGCTACTTCTGGGACACTGCCTGTCTCCGGGCACCCAGCCTTCCCACCCCCATCAGCTGATCCCTGTAGGGTCCAGCACTGGGGTGGGGAGACAAGATGTGTGCGTGGTGCCCCCTTTCCACCCTCTGGCACCCAGCAGTCTGATCCCGCAGGGGCAGGGCTCGGGCCGGGCATGCTCTGGCTGGCGTGGGCCCTTGTTTCCCTCTTAACTACAGAAGTTGGACCAATAAAGTGTTTCCTCATGCCCGGGCTTGTGGCCAGCCCTGGCAGGCATCAGAGAAGGGAGGAGACATCACGGCCATGTTCTGCCCAGCACAGGCTGCATCAAGCTGGGCAAGATTTAGCAGAGCTCACTGCCCCTCACACACTCCCCAGCAACATATCAGGCCTGGCCCCCGGCACCACACAGGGGCTAGGAAGGTTATAAATTGTTTAGGAAGGACAGATGGGGGAGAAAAGGAGGAGGAGGTTGCGCTCTATGTGAGGGAGCAGTATGATTGCTCAGAGCTCCAGTATGAGGAAGGAGAAAATCCAGCTGAGTGTCTTTGGGTTAAGCTTAGAGGTGGAAGTAACAGAGGTGATGTTGTAGTTGGTGTCTGTTATAGGCCACCAGATCAGGGAGAGGAGATAGATGAGGCTTTCTTCAGGCAGCTTAGTGAAGCTTCCAAATCACAGGCCCTGGTTCTCATGGGATACTTTAATCATCCGGACTTTTGTTGGGAGACCAATACAGCAGCACACAGACAATCCAGCAAGTTTTTGGAGAATGTAGGGGATAACTTCTTGGTACAAGTGCTGAAGGAACCGACCAGGGGCCGTGCACAACTTGACCTGTTGCTCACAAACAGGGAAGAACTAGTATAAGAAATAGAAGTGGGAAGGGACCTGGGCTGCAGCGACCATCAGATTGTAGATTTCAGGATCCGGACGAAAGGAAGGGTGAGCAGTAGCATACAGACCCTTGATTTCAGAAGAGCAGACTTTGACTCTCTAAGGCTACGTCTACACGTGCCCCAAACTTCGAAATGGCCATGCAAATGGCCATTTCGAAGTTTACTAATGAAGCGCTGAAATGCATATTCAGCGCTTCATTAGCATGTGGGCGGCAGCAGCGCTTCGAAATTGATGTGCCTTGCTGCTGTGCGGCGCGTCCAGATGGGGCTCCTTTTCGAAAGGGCCCCGCCTACTTCGAAGTCCCCTTATTCCCATGAGCTCATGGGAATAAGGGGACTTCGAAGTAGGCGGGGTCCTTTCGAAAAGGAGCCCCGTTTGGACGCGCCGCGCGGCGGCAAGGTGCATGAATTTCGAAGCGCTGCTGCCGCCCGCATGCTAATGAAGCGCTGAATATGCATTTCAGCGCTTCATTAGTAAACTTCGAAATGGCCATTTGCATAGCCATTTCGAAGTTTGGGGCACGTGTAGACACGGCCTAAGAGACCAGATGAGCAGGCTCCCTTGGGAAAGGAAGATGAAGGGGAAAAGAGTTGAAGAGAACTGGAAGTATTTTAAAGAAGCTTTACTGAAGGCACAGGAACAAACAATCCTGCTGCGTAGTAAGAAATGCAAACATGGTAGGCAACCAGCTTGGCTTAACAGGGAAATCCTTAGTCAGCTTAAATACAAGAAGGATGCACACAAGAAATGGAAACGAGGACAGTTGACTAAGCAGGAGTATAAACATACGGCTGGAGAATGCCGGGCAGTAATCAGGAAAGCGAAAGCACAATTGGAACTGCAGCTGGCAAGGGATGTGAAGAGTAACAAGAAGGGCTTCTACAGGCATGTGAACAATAAACAGGTTATCAGAGAAGGTGTGGGGCCATTACTGGATGAGGGAGGTAACCTAGTGACAGATGATGCAGGAAAAGCTGAAATACTCAATGCTTTTTTTGCCTCAGTCTTCACGGACAAAGTCAACTTCCCCGTGAGGGTCCTAGATGATGCAGTACGGGAAGGTGAAGGGCAGCTACCTGTGGGGAAGGAACAAGTTCTGAGCTATGTAGAAAAACTAGATGTGCACAAGTCCATGGGTCTGGATTTAGTGCACCCCAGGGTACTGAAGGAATTGGCAGAGGTCATTGCTGAACCTTTGGCCACTATCCTTGAAGACTCTTGGAGATCAGGGGAGATACCAGATGACTGGAAGAAGGCTAACATAGTGCCCATCTTTAAAAAAGGAAAGGAGGACAATCCAGGGAACTATAGACTCGTCAGCCTTACCGCAATCCCTGGGAAAATAATGGAGGGAATCCTCAAGGAATCCATTTTGAAGCACTTGGAAGAGGGGAAAGTGATCAAAAGTAGCCAACATGGATTCACCAGGGGCAAGTCCTGCCTGACCAATCTGATTAGCTTCTATGACGATGTAACAAGCTCTGTGGACATGAGGAAGTCAGTGGATGTGATATACCTTGACTTAGCAAAGCTTTTGATACGGTCTCCCACAACATTCTTGTCCATAAGTTAAGGAACTATGGATTGGGTCCTTGGACTATAAGATGGATAGAAAGCTGCCTTGATGGTCAGGCCCAACGGGTAGTGGTCAATGGCTCAATATCTGGATGGTGGTCTGTTTCAAGCGGAGTGCTGCAAGGCTTGGTTCTGGGGCCGGTGTTAGTCAACATCTTTATTAATGACCTGGATGAGAGACTGGGTTGCACCCTCAGCAAGTTTGCAGATGACACAAAACTAGGGGGAGAGGTAGATACGTTGGAGGGTACAGAGAGAATCCAGAGGGACCTGGATAAATTGGTGGACTGGGCCAAAAGAAATCTGATGCGGTTCAGTAAGGAGAAGTGTAGAGTCCTGCACCTGGGGCGCAGGAATCCCAAACATTGTTACAGGCTGGGGACTGACTGGCTCAGCAGCAGTACGATGGAAAGGGACCTAGGGGTTATGGTGGATGAAAGGCAGGATATGAGTAAACAGTGTGCCCTTGTAGCCAAGAAAGCTAACGACATACTGGGGTGCATTAGGAGAAGCATTTTGAGCAGATCTAGGGAAGTAGTTATTCCTCTTTATTCGGCACTGGTGAGGCCACGTCTGGAATACTGTGTCCAGTTTTGGGCCCCCCAGTATAAAAAGGATGTGGATTTGCTGGAGCAGGTTCAGCGAAGGGCAACAAAAATGATTACGGGTCTGGAGCACAAGACCTATGAGGATAGGCTGAAGGATTTGGGTTTGTTTAGTTTACAGAAGAGAAGACTTAGAGGTGATTTAATAGCAGCCTTCAACTTCCTGAAGGGGAGCTCTAAAAAGGAGGGTGAGAAACTGTTCTCAGTGGTGTCAGGTGGCAGAACAAGGAGTAATAGTCAGAAGCTGAAGAGGGAGAGGTGTAGGTTAGATATTAGGAAAAACTACTTCACCAGGCGGGTGGTGAAGCATTGGAATGTGTTGCCTAAAGAGGAGGTGGATTTTCCATCCCTTGAGGTTTTTAAGTCCCAGCTGGACAAGGTCCTGGCTGGGATGACTTAGTTGGGGTTGATCCTGCTTGAAGCAGGGGGCTGGACTAGATGACCTCCTGAGGTCCCTTCCAGCCCTATGATTCTGTGATTCTGTGATTCTGGAACACATGGTCCTCCCATAACAACAAGAAGTCCTGTGGCACCTTGTAGACTAACAGACATTTTGGAGCATAAGCTTTCATGGGCAAAAAGCGGGTCTTTGTCCATGAAAGTTTATGCTCCAAAAAATCTGTTAGTCTATAAGGTGCCACAGGACTTCTTGTTGTTCTCGACGATACAGACTAACATGGCTACCTCTCTGATAATGGTTCTCTCATGTTTGGCTGCAGACACAAACGTCATCAGGGTGAGCCAGGGCAAAACCTTCCATCTCCCTCAGCATCTGGTCCACCAGCCGCTGCAAGGTGGCAGGCACCCCTTGAGGTCAAAAGGCAGTACCAGGATCTCATAAAGCCCCACAGGGGGGATGAAAGATGATTTTAGCTGGGCATCTTGGTCCAATGGTACTTGCCAGAATCCCTTGGCGACGTCGAGGGTGGTGAGGTCGTGGGTTCCCCCCACCTTGCCCAAGAGGTCGTCAGGCTTGGGCATGGGGTGGGCATCCGACATGGTGATGGCACTGAGCTTGCGGTAGTTCACTCCAAAGCAGATTCATAGAATCATAGAACACTAGGACCGGAAGGGGCCTCGAGAGGCCATCGAGTCCAGCCCCCTGCCCTGACGGCAGGACCGACCACTATCTACACCATCCCTGATAGACATCTATCTAATCTGTTCTTAAATATCTCCAGCGATGGAGATTCCACAACCTCCCTTGGCAACTTATTCCAGTACTTGACCACCCTGACAGTTAGGAACTTTTTACTTATGTCCATCCAACCTAAACTTCCCTTGCTGCAGTTTAAGCCCATTGCCTCTTGTTCTCTCCTCAGAGGCCAAGAAGAACAAGTTTTCTCCCTCCTCCTTATGACACCCTTTAAGATACTGGAAAACCGCTATCATGTCCCCCCTCAATCTTCTCTTTTCCAAGCTAAACAAGCCCAATTCTTTCAGCCTATTGACCCATCCGTATTTGGGACCAGCACCACAGGAGAGGCCCATGGGCTGAAGGATGGCCGGATCATCACCAGGGCCAGCATGTCCTGGATCTCCCATTCTAGGTCCTGGGCCTTTTTCCCTGGGGCTCTGAACCAGGAACACTTTACAGGAGGGTGGGTGCCTGTCATGTGGCTGAACCCGGGTCTGGAAGCCATTTTAATGCCCAACATGGCCATTGGCCCCAAATATTGTGCTAGGTGGGCTGTGTGAGGTGTCTAATGAAAGTTGATGATTCTCTGAATCTGTGCGTAATGCCGACAGACCCAGGTTGCCAGCTCCAGGGATAGAACCTGCAAGCATAGGGTCTAAAGCCCTGCACCCTACCACGTGAGCTAAAGACCAGTTGGCTGTCAGCCGAGGCTGTAGAGCAGACACTTTGTTCACCCCAGATGAGGTCTCAGTGCCTCTGGGCACTACAAATGTATGCTACACACATGCCTGCATCATGTACGTAGGTAAAGTTATAGCTTTTAGCTGTGTAGCTGCATTAGAAAATGTTTCAGGGCTGAGCTTCACGATTGGAGGTGCGACCTCAGCCCCAGCCAGCACATTGGGCTAAACAATAGGGTGGAAACCAGGTGCTCAGACTCTAAATGCACACCCCAGAGACTTGGGCCGTGTCAATGGGATGCCGCCCGCTGGTCGAGTGACCTGGGCTGAGACAAAGGAACTGGTCCAGCTCAGAAATTGGAGACTGTCTCCTGGGATTCGTCCAGTGGCAGTTTGCCACAACAGCCCACCTGAGTCAGGCGGGGGCGGACCCCCAGGGGACCACGGGGAGAAGAGTCCCTGGACAGGAGACAACACAAGACGACAACAAGAAGAGAAGACTTAGTAGTGTCCATCTTGGATCCTTTATCTTGTAGTCTCCAAGGGTCCCTGTCCAGCCTGTGGACCCCGGAGGCCGGATCTACACTGCTCCAATGACTGAATCTATGTAACCTGAAATGAACTTTCAGAGACTCTCAAGAATCAGCAAATAACATCGCCAGCTGTGGCAATGGTTCTGACTGATGCATGTAGAGTATTGCCTTACCAATGCCTCTCTAGCCCTGGTCTTTCTGTTATTAATAAATCTTTAGATATGTAGATCTAAAGGATTGTGAGCAAGTTGTTTGGGTAAGATCCGAGTATACATTGACTAGGGTCTGGGGCTGGGCCCTTTGGGGTCTGGAAGAATCTGTGGGGTGTTGGGTGAAACAGACTTTAGAGCCTCTCACCTAAAGTTGGGGGTTGTTGGTCTGGGCTGGTAGAGCAGCTGGGAAGTCTGTGGGTTTGCTTGTGTGGCTTCAGACCGGCCAGTGGGGCTGGCAGAGGAGCTGTGGTGGCTGGTTGGAGCTGCCTTAGTGAGAAAGAAGTCCCAGCCTGGGGCTGTAAGTGGCCTGGATTTTAAGCAAAGGTGCCCTGGGTTGATGTCTCTAGCTGTGTCCAGAACCCTGTCCTATCCCAGCGGCTTTCTCTATGCAGTGGACAGCCAGGTCAGCGAGCCCGGCTGGTCGGAGAACAGGTGCGGGTGTGAACACAGCACCTCCCTGGTCTCCATCTGCTGGATCAGCTGGCCAGAGAGAGGAATAGATTCCAGCAAAGCATCAGCTCCAGTCCCAGGGAGCAGATCCACCCAGGGATCAACCCCCTTCCCCTCCCAGTGCCTGCACACGGCCAGCACCAAATTCTCCGTCCTAGTGCGGTTTCATCATGTTGACATGGTTCACCCGCTGCCTACAGGCCAGCTTGGACAGTTCCACTACCTAGTTCACCTCATTCAGCTGTGTGATGCCCTTGAAGGAGCTGTCCTAGGCAGCTTTCAGCCTGTTTTGCCCCATGGGTAGGTAGGACAGGTATGGGCCCAGGCAGTGCGGTCATACCAGACCTTTTGTTTTCCTCTGGCCTGGGCCAGATTCTCCTTGGCCAGGCCCATGAGGTCAGTGAGCTTTTCCTGGCAGGTCAATATGTACTCCACCACTGATTCCCCACCAGGGGCGGCCGTCCCCTCCCACACTCCACTCATCTTTTAGCACCCTCCTCCCCTCCAGCTGCTCAAACCGGAAGAGCCCTGTGGATCCCTGGGGCACCTCCCTGTATGCGAACAGCAGGTGGGGTAAGTACTTGTCCCCCCTCTCATGGGTGCTGGTTCATAAAGACTCTCAGCATCTCTCAGACTCTCAGCATCTGCTTGAGGGGCCCATTAAGCCTTTCCACCAGCCCGTTGGTCTGAGGGTGGTAGGCTGCAGCCCAGGTGTGCCAGACCCCACGCTTCTCCCACAAGCCTTTCAGCAGGGCTGACATGAAGGTGGACCTCTGGTCAGGACGGACCTCCATGGGGAACCCCACCCTGCTGAAAATGGGCAGCCACGTGTCTGCCACGGCCTCGACAGAAGTCAAGGATGTAGCGCTTCCCAGATCAGGCCACCTTACTGAAGGGCCCCCGCTATGGCCATAGCCACTTTCTGGAAAGGCTCCTCTATGATGGACAGTGGCTGTCCCCTTGTGCTGGGCCTTCTGCACCCTCTGGCAGGGGTCTCAGGACCAGCAATACCGATGGACAGCAGCAAAGCCTCCTGGCCAGTAAAAATTGTGTAACAACCGTTTCCTGGTGCGCAGGCTCCCCTGGTGTCCTGCAAGGGTTAGGACCAGTCCCCTGGGGCTCAGAAAGCTGTCTGTGGTACACACGACGCACGCACGCACACACACACACACAAACGCGCGCGCGCGCCTCCTCCGGGGCACTTCCAGCCGGGATCTCTGCGCTCCGTCTCCTCAGGAGCAAACGGAGGGAAGGGGGTGATTATTGGACATGAAGCCAAATTGTGAAACCCACAGGGCTGAGGACACTACGGCCCAGAGTGAGTCCAGCTTGCTGTTCCCACTGCACAGAGGGGAAACAGAGGCCCAGCAGAGGCTGGTGGACAACAAGCCCTGCATGCCAGCCTGGTAAGGGCTGTGCCAAAGGGCTGCTGAACAGGAATAAGCGAGCTGAACTCCCTGGCGTCTCTCCTAACGCTGCTGCATCCTGAGCTACAAAACCACTGCCCCAGTTTGCGCCTCAGTTTCTCCAGCTGCTGGCTGGCCGGCAGCCAGAATGAGACCCAGACACGGCGGAGAGTTGAAGCATAGCTTGTTTAATTTTTATACATTTTTTCTTATATTTTTTTTCTTTTCTTTCTTTTTTTTTAAACTTTTTTTTGTTTTTGTTTTGTTTTTTGCATAGGGGGGAAAAACCCATAGTCGCTTTCAGTAAGTTGTACGTAGGCAGGAGCGTTGGCTAAACAATAATGGCTGCATACAATGTTATAATCAAATATTGTCAGGCACCAGGGAAGCGACCAAAGGAGCTATCCAGCCATGGGGGGTGGGGCAGGCAGGGGAAGGGGCCCTACATGCAGAGGGGAGAGCCTGGGGCTCCAGGGGAGTGGAGGGGGGTGATCGGAGAGCTTTGCCAACAAGGCACTGGCTAAGCAGCCGCCCATGCGATATAGACCCCGCGGCTTGGCCTTCCCTGGTGCCTTGGTACTTGTGTGTAATGTGGCGCTGCAAGCAAGAAGCGAGAAACAGAATATCTATGACTGTAATATCGGTCCAACAGCAATGAAACGGAAGGAACGAAACAGCTTCCAAAGGAAACAAAAACCAAAGAAAAGAAAGAACGTCCCACTCGGTTCCGGCGCATCTCCAGAGAACACCTGCCTGCCTGGCTGGAGCGAGCCAGGCCGGCCTCAGCCCAGCAGGCAGGGGCGTGCCGCTCGCCCCCCAGGAACTGCTGCCGAGCTCGCCCCTGCAGGGCCATGTCACCAGTTCTGGGCCCTGCCCGAGGCAGGGGTGGGATCGGCTTGGGATGGGGCCGTGTGCGCCTGGCCATCCATGGCCAAGCAGTGCCTTGGGCGCCTGAGCCAAGCCCGTGCTGGGGCTGGGACAGCTTCCTGTTGGCTGCAGGAGAGTCTGGCTCAGACCCTCAGGAACAAGAGCATCGAGTGCGACCCCCGAACATCAGCCCCACCTGCATGTCCCTGCCCCTCATGGCCTTCCCACTAGGAAAGCCCTAGATTTCCTCCAGAGCCATTTCCAGACAAGTTCTAGAGGCTCCATTAAAAAAAAAACCCACCTCTCCCCGCACCCCGACCCAAAGGTCTTGCTAGGTGGGTGTGGCTCAACTCCTGACCCCTCCCACCCTCCTGCCCCACACTGACATCACGGCAACGGAGGAAGCTGGGCTTTCCCCAGGACAGTGGCAGTGCTGTGTAGGAAACATACAAGATGGTGGCATAAGAAACCCTCCCGGCCCACAGCTGCCCTCCCACCCCCCCGAACCCGGGCGGCGGAGGAGGGGGAGACGAAAGGCGAACCAGCAGTAACGTAAGAGGCACTACTTTGTCAGAATTTTTGGTATCGGTGTATTTCAGAGTCCTGCTGGCTGCTTCTTTCTGCGTGTGCGTGCGTGAAATGAGCATCATCGTCAGTAACCAGGTCAGGCCGGACTCTAGCACAGGCAGAACCTTGGGGGGGTTTCACAGTGGATTGGGCTCTGAACCTCCAGCTGCAACGGGCCACAACGGCGGCGTTCCCAGCAGGAGTTCCAGGCTCGTTCATCGTGAAGGGACTTCGGTACTTTCTACTTCTCCCCCCAGGGGCCCGATCCCTGCGGGGTCCTTCGGCACAGCTCCAGCTTGGTCTCAGTGCAGCCACAGGCGTTGCCCACTGTCTCTCGCACCCATTGGGGCACCTACAGGAGGCTCTCAGGACAGCCCAGTCACTTCACTGAGACCCGGCTGCCGAAGGCTTCCACGTCACCGCCGTGCTGCACAGAACATGGCCGGACCTGAGCACGGGCTGCGATGCTTCTCTGGACGGATCGGGGCCTTTCGTCTGCTGTGGATCTGCCCCCTCCCAGCCCCCAGTGGCAGCCAAGCATGTCTTTGCTCTACACAGCCTGGCCAACACCCGCCCCCCACGCCCCGATCCACGAGTAAGCTGGAGAGGCAAAAAGCAGCAATTTCCATCTCAGATTTCACCCCGCCCCAAAGAAGCCCTCTTGTGTGGCTGCTCGGGGAACCTGGGGGCTGTGACAAGGGTTTCCCATTCTTAGGTTTTGCATGCACAGGTCCTGTGCACCCCAGCCTCCTTCCCTAAACAAACCCAGCAAAATTACACCTGGGACAGCTGATTAGCATCTTCTCCAGGGCGGAGCAGGCAGGGTTACACGTGACCTAGTGCCCAGGTCCCCCAGGCTCTGAGATCCAGCCCCTGTAGCACCATAGAGAGAGATTTATGTACATGGGTTTCTAGTTACAGGTCACGGAGAACTTGTGTTTTTTTAAAGACATCGACAATGACAACAATGAAAAAGTCACGACCCCTCTAGAGAAAGTGTAGTGCATGAAACCCTCGCCAGGCTGTGCATGGAGGGTGCCAGGGCTGGGAGCTCGTTCTGGCTGGGAAGGGTTGACTCTGGAGGCTGGAGGGAAAATTTCCTCTGGCTGAGGCCATGTCTTGGGATTGTCTCTCAGTGGGAGTCAGGGCTCGGGGCTGCTCAGAATTCCAGGAGGGGGTCTGGGCTGGGTCTGTCCCAGTCCCTGTCCACCCTCCACGCCAGCCGAGGCTGCACGAGCTGCCCCCCAACCTGATTGTCTAGTGACGCTAGAAGAGCTAAAAGTTTACATGGAATTGCAAGAGCTGAGCTTGAGGGTGACAGGGTGCATTTCTCTACAGCCCCCCACACCTTCCCTCCCGGGCCTGTCCTGCCTGTGCCCGTGAGCACCCCCCACCCCCAGCCTTGCCAAACTACTCGCAGAGATCATTGTGAACGGCTACGTGTCTATTGCAGCGGCTGACCTCTGTGATTGTGTTGCTGCAGCAGAGAAAGAAAAGAAATGAAACAACCAACCACTTCCCCACCAGTGCTTAGTGACCTCCGCTTTCCAGCCCAGGCCTGTCGCCCGGCTTCCAGTTCAACAGTCACAGAAAAAAATAACAAGCCCCAGAGCAAACCCAACAGAAGGCCCAGTGGGTACACAAGACAATGGAGACGCAGACTGTGATGGAATTTGCATATTCTCTTTGGAGGTGGGGGGGGGTCCTGGAGCAGGTCTGAGCAGGGAGGGGACGCTGGGAGCTGCCTGTCCAGCTGTTCTGAATGGGAGGCCTGTGGACCGAATTCTGCCCTCACATACACCAGGGAAAATCAAGCCCCTGCTCAGCGGCCTCACATGGAGGTGGCAGCGGCGAAGTGTTGCTCAGCTGGGCTCTAGCAAGGAGACAGAGCCTCAGGCCCACATCCCCCTAGAATTGGAACCAAATCTCTGGCTCCAGCCAGGCCTGGAGGTCAGTTCTATGGGGCTCTGGATCTCAACTCTTGGGCCCTGCCGCTGGGCAGTCTGGTCACACGATCCCTCTCGCCTCTGGCTCTCCTCCCCGTCCAGCTGGGCCCCTCCCCTCGGGTGGGGTAACTAATGAACGGCAAGAAAAGTGGTGAGTGGAACAGTGCAAATTTTCCTGGGGAGGAGGAGGGGGCGGTGCACATGCTCCCTTCGTCGGCTGTCAGGAAAACCACCAGCCCAGCCCTAGGGCCCTGTGCTGAGCGCCCTTCCGCACTGGTTGGAACATCTTTAAGGTGCATTTCTTCGGGGGTGGGGCCGGGGGCTGCGGCTGCCTGTGAAACGAGCCAGGGAAAAGGAAGTGCTCGAGTGAGGCAGTCCTGGGGGTGGGCTGGTGGCCCTGAGTGGGCCCATAGATGGCACTGGCTCAAGAGGTGCCAGAGCCTGAAGGCCAGGCATGGACAACCCGCAGCCACTCTTTACCCGCCCGACAGCTGGTGCGTTTTGGGTGGGCCACAGAAGAGGAGCAGTGCTTTGCCTCTTCCGTCACTGGCGTACGTGGCCGCATGCACTCGGATCTGCAGGAGCTGTGCCCAGGCCAAGCCCAGCGGACCCATGAGAGCCTCTGGGCAGGGCTGCAGGCCGACGTAGGGTTGGGGTTCACCTGGTTAGGAGGCGGGTTCTCCTTCACCGTGCCCCGCCCACCGAGAAAGTGCCTTGCGCCCCTGCCTCCCCCCTTCTTTTCCGTGGCATGAGACAAAGCTTGGCGCTGTGTCCGCAGCTCTTGCACTAAGGAGGTGGGTTGTTGTGGAGGTTACCGCCAGCCCGGCGCCTGCAGGTCGGTCGTAGCGGACGTGTGACCTGCAAGCCCCTTTGGGTGTCCACTAGGTTGTGGGTGATTTTTTTTTTTGGTGGTTTTTGATTTTCTTTTACATTGAATCCGTTTCTAAAACATTATCAGCTTTGCGGGTCGTTTCTAGAAGTTTTTGTCTTTTAAAATAAACTACAGCTCCCACCTTGCATTGTCCTTGCAGAAAACAATACTGCGCATTGCATAAAAACGGTTCCCCCCCCCCCGGACATCCTCACGTGCGCCCCTTGCTCCAGTCCCTCCCTCTCCGGCTCAGGGCCCGGAGAACACAACAGTACAAATATACACCTGTGAAGCAACCAAGCCTGTGATGAGCCGTCTACTATTCCAGCCTCCTCAGTCCCTCTCCTGCACCCCCCCGTCTCTGAACCACCCGCGAGCACTTGTGACACAAAACCCGCTTGTCCTCCCGCGAAGCCAGGGATGCCGGCTCGGGCTGCTTGTTCACGAAAGCGTGTGTGTGTGGCACTGGCAGCAGTGGGGCTGGGGGCTGCTGGCGGTTGGGGCTGTGTCTCGCCAGGGAAGCGCTAGCTGGAGGGGGCGACCGTGCTGCAGTGGCAGGCTGGCGGATGGCAGGAACTGCCTGCTGCTGTCGTGGGTTGCTGTACTGGGATGAAACGTGCCCCTCTGTAGAGGGCCAGCACAAGTCCCCCCAGTTACCGGCTGAGGCCACCTCCTAGCGCAAGAGCTTAGCCCAGGCTGCTCTCAAAGCAGCCAGTCCTGCAGACGGCTCGGTCCCCCTGCCCCTCCTGGGGAAGCACAGGGCCTGCCCCAGATCTAAGCCGCACTGGTGTAACTCAGGTGTCACCTGGCTGAAGCCACCCAAGCAGACAGGGAGACCCTGGGGCGTGGAGATGGATGCTGAGCCGTCACGGCCAGCTGGGACTAGGGGGCGCTCCCAGTGTCTCCCAGCATTGCAGTGGTGCTGGCCAGCCTGTCTCCCTTGGCACCCCTGTGTCTGGAGGCTGAGGGTTTGGCGGGACACTTGGCCTGCTTTCCAGAGGCAAAGGAAGGGTTTCGGGCTGGCTGGCCAGGGCCAGGCGTGTGCAGGGAGTGGAGGAACGTGCAAATGTCTGGGGCGCTCTGCTGTGGGTGGTGACCTGTGGGCTGGTCTTTGGTGGGACGCCCACGGCTGGTGCAGCCCCACCTGCCAGGGCCGCGGTAACTGCCGGGTGTGAGGGGTTTTGTAGCTAATATTACCAAAAAAGTGACTCTAATTCCTCCTCCTGCTCCCCACGTGGAGGAGCTGTGGAGCCCACGCAGCCAGACTGCTCCTGGCATGGGCAAGGGCTGGGGCAGCTGCCATGTTCCCATCTCTCCACAGCCCCTGGCAGCCCCAAGCGAGTCCCCCGCAGGGCTGAGAGTGGTCAGACTGAGGGAGTGACCCCTGCCTGGCGGTGAAGAGTCTCTGGTCTGGGCTCAGGGCTGAGAGGAGCGAGGTGCTGCTCTGGTGGTCCCTGTCACAGGGACAGGACAGGAGAGAGACTCTCTGGCTGCCGAGCCCATGGGGAGCCTGGTGGCATGGCCAGCCAGGGGCATGGCGCCAGCCGGGCGTGGAGGAGCTGTGATCTTGGGTTCCCTGTAAGCAGCCGGAGGAGGCAGGAGCTTTCCCAACCTGGACATGAGCTCAGTCTGCAGCCCGGATGCCCTCATCCCTTGCTCTGACTTTCTCCTTATTGCTGCCTGGTCCCAGCCCTGGAAATCCCTGGGGCCCTGGCCACCAGGTCCCCATCTCCTCCCCAACTCCTGTCAGACGGAGGCAGGCAGGGCAGGGGTCACCCAAGAGCCTGGCCATGCCTGTCCCGAGCGACTCCCCTCACACCTTCTCCAGCCAGGGCCAGGCCACCTGCTCCCCTCTCCAGCCAGGGCCAGGGCTCAGCACAGCAGGGAGCCAGGAGGGAACTCAATCGGATTGAACAGCAACGTCCCTGGGAAGGAAGAACTGGTCCCCTCCTCCTGCCCCCCGCAAACTTCCGTTGCTCACGCCAGTGACAAATCCCAGCCCACACCAGACTGGGGGTGTCCCTCGGCCAGCAGCTTGCTAGGGCAGGAGGGGAGTCCGACGCTGCGTCCATTAGCTTTGGTCAGTTAAAACAAAGAGGAGGAAAAGGCAAACCACACGGACTCCCACCTCCCTCGCCCCAAGCCACGAATGCAGCCCAGCACCCTGCTACCTGCCGGGCCAGGCCCAGCACCGAGAGCTGCAGCTCCAGGGTAGCGAGGCAGACCCCCCCGAGGATTGCATATATGTGTTCACACAGGGTGCACGGTGTATGAACAGCTGGAAGACATATACAAGGGAAGCTGGTTGGTCACAGCAAGGGACTAATGCAAGGCACAGGAGCCTTGCGCTGGGTTAAGGTACGGATAGGGACTGCCTAGTCCAGCCTGGACAAGGGGGGACTGCAGGGAGGGGGAAAGGAACCTGGGAAGTCTGCAAAGACAATCCACCAAACCGAGCCAGGCCCAGGCTCCCTTCCGTTTACATGCCCCTCGCAAAGGTCCTTTGCTCTGCACTGACGCCCCAGCAGGTTCCCTGCTTGCTTAGTTCTGTGCCCCTCCTGCCAGCACGGAGGCGTGTGGCAGCTCCAGCACCTGATTACACCCGACCATGCGGGCTGGGGGCAGACGCATCGTCTCAGTTATGCTGGCATGAAACCGGAGCAACTCCAACGGATGTGAACAGGGCCACAATGGCTGGAAACCAGAGGCGCCCGACTGAAGCCAACAGGGTTACAAAGGCTGCACGTTAGGCAGAAGCAGGATCGTAAGGAGGGGGCACGCCCTGGATTACGCCTGCATAGCTGAGCCCGGCCCCCAGCTCTCAGTGATGCCGTGCCAACATTCCCGGGCCGCGCCGCGCCTTCCCCAGGGCCCCCCGCAACACACACTTAAACAAAGGAAGTCAACGAACAACAGCCCCTGACGGACCCCAGAAGGGTTTGACAAATGGCGAAAAGTCCCCCCCGCCCCCCCTTGTAATTTTACGACAAGAACCAGTGCATGCAGCTATTCCTGTGCAGTGATATCGTACAGTGAATGCGTAGGCTGAGAAGGCAAGGCACATCATGTGGTATCAAATTCCGTGCAAATTAGGAAACATGGATTTTTTAACTTTTTTCCTTTTATACATAATTTTTAGTCGGGGGGAAGGTAGAGCCAGTTATACAGTCTGCCATGCACGTTATCAGCCAGGAGCTGATTGGTTGAGCTAGGTCACATGAGTTCCTGTTAAAGCACCATGCAGTTTATTTTATTTTATTTTTGATTATTTTTTCTTTTTTTGTATTTTTAATTTTTCCCCCTCTCCATCAATTGCTTTTTTTGGACTTCCTGTGTCAGCCCGTCCCATGGGCGGGCACCAGAAACGAAGTCCCTCCATCCCCCTGTCCGAGAAGGTCCCACCTTGGAGATGGACCTGGTATGCAAGGTTTGGCCCTCCTAGTGAGCCCTGTTGTGAAAACAGCCAGTCTAGCCCCAAAGCCCAACGCTGCTTCACAGCCCCCACCCCCAGAAAACGCAGGCATGGGGACCCCAGCTGCTCTGATCCAGCCCTGCCCAGCTTTGGCTTTGGTTGGTCCATTAGGCCCCCAGACCCAGGGAGATGCAGCTGTCAGCCCAGGGGCGTTTGCCGCGGCAGGTTAATTCACCTTGCGCTCTGGGGAAGCAGACAGATAGGTGGGTAGGTAGAGGGGTGTGGGGGGATGGCTGGATGCAGTGCCTGGGGATGGCTAGCGAGAGGGCCAGAGGGGTACTGCACTGTGGCGACAGGCCTGGGGATTTAGAAATGATTGTCACGGGTGATCAGTGCTGTCTGCAGCCTCGAGTCCCTTCCGGTCGCTCCCTGGACCCCAGAGGGGACTGAGGGAGCAGTGGGGGAGGAGGAGCCAGAACTGGTGCTCCGCCTGGGCGGCATGGGGCTGGGCGAGCTGGGCTGCTGTGCACAGGACTGGAGGGCCAAGGGGGCATTTCCTGACTCTCTGGAGCAGACTCAGTCTCATCCCTGACGAGAAACAGCACATGAATGGTGTGTAGGTGTCTGATGTGTCCCAGCCGCAAGCAGAGCAGGGCGATGGAGCTCTCTGCAGTCCAGCCACGAGCGGAACAAGGCGACGGAGCTTTCCACAGTCCAGCCACAGGTGGAGCAGGATGATGGAGCTCTCCGAAATCCAGCCACAGGTGGAACAAGGTGACGGAGCTCCCTGCAGTCCAGCCACAGGCGGAGAAGGGTGACGGAGCTCTCCACAGTCCAGCCGCAGGTGGAACAAGGTGACGGAGCTCTCTGCAGTCCAGCCACAGGTGGAACAAGGCGACGGAGCTCTCTGCAGTCCAGCCACAGGTGGAGCAGGATGACGGAGCTCTCTGCAGTCCAGCCACAGGTGGAACAAGGCGACGGAGCTCTCTGCAGTCCAGCCACAGGTGGAACAAGGCGACAGAGCTCTCTGTAGTCCAGCCACAGGTGGAACGAGGCTATGGAGCTCTCTGCAGTCCAGCCGCAGGCAGAGCAAGATGACGGAGCTCTCCGCAGTCCAGCCACAGGTGGAACGAGGCTATGGAGCTCTCTGCAGTCCAGCTGCGGGCGGAGCAGGGTGACAGAGCTCACCACCCAGCTGCTCCATTTCCTGCCTCCGACACATCTTGCCCATGTCCTGGGACTCACGCAGCTCCCACGGCCCACAGGCCACCATGCGGGGACCCACGTTTTCCTGGCAGGTGGGCACTGCAGGGATGGTGGAGGCTGAGACACTGCACCTTCCCGGGCCCCGGCCCCAGGAGGCAATCCAGGCACTGGAAGCAGTCAGGAATGGTTCTACCTCCCTGCTGGGTTTGCCGGTGGTGGGGGCTGAGGAGCGACTGACAGGGAAGAAGGAAATGGGAGGGTCTGAGTTGGGTGGAGCCTGGTGCTGCTGCCGTCCCCTCTCTGTGTGAATTGAGGGCACCTTGCCTACCCAAGCCATAGATCCAAGGCCTACTCCAGCCCCACAAAGGGGGGGTCCCATCTGTGGCTCATCCAATCAGAACGCGAATCACTTCTCTTTAAAACAAAAAAATCTCCCAGCAAGCCAGTGCCAGGAGCTCCAATCGCCTCCTGTTGCTCGTTCTGTATCACTCCCTCGTAAAAGTGCATTTCCTAGAAAATGTGCAACACAATCGCAACCCTCTCGCCACTAGTCTACATGGTACCAGTCCACAGGGGTGCACAGAGCTTTGGACACAGGTGCGTGGAGAACTCTCGCTCCAACCTTCCCTCCCCTCTGCCGGCCTGTCCCACCCGAGCTCCCGGAGCCACGCAAGATGAGTTGGCCCACGTGGTTCCCAGGCTGTGCCCTGGTAGCAGAGTCTAGCCCTGCCATGTCCCCACGCAAGGGCAGACGCGGAGCATTGGAACGGGCCCTGCATTTGCCAGGAGCCACGAGGCGTAAGCTCCAGGATGGGCTGTTTCCCAGGATGACGTGCTACATTGGCAAAGCCTGGCGCAACGGGCACAATGCCCCGCCCACCGACTTTGACGGAGCCACGCTGTACCCAACCAGGAGCAGGAAGCTGACCTCATGTCTTTCACTGCAGAGGGACGGAGGGACGCTCTCCCAGCTGGCAGGGGAAGGCACCTAGGGAATGGTCGATGCTACTGTGAGAGTTACGCCCAGAGGAAATTTGGACTCAGCTGTTTCAGCCAGTCTGTAATTTCTGACCCTCGATTTCCAAAGGGCGTCCCATGCTACCTCCCCGCGCCCATTAGTGCCAATCCACAAGTGCCTTAGCCTGGCCCGTCTGTTCCTGCCAGCCGGGTGGGACGTGCCCCAATCCTCTCTGCAGTGCGGGCTCGTGCCAGGTCTCCCCTGACGCTCGTGCCCTGCTCCCAGGTGCCCGCATGTTTCTGGACTGGAAACACAGGCTCTGCGCAGAGTAGCCCAGATGCACGGCCGAGGGCTCAGGCCCGGAGCAGCAGAGGTCCGTCAGTGGCCATACTCCCCTTCCTGTCTGCAGCCCGGAGTGCCCCAAGGCAAGCAGAGGAAGGGAAGGATTAAAGGGCTCTTGGTCATGTACTCCTCCCACCCACCTTCCCGCAAGGCCACTCCCTTTGCGCACTGGAGGCAGTGCCAGGGTCCAGGAGAGCTCCAATCCCCCACCGAAAGACAAGCATTTAACGGCACAGAGTATTTAAGAAACAAAGAACAGGCGACAGCGCGGTCTGAGCTCTGGGCCAGCAGGTGGCTGGAGGTGTCGTTTGGGGGCGGAACAGGGAGCACAACACTAAGGAGGGCTCCCCTACCCCCCCCCCCCCAGCACCTCAAGGTTCAGAACCAACAGGGCGCCTGGGCTCTTCAGCCCTCGTGCTCAGCCCCACCCTTCCCAGACAGGGAACAGTTTGCGGAGGGAAGGTGGGCGGCTGTGGGGCAGGGGAGCCTGGGAAATTTGTTCTTTTCTACTCACGAGAGGCAAGAATGAAAGAGTAAATGAAAAAGACAATTTTGCATATACAACCCTTTGGAGACTCCAGCGGTGCTGCTGCTGCTGCTGCTGTTGTTGTTGGAAGAGACCTGTGTCACGAGCTGTGTTTGTTCTCTTCCCAGGAGGTCAGCCGGCAGGGCTAAGAGTGTTTCTGGCCAACGGGATTCTGCATCGTCGTGTGCATGGATCGCTGTTTTGTCTGTAGGATTCGGTTTGTTTTTACTTTTGAAAAAAGTTTGAACCTTTCCCTTCCTTCCTTCCATCCTGTAATGTCTGGCGTACGGTTTTCTTTATTTCTTTTTGTCGTCATCCTCAGCGTTAATTCGCGCTCTCCACCTTCACCGAAAGGCTCTGGGTGGGCCTGCTGCTGGGTTACTTTTTTCCTCCCGGGATGCCCAAAGCAGAGAAGGGAGGTGACGAGACGGGGCAGCTGTGATTATCCCAGGTACCAGGACTGAGCAGGAAAGAAAAGACAGATCTCAGGTTACTGATTTGCATGCCAGGGTCTCCCTCCCCTGCCCAGCAAAGGCTGTTGGGAGCTCGCAAGACTCAGCTTTCGGTGTGTTAGAGGCAGAGGTGTCTGGCCCCTTTACCTGATAGTTTGAATGGGGCCCAGACCTGCTGTACTGCAGGTGTTACTGGGACCAGACAGGCACTGCCTGGTGCCCTCTTCTGGCTAGCTCTGAGCTAGGACAAGGGGAAGGGCACTGGCCTGGGACTGAGGGGACACAGAGCTATTCCTGGCCCACCTCAGGCAAACCATGCACTTGCTGTGCCTCAGTTTCCCCCTCTGCCATTACAGGGATTTACAGCTGCTTTGAGCTCTGGAGTGCCTGTGCTTGTTCACTTTCCCTGCGAGGGCCTATCTGCTGCACTGACGTTTCCATCAGGATGAGGGTGTGTGGTGGGGTCTGGGGCAGGGAGGAGCAAAGGTCAGAGCTCGCCCACAGTCGGTGCCCCCCCACATCACCCCATTCCATGGGTGCTCACATCCAACCCCCACTCCCACCACATCAGCGCTCTGCCTGCTCTGCTTTCCTCCTCCCTCTCTGACTGGTCTCATGCCACACTGCCTCTGCTCCCTGCCCCAGGGATGTATGGTGTTCTGGGTGGGGCTAGGAGGTCCCTGCACGAGGGCTGCACAATGCTCCTGTGCGAGATGTCTGTACTGCATCCATTCTACAGCTGGGTAGACTGAGGCGCCACATCTAAGGCGCAAAGCTGCCAATGCAGCATCTCTGCAGACAAGGGCCTGATGCCAAGCGAGTCACTGGCAGAACGGCACTGGATGGTGGGTTCCTGGCTCTGAGTCTCGTTGGCCAGCCCTTCTGCCGCTCGAGCACCACAGAATGGGAGATAACCCTCTTGGCAGCACCACTGACCCCTTTAAGAAGCAGCACCCACTTCAATCAGGTGGGAAGAGCAAACGCGGGTATGCTCATCCCCCAGGAGCCCTGTGAGCAACAGGAAACGGGGACTCAGGGGGCCCTGTCAGGGACGTGCCTGAGAGGTGTGTTTGGGAGGAACAGGCCACAGGGTCTACAGGACCTCCTGGGACCCCAGGTCCAGGCGCTGCTAACCCAGACAGCACTGGCTAAGCCTGGTCCGACACTCCATCAGCCCGCGATCGGCCTGTGATGCTTGACCCTGAGTGGGCGGAAGGGCTTCAGGCCTTGCTCTGACAAGGAGCTGAGCCCAGCCACTCAGGTCTGAGGCCTCTTGCAGGGTGGTGCTCATGGAGGGGAAAGGGCTGATTTGCTGTTTGCTGCAGGACAGGGGGATAGGAAGCATGGTCTAGTGGTTAGCGCAGGCACCCCTGACTCGAGTTCTGGTCCTTCTACTACTACACGCTTGTGCTCTGGATGGTGATGCTATTGACCTGCCTGGGAGGTTTGCCCATGGGGCCAGAGGCTTCAGTCGTACAGCTGAGGTTAGAGCAGGGCCCTGCCTTGTGCTGGGGTGTTAGCAGGCTCTGTAGCCCAGAGGTGACAGTGGGGGAGCTCACGCCCCCTGGGCAGGAGCAGGGGGGGGCTGGCCCAGGGAGGGGCTGAAGTGTTTGCAGCCTGGGAGGGGGAGTTAGCTGAGTGAAGTGGGAGCTGAGCAAACCCACTGCATTGTCCTCAATGCAAGCTCGCCCCTCGCTGGGCCAGGCCTCTGCCACTGGTCTGCCGATAGCTCCCCTGGCAGACAGGGACTGAAGGGATGGAAAAGCCTCTGTTAGTATCATGGCCAACTGGTGTCAGCCTGAGCGCCAGGGCTGCAATTTGCCTCTAACAAGAGGCCCCTCCCCTCCTGGCTGTGTGTACCTGTGGTCAGGGCCGGGTTTCCCCAGCGGCCTGGCAGGCCTGTGCCTGGGTCTGTGATGGCATTTGGGGGGCACACAGACTGTGCTGTGCCTAAGGGCATCTCCGGGGCACATCCAGCACAGCCTCAGGTGTGGGGTTGCCCTGTATTCAGCCTGGGGCAGACAGCATCTGCCTGCTGCAGAGAGCCAGAGCTTTGGGTCACTCAGTGGCTTGTCATAATAGGCCCAGGAGAGGATGGATCGGGGTCAGGGCCAACCCCTCCAGACATGGAGCAGCAGGGTGGTAGAGCCAGGCTCCTCTTGGCAGCCAGGGCTCCCACCTCCCTTTCCAACAGCCCCTCTCTGTGGCGGCGGATGCTCCTGGTCACCTCCCCCAGACCTCAGTGCATGGGAGGGAGACCCCCGACACCTGGCGACTCAAAGCCCTGCCCCTTGCTCCCCGCCTTGCACCTGCCCCACGGTTCCCACGCCCTCGTTAGCTGTGGTGCCACAACCAGCTGCGGAGCCTGGCAGTGTCTCCCCAGTGCCGGACGCGGAGGTAACAACACTCCCCTCTAGCCAGCCCCAGGGGCTCGTGGGGAGCTCCCCTCGGGCCACTGGTCACTGGGACCCGTTGGGGTTGCTGCTTTCCAGCTGCAGCTGTGGCCGTGCCTCCTGGTTCCCGCGCTGAGAGACTGGGCCCAGCTTGCCTGCCCTGCTGCAGTGCTGGTCCGGGGGTCACCCCCAGACGTGGCCAGCAGGGATTTCCCTCTGCAACGCCCCTCGCTGGCTGAACTGCCTGGGCCTGCCCCCTCCCCAGCCGCTAGCCCGGTCACCGCCTGCAGGGCTGTGTGCCAGGCTGCCAGGGGGCTCCCTCCTGCTGCTGTGCCGGTCCCCACCGGCCCCTCGTGCTGCCAGGGCTGTGCGCGCTGGGGCAGAAGTGGCTCCCCAGCCGAGAGCCGGGAGGGCGCTGCCAGCCTGCTCCAGGCAGCTCCCGACGGCTCTGGCTCCTGCGGCGGAGCCGCCGCTCGCTGACGAGGCCCCGAGAGACTTGCTGCTGCCCTCGACTGGCCTCCTCTATTGTTTCACACCCTAAGTCGCCCAAGTTCAAGTTCAGCCTGCGATTACCTCATGTCTGGTTTCCGCTGGCAACCAGACAGCTCTGGGCGTGACCCTCCTGCTGCAGGCAGCCCGCTCCGCTCCGGACTCTGCTCTCCCCGCCTGCCTTCCCTGCCCCCTTCCTTCCACCTCTCCCTGGCCCCTCGCTCGCCCCTCTGTAACCCTGCCGCTGAACTGTGCTTTGGCTGCCTAGTGGTTACAGGGAACCAGAATTCCTAGGGCTGCAGGTCTCCCATACCCGTCACCGCCATTTCCTGAGCTCTGCTTCTCACTGAGCCCTCATGCGCCCTTCAGCACATCACTGCCCTGCTGCGTGCCTCGGTTTCCCTTCCCAGCTTGCATCTCTGAGCCTTGTGAGCTCTTCAGGTCCAGGAAGGCCTTTGTCCACTCTTCACGCAATGCCTGGCAGCGCAGGGCTCTGACCTGCAGTGAGGCTGTGACAGAAATCACCAGACGTGGAAAAAGTATCCAAAAAGTTACTTGAGTAAAAGTACAACTGCTTGGTGGGGGGGCAGAGTGTAATGAAGTACACGTCTCTGGTGTCCCTCTGGAAAACTACTTGAGTGTCTTGATTGTACTCAAGTATCCAGAAGTGAAAGCAGCTGCATTTTCACTCAAGTAACTTTCCAGGTACTTTTTCTAATTCTGCAAATCACTATGAGCACAAACAATTCCCATCACTGACTCTGCACCCAGGCCTCAGCTTCTCCATCCTGAAAACAGAAATAATAATAAAACTCCTCTGTCTCTCCTGGAACTGCAGTCAGTCATGTTATAATAGTACCTTGAAATCCTTGCATGAAAGGTTGAGCTTATCTATCTATCTATCTATCTGTCTGTCTGTCTGTCTAATCTCCACCCCCCCTATGCCATAAATATTCTCTAAACTCAGGCCAATGACACCCCACACCCAAACGAGCCCAGAGGAAAACCACACTCCTCAAAGAACAAATAATAGGCCTCCTCCTCCCCCTGTAGCAAACCAAGCAATGCAGGCAGGCTAGCAGCAGGGTTGAGGGTATCCAGTCTGTTGCACTGAACGCAGCATGTAGGATTACCTGCCTTGTGGGAAGGCCGTATGCATGTACATGTGGTGCCTGGCTCTCACGCACCGAGTACAGGCTCTGGAGCCCAGAGGAGCTGACCTGGAGGAGCTAGAGCGGCCCAGTCTCATCTGGCAGGTCTGTGTGGCGGGAACAGTGAACGTCATAAGAACCCAAGAACAACCACACTGGGTCAGACCAAAGGTCCATCTAGCCCAGTATGCTGTCTGCCGACAGTGGCCAATACCAGGTGCCCCAGAGGGGGTGAACCAAACAGGTAACGATCTCTCTCCTGCCAGCCATCTCCAGCCTCTGGCAAACAGAGGCTAGAGACACCGTTCCTTACCCATCCTGGTTTATAGCCATTAAACCTAACCTCCATGAGTGTATCTACCTCTTTTTCAAACTCTGATATAGTCCCGGCCTTCACAGCCTCCTCTGGCGAGGAGTTCCACAGGTTGACTGTGTGCTGTGTGAAGAAGAACTTCCTTTTATTTGTTTTAAACCTGCTGCCCGTTAATTTCATTGGTTGACCCTGGTTCTTATACATTGGGAACAAGTAAATAATTTTTCCTTGTTCTCCTTCTCCACATCACTCATAATTTTATAGCCCTCTCTCATATCTCCCCTTAGTCTCCTCTTTCCTAAACTGAAGAGTCCTAGTCTCTTTAATCTCTCTTCACAGGGGAACCGTTCCAATCCCCTAATCATTTTAGGTGCCCTTTTCTGGAGAAGGATCCCATTGCTGGGCCCAGAAGATGTGGTGGGTCCCTCGCGTGCTGCGCACACCTCTCTGGGAGGGGACCCTGTGGTTAGGAGGAGCTGGGTGACAGGAAAGGGGGATGTGGTCATCAGAATTACGGCGAGCTGGGGTGTGGTGACTGGGAGAATCGCTCAGGAGCTGCCTGCTGGGTGAGGGGCTGTGAACCTCTCCAGGCATCTGGACGGACTTGTGTGCAGTGCTGGGGAGGAGCCCCTGGCTGAGGTGTGTCTGGGTACCCGTGATGCAGGGAAAGGCAGGAGGCAGCTCCTGGAAGCCAAACATAGGTGGCTCGCTCAGAGATTCAAGTCCAGGGCCTCTGACAGGCTTCCTGTTCCACACAGAGGCAGAACTGCAGGGCCTCAATGCCCGGGGAGGGGCGAGTGCTGGGAGGAGGGGTGCGGGTTTGACAGGAACTGGGGAGCCATGGGGGGAAGGAGGAGGTTGTACGGGAAGGAGGGGCTCCACCGAAGCCAAAGCAGAACCAGACTGCTGGCTTGGAAAATCAAAGAGATCACGGAGGAGTTTTTCAACCAAGGGCTGGGGAAAGCCGACAGGCGTGGAGGAGCCTGTGGTCCAGACAGACGCATCCATTCGGGGAGCATTTATTAACGGGGATTCTCTGCACCCTGCTGGAGAGGAGGGGACAGAGCTTGATCAAGTGCAGGTAGGAACTTGAGAGAAACAGTCAAATTAAAAAGAATCCCACGAGGGCAGACAACTGAATAGCGACACACGTCACAAGTGCTTGTACACAGATGCGAGAAGTCTAACCGCTATGATGGGTGACGTTGCGCGCCTGGAATTAAACGATATCGATATAACAGGCATCACAGAAACGGGGTGGAACGATGATAATCAAAGGGACACGGTCAGACCAGGGAACACGACAGACAGGAATGACAGAGAATGCTGCGCTGGTGGGGGAGTGCCACGGCATAGGGAAGAAAGCCCAGAGTCAAATACAGGGACTCAAATGGCACCATAGAATCTCTCAGGACAGAAAGTCCCAGGCCTGAATAATAAGAGCAGAACAGTAGGAATGCACCACTGACCACCCGACCAGGAAGGTGACTGGGACTGTGAGTGGCTCGGGGAGATCAGAGAGGCTACAATAACAGGAAACCCAATAATAATGCAGGATCACCTCTGTCCCTACACTGACCGGGGAACATTTCACCAAAACATGACGCTGTTAATGGCTGCGTCTTAGAGCAGCTTGTCCTGGAACCTACCCGGGGCGAGGTGGTACACAGATCTGCTCTGAGAGGTGAACAGAGCTGAACTGCTCAGTAACAGCTCCCATAGGGTAATTAACTGCAACACCCTTGGGACAGGGTGAAGTGAGGTGTGGGGAGGGAGGGGGAGGAAAGAAACCCACCACAGGAGCATTTAACTGCAGAATGGGGAGCTGCACACAAACAAGGAAGCTAGTTAAACAGAAATGAAAAGGAACAGTCACACAAGTGAAATGCCTGCAAGCTGCATGGAACCGATTTAAAAACACCGTACTAGTGGCTCAATGAAATGCATGCCCCAGATACAAAACACAGTAAGAGGGCCAAAGAAGTCTCACCATGGCTGAACAACAGCGTTAAAGAAGTGCTTAGAGACAAAAAGACCTCTGTTAAAAATCGGAAGTCCAGCCCTACTGAGGAAATAGAAAGGAACATTAGAAAGGGATTAGTTCGGGCTGTTGTAACATTCACGGAAATCCCTACAACAAGGAAACCTTTATTCACAGAAGTTGAAAAACTCACACCCTTGTGCCTGTGGCTTTAATATCACAGCAGGGTCCCACCCCGGCCGCCCAGTGATTCACCTCTGTTAGCTCAAACCTTTCAGCAAAATGCACCGTCAGATTCTTCCCTCCAGTCCGCAGCACCCAGATCACGGCTAAAATCCTAGGCCTGGGGTGTGCGTGCTGTGTGTGGTGAGCTAATACACCAGCTTGGGGCTGCAGTCTGCTCCCAGTTACACACGTGATATCCACAGCACCCCAAGCAACCCGCTCCTCTCCCGCTGTTGGAAACAGAGCACAGATGTCCTGGCTCTCAGGCTCTATGCAGCTTTTAGTGACAGGCTGTGAGTCAGCCCAAGCGAGCATGTTTTGTTGGCCATTCTGCCGACAAAATACTTCGAGCTCCGCAAGTGGCAAACCTGTCTCGTTCAGGGGTGTGTGTGACGCACCCGAGGACAACAAGTTTTGTTGATCGACTGCAATCGTAGCAAGACCCCCCTGTTCTGCGCAGGCCTGGGGGCTGCTGGAGCTGGAGGGGAGGTTTCGGCACAGTGGGTCTCCCTGTGAGAACAGCCCGGAGGGGGCACTGAAAGGGAGGACTCTGCTGGCATTGGAACAAAGCTGGGGCCATGGGAGGAGCTCGGAAGCTCAGCACCACCACCCCGTAGCCAGTGGGACACTTCCGGGCTCACCTCCCCATGCTAGGGAGCATTTGGGTCACAGCCCAGCAGCCATTTGGGAGTCGCTCTGGAGACGGACACCCCACACCCTGCTTGCAGGATCAGCCCCAGGGCAGCAGGTGCCCTCGGGTATGGTTAAAAGCTGCTCACCACTCCTGGGGGAGGGAGGGTTTGTCATTATGGAGGAGCCCTGCAGACCAAGTTGAGCTGGTCTGGACGAGGCGGCTTCTCCAGCCAGCCCCGCACGCGAGGTGGGGGGAGGAGCAAGGAAGGCCAGTTCTGCACTGCCTGGGCCCTGCACGAAGGCCAGAACCAAACCCTCACTCAGCCCCAGCAGCACGGCAAACTTTTCCACCCCAGCCATGATTTTCTAGACCCCCCCCCAGTCGCCCCTTTTCTAAGCTGAAAAGTTCCAGTTCTTAACATCTCTCTTCACAGGGCACCGTTCCGAAGGCCTCCCCGTTTCTGCTACGCTTTTCTCAACTTTTTCCAATGACAAGATCTCTTCTTTGAGACGAGGCACCCACAGCTGTGTGCAGCGTTCACCATGTGGACGCCCCAGGGTTTTATATACAGGTAATGTGATATTCTCAGTCCCATTCTCTATCCCTTTTTAAATGATTCTTGACATTCGGTTTGCTTTTGAGACCCCAGAAAACAGCTCCAGCCTCCTGCGAGACTGTCCAACCCATCCTGGGGTCCTTCTGCAACATCCCCTGCTGTTCCATGCACCAGAGGGGCTCCAGCCAAGTCCCACCTTGAAGTTCAGGCTGCCTGCAGAGTGGAGGGGTGAGGTATCACTCTGAGCTTCCATCCTGCTAGGGAGTGCCATGAATTATCTGTGGCTTCAAGGGACTCCAGCAGCCCAGCTCTGAGCCTGGACTGGCTCATTTCTATGCATGCTTCATGCTGTGCACGGTGGCTGCTGGCTGTACGGGGCCAGGCAATGAAAACTGATGACTCTGTCTTCAGTTGTTCGCAATTTTGCCAAATTTGCGCTGCCTGGGTTGCAAGGTCTCACGTCGGGTCTCTGCTCTGGCCTGGATTTTAAGCAAAATTCCAGCCCAACGGTTTAGCCGTTCCCTTAAGTGAGGCTGGGAAAGCCCCATTTTTGTGCCCACGTTAAAACAGTTCTTACAGCTGTTTGGCTGAGCGGCTCTGGCTCGCTGATGCTTTGGAGCAGGGACTTTAAATTCAGTAGCGGTGGGGGGTTGCCCAGGTAGCTGCTTTCTGCCATCCCTGTGGAAACCTGCCTGAACTCAGCAATCTCAGCTCACACATGCTCAGCACAGACCTGGCAAAGTTTGGCAGCTAAATGCTGTGACGATTCCACTTGCACTGAGCACACGCCAGACCCCAACAGCTCCTGTGTGCTGAGGGGCCCTGTGGGCATTATCCCTGCAGAGCTGAGCTGCAGGGGACAAACGGCAATTGCTCCTTCTGGGTGCTGGAGCCAGGGATGGGCTGTCTGTCCTGTGCGCTCAATCCCATTTCCGCCCCCGGCAGTGGAAGGAGAGAGAGGACACAGCTTGATGGGGCTGAAGTGGGACAAGGAGGGGGGTCTGGGTCAGGAGATGGGACCAGGGCAGGGAGCTGAGGGCACTGAGAGATCTTGTCTTCTCTGGTTCACCTGTGGCAGGGTTCTCAGCTGTGGACCAGGTGGGCACTTGCCCTTTAACTGAAGGGAAGAGAAGGTGAATCCTTCAAAGATTCTCTGCCTCACAAGAGATCATTAGGTGTAGCTGCTAAATAACCACAAGGAATGATGCATGACAACAGCCTGGCTCAAGCCTCGTCCATGCTAGAAAAGTGGCCCTGATGTTACTGAATCCACTTCAAATCCCTCTTTGTGAAGCAGCAGAAGCCCTATGTTTAGACACACTCAGATTGGTTTAACATCACTTAAACTAAACCAGTGTAAGCCTGTAAGTTGCCAGTGCACACTGAACTGGTTCAGGCCAGCATTGAACTGCTTTAAATAAGAATGTAAGAGCAGCCAGATGGGGTCAGGTCAATTTTAGGGCCAGGACTGTTCAACATCTTTATTAATGACCTGGATGAGAAGCTGAATTGCAACCAGAGCAAATTAGCAGAGGACACTAAGGTGAGGTAGATACACTGGAGGGTAGGGATAGGGTCCAGAGTGAACTAGACACGTTGCAGGATTGGGCCAAAAGAAATCTGATGAGGTTCAATAAGGACAAGTGCAGAGTCCTGCACTTGAGATGGAAGAATCCCAAACCTTGTTACAGGCTGGGGACCGACTAGGTCAGTAGCAGTGCAGCAGAAAAGGACCTGGGGATTACAGTGGATGAGAGCCTGGACGTGAGACAACAGTGTGCCCTTGTAGCCAAGAAGGCTAATGACATATTGGGGTGCATTAGGAGAAGCATTTCCAACAGATCTAGAGAAATTATTATTCCCCTTTGCTCGGCTCTGGTGAGGCCTCATCTGGAGTATTGCGTTCAGTTCTGGGCCCCCCAGTATAGAAAGGATGTGGATGCATTAGAGAGGGTCCAGCAGAGGTCAACGAAAATGATTAGAGGTCTGGAGCACATGACCTATCAGGAAAGGCTGAGAGATTTGGGCTTATGTAGTTTGCAGAAGAGAAGAATGAGGAGCGATTTGATAACAGCCTTCAACTTCCTGAAGGGGGGCTCTAAGGAGGATGGAGAGAGGCTGTTCTCAGGGGTGACAGATGGCAGAACAAGGAGCAATGGTCTGACATTATGGAGGGAGAGGTGCAGGCTGGACATTAGGAAAAACTACTTCACCAGGAGGGTGGTGAAGCTCTGGAATGTGTTACCCAGAGAGGTGGTGGAATCTCCATCCCTAGAGGTTTTTAAGTCCTGGCTTGACACGTTCCTGGCTGGGATGACTTGGTTGGGTTGATCCTGCTTTCGGCAGGGGGCTGGACTCGACGACCTCTGAGGTCCCGTCCAGCCCGGGGATTCTGTGGTTCTATGATCCAGCCCAGTGTCCTGTCTCCAGGGCCAGGCACCCCCGAGGGAACGAGCAGAACTGGGAATCACCAAATGAAGCCACCCCCCACCCCACTTTCCAGACAGATGATGTCCTGGCCGGAATCAGGAAAGCCAGGAGCCGCAGCCACCTGGGCAGCCTGTGTGCAGCCGGCAGGGACGTGGCAGCGCCCTGAGGTCACTGCGGCACTGCCTCTGTGGGAGACACTGGCAGTCACCACGATGCAGTTCTGCATTTTCCCAGCAGGTGGCAGCACAACCCTCCTCCCTGGGAGGGCCGGGGGGGGCACTGCTGAGTACTGTCCCAGTGGAAGTCCAGCCCCACTCCTGCTGCCCACCGCTCGCTGGGACCTGAACTGACCCGCTGGAGCTCTCTCTAAGTGTCTGAGAAACCGAGTCAGCAAGCGGGGGCGGGGGAGCAGCACGGAGCAGGGGAGACGAGAGCTCGGGGTGCACGGGGGCGGCTGGCGCTCCGGAGATGCTGGCGCTCTGCAGCGCTGCCTCACCTGGCTCTGGCCGGGCCCAGGTGGGGTGGGGGCGAGAAGAAGGGGACAGCCAGAGCCAAGGACAACGGGTGGCTCTGGGATGGTCACTCTGGCCCAGTGGGGCTCTGGGATCATCTGTCTCCGCTGCACTCTGGAGCGGTGGGCAGGCCAGGCTCAGGCGGGAGGGATGGCTCAATGGGTAGAGCATTGGCCTTGTAACTGTAAACCTGGGGTTGGGAGCTCAGTCCTTGAGGAGGCCTTCAGGGGGCTGGGGTGGGTTAGGTTTAAAAAAAAATCGGTCAGGGATGGTGCTAGGTCCTGTTGTGAGAGCAGAGACTGGACTCGATGAGCGCTCCAGGTTCCCTCCAGCTCTGTGACAGAGGCACATATCTGCATGTTTAAAAAAGAGGGGACAGAGACACCCCAAAGACCCCCGGCACAGCACCCTCCAGCTGCACCTGGGGGAAAGTGTCCCCTGGCTCCGTGCTCGGGCTCTGAGGGGAAAGTGCCTCCCACCCAGTCAGCGTTGCAGCCCCAGCGCTACAGCAAGAAACCCCGAGGGCAAAGCAGCCCTCCGGAGTCACCAACCCCACAGCAGCCCTAGTGCCCCTGCGACACTGGGCCCAACCCGCAGGGAAGAGCAATCCTCGCCACAGCTGCTGGGGTGACTCTGCAGGGTGAATTCCCGGCACGGCCGTCTGGGGCAACTCGGACTGTTCCCGGCCTCCCACCAGTGGCTCCACCACACAGTGTGTTGCAACCGGATGCATAGGTGCCGGGGGCTTCCCAGCTGTCCCCGTGTCCCAGGAAACGCAACTCAGGCCCTGCTGCTGAGCCACATCCGGCACTGGTCCTGCAGAAGCTGTGCCATGAAGCAGAGGTCAGACCCTCACTGCAGGCCAAGGAACAGCACAGAGCGGCCAGGGGATGGGGACAAGTATCAGAGAGGAGCTGTGTTAGTCTGTATCTTCGAGAACAAGAAGTCGAAGTCCGGTGGCACCTTATAGACTAACAGATATTTTGGAGCATCAGCTTTCGTGGGCAAAGCCCACGAAAGCTTATGCTCCAAAATATCTGTTAGTCTATAAGGTGCCACCGGACTTCTTGTTGTTCGTGGTATGGGGAGTGACTTGTGCTACAGCCCAAATGGAGTTTGGGACTTTGAGTTTCGTCTGCAGTTGGCAAACAGTCAAACCCAGTAATCGCAATTCACCGCAGCTTTAACCGGACTGCCACAGCTTTGAACTGCCCTGTCACATGCTCACAGAGCAGCATTTTATGGACACATTTTTGGGGGGTTTTCTACATTTTCAAAAGTGGATTTCAACTAGAACACAGACTACCAAGTGCAGCGCTCACTGCCTATTACAATTTGTGGCTGCAAATATTTGCCCGGCAAAAAAGATGAAGAAGTGGTATTTTTCACTTCACCTTGCACAAGTGCCGTAGCAGAATCTCTTGGTCCTGAAAGTGCTTTCCTGGGTGGGTGGGGAATTACACAGGGGACCCTGTGAACGGGCACAGACCCATTTGCCTGACCGCTGGGCTGAACAAGATGTAGGACTCAGCCGACGTGTAAAGGCAAAAGTTTTACATTGTTTTGTCTTTGGGTGCAGTCATGGAACAAAAAAATCAACATTGCTGAGTTGCAATTTCACAATGGAGAGTTTGCACTGCAGCACTTCTGTGAATTACAAAATACCATTTCTTTCATTTATCACTTTTACAGCCCAAACGTTTATGATCGAAAATAACATGAAGTGGGACCAGCTTGCTTCGCAGCCTGGGTTGTAATCAAAATCAATACAGTGGAAAATGTAGAAATACACCCAAAATATGTGTAAGAAATGTCCATCGGGATTCTATGATTGTCGAACAGCGCGATTCATTTTTTTAACTGAGTCACTTTGTTTGGAGTTAAGGGAGATTAATTGACGGCCCACGTAGCTGGGCCTGGCTAGGTCGGCAGCTGCTTGGCATTACCCGGACGGGCCCAGCAGAGAGCCCCGAGCTGCAGTGTACATTAGGCAGTGCTACGCAGAACTTGGGGTGCAGGCAGCCAGCAGCACATGGCACCTGGTCTCTCTGCACATACCTTTGTTCCCTGGGGGGTCAAATCACAATGAATGAGTGCAGTGTGCACCTGAGTTCCTCCCAGCCTCCGACCTCCCCAGAGAGGCCAGACAAACAGCTCAGTGTATACATCTCTTGCATTCGTTCTGCTGACACGTGGACAAAGGGAGAGGGGAAAAGCAGAGGGGGAGCGAATTCCCGGCAGTACTGGGCTCACCTCCTCCTCGCTGCAAACTGTCTGCCACACAGACGGCGCCAGAACAACGGGCGCTGATTGGCAGCCCCGCTGGCACTCCGTGGGAGCGAGGGAGGCCCAGCTGTGTCCTCTGGCACTCTGGGAACTGCAGGAGAGCGTGCTTCAGTGGCTGACACTGAGCAGCAGGGCTGCAACTGTCTAACTGGACTGCTGGGTGACAGCTGGGCATCCCCAGAGGTGCCAGGCTGGTGTCAGTGCTCCTTGCTTAGCACGTGATTCCCTAACCAGCCCCACTGCGGGGCCTTCTCCCTGCAGGGCTCACCCCAGGCTCCTCCAACACAGACCCACCACTGCCCATTAGGGAGGGGAGGAATATGCAGGGCTCATTCCACCAGCTTCTGAAATGCAACTCTCTCTGGGGTGGAGCATGGCATTTAACAGCAGCCACTCAGGGCAGCCCCATGGAATCCCAACAGCAGGTCTCTGCCTAGGGCCCTGGCCGGGATCCCATCCTCAGACCCTTACAGGGCCCCTCGGATCGGTAACTATCTGTTACAGGTCTCCCAGTCTCTCCGTCACCCACTCCCTGCTGGCGCTGTCTCCTGCCACCCTCGGACCGTAAGCTCGCGGGCAGGACGACGTCTCTGCTGCGCGGGCGTCCAGTGCCCGGTGCACCCAGGTCCGTGACAGTCCACACAGCAAACTGTAATTCCCGCCTAAAGCCACGCGGCCCCTGGCCACATGGCCGGGGAGCAGGGACCCAGAGAGGCAGGGCAGTGCCGGATCTGGGAGACATGCTGGGGCTCTCGCTCTGAGCCCTGCCAATGCCCGCTAATGAAATATGGATTAAATAATGAGCCATGCTCATTAAAGCAGGCCAGGAGCCAGACTGCTGCCCCCAGCTCCAGCTGGGACAGGCCTTCGGGGCAAGAGAGAGGGGCCATGCATGTGCCCACGGCATGGCAGGGATCAGCCGCTCCTGGCAGCGGGGGCAGGCTCGGAGTCAGGGCGGGGGGTGAGGCATCTCTGAAGGGGTTGGGGTGTTATTTCAATCTCCTGTCTCTTTAAAAGCAGAGCTGCCCCTCCCAGAGCGAGCTCACGTGGGAGCCGGGGGGGGCGATGGCTCCTCTCTGCACTGCCAGCCCTGTTCTGCCTAGCATCTCTGCCAAGTGCCAGCGCTGCTGGAGGAATCCCATTGGCTGACAGCCATCACGCTACGCAGCCAGCCAATCAGATGCCAAGTGGCGGCTGTGCCCATCTGGCCAGGGTGGGGGCGGCTGGGGGCACCGGCTCAGCAGCCACTCGGTGCCAGCTGCCAGCTTTTTTTTTAGCGGCATGTTCTTAACGAGGCTCCGACCTGCTGGGCGGGTGCCAAGGCGGAGCCAGGCTCCAGGGAGCTGCACTGCCCGAGGAGGCAGGAGCAGAGCCGAGATGCAGAGTCCAGCGTGAGCTCAGACCCAGGCCAGGCCGGGCCATCCACCTCCCTCCCTTGGGCACCCGACCAGACCCACCGCGAGCCTGGCCCTCGGGCCCTTTCTGCCCCGCTGCCTGCAGCCCGGAACAGAAACAGCACCGGGCCGCCTCCAGGCTGGCATCCAGCCAGCGCCCGAGGGGCAAAGGCTGCAGGTGCTGCCCGGCCAGCTGCCCTCTGAGCACCACCCGCTCTCTGACCCCGGGCCTCCCTCTGCCTCCAAGCAGGTTGCAGAGCTGCAGTGACTAGCAGAGTGGGACCCTGGCTCCCTCCCCCAGCTCCTGGGTGTGCAGTCAAGTTTCGCTGTGTGGAGCAGGCTGTACAGCGCCAGGCGCACGAGGGCTCAGGCCCCCGCCACAGCTGGATCCCCCTCATCAGAGGCCCAGGCTGGTTCCTGGCTGTCTCCCTGTAACTGAGCTGGGAGCTCTTGTGTGTGCACTAGGATATCCCAGGATGCATTGCCACGCGGGTGCCACTCTGTACATGTGCCCCTGGGCGAGGCTGAATGGGACGGCTGCCCGGACTCGCCAGAAAGCCCTGATCCGGACCCACTGCGGCAGCGTGTGGGAGTGGAGGGCAGGGCAGATGCACAGACACAGGGAGCTGGCCTGCTGCATGGCCCACGCGGGACCTTGGCCGGGCTATGCGAGAGCACAGCTGCCGCGGCACATGGCAAGAGCCCTATGCCCAGGTCCGCGTGGGGCCCCTTGGGCCAGTCTGGCTCTGAGGGCTCTGAAAGTGGGCCCAGGGCCCCCTGAGCGTCCGGCTTGGCTGGCACAGAGCTGGGGGAAGGGCACTGCTGCCCATCTCAGGCGGAGGGGGCATGGCTGGAGGGCCCTGAGGCTAGAGGCTCTGAGCCTGGCTCCAGTTGGCCTCCCTGCCCCTGGTGCTGCCAACCCCACCTCCCCACGCTGGGCCCTCTGTGCCCCCCGTGCCTGGGGCCTGGAGAGCCAGGCCCCACAATGGTGAGCTCCGACCTGGCAGGGAATGAGGCTGCAGGATGCTGCCAGGCAGGGCCCCCTCCCCGCTCACTGCTGGGACAGGCTCCTCGCCCACAGCCTGGCCTGACTTGCCTCTCACCAGCCCAGGGCCTAGCCTGATCCCATTCCAGAGTCCCCCATGGCAGCCTGATCACCAGGCTGCTGGAGAGGCTGAGCCGCCAGGCCGTGGGGCTGGCTATTTCCCGGCCCCGGGTGTGGTCATAGGGAGACACCAGGTCCCTGCCCCACACGACCTGCTGGTGCCTCCCTGCCGCACTATCAGCCTGTGCTGGGTAGCCTGAAGGCCGGAGGCCAGCACCCCGTCCCCGGGAGGCTCCCAGCGCACGCAGCTCTCACCTGTGCCTGGTACATACTCCCAGGATCCCTTGGTCCTAGTCCCACGAAGGAACGATTCGCAGGGGGCGTGCCAGGTGCAGAGTAGGCTGGGGACAAAAACGAGAACCGGTTAGCCTGGTGAACACACCGATCGGTCACCACGGCCCAGCACCAGCACCGGGCCCTGCAGAGGGTGCAAAGGGACTCAGCAGAGGTCACCCGGTGACAACACTTGGGGCAGCCCCCAGGCGTTCCTGGCCTCCATCTGCTAGGCCACACTGCCACAGCACGTGCACCCTACCCAGCCTGTCTGCCTGTCCCAAAGGGCTTTGCTTCTTCTGTGTGGATGGTGCTTGTGGGCTTGGGGGGCAAGGCCTGGGGACTGGGCAGAAGCAGTACAGGGCCCAGGACACACAGTTCTAGTCCCACCCTCCAGAGAGCAGGATCATGCACACAACACTTGGCGCATCCTGTACCAGCATCTCCGAGCTCCCCAAAGCCCCTCGATCTGCAGCCCCTCGCCACTCATGGGGAAACTCAGAGGTAAAGCAACTTGCCCAAGGCCACTCGGCAAATCTGTAGCAGAGGCAGGACTGGTCCCCAGAAGGCCTGGTTCCCAGGCCCCTGCTCTGCCCACTACACCACACAGCCTCCACTTAATCTGCCACCTTTTCATCAGCGACCCGCTGTGGGAGGTGGGGGAGGGAGAGGCGTGGTGGGAGTTGTACTTCTCAGAACTTCGGGGCAGGCAGCCTCTCTGCTTGGGGCTGCGTAGGGCAGTGCAGACGTGGCCTGGCCCTCAGCCTGGCCGAGCGGGGAGAGAGCAGCCGTGTGGGGACGGGTGATACCAGCTGGACAAGGAGGTGCCACCCAGTGCTCCTGGGCCTGGCCGGGGTGGCTGATGGGAGCAATTCAGGGCAGTGGCTCTAGGAACCCAGGGAGCCCCATGGGGAAACACTGGGCAGTGTGGGCTGCAGCCAGACCCGTTGTGGGGGCGGCTCCCTGGCCCCCTCCACTGGCTGGGCCGTGCAGAGAGGCTAAGGACGCTGCAGTGCCACCGTTCTACGTGCCAGTTGATTAGAGCCGGAAGCTGGGATCCAGTGGGGGCTCAGGTGTATGTCCCCCATGGCTGAGCCCTGCATCTCTCCATCCCAGAGGCACTGGGGATGTACAATGCAGGCTGCGGACGGCCCAGCAGAGCTGCCTGTTCTCCCCTCGCTCTCAGCCCCGGAGCGCTGGGCCCTTTCCCTGGGGCGGGCTGGGGCTCTGGCTGATGATGCCCAGACCGGAGGGAGTGGATGAAGAATTCATAACTCATCAATGCCAATGAAATATTGAAGGCTGCCCCTCCCGGCGCCGGCTCCTTCCACACACGCCTCCGCCGCGCTGGCTGGAAGGTGGCTCCCGCCGGCCTCACGAAGTTGTCCCATCCATAATTGACGAGGCTTTCCTCGCTCGCGCCCAGCAGCTCGCTCCAGGCTCTCGAGCGGCGAGTACGGTTTACTGGCCAGGAATTGTTGACTTGCAGCTGAGCCAGGGGGGGCTTGGGAGCTCGGGGCAGTCGGGCTTCATGCAGCACCAGCTGCCATGTCCTTCTCCCTGGGCTGGGGGTGGCAGCTGGGCATGCCTCCTGCAGAGCAGCCTGTCCCGAGAATGCCCCCTGCTCTGGTGCTCACAGGCTTGCAGAAGCTGGGCCCTGATGGCTGTGGGGCTTTGGCTGGACCTGTACACATGTTCACCGCACGAAGAGCCTGAACCAGCCGCCTGGGCTGGAAGCTGACGGGTGAAAGAGCCACTGATTGCCCTCGCTAACAAGGCACACAGCCACTGGCTGGCTGGACCCCTCGTGGACTCTCTCTTTGAAGCTTCCAAGGCACGTGCAGTCTGCTGTCTAGTTTTGCGATTGGGAGAATGCCCCTGTAGTTTGGGGCACTGTGGATGCCCATGGACGCGTGGATTTAATCCACCAACCACCAGTCATCTGAGGAGCTCAACGCACCATGGGACAGGGGTTGACTCCACCCCACAGCTCTTTTCCAGATGGGGGAAACTGAGGCACAGAGCGACGCAGCGACTTGCCCAAGGGCTGCCAGGAAGTGGGGGAGGGGAGAAGGCTGGATCCAGCTCCCCTCCCACCCTGGTGCACAATCCCTAGCATGGTGGGGCTGAAACAGGCCTTGACACACGCGCTGTGGAGAGGCTGGTGACGGAGGCGGATTTGCCAGGCAGAGTGGAGAAGCAGCATGGAGCGAACGTTCCCCGCAGGGTCAGGTCGGAACGGCCTCCCTAGAACTATCGGAGGGACCCCGGCCGAGACCCCGTCTAGCAGAGCGTAGGGGCGTATGGCCAGCTGCTCGCTGGAGCACAGGCCCCTCCCAGGCTCCATGCCATGGGCCATTCAGTGCCTTGGAATGCCAGACAGGCCAAGCAGGGGTGCGACTCCAACACCTGCTTACTAAGAAGCCACCTGAGACCCAGCAAACTCGTTCCATGCAGGCTGTCAGACACCGACCTATTTTGCCTATTAGCGGCCGGGGTCCCTGGGTCCTGAACAACACGGTGCCCAGTCTCCCGAACCCCTGGCTCCAGGGACAAGGCTGCAGACGGCACCTGTCGCTCCCCGGTGCCAGCGCGGCTGCCGGGCGAGAGGGGCTGGCTGCAGGGCTGGAGGGCGGGAGGAGGCGACGGGGGGACTCGGTGGATGGCACCAGGGCCAGGCTGGCCCCTCGCGACGCCGGGCGACGCCACAGGCTGCTTACTGGGTGACGTCGGCGAAGTCGTCCCGCCCTCCGAAGTTGTCGTGGTGGATTTGGTGTCAGGAGAGAGAGCCAACCGGGGGATGCCAGGGGGAGGCGGCGGCGCCAGCATCTGGGTAGAAATGTAGTGACTGGGCACTTTCACTTGACCACTTCCATTTAACTGGGGACACAACACAGACAAAAACAAACAGCAAGCCATTAGGAAGCCAGAGCAGACGGCGCCTGCCCCGGCCCCGCAGCTGGGCACGTGGCCGGAGCTGCCACTGGGCGGCAGGAGGAGAGGCACAGAAGCAGCACAGAGATGGGCAGAGGTGACCCCCTGCCTGAACACTGGGGTCTGAGCCACACAGAGACCTCAAGGCGCCGGGGCTGCTTGGGGCAGGGACGAGGGAAGAGCAGATGCAAAGCCCAGGCTGTGCAGGGAGGCAGCTTGAGTGGTCCCAGCTCTGCACAGGCCCACACACCCACACTCACTGGGACTGGGGCACTGGCAGAGCTGGGTGGGGGGAGCCCAGCGCTGGACTAGCAGGGGCTGTGGTTTGGGACTGGGGGCACTGGCAGAGCTGGGTTGGGGGAGCCCAGCGCTGGACTAGCAGGGGCTGTGGTTTGGGTCTGGGGGCACTGGGAGAGCCGGGTTGGGGGAGCCCAGCGCTGGACTAGCAGGGGCTGTGGTTTGGGACTGGGGGCACTGGCAGAGCTGGGTTGGGGGAGCCCAGCGCTGGACTAGCAGGGGCTGTGGTTTGGGTCTGGGGGCACTGGCAGAGCCGGGTTGGGGGAGCCCAGCGCTGGACTAGCAGGGGCTGTGGTTTGGGTCTGGGGGCACTGGGAGAGCCGCGTTGGGGGAGCCCAGCGCTGGACTAGGAGGGCCTGTGGTTTGGGTCTGAGGGACTCAGCATAGCTCAGGCGTCCCAGCTTAGCCCCCCTAACACCAACCAAATTGCCTCCGAGCCTGGACGTGAAGCCGACGTGGTGAATTCTGAGGCCAGCACCCCCCTGAGAGCCCCGTGGCAGGCGGCCCTTTGAGCCAGCCCTGGGGTGGGGGTAACTCCCAGCCAAAGAGGCTCGGAGCCAGCTGGGAAGCGACTGCGAAGGGCTAGGACCTGGGCTAGGATGGAGACACCCCGCAGAAGGCTGCAAAGGCTGCGGAGCTGGAGCATTCTCCTCTGTTCCCCCCGACCTGCCCGGCAGGGGCTCTGCCGCTCCCGCTGGCCCTGATCATGGGCTCACAGCCCCACATGTTGAAGACACTGCCCCAGGGCCCAGCCGCCAGCAGGTCACAGCAGGTCATGCCGGCCTCTGGGCCCCAGGGCAGGGTTCTCGCTGTGCCCCTCTGGTCACTGGTCTCTTGGCCCAGAGGCTGCTGGTCGTGGAGCAAGGAGACCCAGTTCCGGCACAGAAGGCTGATGAATGGACCCTGAGTGCCAACGCTCCCCACTCTGCAGTGGAGGGGGACGCGACTGGGCAGGGGAGACACCCATCCCCTCAGGACTCCAGGGAGGGGTCCTGCAGAACTGTGGCAAAAGGGCTCTGCCAGCTTAGCACTTGAGAGCCTGTTGCCACCTTGTGACCAGCAAAGGCCCCTCTAATTTCTTCCATCTGTGCATGGAATAAATTTTGTTATGCGCACCCAGGCATGTGTGGATGCGCACCAGCCACAGGAACCCAGGCTGGTGGCTGGGGCTGCTCTGCTAAGCTGCTGGGTGGCACCTGAATCTCCCCTGCATGGCAGCCCCAGCTCTCCGCTCCCAGGGAACGCTGGCCAGCCTCGGGGACGATCACAACCTGCTGCGGGTGCCTGGCTGGAGAGGTGCTGCTGCGGCAGGAGCTGGGGCTTGCAGCAGAGAGGGTCACAGGGTTTGACCCTGCTGGTGCAGGTGTCTGTCCACGGTTTGTCAGCCCCCTCTGGACGTGAGGGGCTCCACTAAGGGGCGGGCGAAAGATGGGGGGAATCTCTGCTGCCAGAGAAGCCAGGGTAGCGGAGAGTCTGCAGAGGACAGAGTCGGCTGGCAGCCCCTTCTCCTGGGGTGTGTGAAATTAACCCCAGCCTGAGGGGAGGGTGAGATCTCACAGGACGTGGTGGGCAAGGGGAGAGCCATGCCCCCCTGGGCGGGAGCCAATGGCAGCAGGGCGGGTCTGCTACTGAGGACAAGGAGAGCCCAAGGACAGGGTTAAAGAGAGGAGCTGAAGGCCTGTGAGAGAGGACGCCAGACCTACTACCGCTGCCAGCGTGGCAAGCGCTCCCTTGGCGTGGGAGCGGCAGGATGGGGTTCTAGGCCTGACCAGGGGCTCAGGCTGTATCCGCAGTCGGTTGACGAGTTGATACCAGTTCTGGCCCCGCTGGAACTGTCCAGGGTCCTGGGCCCTGCCGTGGGGCAGGAGGGGCCAGAGCAGAAGCAAAGGAGGTTTCGGAGCAGAAGGCGACATGGAGAGAGGACAGACCAGGCAGCGCTGACAAGGCCAGAGCAAGGAGAAGCAGCTTCACGGAGGTGGGGGGCTGGGGCCAGAGCGTGGGAAGAACCTGGCAGTGCAGGGAGCACAGGTAAGCGGGGTATCCGCAGGCGAGCGGCAGGACGGACGCCACCCAGCCAGCTCGTGGGCCGAAGCCCCTTTGCTCTTCCAATGAGTTTTAGCAAATGACTGCTTAGGCTTCGAGGGAGGACAAATGGCCCCTCCTGCCCCTTCCCTTGAGGCTGCCTCACTCCTGGTCTCCACTGCTAAGGACTGAGATCACTTCCTTCCTGCCAGGAGGCTGTTTACTCCAGCCTTGCTGCACGGGGTCAGTTTCGCTTTCTATTTATTGTCAGTTTCACTTCCCGGTTCTCACCCCTGGCAGGGTGTGGTGGCGCAGAGGGGACAGCCTGAATCCAGCAACATCCCTTCCCAGGCCCTTTCTCAGCCAAATTCAAGGAGAAAGTGTCCTAATTAGTCTTCAAAATAATAAACTCCATTCGTAGGGGTTTTCTCCCTCAGCCAAGCGGCAGCCTCTCCCCACCACAGAGGGGCCAGGAAGGCCTGTGCCCCAGCCAGACGCTGCACACTGGGTGTGAGCAGTGCACAGGCATGTGGTTGGGGGGAGATCTCACCCCGAGGGAGCCCAGAGAAACCCTGTGTGTTTAATCACCTCCCCAGGGTGCCTACAATGCCGCTCCGGGCTGTGCAGGGTCTGAACACTGAGCGCCCTGGGCTGGCCGCAGCCTGGGGAGCTGGACACGCCAGGGTGAGGGTGCAAAGCTGTCCCCAGCTCACAGACGGGGGGGCGGGGCAGGCTGGTCCGGCAGGACTCTCCCGCAAACTGGGGAGCAGTGGAGGGGGCCACCTAGCCAGCTCCTTACCGGTCCAGGCTGCTGATTGGACGGGTCGCAGGCCAGTGAGACGAGATCTTTCAGAGGGTCCTGCGGGTTGAGATGAGGCGGGTACCGTATGGCCGTGTGGGGGAAGTAGGTGGAGGCCGCCTGGGGGAGGATCGAGGTGGTGGGGAAGTGCAGAGCAGATGAAGGGTGTGGGCTTCGAGCGATACCTGGAGCAGGAGAGAGACAAAGAGAAGACCGGGCGGCCTTCATGTGCAGCCCCAGGCCAGGCAGCGCCTCAGCGCCCCTCCTGCCTCATGGGCACTCTGCTCTGGTCCCAAGGGGTCAGCTGGCAGCTCCACACGGCCCAGCCGCCCTACACCTACAATGCTTGGGGCATCGAGGTGGGGTCAGGGAGCCAGAGAGTTCCAGGCATGCCCCCTGCCTCTGACCCCGAGGCCCCTCTATGGCCTTGGGCAAGTCACTGAACGTTGCTCTGTGCCTCAGTTTCCCCATCGGTGGCGTGGATACTGACCCTTACCTGCCTCTCAGGCTAGGGGGAGCGGCGTAGAGGAATCAGCGGATGTTGCTGAAGCATTTGGCAGATGAACGACGCGCAGCATTGTCGTTTTCAACCCAGTCCCGCTCGCAGAAACGACCCTCTTTAAACTCCCCGTCCCTCCCCACCACTATCATGCAGGGCACAGCCCACAAATCAAGGAACGCTGATCCCCAGAGCCCCGGAGGCTGAAAACCGAGCTGGGTTCATTCTGCCTCTCAGCCCCCAGGGGTAACGCGGGTCCTGCCAGCAGGATGTGGCTGGCAATGAGGAGCAGACCCCAGCTGGTTCGCCAGGGCCTTCGCTTTTTGCAGGGTTCCTTCTGCTGCAGGAATTATTCCAGCTGCGGCTACGTCGGTGCAGCCCCTGGGACCCACCTGCCCAGCAGCCCTCCCCAAAGGAACCATCCCATCATGCTCTGGGAAGGTCTGGGCACCCCTCCACACACACACACACAGCAAACTCACCACTGTGCACAGCGATGACCGGACGGTGATGCTGGGTGAAGCTCAGCCTTGGGGAGGAATCCTGCGGCGATGGGCTGTTGAAGGGCGATTTGTCAATCTCTGTCTTTTTCACTGGGGAGATTCCTAGTGACCAATGAGAAAAGCCGAAGCGGCACCATGAGGGCCTGGCTCTGCCCTTCTGGCCCACCAGGTAACCGCGGTGCAGGAGTTGTTCGCAGAGCCCGCACTTAAAACACACGGCTCTGCTGATCAGAAGCACAGCTCAAGGCCCGGCGTCAGGACGGACTTAAGGGAGGGTATCTCCCCACCAGGCACAAAACTCCCCTGGAGTGCTCAGCTCAGAAGCCAGATGCTGGAGGCGATGGCCAATGTGTGGGTTCCTGACAGCAGTGACCCAAGGTGCTGACGGCCCAGTGAAATCACCATTGTAATAGAGGGGGGTCAATGGGGGGGGCCGTCCAAGACTGAGACAGGACTTGGGGGGAGCAGACCCTATGGAAGGCGCTACCCTGGGCTGCTCTAGGCCTGTGCAGGTCAGTGCCCATGGGGCAGGGAAGGGCTCTGGCTTGCCTGGCATTAACCAGCAAAGAGGGTGCCATCCTGGCAGCTGCCAGGCCTGACCCAGGCAGTGGCTGGCAGGAGCAGCACTGGTGCTCTGATGGGGTTCAGGGGTCCCCATGCACTGCACCCCGTCTGCTGGCAGGAGTGACTCTCACTCAGCAGGTACAACAGGAGGTTTATTAGGCAACAGATGCCCAGTTTCTCACAGAAGCGTCAGTACAGCAGTCAGAGACAGTCCTTCCAACCCGTCCTGGGGAGAGGAGCCCCAGGGGTGCCCCTCTGGGGTGTAGCTTTCCCCCTCCTCAGGCTGGCTGCCTTCCAGCTCCCTCTCCCCCTAGCCTCTAACTGCTGCCCCCGATTCAAAACCAGCTCGGCTCCACCCTCCTCTTTGTTCAGGGCTGAGGTGTTACCTGCCAGCCTAAGTTATAGCCCTGGGGTCATCCTTAGCTGCTGGGAGCTGCTCTGCATGTCTCACACATCCAGCCTGAGTCTCACACGTGCACTCCCCCCACTCCATCACATCTCTCCCCTCTTCCAGACCGAACTGAGTGGGGTCACTTAGCCAGTGACCTGGGGAAGTTCGGGGCCCTCCCTGCGTGACAGGGCATCCGCTACGGTGTTGTTGTTCCCCTTGACGTGGACCACCTCCATGTTGTAGTCCTGCAGGAGCAGACTCCACTGCAGGAGCTTGGCGTTGGCCCCTTTCATGTGATGTAGCCAGGTCAGGGGTGAGTGATCCGTGTACACGGTGAAACACCGTCCAAACAGGTACGGCTGCAGCTTCCCCAGCGCCCGCACCATGGCCAAACATTCCTTCTCTATGCCCGTGTAGTTCTGCTCCCGGGGCAGCACCTTCTTGTTCAGGTACACGACAGGGTGTTTCTTCCCCTTGTCGTTCACCTGCATTAGCACCGCCCCCAGCCCCACGTCTGAGGCATCGATGAACACCAGGAAGGGCTTGTCGAAGTCTAGATTTGCCAGCACTGGGGCCCTGACCAGAGCCTCCTTCAGCGCGCAGAGGGCCTCTTGGCACTGCTCAGTCCAGATCACCTTGTCAGGCTTTCCCTTTTTACACAGCTCTGTGAGGGGGGCTGCGATGGAGCTAAAGTGGGGCACAAACCTCCGGTAGTACCCCGCCATCCCAACGAAGGCCTGGACCTGCTTCTTAGTCTGAGGTGTTGGCCAATCTCTGACAGCCTCCACTTTAGCTGGTTCTGGCTTTAAGCAGCTACTGCCCACCTTGTGGCCCAGGTAGGTCACCTCAACCATCCCCACCTTGCACTTCCCTGCCTTGATAGTCAGCCCGGCCTTCTGAAGTCAGTCCAGCACCCGCTTGACCTGGGACACATGGTCCTCCCACGTCTGGCTGAAGATGCAAATGTCGTCCATGTAAGCCAGGGCAACGCTCTCCATCCCTTTCAGTAGCTGGTCCACCAGACGCTGGAAGGTAGCAGGTGCCCCCTTGAGGCCGAAGGGCAGGACCAGGAACTCGTAGAGCCCTACAGGAGTGATGAAAGCTGACTTGAGCCGGGCATCTTCGTCTAATGGCACTTGCCAGTACCCCTTGGTGAGGTCTATGGTGGTGAGGTAATGGGCTCCCCCCAGCTTGTCTAAAAGGTCATCAGGCCTGGGCATGGGGTAGGCGTCCGATACAGTGATGGCGTTAAGCTTGCGATAGTCCACACAAAACCGAACAGACCCATCTTTTTTAGGGACTAACACCACGGGAGAGGCCGAGGGGCTGGAGGAGGGTTGGATCACCCCCAGAGCCAGCATGTCTTCAACCTCCCGCTCTATGTCCTGAGCCGTCTTCCCTGTGGCGCTGAATGGCTCACACTTGATAGGGGCGTGGGTGCCTGTCTCTATTTGGTGGACAGCTAGGTCAGTGCATCCGGGTCTGTCAGAAAACAGCTGTTGGTGTGAATGCAGCACCTCCTTGATCTCCGTCTGCTGGGCAGGGGTCAGCTGGTCTGAGAGGGGAACAGACTCCAGCAAGGAGCTGGCTCCAGTCCCTGTGAGCAAATCCACCAAGGGATCATCCCCCGCCCCTCCCAGTGCCTGCACACAGCCAGCACCGGTTCTCCCTGTCCCAGTAAGGTTTCATCATGTTCACACGATAGACCCGGTGGCTGTGGGCCCGGTTCGACAGTTCCGCCACGTAGTTCACCTCATTCAGCTGTTTGACGACCTTGAAGGTGCCATCCCAGGCCACTTGCAGCTTGTTCTGCTGCACAGGTACGAGAACCATCACTTGGTCCCTGGTGGCATAGGCTCGGGCCCGGGTGTTATGGTCATACCAGACCTTTTGCTTCTGTTGGGCCATGGAGAGGTTCTCCCTGGCCAGGCCCATGAGCTCGGTGAGCTTTTCCCGGAAGGTCAGTAAATACTGTACCACTGACTCCCCTTCAGGAGAGGCCGTCCCCTCCCACTCTTCTCTGAGCAAGTCCAAGGGTCCCCGTACCCTCCTTCCATACAGCAGCTCAAACGGGGAGAACCCCGTGGATTCCTGGGGCACCTCTCTGTATGCAAACAGCAGGTGGGGTAAGTATTTGTCCCAGTCATGGGGGTATTGATTCATGAAGGTTCTCAGCATCTGCTTCAGAGTCCCATTGAACCTCTCCACCAGCCCATTGGTCTGTGGGTGGTAGGCTGTGGCCCAGGTGTGCCAGACTCCACACTTGTCCCACAAGCTTTGCAGCAGGGCCAAAATGAAGTTGGACCCCTGATTTGTGAGGACCTCCTTGGGGAACCCCACTCTGCTGAAAATGAACAGCAGTGCATCTGCCACGGTGTCAGTGTCGACAGAGGTCAAGGCCACTGCTTCTGGGTATCGCGTGGCAAAATCTACCACCACCGAAATATATTTCTTCCCCGAACGTGTTGCCTTGCTGAAGGGTCCCATTATATCCATAGCCACTTTCTGGAAAGGCTCCTCTATGATGGGCAGTGGCCTCAGGGCAGCTTTCCCCTTGTCCCGGGTCTTCCCCACCCTCTGGCAGGGATTGCAGGACAGGCAATATAGACGGACCTCTGCAAAGATCCCTGGCCAAAAAAAGTTCTGTAACAACCTTTCCCTGGTGCAGTGGGTCCCCTGGTGTCCTGCGAGTGGGACATCATGGGCTAGGTACAGCAACCTGCGCCGGTACTTTTGGGGAACACCAGTTGCCTCTGGACCTTCCATGGCTCCGCTTTCGGTCTGGGAACCCATTCCCGGTATAGGAATCCCTTCTCCCACAGGAATCTCTGCCTGTAGCCCTCCCCCAGCTGTGGAGCTGGGCTGAGACTGGCCAGTTCCCTCAGCTTCTGCAAGGAGGGGTCTCTCTGCTGCTCTGCCTGGAACTCTTCAGCCGGGGCAGGGGCGGAAGCCACTTCCCCTTCCCTGCCTGGCTCCAGCACCCCTGGCCTGTGAGATCTGGTTTTTGGGGGCCCCCTTTGTCTCAGGGTTGGCTCCTGTGGCTTCTGTGGCTTTGGTTGGGCATGTACCCCCGAATCTGGGGAACGCACCCCTCATTTTCTTTGGCTACGGGTCAGGACCAGGGCACGAGGGCGTTCACCTGGTCAGTTCTCCAGGTCACCCCCCATCAGTACATCTGCCGGCAAATGGCTGTGCACATCCACCTCCTCGGGGCCTTCCTTGTCCCCCCATTTCAGGTGCACCCTCGCCATGGGCACCTTGAAAGGGGTCCCGTCAATTCCTGTTACAGTCAGGGGGGAATTGGGTATCATGAGGCCCGGTGCCACCACCCCGGGTCAGGCCAGCGTCACATCAGCGCCTGTGTCCCAGAACCCCGTGACCTTTTTCCCGTCTACCTCGAGGTGTTTGAGACACTTGCTCCGCAGAGGCATTGCCGCCCCCACTCTGTAAACTGACCTCTGAGCATTTGGTCCCCCTGAGGAGCTGGTCTGTGGGTCGGACTCGGCCCAATCCGAGTACCCACTGTCAGCACCACCCGCCTTGGCTGCCAGCCCGTCTGGCTTCTGGGACTCCACCCAGTTGACTCCATGACCCCCCGGCCTGCTCAACCTGTCTGGGAGCTTGGGGCACTGGGCTGATCTATGCCCCTTTCGTCCACAGCGATAACAGCCCGGGTCTTGTTGTGTCCCTTGGGCCTGCTGCTCTGTCCAGGCTCTGCTTGGCTCTCTGGGGGGTAGGTGGCTGGCCCCTCTTTCCTGGGCTCGCCCAAGAGGTGGTCCCCTCTGTCGTACGGTCAGGAACTGGTCTCTCTGAGATTCTCGGTCTCTCCGGGACTCCCTCTCTTTACGGGACTCCCTCTCTCTCCGGGACTCCCTTTCTTTGTGGGGCTCACTTTCAAACCTGGCCCGGCTGTTTGTGAAGTCATCTGCCAGTTTCCCTGCATTGTGTGAATCCCCAGGCCTCCGGTCCATGAGCCACACCCTCAGGTCAGGTGCGCACATCTCATAGAATCGCTCCACGACCGCCAGCTCGACCAGGTCCTTTACAGACTGGGCTCCCATCCCGAACACCCACGTCTGGTAGTATTGCCTCAGGTGGGAGGCCGCATCTACATAGGTTTCCTCTGGCCTCTTCTGAGCCTCCTGGAACCTCTTCTTGTACACCTCCGGAGTCAGCCCGAACTTATGCAGCAGGGCCTGTTTGACCCGTTCATAGTCCCCAGGCTGCAGCCCCTCCAGGTGGCTGAGCACCGCTGCGGCCTTCTGGCCCAGCAAGGGGGTGAGGTGTCAGAGCCATTTGGCTGGGGGAACATCGTGCAACTCACAGGCTTGCTCATAGGCGGTAAGGAACTCGTCCATGTCCCCTGGGTCCTGACACTGGGCCAGCACGCGCGTCTCCAAGTGACTGGCGACCCCAAGCCTCCTGGCCCTCTCCCCGCTTACCACAGCTGGGGCCTCTTGGTGTCTCGCCTCTGCCATGGCCTGCTCATGCTCCCGCTCTCGCTCCTCCCGCTGTCTCTCTTGTAGCTGGCGCTTGTGCTCACGCTCTCTTTCCCGTTCCTGGCAGTCGTGTTCCCTCTGCTGTTCCTGGGCTTCCAGTTTCTTTAATCTCACCTCGAGCTCCAGCCGTCGCAGCTCTGCGGCGGGGGACTCTGCCCGCGATGGACCACCGCTAGCTGAGTGCAACCTGGAGGGCACCGTGTCTGTCTGACGGCGTCGAGCCTCCGCTCCTGTCGGAGAATCCAAAACGCTTCCCAAGCGTGACTGGCCACTTCCTGCCGGGACAGGCTCTGGCCCCCCTGATCGGTCATTCTCTTCCAGCTGGGCAATCAGCTGGGCCTTGGTCGCCCTCCCTGTGGTCAGGCCCCTCTCTCTGCACAGCCCCGCTAGCTCTGCCTTCAGGAGTCAGGTATAATCCATCTCCCCACTGTCTCCCGGGGTATCCACTCACCAGCAGCAGCTGCAGGAATTGCTCTGTTCCACCTCTGGCTCTTGTGAGGCCCCTTCCTTCTCCTGCGCTCAGTCAGCCACTGCTGGGAGCTCATCCGTGGGTGCAGTGCATCCCACTCCTGACACCAGTGTGATGGGGTTCATGGGTCCCCATGCACTGCACCCCGTCTGCTGGCAGAGTGACTCTCACTCAGCAGGTGCAACAGGAAAAACGGTTTATTAGGCAACAGATGCCCACTTTCTCACAGAAGCGTCAGTACAGCAGTCAGAGACAATCATTCCAACCCGTCCTGGGGAGAGGAGCCCCAGGGGTGCCCCTCTGGGGTGTAGCTTCCCCCCTCCTCAGGCTGGCTACCTTCCAGCTCCCTCTCCCCCTTGCCTCTAACTGCTCCCCGCCCCCCATTCAAAACCAGCTCGGCTCCACCCTCCTCTTTGTTCAGGGCTGAGGTGTTACCTGCCAGCCTAAGTTATAGCCCTGGGGTCATCCTTAGCTGCTGGGAGCTGCTCTGCATGTCTCACACATCCAGCCTGAGTCTCACACATGTACTCCCCCCACTCCATCACAGGTGCACTGGCAGGTCTCCCGGGGAAGGCTGGGAGAGAGGAAGGGGCAGGTGCTTACGAAGGGCGTCCAAGTGATGTGTGTGCCCCGCAGGCTAATTAATGCATGTCCCTGTGCACAAGTGTGTGTACGCATGTACAGATCGGTACAGGGCTGTGCACGCACTGGCAGGACTATCCACCCTGCGTGCGCGGGCCTCTCCCCCGACAGGGACCTCACCCCATTGCACACGGTTCCGGCCCCATGCTTCAGACCTGCTTGTCCCCCTTCGGGGCCACAGACCCAGGGGGACCCAACCTGGGATAGCTGGAGGGAGGGTGAGCTCTGCGCTAGGCCACCCACCCCGACCTCACCCTGTCCCCTCTGGGTGACCTGTTGCCCCTCGCTGAGCCATCCCCACCGGGGTTGCACCCTCGCCCTCTCTCTGCAAGCCTGGGCCGCTGGGGGAGCCTCCTGCTTGGCAGGAACCCTGAGCATGGCCCAGCGCTCTGCTGCCTGACCGGCAGAGGCCCTAGGGACAGCCCCAGCGCAGACCAGCTGTGAGCCCAGCCCCAGCAGTGGCAGGACAGATGCCCAAGGCAGGGGGAATCCAGGCCCAGGGCAGAGCCATAGAGGTACCATGCAGGTGAGGGCAGGGCCATACTGCCCCCGGCAGATGAGAGCAGGGTTGCAGGCCTTGGGGCCAGGCTGTACAGGCCTGGGGAGGCAGGTGCAGTGTCATATGGGCCTGGGGCAGGAGGGAAGGGCTGTACTGGCCATAGTAGGCAGAGATAGGGTGGTATGGGCCTGGGCAGGTGGGAGCAGGGCCGTACAGCTTGGAAAGGCGGGGCAGGATCTCATGGGCCCAGCCAGGCGGGGGCAGGGCTGTATGGCCTGGGAAGGTGGGGGTGGGGGCTGTATGGCCTGGGAAGGTGGGGGTGGGGCTGTAGGGCCTGGGAAGGCGGGGCGGGGCAGGGCAGGGCCGTATGGCCTGAGAAGGCGGGGGCAGGGCCATAGGGCCTGGGAAGGCGGAGTGGGGCCATACAGCCTGGGAAGGCGAGGGCATGGCTTTCGGGCCTGGGAAGGCAGGGGTGGGGCTGTATGGCCTGGGAAGGCGGGGGCAGGGCTGTAGGGCCTGGGAAGGCGGGGGTGGGGCTGTATGGCCTGGGAAGGCGGGGGCAGGGCTGTAGGGCCTGGGAAGGTAGGGTTGGGGCCATATGGCCTGGGAAGGCAGGGGCAGGGCTGTAGGGCCTGGGAAGGTGGGGGCGGGGCTGTTTGGCCTGGGAAGGCGGGGGTGGGGCTGTTTGGCCTGGGAAGGCGGGGTGGGGCGAGGTGGGGCGGGATGGGGCCGTAGGGCCTGGGGCCAGGCTCGCAGGGGTAGCAGAGCATGTGCCTGTGTGGTGATTGGCAGTTAGCCGCCCAGGAACCCCTAAGCCCCAGAGGCGCCTTTCCGGTTCTCTGTGACGCTGGCCCCAGGCCCCAGGCCCCAGGCCCCAGGCCCCAGCCCCGGCTCCCCTGCTGCCAGCCTCTGCTCCCTCTGTCAGGCCCTGTCTAAGCGCACAGACGGAGCTGCCATTTATCCCTCTGCTGCTGAGTGTCACCCCACGGAAAGCAAACCCTCCGGTTCTGGAGCTCGAATGCTGAGTCACTGGCATCCCGAGAGCCAGGAGACCCCCGCCCAGCCCCAGCCCAGCCCAGCCCAGCCCAGCCCCTTCTGGGCCCCAGCCGGGATAGTTGGCTGCTGATTTATGAGGGAAGATTAGGAGAGCTAAAAATACATGGAGCTTTGCAGGGCGCTGAGCCGGGGGATTTGAGCCCTGCACACAAGGAGCCAAAAGGCACAAACACCCCACGGGGGAGGCAACAGGGTCACTGAGCAGGGGAAATGTCTCCCCAGGGCCAGCCTGGGCCCCCTTCCCCCACACACGGGGGGGACAGGCGTAGGGGGGACAGGAGGGGGAGAGGCCGCAGCTATCTGTGGCTGTACTGTGGCCAGTGCAGGGGTAAGGTAGAGCAGCCCCAGGGCTATTCTAGCACCCCAGGGGCAGTGCAGCCCCATCGCGGCCCAGCACTCCAGCACTTCACGGGTGGTATAAAGCCCCGTTTGCTCGCTGTCTCTCAGGGCGCATGCCAGCCTGTCACTGCCTTGTCCGACCCTGCAGCTCCACTTGGTGGCATGCGGTAATACAGCTGCTGGAGCTCTCCAATGGCACTGAACTGGCAGGAGCATCTCTCTGGCCCCTTGTCTGCACAGCTTGCTGTTCCCCAGCTGCACCAGAGCCAACCGGCAAGAAAACCAACACACACCGAGGCCTTGTTATCCACCCCCCGTCCCCTGGGCTCCCCCAGCAGGAGGCAGCACAGGGCCGCTGGCCAGGACCTGGTTGAACACTGCGGTGGTTACACTTTGGTCCAGGAATGCAGGGTGGGAATCTCCTCCCAGCCAGATCTGCTGGAGAACAGCCCCTCAGGCCCTGCCTCCCATCAGGCTGCACGTGCCGAGAGTGGTGCCCCCGGCGGCGAGCTGGCTGTGCCGGTGAGCAGGGGAAGCTCTGGCGAAGGGCTTTGACCAGGTGGAAGGCTTGAGCGCCGCGGGAGCACTAGCCAAGGTCGGGGTCTGTGTTTAAAGCAGGCTCGGATGCCTGGGTTCTCCTGGGCACAGCAGCTCTTCTGGCTGGCTCTTCCCTGCTTGCAGAGGCCAGGCACTAGCCTGCCTTTCCCCAAGGAACCAGGCACCCGCCTCGACATGGAACAGTGGTGCCCTCCCCCAGTGTGCAGCAGCTCCCCGAGTGCCCCCCAGTGCACGTCGCGTCTGCTCGGCCTCTATTCCAACCCTCCACTGCCCACAGACTCGCTGTCTTCCACCTCGCTGCCCTGTGGCTGGGCTTCCCCTGCAGCCCTGCGGGATTTGGTGCAAGGAGGGGGCCGGCCGGCAGGCTGTGTGCAGCCCGTGCTGGGTCCCCTCGCTGCTGCAGGAGGACAGGGGTTCTGGCTGGTGCGCCTGGTTCTCTGTTCCCCCTGGTCTGGATGTGGACTGAGCAGGGGCAGTTGCTCCTTCCCCGACCCAGCACCAACACTTACCCTGTGCATCCTGCTCGGTGCCCCTGGGTTCTACTTCCCTGCCATTCCCCTTACGCTCCTTCCCAACTCACCTCCAACCTGTGCCCTCCCTCTGCCGCCTCTTGCATTCAGCCCCCAGGCACAGCTTCCCCTGCAGCCCCACGTGCTCTGTGCCCCCCCGGCCCATGGGCACTGGCAGTACTTTCCCCACTCCAGGCACTGGGTATCCCCCAGAGAGGGCATCTGGCCCAGAGCACTTGGGGCTCCCTTGTGGCTCTGCCCCAAAGTGGGCAGCTCTCGGAGGGAGTTAATCCAGCCACCACAGAAGTTTAATCTCCAGCCATTCGTCCAGCCGCAACGTTAATGGCTTTAGCCCTTTCTCAGACGTTCATTTAGGAGGATTTCACAGAACATCCAGTGCAGGATTGAAATAACTCCCCAGCGACGCACTGGCTAAGCACAACCCTTCTCAGCTGGCTTAAGCTCTCCCGCACCCAGGCTCAGGGGAGGGGGGAAGCTCAGAGTGAGGGGGGCTCACACGCACCCCCCCAGAGCTGAGGTTTTCCCCAGACCCCAACAGCTGGCAGAGCTTGTGAGTGGCAGCTCTGTGGGCACTTGGGAACTGGGACTCCCGAGCTCCTGGCTCTGGGAAAGCCAGTGGGGCGTCCCACCACGGTACTTCCCTTACAATGAGCACAACCCTGGCCTTTGAAAAGCTGTGTTTCAGCAATCCCCTTGCTCTGGAAGATGTCCCACAGGCAGCGCCATGCAGCACAGAGGGTGAAACCGGGGCTATGAACCAATGGTCTCGCTAATTTTTATCATCCATGTGCAGAATAAATTTTATGTGCAGGAAGGCATGTGCAAATGTGCACCACCAGCAAAAACACAAACCTAGCCGGGGGCGCTCTGCCAATCAGCTGGGCAGCACCTGAATCTCTCCTGGGTGGCCACCCAGGTGCTCAGCTTGCAGGGAATGCTGAACTATTATCAAACGCTTGTGCTTTGTCCCCATGCTGCCGCTGAGGCGCTGTTCCCCTGGCCACAATGCCTACAGCATCTGGAAAGCTGGGCCCTCATGGCCTTTCACAGTGCCCTGCAGTCTGTAGGCAGCCGGTTAACGCAAAGGAACCTCTGGGCTGGTCCACCAGGCCCAGGACAGTCTGGCCCTCCCAGGACCAGCCAGCACACCCAGCACAATGGCTGAGGCAGTGAGCGTCTCTGTTCTGACTTTCTTCAGCAGGTAGCACCAGGGACCTGGGCTGGGAGGAAGTTGCAAAGAATAAATAGAATCACAGAACTGGAAGGGACCTCAAGCGGTCCTCAAGCCCGGCCCCCAGGCCTCACAGCAGGCCCAGGCACCATCCAGACCATCCCTGTGTTACACATTTATCCAACCTGCTCTTAAATAGCTCCAGTGAGGGAGAACCTACAACCTCCCTAGGCCATTTATTCCAGTGTTTAACCAGCCTGCCAGCTGGGAAATTTCCCTAACCTCCCTGGCTGCAGTTTAAGCCCATTGCTCCTTGTCCTGCCCTCAGAGGTTAAGAACCATTTTTCTCCCTTCTCCTCGTGACACCCTTTGAGGTATTGAAAGCGGCGATCCCGTCCTGCCCCCCAAACAAAACAAACCCAGTTCTTTTCGTCTTCTCCCATAGGCGGGGGGGGTGACATTTTTTATGGGGGCGCAGCGAAGTCCGGCTCCCTGCAGCGGCATTCTCGTTAAGGGGACAGAGCCGGCTCAGCAGGAGAGGGCAGGCCAGGCACGTGCCCTGGCTGCTCTCACTCGCAATGGGCCGCTCCCCCCTGCACGCTGGGGAGGACATGTGCCATGGCCACTGCCTCCCAGCCTGGCACCCGGCCCTGTTCCTGCCCCATGCACGGACAGAGCCTGGCGTGCAGCCTGCCCCACGACTCCTCCAGCTGCCGTTGCATGGCCATTCGCTGGCAGTGGGGCTGCTGCCTCCGTCCCCTCCCTGCCTGGCCACACTCAGGTAACCGGAGACGTGCCAGTGGAACAGCTCCTGCCCCTGCCTATACGGCCGCTACTACTCTAGGGAGCCCCCGGGCACGGCAGTGAGTAGGGGCCTGGGTGCACAGCGGTGGGGGAAGAAGCCCCTGTAACTTGGCTCCCAGCACTGGACTTGTGTGTTCCAAGGAGACTTTTAAAATCTCACCTGGACCGACATTCCTGCTAATATTTTCTACCCCCACAGTGCGTCACTTCCAGGGCCATCGTGGGGGCGGGACGGACGACGCCTGCTAATTGCAGGGATGAAAAGTGGGGCCTGATGTAAACAGTTTGCTCCCCCCGACATAGGTCATATTTTCTAGACCTTTGATCACTTTAGCTGCTCTCCTCTGCGCCCTTTCCAGTTTTTCCACCTCTTCCCTGAAACATGGTGCCCACAGCTGGACACTGTACATCTACTGAGGCCTAATCCAGAGCAGCTGCAACCCCTCCCAGCTTGGTGCCATCTGCAAACTTGATAAGTGAGCTCGCTAAGGCGTTAGCTAAATTGTTGATGAAGATATTGAACGGAACTAGCCCCGAAACTGACCCCTGAGGAATCCCACTTCTTATTTCCTTCCAGTGTATACATAATATGCCACACAGCCCACCTCGAGCAAACGTCAAAGGGGCCAGTAAAACCCAGGTCTGGGCAGTGGCAGGCGAATAACCCTTCCTGGCAAGCTATAAAGGACAACTCACATTCCCCAGCCTCAGCTGATCTGGCTGGGAAATTGGCTGGGAAAGGGCATTTCCCAGGACAAAGGCGGAAAGCGACAACGTGTCTGATTTTGACGTAACAAGCTGCCTTGGGTTTGGGGGGATTTATATAAAAACACTCCCCAAATTTATAAAGCAATTTCTGTGAAAAAATTTCACTTAGGAAAAGAAAAAGGCCCTTTTCACCCCAAAACCACACAGACTCCCAGGAGGCTCTGGGATTTTCCCATGCTAGGTACAACCCACAGTGGATCTCAAAGCTCCCTGCAGCTGCTAACACAGGACAGCTCCAAAACACCTCCTCACATGGGCTCTGGACCATTCTGCCCAGGGGCAGGTATATGGCCTGGCAGTGCGCATTGGGGGCAGGGACATGGCCTGGCAGTGCGCATTGGGGGCAGGGATACGACCTGGCAGTGCGCAGTGGGGGCAGAGATCAGAGGCAGCCCCGGATTTTCCCCAACTCCTTCCCAGTCATTTGACTCTTCTCCCCTTGGCCCCAGCCAGCAGCTCGCCGCCTGAGAGATGTGAGGGCCCCCCATGGCAGTGTGGGGTACCAGCAGTGCAGGGCAGGGTGCCAGCTGTGCTCCAGAGTGGCGAGGGCAGGTCTTGGGAAGTGCTGCTGGCCACCCAGCAGACTGACCGTCACTGTCCCTTTGTGGGACCCCGCCCCCTCCCCCGCAGAGCACCTGTGCTGGGGGTGACCACCCAGGGAAGCTCCTGGCCCAACCAGCAGAGACACCTTGGGAGCCCCCAGGAAGCCAGTGCCCCTCGCACAGGGGCCCTGCAGGTGGCAGCTCCTCATGCTGCAGCCGGCTCGCCCCCCATGCCACCCACACAGCCGCAGCCGGGGCACCCTGGCGAGGGACGCAAACCCCAGCAGAAGCTGGCTGTGGTGAGCCGCCAGTGCCCCGGCTGGGGGACAAGGCTGGGAAGGGCCCCACCCAGCACCTACCCCCTTCCATGTCCTCAGTCCAGTTGCGGCTGCTGCTTGTCGGCGAGCTGGGCGAGGTGTAGTACTCGCCCCCCGGGCTCGTGTCGATGTCATCCTCCATGGAGCCAGACTTGTGCCGTTTGCTCCTGCGGAAGTGGGGGGAGGAGATTCGTCACTGCAGAGCTGGGTCCCGGCGTCCCCGGGCCGGGCGCTGCCAGAGGCTCCTGCCGAGAGGGGCCTTGTCCCTGGCTGCACTGTGTGGTCTTGTGGCTAGAGCCAGCCATTCGCAGGCTGCACGCCTGGGTCCTGCACCCACCGCTGGGGCGGGAGTGTGGTCTAGTGGTTAGCGTAAGGGGCTGCCTCTCCGTGGCCGCTCAGGTTCAGGCGAGGCACCAGCCCAGTCCTTTGCACCCAGTCCCTGAAGTGAGCAACCCACCTCCTGTGGGTCAGGGCTGCGGGCGTGGGGCAGGGGCTCCTGGCAGGGCAGCTGGGAAGAGTCACTGCTCGGGGCAGGCAGAAAAGGAGGTGACTGACTTCCTCTGCCAGGGGGCCCTTGGCTCCAGGCCGTACGGCTGCAGCACCCTGCAGCTGTTTCCCTGGGACTCTGCATAGCCAGGGCTCCCGGAGGAGCCCTTAGCACTGAGCCAGGAAGGAATGAAGCCGCTGGCCTGAATTCTGTGCTCAGTTACACCCGCGTGACCCCAGTGGGCTGCAGAGGAAGGGAGGCCTGGGGCCTGCCTGCGTGCACGCTGCGCCCACTGCCTCACGGGGAGGGGTTGCCTGGAGCCAGGCGGGGCGTGGGGATTTGACACCCCCATGCACGGCACAGATACCAGCACAGGCGTGCGACACAACTGAAAACAGGCCCCAGAGCAGCTAAGCGCCATCTGCAGCAAGGCCCCGAGTGAGCAGCAGCGACCTCTGAGCACGCCCAGCCCTGACCGAAGACAGGAGAAAGGACGGGACTTGCTGAGGCCTCATCCGCCCCGCCAGGCTGGCAGGATCCAGCCCTTTGCTGGGCCTGACCGCTGCCATGTTCCGCACTCAGGACAGCTGGCTTGTGTGTGACCCCAGGGAGGAAACCCCCCTTTCCTCAGGGCAGGGCAAAGCCCTGTCGCAGCAGAGCTGGGTTCTCACCCCCAGGCCAGGGAGCTACACCCCAGGCCTGGCTCAGTGGTCCCCACAGCCCCCCAGCTCACACCATAAGCACTCTGCTTCTTTAGCATCTCCCAGCTTCCTGGGCTCTCAGAGTTTGCCAGCCAAATGTGCAGAGCGCATGCCCACAGCCACCACAGAGCATCCTTGCCAGCTAGCCACGTATGGGCAGCTGCCTCTGGGGTGGAGCACAGCAGCTGTTAATAGCCACACAGGTCTAGCGGTGGAAGTGGCAAAGCCCATATTCCCTGGGAGGGGGACTGTGGGGAGGCACAAAGCCCCATGCCAAGGAGGAGGAAGGGAGTCATGTGTTGGTGCTGCTAACACCCCCCACCCCCATTCCTCAGGCCACACACAACAGCTCTCAGGAACAGGGTCCAGGAGCATCAGGCTGGGGCAGGGTCCAGGCCTATGTCAGACAGAAGAGGCACTGGGGTGGGGGGGGGTTGCACTTTCTGCAGGACTCCTGCAGCTGCCTCCCATCCAACTACAGTGCAGCCTTGGCCCGGCTCAGCTCGCCTGGGACAGGCCCACTCTGCCAGGGAGCTGCAGCTGCCAAGCTCAGGGCTGCCCTGGAAGGCACCGAGCCCAAACCCTCCGCTAACCTGTCGCTGTCGCTGCTGGGTTTGCTCTGACCCAGCCCAGGGCCGGCCGCCTGCAGCACCGAGCTCCAGTTAGGGGCTAACCTGTCACTGTCGCTGCTGGGTTTGCTCTGACCCAGCCCAGGGCCGGCCGCCTGCAGCACTGAGCTCCAGTTAGGGGCTAGGGGCCGGGGCTGGGGTTAAACATGGGAAGTTAACATGGCTCTGCCCCTGCTCTGGACTCAGCAAAGGGGAAAACCTGCCCTGGATTCTCACTGGACCCAACTAGGCCAGCCCAGGCCCACACTGCTGCCCTGTGTGTCTGCCTGGGCGGCTGTGCTGGAGTGTGACTGGGGCCATGCCTGGGCCGGCCCCCCACGCACGCCCATCTCTCTCCACCTGCGTCCGGCCCGTGTGCACACAGCAGAGTACGTGTGCCCGGTCGGTGCTCCCGGGTTGGTGACGAGGCTGCCGGCAGGCCCCGAGTCAGGGAGAAGCAGGACAGAACCTGCCTTGCCCTTCCCACACCGTACGGCACAGAGACGGCCCGGCCAGGCTGCCCCCGCGCCCATGCCGGGCTGTACGTACCCGCTGGAGGAGGTGCTGGGTAGCGTCCGTCTCATGCCTGTGCTCGAGGGGTTCAGGTCATAGGCCAGGTGACCTTGCAGCTCACCCAGAGAGAAATTTGGCCCTGTGCCGGTCACCACCGGCGCTGCGGAGCACAACACAGACCTGCGTCAGGGCAATGGGAAGCCGGGCAGGCACCTTCCCGCGAGCCAGAGCTCCCGTCCCTGTCCCAGGAGCGAGCGGCATTTGCTCCCCACCCCTGGGGGAATGTGCACCCGACTGCTCTGCCAGCCAGGGCTGGCACCCCCAAGGGGCTCGGGAGCATGGCCCTTGGCGGGAGGCTGCCAGGCTGGGTCCAGACCTGCTCGCCAGGTCCTGAGCCGCCTGCTGTCCCCGGAAGGAGGGGCGGCGGGGGAGACAGGAAGCATCTGGCGTGGCTCTGCCTCCCCTTGCACTGGTGCGTTTGTGCTTGCGAGGGACCCCCCCCCCCAGCCAGTACTCACTTCGGGAGACCTGGATGAGCTCCGTGACGCTGAACACGCCCGATGCGACAAAGCTCTCCTGGAAGTCTGTCGTATCTGTGCAGGGAGAGGGAGAGACTGAGACCCGGCTCTGGGCACCCAGTGGCACCCGAGCCGCTGCCCCCCCATCCCCCGCCCCGCGGCTCTAACCAGGTGGGCCTCTGCCCTTCCCCCCACCCACAAATCATCGCTCTGGGGACCTGCCCACTTGGCGCGGCGCTTCGCGTGGCCCTGGGGGTGGCATGGCCCAGCAGCATGTCACAGCCCTCCACTATGCTGAGCAAGAGCTGCCCATGGCGTGTCACATGAGGGGCGTGCAGCACGGGGGTCAGGTGTCCAGGGATGGTGGGGTTGGGGAGCTGGCTGACTGGCGTGTCACACGAGGGGCGTGCAGCATGGGAGTCAGGTGTCCTGGGATGGTGGGGTTGGGGAGCTGGCTGGCTGGCGTGTCACACGAGGGGTGTGCAGCACGGGGGTCAGGTGTCCAGGGATGGTGGGGGTGGGGAGCTGGCTGGCCGGTGTGTCACACAAGGGGTGTGCAGCACGGGGGTCAGGTGTCCGTGGGATGGCAGGGGTGGGGAGCTGGCTGGCCGGTGTGTCACACGAGGGGCGTGCAGCATGGGAGTCAGGTGTCCTGGGATGGCGGGGGTGGGGAGCTGGATAGCTGGCGTGTCACACGAGGGGTGTGCAGCACGGGGGTCAGGTGTCCAGGGATGGTGGGGGTGGGGAGCTGGCTGGCGTGCCACATGAGGGGCGTGCAGCACGGGGGTCAGGTGTCCTGGGATGGCGGGGGTGGGGAGCTGGCTGGCTGGCGTGTCACATAAGGGGCGTGCAGCACAGGGGTCAGGTGTCCTGGGATGGTGGGGGTGGGGAGCTGCCTGGCTGGCATGTCACACGAGGCGCGTGCAGCACGGGGGTCAGGTGTCTGTGGGATGGTGGGGGTGGGGAGCTGGCTGGCTGGCGTGTCACACGAGGGGCGTGCAGCACGGGGGTCAGGTGTCCGTGGGATGGCGGGGGTGGGGAGCTGGCTGGCTGGCGTGTCACACAAGGTGTGTGCAGCACAGGGGTCAGGTGTCCTGGGATGGTGGGGGTGGGGAGCTGGCTGGCGTGTCACACGAGGCGCGTGCAGCATGGGGGTCAGGTGTCCAGGGACGGCGGGGGTGGGGAGCTGGCTGGCTGGCGTGTCACACGAGGGGTGTGCAGCATGGGGGTCAGGTGTCCGTGGGATGGCGGGGGTGGGGAGCTGGCTGGCCGGCTCCTCAGAGCTGAGGCAGGGGCTGGTGGTGCTCAGGGGCTCCCCTCGGCCAGGCCACACTCAGTGCACGGGGGCGAAGTTTCTGGCCCAGAGGAGCATTTCCTGCAGCGCTGGCTCTCTGGGGCCATTGCCCATCCGCTCACTGAGGTTCCAGGCTGGAGGAGGGCTGGCTCTGGGTCTGCCAGGGGCCCAGCTCCCCTCTCTCCCTCGGCACAGAGCCACTGCTCTGCCTGACCTTGGGGGCAGGAGCTCTGGAGTGGAGACGACATCTCAGCTCCTGGCCACAGCTACTGTTGCCCCCCACAGAGAGACCAAGGCGGGCAGGGCCCCGGAACCCCCCTGCTGCCTGGCTGGGGATGCCAGGGGGGCGTCGCTCTTGGACCAATGGAGAGTGGCTGCTTGTAGCTGCCCGAGATGCAGGTTCCCCAGGGCCTGCCATGGTGGGCGCTGGGCAGAGGCTGGAGCAGACGTTCCCATCCCGTGTGATGGGGTTCAGGGGTCCCCATGCACTGCACCCCGTCCGCAGGCAGGAGTGACTCTCACTCAGCAGGTACAACAGGAGGTTTATTAGGCAACAGATGCCCAGTTTCTCACAGAAGCGTCAGTACCGCAGTCAGAGACAGTCCTTCCAACCCGTCCTGGGGAGAGAAGCCCCAGGGGTGCCCCTCTGGGGTGTAGCTTCCCCCCTCACCAGGCTGGCTCCTTCCAGCTCCCTCTTCCTTCCAGCCTCCAACTGCCGGCCCCCCCCCCCCCCCATTCAAAAACCAGCTCGGCTCCACCCTCCTCTTTGTTCAGGGCAGAGGTGTTACCTGATAGCCTAGGTTATAGCCCCAGGGTCATCCTTAGCTGCTGGGAGCTGCTCTGCTTGTCTCACACATCCAGCCTGACTCACACATGCACCCCCCCCCACTCCATCACACCCTGCTGCATGCCATAAACTGCAACCCCACCCCCACCCAGCAGCTGCCAACTTCCCTGATCCCCGTGTGAGGAACCAGGACCTTGTTCCCCACGGGCATCGGCGCAGCACTGGCAGGGCCCAGCCTGGCTCCTCCCTGCCCTTCTCACTCCTTGCCACATGAGGGGTGTGCAGCACGGGGGTCAGGTGTCCGTGGGATGGTGGGGGTGGGGAGCTGGATAGCTGGCGTGTCACACGAGGGGTGTGCAGCACGGGGGTCAGGTGTCCTGGGATGGTGGGGGTGGGGAGCTGGATAGCTGGCGTGTCACACGAGGGGTGTGCAGCACGGGGGTCAGGTGTCCTGGGATGGTGGGGGTGGGGAGCTGGATAGCTGGCGTGTCACACGAGGGGTGTGCAGCACGGGGGTCAGGTGTCCTGGGATGGTGGGGGTGGGGAGCTGGATAGCTGGCTGGCTCCTCAGAGCTGAGGCAGGGCTGGTGGTGCTCAGGGGCTCCCCTTGTCAGCCTCCCTGCCCCCGCAGCACCGCCCACTCCTGCCGGAAGCCGGAGCAGGTGAAGGATCCCCAGCCCAGAGCCCCAGGCGCTGGTGGTGAAATCTGCTTTCCCGTCTGCGTGACTCACGCTGGCTCCCACATACTGCACCTGTGCGTCAGATGCACAGAAAGTGATGCATGTGTCACGCTGACCTGCTTTCATTTCACACACACACCACTTGAAACCCCAGCCCGGGGCATGGCAGCTCCAGCCGCTCCAGGAGCACCACCAGCGCTCAGCACAGCTGGAACGGACGCGAAACTCTGAGCCAGAATGTTGCTTCAATCTGGGAGATAACAGAGGCAGCCCAGGACGTGCCAGGGCTGACCAGGGGCACCCTGTCTCCAACAGCTGCTTCCGAGGCAGGGAGGAAACCCCCGTGGCGAAGGGGGGCTTGTCCCAGCCCCTTCCTGCCCCCTGCAGCTGCTGCCCTGACGCAGAAGGTTCATTTCCCTTCTAGGCGCTTTTGCTTTTAAAAGAGCTACTCTGGATATTCCTGCTGTCCACGGAGCTGAAGCAGTGGCGTGGGCCCAGGGGAGCAGGTACTCCGGGCCCAGCCTCGGCTTGGTGGAGGGCTCGAGTTTAAATGCCAGCCAGGACCATGTGAGCATGGTACCTGAGCTCCTGGCTTGCCCAGCATGGCCTGAAGATGCCCCTGCACTAACTCTTGGGGACTGAGGGCAGTGGGGGTGTGGGGGTAGAAGAACTCTTGACTTAAAGCTCTCCAGGGATGGTGTCCTCCCCTCGTCACCCCACTGGTTAATTAACTCCCTGTAAAAATTGCCCCTTGTTCGCCATCCAGCTGTCGGATTTCCTTAGGCCTTGCCCTGCTGTGCTGCGTAACCCTCTAGTATCAGCTGTCTGCTCCCCAGGAGAGACTTACCAGGTCATTCCTCAGCCCTCTCTGCGGAGCAGAGCCTAGCGCTACAAGGCAGGTATCCCCCCATCTGAGCATCAGCACCAGGAGGCAAGATCCCGCCAGTGGTCGCACCAGGATCAAAACCAGAAGTCGCAGAACCTCCCTAGTCTTGCTTGAGGCTCCCATTGCTACAGCTGGGGATCACAGAAACCCACCACCCCTGCACCATCAGGCCCCCAAAGTCCCACTCAGGAGTCCTCAGCACTGGGGGGTTGTGTCGAAAGCACCCCAGACGCACAGCTCTCCCGTCTGCCTTTGCAAACCTCCAGTGACGGAGCTGCCACACCCGCCCCAGCAGGCTGCTTCACTGCCCCACTGGCTGAGCTGAGATTTAGCCCAAAGCTACTCTGTGGCAGGTGGAAGCCGTGGCCTCTCGTCCTGCCCTATGTGGCAAGACAGAAAACTTCTGCCCGTCTTCCTGGGCTCCTGTCCAGGTGGCCTGGGCTCGGTGAGCCTTGACATGTGATTTAGTGGGTTGGTGGGCTGTGCCTGGCTCCCCCGGCAAACTAGCCTGTTCCTTACTGTTGGCTGGTCAGCATCGCTAGTCCCCAATCCTTGTGTCACCCACAAACTTTATCAGCAACGCCTTATGGGCTTTCGAAAACCACTAAACACCACGGGGCTGGGCCTGGATCCCTGCCGGCCCCTGCGCAAAGGCTGTTCCAGAGGAGTCCCCATGCCAGGTTTCGTTCCGAGACCCATCAGTCAGCCTCTCCTGAGGCCACACGACGTGAGCATGTGGGTCTTGCAGGGTTCGAGTTTTTTAATCCAAATCTCCTGCAGCAGCAGCCCAACTGCCTTCCCCAGCACTGCTGCCCTCGGCGGTCAGACTTCCGAGCTCTTCGAGGAAAGCGACCGTGGCAGGGTGAGCAGCTTTGCCCCTCAGTTCCTCCTCTCCGACGCTGGGCCGGTGATGGGCGGGCGGGCGCCTGGGGACTGCAGGAAGGCTGGTGCTCGCAGTTCTCACCCGCCGGGGCTGGCAGAGCTGAGCAGGCTCAGTAGAACTGCAGTCTTAGCCACTAACCAGCCCACAGGAAGGATGGTTGTGCAGTGAGGCTGTTGGCCTGGGTCTGAGAAGAGCACAAGGCTGAGCGGTCTGACCCCGGCCCTGCCACAGACCCCCAGTGCGACCAAGGGCAAGTCCCTTTGGCTCTCCAGGGCTCTGCAACCTGTCTCGAAGAGGAACTAGAACGACCTGGCTGGATGGTGAGCTCTTCTGGGAGGGGGCTGGCTGGACTGCTCATGCAGCGCTGGCACCAAGGCCTCGGGCTGGCATGGAGTGTGCCACGTCTCAGCAATGACCGACAGCTCCAACGGCCCGGAGACATCCACCCGCAGTTGGCAGCCAAGTGCCTGGGGTTGGCGTGCTGGCAGAGCTGTGTGCAGGGCCTCTGGCATGTGGGGGGTGACTCAGAAAACCAAGCCCAGCCATGGCGTGACTCAGTAGAGAGCAGCTGTGGGTGGAGGGAGCCTGGCACTGACATGAGAGCAAAGTCAGTGAATGAGGGCAAACGGCAAACTGGCTGGCTGGGCCCCAGGCCCTCTTCTGGGTGCCCAATCCCACCTCTGGCACCATCTCCAGTCCCCCGGCACCTGCATCCCAGGGCATGCCCCTGCAGTGCCCCTGCCTGCTGCTACAGGTCCACACAAATGCTCCCATGAACTCTGCAAGGAGCTCAAGGACAGCTGTTATGTTGGCCAGCCAGCACTGAGGCCTCCCCATCAGCCAGCCCAGCCCCTTAGAGAGGAGCTATTCAGTGTCTGCTGGGAGCATACCTCACCCCAGACGCAGAGAAGCCAGCCCCCTGCTGCAGCTGGGGTTTGCAGTCAGCTCTTCCACTGCAGAGTACTAGAGTGTGGGGCCGGGCACCCACAGCAGACGGACTCAGGCTGGGTCTCCCCATTGGGTGCCCCGAGAACCTGCTGGCCAAAGCCGGAGATGGAGGCCAAAGCTCTGGCTCAGTGGTTCCCTCTCCCTGGCATTGTCCCATCTAGACAATCCAATTACTTCTTTCCTGCTCCACCGGGTGCCTGCCTCTCGCTCCACCAGGCTCCTGTCTCCCTGCTCCACCCGGCGCCTGCCTCCCGCTCCACCCGGCGCCTGCCTCCCGCTCCACCCGGCGCCTGCCTCCCGCTCCACCCGGCGCCTGCCTCCCGCTCCACCCGGCTCCTGCCTCCCGCTCCACCAGGCGCCTGCCTCCCGCTCCACCCGGCTCCTGCCTCCCGCTCCACCGGGCGCCTGCCTCCCGCTCCACCGGGCTCCTGCCTCCCGCTCCACTGGGCTCCTGCCTCCCTGCTCCACTGGGCGCCTGCCTCCCGCTCCACCCGGCGCCTGCCTCCCGCTCCACCCGGCTCCTGCCTCCCGCTCCACCGGGCGCCTGCCTCCCGCTCCACCGGGCTCCTGCCTCCCGCTCCACTGGGCTCCTGCCTCCCTGCTCCACTGGGCGCCTGCCCAGGCCTCAGGACACCTGAGTTCTCTTCTTGGTGCTACTACTGCCCTGCTTCTGGGCCAGTGCTCCCCTTCCCACCCTGCAGCTGCCGGGTTGTCTTGAGGTGTCGGGCGGTGCCTGACAGTGGGGCTCTGATCTCCCATGGGGGCTCTAGTGCCTCTCTACCACCGCCACCAAGTCATATTTGCTCCAGGGGCCAAGACTGTCTGTGGCAAGAGCTGTGTAGTCAGGGGGTCACTGGAGACACCCCTCCCTTGGTGTTCCCAGCTTGAGCCCTGGGGTGCCCCCTCATTCACAGAACCCGGCCACCTGCCCCAGCAAGGGGCTCTCCTCGAGCCAAGGGCCGAAATGCTCCTGCCTGGCTATGGGGAGGGTTCACTCCATTAACCTCGGCCCCTCTCAACAGTGCTACTTCCTGCACCCATCCAGCCTCAGCCCCCGGAGTAACACCAGGGCTTGCAAACCAGGGTGCCACATCTGAGCTCGGCGCTCGCTCCCTGCAGAGCCTGATTCCTGTGAACGCAGGCACCAAGGGAGAGCCCTGGCCTGCACACTCAGCCTGGCAGCCAGACACAGAACCGCTGGCTTGGGCACTGACTGAAGAGGTCTAATGCCCTCAGCACTGTGCTCCCCAACTGCTCGCAGCTTCACCCCAGCCAGGAGGGTGAGAAACCCCACGGGGAGTTTTTAGACAGGAGCCGAGAGCACCGGTCCTGGGCCTGGGGCTGTAGGAACCCTGGCTCTGTTCCCAGGTCTGGCTGTGCAGAGGTTTCCAAAACAAAGTGCTTGGCTGAGAGAGCCCCACACTCCCCCGTCGGGTGGGTAGTGAGAGGCCTGGCTCCTGGCTTTGTGGAGGGTGTGACCAGCACTGGCCGGCCCCCTTCCCCGCACCAGAAGGGTCTGCAGACAGACCTTTGCTGGGGGCTGTGTGCGAGAGCTGCCCTTGCGAGCTGCCAAGGGAGAGGGCAGCAGGTGGAAGAGGGGCTGAGTTTTCAGCCCACCCAGGCTCTGGGGTGCCCCACATACCCAATGTGATTGGTTTGCTGTCCTCCTGGTCCGAGCCGATCCCTGTCCTTGGGCTGCTGCTCTGCTCCGGCTCTGAAAGGGAAAACCAGGCATGAGGCTCTGCAGCTCAGCACCCCCTTGGCAGCCCTGACCCCCCATCCTGAGCCCAGCCCAGCCCCTGTGCACCACTCTGAGCAGTGTCCCATGCCGGCAGCTACCAGCCCATGCCACTGCCCAGCCTCTTCTCCAGGTGGCTGGGGCAAGCCTGCCTTGGCTGCAGGATGCTCACATCCCAGCTGGGGGGCAGGCAGAGCTGAAGCAGGGTTGCCCCATGCAGAAAGGGGGTGACGTGCTGAGACGACTGGACCCACAGGCCCCCTTGCTGCCTTGCCCCAGCCTGAGGCTGCCACAGAGTCACTCCAACTCTTGGCCTGGACACAGCAGCCATCGAAGGAGCTGGGGGCTGCATTAGAGTGGAGAGACCTGGTGTTGGGTGGAGCCTGCGCTAGAAGTCCTGTGGCACCTTATAGACTAACAGGTATTTTGGAGCATGAGCTTTTGTGGGCAAAGACCCACTTCATCAGATGCATGTGTGGGGACGGGGGTTCAGAGGATTTAAAGGGGAAGTCCAAGTCCAGGGGAGGGCCAGAGCTGACAAGGTCTGTTCAGTCAGGGAGGACGTGGCCCTGACCGAATGCTGGACATGAAATGTGGCCACGTCCTCCCTGACTGAACTGACCAGATTTCTCCTCTCCTGCGGTTCACAACTCCGCAGTAACTGCTGATAACAGGCCACATCCACCCTGACTGAACAGACCTTGTCAGCTCTGGCCCTCTCCTGCACTGGGACTCCCTCTTTAAACCCTCCTCTGAAACTCACTCCCCATGCATCTGACAAAGCGGGTCTTTGCCCACCAAAGCAAATGCTCCTAAAGATCTGTTAGTCTATAAGGTGCCCCAGGACTTCTTGTTGTTTTGGAAGTTACAGATTAACACGGCTACCCCTCTGACACTTGCCCTAGAATCCCCTAGAGGGCCACACAGCCCCTCTTCCCCCCTCCCCAGCTAATTGCACCAGTGCTCTGTGCTCCTCTTCACAGTGCGTCCCCAAAGGGCCCATCAGATTGTTGGAGGAAACTGGTCCTCACTGGTCTGGTAGTGTTATCCACCCTGTACCAGCCCTGGCTCTTCCACGGCCCAGACAACAGTAACATAGCTCCCATCAGCTCTGATTCACCAGCATGGAAACCAAGGCCTGGTAATTCAAAAAAGGGTTCCCATACCCGGCCACGAAATGCAGCCACCTCTGGGGTGGAACATACAAGTATAACAGCGCACAGGAACGCTGTGCAAGAGGCTAGGACAGGAATGCTGAATCTGAATCAAATTGGGGAAGAATTGTAAAAGTTGGGGGGGCAGGGAGAGTAAAGAAAGAAAGGAAGAAAGAATACCCCTTCCCCCTCCCCTCATAGTGACCATGACCAGGCAGCCCCTAGTTCCCCTGGCAACAGACAGATGCTAATGGCTGCCTTATGCAATATCATTTGCTGCTCTGATGGCCCCAGCGTGCTCTGCATACGTTCACCACTTTGCTGCTCCTGGGCAGTGATTAATGGGCTGCCGTGCCCCACAGAGCCTCCTGCCCTCACCTCTGCCTGCCTGCCGCCAGTAATGGAGGAAGCTCCTGGCCTCAGGACTGATGGCGCCATGGAACAGCCTCAAGTTGCTCTGCTGTGGCTGCAGCCCCTGTGCCAGGCAGCCCTGCCCACTAGCACACAGCTCTGCCCAACCTGCCCACTGCTTTGGGCCCACATCCCCCGGGCACAGCCACAGCCTGGCATGGGCAGGGCAGTCAGTACCCAGGGGGCTCAGAGCTGCCCCAGAGAGCCATCCTGGCTGGGGCTGCGGGATTCCACTGCTGCCGTGTCAGTGACGTTGGGCACGGCGTGGCTGCAGGGGTCCTGGCGGGGGTCTGAGGGGGACTGGCCAGGCATACTGGCGGACAGAGGTGGGCAAGGGACGGGTAATGGCGACACCTCAGGTTGCATGCAGGCCAACCCCCCAAGCGGAGCAGGGCCGGCCCAGGCCAGCAGAGAGCTGGGAGACCTCAGGGGCAAACCCAGGAAGATGCACTCCTGGGGCACCTGTCAGCCAGGACTTCCCTCAGGGCCGGCAGAGCGAGCCAGGCTTCTGGGGCACAGCCCCCTGCCCTGCAGCTCAGCCTCTGCCCTCCCCCAGGCACCCGGCTGACTGTGGTCTCCACCCCTGAGCGCCAAAAGCCGGACGTTCCCCTGCCATGCCAGCTCCCTGTCAAGGCAGGTCCCTGGCTGCACCCAGCTTTCCCCTCCCTGCTCGAACTCAGGACTCCCCGCCACGCACTCACCCCTCTCCCTGCCCTGCTGCCTGGGCAAGGGCCCTCGGCAGCTCTGTGCCGGGCCAGCCCAGAGCGAGCGGCCTGCTAGCCAGGTATGTCCGGAGCCCAGCGTCAGAATGGGCGAGCACCTGGCAAGCGCTGGACATCACAGCCTGGCCCACAACGGGCCAGCTCACGAGACAGGCCTCGTTAACCATTAAGGGGAGACAATGAACTGCTCCTTCCTGGGGAAGCCAGGCCTTGGAAAGGGAAGCCCCCATCCTAGGGCCCTGGGATCCCCAGACCCTTGCTATGTGTCCTGGGATCCCCAGAACTTTGCACAGCTCCTTCCACAGTTCCCCCCCTCTCAGCTCAACTTGCAGCCTGGCGCCCAGTGCGACCCCTGCACTGCCCCACCCCCCATGCACGTTTGCACTGTTACAATCGTCCCTGTGCTACTGCACGTGCTCAGCAGCACACACCCACTGCCTGCCCAGTGCAAAGACCCGTCGCGTAAGCCCTGCACTGTATCCATCATGTGTGTTCAGCCCCTGAACCAGCACATGCACAGTGGCACACCTGTCCCGCACGCCCCGGGCTCAGGCTAGCAGGTACTCCCAGGGCATGTACCCGGCGCTCCACCCATGGCTTGTAGACTTTCCATACGCCCACCTGCCAGAGCCAGCATTATACCCATTGCATCGACTCATTGCATATCCCCAGTGCTCTACCTATCCCCCATATCCAGCACCACACACACCCGTCGCAGTGCCCAGTGCTCGTACCCAGCACTGTATGCACCACACACCCCTGTCGCAGTGCCCAGTTCTTATACCCAGTGCTGTATGCACCACACACACCCGTTGCAGTGCCCAGTGCTCGTACCCAGCTCTGTATGCACCACACACACCTGTCGCAGTGCCCAGTGCTTATACCCAGTGCTGTATGCACCACACACCCCTATCGCAGTGCCCAGTGCTCATACCCAGCGCTGTATGCACCACACACCCCTGTCGCAGTGCCCACTGCTTGTACTCAGAGCTGTATGCACCACACACCCCTGTCGCAGTGCCCAGTGCTCATACCCAGCGCTGTATGCACCACACACCCGTCGCAGTGCCCAGTGCTCGTACCCAGAGCTGTATGCACCACACACCCCTGTCGCAGTGCCCAGTGCTTGTACCCAGCGCTGTATGCACCACACACCCGTCGCAGTGCCCAGTGCTCGTACCCAGCGCTGTATGCACCACACACCCCTGTCGCAGTGCCCACTGCTTGTACCCAGAGCTGTATGCATCACACACCCTGTCGCAGTGCCCAGTGCTCGTACCCAGCGCTGTATGCACCACACACACCAATCACAGTGCCCAGTGCTCATACCCAGCACTGTATGCACCACACACCCGTTACAGTGCCCAGCGCTCGTAGCCAGTGCGGTATGCACCACACACACTTGTCGCAGTGCCCAGTGCTTGTACCCAGCGCTGTATGCACCACACACCCCTGTCACAGTGCCCAGTGCTCGTACCCAGCGCTGTATGCACCACACACACCTGTTGCAGTGCCCAGTGCTCATACCCAGTTCTGTATGCACCACACACACCAGTCACAGTGCCCAGTGCTCGTACCCAGCGCTGTATGCACCACACACCCCTGTCACAGTGCCCAGTGCTCGTACCCAGCGCTGTATGCACCACTCACCCCTGTCACAGTGCCCAGTGCTCGTACCCAGCACTGTATGCACCACAAACACCAGTCACAGTGCCCAGTGCTCGTACCCAGCGCTTTATGCACCACACACCCCTGTCGCAGTGCCCAGTGCTCGTACCCAGCGCTGTATGCACCACACACACCCGTTGCAGTGCCCAGTGCTCGTACCCAGAGCTGTATGCACCACAAACCCCTGTCGCAGTGCCCAGTGCTCATACCCAGCGCTGTATGCACCACACACCCCTGTCGCAGTGCCCACTGCTTGTACTCAAGAGCTGTATGCACCACACACCCCTGTCGCAGTGCCCAGTGCTCATACCCAGCGCTGTATGCACCACACACCCGTCGCAGTGCCCAGTGCTCGTACCCAGACCTGTATGCACCACACACCCCTGTCACAGTGCCCAGTGCTTGTACCCAGTGCTGTATGCACCACACACCCGTCGCAGTGCCCAGTGCTCGTACCCAGCGCTGTATGCACCACACACCCCTGTCGCAGTGCCCACTGCTTGTACCCAGAGCTGTATGCATCACACACCCTGTCGCAGTGCCCAGTGCTCGTACCCAGCGCTGTATGCACCACACACACCAATCACAGTGCCCAGTGCTCGTACCCAGCACTGTATGCACCACACACCCGTTACAGTGCCCAGCGCTCGTAGCCAGTGCGGTATGCACCACACACACTTGTCGCAGTGCCCAGTGCTTGTACCCAGCGCTGTATGCACCACACACCCCTGTCACAGTGCCCAGTGCTCGTACCCAGCGCTGTATGCACCACAAACCCCTGTCGCAGTGCACAGTGCTCATACCCAGCGCTGTATGCACCACACACACCAATCACAGTGCCCAGTGCTCATACCCAGCGCTGTATGCACCACACACCTCTGTCGCAGTGCGCAGTGCTCGTACCCAGCGCTGTATGCACCACACACCCCTGTCGCAGTGCCCAGTGCTTATACCCAGTGCTGTATGCACCACACACCCCTATCGCAGTGCCCAGTGCTCATACCCAGCGCTGTATGCACCACACACCCCTGTCGCAGTGCCCACTGCTTGTACTCAAGAGCTGTATGCACCACACACCCCTGTCGCAGTGCCCAGTGCTCATACCCAGCGCTGTATGCACCACACACCCGTCGCAGTGCCCAGTGCTCGTACCCAGAGCTGTATGCACCACACAACCCTGTCGCAGTGCCCAGTGCTTGTACCCAGTGCTGTATGCACCACACACCCGTCGCAGTGCCCAGTGCTCGTACCCAGCGCTGTATGCACCACACACCCCTGTCGCAGTGCCCACTGCTTGTACCCAGAGCTGTATGCATCACACACCCTGTCGCAGTGCCCAGTGCTCGTACCCAGCGCTGTATGCACCACACACACCAATCACAGTGCCCAGTGCTCGTACCCAGCACTGTATGCACCACACACCCGTTACAGTGCCCAGCGCTCGTAGCCAGTGCGGTATGCACCACACACACTTGTCGCAGTGCCCAGTGCTTGTACCCAGCGCTGTATGCACCACACACCCCTGTCACAGTGCCCAGTGCTCGTACCCAGCGCTGTATGCACCACACACACCTGTCGCAGTGCCCAGTGCTCATACCCAGTTCTGTATGCACCACACACACCAGTCACAGTGCCCAGTGCTCGTACCCAGCGCTGTATGCACCACACACCCCTGTCACAGTGCCCCGTGCTCGTACCCAGTGCTGTATGCACCACTCACCCCTGTCGCAGTGCCCAGCGCTCGTAGCCAGTGCGGTATGCACCACACACACTTGTCGCAGTGCCCAGTGCTCGTACCCAGCGCTGTATGCACCACACACCCCTGTCGCAGTGCCCAGTGCTCGTACCCAGCGCTGTATGCACCACACACACCCGTTGCAGTGCCCAGTGCTCGTACCCAGAGCTGTATGCACCACAAACCCCTGTCGCAGTGCCCAGTGCTCATACCCAGCGCTGTATGCACCACACACCCCTGTCGCAGTGCCCACTGCTTGTACTCAAGAGCTGTATGCACCACACACCCCTGTCGCAGTGCCCAGTGCTCATACCCAGCGCTGTATGCACCACACACCCGTCGCAGTGCCCAGTGCTCGTACCCAGACCTGTATGCACCACACACCCCTGTCGCAGTGCCCAGTGCTTGTACCCAGTGCTGTATGCACCACACACCCGTCGCAGTGCCCAGTGCTCGTACCCAGCGCTGTATGCACCACACACCCCTGTTGCAGTGCCCACTGCTTGTACCCAGAGCTGTATGCATCACACACCCTGTCGCAGTGCCCAGTGCTCGTACCCAGCGCTGTATGCACCACACACACCAATCACAGTGCCCAGTGCTCGTACCCAGCACTGTATGCACCACACACCCGTTACAGTGCCCAGCGCTCGTAGCCAGTGCGGTATGCACCACACACACTTGTCGCAGTGCCCAGTGCTTGTACCCAGCGCTGTATGCACCACACACCCCTGTCACAGTGCCCAGTGCTCGTACCCAGCGCTGTATGCACCACAAACCCCTGTCGCAGTGCCCAGTGCTCGTACCCAGCACTGTATGCACCACAAACACCAGTCACAGTGCCCAGTGCTCGTACCCAGCGCTGTATGCACCACACACCCCTGTCGCAGTGCCCAGTGCTCGTACCCAGCGCTGTATGCACCACACACCCCTGTCACAGTGCCCAGTGCTCGTACCCAGCACTGTATGCACCACAAACACCAGTCACAGTGCCCAGTGCTCGTACCCAGCGCTGTATGCACCACACACCCCTGTCGCAGTGCCCAGTGCTCGTACCCAGCGCTGTATGCACCACACACCCCTGTCGCAGTGCCCAGTGCTCGTACCCAGCGCTGTATGCACCACAAACCCCTGTCGCAGTGCACAGTGCTCATACCCAGCGCTGCATGCACCACACACACCAATCACAGTGCCCAGTGCTCATACCCAGCGCTGTATGCACCACACACCTCTGTCGCAGTGCGCAGTGCTCGTACCCAGCGCTGTATGCACCACACACCCCTGTCGCAGTGCCCAGTGCTCATACCCAGCACTGTATGCACCACACACCCGTCGCAGTGCACAGTGCTCGTACCCAGCACTGTATGCACCACACACACCACACACCTGTCGCAGTGCACTGTGCTCGTACTCAGTGCTGTATGCACCACACACACCAATCACAGTGCCCAGTGCTCGTACCCAGCACTGTATGCACCACACACACCTGTCGCAGTACACAGTGCTCGTACCCAGCGCTGTATGCACCACACACACCAATCACAGTGCCCAGCGCTCGTACCCAGCACTGTAGGCACCACACACCCGTCGCAGTGCCCAGCGCTCCTACCCAATGCTGTATGCACCACACACACACCAATCACAGTGCCCAGCGCTCGTACCCAGCACTGTATGCACCACACACCCTTCGCAGTGCCCAGCGCTCGTAGCCAGTGCTGTATGCACCACACACCCCTGTCGCAGTGCCCAGTGCTCGTACCCAGCACTGTATGCACCACACACACCTGTCGCAGTGCCCAGTGCTCATACCCAGTGCTGTATGCACCACACACACCAGTCACAGTGCCCAGTGCTCATACCCAGCGCTGTATGCACCACACACAGCAATCACAGTGCCCAGTGCTCGTACCCAGCGCTGTATGCACCACACACCCCTGTCACAGTGCTCAGTGCTCGTACCCAGCACTGTATGCACCACACACACCAATCACTGTGCCCAGAGCTTGTACCCAGTGCTGTATGCACCACACACCTCTGTCGCAGTGCGCAGTGCTCGTACCCAGCGCTGTATGCACCACACACCCCTGTCGCAGTGCCCAGTGCTCATACCCAGGACTGTATGCACCACACACCCGTCGCAGTGCACAGTGCTCGTACCCAGCACTGTATGCACCACACACACCACACCCCTGTTGCAGTGCCCAGTGCTCGTACCCAGCGCTGTATGCACCACACACCCCTGTCGCAGTGCCCAGTGCTCGTACCCAGCGCTGTATGCACCACACACACCTGTCGCAGTGCCCAGTGCTCGTACCCAGGACTGTATGCACCACACACCCGTCGCAGTGCACAGTGCTCGTCCCCAGCACTGTATGCACCACACACACCACACACCTGTCGCAGTGCACAGTGCTCGTACTCAGCGCTGTATGCACCACACACACCAATCACAGTGCCCAGTGCTTGTACCCAGCACTGTATGCACCACACACACCTGTCGCAGTGCCCAGCGCTCGTACCCAGCACTGTATGCACCACACACCCGTCGCAGTACCCAGTGCTCGTACCCAATGCTGTATGCACCACACACACACCAATCACAGTGCCCAGCGCTCGTACCCAGCACTGTATGCACCACACACCCGTCACAGTGCCCAGCGCTCGTAGCCAGTGCTGTATGCACCACACACACTTGTCGCAATGCCCAGTGCTTGTACCCAGTGCTGTATGCAACACTCACACCAATCACAGTGCCCAGTGCTTGTACCCAGCGCTGCAAGCACCACACACCCATCGCAGTGCCCAGTGCTCGTACCCAGCGCTGTATGCAGCACACACACCTGTCGCAGTGCCCAGTGCTCATATCCAGCGCTGTATGCACCACACACCCGTCGCAGTGCCCAGCGATCGTATCCAGTGCTGTATGCACCACACACCCCTGTTGCAGTGCCCAGCGCTCGTAGCCAGTGCTGTATGCACCACACACCCCTGTCGCAGTGCCCAGCGCTCGTAGCCAGTGCTGTATGCACCACACACCCCTGTCGCAGTGCCCAGCGCTCGTAGCCAGTGCTGTATGCACCACACACACCTGTTTCAATGCTTGTACCCATCGTTCTGGACCAGATTCCCAGCAAGCGTCACACCCATGTTTTAGCTCCTCTTCCACTCTGACAGCCCCACAGCATTCCCCGCCTGTGCCTGGTGCTGCTTGAACCTCTCTCATGTCCCCCTGACTGAGGCGGGGGATGTGCCTTTTGCTGTCACACAGCCTAGCTGCGAGCCTTTTATTTTGCCACCCTCCATGTCATGGCTGTCAGACTTTGCAGCCCCATGCCCGTCCCCTGACTGCGCCGGCACCCTGTCTCTCTGCTGCCGCTGACCTCCGCGATGCCTGGATAGTGCATGTACCACCTCAGCAGCAATGAATGAGATGTGCAGCAAACCCAGGTCTGCTGCAGCCAGGCCATGTGGTCACCGCAGACGTGTAACCCTTTGCACTGGGAGGCCTGCAGCCAAGAGGCTGCTCCATACTCCTCCCCCACAAACCTGGGGTAATGCTGGGCTAAGCCCAAGTGCTGCTGCTCTGCTGGAGGCTGGGGCTGCCAGGTTTCCAGTTTCGCAGTGGAATGCCCAGTCGATAAGGGACCCTGGCAGCTCTGGCCGGAACCACGGAGTGGGCTTAAACGGCCGGTCAGCGGCGCAGACTCCCTGCCTGCCCTGGGCGTGCCCACAAGGGCTGTGTGCTTGCCCCTCCCCAATGGCCGGCTCTGCAGGTCCCGTTGGCTGGGAGCTGCAGCCAGTGGGAGCTGCAGGGATAGGCCGGTAGACTGGGGCAGCGTGAGGAGTTTAGGGGGCAGGGACATGCCAGGCACTTCTGGAAGCTGCCCGTGTAAAGTGTGGGATGGAGCCTCCATCCTGAAGCCCCACATGCACCGCAGGGCCTGTGCACCCAGCCAGAGCCCCACCCCTGCACCCTATCCCCTTCACCAGCCCCCTCCCCCACTCCGAACCCCTCATTTCTGGCCCCAGCTTGGAGCCCACACCCGAACCCCTGCCCGGCCCAGCGAAACAGAGAGAGTGAGGAAGATGAGAGTGAGAGGGTGATGTGGGGAGGAAGGAGTGAGAAGGGGAGGAGCCTCAGAGAAGGGGCGGGGCATCACCGTTTGCTTGTCAGCAATGGGAAGTTGGCCGTGCTACAGCAGAGGCAGAGCCACTGTGTCTCATCACATCTCACAGAGCTGGAGGGGACCGAGTCCAGTCCCCCGCCCTCTCGGCAGGACGAAGCAGCCCTCAGCGCTTCCTCTCCCCATCTGCAGAGCTGCATCTTCGCAGGGCTGGGAAACTGGCTCTCAGCAAGACCCCAGATGCTGCACCATCCCCCAGGGCGCCACCCCCCACCGTGCCTGAGCGCCCCGTCTCAGTGGGAGCTGGGCTGGAGCGAGGACTGCATGGTGCCATTTGGCTTCTGACACCCAGCTAAACGCTGAGCTACTCCCCCGACCTCCCCGGCCAGCGTGCCCCAGCCTGTCCCAGCGGGAAGGCGCTCAGAGAAGTGGGAGCTGCGGAGCGCTTGCAGCCTGGGTTACGTGTGCAAGAGCTGCGGTGCAAAGGGGACGCCTGCTGCAGGCTCCCCCCTCGCTGCCTCGTCAGCCGGGCAGGCATTGGGCAGCCTGCATCCCGCACGCCAGTCCTGCTCCAGCTCGGCTAAAAATAATCCCATCCTCGGCAGGCTGGCAGACGCTGAGCTCAGCACTCTTGGTTCCTGGAGCAGTCTGGACAAGATTTCCAGGCTGGTTCCCTCTCCCCCTCCCTCATGCACAGTCGTCCCCTCTCACCACGCACAAAGCCCAGGGGTGGGACCTGGCACTACTGGGGGCTGTATGTGCAGTCCTGGCAGGACCTGGGGGCTGATTTGGGGTGGAGGGATGGAGAACCGTGGCCCGGCTGCAAGGCTCCTCCAGCTCTGGGCACAGCATGGTTCTGCATCCCACAGCCCCAAATGTCAGGCCCCCGTTGTAATGCCCCAGCAGATCCAGCAGCATGGATTTCCGGTGGTGCACACTGGGCTGTGTGAAAGTGCAGGCACAGGAACTACATTACCATGGGAAATCCCCGCTGCTGCCTGTGCTTGGGCATTGCCAGGGGGCTCGGGATGGTCCGGTGGTTAGAGGCCTAACCTGGGTCTTCAGAGACTATGGCTCAAGTCCCAGCTCTGCCACCAATTTCCCATGTGACCATGTCTCTGTGCCTCAGTTTCCCACCTGTACACGGGGATAACAGCTCTGCCTCCACCCCAGGAGGCGCAGTATGCCAAAGATGGGGAGGAGCTGGGGTAGCCTGGTAATGCGGGAAGGTAAACCTCTATGGCAGGGAGCTGTACCCAGGCAGAGGCACCCCTGCGCTGCAGCCAGGCCGGAACAGCTCCGTTGCAGTCTCTGGGTGTCGCGCCAGCCTCTCTCGGGCGGAGCCAGAGGGTAAGCCCAGTTCACCTGCCGAGCCCAGGCCTGGCTGATTTCCAAGGCTGTGCCATTTGTAATGGTGGGTGTGGGCGGCGGGGCCTGGAGGTGAGCCCTGAAGCCTGGTCCGGTGCACAGCTGGCTCTGGAGCACCATGCCAGCGCGCACCACGGAGACAGGAGTGTGGGCAGAGCTGCTCTGGGCTGAGCTGGGGCAGCCCCACAGGAGCCACAGAGCTCTGGAAGAGCCACCCATGTCCAGCTGTACCCTTGAACAGCGGCAGGGCTGGAAGGCCCTGTGCAACCCGAGGACGGTGTCTGGGCTGCCCTGTCCCACGGCCACGTGCAGCGGTTCGCCCGTGTCAAACGCAGGGAAACCACTGCCCTGCTCTGAGGGCACCAAAGCTGGGGGGTTCCCGTTTGTCTCAGCTGGGGACTACGGCTGGGAGCTGCAGATGTGGCTGTAAATATGAACCTCGGCCCATGTCACACACAGCACCAGGTTGCTCTGCCAGCGAAACACGCCGGGCTGGGGCCTACAGCGGGGAGGGATGGACACAGCTGATTGTCAGTCCCCCAGTCCGTGGCAATGACCCCACGTGGGGTAACAAGATCGCCACAGCTGAGTGCCCAGCCGCAAAGCACCACCTGGCTCGCAGCTGACTAGGATGGCCTGAGTCTCAGTCGGCCCATGGGCCCTGGACACCCAGGCTACGTCTACACGTGCAGCCAACATCGAAATAGCTTATTTCGATGTAGCGACATCGAAATAGTCTATTTCGATGAATAACGTCTACACGTCCTCCAGGGCCGGCAACGTCGATGTTCAACTTCGACGTTGCTCAGCCCAACATCGAAATAGGCGCAGCGGGGGAACATCTACACGTCAAAGTAGCACACATCGAAATAGGGATGCCAGGCACAGCTGCAGACAGGGTCACAGGGCGGACTCAACAGCCAGCCGCTCCCTTAAAGGGCCCCTCCCAGACACAGTTGCACTAAACAACACAAGATACACAGAGCTGACAACTGGTTGCAGACCCTGTGCCTGCAGCATAGATCCCCAGCTGCCGCAGCAGCAGCCAGAAGCCCTGGGCTAAGGGCTGCTGCCCACGGTGACCATAGAGCCCCGCAGGGGCTGGAGAGAGAGCATCTCTCAACCCCCCAGCTGATGGCCGCCATGGAGGACCCAGCAATTTCGACGTTGCGGGACGCGGATCGTCTACACGGTCCCTACTTTGACGTTGAACGTCGAAGTAGGGCGCTATTCCTATCTCCTCATGAGGTTAGCAACTTCGACGTCTCACCGCCTAACGTCGAAGTTAACTTCGAAATAGCGCCCGACGCGTGTAGACGTGACGGGCGCTATTTCGAAGTTGGTGCCGCTATTTCGAAGTAGCGTGCACGTGTAGACGCAGCTCCAGTGACTTACTGGGGCTACCCACAGGCCCTGGACACCCAGTGGCATGCTGGGGCCACCCACAGGCCCTGGACACCCAGTGACTTACTGGGGCCACCCACAGGCCCTGGACACCCAGGCTACGTCTACACGTGCAGCCAACATCGAAATAGCTTATTTCGATGTTGCGACATCGAAATAGTCTATTTCGATGAATAACGTCTACACGTCCTCCAGGGCCGGCAACGTCGATGTTCAACTTCGACGTTGCTCAGCCCAACATCGAAATAGGCGCAGCGAGGGAACGTCTACACGTCAAAGTAGCACACATCGAAATAGGGATGCCAGGCACAGCTGCAGACAGGGTCACAGGGCGGACTCAACAGCAAGCCGCTCCCTTAAAGGGCCCCTCCCAGACACAGTTGCACTAAACAACACAAGATACACAGAGCTGACAACTGGTTGCAGACCCTGTGCCTGCAGCATAGATCCCCAGCTGCCGCAGAAGCAGCCACAAGCCCTGGGCTAAGGGCTGCTGCCCACGGTGACCATAGAGCCCCGCAGGGGCTGGAGAGAGAGCATCTCTCAACCCCCCAGCTGATGGCCGCCATGGAGGACCCAGCAATTTCGATGTTGCGGGACGCGGACCGTCTACACGGTCCCTACTTCGACGTTGAACGTCGAAGTAGGGCGCTATTCCTATCTCCTCATGAGGTTAGCGACTTCGACGTCTCGCCGCCTAACATCGAAGTTGGTGCCGCTACTTCGAAGTAGCGTGCACGTGTAGACGCAGCTCCAGTGACATACCGGGGCCACCCATGCGGGGTGGTGGAGTGGTGAGAAGGAGACTTCTGGGCTTCTCCAGCCCCGTCACAAAGGGGGAGAGGGGGTTGAGTTTCGTTTTCTGCTCCCTCTACATGAGGGGTGAGGTGAGTGGGGGCAGGGCAAGCTGCTCCATGGGGTGAGGTGCATGGAAATGGGGCTGAGGGCTGCCCCTGTCCCCAGTGACCCTTTGGGATTTTCTTCTCCTTTGTGCTAAGCGCAAGGACTGGAAAGATTCGAGTGCCACCGGGGGCAGCTCCGGCGCTCTGAACATGCTGGCTCTGGCACAGCGCTCGGGGCAGACAGACCCATGGCAAGAGCGTGGGGGTTTCAGCCAGGCTGCAGGTCCCGAAGGTAAAAGAGCTCTGTGGGCAGAGCTCCTTCCTTCCCTCCTGGGAGCTCCCCGAGATCCCCGGCCAGGTCCTTCCCTGGGGCCAGGTGCCTGGCTCCCCCGGCTGAGAGCCCTGCTCAGCCCTGCTGCCCAGCCCTAGCCCGAGGCTCTGCTGACCCCAGAGGGGAGGGAAGATCCGTGTGAGGGCCTGATCCTGCTAGGTCAATGAGAGCAGAAGGAGCTCAGCACCTCACAGGCCCTGACTCCTCATCTAGGTGATTCTGGGGGAGCAGCTGCTTGTGGCCCAGCCCTGGGGGTGGGAGGGGCCATCCTGCCCCCCGGGAGAGGCACCAAAGTTGGGATCCGGATCCAAAGCTCCTGGGAATCTGGACCCAAGGTTTCATGTCAGCCCTTCCAGGACCAGGAGGCGACTCAGCCGGTCAGTGCTCCATGAGGGCTCCGCAGGGGGGATGGTGCCCTGGTTCTGTGGGGAGGCTCCTGCTAATTTCCTCCCGGCTTTGCCTTTCTGCGAGGCGGCCCAGGCCCTGCGACTCCCCCAGTAGCTGCATCTCCCCACCCTGGGCTTCCCCCAGCTCCCGCTGCCCGGCGCTCCCATCAGGTCCCTCCGGCTCCCGCTGCCAGGTGCCCCCAGTGGGTCCCTCCAGCTCTCACTGCCCGGAGCCCCCAGCGGGTCCCTTCGGCTCCCACTGCCAGGTGCCCCCAGCAGGTCCCTCCGGCTCCCGCTGCCAGGTGCCCCCACTGGTTCCCTCCGGCTCCCGCTGCCAGGTGCCCCCAGCGGGTCCCTCCGGCTCTCGCTGCCAGGTGCCCCCAGCGGGTTCCTTCAGCTCCCGCTGCCCGGAGCCCCCAGCGGGTCCCTCCAGCTCCCGCTGCCAGGTGCCCCCACCGGGTCCCTCTGGCTCCCGCTGACAGGTGCCCCCACCGGGTCCCTCCAGCTCTCGCTGCCAGGTGCCCCCAGCGGGTTCCTTCAGCTCCCGCTGCCCGGAGCCCCCATCGGGTCCCTCCAGCTTCCGCTGCCAGGTGCCCCCACCGGGTCCCTCTGGCTCCCGCTGCCAGGTGCCCCCACCGGGTCCCTCCGGCTCTCACTGCCAGGTGCCCCCAGCTGGTCCCTCCGGCTCCCGCTGCCACCTGGCTTTGTGCCCAATGCACATACCAGCTGATCCTCCTGTTCCCTCTGCTCTGAGAAAGTCTGGGGAGGCCCAACACCTGTCGCCTATCCAAGCTCTGGCCCTGTGGCTGCTGCTCTAGACCTGGCAGGCTCACACTAAACAGAGAGCGTCCAGGGCCCCTCAGGGTCAGATGCCCAAGGCGCTTAATTGTTCTCTGTGTCCAGGACCCTGATAAATCTTCATCCTCCTCTGCCAGGAGTCAGGACGGGGCTTTCCGGCCGCCGCCGTGGCTTGGCTCGGGGAGCTGGTGTCACGCCAGGCTGGCTGCAAAGCAGCTGGAGGTCTCTCCCCACACCCTTTCCCTGCCCCTCCCGCACTCGCCATCTTCCCCTCCGCCCTCCTGCCTGGCCCTCAGCGTTTTCCTTTCCCAGCCTGGGCCAGCGCTGGGAAGAGGCTGCAGCCGTGCAAACCCCGCAGCCTTGCCAGCCGAGCTCTGCTCCCTCCCTCCCTCCTGTCAGGCCCGAGCCAGGAGCTGGCAGGGTGGCGCAGTGCTTGGAGGGCAGCCTTGCTCCTTTTGGCCTCGGGACGCCTGGAATCGGGCACCTGGGAACGCGCTCTTCGCGCCCAAAGCCAGGCCAGGGGTGCCGCTGCCCCACGGCGCAGACTCGGTGGGTGGGGAGGGAAAGAGACGGGGACGGTGCTGCTCGGCGGAACCGCTGAGGGCGGCCATTTTGTTCCGCTCCCCTCCCCACTTTTCCAGGTTACTCCTCCACACTGGCCCAGCGGCCATTTTGCGCTCCCATAGAGCCACACTGCATGGAGCGGGGGGGGGGTGAGCCCCCCCGGCCATATTTCACACGGACCCTCTCACGGCTGTGCCCAGCAAGGGGCACCCGGAGCCTGGTGTGCCACACTGGGCTCGCATGTCTCTCCCCGCCCTGCTGGGTTTTCCGGCCCTCCTCAGATCCTGGCCAACACAAACACAACACGAGCCAGGTTAAAAATAACCGGCCTGGCCTCAAGCGTGCAAATGAGCTTGATCCCTGGGGGGGCGGGGGGGGGCATGGGCAGGAAAGCAGGGAAAGGGGAAAGCCGAGGTCGGGGAAGAAGCCACAGGAAGCTGCCCCCCCGCCCGGCGTGTGGGTCCAGCACTTGGCTTTGCTTCCCCCCCTCTGGCATCTCAGCCCCCCACAAGCCCGCAGCCTCTGGTGCCGCCGGCAGCCATTCTGAAAGCACGAGGGCCGAGAAGCCCAGCGCCCATGCACACACTGGTGCACGCGCACTCCAAACACCCCCGCCCAAGGTTCCTCTTGGCAGCCATTTTAGGTGGCACGAATTCCTCCATCAGCCCTGGCAGCCAAGCGCCGGAGGGGGAGCGAGGGTGGGTGCCAGGGCCCAGGCGGGAGGAGTGGGAGGGGGCGGGGCTTTTCTGCATACTTTCCCCTTTCCCTTTTCTGCCAAAGTACGTCACTCTCCGGGCTGGGAGCAGCAGCGCCAGGCCAGCCAGCGCCTTGCGCCAGCGGAGAGAGGAAAGGGAAGGAAGGATCGCCCAGCTGTCCTCCACTAGAGCTGCCAGCAAGCCAGCGAGCCAAAGGCTCGCACTGTTAACCCTCCCTGCACACGGATGCCTGAACAGACAAGTGTGCGCTCACACAAGTGCACATCCTCGCACACGCACATGCACACACGTGGGCTCTCCCTGGCAGACACATACTCCTCCTTCCTCCCCGCTTAAAAACCAAATGCTTGCAGCAGCTGGGCTCATCCGTAGCGATGGAGGCCTGCCAACGCATGACGCTCTGGGCGTCAGTGAGCAGTTAGCACTCCACTAGCCAGGAGCCACGAGCCCAGCTTTGGCTCTCTGGCCTAACCTAGGCCTCAGTTTCCCCATCAGTAAAATGGGGATAATACTACATGACAGGTGTAAGTGACTACAGGGAGACAGTGGGAGGGGGGCTGCTGCAAAGAGCTGTGAGATCCTTAGGTGGCAGAGCTCAGGGCAAAGGGGAGCAGCCAGGTAGGTCTCGTACCATGGCTCAAATTCAGCCAGAGCAGATTCTGGGAAATATTTTCGGACCCCTGGGGAGAAGCCCCGAGCCCAGCCCCTCCCCAGGTGCTGAGCAGCCTAGTCCTGCCAACCCTTAACAACCGGCCACGGGCCTTGCTGCAGGCCACACCCTACCCTGGAGCGAGGCCTTCAACCCGGCTGCAGACCAGCCCCTGCCCCGCACTTGTCTCCCATTGCAGCCACCAGCTTGGGACATGTAAACGTGGCCCTACTCAGGCTGTGGGAAGCAGCCAGCAGCTCCTGGTGCACGTGCCAGCCTTGCTCTGAGCGAGCAGAGCTTGGAAAGGACCCTGCCTGCTCCAGGCGGCACTGCTGCCCTGGCTACATCCGTCCAGTGGTGCTGAGACAGGTTCCCTCCTGCCCTGGCTGCACATAGCTCTCAGACCAGCCGACAAATGCCACAACCCCCTCCCGCGCCCCAACACCCTGCCCCAGCCTGGATTCCCCTACCCAACCCCCGGGCACCATCCTCTTCCCACAGCCTGCACCCCCTGCCAGAGACCTCACCCCACTGCACCCAACCCCCAGCTTGGAGCCACTGCTGCACTCCAAACCCCACTTCTGGCCCCACCCAGAGCCCAAACTCCTCAGGCACCCTGTCCCAGCCTGCAGAGCTCTCCTGCACACGGAGCCCTTCATCCTCAGCCCCACCCTGGAACCTGGGCCCCCCCAGTTAGAGCCCTTGCCCTCCCCCCCATCTCAGCCCTCTGCCCCTGCCTGGTGAATGTGAGTGCGGGCACAGGAGAACGAACAACAGATAGAGGGAGGGAGGATGGGGTGCATGGGGGATGAGGCTTCCAAGGGGCGTGGCCTTGGTAGAAGGGTGTGGCCTTGGCAGAGGGGTGTGGCCTTGGCAGAGGGGCGGGGCACTTTTGTGCAATTCCAAAGCTGGCATCCCTCTCAGGGTCTCCCAGCTTTTGGCCCCGTATTGTCTGTCTCCCCCACCTCATGACTGGCAAGTCCTGCTGCTGCCCAGATCCCTGCTTGCCAGCCGACCGCCCCCCAGCAGTGGTGGTGGTGTGCCCGGCTGGCGGCGCTGTGCCATCGGGGCAGCCTCTGCTGCGTGCTGGCTGTCGGCCAGCAGGGCCCTGCCCCGGGCCCGTTTCTGTCTGGCACTGCCGGCGTGCTATCAGCAGCAATGGCTGGTGAGCGTGAGCCGATGCCACGGGGCTGCCACTGACCTGTGGCCTCCGCTGTCCCTTCCGTGCCCCCTTGCTGTCCTCCCCTGCTCTATCCCTTCATGCTCCCCTGCCCCACTGCTCCCCGTATCCCTCCTGCAGAGTGCGTCCCTTCCCCTGGGACCAGGAGAGCTGAGTCTGTGCAAAGGGCCCAGCCAAGCGAGGACGGTGAGAGCACCGGCCAGGGACAGTCAGGTGGATTGGCCATTGGCGAGCGGCACTGGGAGCGTGTCCCTCCTCTCCCTGGGTGAACCCCGATGCCTTGAGGCAACGACTCCAGCTACACAGTATTCATGTGTTACAGGGGCTCCGTCAACAGGATGGTCATTTGCATATTTGCACTGCGCAGCTCTGATTGGTTGCTGCTGAAGTCACTCGAAGATGAGTAATTTTACCAGGCCTCCTGTATTCAGCATAGGGAGATGTGCTCCCCCCACCCTGAGAGCTGTGGACACACAGTATAAGGCTGAGGTGGGCCCAGAATATGGCCCCTCAGCCCTGGCGCTCAGCCCGGAGTTTGCTCCCCCGGTGTTTGGAAAAGCCTTTGCGAGGCTGTGCCAAGCTGTCCCATCCAAAGCATCTGAGCTGCCTCCCAGGCCCAGCTGCTGGCTGCTCCTGCGTCGGGATTCTCAGGCAACCATCTGGGCTTGGGAACCGCTCCCATTTCAACACGGGAAGCTTCCCCGCGCTGGCCCTGTGTGTGTCACCCTCGGCCTGCGGCTCAGTCACGAGCCCTGACACGCACAGGCCAGTTCCGAACATGGCCAGCCTCAGGGCTGGTGCTTTGCTGGCCATAGCAGCCTTCAAACAGCCCCGCACCAGGCACCGGGTTTCCTTCAAGGTAGTGTCACGGAGGCAGCTTGGCCTGTGTGTGGCAGCAGCAAGAACTGGGAACAAAGCAGCTCTGCTGGGTGCTCCAGGCCCATCCAGAGCTCAGCCGCCCTATGGGCAGATCCTTGGGGGCGGGGAAGTGTAATAGCTTTGCAGAAGGGCAGAGACCTCCCCAGCGCCCTTGTTAGGAGGTAGCAGGCCTGACTGTGCTCTAACCCACCAGAGCCAGAGTAGCTGCTGTACCAACCACTTGCGCCTCAAGCCAGCTGCTAGCTCCCAGAGATCACAGGCTGTAACGTGGGGCCTGATGACCCTGCCTCTGTAGGCTCTGATATTGTCGGTGGTCAGAGGGCACCAGGCAAGACCGGCCTGAGGTCTGACAACACCTGGGTTTCTTTGCAAAGCAACCCAGAAGGAATCTCTCTTCCAATGTGGAAGGGAGAATTCCCTTAGAACTAAAGCTGCTCTGTTCTTCTGCTCCTGCCCCACTGAGCCCCCTGCCCCTCACTTCTGAGATCAAAGGCAACTTTGCACTGGGGGGGGCGGGGGTTGGCTTTGAATTTTGCTCTCTTTGCTGGAGCGAGCAGCTCTCCCTCCCCGTTACCCCACTTGTGAGCACATCACCTCACTGCAGGAAGGTCACTGCCTTTGCTCCCACTGTCCGCAAGGGGACCGATTCTGATCTCAGTTACTCCAGTGTCAATCGCAGCATGACTCCACTGATTTCATGGCTTTGCTCCTGATTTACCCCAGAGTGGCTGGAAGCAGAACCTGACCCCTCAATATGTCTCTATTAAAGATGTCAACTCCACTGGCTAGGCAGCACAGGGCTGATGGAGCTGATGGATTTGCTATGACAGATGTTCCTTGTACTCTTTAAGGCCCCTTTAATCTTCAACTGCCTGTAGCCTGGCTGCAGAGACGTGACTCCCCCACCTGCATCCCCCCCAGGGCTTGGGCCTTATGTGTTTTAAACCTTTCGCTCAGAGCGTCTCTTTCGTTTGGTGCCAGACAAAGTTGATTCTGGCACAAGAGGGACCAGCGCAGAACCACTGACCCAGGCTGGACCGCGAGCTGGGAGATGTGTCTCCCACACCATTCCAGGGTGGCTGGGGGTGACAGCAGCCAGGGGCAACCAGAACCTCACTGGAAATGACAGAGCCCGCCTCAAACCCCGCCCCCAAAGGGGCAGTTCTGGTGCAGGGCCAAGATTCCCATTTGTCCCGTTCCATGGGGGGTGCATTTAGAGTCCCTCCCCCAACATCAGGGCCCATCTGGCCTGGGATTGGGTGCGGGCTCTGTGTGTGCTAGCCGGCAACATTTCACTCCCACTCCTCAGCACGGAGCAAGCGGGTGCCTCTGCCCCTCGCTACCCCCTGCCCCAGCACCTACCACCCTGGGCTGGGCAAATATGAGCAACGGACACCCCACGCGTTCACATGACTCCAGGAGCTAGGGCTTTAGGAAAAACACCACCTAGCGATGCTGCTTGAGTCCTTCTGGGAGGGGCCTGGGGCCAGCATGCCCAGCGTGTGCTGCATCGGGACCAGCCTCAACGTGGGAAGGCCCAGCTGGGTCTCATGGGACATTGGCATGTGGGGGACAAGTCACTGATGATCCTAACATGCAGCCCACAGGAAACAGCCAAGCACAAGAGGGCCAGCTGGGCTAGGAGGCAGAGGAGGGTCTGAGCTAGGGCAGGAGGGGCCTGGACGGGCTGGGGAAAAATTTCTTACCCATCCTTGCCCTTAACAACTGACTTGGTTTACAGCAGCCCGGACTGGGAGTGGGGAAGCCGTGGGGAAACCGCAGGGCTGCAGAAGAAGCTCCAGACCTTGGTATGGGCAGTGGGGAGTGCAGAGCTCACAAGCCAGGCTTGGGCCAGTGACCAGAAACTGATGCATGACGGATGCGCCCAGCCCAGGCTCTGGAGAGCTGTGTAAGGCAGGGCCTCCCTCTGGCAGGGTCTGGACCGCACCTGGCTCAAGGCAGCGCTGACCTGGTGACTCTGCCGGGGCTGCTGGAATAAACGCATGCAGGGTAAGCATCACAGTGCCTGTTTCTAGCAGAGAGCAATTAACCTGGGGACACACTGGCACAGAAAGGGGTAGACTCCCTGCTGGGCAGGTTCTCTGTATCTGGACCAGCCAGCTGTACAGGCGGCTCTGGCCCAACCACAAGCTGTGAGCTGGCTGGAGAATGACCGGCAAGGCTCCCCAGCCTGGGGCCTGCAGGGGCTCATACTGCGGGGTGGAGGGGTGCCTCTGGCCTGCCACCTCAGCCTCCCACACACTCTGTGTTGCCCAGAGGGGACCAGCTCACGGTGCAGGAGCCACAAGCCAGGTGTGTGGCTCAGCCCAGGCACCTCTGGCCCCGACCAGCCAGAGTGAGGCAGGTGGGAGAGCAGCCCATGGAGAAGGAAAGCCGCCACCAGCTGCTTCTGGGGCTGTGAGGCCAACTGGCCAGCCCAGCACAAAGGCAGGAGGCCGAGCCAGGTCAGACCCCAGCCAGGGCTGGGGAACAGGTGGATTCCCAGGAGCTGCCTGGGTCACCTTTTGCGTAGCACCACCCCTGACTGGCTGTCTCCTGCTGCCAGGGCGCCCTGCCGGGCAGTGTGCATTTGGGGGGCTCTCCTGCCTGCCCACTGGCACACAGGGAAAGCGCACTGGAGCGGCCAGAAGGGAGCGGTGGGACTGAGGTCAGACGCCAGCCTATGGCAGGACTTGAACCCGGCTCCCGTCACATGCCCTAAGCTCAGGCTGGGCTATGATGGCTTCACCCCGTGTCTCATTCCAGAGACATCACTGCTGGCCCCATTCACACCTCCGTATTACAGGGACCCCTACGCCGGCCCCATTCACACCTCTGTATTACAGGGACCCCTATGCTGACTCCGTTCACACCTCTGTATTACACAGACCCCGACGCCGGCCCCGTTCACACCTCCATATTAGAGGGACCCCGACGCCGGCCTCCTTCACACCTCCGTATTACAGGGACCCCAACGCCGACTCTGTTCACCCCTCTGTATTACACAGACCCCGATACCGGCCCCATTCACACCTCTGTATTACAGGGACCCCGACGCCGGCCCCGTTCACCCCTCCGTATTACACAGACCCCGACACCGGCGCCGTTCACACCTCCGTATTACAGGGACCCCGATGCCGGCCCCGTTTATACCTTTGTATGACGCAGACCCCGACGCCGGCCCCGTTCACACCCCTGTATTACACAGACCCCAATGCCAGCCCCATTCACACCTCCGTATTACAGAGACCCCGATGCCGGCCCCGTTCACACCCCTGTATTACACAGACCCCAATGCCGGCCCCGTTCACACCTCCGCATTACACAGACCCTGACGCCGGCCCCGTTCACACCTCCGTATTACAGGGACCCCAACACCGGCCCCGTTCACACCTCCGCATTACAGGGACCCCGACGCTGGCCCCCTTCACACCTCCGCATTACTGGGACCCCGACGCCGGCCCCATTCACACCTCCGTATTACAGGGACCCCAACGCCGGCCCCCTTCACACCTCCGTATTACAGAGACCCCGACGCTGGCCCCATTCACACCTCCATAGTACAGGGACCCCCGACGTGGCCCCGTTCACACCTCCGTATTACAGGGACCCCGATGCCGGCCCCGTTCACACCTCCATAGTACAGGGACCCCAACGCTGGTCCCGTTCACACCTCCGTATTACAGGGACCCTGACGCCGGCCCTATTCACACCTCCATAGCACAGGGACCCTGACGCCGGCCCCATTCACACCTCCATAGTACAGGGACCCCCAACGCTGGCCCCGTTCACACCTCCATATTACAGGGACCCCGACGCCAGCCCCCTTCACACCTCCATAGCACAGGGACCCTGACGCTGGCCCCCTTCACACCTCCGTATTACAGATACCCCAACGTTGGCCCCGTTCGCACCTCCGTATTAAAGAGACCCTGATGCCGGCCCTGTTCACACCTCCGTATTACAAGGACCCCAACCCCGGCCCTGTTCACACCTCCATATTACAGAGACCCTGACGCCGGCCCCCTTCACACCTCGGTAGTACAGGGACACCGACACCAGCTCCATTCACACCTCTATATTACAGAGACCCTGACGCCGGCCCTGTTCACACGTCCATATTACAGAGACCCCGACACTGGCCCCATTCACACCTCCGTAGTACAGGGACCCCGACGCTGGCTCCGTTCACACCTCCATATTACAGGGACCCCGACACCGGCCCTGTTCACACCTCCGTAGTACAAGGACCCCAAAGCCGTTCCCGTTCACACCTCCGTATTTCGGAGACCCCGATGCTGATCCCATTCACACCTCCTTATTTCAGACACCCCGATGCCGGCCCCATTCATACCAGCCAGGACCAGGCTGCAGAAGAAGGTGGGACTCAAAGGGAGACAGTTCCCTCCCAGCCCCAACTCTGGCGACTGGCTGGGCAGGAGCCACCCGGAAGACACCTGGGAAAGAATTCATGGGATAACGCCTGGCTCTGCTCACCCATCACTGAGCCGCCTGCACCCTCCACCCCCAGCCCTGAGCCCCTCCCAGACCTGCTGCACCCCAGATGCTTCATTCCCAGCCCCACCCCAGAGCCTGCACCCCAGTCGGATCCTGCAGCCCCTCTCGCACTTGGATCCCGTCCGTTTTGGCCCTGCCCCAGAGCCTGGGGGCTCTGCAAAGCCTAACAGCCCAGGGCCCCCTGCAGGTTAATAAAGCCCTGGGAGCAGGGAGTAAGCATGGGTGCTGGCTAAGGGGCCTGGCATGCCACGAGCCCTTCAGACCAACCCAGTGCCTCTGTGAGGCCAGCCCAGCCTGCCCTGGGCAGAAGGGACCCAGGCTACCCTCCTCCCCATCCCACGCGCTGAGGAGACGCTGTGCTGCACCTCTGCAGAAAGAGCTGACGAGCCACCACTGTGCTTTCTCCCTCCTGGGTCTCAGTTTCCCCATCTGTCCAGTGAAGGTAACAGTGCCGCCCTGTCCCCACCCCCTAGGGTAAATACACTAATGGGGCAGCACCAGCACCCCAGTTACCAAACTGGGCACAAGAGCCCATCCCGGGGAGAGCTTCCCTCCTGCCTGGCTGCTTTGCAGCTGGGACTGCGGCAAGGCAGCCTCCGGCACCCCCCATCCTGGCGCCCTGCCCTGCCTCTGGGCTTTGGGTGGCAGGAGCTCAACATGGCAAAGGAAGAGTGGGCAGGTGGGAGGGGCTGTCAGCTCATTTCATTAAGAGCTTTCCAGAGGCTGGACTGGAAATCCCGGCAGAGCAGCTGCTATTAACTGCTGCCGCGCTGGCGACAGACAGGAACACCGGGGCGCTGTCCCCTGGCTGTTCACCAGGCCCCGGGCGAGGCCTCACCCCAGGGCCCTGGTCCCCCCACCCCGAGGACTTGGCTGCCGACTGGAAGGGAGGCCAGGGCCCAAAGCCCAGGCGTGCAGCGAATGGGAAGGCAGAACTGGGGCGGGGTGAAAAGCTCCTTTCTCTGGGCAAGGGCCAAGCAGCCGGTTCTGAGCCAATGGAACCTCAGCCCCAAATCAGCCCCCACCTGCCTGGGGCTCGGAGGCCTTCCCCCTCCTCAGGCATCAGCTCCCCGCTTTGCACCAGCCAGCGGCTGGGTCCCCACTTGCCTTGCTGGCTGCACATCCAGGAGCTGGGAAACACCAGGGGCCTGATGGGACCTGATTTTGCCCATGCTGGGGGCCAAGAAACACCCACCTTTCTGGCTGCTTCTCCAGCTGGAGCGCAGAGGGCACAGATGCTCCCTGGCTCTCCCCACTCCCCTGGGCAGACATCCGCATTCCCTTGGTCCTGGCCGAGGCTCCCGGGCCCCAGCTCTGCTTGCTACAGGTGCCCTCCGGAAGCCTCTAAAGATTTCTAACCAAGTCAAGTTTTTCCAACTCATCTCTCCCCCCAGCTCGGCCTTTGCAACTGGGCCTAAGCGCTATAAAGCTGCCTCTGGCTCAGCATCAACCTGCCCGTCCCCCGCCCCGCCAGTGCCCCCTGCACACGGTGCTCTCATCCCCAGGCCCTGCAAAGGAGCTGGGAAAAACAACCGATCATGGCACTGCTAGAAGGAAGAGCGCAGCACTCCCCACTTTGGCTGTCACTGCTGGGGAAGCTCCCAGGGGAGGGTGCCTGCAGACACTGGGTGGGTGGGGAAGTTCACAGGGAGGACTCCCGGCACTGCAGCTTTCGGGGCTGCCTCTCCTGGCCCATTGTGACCAGTGCCCCAGGTCCAAAGAGGCTCCCAGTCAGTGTTTGTATGGCACTGCGCGGAGGAAGATCACAACATCAGTGCTCTGGTGCAGGGGCCTTGCAAGAACCCGTTTCCTGGTGCTGGCCAGAATTCTCTGTCTTGCATGAGAGCCAAGCTACAAGGCAGAGACCAGCCTCAGCCCTAGGCTCCTGGGTAAGGGATGCCAGCCCAGCACCTCAGAGCAACCTCCCTGGCCTGTGCTGACTGGGAGCAACCCCACGCCTCTACGTGGCCAGTCGCCTGCTCAGGGCCAGTGAGCCAGGCCTGCGGCAGCCTGGTCACACCCCAAGCTGCAGGGCCCACCTGGCCACGGGCTGCAAACCAGGAGGACCAGACCCTGCAGGTGTCTTCAGGGGCTCTGAGCTGGGAACCACTCAGAGGGAGGTCGTGGTGGGGGCTGGTTCCTGCCAGGCCTGGGCCCGAGCCAGGGGGTGCAGGCTGGGTGGCAAGGGAGGATCGGTAAGCTGCGGGAGGGTGGGAAGGGTAAGTGGGGTCAGTGTGACAGGGAGAGGGTGGAAGGCACAGACACAAGGACAGACCCCCCCCTGCACTGCCGGGCAGCCTCTGGGCTCTCCAGGAGCCACAGGCAGAAGGCAGGGCTGGCAGAACCCCGAGGCTGGCAGCCAGCAGGTGGCCCATTCCCTGGGAACGTGGAGCCGAGCGGGGCAGCGAGCCACCCTCGGCCCTGGGGCAGTGAGAACCAGAGGGGCTGGGCCGGCCCTCATCTGTGTGAGGGGGAACCCGACACCCAGTGTCACACTGGGCTCTGCATGGCCCCTCCGTGGCTCCTGCTGGACGGTGCTGGAGCACGGCGCCTGGGTACGGGGCCAGTCTGTCCAGGAGAGCCCTGCCGGAGGGAGCCTGGTCTCTCGCCTGGCTTGGGCTGGGGGGCTTGGGGGCTTGTCTGGACTCCCAGTGGGACTCCAGGGGCCTGACAAACCTGCCACCCCCGAGTCCCCCATCTCTGGGGAAGACCCTGAGTGGTGGCCTGTGGCCCCTCACTGTGGCTGAAGAGCGCTGGGCCTGGGCACCCCCTAAAGCTGCCAGCCTGGGGGGCTGGTGCTTTGCGGGGGGGCCGCCTGGCTGCATTGTTGCTGTCCCCACTCCCACACGGCTGAGCTCCATGGCGTCTGCCTTGTCTGGGGCCCCTCCTGCCCCGAGCCAGGGTGAACCCTGTGTCAGGGAGCCCCCGAGCGCTGGCCATGCCCAGCGAGAGGGCTGACGCCAAGGCCTCCTCCCACAGCACCACAGGGCCTGGCTCACCCAGGAGCACTGCTGCAGGATGCCATGGCCCCGAGCCTCTCCCCGGGGCAAAGGGAGGGCCCCAGTCCACCCAGCTCTTGCCAGGCAAGGCACACTGCAAGGCCCTCCAGGCAGCTGGGCCCGCTCTCCTTCCCCAGCAGCCCCTCTCGGCAGCAGTCCCCAGGGCTGTTCTGGGACATCACTGCGCCACGGTTACCCTGCGCCGTGGGCGCGAGGGGGGCTGCATTCCCATGAGGGGCTGGGAGGGAGAACACAGGACAGACGGACGGAGAAGGAAGGAGTGAGCCGGAGGAAGGGAGGAAGAGCCGGGGCACGGGGGGACCCAGCAAGGCTGGAGAGGAGGGAGCAAGGCTGGCGGGAGGTGCCCTGACCCACGTCAGGGGAGCGGCAGAAAGTGGCACTGAGTGGGCCAGGCCCCAGCGCGTTTCCAGGCAGCTCTAGGAATGTGCGTGGGTCTCTCCTGGGTGGGCAGTGACGTGATGGCCGGGGCAGGCTGGCAGGCGGCGGGAGGCGCAGTGCGTGCCGGGCCAGGGAGACATCTGCCAGCCCATAAAAGCCTCGGCCTGCCAAGCTGAGAAAGCCACTCTGCTCGCCCATGGGTCCTGGCTCTTGGGCGCTCGCCACCTGCTGCCATCTGCCAGGGCCTGGCACCACCAGCTGCTTCGGCCTCTCATTGAGATGCCTCAAGCAGCCGACTGGCAGCTGCTGGCAGCCTGAGTGGGTGACTGGCGGAGCCAAGGCTGGGGGGTCGGTGGGAGTTCCCAGGCTGCAGGCAGCAGATGCCTGCCGGTGCGGCTGGCAGGGGTCTGGAGCTGCTGTGTGCCTTACAGACTACTGGGGACCCACGGGGGAGTGGGTGAGGGGAGCAGGCAGTTTGCAGGCCTGGAGGGCTGGGAAACAACAGCCTTGGTTCATTTACATCCCCCTTTGCCTCACAAAACAGCCGTATCTGACCCTCCACAGCCCCACAGAGCTCTCACAGTACAGCTCCCTCCTGCCCCCCACTGAAGATCAGTCACCCAGGGCTGACATGCAGCCACTGCTGGGGTGGAACGCAGCACAGCCCCCCCTGCCCCCCACTGCAGATCAAGTCACCCAGGGCTGACACGCAGCCACTGCTGGGGTGGAACGCAGCACAGCCCCCCCTGCCCCCCACTGCAGATCAAGTCACCCAGGGCTGACATGCAGCCACTGCTGGGGTGGAACGCAGCACAGCCCCCCCTGCCCCCCACTGCAGATCAAGTCACCCAGGGCTGACACGCAGCCACTGCTGGGGTGGAACGCAGCACAGCCCCCCCTGCCCCCCACTGCAGATCAAGTCACTCAGGGCTGACATGCAGCCACTGCTGGGGTGGAACACAGCACAGCCCCCTCCACCCCCCACTGAAGATTAAGTCAGCCAGGGCTGACATGCAGCCACTGCTGGGGTGGAACACAGCACAGCCCCCTCCACCCCCCACTGAAGATTAAGTCAGCCAGGGCTGACATGCAGCCACTGCTGGGGTGGAACGCAGCACAGCCAAACAGCGCGCAGCAACTCTGCAGCCGGGACAAGAAGTTAAGCACATGGTAACCCCTAGGGCAGCATCAGACTGGCCACCAGTGCGTGGCCGAGGCATCTGGGGCTAAGCCTGTTCTTAGGGAAGAGGCTGTGGGGTGTCTAATGCCCCAAAGTGTCACCCAAGAAGCAGCAGTTTGGAGCTCCCTGCGTCTGAGACGGGCACCAGCCCCACCCTGCTCTCCCAAGAGCCAGCTGCCTGTGACCCTCCCCCGTGCCACCCTCACACCAGTGCCCTCTGCCTGAGCCACATCGCCTCTCTCCCAGTCAGCGCTGGCATCACGTGGGTGCACCAGGATGTGGAGGGGCTGGTGTGTGTCCTTGGCCCCCCTCCCCCGAGTCCTGCCCTGATTGTCCTGCCTGCAGCCCCTGGCACAGCCATCTGGGCCCTTGCGCCCTCCACCTGTGGCTCACACCTGCACTTGGCGGGCAGGACGCTGGGGGCACTGCACTGTCCCTGGGCACCCAAACAGCCTGGGGTGGGAGGCAGCTCTGCCTGCGCTCATCCCTGTCCCGCTCTGTGACTCAGGCATGCTGGCGCTCCCGGCCCGGCCGGGCTGGAGAGACGACCTGAACGAGGAAGAAGAAAACAACCAGCCTCCCTCCTGGCAGTGCTACTGCAAGCCCTGGGCCTGGCAGACAAGCCTGGAGACAGGGACCTGCCTGGGCCTGACTGCAGCATCCCACTGGGGGCTCCTGTGCCAGCTGTCAGGGCAGCCAGCTGCAGGAGGGCGTCTTGATCAAGTAATGGCTTGGGAGACTCCGGTGCATCCCACCATGTCACAGACACACTCAGCCACCTGCCTGCCCTCCCGGCTCTGAGCCGCTCCACCCTCCTGGCATCCTCCGAGTGCCACCAGCTGGCAAGGGAGCTTCCTGCTGCCCCGGCAGATCTCTCATTAGAGCGGCAGCCACAGCCGGGCTGGGTAGCTGGGGAGTCGAGTTGCTGGCTGGCTGGAGCCCACTCCCAGCCCAGCCCACGCAGCCAAGGGCAGCCCCTGAGGTCAGCCAGGAGCCCGCTCTGGCTCTGGGGTCAGGGGGGACTCTGACCCCGCCTGCAGCCGACCGACCGGCGGCTCTGGGGGTGTAAGGTGCTGCAAAGAGACCTTGGGCCGGTCGCTGCTTCTCTCTGCTCCCTGCAGCGGGTGGGTGCGTGGGGAATATTTCAGCTGGGTCCATGTAGCTGTGGGGCCTGGGGCAGGGACTGGCTCTCCCGCCTATTATACACATAGGAAAAACGGCCGGGGGGGCGTGAGGGGAGGTCCCCTGCCCCACTGAGTACTTGGCCTTCCCGGGGACTCACCAGAGGAGGGGCCAGGGCAGAACCTGCCCGGGGGGCACTTAACCCTGGTAGCACCGCACAGCCTTTGCCACCAGGCCCCAGCGCTCTGGGACCCCCCTCTCACAGCAGGCCCCCGCACCCTGGGGGCGGGGCTTGTTCTGGTGCATTCTGGGAAAGTTTGGGCAGATCTCTCGTGCCCCTGCCAGGCACGCAGCACCCCAGGGCATTGTGGGATGCCCGCCAGCCAGGCCGGGGCTCTCGGCACGGGAAGGCAGCACTGCACCAGGCTGGACCCTGGCAACGTGGTTACCATAGTAACACCGGGTGGGCACAAAACGGGCTGCAGCAACTCAGCTGGACGGCCCCCCGGGACCAGCAGGAGCCGGCGCTTCTCAGGGGCCCTGGAATCACCCCCAGGGCAGACGGACCTTCGTGAGCAAAGTGCCGCCCAGCCCCACATTCCCCGGCCCCGCTAGCCGGGCCTGCCCTGCCCCCGCCCAGCCCCACCCCCGCCCAGCACGGAGCTGGCGAGGCCGTGATTTTGGGCACTCGGGCACCACGCCAGCAAACGGTGCTGTGAGAGCCGGCCGGGGTGAGCGGGTCCCCTCCTGCTCCCCCAGTGGCGCCGGGTGAAAAGGGAGGGGATGGGCCTGGGTGGTACAAGCTCCCAGCTTCACTGTGACGAGGGTGGGAGCTTTGGAACCAGCGTTTCGCGAAGTCTTGCGGCTTGGTGTCTGCCTCCGGGCCGGTGGACAGTACGCTGAGCAGGACGCCGGCCTCTCCTGAGGGTCCCAACACACTTTGACACGGTCAGGCATCAGCCCCAGCCCCAGGTCACAGAGGGAAACTGAGGCACAACGCACCGAGTTAGGCAGAAACAGGATGAGCAGACTTGACCCCGTCTCAACCAGCTCGAGCGTGTCCCCCTGGGTGCCTGAGGAGAATCCAGAGGCTGGCAGCTGCACCAGAGGCAGCAGGGCGTTGGGTTGGGGGCTAAGCAGTGGGTCGGGAGCTGAGGTGGGGCAAACAGGGTCGGGGGGGGCAGGAAGGAAAGAGCAATCCCTAGAGAGGCTGTAAGCAGCTGGGAAGTTTCCAGGGAATCACAACTCCAGCCTGAGCAGTGTCCCTCTGCCAGGGTCCCTCTCAGTTTTTGCACCTATGGGCAGAATAAATTTTGTGATGTGCGCCCAAGCATGCATGGCTACGCACCACCAGTTGAAACGTGCTGCTGGCTGCTGCCATTGTGAGCACTCTGCTAACCAGTTGGGCAGCATTTGAATCTCTCCTGGGCGATCCCACGCACACAGCTCCCAGCACGTGCTCCAGTCCCCTTCGCGGGGGGCCGGTGGGAACCAGCAGGCTGCTCTGGTGTCAGCAGAGAGGGGGTTGCTGTTTGCCAGCCTTTCCCACTGAGCTCCACAGCTGCCGGATGAGCTCACGGCCTGGGCCCCGGCTCTCAGCCCCACCCCATCACGCCAGCAGCTCCCCTGAACTTGGCCCTGGCTCAGCTCCATCCTGCCCCAGACCCAGGGGCCTGGACAGAGCAGGAGTGAGTCCAGCTCCTGTGAGCTGCTGCTCCCGAACCTTCGGAGGCGTGGCCACAGAACAGGCCTCTGGCTTTGGCACCAGCCACTCCCTCTGGCACCTGTCAGCCGGGCTGGGCAGTCCATCTCCAGCTGAGCGCAGCTGGTACCGGAACCGGCCCGAGGGGGGTGAGACAGATCTGCAGGGAGGAGGTTTGCCAGACCAGCGTGTCTCACCTCAGCCCTGCCAGTCCCCTGTGGCGAGCCGGGGCCAGCCCTGGTTCTCTCTGGGTCGGGGGTCTCCTGGGAGCTCTCTGGGCCTGGCTGGGGAGCCCCAGTTCCCTGCAGCAAAGGCTCTGCTGGGCCATTCAGGAGTGTCCCCAGGCCGGGGCCTGCGTAGGGCCATTGGGAGGGCAGGAGTGCCCCAGTGCCAGCCTGTGCTAGCCTCTGGCCAGTGCCGGGAGGTGGGGTGCCAAGGAGGTGGGGAGCATCTGCTAGCCCAGCACCCCTCCCCTTGCGGAGCACAGAGCGAGCACGGGCAGCCTGCCAGCTGCGACTGCAGACCCATTAGTGGGCACGGCGCCTGCTAACCAGTGCGGCACGGAGCAGCCAGCTCAGCGCTAACTCACTGGCCCTGCAGCACTGGCCGGGGATTGCCCCCTACGCCCGGGCGTGCCCAGCGGCGTGTCCTGGGTGCACACAGCCCCTGGGAGTCACTGTGGCCCCTGCTCACGGGGGGGGAGGGCTCTGGCCCCTGTGTCTGTGCCCCTCCGCTCTGAGTGCACCCCTTCCTGGGGGGCCGATCCCCTGCCCAGCCTGCACCCCATGCACCTGCCTCCCCCCATTCCTGTGCCTGGGCGCCAGCGGGCAGGGTGGGTTGTGTGAGATTATCTTCACCACCTGCATTGCCTCCAGGCTGCAACAGCAACTCCCAACAGCAGGGGTCAGCCCCATGGCCGGAGCAGGGGGTCATTCCCACAGCTGCAGCAGGGGTCAGCCCCATGGCCAGAGCAAAAGGCCAGCCCCACAGCGGGTGCAAGGGGTCGGTAGCGTCCCTGCTTAGCAGCCCAGACCCTCCGCAGCAGAGTGGGGTGCAGTAAGGGGTCAGACAACGCAGGAGATGGGCCCCATAGAGACCTGGCTGCCTGCCCCCTTCTGAGCTGCCAGTGGGTCACCCCTGCCCTGACTGGTGAATGTGCCCCCCAGCCAGCTCCCAACCACCAGGGCATCTCCAGCCCCCATGGGCCAGCATGTGTTAAGTCCCTCAAGATGTGCCCTTCTGCCTCATGGGCCAGCACTTGCCCCTCACCCCCATCTACACTCCCCACCTGCTGCCACCGCCCTCCTTGTCCCAAGTCTCCCCAGAATCCTGCCCTGCCCCCCCACAGCACCTCCACACAGAGCTCCCCGCCCCGGGCCCGGCGGCCTGGCTGGCTGTGAATAAGGCAGACGTGTGGGGCCGGGAGTGCTCCCCTGTGCCCAGCAGCATCCGGGGCATTTGCCATGGGGCTGGGTGGGACCCACCTGAGCCAGACGCCCACCCCCTGCAGCCCCCCCTCCACCATCCTCAGCCAACACTGTCCCCAGCCCCCCGGCACGGCCTCTCCACCGTCCCCAGTCCCCCGGCACAGCCCCTCCACCATCCCCAGCCCCCCGGCACGGCCCCTTCACCGTCCCCAGCCCCTCCCCTGTCCCTGTCCCACAGGGCTCGTCACCCCGCTTCATCCCTAATCCCTGCCACGTGCCTACTTTGTCCCTAACTCCTGCCCTCCACCACCACACCCCTGGTGCACTCCCCTCCTGCCTCCCTGTGGGGAGCCGACCTGGGTGCATGGAGTACCTGGGCCCTGCTCCTTGCTCCCTCCTCAAACACCCCCTGCATGGGGCAGGGCTGTCCGGATTCCCTGCATCCGGCTCTCCCCCACCACTGGACAGCAAAGGGGAGGGCAGGGAGCAGCTTCTCTTCATGCTTCTTGGGGCACAGGCCTGGGTATGGCGTGTCCGTGTCACCGCTTCTCCACCCCCGCTGGGCTCCCTTCCAGGAGGTGAAAGCTGGGAGCTTCCCATGCAGCGCAACCCTGCCAGCCAGGTGCTGCTTGTGACTACACTGCCGCACGCACCTCTGCACTGCCACACGCACCTCTGCACTGCCACACACACTGCTGCACTGCTGCATGCACCTCTGCACTGCCTCACGCACTGCTGCACTTCTGCACGCACCTCTGCACTGCAGCACACACTGCTGCACTGCCGCACGCACCTCTGCACTGCCGCACGCACCGCTGCACTGCCGCATGCACTGTTGCACTGCCTCACGCACCTCTGCACTGCTGCACACACCGCTGCACTGCTGCACGCACTGCTGCACTGCCTCACGCACCTCTGCACTGCCACATGCACCTCTGCACTGCTGCACACACCTCTACACTGCTGCACACTCCTCTGCAGTGTCTCACACACTTCTGCACTGCCACACGCACTGCTGCACTGCCGCACACACCTCTGTACTGCTGCATGCACCTTTGCACTGCCACGTGTACTTCTGCACTGCCACATGTATTTCTGCACTGCCACATGCACCTCTGCAGTGTCTCATGCACTGCTGGACTGCTGCATGCACCTCTGCACTGCAACATGTTCCTCTGCACTGCCACACACACCTCTGCAATGTCTCATGCACCATTGCACTGCCACATGCACCTCTGCAGTGTCTCATGCACCATTACACTGCCACATGCACCTCTGCTGCACTGTCACACTCACTGCTGTACTGCCACACGCACCTCTGCACTGCCTCATGCACTGCTGCACTGCCACATGCACCTCTGCACTGCCTCATGCACTGCCGCATGCACGTATGCACTGCCATACACACCTCTGCAGGGCCTCACACACTGCTGCACTGTCACTTGCTCCTCTGCATGCACCTCACAGCTCTGAAGTGCCACCTGCACCACTCCACTGCCTCATGCACCTCTGCACTGCTGCGTGCACCTGTACGGTGCCACCTACACCTCCTCATTGCCTCACACACCTCTGCACTTCTGTGTACAGCTCTGCAGTGCCACACACACCTCTGCACTGCCACATGTACCTCTGCAGTGCCATGAGCACATCTGCACTGCCGAATGCACCTCTGCATTGCTGCACACCCCTCTGCACAGCCATACACTCCTCTGCACTGCTGCACACACCTCTGCAGTGCCACATGCACCTCTGCACTGCCAGACACACCTCTGCACGGCCCTGAGCACCCCTGCACTTTCACAGCCACCTCTGCACTGCTGCACATACCTCTATACCGACTCAGTGTCCCAGGGGGCTGCCCAGGTGGCCTTGGGCTGGTGGCCCAGGTGGCCCGCTCCTAAGGCAGGCCTTGATCTTTTCCTCCTAAATGTGCTCTAGAAACAGGCTGTGTAACCACCCTGCCCTGCAGAGAGGCACACACAGCTTTAAAAAAGAGGAGCCGACACTCAGCCAATCCCACGGTTGGGGCTGCCGAGGTGCCCGGCAAGTACCAGCATAAAAAAAAACACTGGGTGCACACATATGGCGGGTCAAACACCTGGCGGCAAGCAACAGTCGGCCCAAAGCAAGTCACCCCACATCCCCGCCCTACAGGAGCACAGCACAATTCCACATCAACTGCAAAGGCTATTCCTGGCCAATTCTCCCTCCAGGACTGGCTCTAAGAAGAGGGGGAAGACGAACCCCCATCCGGACTAGAGCCCTCGAACAACAGAGCCACTCGCCCTAAACACCCTAACCTCAGGAGGACTGTGCGCTTCACGACTGGGCAGCTTCACGCTGCTCATGTGCAATTCCAGGTGGCTGCTCGTCAGCGTAACCTCGGCTCTGCATTTCCTCCTGCCGTAGTGCTGGGCTGGGGATAATCACAGCTGCTGGCAGTTCTCCTCCCCGATGTACTTTGCAGTCCTCTGGTCTGGAAATGTGGGTGAGCAAGAATAGATGTGCACCAGCACTGATACGTGTGTATGGGCACACCTGTTCAGGTAAATACACGTGTGCACGGGAAGGTGTGCACGTGTGTGTGTATCGATATGAAGCTGGATGTGCACCAGTGTGTGTGTGTGAAACAATACATGCACAAGCACATGCCCCTGGGCGCTGGTTATGCACGTGCATACCTCTGCCAAAGGCAAAGTGTGTGTTTCCTAGTGAGCCCGGTGCTCAGTGTGCTGCAGCATGCGAGAGAAGTCTGCATTCCAGATGGGAGGGCAGTGCAGCTTTGGCGGGGGGCCTCTTGGAGACACACGGCATGCTCTGGACAAGAGGCTTGGCATATGGTACCAGGCAGATTGCTGCCAGCTGCCTTGCTTCTCTCCAGGCTCACGCCAAGCCTGGGAGTCGGCGACGCAGCTGCCAAGCCAGGGAGGAATTCAGACACGCTGGCTTCCCCCGTGGCCTTCCCTTCCCATCTGGGGAGATGCCAGGGAGGGAGCTCACTGGGAGGAGCTGGGAAAGGGGGTGTCACACACAAAACACGGCCTCTCACGTCCCCAGTGAGAAACCCTGCGGCACACGTAGCAGCAGCTGGCACACGGGAGTGCCACGCAGCCTCTGCCAAGCCCGTTCCCTGCTCCGTGTCCCTCAGGCCATCTAGACTTCAAGGCCCAGACTCAGGGCCTCAAATTCAATGGCCGGCAGGAGCTGAACTAGCTTTGGGGCCCTGGGACAGCAAGTGCCCCTCCCTGAATCTGGGCATCTTCCTCTCTCTTTTCCATCCACCCACAAATGCTCAGCCACAGAACAGGGTCGGCAGCTGCCTCCCGCCCCCGCAAGGGGAGAGGCCAGGAAGCAGCCAGAGAATAGCAGTGCTGTGGCTGCCATCACCCCGGCCAGCCGTGCCCTGACCCCTGACTCAGCAGAGCACTGTGGGGGTGCCTGCCCTGCAGCCCGGCGCCACCGAGGTCAGCCTGGCACGTGAGGCTTGGGTGGAAGGACGATGAATTGGGATGGATTGAACCTATGCTGACAGCTCAGCATGGGCTAAGTGCTCTGCAGAATCGGGCCCTGCAGCAGGGTTCGGTAACGGGAACTAGCCTGCTGGGTTTGAGCCTTGCCATGGGAAGAGCCCATTCCCCAGGGCACAGAAATCCAGACCACGTTTCCCTCCTGAGTGGGGTTGGATCCAGGGGTCCCTCTCATTTTTAACATCCAGAGGCAGAATAAATGCTGTTCTGTGCACCAAGGTGCACCACACACTGCCGGCTGGGTCATCTGCTGATCCGCTGGGCGCTGCCTGAATCTCTCCTGGTGGCCACTGTGATGTGGGAGATATGTGGGGTGGGGGCTCACAGAGGGTGGGGGGCTCCTGCTGAGGGTAACCTAGGCCAACAGATGACACCTCTGGGCTGCAGACAAAGGAGGAGGTGGAGCCTGAGGGGTTTGAATTGGAACTGGGAGTTGGGAAGCAGTGAGTCTGGGCTGGGAGAGAGAGAGACAAAGGAGGGGGCAAGGCCCTGGCTCAGGGGACCTCTCAGCGACTCCTCTCCCCAACGTGGATTGGACTGGCTGTCCCTGCCAGCTGTATTGACACCTCTGCACAATGCTGTGCTCTGCTGGCTAATAAACCCACTGTTCTCCTGCTGAGTGAGAGTCACTCCTGCCTGCAGATGGGGGCAGAGCTTGGGGACCCCTGAACCCCATCATGGCCACCCAAGTGCTCAGCTGACAGGAAGCCTGGCTGGGCCCATTTCACTGGTGAACCAAACACGCCCCGATTCTTCTCTCATCCCTGAGGCCAGTTCTGCAAATCTGTGGGCAGAGTCTATTCCAGGTGGGCGGCAGAACCCAGCTCCAGGCCTTCTCCCAGGAGAGCCCTCTGCTGTCACTCAGCCCTACAGAGCTGGAGACCTTCCTCCCCCCACTGGCTGGGACCTGGCCAGGGCTGTGGGCCGGGCTGAGCACCCTCAGACACCCCAGCTCCCCCAGGTCCCTTATGCAGGGCTGGACCTGGAAGACTCCTCTGTTTTCGTAGGGTAGCTGGGCCTGGTGGGGCCTTACACACAGCTCTGTTATCATAGGGTAGCTCAGCCCGGCGGGGCCATACACACGGCTCTGTTATCGTAGAGTAGCTCGGCCCGGCGGGGCCGTACACACAGCTCTGTTATCATAGGGTAGCTCGGCCCGGCGGGGCCATACACATGGCTCTGTTATCGTAGGGTAACTCAGCCCAGCGGGGCCGTACACACAGCTCTGTTATCGTAGGGTAGCTCAGCCCGGCAGGGCCATACACGTGGCTCTGTTATCGTAGGGTAGCTGGGCCCAGCAGGGCCGTACACGCGGCTGGGTAGCTCGGCGCGGCGGGGCCGTACACACAGCTCTGTTATCGTAGGGTAGCTCGGCCCGGCGGGGCCGTACACACAGCTCTGTTATCGTAGGGTAGCTTGGCCTGGCAGGGCCATACACACGGCTCTGTTATCGTAGGGTAACTCAGCCCAGCGGGGCCGTACACACAGCTCTGTTATCATAGGGTAGCTGGGCCCAGCAGGGCCGTACACATGGCTCAGTTATCGTAGGGTAGCTGGGCCCGGCAGGGCCGTACACGCGGCTGGGTAGCTGGGCCCAGCAGGGCTGTACGCACGGCTCTGTTATCGTAGGGTAGCTTGGCCTGGCAGGGCCATACACACGGCTCTGTTATCGTAGGGTAGCTCAGCCCAGCGGGGCCGTACACACAGCTCTGTTATCATAGGGTAGCTGGGCCCAGCAGGGCCGTACACATGGCTCTGTTATCGTAGGGTAGCTTGGCCCGGCAGGGCCGTACGCACGGCTCTGTTATTGGAGGGTAGCTCACTGCCCCCTGCTGCCTCTCCCCCAGGCCCCACCCGCCCACACTGTAGCCCAGTACCCAGTGCTCCCCCAGCCTGGGAGGCTCCCCTGAGGCCGGCATCAGCTGCTCGCGGCTCTGCAGGAACCTCCCGGGATGCTCCGCAGGCCCCAGCACAAACGATCCGGCCATCGATTCTTGGTGTCCTGCCAAGCTTCTGCCTGTCATCCGCCACCTCCCTAGCGCCTGTCCCAGGGCTCCCAGCCCCCACTGCAGCCCTCTGGTCCCAGCCCCAAGGTGCCAGGCCTCTCCCATGGGCCGGACAGGGCTTGATGGTCTCACTGGGGATGTGGGTTCCTGCCCCGCTCCCCACCCCCAGCCAGGACTCGTGGGCCTCCTGGACCTCTGAGCAAAGAGTCATGGTAGGGGTGGGATGAGGGGTGGGAGTAGGGGACCTGGGGGGAGGGGAGGGCAAAGGCTCTGGGGGTGGGTGGAAGGGGTGGAGAGGCCCAGCCCCCCCACCAGGACAGTTCTGGGCTCAGCCCATTTTCTTGGGGGGGCAGTGCAGGTGGCACTGGGCTGATGGCGGGGTCCCCCCGGGGGCTGGAGTCTGGGCAGCTATCCCGGGCAGGGACCACCTGGCCTTAACCCTTCAGCAATGCTGGGGCTGGGGTGGGCAAAACCTCCAGCCCTCCCCGCTCCACCAGCGACCATGGAGACCCACTGGGCCAGAGGAGCTGGCTTTCCTGAGGTGCCACTTGGGGGCAGCTCCCTGGGGCAGTGAGTGGGTGAGTCAGATGGGGGGCAGGAGCAAATGGGGGGTGCGAGGAAGCACTAGTGAGAGGGAGACAGAGAGATGGGGGGGCAGGCCTGAGCTTGGGAACTAAGGGTGGGATGAGAAGGGTTGTGTGAGAAGCTGGCTTTGGGGCAGAGGCGAGGGCTGGCTGTGGGGCAGGGGAAGAGGGGAGAAAGGTTGCCTTTGGGGCAGAGGGAGGATTTAGCAGGCTGTCTATGGGGCAATGGAGGGAAGATTTGGCAAGCTAATTTTGGGGCAGGGGGAGGGGGAAGGGGGAGGGGCTGGCTGTGGGGCAGGGGGAGGGGTGGCTATGGGTCAGGGGAGGGGCTGACTATGGGACGGGGGAGGGGAAAGGGACGGTCTGGCTATGGGGCAGGGGCAAGTTATGGGGTGGAGGGAGGATTTGGCAGGCTGCCAGGAACACAGAGGGCCTGAGGAATAATTGATGAGTTTTGGCCTCCTGGAGACCTTTAACTCTTGCGAGGTCAGGAGAGGAGGGCAGGGAGGGGTCTCTCGCCTCCTCTGCCCCAGACGTCCCCTCATGCCCTGGCAGCTGGAATGGCCGACAGTCCCTGCCCGGTGAGGGGCACCGGCAGAGCTGGGGGGAGCACCGGGCTGTGCTGCTGGGGGAACCATGGACCCCTGGCGAGGTGGAGGTGACAGCCTGGAGTGGACAGAGCAGTAGCCCAGGGAGCAGGAGTCCGGGGAGCTGGGAGATTGGCCTGGAGGCGGGGTGGACAGAGTGGCCCAGTGGTTAGATACAGCAGTGACAGGCCCAGCAAAGCTGCGCCGGCAGCCAGCAATGCCCTGCCCAGCTCCATGGAGGTGCCCAATGCCAGAGGCTCTGAGGGTTTCATCCAGCGGCTTTGCCCTGTGCGGGAGCCTGGCAGAGCCAGCACAACACTGCTGCTCTCGGCTGGGGCAGGGAGCTGACCACCGCGGCAAAGGCCTGGTGCCCTGGAACACACATCCTCCTGGGACACCCCTGTCAAGCTGCCCTGCCCTGGTGCGAATGGGGCCTCTCGGGCCTCAGCAATGCTCCGTCCTGACTCATGTCTGTGCCGCAGAGGAGACCAGCACCAAAGGCGCTTTGGGGGGATTGCAGACATCTCCCCCTGCAGCTCACATTGCTAATTAGCCTGTTCCCCAGGGACTGTGGCCCAGCTCCTGAGCCCCTGGAGGGAGAATCCTTAGTTCCCCTCCCTGAGACCCGCTCTAGTGGATGGAGCAGGAGACCAAGCATCAGACCACCTGGGGAAATGCACTCTAGTGATTCCAGTGTGGGACTAGGAGCCCGAACTCCTGGGTTCTCCCTCCCCTGCCAGTTCATGTCCCCCTGCAGGATCAGGGCCTTAAAGCCCAATTTCAGCTGCACCAGTGTAAATCTGGAGAGACAGCAGGGTTACCCCGGATTCAAATGGGTGTAAATCTGGAGTGACAGCAGGGTTACCCTGGATTCAAATGGGTGTAAATCTGGAGTGACAGCAGGGTTACCCTGGATTCAAATGGGTGTAAATCTGGAGTGACAGCAGGGTTACTTTGGGTACACATGGGTGTAAAGCTGGAGTGACAGCTGGATTATCCTGTATTCAAATGGGTGTAAAACTGGAGTGACAGCTGGGTTACACTAAATTCACACAGGTGTAAATCTGGATTGACAGTCAGGTTACCCTGGGTTCACACCAGCGGCAGGGGGAGCACACCGGGCCCCAGGCGTTGCCCCGCCCGGCCGCGGCTCGGGGACGCAGAACTGCGGGGTGCAGATCCAGCCCGCCCGGCTCCCGAGGCCCCGGGGCCGCCTCTTTCTCGGGTAGTCAAGACACGTCTCGGACGCTCCGTCCCACCTTAACGGGAGCGGCGGCGCCACCTTAAGAGCCGGCCGGGCCGGGGACATCTCCGGAGCCTTATCAGCTGAGCGCTGCAGCCGGGCGGGGCGGGGCGCGCTGCCCGGGGACCCAGACGGCTGGGGTCAAGGTCGGGCCGCCCCTCCCCCCGCTGCTCCGCTCCCAGCTTGGGGGGCCACACGCTGTCCCCGCCGGCCTGCCCGGGGTCTCCCAGCGTGGGGGGGGGGGGGTTCTCGGGCCCCCATCACTCCCTCTTGCCCGGCTGCCTCTCCTCTGGGGGGCCGGGGTCTCCCTCTACCCAGTGCCGGCCCCAGCTTGGCTGGGCCCCTGGGTAGCACCACCGCGCCCGTGGGACTGTGCAGCTGCCTGGCACGGCTCAGATCCTGCCAGCGCTGAGCCCCTCCGGGGCCCGGCGGAGCTGGGGGCGCACTCTCTGTAGGAGCCTGGGGTGACCGGGTGTGCGCTGTGGGCATGCAGGCCAGCCAGGGTCCTCCCCGGCCACCCAAGGCCTCCCGGGTCCCCTGTGCCCCCCACCCTGGCTCTCACTCTCCTGCATGTTCCGGGGTCCCCCCCCGCACGCTCCCAGCTCGTCTGTGCCTGCCACGGGTGCCAGCGTGGGCAGGAAGCACCCAACAGGATGCTGGTGCCCATCTCCCCAGGCCTGACCGGGCTTTTCCAGCCGCTTGCACCCCACAGCCTGCCAGCTTTCGGGGCCGCCCCACCCCCGCTCGGGGGGCACTTCTCTGAGCGGCCCTGGGCCCCCCCAGCCTGCCCAGCTGTGTCTCTCCAGAGTGGGGCGGTAAGAAGGTGCAGGTGCTGCTGTTTTCTGCTCCTGGATGCTCCCTGCACTGCAGCAGGTTTGCGCTGGGGGAGGTGGGGGTGAGACGGCGTGTATGGGGCAGTCCTGTCCCAGCTGCTCTCTCAGCAGGCTCCTGAGGTGAGTGCTGCCCCCAAGAGCACGCTGCTCACCTGCCGCATCCCTGCGCTCAGCCGGACAGCGGCAGAAGTGCCTGTCCCAGCACCCCAGCCAGCGCCCCCAGGGGCAATGTGAGAAAGTCAGTTGGCCTCAGCCAGGCCCAGCATCAATCAGACATGTGTCAACCTCATTTCCTCCTCAGGGGAGGCAGCAGACCCTGCGCTGGGCCAGGAGAGAGCCACAGCGCCTGTCCAGCTGCCTCCACAGCACATCCTTTAGGTGACGCTCAGCCCAGTCTGGGCTCCTCCAGCCCCCCAGGCACTGACTGGATGAGAAAAGCATAGTTCAGCCGGCTCACCCTGCACCACAGCCCAGCAGGCCCCAGGACTGGTGCTCAATGCCCAGCAGCAAGAGGCTCTGCCCTGATCTCCGGTGATCTCCCCTGTCCCTCATCCATCCCGCTACCCACCACCCCCAGCGCCTGCAGGAGCAACCCCCTTGTAGGGGGCAGGGCCAGCACGGAACAAGCCCAACCTCCCACTACCCCGCCTGAAGTGCCTGCTCCTTGGGTGCGTTCTGGTGTTGCTGGGTCCCTGCAGCAGACAGCAGCTACTGAAATGCCCACTCTGGTCCTTACCCACCTGTGGCGGTGGATGGAGCCCAGGCCCTCTCCCCTAGGCCCTGGGGGCTGTCCTGAGGGGAAGCCCCTTCCTGCCTGGCTGGTTCCCCTATCATTCCCCAGGGGAATGGACACCAGGAGCCCTGGCCTGGCCCCAGGCATGACGCGAGGCTTGGAATGAAAACAGCCAGGACAGAGTTCGTGGGGAGCTGAGCGCTGGGGTGACCACCAGGAGAGATTCCAACACCACCCAGCTGCTTAGCAGAGTGCCCACAGCTGGCAGCCTGTGTTTCTATTGGTGGTGCACATTCACATAGGCCTTGGTGCACAGAACAATGTTTATTCTGCCCCGAATGTTAAAAATGAGAGGGACCCTGGCCAGGGTCTCAGCATCTACCAGTAAACAAGGAGCAAACCCCAGGCAAGGTGCAGAACCTCCCAGGGTGTGGCCAGCCCTGATTCCTGAGTTTTGCCTGGTCCCTGCCAGTTCTCCTTCCACCCCAGCCATGCAGGGGACTGCCGCTGGCCAGGGCAAATTACACACTGTGTTCTGGGAGCAGCTTAGCGGGAAGAGGGCCCAGCTGGCCCCGGAGGTTCTGCTCTGGAGCATCAGGCACAACCCAGGGAGAGCGGCCAGTCAGGCCAGGCCCAGCACATCACTGCTAGTGCTCACGCTGCAGCCAGTCTCCTGTGGCCTCAAACCTCCTGCGCTGGGACAGCGACCCTGGAGCACACCTGCCCTCCTGCATCACACACCTGCTGGACCCGCTCTGACACACGAGTGGCCAAGGCACAGGGCTGACAGCTGCCTCTAGGCCCAGCTCTGCCACGGACCTGCTGCTAGAACATGGGCAAGTCAATTTCCTGAACTGTGCCTCAGTTTCCCCTCTGTGTTTCGGCTGTTGGGACAGAGCTTTTCCGGGAAGCGCCATCTCTTTGCTCAGTTCCACCGAGGCCTTTGCGCTGCAATCGGTGGCCGGGAGGGGGTTCAGTATCTCTGAGGGCCAGGGGCTAGAGATGCCCACACTCCCATCCAGCGTTCTCATGGAGCCAAGTTCTCGCTTGACACCTGTAGAGCACCAAGTGCAATGGGACCCTCAGCTCAGCAGAACCTGGGGTGTTATAGTCCAGAGCTAACAAGAGCTCCCTGCTGCATGCCCAGGCACCAGGGACAAACCGCCTGCAGAACCCGAGGAGCTAATGCTGGGGCAGCCCAAGGCAGCCACCTCTGGCCCCTCGCAGGGTGGGCGCTGCCTCCTGGTCCCATCCCACAGCCCCAACAGCACTCCCACTGCAGAGCCAGCCCAGTGCTCCTGGTCCAGACCTGGCTCCCCTCCAAATCACTCAAGGGGATTTCCCACCACAGCCCAGCTCAGCTCACGAGTCCCTGGCCCCAGGGAAGTCGGGGGGTTGTGGCACCCCTGGCTTTAGGCACTCAGCAAATCAGGGCTCTGTAACCAGGGCACAATGCCCACCCTTGGCACTCCTTGCAGCACCATGGGAGCCAAAGGAACGCTGGTATTCCTGCCAGGCTTCCCAAGCCCCCGTTGTCTGCCACATCCCCTTCACAGCCCTCTGCCTCCTCTGGCTCCCAGCAGTGCTGGACTGATGTTCCCCTGGCATTCCACCTGCTCACCCACATTCCCAGCCGTGCCTGATTCTTGCCCTGGCTCCAGCCACGCAGCCCCTCTGCCTGCCCTCACCCCATTGTGCCACGAGAGCTGCCTGGCTCAGCACCCACCCTTCGGGGCACTTCTTGCAGCTGAGTCCAGTCCTGCCAAGGCCGGGAGCTGCTACAGATGCAGGGTGAGAGCCCCCAAGCCTGGCTGGTGACAGGGCCGTGCCTGGCATTGCTAGACCCCACCCCCCAGCATCTGGCCCCCCAGAGATGTGCTGGGAAGAGGCTGTCTCTGCACTGCCCAGGCCACCTGCCTACTCTCCAAAGCACCCCACAGCTCTTCGTGAGAACAAACCCCTGCTGCTGGCAGAGAGCACCTGGTGCCAGTACCTAGATCCCACAAGTCTTCTCAAGGGCCCCCCATACTGCACACAGCCACCCTCACTGGCATGCAGCTGCCTCTGTCAACTCCTCAAGGACAACCCCATGCCCCTGGCAGCCAGGACCCATCCCCAGGGGCAAGAGGTAGCCCAGGCAGGCCGGTAGTTCTGCAAAGTGGGGATCGGGGCAGTGGGGGCTGTACTGCACTCGGGGAGTGGGGAGGGCTGGCAGGGGCACCTGTCTGCCAGGAAGACAATTGGGGGCAAGCTGGCTCCTAGGTTCCTCTGCAGGGCCTCACCAGCAGGAGTCCTGCCTGCTGGGAAGGGCTCAGCCAGCCAGGGACGCCTCGGCCGCGGATTTACATGCTCAATAGAAGGGGCGCAGGGACAAGCCTGCAGAGAGCTCAGTGCCTGGGCTGGACTCCAGTGCCCTGGGGCTGGACCCTGGGAGCCCCCAGTCCCCACCCCCACGCCTCCGCCGGGCACCCACCTCTCTCGCGGACGAAGTAGGCCAGGTAGAGGTCGAGCTCCTTGACAGAGACGCTGATGTGGTGGGGCTGGACGCACAGGACGGGGTTGGTGCACTGGGCGGCCTTGACCAGCCTCTCCCCGTCTGTGCTCTCCAGAGGGATGCCCTTGAAGAGGATGACCATGACCAGGTCCAGGCGCCACACCTTGTCCGCCTGGCGCAGGCAGTCGATGCGTCGCATCTTGCCCTTCTGGTCAGGGTTGGAGAGGACACAGCATGGGGGCTTCTTGCCCGTGATGGACAGCACGAAGTCCTCCCGGCACTCGGGCCGGATGTCCTTGCGCAGCTTGGCCAGCAGCCGGGACGCCCACTTCTGCTTCACCTCGGGCTTCTCGCTCAGCAGTTCGTCCTTCACTGCCCGCTCCTCGTCCTTCGTCATCCTCTTCTCGTGCTTCTTGAAGTACTTGCGCTTGCGGGCCTGCAGGTTGAACCAGGTGTAGGCGAAGGCCCGGACGTGGGGCAGCAGTGCCTCGATGAACGGGTGGAACTCATCCTGTGGAGCAAGCAGACGGGGCCACCGTCAGACAGATGCACGGATGACGGGGCGGGGCCTAGGCTGCGCCGGGGGATTCTGCAGAGCCCCTGCTCAGTGGGGTATGGCTGGGGGCACTCAGGACTCCTGGGTTATCTTCCCAGCCATGGGAAAGGAGGGGACTCCAGCTACTAAAGTGGGGGGATGGGGAAACAGGACACCTGGGTTCTCTGACAGAACTGGAACAGAACCCAGGTGTCCTGGCTCCAGCCCCTTACCACACTAAGTACTGGTCTCCACCATGGACCAGGGCCTCAGGAGTGCTGGACGTGAGGGGAGTGGTGTCTAGTGGTTAGGGCAGGGCAGGCTGGGAGCCAGGACTCCTGAGTTCTCTCCCCAGCACTGGGAGCCAGGATGCCTGGGTTCTGCTTCCAGCAATGGGAGGAGAGTGGGGGCTAGTGGATAGACCTGGGGAATCCTGAGCTCCACCCCCGCCATGGGAGTGTCCGATCAGGGCCAGGCTAGCGCAGGGGCAGAGGCTCCCGGGGGCTGGGAGAAGACGCGGAATTGGTGCACTGGGGATGTTCCCCCCTCCCTCATGCAGGGAATTTTGCTGCAGCTGTTTGATAAGGTAGATGATTGCAAGGTCATCCTCTTCCCTGTGCAATGGAGAAGCTCAGCCAGCCCTGGCTGGGCCTTGCCTGGAGAAGGTGGTGGGCTCCCCTGCTAGGAGTTCAGACCCTTTGCTGCCCAGCTGGGAGCTCCTGTGCCTCCCTGCACCTCTGGGCTGCTCCCCTGTGGGGCTGGGGGTCCCCCTGGCTCCTCTGGAGGCACTCAAATTCCCATGACCATGGGCCTGGGGGGTCGGGGTGAGAAGAGCCTGGGGGAGACTCTGACTCCAAGTGTAAGGGAGCGAACAGCCTCGGGGCAGGACAGGGGTCGCTGCCTGGTTTGCTGCTGCTGCTGCTGTAACCGGACTGCTCCCCTGCCCTCCTGCCCAGCCCAGAAATCCAGGCTCAGGTTTCCCCGAGGCCGCACTAGGTGCACAGCTCCCTCTGATGACACCAGGGCCCAGTGCCAGGCTGGGATCGCCGTGTTCTCTGCCCAGCCGGACAGAGCTGGGGGGCTGCACACAGGCCAGCAGCCCAGAGGCGTGAGCCCAGCCCGCCCCGGAGCCTGAGATCAGCGGCCCCGGGCAGCAGACTGAGCCCACGGGCCGGGGACATGGGCCAGGGCCCGGGTCCAGGAGCAGCGTCCCCTTTCCCAGACCACCGGCCTCAGGCTGCCAGAGGCTGTGTGCCCCCCGAACCATGGGGCCAATCACAGCCCCGGCCAGGGAACGCCCCCCCCACCCTGGTGAGTCACGGGCTGACGGGCTTTTTCCACTTGGCCAGCAGCTCGGGCAGAGTCTGGCCCAGCGAAGAGCCCCTCCCGCGGGGGCACACCGGGAGCATGCTGCAGCACCGGGGGCCAGGGCCCTCCTCCCAGCCTGGGGGAGACACTCTCACGAGCCGTTTGCCCCCGGCCCCAGCTCGGCTGCCCCCGAGGCCACACTCTGTGCCCGACCTCCCAGCTCCTCCGGGCATGGGCTGCGGGGAATGTGGCCCGGGGCGGCCGGGGGACAGGTTGCATCAGGACGGGCCTGGCGCCCCCAGCCACAAGGGGTTCACCAGGAGCTGCCTCGCACAGGAGCTGCTGGCTGCTCCCGCGAGGGCCGGATCCTTCCCAGCTGGCCCCAGGGTGCGGGAAAACAAGGGAATGGGCTGCTTAGCCCTCGGGGAAGTATTTTCCTTTGCGCTGGGCTGGGTGACCCTTTGCTCCTGACGCCCTCGGCCTCCCGGGTTGGCCGGTGCTGGGGCAAGTGACCCAGCTGCCTGCCCAGCCCCCAGCTTCTCTCGGGGCATCGCGGACAGCCTCTGCTGAGAGCGGCACCATGAGAAACGGGGCGTCCCAAGCAGGGCCGGATAGAACCTCCCTGTCTGCTGCAGCCCCCCAGCCCCCAGCTCCAGCCCAAGCAGGGGGTGCAGCAAAGAAGGGGCCCAGCTGGACTCAGATCCCCAGCTGGGCCAAGAGGCCAACACAGCCACCGTGTCTTTTAGCCGGCGGTGCTGGCCACAGACCAGTCAGCCCCTCACCTCTGAGGGCGCCGGGTGGGGGCACACACTCCGCTGGGCACAGGGGGAGGCCCATGGGCAGCGCCATTCTGCACAGTGCCAGGCACTCGCTGCCTTGTGGGTGGCTGGTGAGAGAGGGCTGGGGATGCACACAGCCAATCAGAGCTGGCAAAGGAGATGGTCCAGGGCTGGGACACAGCCCAGCTAGCTCAGCATGGGGCAGGCCCCACAGACCCCATGGCACAATCTGCTAGTTCCAGACCAGGGATACCCCACCCCCAGAACAACAAGAAGTCCAGTGGCAGGTAGACTATAGACTAACAGGTATTTTGGAGCATGAGCTTTCGTGGGCAAAGACCTGCTTCATCAGATCCCCATCTTAGATTCACCATCCCCCAGCTCACCCTGACCCTGACCCTGAAATGCCTTGGCTGGGGGCCCCCAGATCAGCCCCATACCAACCCTGCAGTGCCCTGACCCAGCGATCCTCTGACCAGCCCCATACCAACCCTGCAGTGCCCTGACCCAGCGATCCTCCGACCAGCCCCATACCAACCCTGCAGTGCCCTGACCCAGCGATCCTCTGACCAGCCCCATACCAACCCTGCAGTGCCCTGACCCAGGGATCCTCTGACCAGCCCCATACCAACCCTGCAGTGCCCTGACCCAGGGATCCTCCAATCAGCCCAATACTGACCCTGCAGTGCCCTGACCCAGGGATCCTCCGACCAGCCCCATACCAACCCTGCAGTGCCCTGACCCAGCGATCCTCTGACCGGCCCCATACCAACCCTGCAGTGCCCTGACCCAGGGATCCTCTGACCAGCCCCATACCAACCCTGCAGTGCCCTGACCCAGGGATCCTCTGACCAGCCCCATACCAACCCTGCAGTGCCCTGACCCAGGGATCCTCCAATCAGCCCAATACCGACCCTGCAGTGCCCAGATTCAGGGACCCCAGCACTGACCCCCTTGTACCTTGACCCAGCGAACCCACCCCCCACACCCTTGCTACAGGTTCGGTTTCAGTTGCTCCCCCTCCCCCACGAAGCCCCCACTGGATCAGGGTGCCCCAGGACAGCAGTGCCGAGTGGCTGCAACCTGATGTCCCAGTCCCGCTCCACTGCCAGAGCTCAGTGGTGATGGGCTGCTGGCTCAGACAGCCGGGCGCATGGTGCTGTCTCGCTGGGCAGCCCAGCCAAGTCGGGGTGGGGGGGCAGATGGGTGGGGCACACAGCCAAATCTTAGGGCCACTCGGTCAGTGGGGACCAAGGGCTCTGGGTGCTGCCCCTCTGTGCCCATCCCAGTGCCTGGTGGAGCAAGTGGCAGGAGCAGGTAGCCTGGCTGCCCACTGGTTCCAGCAGCAGCTGCTAATCCGGGAGCCGGTCAGGGCGGAGGTCGAGGCAGAGCAAGACAGGAGCTGAAACCAGCAGCCGCCCATTCCGCAAACACCCAAGGTCCCCCAACCTGCCTGGCCACCCCTTCTCCAGCTCAGGGTCACTCCCCCACCTGGGCCGGGGGGGGCTTCCCTGCCCCAGCTCCACCCCCGGCCAGCCTGTCACAGTTCTTGCACACCCACTGCTGGCACCTCTCCTCACACACCCTGCACATGGTGCTTCTTACACAACCACAAGGGGCACTCCTTACACACCCACCACAGGCACGTCTCCTTGCACACTGAGAACAAGGCACCTCTCCTTACACACCCACCACAGGGACTGCTCCTTAAACACTTGAGGGCCTTCCTGCTCACACATAGGGCGCCTTTCTCTGGCAGGGTTGGAAGGACCCAAGGGTTAATTGCTCCCAGGCTCCTTGGTTGAGGAGGTTGGGTGGCGGCTGAGCACAGGCTGGAGGACAAGGCCCTGCCCTGAGTCTGCAGGCTGGACACTGGGAGCCCCATTCCATCCTGAAGGTTTGTGGGCTCCCTGCCTACAGTCACCTCCTGCACCCTGAGGGACGGCATCTGTGCACCATAACCCAGGCCTGCCCCAGAGGCCCCACAGCTGGCTCCTGCAACCCATTGGGCAGCAAGTGTCCCTCTGCAGCACCAGGCACAGTGCAGTGAGGGGCAGCGGCACAGCTGGGGGGCCAGGCTAGGGCTGCAGGTTGGGAGTGCAGAGCAAGGGGCAGCCCAGCGAGTCGGGGGCGTCCTAGGCTGGGAGTTGGTGTCTCTGCTTTCCCCCAGGGCTGCGGCCTAGCCAGGGAATCTCAAGAGTGGGGCAGAGCATTCCTGTGCTCGAGGGGCAATGGGGCAGCCTCCCCACTCCAGCTGGGTCCCTAAGTCTTGGCCCTGAAGCTCCAACACCAGCCCCAGTTCTGGCCCCTCCTGCTCTGGGGCATCTCCCTGGCCTTCTTCACTGTGAAGAACTCCTTGCGGGCGGCTGTCCCAGTCCCCAGCATAGACCAGGCTCCCCCAGGGCCCGCCGCTCCAGGTTCTGCTGCATCCCAGTTCACCCGGCTACCCCCTGCCCACACGCTGTTCCCCTGGGGCAGCAAAGCCCCCAGGCCCCGGAGGCTGCTTTCCACACTGGGATTAAGCCAGGACCAGCGATGGACTGAAAGCCGGGGCAGCCCCTGAAATCCGATCAGCCCCTCTGACAACTTTCCCTCCCTCGCGGATTATCTGCGCTGAACAAAGACGCCACATCTCGTTAATCTGCCTCAGCGGGCCAGGCCCAACAAGGCACCACTTCATGTGCTGTAAATATAGACTGGGGGGCCCACAAACAGATGGGCAGGCACTGCGACTGGGGGAGCCCTGCCTGCCACACTTGGGGGGTGCGCATGCCCAATCTCCTCAGCCAAGGAGCCTGAGAGAACCCTCAGGTCTTTCCCACCCTTCCAGAGAGGGGTGCTCTGTGTGAGCAGGAAGGCCCTGAAATGTGTAAGGAGCAGTCCCTGTGGTGAGTGCGTAAGGAGAGGAAAATACTTCCCCGAGGGCTAAGCGTCCCATTCCCGTGTTTTCCCGCACGCCGGGGCCAGCTGGGGAGGATCTGGCCCTCACGGGAGCAGCCACGGCAGGGTGGAGCTCTGATATTGTTTTTCTTTGCATCCCCTTCGTTTGTCACATCCCCAGCCAGGGCCCAGGCTGGCACTGTGCTAGGGGCTGTACATGATCTATTAGGTACAGCCTGGTAGCATGAGAGCCCCAAGGCCCCCAAACAAAAAGCCCCTGCCCCAGAGAGCTGACAATCTAAATACATGTGGGCAGGACAGAGCGATGGACAGGAGTAGGCGGTTGAGGCACTGTGGGGCTGAATGGAAGTGGGTGCACAAGAGAACAGAGAGAAAGACAGGCACTGGTAGGGGATAGTGTGTCCCCTGTAAAGGTGAGCGGAAGGCAGCCAGCCAGGAGAGAGTCAGGTGCTGCTCAGCAGAATGCCCACAGCTGCCCACAGCCAGCAGCATGTATTCCTATGGGTGGTGTACACCTGCAGGGGTGCTGGTGCACACAACAAAATTTATTCTGCCTGGATGGAAAATATTCAGCGGGAACATTGGATGGGACCTGTGGGTTTATGCCTGGCTCTGCTACTGGCCTGCTGATGCTGGAAAAGCCTGGGCAGGTCCATGGCCCTCTCTGTGCCTCAGTTTCCTCTCCCATCTCTGCCTGACCACAAGTTCTTTGGGGCAGGCCCTGTCTGGCTCTCTCTGTCAGCACCCAGACAGCAGGGTCCCACCTTGGGACTGTAACCTCTGAGCCAGATGATGCTGAATTCACCCCCAAGAGATGTTCCTTTACTGGCCTCCTCTCCCAGCAGAAAGACAGCTCCGAGCCCAGCCTGCTCCACCGACCATCGCTTTGTCTCTCGCTACCTCTGAACACTCACAGCACGAGCTGCTGGTGAGAAAACACCACCGCCTGGCTCCAGGAGCCCTCCCCCTCAAAGAGACGATCTGGGGTATCAGACACCAGTATAGGGCATATGGCACACATGGAGCACCTCCAGGTACATCCAGTAGAGGGCAATGGTGCACTGGTGGTTTGGTACAGCGCCAAACAATCAGGGATGGGAGGCCAGGCTTTGCTAAAAGCTGGACACCCCTGTGTCTCAGACTCCCACTGGCCGGTCTCTGAGGCTCAGCAGAAGTTTGGTTAACTTCTCCTCTGTTGTTTTTCATTTGTGCTGCTGCACTCGCGCTGGGCTTGGAGACAGCCGCGCTGAAATACCACTGAGAGGCTGTTCTCGTGGCATTTCCGGCCAGCAGTCTGGCAGGAGATCCTGTCCTTGGGCCACGGCCAAGCCCGTTTTATAGAGCCCACGAGATCGGGGGAAAGGCGCCAGCTTGGGAGGCGCTGCTCTTGTCAAAATGGGGCCGGATCCTGCTCACACAGCTGCCATTTGATTTCACTGGGAGCAGAATTAGCCCATCTTTTTCTTACTCTTCCATAGCCCTGTCCAGATGGCTATTTCAGAGCCCTGCCCGGGCAGACCAAAGCCACCACTGTCCTGCTAGGGCAGGGAGTTACACATGGAGAATCCACAGCAAAGGGCATCACACAAGGACATGCCCTGAGTCAGTTGCAGAGCCTGGTCTAGAACTCAGGCGCTCCTGACTCCTGGCTGGGCCCACTGGCCTGCACTGCCCAAAGCAAAGTTCTCCCGATGGCGTGAGGTTCAACTGCCACCACAGCCTAGCTCACGCCAGCACAGATTTCTGGCCGCAGATGAACAGCCTGGCCCCCAGGCGCTGCTGTCCCGGGGGCAGAAAGAACCTGAAACTCTGGAACACAGGATCTCTACTCAGTTCTGGCGGGAGAGTGTGCAGTCGGGCAGGCCTGGGGCTGAGGGAGTGCTGAGATGGGGAAAGCAAGGGGCTGGTGCTCAGGTCGGGGAGGGCACAGGGCTGGGGTTCTGGCTGGGGAAGGCCTGGGGTGATTTCCTCTGCTGTCATTTCCCATTGGCAGGACAAGGTTAGGAGCACAGCAATTGGGAAATTTCAACCTCACCCCCACCCCGACCGGGAAGCTGCCTGCAGGGAAGAGAGACTGACAAGGCCCCCCGTAGCCAGCCAAGGACCTAGCAGAGAGGCCTCCAATCCCCAATGGGGCCTGGTGAGTCCCAGACTGTCTGTGAGGCAAGTTTGAACTGAGACCGCTGGCTGTGTAGGGCACAGCAGGACAGGCTGAGCTAGAGCTGGGGAGACCTGCATTCCACCCCTGGCCTGTTCTGCTCTGCTCCTCTGGTGTCTCCCTGTGCCCTCTGGGGGGATCTGAGACCCACCTGCCCCCAGGGGTGTGAGGATTCCACCAGGCATGGGAAACGACCAATACCTGGACACACGCCATTTATGGGGCTGTACGGCGCTGAGCCCATGGGGCTTCTCCAGTAGCCATGCAGAGCAGCCTCCGGCCAAGGGAGCTGCAGCTGTGCCCCTAGGAGTGGAGGAGGGAGCCTGGTGTGCCTGGTGATGCCAGAGCCCCAGCAGCTTTGGCCTTGCACTCACTGAATGCAGCAGCCTCCCGGAGGGGAACCTTTGCTCTAACCACCAGGCCACAGGGTCTTCAGAGGCCAGAAATGCTGGTATCTGAATGTGAGCTATCCAGGGGCTCTGCTAGGATCTAGAGTCAGGGGGGCGGGGAGGAGCAGGGGGAGTGGTACCCTCAGGGCCTGGCCTCTCATGCTCCCACAGCCTGCAGGCATGGGCCCCGCCTAGAGAGCAGTGAGCCTGGGCCTCAGCACACGCAGGATCAATCAGCTGCCTCACACTCGCAGCCCCTGCAGACAGGGCCCAGAGTCTGAGCACCCCCTGGGCACAGGAGAGGGGCCCTGGGCAGAGCGCAATCTGACCCTGCAGAGCAGGGATCAGGTACTGGGGTGATAAGCCGGCAGCCTTTGCAGGCTCAGGGCCTGGGAATTGCTGGTTCTGGGCTGTGATCTCTGCTGGGTGAATCACACCCAGACCCCGAGTTAGCACCTGTTCTGAGGCTCAGCGGGTGGCAGTGAATCCCAAGTCCCCAGCCAGCTCAGAAAGCAGACAGAGGAGCAACATAAAATGTGCCTTTGTGCCTCCTCCTGGCCTGGCTGGAGGCCATGGGGTGTGATCAGAACACACCTGAGCAGCCCTGACCAACCAGAGCGAGGCAGGGAACACTCAACTGCAGCCACCTCTGGGGTGGAACATGCAGGGTCACGAGAGTCACTCAGGTCGAGCCATGCGGAGTGCTTTGTGCAGGCAGGCTGAGCCGCCCAGCGAGTGGAAAGCAATCGCCCCAGGCTGGCTCGTGCAGCAGGGTGCTAGCATGGCTGCGAGGACAGGGCTGGGGTCTCACGACTGACATCAATGCAGGGTCCATGGGTGGTGTGAGACATGGGCACGGCTGCCCACGCCCCCGGCTGCTAGCAGGCACCAGCCACAGCCCAGCCAGCAGCTACAGCTGTCACGACTCCCAGACCCCCAGGCAGAGTCAGCCACAGCTGACCAGCAGCTTTGCAGTATCCCTGGGTCTGATCCGCCGCCCCTTCCCCAGAGTCATGCAGGGCCCAGTCCCCAGGGGTCTGTGGCAGTTCCCGATCCCAGAGCGTCTCAGACAGGCTCCTACTCAATAGAAGTGAGGGGCAGATGATTAGTTAGTGCCAGTGGTTTGGACTGTGGTAGTACCCAGCAGCCCCTGGCTCTAGGAACTGCACAGACAGAGAACAAACACAGCCCCTGCCCTGGTCCTGCCCAGCCCTAGAGCCCCAGGCACTGCACAGACAGGGAACAAACAGAGCCCCGGCCCCGACTCAGCTCCACCGTGCTAGGTGCTGCACAGACACTGAGCAATCACGGTTCCTGCCTGGACCCAGCCCAGACCCCACCTTCTAGGGTCCTCATAGACACAGAACAAACCCAGCCGCCCCCAGGCCCAGCCCCACGGCACTAGGTGCTGCACGGACACAGAACACAGGCCCAGCCCCACGGCGCTGGGTGCTGCACAGACACAGAACACAGGCCCAGCCCCACGGTGCTCGGTGCTGCACAGACACAGAACACAGGCCCAGCCCCACGGTGCTCGGTGCTGCACGGACACAGAACACAGGCCCAGCCCCACGGCGCTGGGTGCTGCACAGACACAGAACACAGGTCCAGCCCCACGGCGCTGGGTGCTGCACAGACACAGAACACAGGCCCAGCCCCACGGCGCTGGGTGCTGCACGGACACAGAACACAGGCCCAGCCCCACGGCGCTGGGTGCTGCACAGACACAGAACACAGGCCCAGCCCCACGGCGCTAGGTGCTGCACAGACACAGAACACAGGCCCAGCCCCACGGCGCTAGGTGCTGCACAGACACAGAACACAGGCCCAGCCCCACGGTGCTCGGTGCTGCACGGACACAGAACACAGGCCCAGCCCCATGGTGCTCGGTGCTGCACGGACACAGAACACAGGCCCAGCCCCATGGTGCTCGGTGCTGCACGGACACAGAACACAGGCCCAGCCCCATGGCGCTGGGTGCTGCACGGACACAGAACACAGGCCCAGCCCCACGGCGCTGGGTGCTGCACGGACACAGAACACAGGCCCAGCCCCACGGCGCTGGGTGCTGCACGGACACAGAACACAGGCCCAGCCCCACGGCGCTGGGTGCTGCACAGACACAGAACACAGGCCCAGCCCCACGGTGCTGGGTGCTGCACAGACACAGAACACAGGCCCAGCCCCACGGCGCTGGGTGCTGCACAGACACAGAACACAGGCCCAGCCCCACGGCACTAGGTGCTGCACAGACACAGAACACAGGCCCAGCCCCACGGCGCTGGGTGCTGCACAGACACAGAACACAGGCCCAGCCCCACGGCGCTGGGTGCTGCACAGACACAGAACACAGGCTCAGCCCCACGGCGCTGGGTGCTGCACAGACACAGAACACAGGCCCAGCCCCACGGCGCTAGGTGCTGCACGGACACAGAACACAGGCCCAGCCCCACGGCGCTGGGTGCTGCACAGACACAGAACACAGGTCCAGCCCCACGGCGCTGGGTGCTGCACAGACACAGAACACAGGCCCAGCCCCACGGCGCTGGGTGCTGCACAGACACAGAACACAGGCCCAGCCCCACGGCGCTAGGTGCTAGGACAGCACATTGCCTCCTCCAAGCAATTTCCCATCCAATCCCAGCGTGTGCAAGGCCGGTCCCTGGCCCCGTGCCAAGGGCCAAACAGTGCAGGGTACATGGGGTGGGGGTTCTGCAGTCTGCCCCACACAGGAGGGGCGAGGCCTATCAGTGCTGCTCTGGGACTACGCAGGTCCCCTCCCACCTTTGCAGGCAGTGCCCTGAGGCACCGCTGGCCCAGGCAGCTCACAGGTGGGCTCCTGGCCTGGCTGGCCGGCGGCTCGCTAGCTGCTATGGCTGGCCTGTGAGGGGGTGGCAGTGGGAAGCCTGGAAATGAAGGGCTGAAAGAGCCCTCTGGCTGCCGAGAGCCCCAGGGACGCGGGTGGGTCCCTACCCTAGGAGGACGTGCAGGAGCCAAGACGCAGCGCAGACCCAGCACCGTGATGGCCACGGCTGGGGCACGATGAGTGAGGAACAACCTGGGATTCTCCTGTCCTGACAGACCCTCTCCTGAGCAGTCTCTGCGCAGAGGGCACAGGGACAGCGTCCAAACCGGCCTGCCGTGGGGAAGCGGCGGAGACAGATGGGCAGCTGGAGGCCTGAGGGCTGCCCACCCCTGTGGGGCAGACGGACGGATGGACGGATGGACAGACGGAGGTGAGAGAACAGGAGAACAGGGCTGGGAAGAGCCACCCAGAGGGTGAAGGAGCAGCATCCCTCAGGGCCCAAAGTGTTCCAGAGGACACATGGTTGGCCAGCTCAGGGGCTGGTAACTTCTCCAGAGGTGCTGGTCCATGGACACCGTCAGGAGGTGGCTGTGACAAGGCGTCTCAGGGCTGCAAGGCCACCCCTTCCTTGGAGGTTTGGCTCTCTGCTGCTGTGACCATTGGCTGGGTCAGTGCCAGGGCTCCCGAAGGCAGCGAGGAGCCGGCTGAGCTGCCATACAGCAGGGACAGGAGGGGAAAGATGACCTAATGGTTAGGGAGCCAGCCAGCGAATTGACTGCAGCAGATACATACCCAGAGATGGAGGCAGGAGAGGGCTCTTCTCTGAGTCCAGATCAGACAGAACCAACAGCAGGTTGTATCAGAGGCCTAGCTCCCCGGATTGCGAAAGCAAGAGAAACTCACAGTGCAGCCAGATGCTTCTTTGCACTGGATGTGCTCTGTGTGTGTGTGTGTGTGTGTGTGTAGGGTGTTTCTCTTATTCTTGTTTGTTGTCACTTCCCCTTCACCTGAGACTGGAGTTGTTCAGAGCAGGAGCGAGAGGCTGCATTGGGGCATGGAGAAACGGAGCCCTCCCAGAAGAGTCAGGCAGGAATTCACTGGGTTTCTTTGTGGGCCTGAACCGCGGTGATCACTGCAGCCAGTGAGAAGCGGGGATGCAGCTTACGGATTTCCTTCACCAAAGAGGCCTGGATTCTCCAAGGACAAGTCATGCCTGACCAGCCGATGGCCTTCTGTGATGAGGGAACTGGCTGCATGAATGTGGGCAAACTGGTGGGTGTGATACACCTGGATTTTAGGAAAGCCTCTGATAAGGTCTCCCACGGTATTCTTGCCAGCAAATTATTAAGAAGCCTGGTCTAGATGAATGGACTGTAACGTGGATAGAAAGCTGGCTAGGTCCTCTGGCTCGGTGGGTTGTGATCAACAGCCTGATATCTGACTGGCAGCCAGTATCAAGCAGAGTCCTCCAAGAGTCAGTCCTGGGGCCAGTTTTGTTCACCATCTTTATGAATGGCCTGGATGAGGGAATGGATTGCGCCCTCACCAAGTGTGCGGATGACACTAAGCGGAGGAACAGGCTGGAGGGTAGGGATAGGATCCAGAGTGACCTGGATAAATTGGAGGATTGGGCCAAATGAAATCTGATGAGGTTCAACAAGGACAAGTGCAGAGTCCTGTGTCTGGGACAGAAGAATCCCAAACATTGTTACAGGCTGGGGACTGACTGGCTAAGTAGCCGTGCAGCAGAAAAGGACCTGGGGATTACCGTGGATGAGAGGCTGGACATAAGTCAACAGTGTGTCCTGGTAGCCAAGAAGGCTAATGACATATTGAGGTGCATTAGGAGGAGCATTTCCAGCAGATCTAGAGGTTATTGTTCCCCTCTATTCAGCACCAGTAAGACCACATCTGGAGTACTGTGTCCAGTTCTGGGCCACCCACTATAAAAAGGATGTGGACGCATTGGAGAAGGTTCAGCGGAGGGCAATGAAAATGATTCAGAGGCTGGAGCACATGACCTACGAGGAGAGGCTGAGGGACTTGGGCTTATTTAGTCTACAGAAGAGAAGATTGAAGAGTGATTTGATAGCAGCCTTCAACTTCCTGCAGGGGGGCTCTAAGGAGGCTGGAGAGAGGCTGCTCTCAGTGGCGACAGATGGCCGAACAAGGAGCAATGGGCTGACGTTACAGAGGGAGAGGTGCAGGTTGGATATTAGGGAAAACTATTTCCCCAGGAGGTGGTGAAGCACTGGAATGTGTTACCCAGAGAGGTGGTGGAATCTCCATCCCTAGTGGTTTTTAAGGCCTGGTTGGACAAAGCCTCAACTGGGATGATGTAGTTGGGGTTGATCCTGCTTTGAGCAGGGGTTGGACAAGAATCTCCTAAGACCTCCTCCTGCCCTAATAGTCTGTGATTGGGGTGGGGCAGCCCTGCCCTTTCCCACAGCAAGCAGCACCTTAGGGAAGCCACAGCAAGTCCCAGGCCCCGAGTTTCAGCCCCGATCTCCCCCAGCCCCCGCCTCGCTCCTGGCTTAGATCAAGAACAGAAGCTGTGGAAAGCTGCACAAAGTTCCCCCAAAGGCCCAGATGCCCCCAGGCCATCCAGTGCCAACCCCACTTCTCCTCTGGGGGCTGCTGGGCACTGGGGCCAGCCCACTTGGCTCTGACATTGGCACCAGAGCCCAGCAGAGATTGTTTTAAGCCCTGACCTAGGAGGTCCACTCCCTGGGACATCCCATTCGCTTTAGAAATGCCCAGTCCCTGGGGACTCTTGCTAAATTCTTGAGCTCAAAGGTTTCCTGGGCAGGGAGCTCCCCACATTGGTTACTCTGAGGTCTCCCCTTGTCCCCCCACCCAAGTGACAGTCCCCATCTGTGGCACATCTTTTTGCCTAGGGAATCTCTGGGCCCCAGTGGGACTTCCTGCTCTTGTCTAACTTAATCCAGGTGGCTGGCTGGCTGGACTGACGGACGGGATGGCAGGGTGGGTATGGGGGGAGGTGAGTGGGAGAGTGGCCGATCCCTGGGCCCCACAGGGGAGCAATGGGATCAGCCCAGCTGCAGTGAGCTCCCCCCTTGGGGACAATCACGTCTCGTTCCAGCTGGGGGGTGCCTCTCGGGGGAGGCTGACATGGGAATGCCCAAGGAAGTGGACGGCCAGCCGGACACACAGGGCTCCCGGGGGCAGGCCTGGCAGTGCAAGGACTTATCTACCCATAGCACGGCGAGGGGACCAGGCAGACGCTGCAATTGGGGGGCAGTGTCCCCAGTGGTGGAGGGATTCTAATCCCTCAAACCAGAGAGTGGGGACCCCTGTGCCCTCTCTGGGGGAGCAGCAGGGCCAGTCAGAGGTCTGTGCAACCCCCCAAGCCCACAGTCCCGCACAGTGAGAGGTGCCCCCTGCCCTAAGAACAGGTGGACTGTCCCCACAAACAGACAGCACCTTCCATAACACACAGCCTGGAAGAGGGTCACCAGCTCCATCAGACCCACCCAGCCAGCCAATGGCCGCCCCCAAGCACTGCCCCCAGCCCAGGAGTCGCACGGCCGCCCCCCGACACACACAAGCCTCAGCCCAGGAGTCGCACAACCCCCCCAAAACACACAGCCCCCAGCCCAGGAGCCGCACGGCCGCCCCCCGACACACACAAGCCTCAGCCCAGGAGTCGCACAACCCCCCCAAAACACACAGTCCCCAGCCCAGGAGCTGCACGGCCACCCCCCAACACACACAACCCCCAGCCCAGGAGTCACACGGCTGGCCCCCGACACACACAGCCCCCAGCACAGGAGTTGCGCAACCCCCACAACACACTCAGCAGGCCAGGAGCCGCATGGCCTCCCCCCGACACACACAACCCCCGGCACAAGAGTCACACAACCCCCCTGACACACACAGCCCCCAGCCCAGCAGTCGCACGGCTGCCCCGCAACACACACAGCCCCCAGCACAGGAGTTGTGCAACCCCCCCGACACACACAGCCCCCGGCCCAGGAGTTGCGCAACCCCCCCAACTCACACAGCCCCCAGCCCGGGAACTGCACAACCCTCCGCCACACACAGCCTCCAGCCCGGGAGTCACACGGCTGGCCCCCGACACACACAGCCCCCAGCACAGGAGTTGCGCAACCCCCACAACACACTCAGCAGGCCAGGAGCCGCATGGCCTCCCCCCGACACACACAACCCCCGGCACAAGAGTCACACAACCCCCCTGACACACACAGCCCCCAGCCCAGCAGTCGCACGGCTGCCCCGCAACACACACAGCCCCCAGCACAGGAGTTGTGCAACCCCCCCGACACACACAGCCCCCGGCCCAGGAGTTGCGCAACCCCCCCAACTCACACAGCCCCCAGCCCGGGAACTGCACAACCCTCCGCCACACACAGCCTCCAGCCCGGGAGTCACACGGCTGGCCCCCGACACACACAGCCCCCAGCACAGGAGTTGCGCAACCCCCACAACACACTCAGCAGGCCAGGAGCCGCATGGCCTCCCCCCGACACACACAACCCCCGGCACAAGAGTCACACAACCCCCCTGACACACACAGCCCCCAGCCCAGCAGTCGCACGGCTGCCCTGCAACACACACAGCCCCCAGCACAGGAGTTGTGCAACCCCCCCGACACACACAGCCCCCGGCCCAGGAGTTGCGCAACCCCCCCAACTCACACAGCCCCCAGCCCGGGAACTGCACAACCCTCCGCCACACACAGCCTCCAGCCCGGGAGCCGCACAGCCGCCCCCCGACACACACAACCCCCAGCCCAGGAGCCACACGGCTTCCCCCCGACACACAAGCCCCAACACAAGAGTCGCACAACCCCTGAGACACACACAGCCCCCAGCCCAGGAGTCGCACAACCCCCCCGACACACACAGCCCCCGGCCCAGGAGCCACACGGCCGCCCCCCAACACACACAGCCCCTGGCCCAAGAACCACACGGCCACCCCACAACACACACAGCCCCCAGGCCAGGAGCTGCACCCCCCCAGTTCAGCTGGCTCCGGGGCCACAGCTACGATGCAGTTTTGGGCTTTCCTGGGCAGCCTGGGGGCAAAGTGCACCCGTGGGACTGGGGACACCCCCAGCAGCTGGGGAGGCTCCAGCTCCCACCCCGACACCCACCCTGCAGCTTTCTAACCCCACAGGCCAGCCACATGCATGGACACCCCACAGCCCAGCTCCATCCCCCAGGCCGAGGCCGAGAGCCAGGGCAGGCTGTGAATTCTCTGCTCTCCCGCCTTGTGTGGTGTGGGCTCAGCACTGGAATGGCAGGGCGGGCAGAAGGAGCCTGTCACTGGTTAAAAATAACCAAGGCCTTTTGCAGGGGCGCTGGCAGCATGGCGAGGGGATTGGCTGGCGCAGGCCGACAGCCTTCCTGTCCCTACAGCCGGAGGTGAAAAGTTCACGGCCCCGGCAAGGCGCAAAGCTGCCGAGTCCCTGGGACACGGAAGATCTGCAGCGGCTCAGCACGTCCCCGTGACGCAGCCACATGCGCTCCAGCAGCCTGGCTGGGAGCCGAGAGGACACCTGTGCACATAGCGTCAGGCAGACTCAAGGGCTTAGCTCCCTTCAGCAGAGGAAGCACAGCCTAGTGGTAGGAGGACAGGCTGGGGAATAAGAGTGCTGAGCTCTGTTCCCAGTGTTGCTGGTGACCCTGGGCTAACGGCTGTTCTGTGCCTCAGTTTCCTCATCTGTAGACTGGGTTAGTACATGAAGGCTGGTTAATCCCCAGACGGAAGGGGTTACTGTCACCCCCAGGAAGGTTTCAGTCACTTGGCTTCACTCAGCTCTTTTTCAAAGAATACTCAGCACACGTCTAGCACTTCCCATTAAAATCCTTACAAGGAAGTATCAGACTGGGAAACTGAGGCACGGGGGGTGCAATGTGTTACACAGCACTTGGGGCTCTTGCACTGTGTCTTTAGATTTTATTTTTCTTCTCTCATTTTGTTATTTCTGTCCAAACAAAAAACGTGGGCTGGCTTCTTTACATATCCTGATAAGCAGGGCAGGGTCTAAATCAAGAAAGACCAAAGTAAAGTCCCTCCGAGAAAGGGAGCACAGCGTGTGTTTTGTACCACGCTGTATGCACTTGGCCGCACAAAATGACAGCCAACCTCTGCCAACAGCCGCCTCCTGGACACTTAAACCTGCCGCCTGCAGACAGTAATACCCCTGTGTGGCTACAGATCTCACAGCATGCCACATGGCACTGCATTGCCAGCTGGGAATTTGAACTGAAGTGGCACGGGCTTTCTGCTGTCTAAGCCCTTCAGCCTGGAGGCGCCAATGTTCTTGTTGGAGGAGCTGTAAACTCCATTGGCAGCACTGATAACTCTCACCACATTCTCCTAACTCTCACAGCTGTCTGTTTTCATTAAAGCCTCAGCTCCCGGAAGCCTGTGATTCTCAGCTTTTTACCCCTTCTGGTTAAAGAGAAAAGCTGAAAAGAGGAGCCTCTGGGTGATATAAAGGCTAAAAAGCCAATAAAAAGAACCCCAGTTGGATTATTTTTAAAAACAGCTGCCGATTTTTAAGTTACTCTCCTGATCTGAAGGGCTCTCTCACGGGCTTGGGCTGCCAGGGGTGGAAACACAGCCTTTCTGAAAAGTTCTAGAGACATCAAAAGCTTTGGGGACCTGGGGTTTTGGATCAGCCAGAGGAGAATCACGGGGAACTTTTCACAAGTAACAACAGTGCTTTGCGGGGGTTTGTCCACATGAGAGAGTTTTACCTGGAGCAAACGGCAGGGAGCAGACACGTTCACAAAGGTTGGCATGGAGGCTTGCACACCTTTGTTCCCTGCTACAAACAGTTGCGGTCCAGCCACATTGCTTAGGTTGTCTGCAGAGGGCCTTACATAGTTCTTTTCATCTCACAGTCTCGAAGCCATTCACCACAGTGAGCAGGTATCAACACAATATCCCTGTTTCACAGCATCATTAAGTGAGTTGCCCATGGATACAAAGTCAGGCAGTGGCAGAGCTGGGGTTAGACCTGGGTTCACAGAGACATACAGGGTGAGCTTGGGCCTAGTATCATGCTGACCTTCTGAAAGACATTTAAAGATGCAGGCTGGTGAGGGCAAGGAGCCTGCAGGGGTCAAACATGTTTTTATGCAATCACACCTCCACTAGATGGGGCTGTTACAGTCCCACCACCGGAGGCTACCGAAACAAAACAATTATATGTTGGTTATGAAATGCTCCAAGGCAGAGGCTTGGACTAAAATGTAGCCACTTCAGAACCTTGGCGGGGTTTGGTCTTGCCCCAGAGCAATGCTGGGCAGCTAGGCCCATCTCGACACCTGGACAACCCAAACCTCTGGATCTGAATGGTGAGGAAGGATCTGATTCAGAGCCCAGCTTCAAAACTCAGATCCTGAAGGTCCCTATCTGCCCATATCAGATCACTGCCAGGTTCTCCCAGCACTGGTAACACAACCCTCTGGCAGCCCCATTGCTCCAGTCAGAGCCACAAATCCATGGAGGTCTCAGAAACCAGAGGAGCCACCCGGTTCACTCGTGTGTGTGCTAACTGAGTGGAGCAGGCTCCATCCCCATAAAGGCCTGGGTCAGCCCCGCATCTATTTATTTATTTATTTATTTAAAATATTTGTACCCCACCTGTCTGTTTAAAATATTCAAAGTGGCTTACACTTTTTTTAAAGATATAGAGAAAAATTGGAAAATACAAACTCCAACAGGACATAAAACCTACTAACATAACCCAGGCCTGCCCCAGAGGCCCCACAGCTGGCTCCTGCACACACACACATGCTCTCACAGCCCCACTGATCACCAGTGCAGCCAGAGGGGCAGCACTTGGCAAACTTCTCTCACTCAGCAGTAGGATGCCTGTTTGGGAAACTGAGGCGCAGACCAGGAGCATGACCTCCCCAGGCTCACGGAGTAAATGCGTTTCAAGTCTGTGTTAACCTCTTGCCACCCCACCATCACTGAAATGGGTGTTACTACTTTGTTCACTGGGCACAGCACCCACAGCCAGGGGGACAGACCCTGCTCTGAATAGCCCATGGTTTCATCAAGCAAACAACCAGCAAGCAAAGACGAGTGACATGCCCATGGCCACAGGTCACATCAGTGGCAGAACCAAGGACCGAGCTTAGTTGCTAGCCACCGAGCAGGTTCCTACAAGCACAGAACCAGGGCTCCCCTGGCCCACCCCCCGTGCCCCTCTCCCTCTAATGGAGGCCAGCCAGGGCTGGCTGCACCCTCGGAAACCAGTGAGAGGGGTGGTGGAGCCCCGTTGGCAAGGCCCAGCTGCAGGGCTTTCCCAGGGCCCTGACCACAGGGCAGACTGAGGAGCAATTAACATCCCAGCCAGGCGGGGAAGCTCAGGGCTCTGTCCAGACACCCCAGGTCTCCCCTTTGGGGCTGTGCCCGGTGCCTGGCTGGGGAGCGGGGCCGGGTAGCAGAGCAGCTGAGGTCCTGGCTGGCTGAGGGCTCGGCTGGAGGCGGGCGTTCGCACAGCGCCCATGGGATCCACTCTGTCCCAGGGCTCTGAGCCGGGACTTCCAGAGGGGACGCCCCAGGGAAGGAGCGAGTGTTCTGCGCCCCACGCCGCAGGCTGCCCCGAGGAGGGTGAGAGGTGCAAGGGGCACCAGGGGCCCGATCCGGCGGGTGGGGCCTGGCTCCCAGACACACAGCTGGGCGCAGCCCCCCAAACGGGACCCAGCTCCCAGCGCCCAGCTCCAGCCAGCGGGGAGCAGTTGCGCTTGGTCACAGGGCCCTGGAGGGCTGAGGAGCAACCGGGGCGATCCGGGCTCGGTCCCCGCCAGTGCCACCCGCAGGACAGCACCAGGGGCCAGCTCAGTGCTCAGCTCAGCCTGGCCCGGCCTGGCCCAGCCCACAGGAAGGGAGGGAGGGAGGGAGACCACCAGGCCAGGCTGGGGCCAGGCAGGAGCTGCAAGTCAGAGCGCTGGGGAGCAGCCCCGGTTCAGCGGTGGAGAGCGCAGCAGCGGGGACCCCACCACCTCCCCGGGAGGCCTGGCATGGTGCGCGCTCTCAGCGGGGCAATGGGGCCGGTCTGCCCCACCCTGGAGTGGTGTGGGACCCGCCTGGCCACAGCCCCACACCCTGGAGTGGCACCCGGCACTTGACCCCAGAGCCCCGCTCTCGGGCGCTTTCTGCACCTGTGCAGGCCCAGGGTGGAGGCGGCGGCCGCACCAGGCACCTCCGGGCGAGGGAGGCAGGTGGATCTGGTGGCAGCAAAGCGGAGCTCGGGGCAGAAGGGCGGCTGGAAAACTTGGAAAGTGTCGGGCTGGCGCGTTATCTGCTCGGCCCAGGCTGCAGGGCCCTTATCACACCCTCTCTAGGTCAGCGATAAGATAGGGCAGTGCTGCTCACAGCCTGAGCCCCGCATGGCACCGCGCAGGGAGGTGCGAGGGCAGCCCCAGCCCAGAGGGGTGTGGGGGGCACAAAGCAGTTAGATAGTGGGATGTTCTTGGTCCAATGTGGAGGTGGGCGAGGTGGGGTGTAGGGTGGGTGTGGGGAGTGATGGGGTACAAGGTAGGTGTGTACAGGGGTGTGTGCGGTTGGAGAGTGACGGGGTACAGGATTGGTGTGTGGACGTGGGAGTGGGAGGTGTGCTGTGGGTGTGGGTGAGTGGGTATGGGTGTGTGGGCAGGTGTGGGTGTGGGCAGGTGGGTGGGTGTCGGTGAGTGGGTGTGGGTGTGGGGAGGTGGGTGGGTGTCGGTGAGTGGGTGTGGGGAGGTGGGTGGGTGTCGGTGAGTGGGTATGGGTGTGTGTGGGTGTGTTAGTGGGTATGGGTGTGGGTGTGGGTGGGTGTGGGGAGGGGTGAGGTACAGGACCCCGTCCCCACACTGAATGGCTCTGCGGCAGGGCAGCCAGCCTCTTCCGCCCCCTCCCTGCCTGCCCCTTTCCAGCATGAGCCCCACCCGCAGCACCCTGCACCTGTCCTGGCGCTCCACTGGGGCCTTGTCCTCGCTTGGGCCACCCCCAGTGGGGCGCTGCTGTGCTGAGCGCCTGCTGGCTTCCCAGCCTTGGGGTCAAGCTGCGATGCTGCAGTGTGGCTCCAGCCCAGGGAACAGCCCCGCCACGACCCTGCTTCTGCGGCAGCTGCCGGAAGAATGCGCCCAAGACCCACAGCTTGGGGCGCTCTGGGGCTCGAGCGGGGCCTTGCCCAGCGGCTGGCGCCTCCATGGCTTGGGCGGGCTGGGGCCGGGCTGTGAAGCCAGGCAGTGGTGAGCGGGGGCTGCAGGCCAACCTCCATCAGCCACACTGGCGACCACCGCAGCATGCCCGGCTCCGCGGGCTCTGGGAGGGGCCTCGCTCTCCCTGGGGAGCGGCTCTCACAGCACGAGGGACAGCTGTGGGCAGGGCAGTGCCCTAGGCCACCCCCCAGCACACAGGAACTCTGCAGCGCCTCTTCCTCTCCTAGCCAAAAGGCCACCTCCATGGCGGCTCCCGCGGAGCGTGAATGAGCCCTGAGGCTGCACCAACCACCGGTGGAAGCAGGAAGAGAGTTTCGGTCCCGGTGTCCCCCGCAGCCACGGCACTGGGCAGAGCCCAGGAGGCAGCTGCAGGGCTGACTGGGGGACTGGAGGTGGCGGCCCATTTCTGAGCCGCTTTGCTGCCGCAACCAGGGGAGAAATTGAAACCTGGCCCTGCTTCCTCCGGTGGTACCTCAGGATGCGCTGCAGTCGCTGCTAATGCATCTGGGTGCATTTACAGAGATGAGGAAATGTTTCCAGGTTTCCCACAAAGTCCCATTAAGATCCCAGTATGAGCCTATTTTTAGAACCCTCATCAACAAGGCCTCCTCCAAAACACATCCCCACCTTGTTACACAAAGTCCTTAAAGGACCCGCAGCCACTTGGGCAACACTTCCAAAAGCACCTAAATGGCCTTAGGAGCCACTGACTTTCTGCAAGGCTCAGAGCCAGACTGTGCAAGGGATTTGGGTGCAATGTGGAGTTTATGAGTGCCTAAGTGACTTGGGTACCTAATTCCCACTAAAAGTTAACCTGAGATGCCCATCTGGCTTGGGGGGGGTAATAAATCCAACTAAGCTCCCATCAGCATTTTGGGCACCTAAATTCACTTTGCAACCTGGGTTTTATGTGCCTAAATCACTTTTGAAAATGGGAGTTCAGCTCCTAAGTCACATAGTAGCTTTGGGAAATTTGACACTAGGGGGATGGGGGCCATCAGCACCTCTCACACATCTGTCCTTCCTGGGCCAGCGACTCAGGCAAGGACAAAGCTCTGGGCGCAGCACATGAAGCCAGGCACCAGGCCTACTGCTCCAATGGGCGCAGCCCAGAGTCTTCCAGGAAGGGTTTGCCAGATTGCTGACTGGGACCAGAATTTAGTCCACTGTGGCTTCTTTCGACAATCAACCGCTCCACAGCCAACATCTCCCCAGCAAATCCCGCAGCCAAGAACAGAGACCGACTGGCAACAAGCTCCAACAAAAGTGAATCTGACACCCTGCTTTATCTGGTGCAGCACTCAACTGGGCAGGGCAGACCTGAATTGGCGCAGCTGTCCCCCATCAGCCCATAGGTACCTTAAATGTGTGGTTCCCTCCCATCCGCCCTGCCCCAGCTCCCTCGTCAGCCTCCAAAGGCCAAGAAATTCCCTCTGCCCTCAGCACCAGCAGCTCTGTTCAGGGCAGGGGCCTGGCCAGGGCCTCTGCTTGCTGGCTGGCATATGATGCATGTCAGACAGTCCAAGAGAGGACAGCTAATTCTCTGGTTTAAATTGGGACCAGATCTGGAGCCTGGCATGAGACAACCAGCATCTTGGCCCAGAACCGGGGAGCTGCCGAGCTCAAGGCGGCCTAAGCTGGAGAGCCAGGCTCAAGGTCTGGGAGCTCCCACGGTACGTCTGCACAGTGAGGGGCGCCTGTAGCTTTGCCTCCAGGACCCAAGGCTGAAGGATGCCTCCTTGCAGGCGTCAGGGCCCAGGCAGTAACGTCTGCCTAGCAGTTTGTACCACGGCAGCTCGCTCAGGAGCCACTGACTTTCTGTGAGGCTCAAAGCCAGACTCTGCAAGGGATTTAAGTACAATGCGGAGTTTATGAGTGCCTAAGTGACTTGGGTACCTAACTCCCACTAAAAGTCAACCCGAGACACCCATCCTGCTGGAGGACGGGGTAATAAATCCAACTAGGCTCCCATCAGCATTTTTGGGCACCTAAATTCATTTAGTAACCTGGGCTTTATGTGCCTAAATCACTTTTGAAAATGGGAGTTCAGCTCCTAAGTCACTTAGGACCTTTGGGAAATCTGACCCTAGAGAGATGGGGGCCACCAGCAGCTCTCACCCTGGGGTAACTCTCACACATTGGTCCTTCCTGGGCCGGTGGCTCAGGGAAGGGCAAAGCTCTGGGCCCCTGCCCTCCGCCTGAGGAGGGAGGGGTCAGCACCAGCCCTTCTCCCTGGGCCCCCAGGGACAGGGACAGGGCAGGGCACCTCCCTGGGCCTGTTCCGCTTCTATTGCACAGGGGCTCCAGCGGGCCCGGCGCCTTTGCAGGGCTGGTGACCAGGGCTTGGCCAGAGCAGCGGCAGAGCTGGCTGCAGGCAGACGGGAGGGGAGGCGGCCAGGCAAGGGAGCCACTGCCCAGGACAATGCGGGCTGCAGGCAGCGGCGCAGGACAGCAACCACCAGCGGCAGGGCTGTCGCGGGCTGTGCGCGGCAGTGGCCGCCGGCGAAGAGCTGAGCTGCTCCTGCTCCCACAGGCACGCTGTGCTCCCCACCGCCGGCTCCAGAGGAGCCTCCCCTACGGGCTAGGCCTACGGCCGGAGCTGGGCGGCGCCGATGCTCCCCGGGAGGGGGCAGATCTGTGCCCCCTGCGCCAGCCGGGGCGCCGCCCAGCGGGGTGAAACGAGCGCGGAGACCTGCCCAAGGCCCGGAGTTCCGCGCCCCAGGGTCCCAGCGGCGAGCCAGGGCGGTGCAATGGGCCAGCGGCCCGGGGGCTAAGCCCAGCTCTGCCGGCGCTCTGCGCGCCAGGGCCTTCGCCGTTCCCACCCGAGCGGGGGCGCTGCGCGGGCGAGGCCGGGACCGTGTCTCCTCTGCACGCCCAGCTCCGAGCACCCCGGGCGCTGCTGCAGGAGAAGCCGGAGGAAAAGAGCGGGCCGGGGCTGGGAAAGCGGCTGATCCCGGGGCGGCCGGGATTTTCCCTCGCTTTCCCTGCGAGCTGCTCTCCAGGTGCAATTAAGGAGATTTGTTTAATCAACTCCCTGTAGGGCAGGGCGGGAAGGCGGGATGGGCCCGGAGCCAGCGGCTGTGCTCAGACGTGCCCCGCTCAGCGGCTCCCAGCTCCTCCAGCTTCCCGGATGCGCCCCGGAGGGTGGGGATTTGCCGTCTGTCTGGGGCAGTGATCCCGGCAGAGACTTACCCCACCCGCGTGTGTCGGAACACGCCGTTGGTGGCGCACAGCGCCCCTCCCGGGCTGCCCGCTGCTCCGCCCCTCGCCCCGGCGGGACACAGTGCCCACTCCCCCGCCCGGGCAGGCCCCCTGGGGGACCATGGGAAGAGCAAACCTACCCCGGGCCCCAGGGGGGCCGCCACAGGCCCCGGCCGCACTGAGCCTTGCTCCTGCTCGCAGCTAGGGGCCGAACCAAGCGATTCCGGCCTGCAAAGCCCAGGTAGGTGGCAATGAGCATTCGGATGGGAGCTTCCCAAGGCTTCCCTTCATCACCGAGCACACGCACCCACCCGGCCGGTGCACGCTCCCTCCCCTGGCACCAGCCTGCACACACTCCTCGCACCAGCCTGGGCCCGGGCATCGCCACGCGCCCCGCCTGCCCCCTCCAAGGAACACACACACACGCCCCCGAGCACACCTTGCACACACACCCTCTCGTGCACGCAGCCCTTGCGCACACACTCCCTCGTGCACGCACCCCTTGCACACAAACGCGCCATCCTGCCGCCTGCCTCAGACACTCTCTCCAGCCCCCTCCCCCCCACGCCCATAGCATCTTGCATGCACGGCCACTTCCATCAGAAAACCCTTTACTCGGCACTTTTCAGCTGCGCCGCCTCATTTGTATGCGCCCGGCGGTGCGCTCCAGCCCAGGCCGACAGGTTACTAGCGGAGATTTTACAGCCCTCCTTGGAAAGGTTCACGTTACAGTTCTCTCCACTGTCTCGCTGGCCCTGCGGGAGGTGAAACCGGGGAAGGCACGAGGGGCCCAGCGCCAGGCAAGCACGGCTGGGGCTGAGCCCATCCAGCCCTGATTTGTCTCCCCCGTGAGCAGGGGGAGCTGAAGCTGCTGGAGTTTCAGCCCAGCGTTGTGCCGAAAACGCCATGATAGGAAGCTACCGAGAAAAAGCTGGCAAGCTACCAAACTGGCCTGCCCAGCTGCAGGGCACGGCTGCTGCAGACATTGGAGGGGCTGGTGGGGCGCAGAGTCTCTGACAGACCACGAGTCAGTAATCTCAGTGGCCAGGCCCATGACAGACGGCAGCAGGGTGGGGCTTTTGGAGGTGTGAAAAATGTCAGCGAACTCCCCAAAAGGTTCCCAGAAGTTTCCCCTCGTTGATTTTCAGGCTTTGGTCAAACCCAACTTCTCTTCTCTCTCCAGCCGCTGCCGGAGGGAAAGGGACTCCAACGAGCCGCTTCCCCTGACATGTGACCGGATCCAGACGCCCCCAGGGCGTGGGATTTGGACAGCAAGACACTTTGCGCCCCAGATGCCCGTTTGCAGGAAAGCCTGGGCTCGCAGCCCCCAGCGCTCGGCACCTCGCAGGACCGGGGTGAAAAGCTGTGGAAAGAGCTGCCCCCCCGTTTCCCTGGGGACGGCAGCCCCGCAGTAGCAGTGGACGGAGGGGCTCCGGCAGGAGAGGCGGGAGCCACGGGCGTTAATGCGCTGGGAGAGAGATCGCTGGTCAATAAATCAATCCTTGGCGCAGGATTTTCCATGCCACAAACGTGGGCCCGGTTTGCGTTAGGCCGGGGAGCGGGAACCCAGGCCAAATTCCCTAGCAGGGCTTTGCCAGAGGGAAGGGAGCCGTCGGGCCGCCCCCGCCCCCGCGCGGAGCCCCTGCTCTGGCTGGCCCGGGAGGCGGGGAGCTGAGCCGGTGCAGGGAGCAGGATGGATGGAGGAGGCCACCTGGGCCCTCACTGCTGGGGTCTGCCACAGCCCCGGTCAGCACGAGGGGCACACGCAGGCACCAGCGCAGCCCGGCTCTCGGCTGCCAGCGGGACCTGCGCCCCTCTCCGTGTTCCAGGGTGTCCAAAGTCCCCGACCGGCACAGCAGCTCCGCGCCCCCCGGGCCTGGAGATCAGACAAGGTCAGCGGGGCCCTGCCGGTATCCCCGGCCCCGGCACAGGGCTGGGGCCGCAGTGACAAGCCGGGCGGGGAGCAGCTTGCCAGGGGACGGGGATAACGGGGGAGTCTCTCCCCTGATTTCTGCCCGGGCCTGGAGCAGGGAGGGATCAGGGTCTGGCCCGCGGTGCCCCGGCCAGCCTGATAGGCCAGCGCCGTGACAGGCGCCTGGGGAGGCTTGGCGCAGCTGCGGCCATCAGCCCTGAGCACCCCCGGCCCATCCAGGCCACCCGCTAGCGGCGGCGCCTCTGGGGAGAGGGATTCCCGGGCGCTACGCAGGCGGACGAGAGCGTCGGACCCTTTGGGGCCTTAAGCGCTGCGCTGGGGGTCGGGGCCCGGGGAGGCGCCAAGTGGGCAGCTCGGGGCGGCCCCACCTGCAGCCCGGCTGGGAGCGCTGGGGCTGGCGGGGCCAGGGAGCGGCCTGCCAACGGGCCCCACGCCCGGGCGTAGGACTGCAGGGGAGCCGAGTCCAGCTGTGCGCGGGTACCAGGGGATCTGTCCGCTCCGGCGACTCCGACTGGCTGGCTCCGTGCTGCCCGGGGCTGGGGGCGTTCAGCTGGGCTGGGAAGTAGTTCCTTTCCCCGCCCCCAGCGGCCCCTGCTGCTTTCAGGTCCCGCCCCTGCCCCCCTTGTGAAGGGGGTGCACCGAAAGCCCCCTCCCGGCGCTCAAATGGGGGGCAGTGCCTGGGCGGGCGGGGCTGAGCGTTGGGAGCCCTCGGGAGCTGCACCGCCCCCCGCCCAGCTGGGTGGCCCTCCCTGCACCCTCCCCTCTCGCGACGCCCGGCTGTCCGTCCACCCCGCTGCACAGCCAGGGCCGGCGCGCGGGAGAACCAGCGGGGCCGGAAAAGGTGCCCTGTGCCGGGAGGCCGGCGGCGGCTGAGCGCACCCCACTGCGCTGAAGCGATTGTCCCTGGCGCTGCCCAAGCCCGGGGGAGCTGCTGTAGCCCTGCGGACAGCAGACACCCAGAAAGCAGAGTCCCCGGCCGGCCGGCCAGGTCGGATCTGCCCGCGGAGAAATTACAGGCCTACAGCGCGCCTGGGCCGGGCGTGGGCTCAGACGCAGAGGGCCGGACTCTGCTGAGCCCCTTCTAATTAGAGGGAACCAGAGCCGCAGAGTTCAGCCCCAGGTCACAACCCGCCCTGCGCTCCTGAGGGGGTTGGTTTGGCCTGTTCCAGCCGGCGGGGCCAGGCCAGCACAAGGCAGAGCTCTGCCAGCACCCGGGGTCGCCAGTCACCCACCCCCCGTCTGCCTGGAAGCTGTGCTGAGGAGGGCAGGGCCAGATGTGGGCCTGGGTTTCATGGGTTTGAGTAAGGTCAGGTTAGCTTCTGGTCTTGGGGGAGGGCACTCGGAGGGGTTCAGCCCCTCTGCTGGCTTGTAAGGCTGCGTGCCTCAGTTTCCCTTGGTGGGCCTGGTCTGTTTAGATGGACACACTTCAGGGTAGGGGCTGGCTCACTATGAGTGTGCACAGGGCGTGACACCAGGGGGCTTGGTTTTACTGGAGAAGTGCCAGCAGCATCAGCGCTGCCATTCCCTGGTGCGCTGGAGGAGGGGTAGCTGCTCACCTGGCTCCTGAGGCAGCCTGCTGCTCGGGCCCCACCGCCCCATGCATTTCAGGCCATGCTGCTGGGGTGGGCCAGGCAGGCAGGTGGGAAGTGCCGAATCACCTGGTACTGTGGTGAGCAGGGAGGAGCCAGCTGAGTTGGGGCCTTGTTTGGGACCTCAGGGGCCATGCATTGGCCCCCTCTGCTTGGGGGTGCTCAGTCTTTGTCCACCACCACAGGCCCCAGGGTGAATAAAACCAAACCCACCTCTCACAGCGTAGTGCCCAGGTGTGAGCCCACGGCTTAGGGGGGCCTCGTGGGGAGCAGCCCCACTGTAAAGCCCTGCCCAAGGCTGGGCCTTCACTGGCACTGCACTTGCCCAGCCTATTGCTGGGACATACCCTGGGCACATACCCTGCTGCGGCCAACTGAGGCTTGTGGTAATTCCCTTCCCCCAGCTTGCTGTGGGAGAACCCTCTGGCCTGCGGGGCACAGCAGGGAACTGTGGGCCGGCGCTGGAGGACTAGTGGCATACAGTGGTTTGACCACAGCCACACTGCAAAGTGAGTGGGCCTGATGTCTGACCAGCTGGGCAGTTCAGCTCAGGGCTCCACCACCACTGCCCGCTTTGGCCAGAGGGTTTTGTTGGTGGGCAGGAGTGAGTCAGGTTGGAGCCTAAGTTAAATCTCCGTGTCCTCTTCTGCTGCACTGCTACTTAGCCAGCGGATCCCCAGCCTGGAGCACCATCGGCTCTGTTACCCCCCTACCACCTCACCGGTGGGTGCAGGCAAGCTGATGTAAAGGTGCCGGCCAGCACAGCCCATCCTGCATGGGGCTCACTGCTGGTATGAGCACTTTCCTACCAAGGTCCCCAGGTCCTTGCAAACGCAATTTCACAAATTCGCCAGGCGCCACAGATGACCGGCCGGCGGGTCCAGGCCAGCACAAGGCGGAGCTCTGCCAGCGCCTGGGGACGCCAGTCACCCACCCCCCGTCTGCCAGAGTTTCTCAGACAAAGCCCAGCCAAGCCAGGGGAAAATAAAACAGCAGTCAGGCCCTCCTCCACCATCACAGAGGGGAAAAACTGGCGCACGGTCTGCAGAGAGCTTGGGGGGACTGCCCTGCAGAGATTCAAATGCCACCCAGCTGATTGGCACAGCACCCACAGCCGCCAGCGTGTGTTTGTATTGGTGGTACACACTTACACATGCCTCGGTGCAGGTAGCAAAATGTATTCCACCCATGGATGGAAAAAGAGAGGGACCACTGCACAAGGCCAGTTCCTCTCTTTCGCTGCCACTGCTGCATTTCCTGGTGCAGGCACCCCGCTCCCACCTCCCTTATTTATGATCCGCCTCCTGATTTCGCTGCTGGGGCCCAGCTCTAATTTTAGAACTGGCTGAACTGCCAGAGCTGCTGGGCAGAGAGAAAGGGCGCAGCACAAGGCAGCTGGTCCACTGCGGCCACTGGAACTACAGCTCCCAGAATGCTCCTGTGACCAGCCCTAAAATAAAGCCACAGACCTTGTTTATCAGTTCCCAGCAGCCCTTAAAGAGACACTGTCCCTTCAGCCAGGCCCAGCTGTGAGATTTTGTTCATTAAAATCCCTTACTAAGAGAGACACTCTCTTGATTCCCCCCCAAACGTCATTGGACGCAGTTTCTTTATCTTAATGTAATCTCTCCACCCACAACCATTGCAGTGTGGTGCCAGCACAGGGGAAGCTGAGGCTGCCGAGAGAGGAGCCTGTTTTCCTGGCCAGGCTGAGTGAAATGCTGCAACTAAACCAACCGCAGCGAGGAGGAAAAGAAAATTAGATGCCTCACATTAATTATTGAACGGTATTTTGGTAACACAGATGAGGGTTAATAATTTAATGTATGGAGCCCAAGTCTGCTCTTAGCTCTCCTGTGAGTCCATCGAAACTGACGCAGTTTGTAAATCCAAACAGATCTGGCCGGTGGCTTTAAAGGAACCGTGTGTAAAAGGGCTCACAGAGGAGTCCAGTCGGCCCCAGCTCCCTGGGAGTCCACAGAATTACCCTGAGAGAGGACGGTGGCTCTGGTGCACACACACATAGGCATCTGTATGCCATCGTGTGCAATGCAAGACCCTGCCAGCTCCATGATGCTGATCCACCACTCGTCTCCCCAGTGCCAGGTCTGAGCTCCCTGCCTGCTCTGCTGCCTGTGATTCTGCTCATATCCGGGTTTGTAAATTGCACTCAAAAGGGGATCTATTTTTATCGACCTAGGTTTTAAAATTAGAACGGGCAGAAGGAGCCAAATCCTCGGCTAAGCCATTGCCGAGCCCAGCGGGGAAACATGGCCGGGCCCCCAGCCAGCGGTGTCCTGCACGCTGGAGGGTGGGCACAGGCGGTGGCAGCCTGAATGAGCGAGAGAAAGGCGAAGGTTACATCTAGAGAAGGGCCCATTGTTTTTCCCAAACAATGTGCAGCAGATGGGAGAAATGAAAGTATGTTGCAACCTCCCGTCCTGTCCCCACTACACACAGCCCACGAGTTCCTAGCTAGTTACTCCTCATGGTTCAGCACATGATCGGAGATCAAGGCTGGAATTCACTGCCCTACCGACTCCCCCATCTCGTCTGCCCTCCCCTGGCAACAAGGTGCCAGCGCTCCCCTTTTGGAACCTCCAGGGCCCAGCTCCGCAGGGCCCTGGCGCCCAGCCAGCCAGCACTCTCCGACCTGGGCTTTGAGCCACCAGCCCTGCCAAGTCATTCTCCAGCACAATTCGACTGAGCGTTATGTGAAGTGAGTTTTCACGGCACTCCCTCCCAGGGAGGAATATTCCTCCACTGATACCCGCACCCGGGGATCTGGTTCTCTGCCTGATGCCAGGGTAAATCAGGTGTCACTGTCCTGAAGGCATGAATGGGACCAGTGGCCGTAAAGCTGCAGAACCCAGGTGTGAGTGGAGCTAAAGGTCCAGCTGCCTCCCAGAAACCCCTGCCCAGGCTGGGGAATGAGGCCAGAAGGGCCCAACAGCTAAGCACCTCTCCCGCCCCACCCCCACCCAGATAAGACTATCCAAGGTGGGACGGCGCCCAGCAGGTGGGAGCTTATCGAATGAGTCTGCAAGGCCATGTGGCTGCAGGGCCCAGGTCTGTATCCCAGAGTTGTAGCAAGGACACATGGGAAAGACCTCAGGCATCAGCGCCCCCTCCGTAGGGCACTCTAAATCCTCACGCAGGGCTGTCCTGGGCTCACATTGCTTCTGGGCTCTCATCACAAACCAGAGGTTGATCCACCCAGAACCAGAATCCAGCCCCCTCCAGCCTTGCACCTGAATGCGACTCTGGGCCTGAATTTCACCTTACTCCCAACTCAGCCCTGTGGGACCCTCCACCTGACGCCTGCCCTTCTCTGAAATCCCACCAGCATCTCTCAGCTCTGCCACACTCAGCATGGAACCCGGGCCTGAGATGGGACCAAACCCACAGCAGGGGAGAAAAGCACAGCTCATAAAGGGCCCTCTAAGGCCAGTGAAAAGCCTGTCTGAGGCCAAGACCTGGAATAAGACGGTGGGAGCTAACACCGGAGGTGAACATTTTCTCCAGCGCTGCATTTGGCCATTTACCCCAGCCTGGCACACAGTTTACACTCACCATGCACTGGCAACTGAGGGCACATGGTCAGGGGTGGCTGCCCACAGCAGATGTGGCCACGGTGCACAAACTGCTGGGTGGAGTCTCTGGCCCATGCTGTGGAGGAGGCAGATCACAGTGGGCCCCTTTGCCCTTAAACTGGAGGACTCTTCCCCAGAAACGTGGGGTGAGGGTGGGGTGGGGCTGTGATTTGGTGCCACTGAGGGATTTCAAAGCAGAAACATTTGCTCTTCAGAAATAACTTTAGAAAGTCACGACAAAAGTGACCTCTCCAACCCCCAGCTGCGCCAGTCCCGCATTATGGAAAACCAGAAGATGAAGGGACTCAACCAGAAATAATAATAATAAAATAATCCTAATTAACAGCACGTCACATGCTTCCTGGCTTCTGTAGGCCAAGCGTATTGCACACACCCAGGGCTCCTTGCACTCCCAACAATCAACTGCACTCATAATAAATTGCTCATCTAAGGCCCTTCCATGAGAGGATCTCAAAGCACTTTGCAGTTATTAATTCAGTCTCCCAGCTCCACCCTCGGTGGAGGCAGGTTATTATCACTGCTCCTATTTTACAGATGGACAAACCAAGGCAAAGGAGGGAGAAATATTTGGCTGGAGGTCGCACCCCAGGAATTAGTTGCAGTGCCAAGAGCGCTTTGCGCTAACCACTAGCTCCTGCTGCTGCCCCTTCCCTCCCTGCGTCGGGACAGCGGTGAATCTGAGTCTCAGTGGAGGGAAGCCCCAGCAAGGGAGATAGCTGGAGCGAGTGCACTGGCGTCATCGCGCGTCTGGATCAGAACCAAGCACAGCACTGCAGAGCCCTGGCCAGCGCAGCAGTAGGTGGTGGTGCCTTGCCAGGGCTATTTTGGTGCTGCTGGGTTGATCTCAGAGTCTATGAGCGCCAGCCTCGGACAAGCTCTGGCAGGGAAGGGACAATCCCAGAGCTGTTGTTCCTGATCCCCCTCCCTGGCCAGGACTCTGCCAGCCCATGATTGAGGACAGAGTATGCTGGCTGTAGGGAGTCCTGCACAGCCAGACCTGGGCCAGGTCCATCTCATCAGTGCAGGGGTGGGGAGGGCAGGTAGGAGTTCGGCCCATACCAGCAGCTCCCTAAGCCCCACGAGCAATGGATGGCAGCTTATGTTCGTGGCCTGTCTCAGTCCCTCCCGATGGGCATGGTGCGCGTCCCTGCTGCACTGGGCTAGATTCTCACTGGAGACTGACGGGTGGAAGCCCACTGTCAGCTCCCCCAGGCATCTGTCCCCCAGCAATAGCTCCCTGGAGGGAAGGGGAGGTGGGGAGAAACGATGGCCTGGGTTAAGGACCTGGCAGGTTACAAAGTCTAACCCTCAGAAAGGGTTCAGCTGCTCGCACATGTGCTTAACTGACCACACACCATCTTCCCCCCATGTGGCTCAACAGCAGCCTTTAAACCTAGGCCCTTGTGATCCCAGCCACAGACCTGTCCCCCTAGAGCTCTGGCGAGGGGCGGGGTGCACGCTCTGCCAGCGGGCTACACAGCGGCTGCAGTTCTTGGGCTGCCGGGGTCCCCTTCCTGAGGTGGGGAGCAGCTTGTGGTCTAGCGGTTAGAGCACTGATTGCAGCCGGCAAAGTTAAGAACACAGATTTGGCACCTTCCCTCCAAGAGGCAACCTGGCTGACTGGAGGAGATGCAGGTGTGGCAGCTGGGACCCCTGGGTTCTATTTCCAGATGAGGCCTTGTGCAAACTCCGTTACTTTATTTACAAAAGGCGGGGAGGTGGGGGACAGTGACATTTGCCATGGTCCCGGGGCAGGAGCCTGAGGCCCATCTTAGACACAAGGTTTGTGAACCTCCCAGAAATACGAACACCCGTAGCAGGGGCCAGACGCAGATACAGGCAGGTGTAATACCTGGCAAATTTGGCATAGGGGATGGGGCTAGAACAAGGGAGGTTAGCCTGTTCCTAAGTACTGCCTCCTGTGGAGTCAGCTAAACCTAAGGGGTCCTCCTGCCCTTCCCGGGTTGTCCGTCTCCTCCAGGTGCAGATCTGTGGGCTCTGACCCACACTCAGCCGAGGGGGCGGCACGTGAACTGTTCTTCTGGTGTTGCTCCCAAACCTGGAACAGACTCTCACTACTGGGCGGAAGAGATTCCTGTGGCTGCAGCCAGCTGGCCCAGCAGCAGGGAAAGGGTTACGCCAGTGCAAAGGGAAGGCTGGCTGCTCAATAATTAAATACATATCAAAAATCAATATGGACAGAAGAAGCCATCCAAACCCCACCCCCCCCGCAGCCTGCTCCTGCCTCTGCCGAGTTTGGGAGAAACAGGTAAAGTGAATATTTTAGCCTCACAAAGAAATCAGCAATACTCACAGAGCCCCCAACGGAAATACACAACATAACCAGGGAATAGTCTCTCCTGTCAAATACACACACACAACACCGACTGTGAACAGAATTTAACAACCTCATACCCATGTAGTGCAGCCTATAATTTATGAACTAACACACACAACACAGGGTGACTGTGCTGTCCTCTACGGTAACACCTGTGTTCAGTATGTTATAACCCAAGGGGATCTGAACTCATACAACAGCGATCCCCTCCAACAAGGCGCAGGGAGGGACTATTTAATGACACAATGCACAACACAGGCAGTGAGCCTTACCACCCCCTTGCAAATAACCTGCACATAAAAATACACAACGTCCAGAGGCTATTTCATCACCTAAAGTAACACAACCGCCCAAGAGGAACAGGTTATCCTATAAAGTACCACACAAAATGAATGTGTTACAACACACACAATATGCACCAGAATATTGGCCCTCAGAATCCCACACACAGATCACACGCCGTGAATATTGGGGACCTAACACACACTCGCCACCCTGCGCAGAGCGATCCCCCTCAGAGAACGCGCGCGCACGCCCAGAGTGGCTCCGGAGAGCACACGCGCGCGCGCACACACACACACACACACTCACACGCGCACACTCACACACTGACAAAAAGGAGCCCATGTGATTCCAACTTCGGACAAAGTTTAACTCATTTCGCAGAAAAACCAGCGGCGCTCCCCGCCGGTCCGGCCCGGGGACTTGTGAGGCTCCGCGCGGAGGGGAGCCCCGAGTGTGCTACCGCAGGCCAGGGGTAAAAGCAAGCCTGATTATCTCCCCTGAAGTGCCGGGAAGGCAGGCGTGCCCCGGGGCCAGCCGCCTGCGAGCCGCCAGCCGCCCTGTTTAATGACACCCCCATTCCCCCCTCCCCCCCGAAGGGCACCCGCGCCCCGCACCCACCCGCCTCCCGCCGCATTACACAAACCCGCACTCGCAGCCCGGCTGCGCGCAACCCAAGCCGGGGAAAGGGAAGAGGGGAATCGCCAGGCGGGGAGTGAAAAAAAAACCCACCACCGCCTCGCAGGAACCCCCAACCGCCCTCATAAAAACAAATGACAAGACCTGATCGTCCCTCGACTGCAGAGCCCGCCCGCCCGCGCGCGCACACACACACACACAAAATCCCGCCCTCCCCCCCACTGCAAAACTATTTTGCACTAATAATGGTGGCTGAGAAATGACTCCAGCGAAGGATCCCACCCTGCTCGGCAGCCACAGAGCAAGCCCGTCTCTCTCGGGGCCAGCCAGTAACCAAGCAGGGGCGAAGGGGGGGCCGCCGAAGGGGATCTGGGGCCGGGCGGGCGGGGGAGGGGTGAGGAGTGTTACCTGCGTTAAGCACAGCGGAGAGGAATACATCCCGAGCCGACCTGGGAACCCGAGCAATTGCAGAAGAGAGCGAGCCAAGGCGCAAAAGTTACTGAGTCATTTCAGAGGCTGTAGCCGGGTCCCCCCCGCCCGCTCCTTCTCCGGAGTCTCTCTCTTGCCTGGAGATGGATCGCGGGCGGCGGGGTGGGGGCCCCCCAAAAAAGAAGGAGCAAAAGATCCAACTTTCACAGGGATAAAAAAAAAAAGCAGACTAAAATTTAGGACAAAAAATAACCATCCTCAGAAAGTGGGGGGAGGGGCAGGATCTCCGGCCCCCCGCGAGACCCCCCCGGTCAAATGGGGGGCAGAAGGGGAGAGCCCGGGGAGTTACGGGGCAGTCCGCTCCATTGGAGACAGAGGCACGCGAGAGCGAGGGAAGAAAGAATGAGAAAATGAAAAAAAAAAAGGAGCGAGGAATGAAGTGACGTGATGAAAAAGCCCATCCCAAAATATTACATCCCATTTAAAGATGCAGGATCCCCCTTTCGGCCGAGGGCTGCGGCCGCGCCAGGGCAGAGCTGCCCCGGGAGGGCCGTGCGGGCGGGGTAGGAGAGGGGAGAGGGAGTCCCTGGCGGGGGCCGGCGACTCGCGGGCCAGGAGCTGCACTAGCCAGGGCCGGGGGGCGCCGCACAGAGCCCAGCGGCTCTAAACTGCAGATTCGTGTCCCTCCGCCGGGCAGAAGCCCAAGGGGACGCGGGCGATTCAGGGCTATGGGTTCGTGGGGGTTCACTGGGCCGGGGACACGCGGACACTCACACCCGCTTCCCAGACCCTCGAGTGTCACACCGGTCTGCTAACATGTCCCCAACTTCATGTCTAGATAGCCACGCTCATCTCCCCCCACCGCGTTCACTGCCCCCCAGGCCAACACACAAACGCACTTACACACAGGCACACACAAACACAGGCCCATACACACAGGCCCACCAGCACACACACAGGCACGTAAATACACACACACGGGCACACACACAAACGCACTTACACACAGATACACACAAACACAGGCCCATCAGCACACACACAGGCACATAAACACACACACACGGGCACACACACAAACGCACTTACACACAGGCACACACAAACACAGGCACACACACACAGGCACATAAACACACACACGGGCACACACACAAACGCACTTACACACAGCTACACACAAACACAGGCCCACCAGCACACACACAGGCACATAAACACACACACACGGGCACACACACAAACGCAGGCACATACACACAGGCCCACCAGCACACACACAGGCACATAAACACACACACACGGGCACACACAAAACGCACTTACACACAGGTACACACAAACACAGGCACATACACACAGGCCCACCAGCACACACACAGGCACGGAAACACACACAGAGCACACACACATACACAGGCACATAAACACACACACACAGCCGAGGAACACTGCTGTGGGGGGGTCAGTGCCCCCTGGAAAAGGGGCTGAGGGAGGGCATGGCCGGAGGTTTCGTCCCCCGCCCCCATGTTATGTCGGGGGGAATCTCCTGTTAACATCTGGACTGAGGGCGCGTAGACAAAACAAGAACCACCCAGGAGCTAGTCAGCCGCGGCCGGCCTCCTCCCTCCGACCCCGCCGCCAGCTCGGAGGGAAAGAGCCGAGACCCCAAGCGACCCCAGCGACGCGGGGCCCAGGCACAGCCACAAAACCGCTGACAGCTAAACCCAGACCCGCCTCCCGCGCCCCCAGCGCTCCGAAGCAGCCCCAATGCGAAACCGTGACCGAGCGCTCTGCCTCCGAGTGCCCCCCAGCAACCGTCCAGCCGCCGCCGGGCACTACCCGCGCTCGCCCTGCCCTGCCCTGCCCTGCCTCAGGGACTCCCCGGCCCTCGCCTCGCCGCAGCCAGAGCGCGCAACTTCTCCTGGTGCCACTCGGCGTCGGGAAGGGGCGCGGGGCGAGACGCAGCGAAACCGCGGCTGAAAACCACCGCCAAGATACTCCGCTCCCGCAGCCCGGCCCGTCGGTCAGCTCCGCGTTCGCAGCGCCGGGGGGAAGGCAGCGGATCCGGTCCGAATTAGAAACCGCTTTTCGCCTCCTTCCTCAAAACAAGCAGCCCCCAAAGGAAACACAGCGCCCAGCCCAGCCCCGCAGCCGGCTCCAAACCACACCACAGCGACCAAACCTTTCGGGAGGCTTTAATCACAGTAATTAGAGCGAGAGGGGAGCGAGCCCGGACAGAGCAACCCGGGGGATCCCTGCTGCGTAATTCCGAAACCGAGTCCTCCAGGGCCCGGGCAAAACGTCCCTCTCGGGGGTTCGGGTCCACGGGCTAAGCCGCACTTTGGAGAGGGCTCTGAAAGGCAGCGCCCCCCTGCAGCCCTGGCTGAGCTCTGAGTTGTAGGCAGGTCCCCATTCTCCGTGGGCTACCCAGGTTACAACTACACCCCTCTCCAGGACGCAAAGGCAGGAGCGTCTCCTTAGTGCTCGAGCCGGGCAGAACGGAGTCGCGCCTTTGCCACCTTATTTTCCTGCTAGTTCAAAAGCCTAATTAAATCACAGCCCCTTGTTTTACCCGGACACTGGCGCGCCCCAGGGACAGTGCCCGCGAGCCTCTCCCGGCATGACAGCTCCGAGGCAGCCCCTGCGAGTCGCTCCGCACGTTCGGTTTTCCGCCCGCAGGGAGCAGGGCTCGCCCGAGACGCCCCAAGACACTCCGGGCCGCCAAGTTGGTCGGCGGGGAGCGAGCGAGCAGCCGCCGCCAAGCTCGGGGGAGGAGGCACCGGGCTGCCCTCGGCAGTGCAGGCAGCCGGGAAGGGATTCAAGGCCTAGACCGGCTCGGATCGATCCCGCCCGAGGAGGCCCTGCGGTGAGACGTTCTGTGCCCAGCACCCAGCCACTGCAGCAGGCAGCTCGCTCCGCAGACGCCGGCCCGCGGCTCCCCCACCCCCTCGCTCTCCGCGCCTAGGCCACAGGGGCTTCTGCGCGGGTACAACTGCTGGGGCGCGTCCCCCCGACCCCGGGAACCCCGCAGCAGCGCCCCCGCGCCAGCCCCGCTCGCGGCCGGGGCAGAGCAGCCGGAGACACCCCACCCCCACCCCCGGCGGCATTGGGCACTAAGAAAACTCGCGTGGGGCCGAGAGAAAAGCCCTTCGGGGTGAGCGGCTGGGCGGCCCCGGGCCGGGGCAGCAGATTTGCTTGGAGCACCTGGGGGGGAGGGGTAAAAATACATCCACACCGGACCGCGCCGTGGCCGCCCCAGAACTGCTTGTAGTGACCCTGGGGGAGGGGCGGGGAGGGGCCCGGGCGCAGCCCTGGCCGGCAAGGCGGTGGCCTGGGGCCCGGCTCACGCGCCCGGGCTCCCGCCTCCCCGCAGCTCGCAAACTGCAACTTAGCTGGGGCTGGCAGGCCGGGCTGCCCGCTGCGTAGAGCAGCAGCTACTTCTGCCGCTGGCGCGCAGGCCGGGGGCGGGGGAGTTGGCTGGGGGGGGGGGGAATCGCGCTCCGTCCCCCCCGGGCCCTGTCGGGCAGACCCGGGCTAGCCCAGGCAGGTGGGCACGAAAACGCCCCGGGGGAGGGGGACAGCCGTGCAGGGTGCGCAGCCGGGGCTGGATCGCGCCGCTGCTGGGCGTCACTGCCAAGTTCAAGTCGGTGCGGCTTGCAGTCCTCTCCGCCCCTTTGTAGCGGCCATTTTCCGCTACATCCAGCTCCTCGCCTGCTGAGCCGCCCTGGGCTGCGGAGAGTCCCCCACCCCTCCCTCCGCCTCTGCCCCGGCGGGAGGGGGCGGAGAGGAGCGCCCGAGGACCTTCCCCAGCCACAACCAGCTTCACGCCGCCGCCCTGCCCCCAGCACAGCGCTCGGCTCTGCCCCCGAGCCGGCCCTGGCCACTTCTGCACCCCCCCGCCCTCCCCCGGCTGCCCGGAGCGCGCAGGCCCGGGGTCCCGATCCGCCCGCCTAGCCCCACGCACGGCTCATGCAGGGCGGCCCCCTCCCCCCGGGCCTCCACGCACAGACTTTGCCAGTCCGGGCCAAGCCACAACGCCCCCCCCCCCGCCTCCTCCCCCACCCCGAAACTTTTGGTGTTTGGTACCCGCACCGGCGCGGGGGGGCAGAAGAGAAAATGAAACTGACAGGGACCTACCATCGCCCGGGGATATTAACGCGGCTCCGGCCCAAGTTGCAGCCCAAGGGGGGGGCAGGGGGGAGGAAAAGAAAAATTCTGCGATTTGTGTTTTCCACCAACCAAAGGAGAGAGGAAGAAAAACCCCCGGAGTGTCCTCAGAGTTGGCTCCGCTCCGGCTCCGGCTCCGGCTCCGGCTCGCTGGGGCTGGCCATGCCCCCACCTCTCCACGTGTGTGGGACTGTTGTGGGCTGGCAGGGGCTGGGCTGGTGGGGAGCACAGACACTGTCAGGCAGCCCGCACGGGCTCGCTCTTCGGCGCGGCGGGAGGCTGGCAAGCGGGATCGAGTGGCGCGCAGGCGGCCGCGGGCGCCGGGCAAACGCCGCCGCGCTCCCGGCTCTCCCCAGGCTCCGGCGGAGCGACCTTGCCAAGGCTCTTCCGTGCCGGGCGGCGGCGGCTGGCCGGGGATGGCGGCCCCGCGGCTGGGGGAAGGCAGCGCTGCCTCTGTCTCGGGCCGGCTATGGAAAATAAAAGGTCCCCCCCTCCCCAGCTCCGGACAGGCCCCGCTCCGGATTGCAGCCGCCCGCCGGCACCCCCTCCCCTTCTCTCCTCCCCCCGCCGCTCCGCAGCCTCCTCCTCTTCCTCCTCCCCCTCGCCAGGACACCGGGCAGAGCCGCGCGGGGATCCCTCTCCCGGCGGGGGCGGGGAACGGGGTCGCTCGCCCCCCACGCCACGCGCCCAGGGGGAGAAGAGGCGCCGCTGCGCAGCCCCCGGGATGCCGCGCTGGTAGGGCCGCGGGCTGGCGGCGGGGCCGGGCTGTGCCCGCATCCCAGCAGCAGCCCGCAGGCGAGACCGAGCCATGGGGGGGAGGGGGAGGGGGAGTGTGAGTGTGCGTGTGCGCGTGTGAGCCGCCGTGTCACCGCACCGGGCGTGCACCCCCCGCCGGGCGCACACACACCTGCGCGTGCTGCAGAGGGTGCGCGCCCGGCCGCAGAGACGCGCCAGCTTTGTGCAGGCGAAGGCACCTCGGCGGGGATTGCGGGGCTGGTGACATGGGGGGCGGGCGGCATCCACCCCCTTGCTGTAGAGGTGACACTGTCAGGCCAGCTGGAGAGTTGTGCATCACAGAGCGCCCTCACCCCCCCCCCCCATCAGGGCACCCCTCCCCCTCTGCTCAGCCCTCCCCATCGCTCTCTTAAAGCTACACACCCTTGTCAAAAGGGAGGCTGGTGCACTGGATCCGAGTTCCCAGCAGATCCCCCCCCTTGAATAAAAGCTCTGCCTGTGTGTGTGCGTGTGTGTGCGTGTGAAAATACAGCACCAAACATTAACGACTGTCTTCCTCCATGAACTCAATGAAGCTCAGGCCGGGCAGGGCAGGAGCCTGCCACGCACCAGCGGGCAAGTGGTTTCATTTGAAACGTGCCCTCCAACTTCTGAGTGGCTGGCAGGGCAGGAGCAAAGGAGGGAGCCTGGCTAGGGAGGCCAGGAAGGCCTGCGGGTGCACCCAGCCCTTCTAGGCTGCTAGAGGCCTGTTCTCAGCTGTCACTGACTTCCCCTGGGCTACTTGGGAAAAACAGGCCCCCTGTGCAGCCTGTGAAGTGCAAAGAAAAGGGAAAGTGGGGCGCATGTAAGACAGGCACCCTTCCTCTTCCTCTACACCACACCGAGTGGGTACAAAGACCAGAGTGAGGAGGAAAAAGTGACTCTTTGGTTGGAATCATCTGCCAGATGTTCTGGAGTCTGTCACTCCACTTTCATCTCTGACTGCTGATTTGCTATGGCTTTTAAATTAATGAGCATTTGAATGTTCCTAAAATTCTTAATATTTAACTCAGAGGAACGCTCCTTTTTGGGGGGTAACTTCCCATTGGGGCCAGCTGGGTTCATCGTACTCCCAGGCGATCAGTGACTTATCTTCAACCCCATGGTATAACTTTAACAGCAGGCTAACTGGGTTGGCCAAACGACTGTTGGGTTGTGAAGTTACACATTGGCTATAGTATAAAAGTTAACGCTGTCTCTCAGTCTGGAGTTTACTAATCCGTAGCTGTATAAATATTAGCTGTAACTAAAAAATATTTTAAAACCCTATTTTGCACCAACATCCATATTTATTTATTTCTATGGTAATTTACAAAGGTCTAGTGATAGTGAAATATTTTAAAGACATAATTTTGCTGAATTCTCTGACAAGGGCTTGTGTTTGTAACACATATTTCTATTGCAGTAGTACAACCAGCAAAAGCTTTTTAATTTTTTATATAAAGGGAACTAATTGGGATTTTTTTTTTAGTGTTTGTGGCGGTTAAATGTGTGTTTATATTTTTATATTTAATACATATGGCATATTTAACAAAATATACCATAATCTAGTGTTATTTTTCTGGTTAAAATCCTAAAATGGTAAAACAGACTAAATAGCTTGTTTTTGCTTTTGTTTTTGTTTTTAAATTACAGAAGGCTGCATAGGCACTATTTTGTAATATTTTAATTTTAGAGTTTTCTTCCATTTATTTTTTTCTGGTGCAAAATAGATCAGAGAATAATGATAATTTTTAACAGGGGTAATGTATGTATACTCTGAAGATTAATGCATGCACACACACACCATGCCCATAAAAATACACACTGCACATAATAAAATCATGTATATTGCATGGAGTAATCTGTGTATTGATATCATCTATATTTTATTGCTGTTCAATTTGTCTGTGGTCTGTCAATCACTGACTTTGCCTTAGGTAAATGAAGATCTAATTTTGCTTTTACTTTTTATCCAAAAACATTTATATTTACAGCTGTAAAACTTTTTTTAAATCACCATCTGCTCCCTAACAAAAAGCACTTCCCTGTTGTGAGTATAAACAACCTCATGGTTAAAATAAGTAATTAATTTGTATTGTCCCAACTAAATAAGTCTCATGCAAATTAAATCTGAAAGTGACCGTTGCTTTGCTAAGGAGTCTATAGTTTTTAATTTATATATTTAGCATAAAAAAACTAAGAAAAAATAAATATTGAAAAGAACTTGCTAATTTCTTAATGCTTCTGACTCAGTGGTTTAGGAGTTGTGCTGGGCAGAGTATTAGAAGTTTGAATTTCTTCCCAAAATGTTTTTATATTATTATTTTGTATCACTGTGGCTCCTGGAAGCCCAGCCCAAAATTGTGACTTCATTATGCTGGGCACTTTCATTATCTTTTGGTTTTGCATCAAAATTGATGTTCTCACCTCCACACCACACAAATCTGGTTTAATAAATCGTAGTTGTTCTCAGGCCAAATCTGAGGCATAAAGGGAAAGTACTCAGCAGTTCTGAAAGTTCCCAAGGTTGTATCAGCAGAGGTGTGCCATGAAATACATGGACAGGGTGTTTTTAATAACTGCTGGCTTTTTGAAGCGCATAAGCCGAAAGGATTGTAAACAAGAGGTGGCACTTGTGATTGCTGGCAGGCTGGGATCCCCACGACATGTAAATGTAGGGACCAGCTAGCGATAGTGTGGGTCCACGGGTCTGAAGGGAAATACAAAAGATATCTGCAAAGCGGGCAAAGAAATGGGGTCGTGCCCTTCCCATTTTGTTTTGGTTTTTCCTCTTTGGTGCATGGATCTCTGCCAGATTCTTGTGTCTGCATCTCGGGGTGTATAATCGGGACTGGCAAAGCATGTTTCTTCCTCCTCCCCCACATTTCCCTCTATTGTTAAACAATTGTCAGATTATTCAAAAGTGGGCCCTTTTCACCCCTAAACTGGAAGACTGGGAGTACTGTACTGGATCATCAAAGAGACCTTATTGCACAAGTATGAGAGGGGAACAAGTATTAGAGGGCTTTAGACAGGCCAAATAGGAATTAACATCCCTCACCACCCATTAGAAAGATTTCATAAACCACAGTGAGGGAGATGCAGTGATAGATACTGACTAAAAAGAGAGGAAAAAACTGAAAATATGTCTGTGCAATTCTCCCCTCTCCTGTTTTTGACCTGCTCTAACATATAAATATATTAACGATTGTAATTGTAGCACCTGGAGGGAAATGCACAAAGGCAGGGAAAATATCAGGAAAGGAAAGTCGTCGTCTCAAAGATCTTACAATCTAAGGCCCTGATCCTGCAAAAATGTATGTGTGTGCCTGATTGTACCTGCCATGATGAACAGTCCCATGGACATGGAACAGGAAGCAGGGCCAGACTCCAGGGCTTTGTTCAAGTCTAGTTCTCTGTCAGCTCAGGCCACTAGCTCCCCTGTGAGCCACAGGCCTTCTGCAAGTAGCTGTGCCCTTAGTTACTCATGTATAATCCCCGGACAAAATGAGAACATGTTTTTCAAAAATCCTTTTCTAAGCCTTCTTTAAGGCAGCAGAAACAGACATGAGCCCGATTTAATTTATCTTTGCAAGTCATCTTTAAAATAAACAAATTTATGTTTTGGGTGGGTCGGCGGGGGGGTCTCCTCTTTCTGGATGTGCTTTTATCCCGGCTTCACTACATTGTTCAGTTAGCTGATGGACATGAAGAGCAGCCACAGGGTGAGGGGTCAAATCAGAACCAGTTTTTCTTTTCCAGAGCACCTCTGAGACAACTCCCCAAATGGGATCTACATGGAAATAAAGACACTGATGTGCAAAGCCTACGCACGACTTAAATCCCCCCAAGTGATAGCTAGCACTTGTGCTGGTTGGGAGCACGAGGCCGAAACACTAGCTCTGAAGGTTCTACAAAATGGAGGAAGCCCAGGGCCTTGTCTTACTTTCTTGCCTCCCCCCCATTAAGAGACCAAATCAATCCCTCAGAACTAAGCATCCCCTGAATTTTGAGGCACTTCAGATCCAGGTTAAAACGTTGTGTTTGGGACAACATCCCTGTCAAAAGCTTTATTTAAAGAAAAGTGTGTGCGGGGAGGGATCTCCCGATTTATTTATAGGGACAAGCACTCTTGTGTCAACTGTCAGGATGCTGGTTTCAGCAAAATGCACCCAGTCACCTTTTCAGTAATGAGCTGCTGTGTCCGATTCCCTTATCACCCAGGGGAAGACAACACAGTCACCAGCAACTTTTTACTCTCAGAATAGCAGCGTCTCCCTCGCTCTTGCGCTGTCCCCAGTTGTGGTAGAATTCGACTCTTGGTTCCAGTGTACGGCTGCCACGCAAGTCACAGACTTACATACGAAGTGATAATTGGGGGAAATTGGATCCCTGAAATGAGACTGTGGTAGAGAAGTTTTGGGACTTTCATGTCTGGATTAATTTGCATAATTTGTATGCAGTTTGATTAAATCTAAGGAGCAATATTCTTCCTTTGCTGGCTTCTGGAAAAGCCATTAACGTTTAGAGCTCTTTGGACCAGATCCTTAACTTACATAAATCACGAAGTAAACAGAGCTCTGATCACTTACGTTGGCTGAATGTCTGTAAGTCTTAGCTATACAACTATTTTCCTTTTTCGTTGTATTCTTGTATACACGTGTGCTTGTCTTTGATTGAAAAACATGAAAAGTTCAAAATCTAGATGAAAAGGAGTGAAGGACTCTGCAAAATTGTAAGTGGACTTGCCCCTGTATTTACATATTATTTTAACCACCTTTATGTCTATTCCAAAATTTCCTACTATTGGGGAATTCTGATAAAAATCAAAAAAGAGATTCTTGCAAATTCTTTTCTGCACATTTGCGGGCAGTTTTTATTTTCACAGGAAATTTGAGACAGTTCTCATTCCTACTGCTTTTCCAGAAACCAGAAAATATCAGAAAACAGCCAGCCAGCAAAAACTGCTTGTGATAATTCCTCCAGATTGAGAGATTTTGCTATGTGACCAGGCTTGCTTCTGATCAACATTGGAGATCTTGGATTTACCTGACAAAAAGAGAACTTTAACCTCAATTACTTTCACCAGCAGAGTTTTTTGCATTTTATAGTCAACTGCAAAATTAGTGGTTGGGTCCTACATGGACTTAACTTTAAGCACTGATTGATTTAGAACTAAGCCTTATTGATGAGTGTTTACAGGATTCGAATTATATTATATTATATTATATTATATTATATTATATTATATCAATGGTCACGATCAGTAGATTTTTGGATCTGGTCCTCTGTTACATATATTTATGTAGTTCTGCAATATATATTCTAATTGTACATTTGTAAAAAAGGTAGGTAGATTGATATTTTTCAGAAATCTCAGCACAATCTTTTAAAAAACAATTCACACCTTGCCACAAAATATTTACAAAAAAAGTCCCTTCATTTTTGACTAGCTTTAGTATGCTAGTTTTTTACAGGATGGGCACCTTTTTTCAAAAATTACAAATTTTCTGAAGTGTTGACTTTTTTTAATGAAAACATTTTTGAAAATTAGCCTGTGCGAGTTTTTTTCATTTGTTGAACAGGTCCAAATTATTATTATTATTATTATTATTATTATTATTATTAATTGCTCCCCAGACCAGGTGCAGAACAGACTGTCCCTCGCAATCTAAGTCATATAAAACTCTTAACTTTATTTCATAGTGAGACCTTAAGATGACTACTCAGTAGGTGTCATTGGCGCTCCCCTGCTAGCTGGAAGCATATTTCATAGGCTTTGTACTGCTCACAGGTAATAGTTGTCCTCCTTTAGGTCAAAGGATAGGAGGAATCTGTGCTTTAGAAGCAAGAGGATCTCAGGTCAAACCCTGTTACCACCAAAAAGCTCCAAGTAGCCATGGTGGTAGCCAAGAGACACTGCAGACATTTCTCTATGTTACAGCAATTAAAGAAGCAGTGTCAGCTAGCCTCAGGCCCAAAACTGGGATTTACAAAAGCAGCAGGGAAAGATCCTAGTATAAATAGAAATATTAATATTTCATTTCAAACAGTTTCTGGTGGCAAAGGAATTTCCCCATTCCCTTGCAGCACTGGAAGAAGGGGAGGTACGACAGCTTTGTTCTAGCTCACCCAGATCAGAAAATGAAAGTAGTGATGTGAGGAGACTGTCTCTTTTAAAAGTTGGTGTGATAGGAACAAATATTTGCATACAACAAGTCTCTGCAAATTGGAGTAATACTTGTAAAATGGCTCAGACACATGGACGATTAACTCTTAAATATCTGCGTCACAAAGGAACTACATGGCCAGTGTTTGGCGCGTGCTTTCTGGCAGCTGCTGGAGTACAAAAATGAGGCCTTTGTTTCTCCTTAAAGCTCAGAAAGAGGGAGAAATAATCTTGGAATTTTAATCAATTGCAAAACCAAAAATGGTATGAAGGAGATCAGAATTTGCCTCTTGGAGTTTGATTTTATTGGGTCTCATTCTCCACACAACTCAACGGGTCTGGACAGGGCATAGCTGTGGGACCCAGGGAAACACTGGCTGGAGTTCACGAGGCAGATTCTGCTGCCAGTTTTGCAGATGCAAATCTGGGGCAATTTCCCTAACACAGTGTCAAGCTAATCTGCAATGACTCAAGATCATGAGTCGCAGCCACTGGATGAGTGCTGGGAATCAGGGCATGAACCCCACCTCGGCGGCACGATCTGTCCATATACCAAGTATAAACCTTTCAGGTGATTTGAGAGCTTGAAGATGGAGTCAGAGACACTCTATGGGCACTTGTGTCCTGCCACAAGGTAAGCCTGTGTTTGTGATAGCTGGGCCCTTACACCCAGCATTGCAGTTATATTCAGGTCACTCTCAGTCTCACTTTCCCCTGCTCATCTGCACCTCAGACCTCACACCAGAAGCCAATCCTCTGATAAACTATCTACGGATTTATAATGTAGGAAAAGAAGCCTAGAGAGTTGCACGCAAGGTTGAAGGTGGGACACACAGATGCACGTGAATGAATGCCAATCTAAGGTTTTAGCAGTAATAGACGCTCCTACAATAAGCAAGCCCTGTGTGTCCTTTATGTCCAACTCAGGCCCAAGCGCTGGGGATCTTTTGCTTATGCCTACTACTCCTGGCCCCTCAGGGTATGTCTACACTACCGAGTTATTCTTGAATACCTTACTCCAGAGTTATTATTCCAGAATAAACTATTCTGTAATAATGAAGCTACACCACAGGGAAGCTCCAAAATAAGCAAACCTTATTCCAAAATAGTGTGTCCACATACAATAGAGCCTATTTCAAATTACAGCCCCTGGAAGCACTGGGGCTCTAATCCAAAATACCATGTCTACGCAGTTATTCCAGAATAGTTTATTTTGAAATAGCCCCTATTATCTGTCTACACAGCCCGTATTCCAAAATATCTATATCAGAATAGGCGCTGTTGTTCATAGAATGAGGTTTACAGAAATCAAATAAGCCATCCGCCATTTTGAAATTATTTCCAAATTGCAGTTGCATTGTGTAAACTCTTGCAAAGTTATTTCAGAATACTGGCCACTATTCCGAAATAACTTTGCTGTACAAACAAACCCCCATACTGGCTTTACACAGAGCTCTGCTCAGCGCCACTACCAGCAGAGCTATGCAAAGTGAGCTTCTCGAGATTGTAAATAGCTGCTTATTTGCATACTCCCAAAGCTCATGACGATAGCCACGCGAAAATTCGGTGCTGGCAGAAGGTGGTGCCGGCACTGCAGAGGCTGTGTGGATGTGCCTCTGCTGGCTAAACCCCCCTCTGTTGCCAGTCCCTTATGCCTGAGCTCCGTGGAGACCCAGCCCCAGAGGCCAAGCATATGCATAAAGATTTTGTCCCCTTACTAGGGTTTGTATATATGGAGATACACATTTCCTAAAACTGGAAAGGACCTTGGGAGGACAGCAGGTCCAGTCCCCTGCCCTCTTGACAGGACCAAGCACCAGCCCCTTTGGTTTTTTTTTTTCAAATTTACTTGCCCCAGGTCCCTAAATGACCCCCTTAACAATTGCATTCACCCCCCCCCCGGTTTAGCAGGCCAATGGTCCCTTTCCCCATCCGCTCTGCCCCGCAAACTCAGCAGATGGGCAGAACGCTCTTGCCAGATTCATCTTCATAAGATGGCGGGTGGGGAGGGGGGGCAGAAAAGTAAACAACAAAGTCTTTTGTCCTCTTTAACCATCCATGTTAGTCCTTCGGGTGTTACTGGGCCTTGCGGATCAGGCAGGCTGGAACACCTTGTGCGGGGACCGGTGTTTCACACTAGTTAACGTCTCTCCTGTCTGGTGATTTACAGAGTTACAGACACAGTTCCAGTTTTTAGAGTAGGGGTGCTGAGAGCTCTTGAACCCAACCAGAAATCCTGTCCACATCAAGGCAGGGGTGCTGCGGCACCCCGCCCCCTTAGTTCCAGCACCTTTGGTTACAGAGGCTCACAATGCAACCACTCAGATGTTCACTTACAATATGGGACATGGATGTTGTCTGGGGGATTCACACCAGCAGCAATTTACCATAAAGTCTAAACACCAGACACATTCTCATCATCCTAACACAGGTTGAACCTCTTTCGTCCAGCACCTGGGGACCTGACTGGTGCCGAACAAGAGAATTTGCCTGATCATGAGAGGTCAATATTGTCTAGCACATTACCAACACTTCCACTGCTTACTGGGCTCTTTGAAGACATTTAGGGGTAATTCCAGATAAATAACAGCACAGAACACTGAGGGGCAGGACTGGCAGCTAGAAACAAACTTGATGGGACTGTCGGAAATTTGGTCACACCCATGATACATGGCTGTTCAGCTAACTAAAATTATGCCAGATTAAGGAGGTTGCCAGATGAGAGAGTTCCGGATTAGAGAGGTTCAGCCTCTATTAGTTTAACAATTCTGACACACAGGCCAGGTTGGGTCCATCTGTCAGACTGCTGTGGTGATGCACACTTCGGCATGAGCTGCACCTGGCTGCCAGTGTCGCAGAGGAGCTATGTCCGAGGTGCACCCACAGAAACAGAAAGAGCAGGTCTGGTAGGAGTTATGCCTGGATAAGGGGGTGAGGTTGTGGAGCTAGGTGGAGCCCATTTAAATCAACGCCTGGTTGGGGCTTTGGAGCAGAACCTGATTGTGCACAGGAGAAACTGCCCCAGAATTCCCACTGATACACAGCCTGGCAAGAGTGGCATTTGGAGGCAACCCTGCCAACAGACAAGTACCTTTGGATCAGATGCTTGGCCTGTTAGGAAAGCATTTCTCCAACTGCTCACGTGCAAGAGAAGTAGGTGCTGGAGTTTAAAATAAGATGTTTTAAAAGAATTGTAAAAAATTATCTGAGTGTCCAACACTCAGCCTCGTATTCCTCCAATAGATGAAAACAAAACAGCGTTTGAAAAAGTAGCGTTGGTGAGAAAGTATGTTCTGTGGGAAAACTTTAGCAACTTACATAATCAATTGCCAGCATATTTCTGTGGCTAAATCCAATTACTACAGACAAATTGACATGAATATTTGTTTTGCGAACCTTTGAGTCAGTAAACACAAAAGCCTTTTTTATTTCTTATTCTTCTGTTAGAACACATCCAGGGAAGGGGAACTGGAACAGCTTCCATATGAGGCTGGATTAATAAGACTTGGGCCGTGTCTACACTAGCCCCAAACTTCGAAATGGCCATGGGAATGAGCTGATGGGAATAAGGGGACTTCGAAGTAGGCGGGGTCCTTTTGAAAAGGAGCCCTGTTGGGACGAGCCGCGCGGCAGTGAGGCGCATCAATTTCGAAGTGCCGTGGCCACCCGCATGCTAATGAAGCACTGAATATGCATTTCAGCGCTTCATTAGTAAACTTCGAAATGGCCATTTGTGTGGCCATTTCGAAGTTTGGGGCTTGTGTAGCCGTAGCCTTGGAGGCAAGGGAGGAACACAACAGCTGTGTATAAAACCATCAGAGGCCTGGAAGGGAGGGAAGTGTTATTTGTCCCTTTGAGTAACACAAGAACCAGGGCCACCCCATGGAATTACTGGGCAGCAGGTTTAAACCCAAGGCAAGGAAGCACCTCACACAATGCAACCAGCCTGGGGGCAAGCTTGTTAATTTCCTCCCATGGAAGTTGTTTCTTATCCCAAACCTTCTGCTAGGGGATGCTGTGTAGACCAAAAGAATAACTGGGTTCCACAGAGATGAGCTCAGTGGTGGGATGGTGAATCCATTGATGGCTGGTAGCCAGGAGGGGTAGGGTTGGGCGGTCCTCTATGGTCTGCATGTCCCTAAACCCCCAGAGCCCAGAGTCTGGGACGGCAAGGCAGGGACCGGCAAATCTGGGCTGGGCGGTTCATATGAACTCTGGTGCCCTACATGGCCTGAGCACTTGCACCCCACTTCCCCTGCAGGGTAGAGGGGCAGCAGCTCCACAGGGGTGAGAGGGCAGCGCTCAGGATAGTGGGGGCAGGAGCTGTGGTGGCTGGAGGGGGGCAGGGAGGCTGGTGTGGTCTTCCACAGCTGTGGTCCAGGAGGTGGAGCTGGCGGTGGGTCCCCAGGTGCTGACAGGTGGAGCAGGGGGCCAGGGGCTGGGAGCCACACAAACCGGGGGCAGTCCAGGCAGGGGGGTTGGGAATTGGGCTCCTGGGGCCGGGAGGAGGAATGTGGGCCTGAGGGACTGGGGCTGCTTGAGCAGGCACTAGGCACATGCGGCAAAGGGCTCTGCTTAATGTGGGGCACAGTGGTGGCTCACTTGACAATGGGCCTGTTCTGTTCATGCCCCCTGGACCCCTGGCACTGGCCATGGTCAGAAGACAGGTCACTGGGCTGGGGGGAGCATTGGGCAGACCCAGTGTGGCCGTTTTTCCTCTGTCCAATTTTAGGAGAGAGGAAACTCACCCAAAGACTCCGTCTAAGTAAGAACAACTTTGCAAGGCGACATAATTGAAAACGATCCAGTCCCAGCTGGTGCCGATTTGGGCTGAGAATGTGGTTTCCTCGCCTCTCCGTTAAAACGTTGCTGGCTTTTCAACGCGGCGTTCCCTTTTCTGAGCCTGCTTTTTTCACCTCCTCCAGAATCTGCTTCCAATTAATGACATGCAAAGCCAGCAAATGGGGGATGAATATTATATAATTCGCCATGTTATTTTGTCCCTTTATGTGCTGATTTGATGAAAGGAGTAGTGGTGGGGGAGCTGGTGCAGCCAAAACACTAGCTGGGTGGGCAGGGCCTTAGGTGTGATGGGATCATTTCACAGGGCAGCTCTCAACACCACCCCCATGACCTGGGCGGGGACTGGGGACTCTGACTGCTTGCAAGGCTCAGCAGCTGGTTAGGAGCTAAACGCAGAGGCAGTTGTACTGGGCACAATGCATGGCTGCAAACCTGGCGGACTTGGCACAAGGGGCTCTCCGGTTCCTCCGGAATCCCAGTGTGATCTCTCCTGCCTGCCCTGTGTAACACCGAGCTCAGGGTCCCGCTGGGCCTTGGCATCTGTGAGTCTCTCTCTGGCTCAGTTTCAGGAGGTGCAGAACAGGGAGACACGGTGTCCTGACGTGTCCAGGTGCTGCGATGGCCACTTCCCAGTCCATCTCAGCCTCCCTCTGCCCACTCCATCAGCTCCTACCTCCCTTCAGCCTGTGACACAGCCTCTGCTGTCCGTGGGTGGGTCTGGCCCTGCACCCCTTGGAGACACTCTCTGCAAAGCCACCTCACTGACTCGCCCCCAGTCTCTCCATTGCAGGCTACTGGTGTGCTGGGACTGCATCCAGCTGTGCCTTCTTGTCTGCTGGGCAAGAACCGTCCCTGTGGCCGTGGGACATGCGACTGCAGCATGTGTAGCCACCCCTGGACTTTCTGTGATCCAGGCAGATCAAAGGTAGCTCGAGGGTCAATAACAGTGAAGCTGTGGCAGCAAAGGCAGCCACCTGCCCGGGACAGGAGCCCAGCTCGAGTGCAGCTGAGGTGTGGCTGCAGACTGCAGACGTACTCTTAGACTGTAAGCTGCTTTGGGCAGACCAAGGCATTTGTACCGCACCTAGCACGATGCAGTTCTGGCCTGGGAATGAGGCCTCCAGGGGCTCTGGGAACTCACATACTGTGCTAACAATACTGATAACAGAGAGGTTCTGTGCTCACTAAAGCAACGGCAACTCTCCAGTGGGTGAAGGAGCAAATGGCGTCTTCGAACACAGGGCCAGCCCTTGCATGCCACATCAGCGCTGGGATTTGGGATTTGCCCCCAGCTTCCCAGGGCCAGCCTGGCATTTGGCCCAAATTCGCTCTCCCTGGCACCCTCAGACACACCTGGGAGCGGCCTCAGGCCCAGCTGTAGTCTCATACTGGGGGCAAAGCTGCTGCTTGGTGTAGGTGTGCTCTGGATTCACATCCACATGGCTGGGCAGTCTGGGGCTCAGGGTGTTTTGTGCCTGTGGGTTTAGGAATTCCATGGAGGCCTTGCTGCCCTGTGCTCTTCCACCCTCCTTGCTAGCTTTGCCATGCTGGCTGGTTGCCCCTTTTCCAGCCCCAGGCTCCAGGACCACTGGACTCTTCCCACTGAAGTGGCCAATCCTGGCCACAGGGTTCAACTGACATAGCCAGGAATTGGCTCTGGCCTCAAAGGCCCTAGGCTGGCCAAGGAATCTGGGCACCTAACTCTTCAGAGAGGCAGCCAGTGGCATTTTAAAAAGTGTCTAGGCCCCTAACTCCCCTGGGCTTTCAGAGGTTGCCTATCTGCATCTCAGGCGCCTAAGTACCCTGACAAATCTTCAGGGTAGCACTTTTAGTTCCATCTCCCTCACATACCTGAATTGGCCCAATTACCAGAGCATTCAAATGCTGTGCTGTCCCAAGGGCATCCACCCTCCTGAGGCAGAGCAGGGGCCCACTGTACAGAAGGGCAAATGTAGCAAAGAAACTTGCCCAAGCTCACACAGAAAGTCTGTGGCAGAGCAGGATATTGACCCAGGCTCCTAGAGACCAAGGCTACCCCAGCTTCTGCACCTTGAGTTTCCTCTCTTACGCGAAGGAGCTTGTGCTGGTCCCTTGACTTCTGCTAAGGCAAAGCACTTCTTACAGCTTCAGCGGGATGGCTGGGTCTCCACTCAGCGGGGCTGGCACCCAAGACAAGAGGTGTCAGTCTGTTTCCTCCTCCACCTAGGGCCTGGGGCACTTTCAAAGCCACTTGTGTGTCACTGAAACACCTGTGACCTACGCACTCCTGTGATAGCCCCGTAGACACTTCTAACCTGCGTCTGTGTAAATGTGTGGTTGTGCACCCAAACAATCGCAGGGAGCTGTTTGCATGGGCATTTCCCTTGGCCCTGGGGCACCCTGCTATCTCTGCCCCAGCTTGTTTATGGATTGGGTTACAAGTAGGCCCCGGGGCAAGGGCTGCACCGGGGGTCTAACGATGAGAATTCCTGCGACAAGCTGGGGGCGCAGCACTCGGCGGCAGAGGAGGAGAGAGGTCTGGGGCCACAGGTCAGCCACAGCATGAGAAGGAGCCATCGGGGAGGGGACGATGAAAAAGCCAGCTGTGCCCTAGGGTGTGTCCGTTCGGTGGGGCATTTCCAGTGGCGATGGGGAAGTGCTGGCACCACAGCACAGCCCTGGGAGCGTGTTGGTCACCCGGATCAGGGAAGGTGAACTTCGGCGGGAGCAGAGCGGAGAAGAGCCCCTCAGTTGGTCAGGGGACCGGGGGGAGGGGGCGTGTAATGAGAAGGGCCTTACCACATTCACAGCCATGAGAAATGCGTCACAGGCTGTTCCCCGTCTCTCCCCGTCTCCCCCCGTGAGATTGGCTCCTGCGTGTGCTCTTACCCCGCACTCTGCAGCTATCACGGGTGGGTCTCATATGGGGGGGCCTGGCCCGCAAAGGAGTTGCAGGGGCATCGCAGGGTTAGTTCAGGGGAGGCTGCAGGGTTGCCACCCTGATTTCTGCGCTGCCTTCAGGGTGAGGCAGCTGGAGCGAGGAGGCCGTCAGCCAGGCACCCACTGGGAGTGGTGGCTTGCCAGCAGAAGTGCAGAATTAAGGGTGCAAGAACCACACGATCAGTAGAGTAACCGGGCAACTCCCCCACAACTCCTTGCTGGGGCCAGATGCTCCAGGTACAGCCCCTTTACAGTACAGATGTAACTAGCTGAGACCATGACATTTGGGACTTAAAATACCCAACAAGCCCAGGAATTGACCAAAGCCGGCTGTACTATCAGCAGGGCCCTACGTACAGGGGAGCTGGGCAGAGACCAGCTTGGTTAGTTTGTGCCAGACAGCTGACAGGGATAGGCAGTGTGCAAGGCAGGGAAGGTGAGGAGCTAGTCAAGCCCAAGGACAATGCTGGTACAAGAGCCAGTGGGGTGACCTGGCCAGGACCCGGTGCTGGCTGGAGATGAGATGCTTCTAGCCATCCTAGGGGCCAGCTCTGGAACAGCCCCCAGGGGAGCCACCAATGGGGGGGAAGAGGCAGTTGTTCCAGGCCAGTCATTTGGTGCATTGGCCGGAGCTCCGGCCTTTGAAGAGCTGCAGCAGTGCTGCTGTGTGGGAAGGTGGGGCCCAGCTCTCCTATTCAAGCGGTGCTGAGGTCTGACAGCCCTTGGCTCCTCCCATTCTGCCCTCGGCAACGCCCCTTCTGGGGGTGTGGAGACAGCCCCTCCCACCTGGCCCCGGGGCCTGCAGTGGCTGTGGGCCCCACTGTCCCCAGGGCAGCACAATCAGTGGGCACCCCTCCCCCCCTTGGACACAGCCACATGCCAGCCCCCAGTGTGTCACCCCTCAATCAGAGGAGCCCCACTTCCCATCCTTCACCTGCCTGGAGATCCCCTCCCACCCTCTCTGCCCCCAGCCCAGCTCTTCTGTGTCCAGCTCAGCGCCTTCTCCAGTCTGCCCCTCGGCAGTCCCCTGCCTGGTTCTGTCCCCCCGGTGGTCCTGTGCCCAGCTTGGCTCCTCCCCGCTCTGCTAAGCCCCCAGCCCCACTTACTCACACAGTTACAACCTCTAGGCCCTCCTCCCACCCTTCAGTCACTGCTGCCCCACTGCTACAGCAGTGCTGTTTAAAAGGACCTGGGACCCGTGCAGGGCTAAAGCCGTGGCAGTGGCAGTACCAGCTCCGGGTCCTGTTTTGTCCACTGGGGCCTGTGCAGTTGCCCTCTGGGCCTGCCTTCCACTTGGCCCGTGCTGACTGGTCCTTGCTCACATGGCCAGGGGCTGTGTAATCTCTGTACGGGAGGCTGGGGGGTGGCCGGGAATTTCCCTCCAAGATGGGGGTTACTTCTTTCTGCGGCATGGGGGTCTGGGGACATGCCAGGAGTCTCTGGGTACAGCACCAGCCTCCCCTCACCCTGCCCTCATATTCTAACCCAACAACCAACAAAAGACCACAGTCCTACAGCCCTGATGCAGCCCAGAGGAGACCACAGTCCTACAGCCCTCAGGAGACTGATCACAGTCCTACAGCCCTCAGGGCAACACATTACTACTGCCCACGGTACCACAAACCTCAGGAGACTGACCACAGTCCTACAGCCCTCAGGAGACTGACCACAGTCCTACAGACTTCAGGAGAGCACAGTACTACAGCCCACAGTACCACATACCTCAGGAGACTGACCACGGTCCTACAGCCCTAGCACAGCCCATAGACCACAGTCCTACAGCCCTCAGGAGACCAGGCTACAGTAAACTCTTTCATATCTGGCAGCCCCAGGACAGGGAATTTGCTGGATATTCAAATGCTCTGGATAATAGTTATACCTAGCAATGCATAACACTAAAGAAACACAAGATTAGATAGTAAGAAACAAATAAAAAGGTATGCAGAGTACTCCATTTACCAAGAAGAGTAGTATTGTAGACTGTAACCTTCTGCTGCATTTGCTGTATTTATTTGTATTTACTTTCACTACACTGTACTTATGGACAAGGTAACTCAAATTTATGTCTGGTGAAAATGCCGGTTATTTGAGAGTTCCTGATGATAGAATGTCGGATAGGAAAGAGTTTACTGTACCTAGCTCTTCCCAGCAGGAGATATCAAAGCACTCTATGGCTACGTCTACACGTGAAGCCAACATCGAAATAGGCTATTTCGATGAATAACGTCTACACGTCCTCCAGGGCTGGCAACGTCGATGTTCAACTTCGACGTTGCGCGGCACCACATCGAAATAGGCACTGCGAGGGTACGTCTACACACCAAAGTAGCACACATCGAAATAAGGGTGCCAGGCACAGCTGCAGACAGGGTCACAGGGCAGACTCAACAGCAAGCCGCTCCCTTAAAGGGCCCCTCCCAGACACAGTTGCACTAAACAACACAAGATACACAGAGCCAACAACTGGTTGCAGACCCTGTGCCTGCAGCATGGATCCCCAGCTGCCGCAGCAGCAGCCAGAAGCCCTGGGCTAAGGGCTGCTGCCCACGGTGACCATAGAGCCCCGCAGGGGCTGGAGAGAGAGCATCTCTCAACCCCCCAGCTGATGGCCGCTTTGGAGGACCCGGCAATTTCGACGTTGCAGGACGCGGATCGTCTACACGGTCCCTACTTCGACATTGAACGTCAAAGTAGGGCGCTATTCCGATCCCCTCATGAGGTTAGTGACTTCGACGTCTCGCTGCCTAACGTCGAAGTTAACTTCGAAATAGCGCCCGACGCGTGTAGCTGCGACGGGCGCTATTTCGAAGTTAGTGCTGCTACTTCGAAGTAGCATGCACGTGTAGACACAGCTTATAAGAGAGACCAATACAATTATGCCTATTTTACAGATGGGAAAAGTAAGGTAACTTGCTCAAGGGCACCCAGCAAGGAACAGAACCCACATGCTCTGAGGCCAAGCCCTCTACTTGCTCCACTAAGCCACACCACCTCTTACTGTGTTTGCTAAACAAGGGTGAGTTGTGACAGGTGGTTGCATGACCAACCTCATATGTTCAAAAATCACCACTCAGCTCCCTTCCCTCACCTCCAAAGTCCCAGGACTGGCACAACAACCAGGTTTATTGGGTTTTAGAATTTATTTATTGTCCTTTTCGTTTACATGTTTAGTTTTTGAGACTTGGGCCATGCCGCCCAACTTTATCCTGACTCGAATCACGGGTCATGTGATGATCCCTGTAAGCTGAGCGCTTGGGCGGCTGCCCAGGAGAGAGTCAAGTGCCGGTCAGCTGATTAGCAGAGCATCCACAGTCACCAGCCTGTGTTTCTATTGGTGCTGCATTTCTGCACATGCCTCAGTGCACATAACAAAATTTATTCTGTCTACACATGGAAAAAAATAGAGGGACCCCTGCTCCTGACTCCAGGAGCTGGGGCTTTAAGAATAAGACCAAATATAGCAGGGGTCAGCAATCCACAGCACAGGCACCAAGAGTGGCACACAAGCCGATTTTCATCAGAACATGAGGTGGGAGCTCAGCCCTGTCCCTCCTCCCCCATGCACCCGGGAGCTTGCTCAAAGCCATGTCGCCTGTGGATTAACAAAAGACCAGCTCAAGCTACCAACTGCCAGCTACACGGTAAAGCTCTGCAGCTTCATTTCTTTGTTAATGAAGTTGTTGAAGTAGGACAATTAGTGACCTTAAAAAGTATCCCAGGCGCTCGGACCATACGTAGAGGTCAAAAGATCAAATTTCGGTCCTCTGTCTGGGAAAGGTTGCTGACCCCTGAGGAACTGGGGAGAGGTTGGTAAGTGAGTCACTGGATCCCAGTGAGCTCCCTGGGAATGCAGTGGGGAGAAGACAGACCCAGTGACTCCAGACTAGATTTTGCTTCTCTGGCCCAGGATTGTCATGAGCACAACTTATTCCAGTAGATTAAGGGCTCAATTTTGGAGCTACCTCCTACCTCAAAGGCTACTTTTGGGTCCTCTGGCTATTTGGGGATTTCAGGAGAGCCGAGTGCACCCTGCCCACACTCACTGCCAGTGCCAAGATTTTCTGGCTTACCCATGACTCTCCCTCCATTGGCAGGGTAAGCCAGACCCTGAGCCTTTAATATGCTGTGTGGTTACAGCCATATCCCCAGTGCCCACGGGGAAACTACACATAGCAGATAAAACGCCTGCCACCACGTGGCTGCAGATTTGCCCTCTGGGTGGCTGGTTCTTAGCAAGGGGGTTCACTGGGGCCAAGTGACTGACCTTGTCCTTCTCCTGGGACCTGGAAAACTCCTGTGCCTGAGCTTTGTTGAGCTTATCGGCACATAGGGATGGCAGGGTCACATCAGCAGAGCTCATAGGGGCAAAGGCTGGCCCGTGACACACGCTTCAGGCCTGTCTTCGCTTCCTGGCTCTGCCACAGGCCAGTGACATGGACTTGGTCAAGTCACCTCATTGCCTGGTGCCTCAGTTTCCCCACCTCTAAAATGGGGGTGCTGCTACTCTTTAAGATCTACTGATGAATGCCACCATGAGGAAGCCAGGGGTTCTGAGACTGCTGCCCTGGTGCTTGCATCAGGCAAAGGGCTTCAGTCTCTTTCATAAGATTTGCCCCTCCTCAGTTAGAAACTCACCATAAAGAATGGGTGTTGGGGGGGACAAAAACCAGTCACCCTTCTATCCCGAAGTACTGTCACACCCCCCCCAACTCCCGACATGCGACCAGGTCTGGGGTGAGGCAGCAGGCGCCACCATGCTGCACCCGTGAGAACATCCACCACTTCTTCAGCTGTTGAGCGGAGGGGGGATGGGTGTGACCCATTGCCATGTTCTTTGCAGAGGGGTATGAGATCTGTAGCCCAAGGCACATGGCATTTAACCCTGCCTGCACGTAGGTGATTTCTCAGCCGCTTTGATTATGTTCTCAGGAGGCCAATTAAATAAGGATGCAACTCCATGGAAAAGGCGTTGTGTTTACCCAACTGGCGCGTTGTTGATCACCACAGCCCGTTTGCGCTGGTGGGTAAATACTTATTTGGAAGCCATGTGATCGGCACAGCAAACATCCTTCTGAGCGCATTTGGAACGTCCGTTGCTACCCCGAGCCAGCCCGCTGTCCTGCCCAGCTCTCTCCACAGGACTCAGAGATTTTTCCAAAGGAGTGTGAGGTTCTGGGCACCCAACCTGAGACCTAGACCTGATTCTCAGGGATCCCCTTTCTTGCCCCCTTTAAAATTCAGGCACCTTCAAGGGGTCCTGACCTGACCCCCCAGAACCAACAGCTCATGTTGGAAGCCTTGGCCTGGGCTCCAGGGGAGTCCCTGGTTCTGAACCTCTTGGATCCAGATGCTGCAGCTCTCTGTGAGCTGCGTGCTTGAATACAAACAGGAGGGACGCTGTCCCTGGGTTTTTACCTACTACACACCTCTCCTTGCACATGTGCCATTCTAGTGATCTATGCACGCTTGTGTATCGGAGCAGCTTAGAACCCCACCAGGCAGCCTGGAAACCCCACTCTCATTTCACAGCCTGGAGAGCTGCACTTTGGAAATCAATGGGCCAACCCCAAGAGGCCTGATTCTCCTGTGTCTGTGCGGCACAGCAGGCATTACGGGAAGTTCTGGCACAGGGAGGCTGGCACAAGGGCACACAGGGCCTCTGTAGCCCAGGCATTCAACGTAATTCTCCTGAGACCCAGTCAGTGCTTTACGCACAGGATCTTCCTTCCTCTAGGAGGCTGCTGGAAAAAATCAGGCAAGGTAAACAACGCAGAACACTCAGTGCCTGTCTAGGGCCGCGCTCGCCAGCCGTTGAGGGAAAGGCACTCTGGGAAAGAAAAAGAGAATGTTTATCCCCATCTTAGAGGCCTGGAAGCTGAGGCAGGGAGACATGAAGGGATTTGACAAAGGTTATACAGCAGGTCAGTGCTGAAGTCAGGGAAAAAAGGCATCATTCCACTTCCCAGTGAGGCAATAAATAGGCTGAAGAGCTAGCGAGGGGCAGAAAGTGGCCAAGGAATTTTGTGTCTGGTACAAAAGAGAAAACTCTCCCTGTTTTATTGCTATGGTTAATAATAACAAAGCAGCATTTGGGGCGCTGCCAGAACTCAGGGCTCCATTGTGTGGGAGGCATATGCATGCAGCGAGAGATCCCCCCCTGCCCTAAGGGACTACTGGTGAAACAGACCAGCCAGGCACGGCAGAAGATGAGTAGCCAGGAGCCCAGACATGACTTTTTGTGCCCACTTGGAGGTCCTTGAACGCTGGGGACATGAGATTCACTGGCGGTTTGGGACGTTGGTTCCTGATTTTAGCCCTAGCCATGTTGCTTCGGGCTGTCACTGCCTGGCAGTCTCTGGAGGGGCAGTGTGGTGAACTCTGCAGATCGGTCAGGATGGAGCTGCCACGAGACGAGGCTCTCACACAGCGCTGCCAACCTCCTCTCTGCTGGCAGGAAAAATAACCCAGGAAAAGCACAGGCCTGGGACCCAGGAGAGCTGGGGCCAGTCCCTAGCTGTGCCACAGATTCAACACAAGCATTTCAAAACCACCAAGGGGTTTATAACTCAACTCCTGTTAATTTGCAGGGAGATTTATGCACCTAAATCCCTTGGGTGCTTCTGAAAAGCTCCCTCTTAAACTCTCTGTGCCTCAGTTCTCCATCAGCCCAGTGTCTAGCTTGTTCATTTAGACTACAAGCTCCTTGGGACAGAGGTTGTCTGTGTGGACCTACAGCTTCTAGTGTAATGGGTCCTGATACATTCATATGTGACACATTGAATTATCTCTTGGCACATAAATACCCCTAGTTGCTGTTTCCTATAGAAAGGGCACAAATATACAGATCTCACTAGTGCTGAAAACCAGGGCAAGCCTCCCATTCACCCAAACCTCTTCCAAACTCAGAATAAGCAAAGCTTCTCCGAGCAGCCCCAGTAGCCAGTTTTCCCAGGAGAACAGTGGCCCAAACAAGCTGTGTCCAACCCCAGTTCCTGTGGCAGGAGGATTCATTTCCTTCCAGTCCCCATCCCTTCTCTTCGGCCCCAGGGACCTCACGCAGCGCTGGCCCTACTCTCAGAGGAGCTTTGCCACCCAACGAGGCTGGTTGGACAAAACTCAAAGGCTGGGGGGAACGTAGCCCCTTTGTCAGAATTTCAGGCAAGAAATCACGGAGACGCTGCCTGGCACCTTGTCGATCAGTCTGGAACAGGATAGAACCATTTCCCTGAGGTCGAAGCCAAATATGTCCCCAGATTTCCAGTGTTTTGACTTTGCCTTTTGAATCTGAATGTCAAACTCTTGGAATGTCCAGCAGGACGGGCAGCTGTGCGGCTGGAGCCGGAGCCTGAGGCACCAGGCACGCTCTGGCCTGCTATGGCTGCAGGCACTCAGCGCCCTTAAGAACAAGAGGATCCAATCACTCCTGGCTCATCCTCCCACCTCTGCTTGTGCAAGCGGGCATTGCCCAGGTGCTAGCTTGTTCAGGCGCCTCCAGACACTCCACTCATCCATTTGCTCATTAGCTAATTAGTGCTGTGCCCTCCCCCCCACAACCGTGCAACCTACTCAGGAGACTCTCAGGGGGCAGAGACGGGGTGCTGCTCCCAGATCTTTCAGCCACCTGGTCCTTTGCCATCCCCAGGGAGGGTGCTGTGACACAGAGAGGAGCTCCAGGGTGTGGGGCAGTGAGCCCCCTAGCTTGGGGGATGCACCCGGGCAGAGCTCCTCATCCCCAGCCCTGCTGCTGCTTGTTCATGCCAAGGGATGAAGGCAGGGATATGCCTGAGGCAGCGGCTCTAGGCTCAGTCCCCACCTCTGCCACAGACACGTTGTGTGAGCTTGGGCAAGTTACTTAGCCTCTCCGGGTCTCACCGTGTGATAGAGGGACACGGCCACCCCACAGCACAGAGGGAGAGGGAAGCTGGGAGCTCTAACAGGTACTCCTGCACCTCTGGAATGAGGCCCTAAGAACAGGCTCAGGAGAGAGCCCCTGGTGGTGGGCTGGCCAGGCGGCAGCAGCTGGCTCTTGCTTTAGCAGCATGGCCAAGCACTGGATGAGCTGCAAAGCTTAAGCTGTCCCAGCTGGGCCTGGCCGGGGGACCGTGACCCTGTGTCTCCTGCCCTAGGGAGAGGTGGAGCTGTCACCCTCCCTGGCTGCCCCTGCGTCAGACCGGCCAGCAGGACCACCCCCTGGAGCCACCTGGGCCTTGCTGAGTCTCCCTGGAGCTCTGCTCCTGCATCAGGGCTGGATACCTCAGGTGGATGCTAGTGTGGGGTGTTAGCTGGGCTGTGGGTTTGCGTCCCACGGCCGCACACGTGGCTTGGCTTTTGATTCATTCTAATCCCCCCACCAGGGACTGAGGACACCTGATGCAGCGAATGTGGGCTGGGGGGGAGTGTCCAGCCCCCCCTGAGCTCAAGCAGCAGCTGGCAGATGCTCCCTAGCCAGGAGAGATGGGGATGCTCCCCCAGAACTTCTGGGCTCAGGGGACTTCCAGGGCCCTTGAGGGTAGCAGAGCCAGGAGCAGGGGCTGCCAGTGGAACAAGCACCCTGTGTTCTTGCCACGTGCCTCCCTTTCCTCCCTCACCCAGGCTGGGCCAAGCCCTGATGCTTCTCCCCCCACCTCCCTGGCAGTCCTGAAAGCTGCCCAGTGACCAGGGGCTCAGAGCCAGCACCATCTCCTCAGCCTCTTTCCCTCCAGCCTGGATCACATCCCTGTCAGGGTCTGGAGGCTCTGCCCACCCCCACCACACACACACCTACCCCACAGCCACTTCACTGGCTCTTTGCCATTAGCACTGGTGTCCCTTAATGCCAAGCCAGCTGGGGCCACTCCTTGTGAGACCGTCTCTGTCCCATAACAGTGTAGCCTCGAAATGGCCCCAGCAGCGAGAGAGCAAAAATCCTGTTTTTTCTAAAGTTACCTTGCAGGATTTGGGGTCTGCATTTCGCCTGTGGGATGCCCTGGCCGCTCCCCCATGGCTCCCATGCTCCCAGATTATTGGGTGGGCCCTCGTCCGTTGGTGAAGGAGCTTTCACCCTCCTGCTGCCCTCCAGGAGCTCCCTTCTGCCTCTTCCTAGTGCAAGTTGGCAGGGGCTGGACCAGGCCTGCTCCTGCTGCTCAGAGTGGGAGGGGGCTGAGCTAGTCTGAGATTTTGTCATTTTAGCATCAGCCCATAACAATGGCTTGGAGTGGCAGGGGAGATGGTGAGCGAACTGGCTGCCGCAGTTCTGACTGATTATTCTGCCCCAGGAGAAGGGTTGACAACTGCCGCCCAAATCACTAAAGGACTGAAGTAGCGGAGGGGCAGCCGTGTTAGTCTGGGTCTGTAACAGCAACGAAGGGTCCTGTGGCACCTTATAGACTTATTCTATAAGGTGCCACAGGACTTTTCGTTGCTGTTGAAGGACTGAAGAATCTCACTCCAGCCCTGGCCTATCCCACTGGCTTCAGAAAACGATGAGATCTGGTGAAGCTGCTGCAGACAGGGCAGGCAAAATAAAAATTGACTCCCATTTTACAGAGGGTAAACTGCAGCACTGGGTGGTGAAGTGACTTGCCCAAGGGCCTGCAGCAAGCCTGTGGCAGAGCTGAGCCCTGAGCCATGAACACCTGAGCTTCTTACTCACAAGCCCATGCAACCTCTCCATCCATTTCAAAGCCTTCTCTGGCCTTCCGGAGACTGTTAGGCAGCTTTCTTCCGCAGTGCTGCCTGGCCACATTTCTGCCGCCATGCTGCCTGCCCCACTCACCTTGACGTGCTCTCGGTCTGACATCCCACACCACCAGAGAGCACCCTGGTGCTTCCACGGCCCTCGTATATATCCTGCTTATTGAGAAGGCCACGCGAGGCATCAGGGAAAGGTTAGGACCTGGTGAAAGTCACTGTTCTGTCTAAATAGGCAAGTCACTAGCATCTATGCAGTTATGATGATGAGTATCAGAGAGGACCCATGTTAGTCTGTGTCTTTGAGAACAACAAGAAGTCTTGTGGCACCTTATAGGCTAACAGATATTTTGGAGCATCAGCTTTCGTGGGCAAAGACCTGCGTCATCAGATGCATGAGTGGGGGGGTGGTTTCGGAGGGGTATTTAAAGAGCGGGGTCCCAGTAAGAGGGAGGGCCAGAGCTGACAAGCTCTATTCAGCAAGGTGGAAATGGCCCAGTATCAACAGTACTTATCAAAAGAGGAAAAAACAAGTCAGATCAGACAGGGGGATGTGAGGCTTTGTCAGAGTCTGATGGGGAGATATTAGCACCCAGAGCGGAGAAACTGCCTTTGCAAGGTGCGAGCCACTCCCAGTCTCTGTTTAATCCATGGTTAATGGAGTCAAATTTGCAAACAAATTGCAGCTCAGAGATTTGTCTCTCCATTTGACTTTTAAATTTTTTTTCACAAACCAGTGACTCTAGGCCTGGAACCAGCCCCTGCAACAGTCCTCGCTGCCAACTCTGCTCACATACCTACCCCAGTGACATCATCACAGGACATAACACCAACTATACCATCAGGAGCTCCTTTACCTGCACATCTACTAATATAATATATGCCATCATGTGCCAGCAATGCCCCACTGCAATTTACATGGGCCAGACGGGACAGTCTCTACGTAAAAGACTAAATGGACATAAATCAGACATCAGGAACAGTAATGTACAGAAGCCTGTAGGGGAACACTTCAATCTCCCTGGACGCTCAGTGGCAGATTTAAGGGTCTTGAAACAAAAAACAAAAACAAAAACATTTTAAAAAATCAAATGGAGAGAGAAATCTCTGAGCTGCAATTCATTTGCAAATTTGACTCCTTTAACTATGGATTAAACAGAGACTGGGAGTGGCTCACACCTTACAAAGGCAGTTTCTCTGCTCTGGGTGCTGTCATCTCCCCATTAGACTCTGACAAAGGCTCACATCCCCCTGTCTGATGTGACTTGTTTTTTCCTCTTTTGATAAGTACTGTTGATAAGTACTGTTTCCACTTTGCTGAATAGACCTTGTCAGCTTTGGTCCTCCCTCTTACTGGGACCCCACTCTTTAAATACCCCTCTGAAACCACACCCCCCACGCATGCATCTGATGAAGCGGGTCTTTGCCCACGAAAGCTTATGCTCCAAAATATCTGTTAGTCTATAAGGTGCCGCAAGACTTCTTGTTGTTATGCAGTTATGAGATTGCTTTGTATGGATGTCGGTGAAACATGCTGTAAGCTGGGGAACTGGCCTGGTCTTAGCTCCTCCCGGACACCAGCAAAGAAAGTAACCAACACTCTGGTGGTGCCAAACAACCAGTAACAGCCACTGTCCAGCAAGGGAGCTACAATTCAATGACTCTCCTGCATCAGGTCACACCGGGGGAATTGCTCAGCCTTACCTACAGACCCTGCAACACCCCCCAGCCATGCCTGGACGTGTCTGCTCCAAGCACATGGGACAGCAGGTGTAAAACAGATCACAAGGGCCCCTGCGTGGCCTTTCTCCTGTTCCCACCTACGCTGCAAGCAGTGAGGATGGTCTCCTGAGGTCCCTCCCAGCCCTTGGATTTTCTGATTCCGTGAAGGGCGCTGAGAAGGCTGAGGAGTGGTTCAGGTTTAAAGGAGAAGCCTGTACGTGATAGACTGCAGTGTCTAGCGGAGTGAGAAAAATTGCTTCCTCTGGATGTTGCCCAGTGGAGTAGCATTGACTGCACAGGCTACGCTTATTGCTCATTTTATTTTGGTGACCAATTTGATTTTTGCCCATCACTTATAAGCCGTGTCTACACGTGCTGGCTACTTCGAATAGCCGCACTTATAAGCCGAAGTAGTCTACACGTGGCGAGCGCTATTTCGAAGTTGAAATCGATGTAAGGCGGCGAGATGTCGAAGTCGCTATCCTCATGAGGGGATGGGAATAGCGCCCTACTTCGACGTTGAATGTCGAAGTAGGGCACGTGCAGCCGATCCGCGTCCCGCAACATTGAAATAGCGGGGTCCGCCATGGCGGCCATCAGCTGAGGGGTTGAGAGACGCTCTCTCCAGCCCCTGCGGGGCTCTATGGTCACCGTGTGCAGAAGCCCTTAGCCCAGGGCTTCTGGCTGCTGCTGCTGCTGCAGCTGGGGATCCATGCTGCATGCACAGGGTCTGCAACCAGTTGTCGGCTCTATGGATCTTGTGCTGTTTAGTTCAAGTGTGTCTGAGAGGGGCCCTTTAAGGGAGCGGCTTGCTGTTGAGTCCACCCTGTGACCCTGTCTGAAGCTGTTCCTGGCACCCTTATTTCAATGTGGGCCGCTTTGGTGAGTAGACGCTCCCCTGCAGCACCTACTTCAATGTGGTGCTGCCCAACATCGACGTTGAACATCGACGGCACCAGCCCTGGAGGACGTGTAGACGTTATTCATCAAAATAGCTTATTTCGATGTCGCATACACGTGTAGACGTAGCCATAGTGTCTTAAAATTTATCCTGTGTAGTCGGTAATTGTATTGAACTGTTCAGCTTTACACTGAGTTTATCCAAAGCGCTTGGTAAATTTGCTTAGGTAGGGCCTGTCCGCTTGCCTTTGAAGAAGTGGTGAAGCAACTAATAAATTTGCAGTGCTCATCTTGAGCACTGCTGGCTGGTGTATTCTTGATGCACAAGACTGAGAGCTGGGGGGATCCAGCCGGTACTTTTCTCAGTGAGATTCATGAGTGGGTCTGGGAGCACTCATTGGGTGAGGAGCTCCACATGCTTTTGGGTTAAGTGATCACAGCCCCTGGAGGGGTTTGCTGCCTGTTACTGCAAGGCATTGTGAGAGACAGCTCAGGCTGGAGAATTAAGAAAGGGACCTGGGGATTACAGTGGATGAGAGGCTGGATAGGAGTCAGCAGTGTGCCCTTGTAGCCGAGAAGGCTAATGGCATATTGGGGTGCATTAAGAGAAGCATTTCCAGGAGCTCTACATACGTTATTGTTCTCCTCCACTCTGCACTGGTGAGGCCATATCTGAAGTATTGCATCCAGTTCTGGGCCCCCCAGTATAGAAAGGATGTTGATGAATTAGAAAGGGTCCATTGGAGGGCAATGAAAATATTTAGGGGTCTGGAGCACATGACCTATGAGGAGAGGCTGAGAGATCTGGGCTGATTTAGTTTGCAGAAGAGAAGAATGAAGGGTGATTTGATATCAGCCTTCAACTTCCTAAAAGGGGGCTCTACCAAGCATGGAGAGTGGCTGTTCTCAGTGGTGACAGATGACAGAACAAGGAGCAATGGTCTGAAGTTGCAGAAGGAGAGGTGTAAGTTGGATATGAGGAAAAATTATTTCGCCAGAAGGGTGGTGAAGCACTGGAATGTGTTACTGAGACAGGTGGTAGAATCTCCATCCCTAGAGGTTTGTAAGTCCCAGTTTGATATAATCCTGGATGGGATGATTTAGTTGGGGTTGATCCTGCTTTAGGCAGTGGGTTGGACTCAATGACCTCCTGATGTCCCTTCCAGCCCTAGGATTCCATAAATCTATGATTAAGGGGCACAGTGGTCCCACAGAGCCAGGCTGCACCCCTGGGATCCTGTCATGCTGGGTCTCAGGCTCTGGGTTCCAGGCCCTCAGACATGGTAGTTGGAACCAAGGTCAGTCACAAGTACCACAGGTCAAACCCAGCTGTAGGGATAGGAGCAAGCCCAGAGCAGAGCTGAAACTGGGGTCCAGGGACCAGAGCCAAATCAGGGTGGGAGCCGGAGACCAGCTGCTGGGTAAAGGCAGAAGCTGGGTGGCCAGAGGCCATGGGATTGGAGGCAGGTCGAGGGCTGAAGCCAGGGCAGGCTGAGAGCTGAAGGCATGTGTAACACCACAAGGCAACAGCAGCTCTCTTGGCTGGACTGGCCTGGTGCACAGACTGGCTTGCAGCTCTGACAGCTGCCGTGAAATACCTACACGTACAGCTCAGCTGAGCTAGGCTGTGCTAGGAACAGGCTGCAGCCACGGGAGGGCTGAGTCGGTGGGAAACCTGCAGGAAGAGCATCAGTACCACTGACCAGCCACTCACTCAATCTCCTTTGCCCAGTGGGTGCCCTCCCATCACCCACACTGGGGACCATCAATGGCTTCCTCAGGCTGGGCCAATCAAATCACCCCACTGGCCACGGAGCATTTTGACTTTTCACTGAAAAACAAAGCAACCGGAAACCAAAATATTTCAGTTCTGAAATGCAACTGTGTTGCCTCATGGGAAAGACAGCCAATCAGAGGGGTGTCCCCTCCCATCCCCTCTCCACCCCGCCCCGCCCCATGCAGGGCTGACTACTGCATCCCCACTGATCAGGCTCCACTAATGGAAGTTTCACTGGTACAGAACTAGGAGCCCTTATGACCAGGCAAGGTTAAAGCCTCCAGCACAGCAGAGAGCATGGGGTTCCCTCCTGCACCAGCCCATATCTTCAGGTTGAGCTAGTGCGCATCTTTTGCACTGAGTAATTATCTGAGAATAAAATCACTTTTACTTAGGAATAGTGTGTCTACATGGGGGCATGATAGTAGTGTAGCTAGAGAAGAATAATTAGCTTACTTTAGCCATGTCAGGCAATTTCCACATTGTGCCAACTGGAATCTCCCAGTCGTCTCTTCCTTTCTTTCTTTCTTTCTCTCTTTCCCTCCCTCCCTCCCTTCCTGCTTTGCCCATGTAATGTGATCACTCTCTCCCTGGCCTCCTGCCCACCTCATTAAAAGATCTGCTGAGCACCCACACATAAATTTAAAAATAAAGAGGATGACGATGGACAAAATGGGGTGAGAGGAGACAGCCCTTGTAAACACTCCACCCTAAACCAGCCTGGGTTTGTTCTGCAAGTGGACTGGAGCAATGGAAAATGAGAGGAATTCCTCACACCAGGTGGATGTGGTTTGACTGCCGGCGGGGGGGTGGGGGGGTGGGGCGTTTGTGTTGGCTGGCATGAGGAGATAAAAGAGGAACAGCGACTCCTCTTGCCAAGCCCCACACATTTCTGCAGCTTGCAGGAGCTTCCCTGGAAGGGGGTGGCTTTTGTTCAGTGTTGTATTTTCTTGGCCACCTCCCTGCTGTGATCGTTAGTGTAGCGATCATTGAGAACACCCAGACCGTGGCCCTGCCATGCTGGACCCTGCGCAAACAGCCAGAGGAGAGGTCCTGTGTCATGGAGTTTACAGCTTTGATGGCCCAAATGATCATATTTAGCTTAATTTTCCCCGAGGATCACTGACCCTGGGAGAATACAAGACTTGTCGGGCTCAAACGGAGTTTGAGGAGGAACTAGGAATCTCCAGCACCGTGATGCCCATCTGACACAACCCCAGCAAAGCCAGGAAGCAACATTAGCACCCCAGCAGTACTGAACCTCTGTCTGACAGGGTACACCTTCCCACCGCCCCAGTGCACGTATGCTAGGGGCCGCACATCCAGGCTTGAACTCAGCTTCCTACCAAAGCCCCTTGACTTCCCATTCTGCACGCAGCTCTTTGCCAAGCTTCCTCATCCAGCCAGCCAGCCAGGCAGCCAGACCACCATGCAGCCACAACTGAGCACAGAGGAAAGTGTCAGGGGCTGTGCTGCCAGGTAGGTACAAGGGGCTTTGGTATGGGTCCAGGCATGGTCTGTGGTCTGTGTGAGCTGGAGTGGGGGGAAGCAAGTGGAGGAGGAGAGGGGATGTAATGATGGGTGTCTTCACGATCTGGTGTGTGTCTGAATGTGTGGGGCTTCCAGGGGCCAGCAGAAGTTGGCAGGAGTCAGATATTTCTTTGACACCACCTTGCTATTTACAAGGAAGGGACCAAGTCCCACTTTTCTGACCACAGAAGAGCCAAGAGTGACAAGAGCAGGTTCCTAGCATGTTAGCCAGCACCAGCTCGCTAGCTTCTTCCGGGGTTGCAGCCTCCCAGGCTCCTGGGGGGCCTGGCTTTTCCTGCTTCTCTTCCCCTGCCCCCTGCCTGGTCCTTCCCTTCCTCGTCTTTTTCCCTGATTCTCTCCTGCGCCAGCACCTGACCAGACACATTACCCGGGAGACCCATCTGCCCCCACAGGGCTGGTTTCTGAGCAGACCCTCTCAGCCTTTATGTTACGTCTGGCCCCTGTACGGTCTCTTAGGACCCGTCGCAGCTAGAACATTAGATCGACCCCGTTATGTGCTCATTGTGATGTCATTAAACCAAGCTGAGCCCTAGCGTGAGCAGTGCAAGGGCAAGAGAAGATACAGATATAGGTGGTGCGTGGGCCTGCTGGGGGCACAGGCGACTGGACTTGATGACCTCTCGAGGCCCCTTCCAGTTCTAGAGTTCTCTGATTCTAGGATTCTCTGGTTCTTGGGGAGGTGGATTAATTAGGCCTCCAGGGGAAGCCCTGACTGTAGGTACAGGGAGTAGGCAAGGGCTGGCTTTCACAGCTCTCTCAGAGGCAGGACTCATTTACACCTGCCATCACGAGGTTTCGCCCAGCTCACAGCAGTGCAGATATCAGCGGGCGGCGGTGGGGGTGGGATGCAGCAAAGACAGATTTAGCCATTACCAGTACTGCACCGAATGGAACCCTCCCGATGGGGAGATCGTGACACGCCCCCATGTGACCCACGGGCTGGGCTGCTCCCTGGGACACCAGGATCTGAGTCCCTACTCTAGATCAGCCGGGAGGGGAGGGAGGTTGAACGGGAGTTGCCCCATCTAATACAAGGGCTCCATCCCCTGGGAGATGGCCCTCACACTGCTCTCCTTCTGCAGAGCCTTTGCTGGAGTCCATCTGCACTGCAGCCTGGAGCCAGCCTCCCGCCTGGGGAGGGACACGCCTCCGAGCCAGGCTTGCGCCAACCTGCTAAACACAGCAATGTGGGTACTGCTGCCCACGAGGCTCCAGCGGCTCACCTGAGCTCAGATGCCAGGGGCCAGGTGGATAGCCCAGCTCTGCCTGTGCCACCCCAGCATTCCTAGCACTCCAGGGCAAAGGCCTGTTCAGGAGTACCTGGGTTCTAGGGCTGGGGGCTCACACCCAGTGGCCTGGCTGCATAGGGCAGCATAAACTGAGGACACTTTCTCATGGCTCCTTTTGGAGACGCAGGCGCCGTTTCTGTCTCTTCTCTCTTTTCCATTCAACCTGCTCTTTGCTTGGAAAAATTCCACAGGTGCGTCACTGCAGTTCTTTACATGTTTTTTTTTTTTTTTTTTTACAATTTCCGCCATTTAAAAGTTGAAACAATTTCCTCCAGCTGTCCCCACAGGTCAGCCCGGAGGCCTGGCTGTGCGTCTCGGCACATTTGCTGGCGGGTGGGCCAAGCTGCTACAGACAAGCAGCTCCCCAGTGTGGATTCTACTTCAGTTCTTGGGGGATCATTTCCAGCTGTGGGTGTCAAGGCCTCCAGCCCAGAATTCCCCACTCCCCCGCACCGCGGTGGGCAGGCGGCAGTGCACAGGCCCTGCCAGGGAGCTACAGGAGACCAGCTCTAGGTAGCAGCCTTGGTAGCTCTCTATCTTCTCTGGGGAGCAGCCACTGGGGACTGCATTGTCTTGGCGCACACCTGGCAGGTGGTGACACAGTCTGGTCTCCAGCACCCAATGGCTAGAGCTGCACGGCTGCTGTGCCCCAGGGGAGATGCTCACTACAATGCTGGGAACGGGGCTCCTGTGCCTGTAATACCCTCCCCTGCCCGCAAGTGGTGGTAGCACTGTCCACACCGGGCGGGAGCTGGCGTAACTAGTCACTCTGGTGGGGGGTTTCAGACCCTTGAGCGACGTGGCTGGCTCAGCTTCCCGTCTGAGTGCAGACCTTGCTCTATTCTCTGCTGGAGCACTACAGGGAGGCACCGTGGTGTCCTCTGGGGGCCGAGACCTGGGCTACGCTCCAGACACCCCCCCAAGAGGCGTGTTAAGCAGGCCTAACCCAGGGAGGACAGCGCTAGGCTGATGGAAGAATTCGTCCGTTGCTCTAGCTGCCGCCTCTCGGAGCAGGGGATTCCCTGCACTACACGGAGGGAGAGCCCTTGTCCCTTTCACAGGTAGCCAAAGCCCTGAGTGACCTGCGCAGCTGGTGCATTTCAACCCTCGGTCTCTGTTCCAACATAACCCCTCTGGGCAAAGCTGCCCTGCGTCATTACTCATCTGACAGTGGGAGGAGGGCCATGAGGGTCACCAGTTTGTGCATTCACTGTTCAGCCCTTAAACAGCCGGAGGAGGCACACTTGGCCAAACTGCATATGGAGCAGCTGGCTCCGCTAATTCAGCGCTCCACAGACTACAAGGCCTGAAAGTACCCCTGTGATCAGCCAGCCTAACCCCTGCGCATTTCACCCACAACCTCCTGCACTGAGCCCTATCTGACGAAAGCAGAGGGTCCAGAGAGGCAGTACCGGCATCTGCCGCGCTGCCTGAGTGCGTGTTAGAAATTCAATCCCCAAGGTGCATTTTGCAATAACGATAAAGTCAAATTTTTTTCCCCTTCAAAATGTCCTAGAAAAATCCAGCCCCTTCACAGTTCAAAATAAGCATTGCCAACTAATCCTCTAGCTGCGAGTTCACAGCTTCCAGAGAACTCGCTCACACTCGGTTTATAAATAGTTTATTAAACATCTCTGAATGAGCCATAAATGTTCGAAGCATGTTGCGGCCATGAGCCACGGGAGTGGCAGGTGGTTCTGAGCTGAAGCTGTTACAGGCGGTTATAGGCTCTCTGATTAACCCATGGTTAGGATAGCTGTTTGTCTCGCAGAACCTATTTTTGAGTGGGACATTAACATGAAGTGATAGCTTTGTCACCCCATGCAAATGGAAAAGTCCCCTTCCACCTTTGGTTCGGTGCTGCAGGACAGACTCTCGGGACATAATGCATGTGTAATGGTGGCAGGTGAACCTTGGCCTCTTCTGGCTCCTCACTGCTGAGCTGCTTTGAAAGAAATTAAATCCCAGGGCTGATTACGTTGCTGGAGTTGCCAAAAGGGGGTGAAGTGCAGTAGGGAGGTGCCCTGAAGAAGAGGCAAGTGGCCCATTCTAGTCAGGTGTGGCCCTACCGGATGATAATGTTGGGAATCACAGAGATTATAGGGAGCGCACCGGGTGAGCACAGCTGGGCCGTGTGTGCTGGAGAGGCCCCTGGCATGTTCTTATTACAAAGAAAGAAACGATACCATGGCTTGAAGGGCTTCCAAGGAACTGCAGGCCATGGGGCAGGGCGGGGGGATGCTGGAGGGGGTGTGGGTCAGCAAAGTCCCTCCTCCCCCTAAGATTGTTGCAAAGTGGACATATTCCACCACGGACTTCACAACCCAGGAATCTCTCACGTGAGGAAGCCCAAGCCCTTTGCTGCTGCTGGTCCAGTCCCTGAGCAGGAACTCATTTTGGACGAGATACGTTACATCAGCTGAGAATCTGTCCCGTTTGGCCCACGAGCTGCCCCACCCCAACCCTGACATAGGAAGTGTCACCATACTTGACTGAAGAGTCACAAAGAAGTTAAGTGACTTGCCCCAGGCCTCTTGAGGAGTCAGTGGTAGAGATGGACAAAGAACCCAGTCGCTTACGCTGGGCCTTGCTATCGCCCTAAAGCATTTCTCACCAGCTATCTGGGCACATTACCTCCTTTGTGCCCCACTCCCCTGGCCCCCTTTAATCTTCAAAGGGCTGAGAACTAATAATCCCATTACATCAAGGCAGGCAAAGGCATCAGTGAGATCTGAAGAGGCAGGAAGCAGCTGTCCCGTCAGGAGAGAGGGATGGAGGCTCAGCAGAACCAGTGAAAGAAAGAAAGAAAGAAAGAAAGAAAGAAAGGGGATGGAAGGAATGAGGTGCCTCCGCATTGGAGGAGAGGGGTGAGGTGCAGGGAAGGGATGGAGGTGAGGTGTGGGTGAGAAGGAGGCAGGTATGTTCCTCTCTATGCTACAGCTCGGCCGCCACAGAGCTGGGCAGGGAGCTAACGCACTAGACACCAGTGCTGCTGTGGGACTCTAAACCCCAGATGTCAGAGGGCTGGAGGAAAGCTGCCCCCGCCACAGCTGGGCCCTGCCTCAGCACTGCCTGGGGCCCTGCGCCCAGAGGGGCCTCGCGGCGGTGGGGTCTGGCCAAGGGTTAAACCAACGGCGGAAACACGACGCGCGCTCTGCTGAAAAGGCCAGGATCAGACTGTTCTCTGCATCTCGGACTCAGCTTGTGGGGCTGGAGGGATGTGGCCCCTAGAGGTCCATTCCGCACCAATTAGCTCCCCTAAAATCCCCTCCCCAGGACTCCCTCCTGCACCTCCCCTGAAAATTGCCAGCCCCAGACATTCCACCCCCCCGAAGATTCTGCAGCTCCCCACAGACACTCCCCTCCCCAGCAGTTGTGGACGGACCCCTGTGTCTTTGTCTCCTGTGAACCCTGGAGTTTGGAAGCTGCCCAACCATCCTGGCTGCGGAAATCCGAGATCCCCCTTGCTCCCGGAAGGGGAACCCCTGGCCCCAGGGGAAGGACACACCACACAGCTTGGGCCTCTTGCACCAGCTGCTCAGCCATCGGACAGCCAGGCCCCAGCCCAGGCAGGGGCGTTAAGGGGCAGAGCCACGTGTCCCTTTGGAGGGGGCACAAGGGGACTGGCAGCAATGCTGGGTGTGAAGGTGGCACTGCTGAGCTCAGAGCCCTCCAGCGAGGCTGGCAGTCCCCACTTTCACTCCGTTAGCCCAGGCCTCTCCCCTCTGCCCACCCAATGCACAAGCTCACAGGAGGAGGTGAAACAGCAGCGCTTGCCTAGAGGCATTCAAGGGGGGGACTCCATGTGCCCCACCATGACGCAGCACTCCGAGGCAGAAGCTGAGGGTTCTAGCCCTGGCTGTGGGCTGGGAGTTGTCTCCTTCTTGCCTCTGGCCTTTCCAAGGGGGCGACCGGCACATCCTGCTGTGCCTGGGGGCTATTTTTAACTGTGGACCAGGATTTGGGTGATAAGCAGCAGGCACTGCACAAGCTGATTTGATTGCTAAGCTGCAAAGCCCAGGGCACAGCGAGCTGAGATGGCCAAAGCCAGCCCAGCCCTAGACAATGACCAGGGTCTGGAAGGCAAGACGGGGGTATCAGCTGGGATGGGGAGACCTGGGATTTGTGCCAGTCAAGTTTTGGAACAGGCTGGTGGGGAGGTGCAAGGGGACCTCTGAAGGGGGCATCTGGGGAGACACAGTGTGTCTTAGAGGCACCTGCCTGTGTGTCTGGAGGGGCAGTGGATGTGGAACCGGTCGTGCGGTGGGGAGTGGTCAGGAGCAGATGGGGTACACACACTGCCACAGACAAGGCAGGTGCATGCAAGTGGTATGGGGAGACAGTCACTGCCTGCGATTCACACTCTCCCAATGCCTCAGCCTCAGCAGGCACTGGGAGAGGTTCTTACATCATGGCACCACGCGGGCGTCACTGACAATGTGGCCGTTGTGACAAATATACAAGTTTCTGCAGAGCAGCAAATAAGCAGGTGCCTTTCCCAGACTCCCCCACCAGCCGGGACCACCTGCTATAAAGAGCACGTTGCCCTTTTTGCTTCTCTGCATTTTTACCCACTGAACTCTTCCACCGTGGTGCAAACGCCCCGGGCCGGAATGCACCAGCCAACCAGGAGCCCTTCCCAGCATTCTGGGCAGCACACGACAGGGGGATGCTTTGAAATGCTGGAGACACCCTGGCTACTGATTGGGTTAGCTGAGAGGTCACATGGTTAGGTGCTGACAGCAGGTGGGGAAAGTGAGGCAGCTACAAGCCATGGAGTGGGGAACCTCCCTGAAGAGCCTGGGATGGTTTCCAAGGCTCAGGCTGGGGAGGAGAAGTTCTCACAGCTGAGGGGCGATGCAGTCCCTTAGGGACAGCCTGAGCAACTGTGGCCGTTTCTGTTTGCAGGGTTTCCCGTGTTAAACCCGGTCCATTTTGTGAAGGGTCCTTAGTCCTGGCCTTTCAGCTACAGTCAGTCCCAAGAACCCAGCTGCCTGGAGTGGGGTCTGAGATGGGCCTGGCAATACTCCAACCCACAGCTGGGTCTCCCCCAGAGCTCCAGACTGCTCAGCGCTGGAGGAGTTCTGGCATGGGCCTGTTGAGCCTCCAGCTGGACCTGGAGTCCAGCACCCTCCCTGCACTCTGCCTCCAACAAAAGCTGGGATGCACAGCTTTGGCTCCTGGCCTTTAGGGTTCCCATTCCCAGCCCCACATCACACCCAACCTGGCCCTGGCTCCCCAGGCCCAGGCTTGGTGTTCGCAGCCAGGTTTGACGTCCAACGCGCTATGTCTGTTTCACACCCCTCTGGCTCTGGGCTCTGCTTTCATCCCAGGCTTTGCTCCTGCAGAGGAGGCTCAGAGAGAAGGAGAGTGTGTTTTCCTCCCTGGCACAGCAGCTCTGCCCAGGCTCGGAGCTGGGGGTGGGCAGCACAGACATGGGGCCACACTCCACAATCAGAAATGAATGTCTCCAAAGCAGATAGCACTCAGAATGGACTCAGCCTCCTAAGGCAGATGGCACCCACTGCCCATGGGCGTCTGTCGGCGAGGCAAATCTCCCCGATGAGGTGTGTCCTTCTCCTGTCATGCCAGGGAGGGGGTGGCTGAGGAGAACCATGAGTGCCCAGTTGACAGAGAACTTGTTCCAAGTCCCCAGTTACAGCTGCCTCCCAGTGGGGGCAGTGTGGTCTCGTGGATGGAGCAGTGGCCTGGGTCTCAGGCAAGCTGGGCTCTATTCCTAGCTCTGCCACTAAGAACAGCCACACTGGGTCAGACCATAGGCCCATCAAGCCTAGCATCCTGTCTTCCTGCAGCATCCAGTGCCAGGTGCCCCAGAGGGAATGAACAAGAACAGGTATCATCTTGCAGACAGAGGCAAGGGACACTGTCTATGCCCATTGATGGACCTGTCCCCCATGAACTTACCTAGTTCTTGTTTAATCCCTACTACAGTCTTGGTCTTCGCAACAGCCTCTGGCAAGGAGTTCCACAGGTTAACTGTAGGCTGTGTGAAAAAATATTTCCTAGTGTTTGTTTTAAACCTGCTGCCTATTAATTTCATTTGGTGACCCCTTGTTCTTGTGTTGTGAGAAGGAGTAAATAACAATTTCTTATTTATTTTCTCCACACCAGTCATGATTTTATAGACCTCTATCATATCCCCCCTTAATCGTCTTTTTCCAAGCTAAAAAGTCCCAGTCTTATTAATCTGTCCTCATATGGCAGACGCTCCAGACCCCTAATCATTTGTGTTGCCCTTTCCTGAACCTTTTTCAATTCCAGTATATCTTTTTTGAAATGGGGCAACCACATCCGTACACAGTATTCCAGATGTGGATGTACCATGGATTTATATAAAGGTAATATTATCTATTCCTTTCTTAATGATTCCCAACATTTTGTTAGTTTTTTTGACTGCCGCTGCACATTGAGTGGATGTTTTCAGAGAATTATCCACGACCTCTTTCTTGAGTGGTCACAGCTAAGTCAGACCGCATCATTTTATATGGATAGTTGGGATTATGTTTTCCATAGTGCATTACTTTGCATTTATCAACATTGAATTTCATCTGCCATTTTGTTGCCCAATCACCCAATTTATTAAGATTCTTTTGTAGCTCTTCACAGTCTGCTTGGGACTTAACTAGTTGGTGTAGTTTTGTGGCGTCTGCAAATTTTGCCACCTCACTGTCCCTTTTTCCAGATCATTTATAAATATGTTGAATAGGACTGGTCCCAGTACAGACCCCTGGGGGGACACCACTGTTTGCCTCTCTCCTTTCTGAAAAACTGACCATTTATTCCTACTCTTTGTTTCCAATCTTTTAACCAGTTACCAATCCAAGCGAGGACCTTCCCTCTTATCCTATGACAGTTAATTTTGTGTAAGAGCCTTAATGAGGAACCTTGTCAACAGCTTTCTGAAAATCTAAGTACACTATATCCACAGGATCCCACTTGTTCACATGCTTGTTGACCCTTTCAAAAATTCTAATAGATTGGTGAGGCACGACTTCCCTTTATGAAAGCTGTGTTGACTTTTTCCCCAACAAATAATGTTCATGAATGTGTCTGACAATTCTGTTCTTTACTAGAGTTTCAATAAGTCTGCTCGGTACTGAAGTCAGACTGACTGGCCAGTAGTTGCCAGGATCACCTCTGGAGCCCTTTTTAAAGATTGGCATCACATTAGCTATCCTCCAGTCATCTGGAACAGAAGCTTATTTAAATGGCAGGCTACAAACTACAGTTAGTAGTTCTACAATTTCACTTTTGAGTTCCTTCAGAACTCTAGGGTGAATGCCATCTGGTCTTGATGACTTATTACTATTCAGTTTATCAATATGTTCCAAAACCTCTTCTACTGACACCTCAATTTGAGACAGTTCATCAGATTTGTTGCCTGAAAAGAATTGCTCAGGTTTGGGAATGTCTCTCGCATCCTCAGCCATGATGATGCAAATAAATCATTTAGTTTCTCTGCAATGGCCTTGTCATTCTTGAGTGCTCCTTTAGCATCTCGATCATCCAGTGGACCTACTGGTTGTTTAGCAAGCTTCCTGCTTCTGATGTACTTTAAAAAAGTTTTGCTGTTACTTTTTGACTCTCTGGCTAGCTATTTTTCAAATTCTTTTTTGGCCTTCCTAATTATATTTTTAATCTTCTCTTGGCAGAGTTTATGTTCCTTTCTGTTTTCCTCACACAGACCTCCTGTGTGGCCTCTCTTTCCCCACCCATCCATTGTCCATTCCCAATTGCAAACTCTGTGGGGCAGGGCCCATTTGGCCATGTGGCACCCAGCTGATTGGATTACTGAGAGGTGTGGATCTCAGCTGGGCCCATCACACAGAATGGGATCAGTGTGGAGGGGCCTCGAGCACAGAATGTGCAAAAGGTTTGTGGTGAGCTGTGGGGTTCTCGTCCCCCGTACGATGCAAATCGGTGGCAGCATTCCTGGGTTTGCCTCTAGCTCTGATTCACCAGAACAAGAACATAAGAACATAAGAATGGCCATACTGGGTCAGACCAAAGGTCCATCCAGCCCAGCATCCCATCTGCCGACGGTGGCCAATGCCAGGTGCCCCAGAGAAGGAGAACGGAAGACAATGATCAAGTGATTTATCTCCTGCCATCCATCTCCTGCCCTTGTTCTGAAGGCTAGGGGCACCATACTTTATCCCTGGCTAATAGCCATTTATGGACCTAACCTGCAAACATTTATCAAGCTCTTTTTTAAACCCTAATAGAGTCCTGGCCTTCACAGCCTCCTCGGGCAAGGAGTTCCACAGGTTGACTGTGCGCTGTGTGAAGAAAAATTTCCTTTTATTAGTTTTGAACCTACTACCCATCAATTTCATTTGGTGTCCCCTAGTTCTTGTATTATGGGAAAAGGTAAATAATTTTTCTATATTCACTTTCTCCACACCATTCATGATTTTATATACCTCTATCATATCGCCCCTCAATCGCCTCTTTTCCAAACTGAAAAGTCCCAGTCTCTCTAGCCTCTACCCATATGGGACCCTTTCCAAGCCCCTAATCATCTTAGTCGCCCTTTTCTGAACCTTTTCTAATGCCAATATATCTTTTTTGAGGTGAGGAGACCACATCTGCACACAGTACTCAAGATGTGGGCGTACCATAGTTTTATATAGGGGAAGTATGATATCTTTTGTCTTATTATCGATCCCTTTTTTAATAATTCCTAACATCCTATTTGCCTTACTAACTGCCGCTGCACACTGCGTGGATGTCTTCAGAGAACTATCCACTATAACTCCAAGATCCCTTTCCTGATCTGTCGTAGCTAAATTTGACCCCATCATGTAGTACGTGTAATTTGGGTTATTTTTTCCAACATGCATTACCTTACACTTACCCACATTAAATTTCATTTGCCATTTTGCTGCCCAATCACTCAGTTTGCTGAGATCTTTTTGTAGTTCTTCACAATCCCTTTTGGTTTTGACTGTCCTGAACAACTTGGTGTCATCTGCAAACTTTGCCACCTCACTGCTTACCTCATTTTCTAGATCATTGATGAACAAGTTGAACAGGATCGGTCCCAGGACTGACCCCTGGGGAACACCACTAGTTACTCTCCTCCATTGTGAAAATTTACCATTTATTCCCACCCTTTGTTTTCTGTCTTTTAACCAATTCCCGATCCATGAAAGGATCTTTCCTCCTATCCCATGACCGCCTAATTTACATAAAAGCCTTTGGTGTGGGACCGTGTCAAAGGCTTTCTGGAAATCTAGGTATATTATGTCCACTGGGTGCCCCTTGTCCGCATGTTTATTAACCCCTTCAAAGAATTCTAATAGATTAGTTAGACACGACTTCCCTCTGCAGAAACCATGCTGACTTTTGCCCAACAATTCGTGCTCTTCTACGTGCCTTGCAATTTTATTCTTTACTAGTGTTTCTACTAATTTGCCTGGTACTGATGTTAAACTTATCGGTCTATAATTGCCAGGGTCTCCTCTAGAGCCTTTTTTAAATATTGGTGTTATATTGGCCGTCTTCCAGTCATTTGGTACCAAAGTGGATTTAAAGGATAGGTTACAAACCACTGTTAATAACTCTGCAATTTCACATTTGAGTTCTTTCAGAACCCTTGGGTGAATGCCGTCTGGTCCTGGAGACTTGTTACTATTCAGCTTATCAATTAACTCCAAAACCTCCTCTAATGTCACTTCAATCTGAGTGAGTTCCTCAGATTTGTCACCTAAAAAGGCTGGCTCAAATTTAGGAACCTCTGTAACATCCTCAGCCGTGAAGACTGAAGCAAAGAAATCATTTAATCGCTCCGCAATGGCACTGTCTTCCTTGATCGCTCCTTTTATATCTTTATCGTCCAAGGGCCCCACTGCTTTTTTAGCGGGCTTCCTGCTTCTAATGTATTTAAAAAACATTTTACTATCGTTTTTTGAATTTTTGGCTAGCTGTTCCTCAAAATCTTTTTTGGCTTTTCTTACTACATTATGACACTTAATTTGGGAGTGTTTATGTTCCTTTCTATTTTCCTCACTAGGATTTGACTTCCACTTTTTAAAAGCTGCCCTTTTCTCTCTCACTGCCTTTTTAACATGGCTGTTTAGCCATGGTGGTTCTTTGTTAGGTCTCTTAAGCTGCGTCTACACATGCACGCTACTTCGAAGTAGCGGCACCAACTTCGAAGTTAGGCGGCGAGACGTCGAAGTCGCTAACCTCATGAGGAGATAGGAATAGCATCCTACTTCGACGTTCAACGTCGAAGTAGGGACCGTGTAGACGATCCGCGTCCCGCAACGTCGAAATTGCTGGGTCCTCCATGGCGTCCATCAGCTGGGGGGTTGAGAGATGCTCTCTCTCCAGCCCCTGCGGGGCTCTATGGTCACCGTGGGCAGCAGCCCTTAGCCCAGGGCTTGTGGCTGCTTCTGCGGCAGCTGGGGATCTATGCTGCAGGCACAGGGTCTGCAACCAGTTGTCAGCTCTGTGTATCTTGTGTTGTTTAGTGCAACTGTGTCTGGGAGGGGCCCTTTAAGGGAGCGGCTTGCTGTTGAGTCCGCCCTGTGACCCTGTCTGCAGCTGTGCCTGGCATCCCTATTTCGATGTGTGCTACTTTGACGTGTAGACGTTCCCTCGCTGCGCCTATTTCGATGTTGGGCTGAGCAACGTCGAAGTTGAACATCGACGTTGCTGGCCCTGGAGGACATGTAGACGTTATTCATCAAAATAGACTATTTCGATGTCGCAACATCGAAATAAGCTATTTCGATGTTGGCTGCACGTGTAGACGTAGCCTTACTGTGTTTTTTTATTTGGGGGTATACATTTAAGTTGGGCCTCTAGTATGGTGTCTTTAAACAGTTTCCATGCAGCTTCCAGGGATTTTAGTTTAATTACTCTACCTTTTAGTTTCTGTTTAACTAGCTTCCTCATTTTAGTGTAATTCCCCTTTTTGAAATTAAATGCCAGAGTGTTTGACCGCTGTGGTGTTCTTCTCAACACAGGAATATTAAAAGTTATTATATTGTGGTCACTATTTCCAAGCGGTCCAGTAACAGTTACCTCTTGGACCAGATCCTGCGTTCCAGTCAAGACTAGATCGAGAATTGACTCTCCCCTTGTGGGTTCCTGTACTAGCTGCTCCAAGAAGCAGTCATTTAAGGCATCAAGAAATTTAATCTCTGAATCCCGTCCTGAGGTGACATGCACCCAATCAATATGGGGATAATTGAAATCTCCTATTATTACTGTGTTTTTTATTTTGATAGCCTCTCTAATCTCCCTTAACATTTCCCTTAACAAGGAGGCCCCCTGCTGCTGCAGTGGCCTGAAAGGGGCGTGGGGCCTTGTGGGGGGGGGGGGGTGTCAAGGTGCAGGACGAAGGGGCACGTTGGGCCCAGAGGCTGGGTGTGCTGCAGAAAGTGCCTTCCCTTCCCCAGCTGGGCCAAGGCAGGGCAGAGCCGGGGGCTGGCTGACACCAGCACAGGGAAATGCCTGACGCAACCTCGGAGCTGTTGCGCTGTGTCAGCACTGTGCTGCTCACCCTGAGTGAGTGAGCTGTGCGAAGTGAACCGGGCAGCAGGCACAGGCAGTCCAGTGACAAGCTGTGCTGACCAGCCAGGGCAGGGTGCAGGTACTGTACAGCCTGTTCTTTTCCACCTCAGCCCCCTGCGTCCTAGTCCTGGGGTTCTTCACCCACATCCCCTGCTGTGCCGTGTGGGCCCTCCCTTGAGCAGAGGTGCCTCATTGTGACTCTTATGACCTTGCCCAGGGTCGATCCCCGCTTGCCAAAGAGCCCTAGAGCAGCTCATCCCGCATTTGCCTGTCAGTCTACAGCCCGTTTGGGGCACAGATCAGGGCCTGGCCTGAGGACAATACCAAGACCCTAGGCCTTTTACTTGGGAGCAGAAAAGGTGGAGGCTGAGCCAGACAGGCCCCCAAGATCCCCCCTTCCATCCCGTGTGCCACCCACAGCTCTCCGCCTTTGCATGCCAGAGTGTGGGAACTCCCCATGGCACTCAACTACCCCCGAAATACCAGTTGGCCTGGAACCACTTCCTCTGCTTGCCTTGGCATCTTGCACCACAGCCGCCCCAGGGCCTAGTCTGAAATCCACACTCAAGCGCAACTTTGGCACTGGGCTTTGTGTGGTGAACCAAGGCTGGTGTGCAAATGAGACAGCCTGGGCTGTTCCCTTCTGCAGCATCTCCGAAGGCCATGCAGTCATTGCGTCGGCTCCTTCAGTGACTCGAGTTGGTGTTGCAAGGGACCGGGTTGTTGCCCCGCATAGCTCTTCTGCGGCTCTGGGGGCAGTGCACCACAGAGCCCAAGAGGTGGGTGCAGGGCAGGGGGCAAATTGGAATAGCTCCTCTGCAGCTATAGTATCGCTGTGGCTCTGGCTCTCTCTCAGACATGCCATTTATAGAGCCATTCGGTCTGAATATGTCACAGTATTTAACAAACAGAACTTCCATAAACTTCATGACAGTTCCCCTCCCAGCTACCACAGGTGGGTTGTGCCACAAAAATTCAACAATTGGGGAAAATGAGGCCCAGTGACTTGCCCAAGGTCAGAGAGTGAGTCGGTGGCAGAGCCAGTAACAGTGGAGGGGGGTCTTGATGCCGGGTCAGCCTACGCCCTAACTTGCGCTAGGCAGTGCTGACCTAGTCCCCGTGAGGAGACTGGAGAGAGCCAAGCTCCCAGCACGCTATGGGACCAGCACACTCTGCCCTAGGCAAAGCTCCTTGTCTGCAGAAGAGGGTGGGAGAAGTTTAGCACCTGATGCAGGAGGTATTGGCAATGTCTCCCTCGTACTTGTTGGCTGCCAGACTGGGTTCAAAGGGCTGTGCACAGCTCATTTGCCTCGGGTGCGAACCAAGCCAAGGAAGCAAGCTGGACTGCTCAGCACCCATCAGGTGATGTATGAATAGCTTCAAAGACAACACAGATGCTCTGGCAGGAATACGGGCTTTTGTGCCTCTGGCGGAGACAGGCACCTTGGCAGCACAAATGAAGCTACCGAATTCCAGGTGCAAGCTGCCATCTGCCCTGCTGCCTGCCAGCCCCAGGCGGGCCAGCTTGGCATAACAGGGAAGAGGCAAACCCAGACATCCCATGAGCAGGACATTTCTTGCACGGCAGGGCAGGCAGCGCTAGATGGGTCGGAGATCCAGGCAGGACTTGGGGCAATGCCCAGTAGATCACATGTTGTTCACCTGACATGCCACAATAAACCATCCGGGCATCCCACCCCACACCGGAGGGCCCAGCAAGAGGTAGGATGAGATTACAAATGAAAGGTGTAACTGGTTACTCCACAGAACAGGCACGGCCAAACACAGGCAAGTCAGGCAGGGGGTTGGCTGTAGAGATGGCTGTGGGCAGGACACCTGGGTTCTCTTCCACTGGCTGTTTGGGTGAGTCACTGCAGTACCAGACGGGGCAGGAGATTTTTTGGCATCTTGAGAAAGGGCAGGAGCAGGTCAGGGACCAAACTGAAAACCTACCAAATGGCACCTGGGGATCTCAGAAACAGAGCTTCCCAGGGGTGTAGGTACCTGGTGCCCTGAGCTCTTGAACACATCCACCAGCTTGGGCTTCAGGGGCTTGTTCAAAGTCAGGCAGGAAGTCTGGGGCAGAGGAGGGAACAGAGGTCCCACCTCTCAGCCCATCACCCAACACACGGGGCCTCAATTTGCAGACAGCCACAGAATCCATGGCCAGAATGGTCCATTGTGTCCGAGCACAAAGAACACAGTCTGGAGAGCTGCCTCTAAATCACTCTTGGACAGATCTTGTGGAGAACCATCCAATCTGGGTAGCAAAATGGCTGGCCCTGCCGAATTCGCCCCAGAAGGGTGTCTTTGAAAGTGGGTGGGTCAGAAACATAGTCACAGGGAATATGATGAACAGAACAAAGCCTGGGCTGGGCTGATGTGGTTGGAGATGATCCTGTTTTGAGCAGGGGCTTGTATTCAATGACCTCCTGAGGTCCATCCCTCATCTGCTGTGCTGAGATTGCTCTTGACTTTGGAGCAAGCACAGGGCACTTTTCCAAAGTGTCAGGAGAGTGACTCCAGGATCTGGTCAGATGACTCGTGCTGTGCAGCTCTAGAAGGCTGAATACGGAACCCAGGATTCACATTGCTAGCACACGTCCCCATAGGAAAAGTCTGGTGGAAGCCCAAATGGCCTCTGGTGGGAGACAGTCACCTGGCTACTCTGCTGGGCCTCAGTGTTACTACCTTCCCCATTAGCTTACATATACGTTATTATTCTCAAGAAAGTGCAAAAGTGTCCTTTACCGCAGTACCTGCTGCCAGTTATTAAATACCCATTTCCCACTTCACCGCACACTTTCCAATATAAATGCAGAGATACTGATGTCAGGAAAACAAAAATCATTCCAAATCCACCCCCACAACAATCTATGGATCAGAGTTAAGGTTATTGTGCTTCAAAGAATATCCATTGCAGAGAACAATGCATTTTTTTTACATTAGCAGCATCTGATTTACAAATGGCCTTCCCTATGACTCTCCTTGCTTTGTTAGTGCTTGGGCTTGGCAAATGATGTAATGTGTAAAGTACGTTCTGCCTCTCAGAAACCTGGACTGCTTTCCAAAAAGTTTTCTTTGTTTGTTTGTGGAATATCACAGATACTCGCTAGGAAATCCATGAGCCAGACCAGGGTTCAGCCAAGGGTAAGGACACAACACAAATAACTTGGTCAAGTCCCTTCTAACTCAGCTGGCTTGTGACCAGACTTGAGGATGGAAGGCTGGTGTTAAGGGAGAGAGGTGGGGACTGGGCAGGAAGCATTACTGTGAATGGAGAACCTGAGCAAGGGGTGTGGCTGAGCAGGCCCTATCAGCAGAGCACCGTTTGGCCCAGGCCTCAGGAGGCCTAGAGACCTCCAGTTTTGACATTTTTCTACCAAGTCATTTCCATTTATTAGACGCCTTGCAGCTATGACTGAGCCAATAAAAGATGCTCTACCTGGTATATATAGAGCAGCAAAATGTGATTTAAATCACTGTGGGACCTCCGGCCTTTGCCAAGTTTTCAGTGACACCCAAGTTTTCATCTTATGACTGGAGCAGCTTCTGTGATCAGTGATCCTACATTATAAAATGCTGTATACAGTCTCTGGATAATTTACAGGTTTTGAAAGTGGTAATAAATTCTGTAACTGTAAAGTGGTTTCACTTGGTCTGAGGGTGGGTTTAACCTTTAAATAAGATGTTTATCTCTGCATAGGAGATTGTTATATTCCAGTTTTTTGTTATGTGTCTTTCTAAACAATGACTTTATCAGGCTCAGCTGTAAGCTACCTCTTCCTCCCATTTTAGATTCACCTTTAAAGGCTTTTTTGTAATAATAAACTTTTAATTCTAGTTGTTCAATAAGCTTACATCCAAGCCCATAATCACCCATGTTCATATTCATAATAATGTACCAGTTATTAGAGGAACTCAATAATGGGAACATGTTAGCAGATGAAATTTCAAGACTTTGAATTAGGGCTATAAGGGCCATAGTAAATAACACACCCAAGCTGTGTCTACACGTGCACGCTACTTCGAAGTAGCGGCACTAACTTCGAAATAGCGCCCGTCGCGGCTACACGCGTCGGGCGCTATTTCGAAGTTAACTTCGACGTTAGGCAGCGAGACGTCGAAGTCGCTAACCTCATGAGGGGATCGGAATAGCGCCCTACTTCGACGTTCAACGTCGAAGTAGGGACCGTGTAGACGATCCGTGTCCCGCAACGTCGAAATTGCTGGGTCCTCCATGGCAGCCATCAGCTGGGGGGTTGAGAGACACTGCCTCTCCAGCCTGTGCGGGGCTCTATGGTCACCGTGTGCAGCAGCCCTTAGCCCAGGGCTTCTGGCTGCTGCTGCTGCAGCTGGGGATCCATGCTGCATGCACAGGGTCTGCAACTCGTTGTCGGCTCTGTGTATCTTGTGCTGTTTAGTGCAAGTGTGTCTGGGAGGGGCCCTTTAAGGGAGCGGCTGGCTGTTGAGTCCGCCCCGTGACCCTGTCTGCAGCTGTGCCTGGCACCCTTATTTCGATGTGTGCTACTGTGGCGTGTAGACGTTCCCTCGCTGCGCCTATTTCGATGTGGTGCTGCGCAACGTCGATGTTGAACATCGACGTTGCCAGCCCTGGAGGACGTGTAGACGTTATTCATCAAAATAGGCTATTTCGATGTCGCCACATCGAAATAGGCTACTTCGATGTAGGCTTCACGTGTAGACGTAGCCCCAGACAGTTATTCTATAATATTCATTGTGAAGTATAGACAATTAAAACTGTATATAACCAATAGCCTTTAGTGAATTAATTTATTGTGTGTTACTATGTTTAGAAGGATCCCTTTATAAAAATGAAGTGACTGTTTGAAAGTGGTGTTGATAAGAGATAGTGAAAGCAACAGAGTGAAACAGCAGTTACAAGTTTAAAGCCAATAATGTCATTTCTCATAGAAAAGACACCTCAGCCATTAAACAGTGACCATGCGGAAGGAGAGACTTCCAGTTCTGATGGTGAAAACTTTGTACCCACAAATGACATTTCAATGCCACTGCCTCAAAATGAGGAGCACATTAATCAAGACAAAGAAATGTCAATAGTAGCGATAGGTGCAGAATCAAGGCTCAATTTAGAGACTGGGCAGGCAGAAAACGAGGACCTTGGAAATGCTGCTCGGTAAGAGCAAGAACTTATGATGAGCATAGGACACAGTGTAACAACGGTGGCACCGGAATCTGATATTAGACTTCTTGATAAGAACAATGCTGCTGAAACGCAGTCATTTCTCACAGTTAGTTGTTTTCAAATTCCAAGTAATGTACTGAAAGATGCTGAAAATCCTGCTTTTCCCACTCATTTGCTGACAAAACCTCTTCCAAATGGAAGGATCTGCACAACAGACTGGCCATGCTGAAGCATGGAAAGGCAGGCTCTGTACCGAGTACCCTGTTTGATTTTTAACAGTAAAGCTTCAAATGCATCAGTACTGACTGATCCAACTGGTTGTAGCATCAATAGAAGTTGAAAGACCAAATACCTGCACATGAAACTTCAGTATCACATAAATATAACTATGTTACACGGAAATCAGCTAGTAGAGCAGCCCTAGCCGACAGTTCAACAGAAAACTTACTCAGTGAAATAAACACAGAAACTGGTAACTGGAAAAAAACCTCCCTGAGTGCATTTTGAATGTCCTCCTTTTTCTCTCTGAATGGGGATTGGCTTTGTTTGGTTCCAATCAATGTATTGGCAACCTACAAAGAGAAATTTTCTGGGTATATTTGAGCTTCTTAGCAAGCATGACCCACTTTTATCAATAACAGAGAGGTAGCCGTGTTAGTCTGTATTCTAATAAAACAAAACAGCTATCATGTAGGACTTTAAAGACTAACAAAAATGATTTATTATCAGGCCATGTTAAGCATGTTCATGAATTACAAGAGCGTGGAAGACGCATGAATTATTTATTGTGTGTTACTGTGTTTAAAAGGACCCTGTTATAAAAATGAAGTGATTTTCTATCTACCAAATTAAAAACGAGTTTATTGAGCTGTGTGGGACATTTGTGCAAACAATTCTTGAAGAGATATGACATGTGAAGTACTTTTCAATTATTATTGCTGTAACTCCAGACTATTCTCATAAAGAACAGAGGACCTTGGTTGTTCGAGATGTTACAGTTGCGGGAAGCTCAAAGGTTTCAGTTAAAGAACAATTCACTTTTGTTGATAACTTCATGAAAAAGCTGGAAAAGAAATCACCGCTCATGTATTAGAAATTCTGGAAGGCTTCAAATTAAATGTTCAAGTTGCATTGATCAAGCCTATGACAATGGGTCCAATATGGCTGGGTAGTATGACAGAGGACAAGCAGTCCTCCTTGAGTTAAATCCAACTGTATTTTCTCTATTTGTGGCAACTCCATACTAAATCATGTCAGCACTGATTGCTCTGAATCATGCAAGGAAGTGATTGTGTACTTTGGGACAATCCAACAATGGTACAACCTCTTCAGCAGCAGTCCTCAAAAGTGGGAAATTCTGAAGCAGCATCTGCCTGTTTCCCTTCACGGCATGTCGACACCGAGACAGTCAGCACGAATCGATGGCATTCAACCAGTTGCACAGGATTTGGACTTTATGAGGAAGGCTTTAATCTCTTACTCTCACAGCACAGGCCTGCACTGAGCTTCAGTCAGTTTAGAAAAATGTATCCAAATTTGAATGCATCTTAATGCCGTCCATGAAACATCTAAAAGTGATCCACATGACTAATTTTGTAACTGAACAAATTTCCGAGGGGGAGCTGAGTTAGTCTGTGTATTCAAAAACAACAAGAAGTCTTGTGGCACTTTATGGATTAACAGATATTTTGGAGTGTAAGCTTTCGTGCGCAAAGACCCGCTTCATCAGATGCATGAGTGGGGGATTCCAGAGGAGGGTTTAAAAATTTGTCTCTGTGACGCAAACCGATGTGTAAGACCCGATTTGATAGCGTCAATAATAATAAACAGAACATTGACCCTACATTAGATGTTATCGGCTGCAGAAAGGCACTACCGAGTCAATGTTCTTTTTGTTATTATTGCCTCCATCAAATCTGGTCTTACATGTCAATTTGAGTCACAGAGACAAATTTGTACCCTTCTTGGATTCCTTTGGGAGTTTGGAGAAGTAAGTGATGAAGATCTATATTCAGCGGCTGAACAATTTCAACAAAGGTACAACAACAAAATTTCAAGAGCTCTCTGTAAAAAGATTGTCTTCCTGAAATAAAAAAGCAGTCCAGTAGCACTTTAAAGACTAACAAAAGAATTTATTGGGTGGGCTTTCATGGGACAGACCCACCTCTTCAGACCACAGCCATACCAGAACAGACTCAATATTTAAGGCACAAATTTGTCCACCTTGATTACTCTTTTCGGTTCTCTGTGCCTTAAATATTGACTCTGTTCTGGTCTGGCTACGGTCTGAAGAAGTGGGTCTGTCCCATGAAAGCTCACCTAATAAATTCTTTTGTTAGTCTTTAAAGTGCTACTTGACTGCTTTTTTGTTTTGATAGTATATAGACTAGCATGACTCTCTCTCTGATACTCTTCCTGAAATGTGTATGTTCCACCAACTTTAAATTGGACTGCAAGCCAAAAGAACTGCTTCAAGAAGTGTTTTATCTCAGCCTGTCAACAGTATTTCCTAATATCACAGTTGTATTATGTATTTTTGTCAGTCTCCTTGCATCAGTGGCTTTGGGTGAAAGCGCATTCAACATGTTAAAACAAGCAAAGACATTGTTCTGCAGTGGGGCAAGAGTGCTTGAATGGGCTCACAGTGCTTATCATTACCAGGGATGTTGCATGTAAATTAAATTTGTTTTCAATTATAAAAGGGTTTGTACACAGCAAAGACATAAAAGCAGTCCTAAAATAAAGAGTTTTGCTTGTCGTGGAAACTCACAATTAAAGTTACATTTTTAATATGCACACTATTGGAATGGTGGCTTCATTGTTGATAAATAAATGACTCCAGTGTTCATTTTCATAAATTCTTTTGGTTTCAGGGTGGCCCTGTGGATAAGAGATTAGATACGTCAGAGGCCTGGGGGCGGGGGCTGGGCCCAAGCCCCCACCATCCTCTGAAAGGGCCTGCAGCCAAGGCCACTGTCCCAGCACAGGTCTCTAGCAAAGAGCTTGTGCAGAAGGACAATCTGGCCTCCCTGCTCTGTGGACCTGGATGGATGCAGAGACAATATGATCGCAAATAGGAAGCAGGTTGCTGGCTCTGATGCCATGGAAAGCATTAGGCAGTCCTTGCCTTTGACAGTCTGGCCCTGCAACGAGGGGCATGTTTGATGGATTAGGTGCAGTGGATGTATGTGGTACCTTCTTGAAACCCCATGGAGAGTCACAGTCCTCTTCCTTATGGGCAGAAACCCACTGCATGCAAGCCATCTCCACTTGGGACAGCTTCAGGACAGGTGGCAATGAGCAAAGGGACTTGGGAGAAAGCAGTGCAAAGGGGCAGAGATGGGGTTGCTACCTACTGTGGGTCTGTTCTGGAAAGGACTTACAGTCCTGAGGGCTGGCTGTGGGAGGAAACATAGAAGCCTAGATGTGGAAGGAACCTCAAGAGGTCAGCAAGTCCAGTCCCCTGCCATCAAGGCAGGACCAAGCACCATCCCTGACTGATGTTTGTCTAACCTGCTCTCAAATGGCAGAGACTCTACAACCTCCCTAGGCAATTTATTCCAGAGTTTAACCACCTTGCCAGTTATGAAGTTTTTCCTAATTTCCAGCCTAAACCTCCCTGGCTGCAATTTAAGCCTATTGCTCCTTGTCCTGTCCTCAGAGGTTAAGCAGAATATTATCTCTCCCTCCTCTGTGTCACACTCTTTTAGGTTCTTTGAAACCTGTGACCACGTCCCCTTTCAGTCTTCTCTTTTCTAGACTAAACAACCCCAGTTCTTTCAATGTTTCCCCATAGGTCACATTTTCCAGAGCTTTAATCTTTTTTGTTGCTCTTCTCTAGATCTTCTCCAGTTTGTCCAGATCTTTCCTGAAATGGGCACCCAGAACTGGACACAGGACTTCAGCGGAGGCCTAATCAGTACTGAGCAGAGCGGGAGAATTACTTCTTAGGTCTTGCTTACAGCACTCTTTTTAATACTTCCCAGCATGATATTTGCTTCCTTTTTTTTCAACTGTGTCACAGTGTTGACTTATATTTAGCTTGTGGTCCACTACAACCCCTAGGTGCCTTCTTGCATTACTCCTTCCTAGAGAGTTGTTTCCCATTTGGTATACGTCCACCCAGGGCACGCCTCCCCCCAGCTGGGGGTGAGTCCTGGAGCTCCTCCTTCTGCTCCCTCATGGGCTGGGCTGCTGCCATCACTGTGGACTGGCTGCAGGGCATGGCTGTGGGCAGGCTGCAAGCGCACGTGCTGGCTGGGCTGCTCGCATGCTTCCTACTTCCTGGTGTGGGGTTTCCAGGGCTGCTGTCCCTTTGAGGCTGGCTGGGGGAGCAGAGCATAGAGATCTGCTTGCTGTGGACAGAGTGTCTCCTGGCCCCAGATAGCCGATGCCATGGAGGACCCCTATGTTGACGGAAGAGCATCTCCACTGTTTTGTCGACAGAATCTGTCTACAGAGGCACTATGGCTCAAACTTCAAGACTGAACTCAGCCAGCACAACTGCTGTGGTCTGTCGACAGATTCTTGACAGAACACATTTGCAATGTGGACACACCTAGTTTTGTTGGCAGATGACCTATTTTGTCGCCAGAACTCTGTAGTGTGGACCCAGCTCATGACTTTTCAAAGATGGTAGCAAATGGCTCAGATACCTCCTCAATCAATCCTTGACTATTCCAGGATGCATTTCCTCAGGCCCTGGTGACCTGAAGACATCTAACTTTTCTACATAATTTTTAACTTGTTCTTTTCCTATTTTAACTTCTGAACCTATCTCATTTTTACTGGCAGTCACTACGCTAGGCATTCAGTCAGCAACAACCTTCTTGGTGAAAACTGAAACAAAGAAGTCATTAAGCATTTCTTCCATTTCCACATTTTCTCTTACTGTTTTTCCCTCTGCCTTAAGCAATGGGCCTACCCTGTCCTTAGTCTTCCTCTTGCTTCTAATATATTTGAATATTTTCTTGTTACTCTTTGGCCGTGTCTACACTAGCCCCAAACTTCGAAATGGCCACGCAAATGGCCATTTCGAAGTTTACTAATGAAGCACTGAAATGCATATTCAGCACTTCATTAGCATGTGGGCGGCCGCGGCACTTCGAAATTGACGCGCCTCGCCGCCATGCGGCTCGTCCTGATGGGGCTCCTTTTCAAAAGGACCCCGCCTACTTCGAAGTCCCATTATTCCCATCAGCTCATGGGAATAAGGGGAGTTCAAAGTAGGTGCGTCAATTTCGAAGTGCTGCGGCCGCCCGCATGGTAATCAAGCACTGAATATGCATTTCAGCGCTTCATTAGTAAACTTCGAAATGGCCATTTGCGTGGCCATTTCGAAGTTTGGGGCTAGTGTAGACGTAGCCCTTATGTCTCTAGCTAAGAAGATAAACCCACTCTTGTGCCAGCAGCAGTCACTTCAGTTTTGTGCTGTGCAGAGAGGGCCAGACCCTACTCCTCTGATTACTGATTATTCAAGGGGAATCTCCCAGTATCTGAGCACTTAGCATAAGGGAAATAATAAACATGACTGTGCCGGCTGTGAACAGCCCCTGTATGTCCCTAGGTGGCCCCAGCACCCCACCACCACCAGTATTATGAGGCAGGGCAGAGCTACTGGCCCCTCTGCACGTAGGAGAACCAGAAGCTATTGGGTCTATCTCTTAATGAAATCAATCAGAGGCTTCTGAAACACTGGATCTAAGGGTATGACTTCACTGTAGTGTAAACCCAGGTTGAGAACCCACGTGCAAGTGTCACCCCTGTCTGCTTACAAACAAATTGTGCTGGCTGAAGATTTGGTCCCAGGGTCCCAGGGCCCAAGCTTGAGTCAAGCCAAGACCCAGGGTACACACAGTGTTCCCTCTAATATTTTTCATCCATGGGTGGGATAAATTTTGCCATCTGCTCGTGTGCAGCTCCAGCAGAAGCACGCTGCCAGCTGTGGGTGCTCTGCCGAACATTTGGGCAGCTTTTAAATCTCTCCTAGGTGGCCCCCCAGGTGCTCAGCTTACAGGGGACATTGGTTCAGGCCCTATTCTTTTGTCGTTGTAGAAGCTGCTTGTCTGGATTCCTGCTCTGGGAATCTGGTGCAATCCCATTGTCCAACTTTCTTTGTCCTCTGGACTGTCAAGCTTTCCCACACTGCACTGGGAACAAAGGCTAGAGTGGCCACATGTTGGGTGGGTGCGAGGACACCTGGGATGTGGGTGGTTGGACCAAGGCCTGCATAATGCCATATATATGTTGGAGCCCCAGGTTAGGACCAAGGGTTCAGCAAAGTCTGGGGTTATAGCTACGCAGGCGTGATGAAACAGTTTATATAGTGGGGTACGGAGAGCCACTGAACCAGACTGGAAACCCTGTATATGATGGAAACAACTCCAAGCCAGGGTGCGCGACTTCCCCCTGACTCCTAGTTCCAGAGTCGAGTAACTTGAGTTCCACCACTCCTGGGCTTACCAGACAGGCCCTCGGAGTCTGTGGCAAACCATGGAATTGAATGACTTAACATTAACTTGACTTAACCCTTGTACTCCGGGTGGAGCAGCCGTCACTTCCAATATCCTCCCCTTCACTCAGTCTTGGGACAAAACTTCTAACTGACCCCAGGAGTGCCCCAGTTCTTGTCCTTCAGTCTCAGCAGATCTCCACGTTGTCCAAGGTCCTCCTCCTTTGCGTTTGCCTTGCAGGTTCCAGGGGAGAGCTTGGTGGACAATGAAGGGTGATGGTTTTCTGAGAGCGTGGCCTAGCCATCCCCACTTTCTTCTCTTGATTTGAACGTCAAGTGCTTCTTGTCCTGCTCTGTTCCAAAGCTCCTTGTTTGTGAGCATGTTTTGCCATTTGATGTGAAGGACGTACCTCAGGCATCTGTTTATGAATGTCTGTCGCATGTGATATGAAGGCTTTTTAGTACGCCAGGTCTCGCAGCGGTACAAGAGCACATGCTTCACTTTTGTGTTGAAGATCCGCAGTTTCACTTTCACAGAGATTATCTGTGAACTCCATATGGGATGAAGTGTCTTGAATGCAGCTGTTGCCTTCCCTATTCTGGCATTGACAGCCTTGTCTGTTCCTCCTTCTCTGCCCAAAATACTCCCCAAGTAGGTGAACTGCTCCACATCTTCCAGGTCATCCCCTCCCAGTATGGTGGTGGTGGTGGTGCTGTATTGGTTGAGCCTCATTGTCTTGGTCTTTCCCTTGTTGACAGAAGTGAATGGCAATCTCCTAAATCGCAGAGTAATGTTCTACCCAGTAGGCTATGCTTCCTCTCTGGAGGGTATGTGATGTGAAGGAAGGGGGAGTGCAAAAGCGCAGTTCTGTTCTGCTGGCTCGCAGCTGGCTAGGGTCTGTTAGGGAGTACTGCTGACTGGTGTAAGTTACAGCAGCCTCGGAGTGGCTCTAGCTCACGCTGGGGTCAGACCTGCTGCTGAATCCAGGAGCCAGGACCATATCACTGACAGCCCTATGTCTCTCCCTTGTGCCAAGCAAATCTGGGCAGGAGAGATGAACTGGCCCTGTCACACCAATGCTGTTCAATTCATCCTCCTGCCCCCCCGCATCCTACCCACCCTGCCACCATGCCGTTAAGCTGTGTAGCTCTTGCTCTGCTGCCCTGACGCAGTTCACGTCAAACAAACACGTACAATGCGTTAAAAGCCATGCTCAGGCAGGAATTTATAAACAAGTGCTGGAGGTGAATGGTAACCACAGGAACTCTGTTATTAATTCAAGCAAGACATTTGCCCTTTTGATTTCCTGTAATAGCAAGTTTATGCAATGGGGACAGCGTGGAGGCAGCTTGCCTTAGCAAAGTGGGGGAAGGGACTTTGCTGAGGAGCTGTGGGGTGGACTGGGAAAGAGCCAGGAATGGGGGAGATGGAATCATCTTGAACCCTGTATGGAGCACTTAAACTCAAGGCTGGAGGCTTTTGTGGAAGATGCCTCCACCAAGCTAAAGCCAGTGGGCTGTGTCCAGGGTCAAGTGGGTGAAGCTGATGGGCTTGGGCTGGGCAGGTCAGACTGGAGGGTTGCATGGTTCCTTTTGTGGCTTTAAATCTCTCACTTTGTGAAATCTGGGGGCATCTCCACCCAGCTCCCCTTTGACTCAGAGCTCAGACCTGCATCCCCAGCCCAGCCTCAGCCTGGTTCGGCGCCACCAGACCTGTCCTGGGCCCAGCCTCTTGCTGTCATTCAGAAGACAGACTCACCAGCCGTCCAGCAGGGTGCCCCCCCAGGCTCCCTCTATGCCCTTGAGCAAGTCTCTTAGTTGCTGTGTGCCTCAGTTTCCCTTCAGTGGGACAGGGATAACAGAGCTCACTCCACCTGTCTAGACCCTTCCCTATTTCTTACACTCAGCCGGTTCCCTCCTAACTTAGAATGCTCAGGATCCTCTTATGCCATTTCCGGCCTGCACCCTGACCACCCAGCTGGGCTGTCCTCCTGCTGCCCCCACCTGGGGTTGGGTCTATTGAGAAGAGAAACTCTCTGGGGAAGGGACAGCTGGTGCAGAGCCTAATTCCAGGCCTTGCTCTTGGCTGGCCCTTGGGCAACACAGCAATACACAGGATTAATCACTGTGGGTGCTCAGTTAGTATGCCAACAGGGGCCATGTAAGTACCTATGGTACCAGGCAGACTCCCCAGCCCTGCCGTGGGGCCCTGGGACTGGACCCCTGCCAGGCGCGTCCTACGGAACCATCCTCAGCCCCGGGTTGGCTCACCAGGCCTATGCTCAAAGGCCCAGGCCCACAGGGATTAGGGGGCATGAAGCAATCACATCTGTCACTCACATGTCTGACCTGCCTCCTTTTCAATCATTTTCTGGTTTTCCCTCCTCCCCCACCCACCACAGAGCCTGGCTTTGCATGTTTGGATTTACCTGGTTCACGTGGTCAGAGCAAGAACCAGCAACCCCGGTACTACCACAGTCACAGCCCTCAAAAACCAAGTCCCTTCCTCTGTACAATCCCTCCCCAGCATCCTGGACAGGTGGCAGCCCCATTCCCACCCTGCAGCTGGGGAAATTGACTCATGGGACGTGGAAGCCACTTGTGCAGGACCAGGCAGAGATCCGGCAGGTCAGGATCAGAGCCCAGGATGGTCTCTTGGTTCTGGCCATAAAGAAGCCCTGAGACACGGCTGATCGGTGCTCGTTTTGCTGCATACATTTTAGGAGGCTGATGTCCCGGGCACCCTTTCATTTGCCTGATGATGGCAGCACAAGAGCCCATGGCTCTGATATCCTGCAGGGGGTACAGGTGCAGAGTGTGTATGTGTGTGTGTGTGTAGAAGTGCACACCACCAGCAGATTGAGGGAAGTGTATGCCCCTCTATTTGGCACTGGGGAGGCCACATCTGGGGTATTGTGTCCAGTCCTGGGCCCCCCCACTGCAGCAAGGATGCAGATGCATTGGAGCAAGTCCAGGGGAGGACAGCAAAAATGATTAGGAGGCTGGAACACATGACCTGTGTGGAGAGGCTGAGGGACCTGGGAGAAGAGAAATGTGAGGGGTGATGTGATAGCAGCCTTCAGCTGCCTGAAGGGGGTTCCAAAGAGGATGCAGCTGGACTGTTTTCAGAGGTGGCAGATGGAAGAACGAGGAGCAGTGGTCTGACGTTGCAATGGGGAGGTCTTGGTTGGCCTCGATGACCACCTGAGGTTTCTTCCGGCCCATGCCTGGGGATGCGTGCATTGCATTGTGTACGTGTGTGTGCACGACGCACTAGAGTGTGCAGGGTGAGACACAAGAGGAAATCCCCAATCACTCAGCGCACCAGTGATACCAGCAAGGCTCTCGTCACATCCAAGTTTCCTCTCTCCATTGTTGTTCTGCTGCTCTTGACCCAGTGAACTTCAGCCCTCCCCACTGGATCAGTGTCACAGCCAAATCTCAGCCCCGACTGCAGCAAGCCGGCCTGCGCACAGCTGCCTGGAGCGGGTTCGTGGGTCATTCCTCCTCCAGCAGCCATGGGCCGTTCCCAGCCAGAGGAAATGTTGTAATCAAGAGATGCTCTGCCCCTCCACTCCCAGGCCAGGGCCAGGGGGGAATGAATGCTCTCAAGGCTGGTCTGGAAGCACTTCTTGGAAAAGCCCCGAGAAGGGGGAGCACTCGGAGGCAGAGAGGGGATGAGCTCCACCCCAAACCCCTCCCCTGGCTTCAATTGGCTGGCCGGAAAATAAATAAAAGGGAATTAAATAAACAGAGGCAAGTTGGGTTATATAATCACTGGTACAGTTTGTACTGGAACACTGCATGGATTAGAGAGCTGGCACTGACTGCGGGTCATTAAACAGGCGGGCTCAGCCCTCCCCCACGGCACTGCCACAGTGGAGCCAGCTCTGGGTCACCTCTCCCATAGGCTCCGGCCACAGCACCCAGAAAAGCCAGACAACTGTTTATTTAGCCGGGTACTTTTTAACAAGCAACCTTGGCGATTGGGGGGGAGGGTACAGACTTTGCCCCAGTCGCACTTGGTCCTGGCACGGGTGCCAGGCTGGGAGGGCCAGCCAGCACACAGAGGCCAAGGGGGCAGCTGAGTGGTCACCAGATGGGCCCGAACAGCAACCCCGAGTGTGAACAGCTAAGCGCCCTGGGAGCTGCATCCCGCTGCCCCGGCAACCCCCATAGTGCCCTTGCGGGTGAGAAGAGGCAGAGCTAGGCTGGCACAAAGGAGGTCTGACAGAGGCTGCTGGGCACAGCCAGACAGGGGCACAGCCAGTCCCCAGCCGAGTGGCACTGTACAGAATTTCTCTCTACTTCCCAGCCTGGATTCTGCAGCCTGGGAAGGGGCTGGGGGTGACCCCACATCAGCCCTGAGCTGAGCAGTGAACAGAGCCAGAATCCCGGACCCTCACAGCGCTGGTCACAGCCTCAGAGCAGGCAGAGGCTTGGGAGCTTTTCATGGCCTGGGAGAGACCCCCACTGTCCAGGGGCCCAGGCATGAGACACCTCCAGAGCGGGGCAGGGGCCTGCCTGTGTGCTGAGCTCACAAACAGTGCATGGAGGGGCGCAGGCGAAGCTGCTGCAGCCCATGCAGTGCCCAGGGCAGGCTCCGATGGGGTGCAGGACAGGCAGGCAGGCAGGTGAAGGGGACTTGGAGCAGGCCCTGGTGCAGCGGACCAGCTGCTTCGGCCTCAGGTGGCAGCTGAGTTGTGGGTCTGTGATGGGTGGGTATATGTGAGACTCAGGCTGGATGTGTGTGTGACAGGCAGAGCAGCTCCCAGTGGCTAAGGATGAGCCCTGGGGCTGTAACCTAGGCTGGCAGGTAACACCTCTGACCTGAACACAGAGCAGGGAGGAGCCAAGCTGGGTTTGAATTGGAGGTGGCAGTTAGAAACAGGGGAGAGAGAGAGCTGGAGGGCAGCCAGCCTGGCTCGGGGGAAGCTACACCCCAGAGGGGCACCCCTTGGGCTCCTCTCCCCAGGATGGGTTGGAATGACTGTCTCCCGGCTGTACTGACACCTCTGTGCTGAGCTGGGCCTCTGTCGCCTAATAAACTTCCTGTTCTGCCTGCTGAGTGAGAGTCACTCCTGCCTGTGGCCGGGGTGCAGAGCCTGGGGACCCCTGAACCCCATGACAGGGGCTCTGCAGGCAGCAGACATGGGAGGGCGGGGGGAGGTAATAAGGAGAATAAAAGCAAAACTGTCTTGCAGGCGGCCTTGTATTTTCAGCCACAGCGCTGAGGAAAACCCACCTCGGAATTTCTTACTGGCTGCGGCTGTGGTTCTGGGAAAGCAGAGGCAAAGCTGGGCAGGGGCCAGGCTGCTGTCAGCTGCCCGATTTGGGGGTGGGCAGGATGGGGAATCGCCCCCCTCTCGCCAGCGGGCGACTGGCAGAGACGCATCCCAGAGAGCAGTGGCCTGGGGAGGGGCAGTGGAGCTGAGGTCTCAGTGAGGGGGCTTAGCGGGGACTGAGCTCCCCCTCAGCCCTCGCTCACAGCCAAGGCACTGCAGGGCGGACGCCTGCCCTGCCGCAAAGGAAGGTGCCCAGTAGCTTTGGGGTCCTGTTGGTGCCAGCTCTGAACCGGGAGCACGCGGTGTTCCACGGGCACCTGGGGGTGTGGCATCTGCCGCTGTGGGGAGGCCAGGGGTGTATCCCTGCACAGCCCCCGGGGAGCCCTGGGTTCAGACCCCTCCCCAGCCAGGTGGCCTGGCACAGAGAGGCTCCCGGCTCCTCAGGGGCCAGCCCCAAGGAGTTCCCCAGGGATGGCTGGGGCAGGAGGGGCCTGGGTGCTGGGCAGGGCTTGCAGGTCGAACCAGGGCAGTGTAGCAGAGGCCAGCGAGCTGCCTTATTTGTTCCATGCCTATTACTCAGCGCCTGGTATATGGGATAAAGGTCACTTCCCGTGGGTGCAGCGTTCCACCGCCATCACTATAAACATTTTCAGATCCCATTCCTCCCAGCGCCGGGCTAGGCCTCTGCCAGCCTCGCCTGGCTGCAGCCCCCGGCTGCCACCTGCAGGCCACGCGGCCCCGAGACGGCTAAAGCCAGGCCTGCCACATGGCGACTGGCACCCAACAGGCTCAGGGAGGCCCTGGCTCTCAGGCTGTGCCCAGCCCAGGCTCGGCACTGCCGTGTCGCGTTGCACAATGTGGGGGCGTAGCTCGGATCTGCTTCCCACAAGCCTTGAGCAGTCACACAGAATGCCTGGGGAGGCACTGGCATGCAAGGCCTCTGAGATGCAGGCCCGAGGGGTGGGAACCCTGCGGCAGCTCTCCAGATTGGGTCAGGTGAGCATGGGAGAGAGCAGGCTCCAGCCAAGTAACGGGAGGGGAGCAAGGGTTTGGGCGTATCGAGGTGGGGTTAGGTGTCAGCGTGCGATTAAGCTGCTTATTGCTGAGAGCTAGTGAACTGCTTGATAGCTGGGGCTTTACCCAAGACAGAATCTTCCAGCCACTGCCTGTCCCGGGGAGTTGTTAACCATCTGCTTGGTAACGTCGTGGGACACCCCTCAATGAACAAACATCAAAACTGGTAACAGAGAGGAAGCCGTGCTCGTCTATACACTATCAAACCAAAAGCAGTCAAGTAGCACTTTAAAGACTAGCAAAATAGTTTATTAGGTGAGGTTCCGTGGGACAGACCCACTTCTTCAGACCATAGCCAGACCAGAAAAAAACCAGACTGTTCTGGTCTGGCTATGGTCTGAAGAAGTGGGTCTGTCCCACGAAAGCTCACCCAATAAACTATTTTGCTAGTCTTTAAAGTGCTACTTGACTGCTTTTTGTTTTGATCAAAACTGGTGTGTTCCAAGGGTCCTCAGTCCCTACAGACCCTGGTCAGGTAAGCAGTGGTGGAGAAAGCTTAGCCCCAGCTGGCACAGGTACCTTGTTTCTCTTGCAAGGAACCATTAAAGGTTCTGGCCCTCCTTTGTGCAGAGACTGCCTTTTTAGCATCCCAACTGTCCATGTAAAATGATGGTGTCTATTTTAGTTGTTACCACTCATGAAAGACATTGAGGGGTTACTGTGGATCGTTTTCTGAAAGCAGCCACTCACTGTGCAGCAGCCGTCAGAAAAGCAAACAGAATAGATTAATAAGACTGGGGCATTTCAGCCTGAAAAAGAGACAACTAAGGGGGAAGATGATAGAAGTCTAGAAAATCATGACAGGTGCAGAGAAAGTAAATAAGAAATTGTTAGTTACTCCTCATTCCAACACCACCACCCCCTCAGTGGGAGGGGATCATGGAGCAATAGAGCTGGAAGAGACCTAAAAAAGCCATAAAGTCCAGCCCCCTGCCCTAATGGGATGATCTGGAAGATGTGGAGAAGTTCACCTACTTGGGGAGTGTTATACGCATAGATGGACGGACAGACAAGAATATCAGTGCCGGAATAGGGAAGGCAACAGATGCATTCAAGACTCTTCATCCCGGAGGGGGTTCACAAATAATATCTATGAAGATGAAACTGAGGATCTTCAACACAAATGTGAAGCGTGTGCTTCTGTATGCAGGTGGGACCTGGCATACTAAAAAGTCTTCAGATCACAAGCTACAAACATCCATAAACAGATGCCTGGGGCGCATCCTTCACATCAAATGGCAAAACTTGGTCAGAAAGGAAGAGCTTTGGAACAGAGCAGGACAAGAACTACCTGACGTTCAAATCCAAAGATGTGGGGATGGCTAGGCCACACTCTCAGAAAACCATCATCCAGCATTGTCCGTCAAGCTCTCTAATGGAACATGCAAGGCAAACGTGAAAGACCTCAGACAACGGAGAGAGTGAGAATGAAGGACAACTGGGGTATTTCTGAGGTTAGCTGGAAGTTTTGTCCCAAGACAGAGTGTAGAGAAAGAGGCTTGTAAATGACCTATGCTCTCCCTGGGGTATAAGGTTTTAAGTGATTTACTCCTCATAACACAAGAACCAGGGGCATAAAATAGAATTAATACACAGCAGGTTCGAAATAAGGAAAGGAAGTATTCCACCATTCAATGGAGAGTCAATCTGTGGAGCTCCTTGCCAGAGAAATTTATAAAGGCCAAGACTATGAACAGGGTTCCAGAAAGAGCTAGATAAGTTCATGGAGGACAGGTCCAGCAACTGCTATTGGTCAGGATGGGTAGGAATGGTATCCTTACAGCTGGGAATGGGTGACAGGGGTGGGATCCCTGGATGGTTGCCTGTTCTGTTCACTCCCTCTGGGGCACCTGGCCCTGGTTGCTGTCAGAAGACAGGACACTGGACTAGATGGGCCTATGGTCTAACTCAGTGTGGCCATTCTTATGGTCTGCTCATTGGGTGTATACAGGAAGTGGTAGCAAACTGCTGGCCTGCTTTCACTGTATTTGCTGCCATACACTGGCAGCTAGCAGTAAAACTGGAATAATTGATACCCGTAAGCTCAAAGCTTGCCACTTCGCTGCACAAGGAAGGCATCTCTCAGCGGGAAGCACCTGCACAACGGACAAACCGTGCAAGGTGATGGTCACTGGTGGGGTAGGAGGTAGGTTTGTAGTCCAGAAAAGTGCCTGCTCCAAACCCACAAGTCAAGCAGGACCCAGCCCTCTGGGTCTGCTATCTTCAGGGCTGTGCCCCTTTCAGGACTGATGTGCACAAAGGGCCTCCGAGAGGAAAAGATTACCAAAAAACGCAACCCTGTGTTTCACATCCGCTGGGACTGGGAGGTAGCCAGATAGTCACATATTCTGGACAAGACAGAGGTTTCCCAAGCAGTGCAGAACACTAACAAAAACCAAGATTAGATATTTAGAAACAAACAAGAAGAGTCCTTCATTTACCAATAAGAGTAGTACTTACTGCACACTGCAAATGGCTGCTGTATTTATTTGTATGTACTTTCCCTACACTGCACTTATGGACGACGTAACTCACATGTCCCTATGGTGAAAATGCCAGTTATGTGAGAGCTCCGGATGACAGAATGCCAAATCTGACTGTGTACGCACCTTGGGCAAAGGGTCACTTGTTCGGCCTGGACTGGTATGTGCATGGACAATGCTGCAGCAGTTTAACTCAACCTCCCTCCCCCACATGCTAAACTGGTAACGCTCCGGGCAGACGCTGGGGCGCAGCACAGGCCTGTCATCTGAGGCCTGACCGGAATTTTCCCACACTCCATCTTCTGCCTTGTTGCCAGACAGGAGGCGTGAAATAAATCTGATGAATGTAGAATTCTCCAGCCAAACATCTGCCGGCTCCGTGGTGCACAAGGTCTGGCTCCTGGCATGCGATTCACCTACCTACAGGAGATGGGCACGTTTCCACTGGGAAATCCCACAGGGCAGCAGAGGTGGATCCTGAGGAGCAGACGCTTGGGAGTCTTTCTAAAGCAGTGGCTGTAGCTCAGCTGTAAGATCTGGGCAGTGGATAGGAGCCACTCGGCAAAGTTCCCTGTACCGTGCTGTGCCAGGAGGTCCGACAGGGTGATCAGGTGAGGCCCTTCCAACCTTCCAATCTAACCCTCTCATTGCACCCGCACACTGCACCAGGGTCCACACCAAGGCCCTGCGGCACCCTGCCTGGTGGGGGATGACATTTCACTCCAAGGGTTTGTCCCCAGCGTGCCCAGCTCCTGAAACCTGGGCCCTGGCTCCCAAAACTCTGCCCCAACTTAGCTGTGCCACGGTTTTGTGCGTTCCTGTGCTGCCACCTAGTGCCTGCCCAGTACAATGCAGTGTGCTGTGCCAGCCGGCCCCAAAGCCCAGCCTTGCAAACACTGCTAAGGGTGGGGAGAGCAAGCCAGGAGCCATTCAGAGAGCAATTAGAACAGAAAGCCATTGCAGGGATCACTGCTGGGGCCAGCCTAAGACACAGAGGGGAGATTCTCCTGCATGCTTTCCATTTCCCGGCCACCAAACAATTAGCACATTTATGTGGGCTGCGCCCTTCTACCAGGCTGAGCTCCATGCAGTGCTCTCTGGTGCGCTTCCCAGTACTAAGAGCGCCTACCAGCTCCCTGTTTGCCAGGTGGCTTTGTCTCCCACCGACTCAGAGAAGGTGCTTTTGTTTAAATGCAGACGCCATCCTCACCCGGCCTCACATGGCTCCTGCTCGCTGGGGTCAGGTTTGGTGCCAGATCCGTGGGAAAACCTTGGCAGAAGCCCCCATTCAAACTTTGGCAACATGTCCCTGCGCAAATGCCCTGTTAGCCTCTGGCTGCATACCCAGCCAGTTTCCCTCACCAAACCCCCTTAGGCTCCATCCCAAACCCCGCACCACCTCCATTAATAGCATGGAGGAGTGCAGCCCTTAACCACTTTCCAAATTCTTGGAGTGGCCCCTCCTGAAAATTATTGCCCACCCTAATCTTGGCTGCACTTCCACCTCCTCCTTCACCTGCACCAGAACTCACAGCCACTGGATGAACCTGGGCTGGGTGCCAGCCCCTCTTTCCTGCCAGCAGCCAACTCATGGTCATCGAATTTTAAAAATAATAAATTTCATGATTTCAGCTATTCCCATCTGAAATGTCAGTGTTGCAGTTTTCAGGGTCCTGATCCAAACGGGAGCTGTGGGGGAGGTCATGAGGTTATTGCAGTGGGACTGCAGCACTGTGGCCCTTATTTCTGCATGCCGGGCAGATGGTGAACAGTGGCTGCTGGCCAGGAGCCCAGCTTTGAAGGTAGCGCTGTCGGCAGCAGCAGCAAAGAAGGAAGGATGGCCGGGTATGGTATTGCCACCCTTATGTCTGCACGGCTGCTGCTGGGGTGCTGCCTTCAGAGCTGCGCAGGGCCAGCAGCTGCCGCTCTCCAGCCTTCCAGCTCTGAAGGCAGCGCAGAAGTAAGGCTGGCAAGACCACAGCTCCCTTTTGGGGCAGGACTCTCTGTTTGAGAACCGCTGGTCTCCCCCCCAAAGTCTGTACAGTGCAGGGCAAAACCCCACAAAAGCCCAGAGGTCACAGCCAACAATGCATTTGTCGTGGCTGTGAATTTGGTTTGGGACACAGCTCCTTCCCCATTTCCCTGGCCAGAAGCCTGGCAGAGCTGAAAGCCTCTGGGATGCCCCCACTTCCCCCACCCAGTGGGGCTAAAGGAGAGGACCAGAAAACACGGTGAGAGGGGTGTGGAAATTTTCAGCTTTTCTTGCGACACACAGATATTTTCCAGCCAAAAGCCCCAATGCAGGGAGGAGATTTTCTGTCCCTTCTGCCAGCTGTTCCTGCCAAACCCAATTCTCTGTGCAGCCATTGGGACAGAAAAGCCATTTGCCAGCCCTCATTGCCAGGCCCCCAGCAGGTCTGGCCCACGTAGGCGTGGGGGATAGCACAACCCTCGAGATGGGTGGGGAGGTCAGAGCTTATTCCCTTGTTGCCCCAGCTGGCCCCGGCCCGGCAGGGCACTGACTCTGTACATCGTGACACTTGGTCCCTTGCCATAGCACACTGTCACTGTGTGTGGGGGGGGGTCACCAGGCCCTGCATCCCATCAGCAGCCAGAGGTGACTCTCACTCGGCAGGGAGAACAGAAGGGTTGCTAGTTGATGGGGGCACAGTGTAGAACAGACTTGCCAGCACAGGAACCAGACACCGTCAGTATAATCTGTCTTGGGGAGGGGGGCTCAGAGGAGGTCCATGAGTGGGGGCCCTGGCCCTCCTTCCTCCCTGTCTAGCCAGATGAGACTGCCCCTTCTCCAACCGCCCAGTTTCAGTTCAAACCAGCCAGGTCTTTCCTTCCTCCTTTGTCCTGTTTCCTGGGGAAGAAGTACCACAGAAAGGTGTTACCTGGTTGCCTAGGTTACAAAGAGCAGGGAAGCCCTGGCCTACCTGTGAGAAGTCATCACACAAACTCCCCTCACCACTGTGCACTGATGCTAGGCCTAGGGAAACTGAGGCACCCACCTGGTGTTCCTACAGGACAGTAGGAAAAAAGACAACCTAATCAGGTCCAGCAATTTCCTGCCCCAGCCATGTGGGGTGAGCCAGTCAGCCCAGCTACTTGTGCTGTAAGGAATGGGGCCTGCATCCAAGCAGCGCTCCCAGACACTGAGGAGGCAGCTGGTCTGCAGCAGGCTGCCTGTGGCTATGCTGCCTGACTGCTGGGAAGAGGTAAAGTCCAGCTGCTCGAAGGATTTGCCGACACAGCTGCTGTGCCCACTCACTGCCAGCCCAGCCCCTGGCTGGCCCCATCTTTCCTCACTCCGGGTAACCTGGCTCCGATGCTCTGCTTCGATTCCTGAACTTGGCTTTGACCCTGGGCTCTGGCCTCAGCCCCTGGTTCTGAATCTCAGCTTCAACCACCGGCTGCTGCTGCTGGCTCCAGCCGCTGTGTTCTGACACCCACTCTGATCAGAGGCTCCTATTCTGGAGCACCTCCTGCTCCAACCACTAGGCACGACTGCTCTCTGACACGTACACCTTTTCTCCAGCTGTGAGCAGCAGCAGGTGCTTCTGGGAACAGTGTGAAACCCTCTGCTGCCAACCTCGGCTGTGGCCCCTATAATTTTTTCCCACTCCTGAGCAGAATGAATGTTTCTTCCAGGCACCGATCTGGAGGTGACGTGTGGCACAGATGTGATGTGCGATGCATCACCTGCATATTGGTGAATACAACATAATTCACAAGTCAGGGTGGGGCTGAGAGGTACTGAGTGCAGGAGGGGGCTGGGGCCTGGGGCAGAGGGCTGGGCTGCAGGAGTGTGAGGGCTCTGGCTGGGGCAGCCTCTGGGCTGGGGCTGGGAATGACGGGATTGGGGGGGTACAGGCTCTGAGCTGGGGGTGGGGGCTTTGGGATGGGGCTGGGGAGAAGAGGCTTGGGATGCAGGAAGGTGCTTGGGACACGGGGAGCTCAAGACATGGCAGGAAGTGAGGCTCGGGCTTACCTGGGCAGCTTTCTTCTGTGGCCAACAGGGAAGGGCCCCTTTCCCCTGGCTGCAGTAGCTCCATTCTGGGACCAGCACCTCCCCCTTCCTCCCTGGGAGCACTGCGCCGGGCCTGGCAGGGAGGGACACTCTCCCTGCAGAAGACCTGAGTCCTTGCACATGGCTTAATGGGAAGCTGCACAGCCACACAGTTAGGGGGGACTGAGTTCCTGGTTGTCCAAGACTCCTCCACCATGAGCAGGTGCACCACGGTGTCATTAGCTAACATTTATAGAGTATTAGCACCTAAGATCACAATGGACCCTTCGTGCTAGGTGCTGTACAAATTTGCCGTGAAGGATGCTGTCTGTGCCATAGTCCTTACAATAAGGATGCCTTGTATCTCCTTCCCAGCTGCTGTAGAGAAGACATCCCAGTAGGAGGCTCCACCACACAGACACACCAAAGCTTTGCAGGACACTTTCACAAATGCCCTGAATTAGACTCTTATCCTAATTGCAGCAGAGATGATACCACTTCAGGCCTGAGTCTAAGGAGAGCACAGAGGCCTCCACATCCCAGTGACACCAGAGGCCTCTGTCTGGTTCTGGAAGATGATGGGGAAGAGCTGGACGGGAGATGTTTTTCCCATGATGAAAATTTCTGAGATTTCAAAAAATTTCCCATCCCTAAAGAGTCAAAATCTTGAACATTTTCCTGAGCTGAAAATCTGAAAACAGCGAGAAGTCCTGTAGCACCTAATAATTATTGGAGCAAATAATTTCATGGACAAAGGCCCACTTTGTTGAAAGCTTATGCTCCAAAATATCAGTTAATTTATAAGGTGCCACAGGACGTCTCATTGTTTTTGCAGATACAAACTACCACGGCTACCCCACCGATAATCCAAAAATAGTGTCAGTTTGGCCCAGCCCAGGTGTTTCATTTCAATCACTGTGAAATCCTTCATTTCCAGCTTTGACCATTTTGTGTTAATAAATGTTTAAAACTAAAATTAACTAACATTGAAAACCCCCAATTTATTTTGAAATGAAAACAGAAACTTTTGTTTCAAAACTGTCCATTTCTGACAAGTTTTAAGACTTAGCCCCCTCCCCAAAGTTGCTTTCAAATTCATCACAACCAACCCTTTGCTGCAAAAAGCTTCGGTATGGGCAAACGGGCAAAAACATTTCCTGGAAAAGTCTTACAAGCTCTGCTAAGAGAGGAGGGACTGTCACACGTGAGCAAAATCCCAACCCAGCTGCCTTTCTCCCAGCTCCCTGCTTTATCTGAATGCCTTTTGACAAGGGTTTAATGGGAGGCCTGTGGAACTCGCTTCTTTAATGCAAAGTTGCTCAAAAACAAAGCTCAAAGGTTTGAAGTCCAAGCAGCTGGACAGCCTGTCATTTCCTCGTCCCTAATCACCTCCTCTGATGTTGTGGCTGCTGGGGACAGACAGAGTGATGAGGGGGTGCACAGGCCTGTTTTTAGCAATGATCAGCCCTGCAAGAGTAGGGACTCAGGAGGCAGGAGAGGTCCCAGTTTCTGTGCTGCAGGTGGTGCGGGGCAGCAGGGCAGACCAGGCTGCTGCTGCTCGCATTGTAAGCAGCAGGAGGAAGGGGAGGACCCTGCTGCCTGGGAAGTGAGGGTAAGGGGGCAGGGTGGGGGAGGAACAGGGCCTGTGGAGTGGGGCTTGTCCCAGGCCCCTCCCTCCCACTGGGACAGCCCTGGTCCTCACAGCTGGCTATGGTGTAGCAGCAGTGCTCCCTGCTAGCAACTGCCCTGGGTGCTGGCCGTGGGATGGTCTCTTGTCTCATAGTCTTGTCTCCAGCCGGATCACTTTAAAGTATCTCCCCTTCAGTGATCTCAACCTCCCAAAGGGACGGTGTCCCCCAGAACATGGGCACTGATGTGATGGCTCCTGCCCTAGTAGGATGCCTCTTCCCTTCCGCTCCCTCGGCCAACCAGCTGCCTCAGGGCTTCTCCCCCGAGTCTAACTCAGTTACAAAAAGTGACGCCTCCTGCACCCGCTGGCCTGAGCTTCTAATCCATCCGAGCTTCCCACCCGCTGCCGCGCTCTGCAGCACACTGACCCTCTGGAGACACCTCCTGGGAGCCCTGCATCTCCACGGAGCCTCCTCCCCTGGCCACCCCAGCAGGCTGCCTGCAGGCTGGCTTTCTCCCAGGCCTTCCCATGGAGGTCCGTCCCAGGGCGTGAACTCCCTGTGTCTGCATCTGATCAGTTGAGCACCTGTTTGGGTTTCATCTGTGGAGGTCCTGGGCTCAGTTCAGCGAGCGCCTGTGTGGTTCCCCCTGCACCCCGGCACCCCCTTCATCTCTGAGCTTCCTGGATTGACTGAAACCAGCAGGGACACATCTGTAGCTGGGCCTGGCCCACCCGCCCAGTGCAGCAAGGTGAGAGCTTGACATGAGCTCTCACGCTCTGTAACAGTATAACCAATAGGGTTCCTCTGTAGCCATATTGAGAGGCCTAGAGCTCTTCTGCAGCCAGAATCATAGAATACTAGAGCTGGAAGAGACCTAAAAAGCCATTAAGTCCAGCCCCCTGCCCTAGGCAGGACCAAACCCATCAGATCAACCCAGCCGGGGCTTTGTCAAGCCAAGACTTAACACCTCCAGGGATGGAGACTCCACTACTCCCCTGGGGAGACCATTCCAGTGCTTCACCACCCTCCTAGTGAAAAAGTTTTTCCTAATGTTCAACCTGGACCTTCCCAACTGCAACTTGAGACCATTGCTCCATGTTCTGCCATCCATGACCACTGTGAACAGCCTCTCTCCAGCCTCTTTGCAGCCTCCTTTCAGTAAGTTGAAGGCTGTTATCAAGTCCCCCCTCAGTCTTCTCTCCTGCAGACTAAACAGACCCAATTCCCTCAACCTTTCTTCATAAGTCATATGCTCCAGCTCCCTAATTATTTTGGTCGCCCTCCGCTGGACCCTCTCCAGTGTGTCCACATCCTTCCTATAATTGGGGGCCCAGAACTGGACACACTACTGCATGTGTGGCCCCACCAAAGCTGAATAAAGAGGAATAATCACTTCTCTGGATCTACTGGCAACGCTCCTCTTGATGCAACCTAATATGCCATTAGCCTTCTTGGCTACAATGGCACACTGTTGACTCATGTCCAGCTTCTCGTCCACTACAACTCCCAGATCCTTTTCTGCAGAACTACTACTAAGCCAGTCCGACTCCAGCCTGTAACAGTGCTTGGGATTCTTCTAGCCCAAGTGCAGGACTCTGCACTTGTCCTTATTGAACTTCATCAGGTTTCTTGTGGCCCAGTCTTCCAATTTGTCTAAGTCACTCTGGACCCTGTCCCTATAAAGAGCAGCCGTCAGTAACTGTGAAACTACAGGTCATGTACTCACATCCCATCTACACTTCAGTACAATAATGTCACACCAGGCTGTTAAGAAGGCCACATCCTAACGCACCCACTGTCACCAGAAGAAGAAACAGATGTCCAGATGGGTAAAGAAAACTGAGTTAATAGCATTTTGTCTGGCAGGCAATGACTTGCCAATAGCTGAGGTTGTGGAATCCCCATGCCATGATGATTGTCTTCACTTGTCTACTGGTTTCTGTATAATCTCTGTCTGGTTTGTAATTGCTCCCGTCTGCTGTATCATTAATTTTCCTAGGTGCAAATCAGTGAAGGTGGTGGGTTATGATTGGTTAGGTAATTTTGTTACAGTAGTTATGATTGGTTAGTAAAATTGTACTAAAATAATTGGTCACGGTATAGCTAAGCAGGATTCAAGTTTCACTACTTAAACTGGGGTCCAAGACCATCAAGCAGGAAAGGAAGGAAAGAAGAAAGGCAGGGAGGGAAGAAGGAACACCTTAAGGAGGACTCACCCCCAGACCAGCACTGCCAGACCCTGAGGTGCAGCAATCAGCATCCAGAGAGTGACTGTGTCTGTCCTAGCAGGGGAAGTCTGCTGCCTTATAGGATTGGTGAGCCTAATACCATGTGTTTAGCGTGTGTTCTGCTTTCTTGGTAATTGTAAATAGAGAATAAGAATATTACTGTGCAAGGCTTGTTCAGTGGCACAGATCCCACAGACCCGCAGGGAATTACTCCGCGAGCCCTAGGAACTGGGTAAGGGCGAGAGTTTAAATTAACAGGGTCACACCTTGAGCCCCAGGGATTGGGTAAAGGTGTGTGTGTCCCTGAGTGTGGAAGGATAAGGAAATTTGTGTGAGTAGCACAGCTCCTTGTGAACAGGTCTGCTGTTCACTTGCAGTCTCTGATGGTCTCCCACCTTGTGGTTTCCATAGAAAAGGTAGAGTGACCTGGACCTTCCCACTCCACCGAGTTCCAAGCCAGGGTCCCATGAGGCTACTGCAGCCTCCTTCACCCTGGGTTGCCTCAGGTAGGTCCCCCCATTAGCTTCCTAGTTACTGCCCTCCTACAGTAGGCTGTAGCTCATCCCCGTCAGCACTAGCCCATGGGCAGTCTACGTGTCCCCCACCTCATCAGAGCCACCACTCACAGACGTTCCTGCTCCTGATCCGGTCTGGCTATATCCTCCTCCAGCGCTCCCAGAGCGGGTCTGGCTCCTTGCCCTGCCTGCTCCCTAGTGAACCTTTGAAACCCCTCCAACTGGAGCATGCTCAGCAAGGGGAAAGGCCAGAGCCTCCTGAGTCCAGAGCTGCTCTCTGATCCTGTGTCCAAGGGGGATTTTATCTCCCCCACCGCACACCTGTGACCCCTTTGTTTATTTGTGTGAGGTGGAATCGACTGAATACGCGCTCCCAGCACAGTGCTGCAGCAAGGGCAGCGACGCTGATCCTTGTGTATATAAAAAGAGAAAAGACAGAACATCACAGCCCTCCCCTGTGATTTATGAAAATCAGCTTATGAATATGCATATCACAAAGGCGCGTTAGGTAAAAATGCATCATGTGACACCACATTTTTAAAGTTTCAATCCGCTGACGGTGCACATCCCATTCTGTGCTTCTATCATGCTTGTGTGTGAAGTTAGAAACACAAAGTGGAAATCTGTTTTATTAATCTAGGTCTTCAAGTGAAAGCCATTCGTGGTAATCAAGGAAACTTAGTGGCCCAGCATTGAAGATAATGATCTATAAATGTGAATGTTTTCCCTCTAAGCCCAAACTGTGACCATGGTGCCTGTGCTGGAATCCATCTTAAATCTGGTATTTTTCCATAGGGATGGGTTGTATTAGAGGAGGTTTTTTGCTGGGCACTGCTGAGAGAGCCAAAGGGCAAATTGCTTAAAAAGGGCTATTTATAGCCCAAGAATGGCCACACTCTGCTTTAAGGCACCAAAACTGTCACACAGAGCACTTCTGTCACCACACTGGCCAGCAAGAAGTCACACAAGCAGTTCCCTCCAGCTTCCCTTGTGACACTGCTACACAGATGAGAGGTTATGTGAACCACTCTCACCAAATCTGAACAGATTCTTCCAGTCCCAAAGGACCAGCCACATCCCCAGGGAATGTGTACCTCAGATCTTACCCAAAAGCACATGCTGGGCCAGTCCTTCAGAATCTAACTTCTAAAGGTTAATTAATAAAAAGAAAGAACAGGGTGAGAGTAAAATCATCAAAGCAATCAATTACACACCAGTCACAAAGTTCTTGGTGCAGGCCTGCAGCCATGGTGGAATAAGCTACTATCTTAAAAGTCTCTGGAGACATCCTCTCTTCGGATGGGTCAGTGATCCTTCTGGGCTCAGTTCATAGCAGAGTTGCTCCCAAAGTGATGAGCTGGACAGAAGAGAAAGATGGAGGAGCCTCAGGGTCTCCTTTGTCTCTTTGCCTATGTGGAGGGAATTCCATTTGTTTCACCCTGTGTGGGAGCCCATCTGAGATGGAGCCTGGCACATATTCATGTCCTTTTTATGCAATTAGCCATCTCCTCCCCTGTTCAGTTACACATTCACAGCCAGACTCCTCAGAAGTTGATTGGAATCTAATATGGTCCTTTCTCTGTCATGTATGGCTTTGCCTGATGAGGAACCTTTCACAGTAGGTTGCCACGTCACCTACAATGGTCTCCCCGAAAGGAAAATTTCAGATACAAGCCCAGAGCCAGTGCTTATAACTCCACATATGAAAATGATACAGACGTACAAGCAACATAAACCGATTCAGTGACTCACCAGCTTCCAATATACACCTCACTTGGTGCAAGGTTTGGTGCAAACCTAGAAGGGTAGTTGCAACAATATTTGCATGCTCATTTTAAAATCCAATAATGTCACATGAGGGAGTTACATGAAGGATTCCCCCCCTGGAGAAATTCTTTTTAAGGAATAGGAAACTACAACTGTCTTCTGATTAAGTGGGTCTTTGCCCATGAAAGCTTATGCTCCAAAAAATCTGTTGTCAGTTACGGTGCCACAGGGCTTCTTGTTGTGTTTGTTGATATGGACTAACACAGCTACCCCTCTGGTGCTTGTCTTCAGCTGGCCTTTGAAATGGCCTCTCCACCTTAAGCAGATAGATAAGAAACCTGAAAACAAAGAACTCTAAGGACACAAGGAGCTATAGACCCAAGCCAGTGAGAAAATATCATCTCTGTCTTGAAGCATTTTACCCAGAATAAGGACTAGAGAAAGAATTATGTTCTGTATATGTCTTCCTTAGCTCATTAGGCTTAACTGGTGAGTGTTTATTTATTTGGCTTAGTAACTTACTTTGGTCTGTCTGTTTTCACTTGTACTCACTTAAATCCGACTTTTTATATATAATAAAATCCTTTTCTTTTATCAAACCCAGTGTAAATAATTGTTGTGGGGGGCGAAGGGAAGAGTGGGAGGGGGGAGCAATCACTGTGTATGTCTATCTTTCATTGATAAAGGGAGTAGACATTCTCATGAGCTTTCTCTGTTTAAAACTTTTATACAGAGCAAGACGTATTTATTTGGGGGCTTGGTCCCTTTTGGGGGTTGGGTTCCTGGGTGCTGTCAAGGCCTGCAGCAGAGTCCTCCCAGAGCTGTAGTGGTTCAGCGTCTCCTGGGTAGCTATTACCCCAACTCTGAACCTTTGAGGGAGGCAGCCAGAGCATCTAACCCAGCAGGACAGGGTGATGGGGTGCACCAAAGGGTAGGCAGGTGGGCTCAGTGGCATGATCAGCACACTGGGTAACAGCCCCAAGGGGATCTCTGTCGTTCTCGTTATGTAGTGGGAGGTGATATTGCCTCTATACATAGGATTTGTAAGATGCTTGTTGAAACTCAGTGCTCAGTGCTAGTGTGCACACTTAAAAAGGAGGTTGCAAAATTGGAAAGGATTCAGAGCAGAGCTGGAAAAATGATTTGAGGGCTGAAACACCCACCTGCCCAGCATGAGAGCCCAACAGTGCAATAGAATTCACTTATCCAAAAGGTGGCAAAGGTAGAATAAGACCAAACAGCTGGAAGCTGAAGATAGAAGAATTTAGACAGGAAACATGGTCTTGTCTTTTTAATGTGTCGCAGTTAACTTTTGGAACAGCATACCTGGGAATACATGGGATAGAGCTAGTTGGACATTTTTGGTTTAAACGATTTTTCAATGAACAAGGTTATTTTCATTAAAAGCAAAACATCTAGAAAAACATGTCAAGTTTGACAACAGGGTGAAAAATGAAACAAAACATTCTGATACTGTGGAAAAGTCCTGTTTTGACATTTTCTGAACAGACTGTTTCATTTGAAAAGCCCTTTTGAAATACAATTTGCTGTATTTATATAATTTTTTTTAAAAAAAGGTTTAGCAGTTTGAGAGCAGAGTGAAATATTTCAATTTTATTCTAACAAAAAGGTTCAATTGACCTGAATGGAAATATGTTTTACAATTTAATTGTGCAAGGTATTTTGTTTAGTTCTCATTCCCTTTCAGAACAGAATTTTTAAAAACATATTTGGGAGGGGTAGCCATGTTAGTCTGTACTGACAAAAACAACTTTTCCTTGCAACACACCTCATTGCCACCTTTGTCCACATATTTATTCTGGAGATACCATCACTGGATCTAAGCATGTTACTTACAAGATCAGGCTCATTTTCCTGTACGTCAATGAATGCTACATATGCCATCATGTGCCTACAATGCCTCTCTACAACATACATTGGACAAACCGGACCAATACTTCACCAAAGAGTGAATGGACAAAGAGCAGACATTACTAAACTCAATACACATCAGCCTGTCAGTGAGCATTTCAGTGGAATGGGCTATTCTATTAAGGACCTGAGAATATGCATCCTACAACAAAGAGACTTTAAAAACAGATTACATAGGGAGAGTTGTGAACTGGAGTTTATACTCAGATTCGACACATGAACACTTGGTATGAACAAAGACAGCAATTATCTCAAGCATTACAAGGACTGCTTTCCTTCCTTTGATGTTCATAATTATCTCAGGCAAGACACTTAACATCCCCCACCCCTCAACCCCCTCCTTCAGTTCGTGTATTCGATTTGTCAGTTGTTATTGCAATTTTTTTTTTGGACCTCTGTGCAATATAACTGAGTCTGGACTGGAAATGCTATCGATCTGAAGAAGGGGTCCGTCCCACAAAAGCTCATTACCTACTAAATCATTTTGTTAGTCTTTCAAGTGCTACAGGACTGCTGCTTCATTTTGTTAGAATACAGACTAACATGGCTTCCTCTCTGTTACTGTTCAGAAAACAGAATCTGTTTTTGGGATGTACTGATCAGATATCTGAACCAAGTTAGTGGTCCAATGAAGCTGTTGATGAATGATAATGGTTTCAATGCTGGTCACATTCGACTCTTCCAGGACACTAGTGTTCGCGCGCCTATCTGCCCAAGAGATATTTAGGATTCTCCTGAGGCAGCATGGATGGTATTGTTCAAGTGCCTTCAAATGATTGGATGTTTCACATGCATACAGTAGTGTTGGAATAACCACTGCATGGTACACTAGGAGCTTTGTCTTAGCATAGATGTCCCATTTTTCAAAAATCCTTTGCCTCAGATGGGCAAAAGCAGAGCTTGCATGGCTCAGATGACGCTGGATTTCTGAGACAAAAGGGTGTATTTCTTCACACAATGCATAGCCAGCATGCGGAAGTCCTTGGCAGAGCCAATGATCATTTAAGTTCACTGAATAAGCCATTGGAACAATAATCATTGTAAATTTTGGCCCTTTGACTATGGAGTAGCTGTCTCACCTCTGGCTGTGCTGTATGAGGGAGTGAGTTCTGTTTGTCTCAGGGAGTCCTTGTCAGTTTGGATGTTACCTGTCTGGAGAGTGGATTAGATCTCTCTAAAGCAGCTTTGGCTGGAAAATAAACAGGGGAGTTAAAGAAGGGGGGAATTCAAAATCTGTTCTTGCAATTTTCAAATTTTTGTTGGGAACGGATCCATTTTTCATTTTTTTCTAATGCTTTTTTTAAAATGTTATCAAAATGCCTAGATCAAATGCAGATTTTTTTTTCTTCTGAACACACACACAAAAATCCAGCAGCACAGACAAAGGCTGGCAAAAATTATTTTCAGAATATTGAGAAAACTTTCTTGGAGCAGATTTGACTAGCTGAACATTGAGAGACAGGCCAGACTGTGGCAGCTTTCTCCGTCGCCCGTTCATGCAGAGCTGGGCTGACCTCACTTGCCGTGTGATCTTAAACCATGTTAGCCCAATTGCTGCAAACGGTTCTGCTTAGTTTGAGTCAGTTGGGAAGAGGTGTAAGCACAAAAGATGTATGCTGCTCTGTAATTAAAGCAGTGCCAGGAAAGGCCTCAGAGAAGAGGGTGAGGTATCCCACTGCCTGTGTATTTAGTTTCCTCTAATTACAGCTTGTTGTTGGTCTGAATTTCAGATATGAATTCTGTATAGGGACGCTCACATGCCACAGCTGGAGGGTTGAGTTGGTCCCGTGTGCATAGAACGGGCATTTGCTCACCACAGTGCCTGTCATAGATTCCAGAGGTGGGAAAAGTAATCAAAAAGTTACTTGAGTAAAAGAACAGCTGCTTGGAGAGGAGGGGGCGCATTGTACGGAACTACAACTCACCGGTGTCCCTCTGAAAAAACTACTTGAGTCAAAGTATACACACACACACACACACGTGCACAAACACACATATGCCACATCTTTATTGTACTTAAGCACCCACAAGTGAAAGCAGCTGCACTGTTACTCAGGTAACTTTTTGGGTACTTTCCCCACCCCTAACTTTCCACAAGCAGACACTGGGCATCCCCAGCACACCGGTGGTTAGATTCTGACCACGCTTGCCTCAGGGGAAATCAGGAGACACTGATGAAGAGATTTCACCTCTGTGCCGAGGTCAGAATCCAGCCTGTGCATGGACACAGAGCCATGCTGGGCCTCCTGTCTGCACCAGGGAGCTGGCATGGCTTTTGATGTATCAGGGAGTTCTGTATATCTAGCCCTCTCCATCCAGCAGGGAAACAACGCCAACTTCAAAACACTTTGGGATAAATAAATCATACAGCCCCATGCCCCTCCTCTTCAAACAATCACTAACCCTTCAAAGCAGAACCCCAGTAGTGCGTCTGCTCTGTGTCTGGCTCCTCTCTAACCTGCTCCTTACTCCACCACCCCCTGCAGTGAGCAGCACCTTCAGCTCTTTCTCTGCTGCCCAGAGCTAACCTATGCTGCCCCGGCTCAGGGCTGCGGGGGTTGGCTTCTAATTTCATTGCCTTGCACAAACCAGGGTGAGAAGGATCAAAGGGAAGCAGCCCATCTCAGAAGCGCTTCAGGAGCAAGCCAAGGAGTTGCTACTCAGCCGAGGGTGGACTGTGGTTTTATCTCTGCATGGGGCTGGCTGAGTGTTTCTCAGGAAGTGCAGTTGAGCTCCAAAGCCAAATCTCATCAGATGCTGCAGCTGGCTTATTATTAGCACTAGGCAAACCACCTCAGCATGGGAGCACTTGTAACGCCATGCCTGGGGAATGGGCCCTAGGACCTGCTGGTTCTTGAAGCTAGGGCGACAGGGCCTACCCTTGGTTGAATGCTCTCTGCCTGGTTCCCTTCCCATTTTTTGACTAGTTAGACTGTCAGGTCTTCGGGGCAGGGCTTGTCTCCCTGTACAGGTGTGCAGCACAATGGGTCTCTATATAAGGAAGATCCTTTGATTCTTAGATTCCTGTCTCATGCCTCTCTCCCAGTGGTAGGTGTGATGGAGTGGGGTGTGTGGGTGTGAGAGTCAGGCTGGATGTGTATGTGACAGCCTGAGCAGCTCATAATGGCTAAGGATGACCCCCTGGGGCTGTAACCTAAGCTGGCAGAACAACAAGAAGTCCTGTGGCAGTTTATAGACTAACAGATATAAGGTGCCACAGGACTTTGTGTTGTTCTCAGAGATACAGAGTAACACGGCTCCCTCTCTGATACTAAGCTGGCAGGTAACACCTCTGTCCCTGAACACAGAGCAGGGAGAAGCCCAGCTTAGTTTTGAATCAGAGGGGGCAGGTGGAAGCTGGGGGGAGAGTGGGAAGGCAGCCAGCCTGGGCGGAGGGGAGGCTAGACCCCAGATGTGGGCACCCCCCAGGCTCCTCTCCCCAGGATGGGCTGGAATGACGGGCTCTGCCAGCTGTACTGACAGCTCTGCGCTGTGCTGTGTCTCTGATGGCCAGTAAACGTTCTGTTCTACCTGCTGAGTGAGAGTCCCTCCTGGCTGTGGACGGGGTGCAGAGCTTGGGGACCCTTGAACCCCACGACAGCAGGCAACCTGCATACGACCCACTGGGACTCCACCTGTGACCCACGGACTCCCATGCGCCTCCCACATACTAGGGCACCAGTGCCCTACAGTGCCTTCCTCTTCCCCCTCCCTCCCAGCACCTTTGGCGTGCACAAATCACCTGACTCGTGCTCCATCCCCGATCCTTCCACTCCCTCCCAGAGCTGGAATGCCATGAATCAGCTGTTTGCAGTGTTCCAGCTCTGGAAGGGAGGGGGCAGTGTGTGAATCTGGCCATTCATGTGCTCCAAACATGGGGGGTGGGACAGGGAGGAGCAGGGTGTGTGGGGCTCCGGTGCCCCCGTGTGCAGAGGTGTGTGAGGACAGTGCGAGTGCAGGCCCGGGGCTGCAGATGGAACCCCAATGGGCGGTCACAAAGGAGGCCACTCATGCAGCCCACACACTCTCAGTGGTTGTCTGTTCCTGCTCTACCCTTTGGCTGACTGAAATTGACCTCAGGCACTAGGACACCGCAGGGCGCCTGCCACCCAGCAGGGAGAGCTGATGTAACCGAGGGGCAGCTACGCCGACCTAGCTCAATGGTCCTTTCTCAAGCAGCCGAGGGGACAGCAGGTCCTGCTGCAACGTGTAAATATCAACACTAACGTGTAATGAGTGGACCAGCCCCATTAGGGTCTCAGTCACACTGGGGCCATTTCAGGGAAACTTCCCTGAGCTGAGAGGAGTTACCGTGGGTCTCCAGTGGCAGCTGGTGTACTGCCTGCAGCAGATCACCCCCAGCTAGCTGCTGAGGCGGCTTTGTGCCAGTGGCTCTTTCTTCTTCTCTTCCATGGTGTTCTGAACTGCTTCAGCCCTAATAAATGCCCTGCATGGTCCATACATGCTGGCTGCCGGAGTGGGGGCTCATACAGCCTGATGGGAGCAGAGCATCCTTCGGCAGTGCATCGCCCATGGCACACGGCATTCTGGCTGGAAGAACCAATGATGTCTTTGTACTTGACTCTCCGCTTACCACGCTGGAAATGGAGAAGGGTTGACGAGGCCCCACTGTGATTTGGATCCAGCTGCCAGAGTACCTTCGGGATCACTAATGCTCTTTCCCCCGCTCCACCCCCCGTCAATCCGTTACTCGGTGTATTGCTGGCAGAGAGAGGTGCCGCTCACAGTGTACCTCATCCAAAAACCTAGAGCCAAGCACTTGTGAACAGGGAGAGATTTTGGAATATAAACCTGGCCTCTGAGTCAAATGGAGCAAGGATTATTATATATGCTGTAGTCGCATGCGTCTATGGGCCAAAGCTCCCTGTAAGCTGAGAGCTTGGACAGCCGCCCAAGAGAGATTCAGGATCCACCCAGCTGATAGCAGAGCGCCCACAGCTGGTAGCCTGTGTTTCTACTGGTGGTGCACAGCCACATGTGCCCTGGTGCACATAACAAAACTTATCCTGCCTCTGGTTGGAAAAAGTTAGCGGGAACGCTGGCAAGAATAGGACCTCATTTGTAGGAAGCACTGTGGGAAGACAGATATCAGAGAATGCCTCCTCCCCACTCATGCATCTGATGAAGCGGGTCTTTGCCCACGAAAGCTCATGCTCCAAAATATCTGTTAATCTGCTAGTCCTGTGCCACAGGACTTCTTGTTGTGGGAAGACAGAGCACATCTTCCCTGCAAAACACCCCATGGCAGCAAGTCACAGAGCTCGGGTCTGGCTCATGGGGCCCATGCTACAAGATTCTGCTAAAAGAGCTGTTGGGAGAACCCACCCACCTTGCTAGGTTTCCACGCCTAGGCTGCAGCTGAAGTGGGAATGTCTACACTGCTGATTTTTGCCCCACAGCCTGTGCCCCCTGAGCCCACGTCTGTTGCCACAGGCTCAAAAACGCGCCGCTGTGGGTTTGTTCTTGCGGTGCAGAGGGACTCATGGAGTAACAGCTGGCCCCTGCCTCACAGAGCTGAGCATTCAGCTATACGAGGGAGGCCAAGGGCAGGTGCGTGCATTCATCGTCTGCCAAGGATCCCTTCCGGAACTTGATAATGTGCCCGGCGGAGTCAAAAATGGACCTGGGGTTTGCAGGTCAGGCTGGGTCTTGAGCTCATAGGCCCATCACCAAGCCTGGCTGTGTCAGTTTTCTGTTTGGACTGTTCGGTGACCAAAGTGTGTGTGTGCACACGTGTGTGCCTGTGCACATGTTCCTTGGAAGACCTTGCAAAATTTCTTTCCCTTTTGTTTACGAAGCCAAACTCCCCCAGAGTGGGTCTCCTGTGCCCCATATCCCCATTATCCTTTAGGAGAGGAGCTTGCCACCCAGGCTATCATTCCCATGATGCACCGCAGCCAGCAACTCCCCTGACATATTGCCTCCTGTTGCCAAGAAATCGTGTTGCTTCAAGGGAGATGCAGTCCAAACACATGGCCCTGCCTTTAGAGGAGAATGGGACCATGAGACATACAAACTACAATTCCCATGAGGCATTGCAACAGTATTTCCTAGTCAAAATATTTTGGTATTCAGATTTCCACCAAAACCTGAAAATTTCTGCGCAACCCAGTCCTGTTTTCTGACAAGATCAATTCACTTCCTTTGTGGATGAGGCTCAGAGAAGGAGAACAGAACACCTCTGCCCAGTGGGTTACACAGATGTATAGACAAGTCACAAATTATTTCAGTACATCACAAGGTCCAGGCTCGGTTTCCACAGAAACTCCGTGCTGAGGAGGAAGTTCCATGCCCACAAGCACTGATTCAGCAGGGTCTCAGCCATGTGCTTAAAATTAAGCCTGTTTTAAAATACCTTGGCTATGAGCAATCCAGAAGATGTCTAACGCTACCCTGTATTTGCCTACAGTAGGATTTCCTATACTGTCTCTGAACAGATACAGGGTGCAGGGCTGGGTGGACCTTGGGTCTGATCTTGTCTGGCAATTCCTATCTTAAAGTAAGGCCAGAGCACTTACAGAGGATTTCTCCACACCTGTGGGACAGCCTACGAAACCTACATGAGATTAGACTCACTGGGTCACGCCAAGGTCCATCTAGCCCAGGGTCCTGTTTTCTGAGAGCAGCCGGTGTCAGATGCCCCAGAGGGAGTGAACAGAACTGGTCATCACCAATGGATCCCAGTCACTCATTCCCAGTTTCAGGCAAACAGCAGCTATGGAATGTAGCAGCTCTGCTCATTGATTGACTCAGGCTGTTGGGAGAGAGCTGGCTTGACGGTCGGGCTGAAAGGGTAGTGGTCAATGGCTAAATATCTGGATGGTGGTCGGTTTCAAGTGGAGTGCTGCAAGGTTTGGTTCTGGGGCCGGTGTTGTTCAACATCTTTATTAATGACCTGGAGGAGGGACTGGATTGCACCCTCAGCAAGTTTGCAGATGACACTAAGCTAGCGGGAGAGGTAGATATCTTGGAGGGTAGAGATAGGTTCCAGAGTGATCTGGATAATTTGGAGGATTGGGCCAAAAGAAATCTGATGCGGTTCAACAAGGAGAAGTGTAGAGTCCTGCACCTGGGGTGGAAGAATCCCAAGCATTGTTATAGGCTGGGGACTGACTGGCTCAGCAGCAGTATGACGGAAAGGGACCTAGGGATTATGGTGGATGAAAGGCTGGATCTGAGTAAACAGTGTGCCCTTGTAGCCAAGAAGGATAATGGCATACTAGGGTGCATTAGGAGGAGCATTTCAAGCAGATCTGGAGAAGTGGTTGTTCCCCTCTGTTCAGCGCTGGTGAGGCCACATCTGGAATATTGTGTCCAGTTTTGGGCCCCCCAGTACAAAAAGGATGTGGATTTGCTGGAGCAGGTTCAGCGGAGGGCAACAAAAATGATTGAGGGCTGGCGCACAAGACCTATGAAGATAGGCAGAGGGATTTGGGCTTGTTTAGTTTATAGAAGAGAAGACCAAGGAGTGATTCAATAGCAGCCTTCAACTTCCTGAAGGGGAGCTCCAAACAGAAGGGTGAGAAACTGTTTTCAGTGGTGTCAGATGGCAGAACAAGGAGCAATGGTCTGAAGTTACAGGAGAGGAGTAGGTTGGATATTAGGGAAAACTACTTCAGGCCAGTGGTGAAGCATTGGAATGTGTTGCCTTGAGAGGTGGTAGAATCTCCATCCCTTGAGGTTTTTCAGTCCCGGCTTGACAGGGTCGTGGCTGGGATGACTTACTTGGGGTTGATCCTGCTTGAAGCAGGGGGCTGGACTAGATGACCTCCTGAGGTCCCTTCCAGCCCTTGGATTCTATGATTCTGTGATGTTTGTGGAGGTTAGAGTATGAAACAAGGGAATGGAAAAAGAGGGTAAGTTTCAGGAGGGATGTTGTTTAGTGTGACACATGGGGCCAGGCTGCCATTGGGGCTAACCCCTCAGCATGTAACAGCTGGCTTTCTGCACATGTCCTCAGTAACAATCTATCTCCTGCAACTCTGGGGGCAGGCCTGCCTCCCTGGTGGGTTAGCAGCTGACTGACTGCAGTACCGGAGGAAGTGAAAAGCAAGCAAGGAAAGGCATCACCCTCTCCCACTTTGTACGTTGCATAAGAAATCTGAAGGCGTCAATCATTAAAAATTTTGACGTTTTTCAAATTTTGAAATTTCAGCAGAAATCTTGGCCCATGTTTTTATTGCAAACCTACCTACTTGCGCCTGCAAAAACACTGGGAAATAAGGGGGTCTGAATACATTCACACCACATAGTTCTCCTGATTTTCAACCAGCCAGCGGAAATGTTTGGTTTTTCAGCAATTTCTATGGAAATGTTAGCAACATATTGATTTTTGGCCCAAAATGAAAAGGGGAGGGAGAGAATTTTTCACAAAAACTGATATATATTTTTCTCTTTTTCTCCCTCCATTTTTAATCAGCTCAATGCATGAAAGTGAATTGCTGGGCTTGCAGCTAATGAGCAAACAGGAGGCCTGATTCTGAACTCATTTACTACAGCCTAAATCTGGAACAGTGTCATTGAAATGACTGGAATTACTCCAGATTCACACCAGAGTAAGTGAGCTGAAAAGCTGGCCCAGGGTATCCTGATTCAAATCCCAGTTCTGAGATAGAAGTCCTGTGGGAGTTTGTGCTAGGAATTTAGACTCAGGGTCTCCAGCCGTTTTGCTGTGACTTGGATAAAAAGGGTAGTGGGTATAGAGCAGGGACAGGCAACAGTTTTTGATAGTGGCCACTCCAAGAGTTTGGGAAGTGGTCAAGGGCCTCACTCTTCCATGACATTAATGGAAGAGATGCAGGATCTGCAATGGAGGTTGGGTGCAGAAGGGAGCTTGGGGTAAGGGAGTGGGCTGCAAGAAGGGATGTGAGCTCTGAGAGGGGGTTTGGGTGAAGGTGGGGTTGTGATCTGAAGCAGGGGGTTGGAGTGCAGGAGGCGGTGCAAGGTGCAGGAGAGGATTCTGACCTGGAGAATGGGTGTAAGGGAGGGTGCAGGCTCGGGGAGGGGGCATGGGTGCAAGAGCAGGGGTGAGGACAGTTTGGGTTGTGACCTGGTGCAGAGGTGCAAGAGGGCAGGGTCAGATTGTTGGAGGGGTGCCAGGTGCAGGCTCTGGCTGGGAGGTGCTTGCCTCAGGCAGCTGCCAGCCAGCAGCCCCTCCCTGCCGGCTGTGTCGCTGCCCACTGCTCAGAGCAGCTGGCTGCAGGGGCCATGTGCTCTCTGCGCACCGTGTGCCCCTTGTGGGGGGCGCCCTCCAGCACTGCCTCTGCCACAAGCACAACCCAGGCAATTCCCATTGGACAGTTTCCAGCCAATGAGAGCTGCAAGATTGTGCTGGGGCTGGGGCTGGGGCTGGGGCTGGGGCTGGGGCAGCACACAAAGCCGACTACCCTGGAAGGTGTTTGCTCCCAGTGCACAGAGAGCACAGGGCAGCCAGCCGCTGCACAGGCAGCGGTAGGGTGATGCCTTGCGGCGGGAGGAGTGGGGACAGGTAGAGGCAGAATGAGGGTGTGGCTTTGAGGGAAGTGGGAGGAGTTGGGGCAGAAAGAGGCGGGGCAAGGGCGTGGCCTGGGGGAGGGGCAGAGTGCCTGGGAAGAGGCGGCGCAAAGATGGGGCCTTTGGGGAAGGGGCACAGTGGGGGTGGAGCCTCAGAGCGAGCGAGCTGAAAGCTGGCCCCTGTGGTGGGTGGTGCGTGGCCTTGCCGGGGCACCTGTGTCCAGAAGACTCAGGAAGGCCAGAACCTAGGCAGCATCTACACTGTGGGGGCTGATTCGAGCTAATGACATGGGCTGTGACTCTGCGCAGGCCCTGCGGATGAAGTCCCGTTCCACCGTGGGGGCGGAGTACGCTGCCTTGCAGCCGCCTCGCGGGAGTGTGGAGCCAACCTCAGACTGCCCCCTCCCTCCTGTGGGTGGCCAGTGCCTGCCACCCCAGGCCCTGAGCACGCTGGGACAGCTTGTGCTGCTGCAGCTCCACTTATCCCCCACAGCCTCTGTGTGCATGAGCAGCAAAGGGCCTCTTGGAAAGGGGTTGATCCAGGAAGAGTCTGTTGTGAGCTCCAGGATGCTGCCATGGGGGTTACAGACTTCCTAGAGCTCAGGCCTGAGTCTTCCTCCTTTTACCCCACAGTCATGCTGGGGCAACATCACTGATTTCAGGGGTTCGGGCCCCATGGGACCAAACCAGCAGAGGGCCAAGACCTGGGCATCTCCGGTCTTGCTACCCCTCTCCAGACTGTTAACAGCTTGCAAAGCACCATGGGACTCCTCCCTGTCCCGGAGTGAACTGTTGCCCTCCTCCCTCTGCCCTGGGGTCATAGCCACCCCCAGCTCCGGCTCATGAATGAATTCCCTCTGGCAGAGGCCATCGGGACAGGAAGTCCTGCTGGGAGAGGCTGCGGGGGCTGCATGAAAGGGCCCAGTTTTCTCGCTGTGAAATCCTTGCCCCGATCCCATTGGGCTGGCCCTGGCAGCGTGGGTGGCGCCCAGCATGTTGGCATGCCCTGGGGATGAGCTAATGGGCACCTATTGTTCCCAGAGGGGCTGAGTGAGGGGAGAACAAGCCCATCCCGAATGGGTAATGTCAATGTCCATGCAAGTCTCCGTGCAGCTGGGGCAGCTCACAGAGAAAACAGAAGGGCTGGGGGAGGACAGCCGCAGTGTGTCCAACCTTCCTGGCCTTGCAGCTTGAATTATTGTTAGTGACTCTTTGTATTACCTCGGATCCCTGGCCATGGTCTAGGAGCCCACTGTGCTAGGTGCTGTATGCACACAGGCCTAACAAACACACCCTGCCCCAAAGAGCAGGTACAGTCTGGGTACCTGCAAGCATAGTCTTTGCTCTACACCTCTGCATGATCACATGCCTTGTGCCTGCACCAGCCTGCAAGGTTGCCCGTTCACTCCTAGGCTGGAGATGGTACCTCTCCTGTTCACTGTGGATGATGTGGACTGAGCCAGGTGCCACAGGGAGGGCCACAGAATGCACTCTGCATAGGAAGGGCTTTTGGCCAGGCTGAGTCTGAGCTGACAGCTGTGATTTAAAGACCTGCGCTAGTGTGAATCAGCTCAGCTTTGGTGTCTCCAGAGAGGATCTGGGCTGGGGACGTTAAAAGGCCCCTCACACATGGCCAGCTCTGAAGCCGTTCTCCTTCTGCTCATCCCAGGAACTCAAAAAAGCAGTCCAGTAGCACTTTAAAGACTAACAAAATAATTTATTAGGTGATGAGCTTTCATGGGACAGACCCACTTCTTCAGATCATAGCCACACCAGAACAGACTCAATATTTAAGGCACAGAGAACCAAAATTAGTAATCAAGGTTGACAAATCAGAAAAATATTATCAAGGTGAGCAAATCAGAGAGCAGAGGGGCAGAAGTGGGGGAGTCAAGAATTAGATAAAGCCAAGTATGCATAAGAGCCCCTATAATGACTTAGACAATTCCCATCCCGGTTCAAACCACGTGTTAATGTGTTGAATATGAATATAAAAGAGAGCTCAGCACTCTCTCTTTGCAGCTGATTCTTTGTCGAAGTGATGCCACACTCCAGAAGGCCCTAGGTGACAGACCTGTTCTCTCCTACAGACAACCTCCCGACCTCATGAGGATTGTCACCAGCAACCTATAGACTATACCACAATAATACCAGTCCTGGAACTTTTCCTTGCAACAAGTTCCATTGCCAGCCTTGTCCACATATCTATTCTGGAGATACCATCACTGGATCTAGCCAGGTTATTCACAGAATCACGGGCACATTCTCATGTTCCTCCACTAATATCATATATGCCACCATGTGCCAACAATGCCCAGATGCTTTGTATATAGGACAAACAGTAAACATGCTTTGACAAAGAATGAATGGACACAAAACAGACATCAAAAAGCTCTTAACTCACAATCCTGTCAGCCAGCACTTTGATGGAGTGGGCCATTCTGTTAATCATAGAATCATAGAACACTAGAGCCGCGTCTACATGTGCCGGCTACTTTGAAGTAGCTGCGCCAACTTCGAAATAACGCCCACCACATCTACACATGGCAGGCGCTATTTCGAAGTTGACATCAACGTAAGGCAGAGAGACGTCGAAGTCGCTATCCTCATGAGGGGATGGGAATAGTGCCCTACTTTGATGTTCAACGTCGAAGTAGGGCCCGTGTAGCCGATGCGCGTCCCGCAACATCGAAATAGTGGGGTCCACCATGGCGGCCATCAGCTGAGGGGTTGAGAGATGCTCTCTCCAGCCCCTGAGCTCGATGGTCGCCGCGTGCAGCGGCCCCTTAAAGGTCCCCGCCCCCTGCGTTCCTGTGCAGGAAGCTGAGAGCGCATGCAGGCGGCAGCACAGCCACACGGCTAGCCTGCACGTCTCACAGCAGCCGCAGCCCAACAGCCTGAACCCATGGGAGCCAGCCAACCCCCCCAAGCGCCCCCATGACACCCCCCTCAAGGGGAGCCAGGGCTCCCAGGCTGGCAGCCAGCTGGGGAAGAGGCAGCAGGGCCCCTCCTGGATGGAGGCCGAGCTCTGGGACCTGCTGGGGCTCTGGAGCAAGGAGGAGGTGCTCCAGGTAATGGGGAGCAAGAGGCGGAACACGGATGCATTCGCTCGGCTGGCCGAGGGCCTGGCCGCCCGGGGTCACCCTGCCCGCACTACTGACCACGTCAGGAGTAAGGTTAAGGAGCTGTGGCAGGGTTATGCCCGGGCCCGGGATGCGGCCGGCCGATCTGGGACCACCCCCATCACTTGCCCCTTTTACAGGGAGCTCAGGGAAATCCTGGGCCCCCGGCACACCTCCTCCCCTCTGGCCACTCTTGACACATTGGCCGACGAGCCCCAGCAGGCCCCGGAGGCGGAGTCTGCCCCGGAGGCAAGCCCCACACCCCAGGGGCCCCCCCAGGAGCCCACCCCTGGGATGCCGGAGGAGGTGGAGGAGGAGGAGGGGGGATCCTCCTCCAGCGATGGGGGGTTCTGGATCTCCATCCCGTCCTGGAGCTCCAGCAGGGCGTCCGCCCACCGGGTGTCCCCCGACTGTGGGAGTGGACCGTCAGGTATGTACCCCCCCCCCGGTGCACACCCCCGGGGTTGAGGGGCGGGGGCAACTGACATGACCAGGGCCCTTCACATGCCCAGATGACCATGGCCCCAAGGACAGCAGTGGCAAGTCCCTCAGAAGAGTGCATCAGCCCCTGCCCCCCCAGCACGAAAGTGCCATGCCCCATCCCTAGGGTCCCCCGGGGGAGGGGGTGGGACACCCATCAGCAGCAGCAGCATCTCCCGGGGACGGGGATGAGGAACCAGCACCAGAGGGGTGGGGGGACAAGGGCCACAGCTCGGGGCCCACACTAACGGCTGTCTCCACTCTTCTTCCCCCCCTGCATTCCGCAGCTGCACCATCGGAGGGACCAGAGAGCGCCGGCGAGGTGTCAGTGGTCCCGGAGAGCCCACCGGGGCCATCACTCCAGGCCAGCCCCTTGGCGGAGCACTGACCAGCCCCAGGGCGGGGACGACGGCGACGGACCCCCAGCTGCTGGCGATCCTCCGGCGGCAGCTGGAGGTCTCGGAGCAGCGCCTGCGGGTGGAGGAGCGGCGCCTCCATCTACAGGAGCGGGCGCTGGCCTGGCGCCAGGAGGCATGGGGGGCCTTTATGCGCACATTTGAGCGCATTGCGGACTACCTGGCCCCCCATGCTGCGCCGGCCGCCGCTCTGCCTGCCCTGCCTGCTCCACCCGCCGTCCCACCGCCGTCCGCCACTGAGGGGCCATCCGCTGAGAGGGACCTGGGGCCTGCTAACACCCGTCGGCCATATCTGCCGATCCACCCGGCCCCCAGCCAGCCCCGGCCAGGGCTGAGGCCGAGGCGTGGGTCACGGCCGCCCACCCCCAGCGCTGGACATTAGGGGGTGCGAGGCCCAGGACGTGGCCCCCTCCCTCCCCCTTTGTACATATCCCCTTTTACTTGTGTTTTGTATATAGTTTGTATTAGACCCCTGTTATTTTAGGATACCTGCCCCCCCATGTAAATAGTTCTCCCCTTCCTTGTGTTCCACTGTTTTTTGCTTATCATCATATAATATATAATATTTATATTTGTTGTAAATAATATAATAATAAGAATTCAACATTTGGTAGTTTCACGAACAACAGGTCTATTTTTATTTGCAAGAAAAGGGGGGGTGCTCTTAGGTGGTCTGTGGTGTGGGCGTGGGGGCAGGGAGTGTTGTGGAGGATGGGGGGGGTGCAGTGGGGGGCCTGCCAGCGTTCACCCCACGGCCTCGTCGAAATGGGCCCGCAGGGCCTCCCGGACCTGCATCCCCTCGGGGGACTGCAGGGGGGCTGCAGGGTCTGGGGTTGCTTCCTCCTCCCCTGGGGGCATCTCCTCTTCTGTGGCTAGAATGTGATCAGCTGCCTCCTGCATGGCATTGAGCAGGGCGAGCACTGCTCCCACAGGGGCAGCTGGGTGGACCTCTGGCTGCTGCTGCTGCTGCTGCTGCTGCTAATGATGCTGCTGGGGGTCCATGACTGCGTCGCCCGAGGTCTGCGTGCCTATGGCTCTTCAGACCGCGTGCTGTGCAGGCTGAGTGTTTCTGGGAGGGGCCCTTTAAGGGAGTGGCTAACTGTTGCCCTGGAAGTGCTAGTCCGCCCTGTGACCCTATCTGCAGCTGTTCCTGGCACCCTTATTTCGATATGTGCTACTTTTGCGTGTAGACGCTCCCCTGCAGCGCCTACTTCGATGTGGTGGTGCCCAATGTCGACGTTGAACGTCGACGGCACCAGCCCTGGAGGACGTGTAGACATTATTCATCGAAATAGCTTATTTCGATGTCGCTACATCGAAATAAGCTATTTCGATGTAGCATACATGTGTAGATGTAGCCTAAGACTGGAAGGGACCTCGAGAGGCCATCAAGTCCAGCCCCCTGCCCCAATGGCAGGACCAAGTACTATCTAAACCATCCCTGACAGACATCTATCTAACCTGTTCTTAAAAATATCCAGCGATGGAGATTCCACAACCTCCCTTGGCAATTTATTCCACTGTTTGACCACCCTGACAGTTAGGAACTGTTTCCTAATGTCCAACCTAAACCTCCCTTGCTGCAGTTTAAGCCCATTGCCTCTTGTTCTATCCTCAGAGGCCAAAAAGAACAAGTTTTCTCCCTCCTCCTTATGACTCCCTTTTAGATGCCTGAAAACCGCTATCATGTTGCCCCTCAACCTTCTCTTTTCAAACTAAACAAGCCCAATTCTTTCAGATTTTGTTCATAGGTCACATTCTCTAGACCTTTTATCGTTCTTGTCGCTCTTCTCTGGACCCTCTCTAATTTCTCCACATTTCTAATGACCTGAAAGTCTGCGTTTTACTGGAAAGGAACTTTAAGAATCGGCTGCAAAGAGAGAGTGCCATGCTGCTGGACTGCTTTTTAGTTTTGATCGTATAGAGACTAACACGGCTATCTGTCTGTTACTATCCCAGGAACTCAGGCGCTTCCGTCCAGAGATGTTAAGAACAGAAGGGTCCACTAGATGGCTAGTCTGACCTCCAGGATAGTATAACAGAGGAAATTGACCCAGGCAGCCCCAGAGCTGAGCCCAGTGATCTGTGGTTGGCTAAAGTAACTGCCAGAACAGCCTCCAGTCTGGGCATGAGGAGACAGAATCTGCTGCCTCCCTAGGGAGTTTGCTCCAGTGGATAATCACTTGTACTGCTGAGAGTCTTGCTCTGTTTCTAACCTAAATTAAACTTAGACTGAGACCCAGCAACTCCAGCATGGAAAGATGGCTGGTGTGTGTGGCCAGTTTCTGAAGCTCTAGGTCCTCTGGCTAGGTCAGAAGGATCCCAGGTTGCATTTTCCACAATGGCCAGAGAGGTTTCCTAGGGCCTGGCAGCTGGGACCTTGTCTGGGCACTCACATGGCTTTCATCACCATTGTAAAGGGCCTTCTGGCCACCTGCTCTGAGTCTTTGGCTAGTGTCTCAGCGCTCACTTTGGATTGGGGCGGGGGTGTGTGTGTGTGTGTGCATTCTAAGCTGCTGACAGGCCCAGGTTTCAGGCCCAGACCCCATTTACCTACGTTTGGGTGTAGGGAATGTGGCAGCAGGAACGCAAGGCTGCTGAAGGCTGGGAGGAATGTGCCTCCCAGAGGTCATCTGCATGAGAATGCAAAGGGCTGCATGTGTGATACTGAGGCTGGGAGGAATGTGTCTCCCAGAGATCATTTGCATGAGAATGCAAAGGTGTGCATGTGTGATACCTTTCAGGCAAAGCCTAATGGGTAGCAAGTCAGCCATGAGAGTTGGTCTATTGTAAACACGTTGTTGTAAAATCACAATTTAAGCTGACACTCAGCGTGAGACTTGTGAGATCTCACCAATGCTCTGGGTTGTTGTGGGGGACAGGGCAGTTGCCATAGCTGTGTAAGACATTGACTACACAGGGCTCCCTGGTTTAAAGCATTGTAAAGCAGGTGTCAGAGGGTATTAGAGAGCTCAGGTTGCTGAGTGGATGGGTTCTGTTTATGCTCTACAGCTATAAGAGTAGCTGGAGTAGTTCTGTCTGTCTGTAGGGGGATAGAGTTGTGAAGCAGAAGCTACATCTACGCTAACACCAAACTTTGAAATGGCTATTTTAAAGTTTATTCATGAAGTGCTGAAATGCATATTTGGTGCTTCATTAGCATGTGGGTAGCTGCAGTGCTTTGAAATTAACATGCCTTGCTGCTGGGCTGCTTGTCCCCACAGGGGCTCCTTTTTGAAAGGACCCTGCCTACTTTGAAGTCCCCTTATTCCCATAAGCTGATGGGAATAAGGGGACTTTGAAGTAGGCAGGGTTCTTTCGAAAAGGAGCACTGTCAGAACGAGGCATGTCAATTTCGAAGTGCTGTGGCTGCCCGCATGCTAATGAAGCACTGAATATGCATTTCAGCGCTTCATTAGTAAACTTTGAAATGGCCATTTGCGTGGCCATTTTGAAGTTTGGGGCTAGTGTAGACACGGCCAGAGTGTCCATGAGACCCCTGTAGAAATATTAATAGCTGAAGTCAGAGCATAGTAGTTGAGGTCATGTGGAGCTGAAATCACGGAGCTCTGCTTCAGGGCACTCCCTAGCGGTGTGGGCAGTAAAGGAGCACCAATGGTGGGCAGCTGGTAAGAGGAGGGGCCAGCAGGTCGCAGCAAGGGGATGCTGCAGACAAGTGGACAGCTAGTACTGCCCTGGTGATGTATCTGTGGGCTCTGGGTTCGGGACTGCACCGCAGGAGGTACACCCTGTAACTGTGTGTGGGGTAAAGAGCCAAGAGCCCCAGAAAGAGACTTTCTTCTGCTCAATATGGGGATGGTATCTTGGTAAAGGGGTTTGTCTCTTCTTTGCTTAGATATACTGCATCTGTCACTGTAACCTTGGGGTAGGTTATGGTCATTAAACAAGCTGTTTCTATCTCAGACTCTGTGCTTGCCAGGGTGGGGAGAACCGCCTTACAGGCATGCAGCACGGGGGGCGGGGGGTGAAATTGTCCTGGGCCACCGGGTGGGGGCTCGAACTGGTTGGTTGTATCCTTGACAGGAAAACCCCCCAGGAGTTGAACCCGGCCCTTCTGGCAGGCATCTGCCATTAATAGAAGGGTTACATGGGGAAAAGGGCAAATGTGGATTGGAATGAAACTCAACCATGAGGCAACGGCTTTAAGGGTCTAGCATGGGCTTGAATGAGAGACGAGCCAAGGAAGGTTTAACTGACGGTGGGAAAGTGCACTTGTTCCAGGTGCTGGCTAAGGCTCTGAGGAGCTGGGCTGCAGCCTAGGCACGGGCATCCTGGAGGAGTTGCTTCATTGACCCTCTGCTCGAGTTCCCCCTCGGTCTAAACTGTTTTTCAACATCATATGTCTCCTAAACTCTTCATTTCCCAGTGGAAATCCTGGTTCCCCATCGCCCTGCAGCTTGGGCTGTCATTCCCATCAGTACACGGTGGAGGTAAGACAAGCAGAGATGCTCGTATGGCAGGTGTAAGAATCTGACGCTGGACAGACACAAGGTAATCTGACCCCAGAGAGTCTCTTCCCAACACCAGCATCCTGCCCTGCATCCCAAAGCCTGCTCTACGGATTTACGACAACACCAGCACCCCCAACTTACCATCATGTGTCCACACCCCCAGGCTGCTGCTGTGCCCCAGTAGCAATGGAAGCGCAGACACCCAGTGCAAAGCTGTGCATGCTGCAGAGAGAGGTGCATGGAGAGAGAGAACTGGGAACAGCGCGGAAGGCAACCCCCGCATGGAGACAAGACCTGGGAGCTTTCAATTCCAGGTAGCTAGTCAGGGTCACTGCCAGGTGGGAGGTAGGAGAGAGTCGACTTTGAGTAGCTCCATCAAGTTAAATATGATCTGTGCTTTAATGGCTCTTAAGAGTTTGCACCTGGAGAGCTGTCTACTGGAGTAGGATGGGGGCCTGAAACATTAGCCCATGTACCACAGGCCTGGGGTGAGGCCTGACACCTAGGCCACAAGAGTCAAGCTATTGCTAACATCAAACAAAGTGAAGCACTGAGCAAGAGGAAGGCCCCGCTCACAGAATTGGCACAACTATGGTGGAAAGTGTAACACACTAGTTGGTAGGAGGCGCACAGGTGTAACACTCTAGTTGGTAGGAGGTACACAGGTGTAACACACTGGTAGCAGGCGCACGAGTGTAACACACTAGTTGGTAGGAGGCGCACAGGTGTAAGACACGTTGGTACGAGGCACACAGGTGTAACACACTAGGGCTACGTCTACACTAGCCCCAAACTTCGAAATGGCCATGCAAATGGCCATTTCGAAGTTTACTAATGAAGCGCTGAAATACATATTCAGTGCCTCATTAGCATGCGGGTGGCCGTGGGACTTCGAAATTGACACGCCTCGCTGCCGCGCGGCTCGTCCCAATGGGGCTCCTTTTCGAAAGGACCCTGCCTACTTCAAAGTTCCCTTATTCCCATGAGCTGATGGGAATAAGGGGACTTTGAAGTAGGCGGGGTCCTTTCGAAAAGGAGCCCTGTTGGGACGAGCTGCGCGGCAGCGAGGCGTGTCAATTTCGAAGTCCCACGGCCACCCGCATGCTAATGAGGCACTAAATACGTATTTCAGCGCTTCATTAGTAAACTTCGAAATGGCCATTTGCATGGCCATTTCGAAGTTTGGGGCTAGTGTAGACACGGCCTAGGTGGTACAAGGCGCACGGGTGTAACACACTAGTTGGTAGGAGGCGCACAGGTGTAACACACTAGTTGATAGGATGTGCACAGGTGTAACACACTAGTTGGTACGAGGTACACGGGTGTAACACACTAGTTGGTAGGAGACTCACAGGTGTAACACAGTAGTTGGTAGGAGGTGCACAGGTGTAACACACTGGTTGGTACAAGGTGCACAGTTGTAACACAGTAGTTGGTACAAGGTGCCCAGGTGTAACACACTAGTTGGTTCTGGGCACAGGCTGAAAGCACATTCTAGAGGGACGGTAACACTTCGGTAAGAAATACCTTGGTACCCACCCACTCCCACAGGTAACAGGGACCCCCCCAGGTTCAGGACAGGGTGTAAAATGGCACCGACTGGCCAGTGATGGTTTGGCGGTGAGGGGTGGTAGCTAAGGAATGTCAGAGGGTAACGCTCTGATGTGATGTGTAACTTGGCTGTAGCTGTGTACAAGTGAGCGTCGTGGAGGGCTGTCTGCATCCGGCCCGCAGGGCAGTGTCGGCCGTCGGGGGAGCACACGCACAGCGGTTGGTAGAATCTGCTGACAAATCTCACTGTACTTCCTTTGCCAATAAACCTGGCTGGGCGCCTTCGATCCTTAGCTGCTGTTGTGGCCTTTGAGGGCTCTCTCGGAGTCTGCAGTACGTGCTGTCTGTGCAGGACCAGGACAGCATATGGAGGGTTGGAGCACACAACTGAATGGTGATCATTGCTGGACGGAGTGCGATGCCTGTCAGGACACTACATCGGTGACATCCGACAACCACATCGCCATGTAAAACTGCACCATCGTTAGCAGCGCATCCAAAGGCAACCCTGGTGTTACAGAGAGCCAGTCCGCCAGGGAGTGGAACTAATGCTCTGGGTTGTGTCTGCATGAGAACTTTCCTACTTCTATATAAGAATTGCCTCTGTCTCAGTCTAGTGAAATTGGCAAGGCACCGGCTTCAACCAGATCGAACCAGGACGCACCCAGTGCAGTAAGAACAAGGTGACCACCTGTCCCTTTTTCTCCAAGACAGTGCTATATTTCAGGCCATGTTATTTATAAAAAAGTGAATTGTCCCATATATTCACTCCCCCTGCAGGGCTGCCCTTTCCCCAAGTCAGCACAGCTGCAGGTAAAAATCAATCAGGAGCTGGCCAGCCAGCTCAGGCAGCAGCCAGGAGAGGGAGCCAGGGGCCCTGCCACAGAAGTAAGGCAGGGTATGTTGTGGGGGGAGGTTAGTGTGTTTTGTCCCCCCACCACCTAAGATTTTAAGGGGGACCTGTTGCCCCAGCAGTGCTGGGCAGCCCATCTGTGGGACAGCTGCCCCTGCAGCTGGGGAGACCACTGCGGGGAGGTAGCCCAATCCCTACTGCAGGACAGCCTCCCATGTAACCGACCCCCTCCCACATGGGGCAGCTGCCTCCTCAGTTAGGGAGCCCCCACTGCCAGCACCCCAAGGCATGGGGCAGCCACCCTCTGCCACAGTCAGGGAGGGCCTCCCCTGGCAGGGCTGCACTCCCATCACCAGAGCCTGGAGGCATGGGACAGCTGCAGAACTCCCCTGTGGGCGGCAGTCCCATTCCAGCACCCTGTGGCATGGGGCAGCCAGGGAGCTGCACTTGCTTGGCAGCCGCAGCTGGGGATCCATCCCCCTCCCCACCAGGGTGTCCCATGTTTGTCATAGGGGAACGGTCACCCTAAATAAGAAAGGGCTTAGGGCTACACTAAGGGATGAATGACAACCCAGTGAGTTCCTTTCTCTCTCTGGTGCCGACTTGTGACTTGAGTTAAATCCACATGGCTTCATGCACAGAAGCTTTCATACCTGTTTCATCCTGATCAATAGGGGCACTGGTAAACTTACCAGCCCAAACCAAATGGGGTGAACCAGAGCTAGACCAGATGTTTGCCCAGAGGAAGGGAGGCTGTTCTCCGCAGTTTGCGCACTGGCATTGTTCTTTCACTTCGGAGGGTGAGGTTTTACCTGGACACTTACACCAATCCTACGGTCCGGTTGTGGGTGCCAATGTAAAGAAGCTAATACCCTGTGCAGCAGCGCCTCGAGCTACACAAGGGCTCTGGTCCCACACACCCTCGTGCAACTCGAATTTCACCTAAGTCGAGGGCGGCTATTTTCCCCCATGGGATGCAGGTTCTGCAGCCAGGGACGCAGCAGGAGCGTCTGCAGCACCTTCTGCCAATTAAGTCCTGGGGTTGGGGGGGCAGTTGGGGAGGGTTAAGCCTGGCGGTGGGCTGGGGCCATGAGAGGGGCCCATGGGGGTTAAGCTTAGGGCTATGGGAGTGTGGGAGGTGGAGCTGAACTGGAGCCACATGGGGGGCCAGTTGAATCGGGGGCGGGGGCGGTGAGCTAGAGCCACAGGCCGGGTGGGGGTTAGCTGGAGCTGTGCTTGGGGGGTGAGCGGGGCCACGGGGGGTTTGAACTGGGACCGGGGGTCTTTGAACTGGTGCCACGCGCAGGGGGTTTGAACCGGGGCCAGTGGGGGTTGAACCAGAGCCACGCACAGGGGGTTGAACCGGGAAGGCAGGGGGCTGAACCGTGCTCAGGTGGTGAGCCGGCGGGGGGTTTGAACAGGGGTGAGCGTGTTGAGCCAGATCTGGAGCTCTGTGCAGGTGGTGAGTTGACCTGAGCTGAGCTGAGCTGGAGGGGGGGGTTGAACCGAGGCCACACAGGGCCGGGGGGCATTGAGCCAGGGCCTGAGGGAGCAGGATTTTGTGTTGTGCTTAGCTTGTGTTAATGCAAGTTAAGTGCAACTCGAAATTGTGCATTTCGAGGCTTTACTGTTCTGCACACACATCTCTCCCAACACGAGCACAATCGGTTCCCAACTTTCTGCTCGTAGGCAGAAACTTGTAAGAGGGATACTAAATTCCTATTAAATTACATGTAAAAGTCTCTGATTGGTTGCTAGGGCTCCTAACTCAGGGAAGGAGCAGCAGCAGGTGGTGCTGCTTTTGAAAGTTAAGTGAACTCTGGGTTGGGGAGGGTTAAAGGCTGGGGGTAGTTTGGGGCTGGGAGTGGGAGGGAGGGCTAAAATCTGGTGATGGGTTGGGTCTGTGGGACAGGGGTTCAGGCTGCTGTGGTTTGGGGCTGTGGGGCCGTGGGGGGTACAGGCGGCGGGCGGGTAAGAGGGTCTAGCTGCCTTGGTTTGGGGCCATGGGGCTGCAGGGGGGTCAGGCTGTAGGTAGGTGAGGTGGCAGGGGGTCAGGCTGCAGGGCCACGGGGGATCAGGCAGTGGGGCCACAGGGGGTACAGGTGGCAGAGGGGTCAGGTTGTGGGGCTGTGGTGGATACAGTCGGCAGGGGCGGCAGGCGGCAGGGCTGCGGGGGTGGTTAGGCTGTGGTGCTGCAGGGGAGTCAGGCTGCACGGCTGCAGGGGGTACAGGCGGCAGAGGGGTCAGGTTGCGGGGCCGTGGTGGATACAGTCAGCAGGGGCGGCAGGCTGCAGAGCTGCAGGGGGGTCAGGCTGAGGGGCCGCGAGGGTACAGGCGGCAGGGGGTTGTGCCTGCTGTGGTTTGGGGACATGGGGTGGGGGGGGGGGTCAGGCTGTGGGGCCCGCAGGGGGTCTGGCTGCAGCAGGTTGGGGCTGTGGGGGTATCAGACTATGGGGGGTTGGAGCTGTGGGGAGGGGGGTTATGCTCGTATTAGTGGGGGGAGTTCACTCGTCCAGTGAACTAAGGGAGGTATGTGTGTCCCTCATTTAAGCGAGTACTTGTAAATAAAGTACTTGTTTAAGGAGGGTTGAGTGTACTGCTATTCTGATAGGAGAATGGGGGTGAGAGGTGATAGATCACACTGGCACCTTCTAACCTTGTGATCTGCGAATAATTGTAGAAGGCACATTTACAGCCGCGTAACGGGAGCCGTGCTAGGAACAGTAAAACAATCACCATCGCTAAGTACTGATACCAGAACAAACCGCACACCAAGCCTGAGTTCTTGAGAAGGGCTGCCAATACTGCAGCTCTGCACTCCTCATGTGCTGGGGCAAATGACTGCAGAGTGGTACAGGCCACAGAGCATCAGGCCCACTTGTTTATATGCCATCAAGAATTCTCTCTGCAGGAAGTCACAGAGGAAATGAACGCGTGGCTCTACACTGCATTAGAGAAGTGCAATTAGCAATCCAACCCGTCAGGTATGGGATGGGGTGGCCTCGCTTCCAGCTGAGCAGCAAAACATCTTCACAGCTGGGAGTGTGAAACTGGCTTTTTCAGCCCAAGGGTGCATTTGTGGGTAACAATGAGTTAGAATAAGAAGTCAACCAAGCGAGCAACCAGAAGAGCAGAAGTGGAGCAGGCAAAGCGAAGTGAGGGACTAAGGGGATGGCGATGAGAGAAATGGAAGGATAGACAGATATGGGGCTTGACTGAGAGCCCAGAGAAGTCCAGGGGGCTGCTTGTTCACGCCGTGCCCCATGCAATACAGAAAAAGGCAGAGTCATGTTTAGCAGAGGGGAGCTGTTCTCCCCATTGCAGGAACTGGAGAAATCGTAACTTTCCGTTCACCAGAGGGCCTGAGCTTCTGTGGCACTAAATGTAGCCCCCATCCTGCCTGGTTCCGAGCTCCTGTTGCTCCTGGAGCCTGGGGAGCTCAGAGTTGTGCCAGGCCACATCTCAAGCACACCATGGAGGGGTGGGCAGTGCCCACCACACCAACACAAAATGCCCTTGTCCCACGGAGCCTCTTTACAGACCTGCACCCCTGAGCGCACACCCCCGTGGAAGTCAGACACCCAGCTCCTGATGCTTTTCAATCAGACGTGGGCACCCAGCGCCCTAAGGTTAGCAAGTACCCAAAAGATTAGCAAACAATGGCTGATGCGGGTGGCCACTAAAGCGGTATGGAAATGCCGGTGAAACTAGTTGGGAAGGACCCCATCCTGAGTGCCCAGTAAGCACCTGGAGAGACACAAGGAGATGTTCTGATGAACCTCAGCAAGCCCTGGTTGCTCTCGGCCTGGCCTCCTCGCTCAGGAATCGAGCCATCGTCCCAGGTCTTACCAGGACACCCCCACTAGCATCCCATAAACTTGTTTAGTCTTGAATGAACAAGCCCCGACAGCATGCGGGTCCCAACTCACCATCCACCAGGTCTTTGCTGTCACATTGTAGCACAGCTGCCATTTCACAGAGCTCTCGGCAGTGCTGCTGGGCAGGGATGTACCGGTGACCTCCATCATGCGCGGGGCGGCGATGGGACCAGAAGTGGGCTCCTGCTAAGGGCGGCCGAAGCCCCACTGCCTCGCAGCCAAAACTGATTGGTCAGCACCACTCAGCAACATCCACTGCAAAGAACGGTCCCCCCAAACCAGAACCGGAGGCCCAGAAACAGAACTGAAATAGCTAGAGAAGCCGGAGGGAGGGAAGTCGTTAGCTAAGCAACCCTGGCACGAAAATAAACCAATTATTAAATTTTATCTCTGCCACCCCACCCATCCTCCCACCCCCCAAAAGCACACAAAGCAGAGAAATGCAGGCGGGTTGGCTGCACGTGCTAAGCCAGTTCCCTCCAGTCTGGTGTGGGTTAGTGGGTGGTCAGTGTGTGCAGAGAGGCTGGCCTAACATTACGGCCCGGTGTTTGTGTGTCTGAGGGTGGGGTGGAATCCATTGTAGTATGTTCCCCACAGCCGGGTTCTCGTCCCTGCCATTCATGCCCTCCCGCCCCCTTCATTTCTCAGTGAAGAGGGGAAAGAAGCGTATTTGTGACTGGCTGATAGAATGAATGAATGAATGAGCGAAGGGAGGGCGGGAGGGAGGAAGACATGCATGGGCTCCTTTGTAGCGGTTTGTGGTTTCAAGGCTTTGTGGCTTCTTTTTATTTATTTCTTTGGAAACTCTTGTTTCCTTCCAGTGCTGTGGGTGTCTTTCAGATCTGGAACACACACACACACACACTCTGGAGGCACAGATGTGAACATACAAAATTGTACATGCAGAGAAGTATTTGTGATATGTGTAGAAAGAGACACACAGGGAGATGTTTAGCTATACCTGTGCACACAGGCACTGCCTGTGTTACATTTGACACCATGCTTCTCAGTTTGACTAGACAGAGGCCCACTAGCCAGCTGGGGGCAGCTGGCCTGCCGAGTCAGAAGCCAGGAGGTCCACATGAGGTACTCCAAGGCTCCCAGCCATACTGGATGTACCTATTGGATGCCGGGGGAGTGGCTACAAGGCCCCTCTCACAATGAGAGGGGACCCATTAAAAACAGCCCGGTTCCAAGTAAATACGGGGGACAACGAAAGAAAAACCAGGAGCGGGAGTGAGGGTCAAAAGTTTAAAATGAGGGAGCCAGAGGGGGACACCGAGCAGAGGACCCCGGACAGCGCCCACCGTTCCTCAAAGGCATCCAGGGAGTTGGTGGACGCCGCCCAGAGGAACTCTGCTCGGATTCGTGAGCGGAGGGAGGAACGGAAGTAGGCCCCACAGTCGCAGGTCACGCCCCCTGCCAGCCTCCTCTCCCTGGTTTTGTAAATGGCCATTTTGGCTGTGGCCAGGAGGAGGCTGACGAGGAGGTCCCGCGACTTTGTGGGGCCACGGATAGGGTGTGAGAGGATGAGAAGGTGTGGGGAGAAGTGCAGCCAGAACCTCAAGAGGAGGTTCTGGAGGAGCCGGAAGAGGGGCTGCAGCCTGGCGCACTCGATGTAGATGTGCGCCAGGTTCTCCCTCGTGCCGCAAAAGGTACAGGTGTCCGGGATGGGGGTGAACCGCGCCAGGTACACGCCCGTGCTCACCGCTCCGTGGAGGATTCTCCAGCTGATGTCCCCGGCGGGCCGCGGGACCAAGGTGGAGTAGAGGCCGGCCCACCGGGGCTCCCCACCCTCCGATGACGGCAAGAGGTCCCGCCATTTGTGATCGGGGCGGGACACGAGGGTGGGGAAGTGGAGCGTGTGAAGCACGAGCGCGTACAGAAGATGTCGAGGCGCGGTTCGGAAGGGGACCCGCTGGAAAGTGTGCAGCCGGCTGAGGTGATGGGGGGGAGGGGGGCGGGCAGGATCGCGAAGCCGGGGGCCCACGAAGAGGTCCGGAGGGCTAGGAGTGGGAGGGGGGCGGGGTGCACCCTCTCGCAGGACCCGGCCGAGGTAACTGTGAGCGGTGGAGGGCAGGGCAGCCTTCACCTCCCGGAGTACGAGACGGGGGGAACGTAGGTCGGAGAGCCCCATGCGCTGGGCGAGCGCCGGGGCCTCCATCCAGTCCCCCCGCTCATAGTCCAGGAGGTCTCCGACCCTGGTGATTCCACCTAGGACCAGCCTCCGGCGCACCGTGCGAGACTCCGCCGCCTGCACACGAAGGTGGGGGTTGTGTAACAGGGGCTCCGCGAGGAGGTCTTCTCCCACGGTGGCCCCTAAGGACCTGGAGGCTGCGAGCAGCCGCCAAGTGCGGAGGAGGTCCTGGTAGAAGGCCGGCAGCTCCGAGAGGCCTCGCGGACGGTCTCTGCAGGATAAATAGAGGAGCTGCCGGTCGCATTGGAGCCCTCAGTAATGGCGGAGGAAAGCGTGCGCCAGCATGCTCCACGCCGGACTATCTGCACTGTTGGTGTTGAGAAGCCTCTGCAGGGCCCGGAGGCGGAAGACATGGACCTGAGTGCGCGTGCAGGTCAGGCCCTGTCCCCCCTCCTCCGGGGGGAGATGGAGTACCCCTGCAGGGACCCAGTGCAGTCCTGGCCAGAAGAACTCCAGGATTAATCTCTGGAGCTGGTCCAGGAACCCGGGGGGTGGGACCAGGGTGCTGAGGCGGTGCCAGAGCATGGACAGGACTAGTTGGTTCAACACCAGCGCTCTCCCTCGGAGGGAGAGACACTGGAGTAGCCCTGTCCACCTCCGCAACCGCTCAGCGACCCTGCTCTCTAGGCCTTGCCAGTTTTCCGGCGGAGAGGGATGCGTGGCGGAGAGAAAGATGCCTAGATAGAGCAGCGGACCCGCGCTCCACCGGATGGCCTGAAGCGCGGGTGGGAGGCGGCTCGTCTGCCATCCGGTCCCGACCACCAGGCCAGAGCTCTTGACCCAGTTGACCTGGGCGGAGGAGGCTGCCAAGTAGATAGCTTGGCAGGCCTCCAGACGCGCCAGGTCTCCCGGGTCCTGCACCACGAGGAGCACGTCGTCGGCGTACGCCAACAGGACTAGCCGCAGCCCTGCCTCTGGAAGCACCAACCCCGTCAACCTTCGCCGAAGGAGGCAGAGGAAGGGCTCGATGGCCAGAGCGTACAGCTGTCCTGAGAGCGGGCAGCCTTGTCGTACTCCCCGTCCGAAGCTGACCGGAGCGGTCAGGGTCCAGTTGAGCTTGACCATGCACTCCGAGGCAGCGAACAGCACCCGGAGAAACCCAACGAAGCGGGGTCCGAAGCTGAAGGCCTGCAGGGTGCCCAGGAGATACCCGTGGTCCACCCTGTCAAACGCCTTCTCCTGGTCCAGGGACAGGAGGGCAAACGACAGGCCGTCCCTACACCCAAGCTCTAAGAGATCCCGGACCAGGGACAAATTCTGCAAGATGGTGCGGCCTGGGACGGTGTAGGTCTGGTCGGGGTGGACCACGTCCTGCAGCACGGACCCCAAGCGACGGGATATGGCTTTGGCAATGATCTTGTAGTCCATGCTGAGGAGCGAGATGGGACGCCAGTTCTTGAGGTCGCGGGGGTCCCCCTTCTTGGGTAGCAGGCTGAGGACTGCACGCCTGCACGAGAGGGGGAGCACCCCGCTTTGCAGGGCCTTGGCCCAGACGCCGAGCAGGTCTGGGCCGAGGACGTCCCAAAACACGCGGTAAAACTCCACGGTCAGCCCGTCCATGCCCGGGGATTTATTGGTGGGCATGAGACGGAGGGCTTCCGAGAGCTCGGCCAGAGTGAGAGGAAGCTCCAGCCGGTCCCAGTCGCCCATGCTGACCGACGGGAGTTGGTCCCAGAGCGCCCTGCGGGCGTCGGCGTCGGTCGGATCCGGGGAGAAAAGGGCGGCGTAGAAGGCGCGAGCCCTCTCGCGCATCTCCACCGGATCCGTAAGAGGGGTGCCATCCTCCGCCAGAAGGCAGAGGATATGTTTTTGGGCGCCCCTCTTTTTCTCCAGGGCGTAGAAGAAGCGGGAGCCGCGGTCCATCTCCCGGAGGAGTTGGATTCGCGACCTCACCAAGGCCCCCTGTGCCCGATGGGCGTCGAGGGTCCTGAGCTCGTCCCGCTTCTCCTGGTACGTGCCGCAGAGGGATGGATCTCCGGGGCTGGCGGCTAGATGCCTCTCCAGCTCAAGGACCTCCCGTTCCAGCTGCCCTATCAACGCATCCCGCCGCCGGCTGGCCCCCCGAGTATAGTCGCGGCAGAAGAGCCGCGCGCGCATCTTTCCCAGGTCCCACCACTGCCGTGCCGAGGGAAAGGCGTGCCGCTGCTCGCACCAGGCCAGCCAGAACTCCTGGAAGGACGCCACGAAGCCCACGTCCTCCAGCAGGCTGTTGTTAAAATGCCAGTAGGCCGACCCCCGCTTCCCCGGCGAGAGGGAAGCCTTCACGGCCACCAGATGGTGGTCTGAGAAGGGGGCCGGCCGGACGCTGGAGGCGTGGGCCTGGGAGAGATGGTGCCGCGAGATGCAAATGCGGTCCAACCGGGAGCGTGCAGATTTATGGCCCACCACCCGGACGTAGGTGAAACCGGCGTCCTCGTCCAGGTGGTGGCTGCGCCAGACGTCCACCAGGGAGCGACGGTTAATGAGCTCCCTGAGGACGTCCGCAGCGGCCTGGCACTTCTCGGTCCCCGTGCGGTCCCGCTCCTCGAGGGTGCAGTTGAAATCCCCGCCAAGGACCAGGCACTCACAAGGATCGATGGTGTTGAGGAAGGCCGCCACCTGCCGGAAGAAGGGGGTTCTCTCCGGGCCGAGTGTCGGGGCGTAGATGTTGACAAGGTGAAGAGGCAGCCCCTCCACCCGCACCCAGAGATACAGCAGGCGGCCCAGCACGACCTCGACGCTCCCCAGCACCTCGGGCTGCAGGTCTGGGGAGAACAGGGTCGCTACCCCGGCCCGCTGGGCCGAGAGATGACTAAAGTGGACCCCGTCTCCCCACTCCAGCCGCCACTTGGCTTCGGCGGCCGGAGTAGTGTGGGTCTCCTGTAGAAAGGTGACCGAGTACCCGCCCTCTCGGAGGAAGGAGAGCACTCGGCACCTGCGGAGACCCGACCCGCAGCCCCTGACGTTTAGTGTGGCAAGGATGAACGGCGCCATTTGGAGGGCTGGGGAGGATCCTCGCCAGAGGGAGCGGCGGCGGTTCCCGTGGGGCCACGCAGCAAGCCGTGAGCCATGCCAAAGGTGACGAGGGCGTCACGGAAGCCACGGGCCCGTTGGTAGACCGCGGCATCCCTCTTCCCGGTCCCCTTGCCCTCCCTCAGAAGGGCGCTCGTGGACTCCAGGGCAGAGTGAAAGTCTCCCCAGCGCTGGAGGGCGAGAGTAACCTTGTTCTTGGAGCCGTGAACGTCCTCCAAGAACTGGCGCATCTCGCCCGCCAGCGCGTGGGGTGCCGAGGTCTTGGGGTCTTGAGAACCCGTCGGCCTCGCGTTCTTTTGGGCCCCCCGGCCAGAGAAGAGGTTGGGGTAGGGACTGGGGCCTGAGTTTGGGAGGGATGAGGGCGGCGGGGGGAGAGCAGCCCCGGAAGTGCTGGGAGAGGGCAGTGCAAGAGGGGCCTCCTGAGGGGTTACGACCTCGGGGGCAGGTATGAGTGGGCAGGGGTAAAAAGGAGGGGGAGGGATGGGGGCAGGGGAGGTAGAGATCAGTGGGGGAAGAGAGGGGTCATGTGGGGGAGGGAAAGGAGGGAGTGGGGGGGGAGGAGGAAGGGGAGGGTTTAGAGTCGGGGGGATTGCGGGTTCTGGAGCGGGGCATTGGCCGGGAAGGGGTATGGCAGGGGTGGCAAGCAGTGAGGCCAAGGTGGGAGCAAGGGCGGAAACACGGGCCAAGGAGGTCTCCAGGAGGCGGGCTTCCTCAGGCAATGGCAGGGTAGAGGTTGAGGTGCCGGCACTCTCAGCGGGAGGCGCCGGCAGGTCGGGGGAGAGGGTATCGGGGTTTTCAGTTGCGGGGACGAAGGGGGGGTGCAAGGGGAGCCCTAATTCCCCTGGGGCGTCCGGGGGCTGGCCGACCTCCGCCGGGGGGTCGTCCCTAGTTGAGGGAGGGGTTGCCCCTTGGGACAGCTCAGGGCAGAAGGAGGTGGCAATTGAGGGATCGCTGGTGGGAGGGGTGGGGGAAAGTGGGAGGGGTGGGGGAGAGTCCATAGGCGGCCCACAGGCCTCTAATAGCAGGCCTTCCATGTCCAGGGCCACCGGGGTGAGGCCCAGGGCCTCGACCTCCTGCGAGAGGAGGGCGAGGCCGGGAGCCACCTCCTCCGGGCGCTCCACTACAGCCGCCTGGGTAGTGGCCGGAGGGGTGTCGGAGGAGGGCGCGGGCACAGGGAGGGCCGTCTCGGCCTCTTTTGGCTCTGGCTCCGGGGCCGAAGGGGTGTTAATCTCCTCGGCCGCCGCGGCGGCAACCTCCGTCGCCCCCGGCAGGTGGTTGGTAGCCGGGGGTTCGGCGGGTGGAGCGGGGCTGGCGGACCTCTTGGGTGTCTTGCGCTGCACCTCCACCCCGTCCTCCGGCGGGGTGGGGTGCCGGACGCGCGCACCCCCTTTTTTCCTTTTCCCCCCCACCAATACCCAGCCCTCTGAGGAGGCGGGCTGGGCAGTAGAGGAGGAGGGGCCAGGGGATAGGGCCGACAAGGAGGGAGGGAGGGAGGGAGGAGGGGGGTGGGGCGGCGAGGGAGAGGGGCGACCCGCCCTGGGGTGGGCCCTCTTTTGGTCCTGCCGCCGGCCCTGCCTCCCTCTCCTCCACGGGCCCGGCTTTTGTGCCCGCTCGGGCGCCGGTGTCCGCTTCTTCTCTCCCGGCACCATGCTGCCGGGCGCCCTCCGACGCCCGAGCAGCGATGGATCCGTCTGGGCCTAAAGGAGGAGGGGCGGTCCCAGGGCCTGTCGCGGTCGGGGCGCCGCCGGTCTCGTGGCTGACGCCCCCCGGGTCGGAGGAGGTCCCGGGCTCCTCTTCTTCGTGCCGGGCCAGGGGGCAATCCCTCCAGACATGTCCCGCCGCCCGGCACCCAAAGCACCGGGCCTCCCCCAGGGTGTAGAAGACCTGGTACTGGGCCCCTTGATAGGGCACCAGTATAGTCCCCTCCTGGGCCACCCCGCTCTGTGCTGCTGCTGGCGGAATGAGAGCACATGCCGGAGGGCGGGGTCTTTGCAGCCTAGGGGGAGGGGACTCAGGACCGTCAAAGGCCGGCCCAGGGTGTTGAGGAAAGGCAGAAGGGCGGCATTGGGAAGGAAGGGCGGGACGGACGAGAACACCACCCGCACGCCCAGGTCTTCCAGCGGCTCCAGGGGCACGTGCACGCCCCCAACCGCCAGGCCCCTCTCCACCGCCTCCTGGGCGGCGGCCTCCGAAGCCAGGAAGAAAACGATCTTCCCGAACATCCGGGAGGCCGCCACCACGGCCGCGGACCCCACCACCCGTGCCAACGCCCGCACGTAGGTTTCCACGTGGGGCGAGGCAGCCACCAGGAGGCAGCGGACCCCGTGCCTCCTGGTGAGCGCGGGGAAGGGGCCGCGACCGTCGGGGATGGTAGTCCTGGCGGAGGCGGAAGGAGCAGGGTGCAGGGCGGCGGCCGCCGCCTGGGCATACAACCTGGGGGCCGAGATGTCGGGGCCCCCAGGGGTGGTGGAGGGAGCAGGGGGAGGGGGAGAAGGGGAGGCTGCGGCGAGTGCTTGGGCAGCCGGGGGGAGAGTCCCCGCCGCGGGGGGTTTAGCTTTCCGGGCGGGGCTCTTGCCCTTCCTTTTCCCCTGGCTCTTCCTGCCCTTTTGGGGGGGTGGGTTCGGGGCCAGGTTGCTGGAGGACGCCGCAGCGGAGGTGGTGGGAGCCCCGGAGCCTGCGCCCGCGCCCTCAGCCGACATGGCGGCAGAGTCTTGGGCGGCCCTGGATGAGTGGGCCGCCGTTTTGGGGGTGGGAGGGGTGACAGTGGAAGACGAGGGGAGGAGGGGGTCACTGGATGACCCTCCGGCGGGTGTGGGGGTCATGGTGGTGGGTTTGTAAGATGGGGGAAGTTTGTTGGGCGTGGGGCCTTTAAGAGAGAGCGGGGGAGGGGAGGAGAGTGGAGTGGAAGGAAGGGTGGAGGCATGGCTGCCCCTCCCCCACCGGCCAGGCTGAGGACCCAGCCAGGTGGGGGAAGGGCAGAGCGAGGGCAGTGAGGTCAGGGGAAGGTGAGACCTAAGATGGCCGCTGCTCCCAGCACAAGATGGTAAGATGGCTCCTTTTCTGCACTGGGATGTGGGGGATTAAAGTTTATGCGTGTGTGGTGGGGGGGGGGGCTCAGGCGCTTGGGTGAAGTGAAAAATAAAGGGGGGTGGGAGGGGGCGTGGGCACAGCCAACCTGGGGGAAATGGGGGGGTGGGGGTGCCCACGTGTGCCTGAGGGTGGGGGGGCCACAGCAGCAGCAGCAGCTGCAGAGCCCTCAGAAAACCTGGGGGAGAAGGAAGGGGCAGCTGGTTAGAAGGGGGCCTAGGTGGAGGAGGGGCCCCCAGCGGCGGCTGGGTGTGGGTGGGGGGGCAGTAAGGGGGGGGTGGCTGCAGGGGTGGGTCAGGGGCACACCCTAACACCCCACCCCTGGCTATGCAGCCACCCCTCTGGAGCCCCGGTGGAAAGGAAGGGCTCTGCCCAAACTCACCCCTCCCAGGCCACTCCACAGGAAGAGGCCTGTGGAGGGGGCCCAACCGCCGCTTTCAGAAGCCCGTTACCTTTCCTGGGGGGTGAGGATGCAGCAGCTGCTGGATGAGGAGGTGGGCTGCTCAAGTAGGGGGCAGCAGCAGTTCCCCCGTCTTTGGTAGTGTGGGGAATGGGGAGCAGGAGAACGCAGTGCTGCTGAAGGCTGGGAGGAATGAGTCTCCCAGAGGTCATCTGCATGAGAATGCAAAAGGTGTGCATGTGTGATACCTTTTCAGGCAAAGCCTAATGGGTAGCAAGTAAGCCATGAGATTTGGTCTATTGTAAACATGTAGTTGTAAAATCACAATTTAAGCTGACACTTAATGCGGGAGTTGTGAGATCTCACCAATGCTCTGGGTTGTTGTGGGGAACAGGGCAGTCGCCTTAGCTGCGTAAGACATTGATTACACAGGGCTCCCTGGTTTAACGCATTGTGAGAGAGAATGGGAGGAGTACTGGTTGAGCTAGCTTGCTAAGTGCCTTGGTCCTGTCTATGCAGCTATAAGCCTGGCTTGACTAACCCTCCCCACCTATTGAAAGATAGAGCTGGATACTAGGGTGTTTGTGCAAACCCCACACTGGCAATACTAAGAGCTGAACTCATAGAGTAGCAGCTGAGGCCACAGAGAGTTGAAATCACTGGGTTCTGCCTTAGGGCAGTCCCAAGCAGTGGGGTTAGGACTGGCGGACAACAACAGGACCAGTGGGTGGCTGGTAGGAGTGGCGGCGGACGATGGCGACTGGTGGGTGGCTGGTAGGAGCGGCAGCGGTAGATGATGGCGGGCGGCTGGTAGGAGCAGCGGCGGATGACAGTGATCGGTGGGCGGCCAGTAGGAGTGGTGACTGGCAGACGGCTGGTGACAGCAAGTGGAGGCTACAGACAAGTGGACAGCTAGTATTGCCCTGGTGATGTATCTGTGGGCTTTGAGTTTGGGACTGCACCACAGAGGGTACACCCTGTAACTGTGTGTGTGTGGAAAAGGGCCAAGAGCCCCAGCAAGAGACTGGGTTCTACTGCATATGGGGATGGTATCTGGGTAAAAGGGGTTTTGTCTCTTCTGGGCTGAGATATGCTGCATCTGTCGCTGTAACCTTGGGGTAGGTTACGGTCATTAAACAAGCCATTTCTATCTCAGACTCTGTGCTTGCGAGGGGGGGGAGAACCGCCTTACAGGCACCCAGCACGGGGGTGAAATTGTCCCAGGCCACTGGGTGGGGGCTCAAGCCGGTTGGTTGTATCCTTGATAGGAAAACCCCACAAGAGTTGAACCCGGCCCTTCTGGCAGGCATCTGGTGTTAACAGAAGGGTTACATGTACATGTACCCATAGGGCACACTGTAAACATACAGACAGACACCGGAGCAAGCCTGTCCCACATCTGTGCTCCTATGGAACATGCTCACAGTGTATGCAGATGCCGCTACCCACAGGGGGATTGGAACCTGGAACCTCTGTGCAGGAGCCTCTAAAGTTGGAACAAAGAGCCAGCTGGTGCTCAACTAAAACTGTAGAGGAGACTTGTTCTCTCCTTCTGTAAATGGGCTCAGTGCCACTCCATGAAGCGGTGAACCACACCTGAGCATGTGGGCTACACATGTGCATGTGTAGTACCCAGAGGTACTGAGACGTCATCTGGCGTGAGTGAAGTCTCTGCTCTACAGCCTCAGCAGAAAGCCAGCTGACCTTTAGTTCACATGGTAGGGTGCAGGGCTTTAGACCCTATGCTTGCAGGTTCTATCCCTGGGGCTGGCAACCCATGTCTGTCAGTGTTACACACGGAAGACACTGACAATACACGTGTGCAAAAAGCAGCAAAACAAGCCCTCCTATGCACACACCTCAACACTAACACAGCTGCCCAAGACAAGGAGAACATACAGGTGTGTCCCCAGATCACAAGTGATAAGACAAACCCATATGAAATGCCCATCAGTTGTGTACCTTGACACAACCACACAGGGAGTGTCCACAACACAGACACACAGGCCCTCACACCTGCACAAGCCACACAAACGTGAACTGCACCTCACATGCACAAGGCCAGGTCACTGGTTGCTATTCCCACTGTTATGCCAAAAGCCTTGAGAGCGGCTTTAGCTTGGTGATGACTTTTGCTCATTACACCCAAGAAGCCAGACAAGGTGATAGGATGGAAATTAACACTGGGCCCTGCCAGCCTGGGTTCGTGCTAACTGCTCGCTTGTTTCCTTCTTTTGAAGACATCTCTGTCATTGCACCTAGCAATGGCCTGCAGAGTGGCTCCTTTACCCCTGCTCCATTGCTGTGTCCTGGCGGCTGAGGAGGCGCCAGGAGGAATGGGATGTAAGCAGGCAGGGCTGCCTCGTCCCCAAGTTGCTGCTCATGGGAGTGCAGGAGCTTGGAGACCCTCTGTGGAGACCTCTGCTCCACCATTCCCCACAGTGACTCCTGCTGGGCGAGGCTGGGGCTGCAGCCCCTGGGAGCTTGCCCCAGCTGGCGTGTCTACCCCTTCCCTGCAGTGCCCCCTGCTGGAACCAGAATGCAGGTGCAGGCCGTGCTCTCTTGGACTCCCATCTGGATCCAATCCTGGTCCTTCTGTGACCCAGCACAGGGAACCTGCTGCTTTCTGTCCTTCAGCTGTTGGCCTGGATGCTCTTTTCTCAGCACACTTTGCCTGTCTGCCTCATTTCTATTACAGTCTTTGGGACTGGGGGTGGGGCAAAACTTCCCCCCTTCCCATTGTGGCCATGAGAATTGTGCCAAGGGGGCACTGCGTGTTCCGGACATGGGGGTAACACACTGGCACAGGGAGGGCCTGTGACTTGTCCATGGCCTCCCACTAAGGTGAACCTCTAGTTCCCACCTCCTCTGGGCTAATGGAATCACTAGACCACGCTGCCTCCCTGCTCGGGCATCCTGGGAAAGAGAAAGGCCTGAGCTGACCCTGCTGGGAGTCTGGTCTGTGGTTCTAGGCTGGGTGTGCTGCTCATCCTCCTGCTGTGCTGGGTTCCTGCTGTCTGGCTGGCCCCCTAAGGACCCAAAGAGCCAGTGGGCTGGAAAAGAAGGGGCCTGGCCAGGAATTCGGAACATGGGGGGAGGGGAGGAGGACTGGCCTGCAGGGTGAGAGAGGGATCAGTAGCACCCCAGGCGGCAAGCAAGCAATTCCAGGGGTAGTACAGGGGACGCCAGGAGCACGGGCACAGCACTGGGCACTGGCAGAGGTCGGGTTCACACCCCCGCTCTTTGGCGAACCAGCAAATCTCTACGTCTGTCTCCCTGCCCAGCCTGTGTGACCATCTGCTGAGTTTATAACCTCTCTGGAGCAGGGGTTGGCTCTCTGGCCACGTGCCTGTACAGCGTCTGGCACAAAGGGACCTCGATTCCCATTCCTGCCGCCTAGGACCCAATGGTGCCAGGCACTATGCAAATGCTGGACCACTCCTCACAGCTGACAAATAATTGTGGGAGGTGGCAAGAAGGGAGGGGAAGGCTGGGTGCCCAGGAGGAGGCACCAGGTAGTGGGCACCTGGGTGGAGGCAGGGCAGCAGAGGAAGGAGTGGGAGGTTGGGCAGAGGCTATGCAGTTGCTAGAACAGCTAGAAGTAGGCAGACCTGTCAGGGGGGCTTTTTCAGCAGGCAGCCCACACAGCAGAGGGACGGAGAAAACAGCCTTCTTTTCTAATTGAATGTACTCCCAGCTGGTGCACCAAACGATTAGGGAAAAAGCAAGTTTTAGTCAGATCTCTACCAGCCCTGGAAGTTCTCAGCACCCCCCAGGGCTCAAATGGGTAGGTGCAGGGGGAGACAGCACCTGCTCTTCTGGGCTGTCAGAGAAGGGGGCCTTGAAATGTGGACCTTACATTCCGGGGCAGCAGAATGGGGGCTTTTAGCTCAGCCCCTCTTAAGGAGCAGGGCCTAGTCACAGAGCACAGGCCCTGTCACCAGTCCTGCCAGTCTCAGCACAGCCTGGTTCTGACCCAGCCCTGGGAGAGTCTGTAGTAGGCACCTAATGTGCTGCCTGGGTAAAGAGTGGCAGGGAGAGCAGGGGCTAACATGCTTCAAGGGAAGGCTGGTTGAGAGGGCTGGGCCTTGAGCTGGTACTGAAGAAGCTTAGGTTCAGTTGCCTAGGGTGTGGCAGACTTACTGTGTGTGCTTGGTGCCTCAGTTTCCCCCTGTGGCAGAGTGAAAATAGCCTGGGCCTGAGGCACAGAAGAGGTGGGAAGCTCTAATACGATGGTGCTGAGGGCAGCAGGGTGACTTGGAGAGGGCTAAAGGTGTGGAGTCAAGTGTATTGGGCTCATAAGCCTGCTGAATGCCTCCCTCCCATCAGCAGCCTGCTGGCGTTGTGTGAAATAAGAGCCCCCTCCCACTTCAGGAGAATGTCAGCCAGTAAAACTATTGTGACCTGCACCTGGTGTGGCTGAACCCTTGGTCATTAAACCAAAGCCTGGCTGCACCATCCACTGATGTCTGATAGACCCAGCTTATAACCCTGTAGTTCTTGCCAGATGTCACTGCAGGACACTGGTAAGGTTCTATGGGGGCCTGAACTTTTCCCAACCTTATAGGGGTTGGGCTGAAATTTAACAGTGGCGCTGAATTTCCTGGGTTTCTAATGCTTCTTTGGGGGATAATTACAGCATCCCTGTGAGATCTTTTACCTTCCAGTGGTGTTACGTGCTCTGAACTTCGATTCTCTCTGAATGTCAGTTTCGGCTGGGAATTCAGAGGTGTGTGTCACATTAAATTGGTTCATTTTGCAATCAAGTCATTGTCAGTTTCACCTGCACAGGAACAACTGTGTTCTGTCTTCTTCACTCTGTCTCAGAGCCTGGCCCAGGTTTCAGGAACAGAGATTTGAGGCTATAAATGGTCCAGACATATTAGTTTGTAATATCCATCTGCCTGTCATTATAACTTGCCTTTGCGCCTTGCTGTTATAGGGTGATTATAGCACAGACGTGTGGTTCAGAGACAGTTGTGCTTGCAAAAGAGCACATAGGCGTCACATGCCGAAGCAGGCTGGTCAGCCGAACAGACCGTTCATCCTGCATCCTTTGATTATGGATGAAACAGCCTGATTTGGGATCCTCTGGGCCCTGGGGAACCAGAAATGGGGCTGGGGGAGTGTGGATCCAAATGTCACAGCTGACATTGTGCTATGCAATAGTGTGTCTCACACCCCTAAGGTTTTATATTGGACCTCGGCCCATCCTGAGAGAGTCTGGCCCACGGATGGGACAATGGGGGAGGGATAGCTCAGTGGTTTGAGCATTGGCCTGCTAAACCCAGGGTTGTGAGCCCCAATCCTTGAGGAAGGCCATTTAGGGACGGGGGCAAATAGATGCTAGGGATGGCGCTTGGTCCTGCCAAGAGGGCAGGGGACTGGACTAGATGACCTCCCAAGGTCCCTTCCAGTTCTAGATGTGTATCTCCAATTACACACACACACACACACACACACAGAGAGAGAGAGAGAGAGAGAGAGAGAGAGAGAGAGACTTGGGAGACAGGAATGCCGTTCCTCACTCCACTCATGCATCTCATCTATCTAGATTGTAAAGGAGCAAGGGCCATCTCTCCCTGCATCTATGATGCACAGATGAGCTCCACCACCAGCCCTGGGAGGTGACGCAGCTGCTGCCAGGGAGTTAAAGACTGGAATCAACCTCTCTTCTGCATCCAACCCCCATCCCAGACTCCACCCCACCTCCATAGAAAAGTGTGGCCCTTAGCCACTTACCAAAATCTGCCCACCCCAGACTTAGACACCTAGACCAGTGATTACAGCTGATTACAGAGGAAGGCAGCTGGCTTGACTGTGTGATGAGGTGAGCACAGGCAGTTATGGAGCTGGAGCATGTGCATGGAGAAATTTCTTGCTCTGCCACCGACTTCCACAACAGTCCCTGAGTCAGCCAGGGCTCCATTTCTCCATCTGCATAATTGGATGTCTGCCCTGCCCCTCCCCAGAAGGACACAGGACATCGGTGCTGGACCAAGGGGTGCTGGTGGCATGGCAGGGTCCCCTGGCTGGAAGGAGTCTCCATCAGATACAGGGTTTACAGTTTGATTCAAAGAGCTATTTAGAGAAGCTAGATGCACACAAATCCATGGGTCCAGAGTTAATGCATCCAAGGGTACCAAGGGAATTGGCAGGTGTCATTGCAGAGCCTTTGGCCATTATCAAACTCATGGAGATCAGGAGAAGTCACAGATGATTGGAAAAAGACAAATGCAGTGCCCATCTGTAATAAAAGGAAAGAAGGACCATCCAGGGAACTATAGACCAGTTAGCCTCGCCTCAGTCCCCGGGAAAATCATGGAGGAGATCCTCAGGAAATCCATTTTGAAGCACTTGGAAGAGGGGAAGTGATCAAGAGTAGTCAGGATGGATTCGCCAAGGGCAAGTCATGCTTGATCAATCTGATTAGCTCCCAGGATGAGGTAACTGGTTCTGTGGACATGGAGAAGGCAGGGGATGTGATATACCTTGAGTTTAGCAAAGCTTTTGCTACACACTCCCACAACATTCTTGCCCATAAGTTAAGGAAGTATGGATTGGATACATGGACTGTAAGGAGCATAGAAAGCCAGCTAGAGGACTGGGCCCAGTGGGTAGAGGTCAATGGCTCAATGTCTGGTTGGCAGCCAGTTTCAAGTGGAGTGCCCCAAGGACTGGTTCTAGGGCCAGTATTGTTCAATATCTTTACTAATGATCTGGATGAGGGGATGGATTGCACCCTCAGCAAATTTGCAGATAACACTAAGCTAGGGGGTCAAGTACGTACTTTGGAGGGTAGCATAGGTTCCAGAGTGACCTAGATAAATTGGAGGATTGGGCCAAAAGAAATGTGATGAGGTTCAAAAGGACAAGTGCAGAGTCCTGCACTTGGGATAGAAGAATCCCAAGCCTTGTTACAGGCTAAGTAGCCGTGCAGCAGAAAAGGACCTGGGGATTACAGTGGATGAGAGGCTGGATATGAGTTGACAGTGTGCCCTGGTAGCCAAGAAGGCTAATGGCATATTGGGGTGCATTGGGAGAAGCATTTCCAGCAGATCTAAAGAAGTTATTATTCCCTTCTATTCGGCACTGGTGAGGCCTCATCTGGAGTATTGTGTCTACTTCTGGGAACCCCTCCCGTGGTATAGAAAGGATATGGATGCATTGGAGCAGGTTCAGTGGAGGGCAAAGAAAATTACTAGGGGGCTGGAGCATGTGACATGGAACAGTGGCAAGCATGACTCTATGGGTGTAACCACGCCTTGGTGCAGCACCAAATGCTGGTCACACAGCTGAGAAACAGGGCAGGTCTCTCCAAAGTGCTGGTGGTCATTAGCATCAGAGAGGGAGCCGTGTTAGTCTGTAGCTTTGAGAACAACAAGAAGTCCTGTGGCATCTTATAGACTAACAGATATTTTGGAGCATAAGCTTTTGTAACCCTTCTGTTAACACCAGATGCCTGCCAGAAGGGCCGGGTTCAACTCTTGTGGGGTTTTCCTATCAAGGATACAACCAACCGGCTTGAGCCCCCACCCAGTGGCCTGGGACGATTTCACCCCCGTGCTGGGTGCCTGTAAGGCGGTTCTCCCCCCCCTCGCAAGCACAGAGTCTGAGATAGAAATGGCTTGTTTAATGACTGTAACCTACCCCAAGGTTACAGCGACAGATGCAGCATATCTCAGCCCAGAAGAGACAAAACCCCTTTTACCCAGATACCATCCCCATATGCAGTAGAACCCAGTCTCTTGCTGGGGCTCTTGGCCCTTTTCCACACACGCGTCAATTTCGAAGTGCTGCGGCCGCCCACATGCTAATGAAACGCTGAATATGCATTTCAGCGCTTCATTAGTAAACTTCGAAATGGCCATTTGCGTGGCCATTTTGAAGTTTGGGGCTCGTGTAGACACAGCCAAGGAGAGACTGTCCCGTCTGGCCAATGTAAATTGCAGTGGGGCATTGCTGGCACATGATGGCATATATTATATTAGTAGATGTGCAGGTAAAGGAGCCCCTAATGGTATAGTTGGCGTTAGGTTATAGTTGGTCATTAGCATGAATCTTCCCCTCACTGCCCTATGTGTCCAGCAGCTCCCAGCCCCCTGCTCCTCTGCCCCCTGTGAGCAATAGGGTCAGGACACTGCCTCTGCCCTTCCCCCACTGCTTCTACAGCACCTGATCAAGGGATGGAGAGGTGAGGAAGAGACCCTGGCTCCAGCCACTCTCCGGGTGGAAGGACGGGGGATGCCACTGTGCCCCACAGGCCAGAGAGAAGGGGCTGAGGAATCCCCAGGGGAGCAGGGACCATGGGGCAGAAAGTCAATGGGACCTGAGGGGGAGAAAGAATTGGAGATGTGGAGTGTGAGCTCCTGGGAAAGAGCTTGGAGCCGATAACTGAGGCCCAGTGGGGTCCCTCAGGCTGGGCAAGGGGGTTCAGACAGTAATTGACAGAACAAGCCCTGCCCCCCACCGGCCAGCTTCACAAGTCTGTGGGAGAGGGGATGAATTCTTTGGTGTCTCTCCAGGGTGGCCCCACTGGAATGGCTGCCTGCTGTGGGCCTGGACAGCTACCAGGTGCTGTGTGCGAAGTGCTGCCCCAGTGGCAAGACAGCCAGAGAGATCCTGGCCAGGCACCTTGCCTGCTCAAACGACGACTAATGGAGGGATCTCCTGTGCAAAGGCAGTGCCCATGTAAGAGCTTCATCCGCTCCAATGGGGGCTCTTGTCTCCAAGCCTTTCCTGCCAGCCCTTGTGCTCCACCGAGGGGTTCCAGGTGTGGCTGGGGCTCTGCAGTACAGTGGATGCCCAGCCATCGGCCAGTAGCCTCATGAATTACACTTGGCTCCCTGGCTCTGCACTCTCACGCTGGGACAGGAAACGTGTGGGCGAGGGCTGGCTACAGGGCGGGACGGCTGCAGCACAGCCTGCAAGGGTTCAGCGGCACAGCTGGGTATTCGCAAAGGCTGCCCCAGCATGGCCCCAGCGTGCTGCCTGGGCTGTGGGAGAAGGGACTGCCCCCAGAGCGTTGGGCCGTGCTGCTGGAACCACGCGGCAGCTTGCCTGGTCGCTCAATGAAAACTGGCACAGCTGGCAGCCCTGAGTTAAAGCTTCCGCTAAGACCCAGATCCAAACCCACCTCCAGGCCCAAGTAGGAGCCCAGGCGGCTTTTCCAACAGCTGATGTACCCCAAGTCCACTGTTCTTATTTGCAATGTGGCAGCGCCTAAGGCTCCACCTGAAATCCAGGCTGCAGTGTGCCAGCACCTATACCCACTCTCCCTGCCCTCTGGAGTTTATATGGGGAGCTGGGGGGTGGGTTTATTTATTTCAAATTTTGGCATTTCAAAGCCCAGGAGGGAGGGAATAAAAGCTCTATCCCTTCCCCTGCTTCCACCACAGGAAGGATGACTCCTGCCATGGGGAAACTGAGGCCCAGAGGGATTAAATGACAGGGCCACAGTCTAGCAGGGAATCTGCGGCAGAGCTGGGAATTAACCCGAGGTCTCCACAATTCAAGGATAGTGGTTTAACCACAAGACTTCTCTCTCCATGGCCCTCACTGCACTGCCTCTGGATGAAGAAAGACGTCTCCATTCTGAATGATCCTTGGACTGAATTGCTTTGTAGTTTTGTATCCCCTGGGTGAAAAATGCTTTCTAAACATCAGGCTTTGCTGGTCTCTTGCAAGACTGGTCAATCAGAACAACCATAGTGTGACAGGATGGCATTTCTGGGCATAGCAGAGAAATCAGTCCAGGCTACTTTTGCTTAAAAACCAGGATACTTACAGCCCCAGGCTGGGATTTCCTTCTCACTAAGGCAAATCCAACCAGCCATCACAGCACCTCTGCCAGCCCCTTGGCCAGCCAGAAGCCACACAAGCAAATCCACAGACTTCCCAGCTGCTCTACCAGCCCAGACCAACAACCCACACAGATGAGAGGCTCTTAAGCCTGTTTCACCCAACACCCCACAGATTCTTCTGGGCCCCAAAGGGTCCAGCCCCAGACCCCGGTCAATGTATACTTGGATCTTGCCCAACTCACTACATTATCCAATCCTTTAGATCTAAATATCTAAAGATTTATTAATAAAAAAGAAAGAACAGGGTTAGACAGAAGCAATACTTTGCATATACCAGTCATAACTATTGATGCAGCCAGTGATGTTATTTGCTGATTCTTGGAAGTCTCTGAAAGTTCATTTCAGGTTACATAGATTAACTCATTGGAGCAGTGTAGATCCAGCCCCCAGGGTCCACATGCTGGGACATGAACCCTTGGAGATCAAAAGACAAAAGATTCAAGATGGACACTGCTAAGTCCACACCATCCTTTTTGTTCATGGAGCAAGACCTTTTCTCCTTCCCATAGTCCCTTGAGGGTCTGCCTCCACCCGACTTAGGTGGGCTGTTGTGGCAAACTGCCACTGGACGAATCCCAGGAGGTAGTCTCAAATGTCTGAGATGGACCAGTTCCTTTGTCTCAGTCCATGTCACCTGACCCATGGGCTACATTTCTTTGACAAGTCCCGAGCCTCTGGTATGCAGATTCAACTGTCTGAGCCTTTGTTTATAGACCATTGATCCTGGCTGGGGCTGACTTCACACCTCTGATCATGAAGCTCAGCACTGAAACATTTTCTAATACAGCTACACAGCTAAACTCTCTCACTTTACCTACATACATGGTACAGCAATGGTCTGAAGAAGTGGGTCTGTCCCACGAAAGCTCATCACCTAATGAATTATTTTGTTAGTCTTTAAAGTGCTACTGGGCTGCTTGTTTGTTTTGATAGTCTATAGACTAGCACTGCTATCTCTCTGTTGCTATTCAACATGATACAGATGTGTGAGTAGCATACCTAGATTAAGGGCATCATTAGCTTTCATTAGACACCCCACGCAACCCCCCACAACAATATTTGGGGCCAATAGCCATACTGGGCAATAAATGGCTCGCAGGCCCAATATAAAAATCCAGTCACATGACACACGGCACTAAGCTCTTATGTAGCGTATCTCATCAGTAGCTCATAGAATCATAAAATGAGGGTTGGAAGAGACCTCAAGAAGTCATCTAGTCCAAGGCCTGGCTTGACAAAGATGGACTATATGTCAGAGCACTTTACAGTGGCACAGAAGTGTCATTCCCATTTCACAGATGGGGTAACTGAGGCCCAGAGATGAGAACGATGCTCCCAGGGTCACAGCAAGTCATTGGCAAAGCATAGTGGAGTCAGGACCTCTGACACCCAGTTCTGTGCTACGGTTGCTTGCCCATGCTTCAGTTTTGTACCTCCCAGGGCAAGCGGAAGCCAACAGCACTGACCAGCAAGGCAGGTTCTCCCCAGGGCGTGGGCTGTGCATTAGGTGTGCCTAAGCAAGCCTAGGCCCTGAGCCTGGCCAGGTAACTCCAGGTGCAATTTAGTTCTTCCTGGCTACGTCTACACGTGAAGCCTACATCGAAATAGCTTATTTCGATGTAGCAACATCGAAATAGGCTATTTCGATGAATAACGTCTACACATCCTCCAGGGCTGGCAACGTCGATGTTCAACTTCAACGTTGCGCGGCACCACATCGAAATAGGCGCTGTGAGGGAACGTCTACACGCCAAAGTAGCACACATCGAAATAAGGGTGCCAGGCACAGCTGCAGACAGGTTCACAGAGCGGACTCAACAGCAAGCCGCTCCCTTAAAGGGCCCCTCCCAGACACAGTTGCACTAAACAACACAAAATACACAGAGCCGACAACTGGTTGCAGACCCTGTGCCTGCAGCATGGATCCCCAGCTGCCGCAACAGCAGCCAGAAGCCCTGGGCTAAGGGCTGCTGCCCACGGTGACCATAGAGCCCCGCAGGGGCTCGAGAGAGAGCGTCTCTCAACCCCTCAGCTGATGGCCGCCATGGTGGACCCCGCTATTTCGAAGTTGCGGGACGCACAACGACTACACGGTCCCTACTTCGACGTTGAATGTCGAAGTAGGGCGCTATTCCTATCCCCTCATGGGGTTAGCGACTTCGACGTCTCGCCGCCTAACGTCGAAGTTAACTTCGAAATAGCACCCGGCGCGTGTAGCCGTGACGGGCGCTATTTCGAAGTTAGTGCCACTACTTCGAAGTAGCGTGCACATGTAGACACGGCTCCTGTGAACAGGAATAGAGGCAGTGATGGGCAACCCAGGCTAGTAAGTGGGTCACATGCACGGCCCTCCAACTCAGCAGGCCATGAGATTACTGCAACCACGATGCTCTCTTGGGATGGGGCAGTTTTGCTAGCGCCGCTGGAGTGCCTAGGATTTGCGGGTGCGCTGATTGAACCGTAGCAGCGCTGTGATTGGATGCAGAGGATGTGCATGCTTCTCCCGGTCAATGTTACATCCCATCCGTGCCCACCTTGCTCCCTGGGCCCTTGCTCTGCATGCAGATGACGGTAGTAACACCAGTAGGAAGAAAACGACACGGATGGAATCCAGTGGAATTTGGCAACTCTGTGCGTGGGCAACACGTACACAATGTCTCACAAGCCACAGAGAGAGCCCAGGGGCTGCAGGCAGTCCCCCACTGAAGGTAGTCCCTGATAGCCCCACAGAGGGCCTGCAGGGACTGGCATTTCCCATTTTAGCCAGCAGAGGGCGCTCCAACCCCACAGACCCACCCCACTCCTTTGCCTAGGAATAACAAGAAGTCTTGTGGCATCTTATAAGACTAACAGATATTTTCGAGCATAAGCTTTTGTGGGCATCTGATGTGTCTGACGAAGTGGATCTTTACCCATGAAAGCTCATGCTCCAAAATAAAATATCTGTTAGGCTCATCCCTTGCTATAGAGCACAATCGGGTCCCACCTTTCTGCTTGTTGGTGAATGCTCATAAGAGGGACACTAAATTCCCATTAAAATACACGTAAAAGTCTCTGATTTGTTCCAAGTGCTCCTAACTCGGGGAAGGAGCGGCAGCAGGTGGCGCTGCTTTTGAAGGTAAGTGAAGCTTGGGTTGTGGGGGCTGGGGAGTGTTGAAGGCTGGGGACAGTCTGGGGCATGAGTGGGAGGGAGGGTTAAAACCTGCTGGCAGGTTGGGTCTGCAGGGAGGGGGGTAAGGCTCGTATTAGCTGGGGGCGTTCACTTGTCTAGTGAACAAAGGTAGGTGTATGCGTCCCTCGTTTTAGTGAGTACTTGTAAGTAAAGTACTCGTTTAAGGAGGATGAGTGTAGCTGCATTTCCAGGTAACATGGGATCTGTCCATTTGTCTGTCTGTCCTGCCACGGGCCCCCCAGGACCCCGGGCTGGGCATCACCCCCATCACTGGGCCAATGAGACCAGCCAGCAAATGGCCCAGCCTCTCGCTGTCCTGCCCAAGCCCCCACAAGGCAGCAGCCTGGCTGTGTGTCTGTGTAGGGGGGCATGGGAGAGGGTGTTGGGTCACTGCAGCCAGGAGCATCAAAGGCCCTGAAATCCTCCAGCCCTGGCTGTTTGGAAATGGAGCACCTGGCTCCACAGCCTCTCTGCTCCTTGCCCGGGGCCTTTTGAAGGGTCCTGCTGGGGGTTCGCACCAGAAGACGTGAGTTCCCTTTCTAGCTGGGCCACGGAGCTGAGCTGAACCCTGGCAGCTTGGTGGAGCAGGGGCAATCTTTGTTTGACTCTGCACCGTGGTCCCCTGGTGATAGCCAGATCCCTGTGTGACCTCGCATGGCAGATCCCTGGCATTAGCCATGTGGTGCTGGGCACGTGGCTGACGTGCCAATGGCATGCTCCTGCCATTGGCGTGGGGCCTGAGGAGCTGCTGCTCTCACTGTGGACCCGCAGCGGGCCGGGCTGCTCTGTGGCCAGCTGCAGACAATGCATATGCATTGGTATTAAGTCGAATGTTGATGGTAACTCAAGGTTTGTTACTGGGATGACCCAGCCTGCTACCAGGCCTGGGCACGGGGGCCTTGCTGCTCTGCCCATTCACTGCAGCGCTGGCTCCCGGTGCCCCCGCTAGTCCTGTCCTGATCTCCTGAGCCCGCAACAGCCCTCTTGTCCCTGCTCTGGGTGCCCCCTGCCCACAGCTCTGCTGATACTCTGCAGGCCCATTCAGCAGCCCCCCTATCTCCCCCCGGGCACCTGCTGTCCACAGCTCTGCCAACACCCCCAGCCCTGACCTGCAGCCAGCTTTGTACTTGGGCTGGGGACATTCACTGGCCAGGCTCACTGTGGGAAGGTGTCACAGCGGAGAGGGAGTGGGAGGGGGTGAGGCCCTGCCCCCCACCCTTAGGCAGATGGGACTCTCGTTCCCCAGGGTGGACAGATGGTTTATTCATCGACAGGGACCCAGCATAGAACAGACTTTTCAGCACAGAAACCAGAAGCCATCAGTACGTACAGTCCACCTCAGGGAGAGAGGCCCAGAGGGGGTCAGAGCCAGAGCCCTGGCTGTCCCACCTTCCTCTCCAGCCAGCAGAGACACCCCACTTCCCTACTGTCCAGTTCAAACCACAGCCGCCAGGCCCCTCCTCCAGGCTTTGTCCTGCCACAGGACAAAAGGCGTCACCTGGTTGCCTAGGTTATGAAAGGCACAGTCATTGAGTCCATGTGGCTTTGATGTCTGGGTCTCTGTTCCTTTGTTCAGCCCATCTCACCTGACTGGGAGGTGACCTCATCCTCAATTGTGAATCCTTTGCTCTAGAACGTTTCTAATACAGGTATAGAGCCAACAGTTATAACCTTACGTACACACATGGCACAGATAAACAAGGAGCATATACAGCTTCAGTGAATCACCAGCTTTCACTGGACACCTCCCTTGGCCCACTTGGCACAAGATTTAGTGCAAACTTAACAGAATGGTTATAGAAGTGCTTTTATATTAACTGTAGAAATTTGGTAACAACATAGGGTGTGTGGGTGGGGGTGGAGTTTCTGGACAGGGGCCAAAGGTTTTCTTTTGGGAGGTTTGGAATGTGGAAGAGGCTTCCAGACAGGGACAGACAGTAGGGGTGTGTGTGGGGTCTGGAAGGGAGAGAAGGTGTAGGAGAGGGTTTTGATCTGGGGCAGGCTTTTCGGGGAGGGGATGGGAGTTCTAGGATGGAGTTTGGCTGTGGGAGTAAGGTCAGGGATGAGGCAGAGGGTTAGGGTGCAGGAGGGACCAGGTGGCTGAGCAGGGGGTTGGGGTGGGATACAGGCTCAGGGAGGGAGTTAGGGTGTATGAGGGAGTTCAGATCTTGGGCAGGGTTTTTGAGTGGGCAAGAGTTAAGCTGCACGAGGGAGTTCTCACCATGGGCCAATGCTTTGGGGTGAAGGTACTGGCTCTGGGAAAGAGTTTGAGTGCAGGATGAAGTTCTCACCTTGGGCAGGGTTTTGGGGTGGAGGTACAGGCTCTGAGAAGGAGTTAGGGTGTGGGATGAGGATCTCACATTGGCCAGGTGCTTTGGGCTGAAGGTGCAGAGCATTGGAGCAAGTTTGGAGGTGGCATCCCAGAAACACATTTGCTTTTTTCGCAACAGCATCACACTGTTAACTTATATGTTAACTTATATTCCACTATGACCCCTAGATCCTTTTCTGCAGTGCTTCTTCCTAGACAGTCACTTCCCATTCTGTATTTGTGAAACTGATTGTTCCTTCCTAAGTGGAGCACTTTGCATTTGTCCTTATTAAACTTGACTGTTTACCTCAGAATATTTCTCCAGTTTGTCCAGATCATTGTGAATTATGACCCTATCATCCAAAGCAGTTGCAACCCCTCCCAGCTTGGTGTCATCTGCAAACTTAATAAGCGTACTGTCTATGCCAATATCTAAATCATTGATGAAGATATTGAATGGAATGAGATCCCTTTGGAACCCCACTTTTTTTGGCCTTCTAGCATGACGGCCAACCATTAATAACTACTCTCTGAGAATGGTTATCCAGCCAGTCATGCACTCACCTCACGGTAGCTCCATCAAAGTTATATTTGCCTAGTTTATTGATAAGAAGATCACACAAGCCCCTATCAAATGCCTAACTAAAGTCTAGGTAAACCACACCCACTGCTTCTCCCTTACCCACAAGACTTATTATCCTTTCAGAGAAAGCTATCAGATTGGTCTGGCATGATCTGTTCTTCGCAAATCCATGCTGGCTGTTACCTATTACCTCATTTTCTTCCAGATGTTTGCAGAGGAATTCCTTCATTATTTGCTCCATGATCTTTCCCAGCACTGAAGTTAAACTGACTAGTCTGTAGTTTCCTGGGTTATTCTTTTTTCGTTTTTTATAGATGGACACTATATTTGCCCTTTTCCAGTCTTCTGGAATCTCTCCCGACTTCCAGGACTTTTCAAAGATGATAGCTAAAGGGTCCCACACCTCCTCTATCAGCTCCTTGAGTATTCTAGGATGCATTTCATCAGGCCCCGGTGATTTGCAGACATCTAATTTTTCTAAGTAATTTTAAACTTGTTCTTTTTTAATTTTATCCTCTAAATCATGGTTTTCCAAACTGGGGGGCCTGCCCCACTGGGGTGTGTGAAGAAATTCCAGGAGGGGTGTGAGGCAACCCGGTACCCCATGCTTCATTCCCCCTATTCCAAGAAAGAGCTGGCCTTTGCTTCCAGCTCTCAGCCCCTGCTGTTTTAGATGAGTGACCCTGCACAGCTGCTATAAAAAGCAGACTGCTGGCAAAGACCTACATAGAGCTAGCTGCCTCCTGCAAAGGAGCATGGCTTGGGGCAGGGGAGGGTAGAGGAGGAGGAAGAGGTGGTGGTGGTAGAAGTAGTAGTGGTAGTGGTAGTGGTAGTGGTTAGACAGGGGACTGGGGGAGTGGAAGGAGATGTGGTAAAAGTCAGGGGCTGGTGGTGCCTGGCTCAGGTGGGTGGCTTGTGGGGCTTGGGTGGCTGGCCATGGTGGGTGAGCAGCTGGCCCCAGCTTGGGTGGCTGGCCTTGGCTTGGGCGGGCAGGCAGCTGGCCCTGGCAGAACGCAGCTTAGCTGACTGACCCACTGTTTGGGTGGCCAGTTTGGGCAGCTGGCCCTGGAGGCTGGTGGACAAGCAGGCAGCTGGCCCCAGAAGCTGGTGGGAGGGCGGGCAGCTCTGGAAGCACAGGGATCTGGCAGGTGGGTGGCTGGCATGGACAGCTCTGGTGGCTGGCACAGGGCTTGGGCAGCTGGCCAGCTGGGGCTGTACCAGGCATCTGCAAGGTGGGGGCTGTGCCATTAGCCTGGCCTGTCCATAGTCGGCCTCCAGGCTGGGATGGGGTCGGCACAGTGTCTGGCACCCCAGCCAGGGCTGTAGCTCGTCTCTGTAGGGCCTGGACTGCACCTGCAGCTCTGTGACCATGCCAGTAGCTCATTTGGGGCACAGCTGGTGCCCATGGGGCCTGTGCCATGTCCGGCATGGGGCTGAAACCAGCCTTCGCAGCCTGCGACTGGGTTGGTGTTAGCCTAGCATTGGTCAAGGTCCAGCAGGAGGTTAAGGGGGCCACAGGGCTGGGGGTGGGGTGGAGAGGGAAAACACTAAGGCTTCGGTGGGTAGCGCACAGCAGGGCAGCACAGCTCCATTAAGTCTGCTATCTGCTATTTTCCAGATAATTTTTCTCGCAACCCCATTCAATGATTAGTACACAATCCACTCAATGTTGATGTCGATACATTGCCAGAAGTGCTGCAAGAACAAGCACTTGAAATAAAATATGATTCAAGTGCAAAGGAATTTCAAAAACTCAAGCTTGGAGGAATTTTGGATAAAATATTTCCCAATGTACTTCAAAGTTGGGGAACAAGTGCTACGCGTTATTCTTCCATTTTTGTCAATATCCCCTGTAAAAAAATCTTTTCAAGTTTACTCGCATTAAAAACGAAACAAAGAAATCGACTGGACGTCAAAAACGACTTGCGTTGCGCACTTTCATCTTTCAAACCTAGGATTTCCCCACTTGTGAAGAAAATGCAGCGTCATCCATCACATTAACTTATTTTGTTTCTGCTGTTTCTGCAGTTAAATTACCTTTGTATTAAATTTTTGGGCCAAGAAAAGCTATTTGTACTTATTTTTAATGTTAAATAACAGCTGTATATCAAGTTTTTGTGTTTTAAATTATGAATTGAATTTTTGGTTACGGGGGGGTTGGATGATAGTAAAGAAGAGGTGGAGGTGGGGTGTGAAGGTCTCTCAAAAATCAAAAGCGGGGTGGGGGCGTGATGCTGGAAAGTTTGGAAACCGCTGCTCTAAACCTACCCCGTCGCCTCCAGCATTCACCACGGCAGGCGTGTCTCCAGCACACTTCTTGGTGAAGACTGAAGGGAAGAACCCAGTAAGCACCTCTGCCGTTTCCAACTTTCCTGAGACTGTTTCTCCCTCCTCACTGAGCCTCGGACCTACGCAGGCCTTGGTCTCCCTCTGGGCAACCCCAGCCCGCCCCGTTGTGGCTGGAGGGTCTCATGTCCCCTGGCATGTGATGGGGGGACACCCCCAGAACTGGACAAAGCAGCTCTACCTCAGGTATGGCTGGGGGCCGCGTCCTCACACCCCTGTCCCCCGTGACAGGAGTCATAGATGTCCCCGCCCCCGCGACTGGGGGTGTCCCCCCCCCCGGCTGGGGGGCTCGTGTCCCCGCCCCCGCGACTGGGGGCTGCCACCTACCAATCGCCACGTCTCCCGGGCGCCCCGGCCCGCCTTCCCCGGCGTGGGCCTGAGCGGACGGGCCGCCGCCCCCGCGTGACCGCTTGTGCCGGCCGGGTCGGCTCCGCCCCGCACGTGGCTGCACCGGGCCTGGCCGGGCCGGGCCGCTCCCGCTGGGCGGCGGCCGGCGGGCGGGTGAGTGAGCGCGGCCGGGTCGGGGCCTGGAGCCCGCAGGCCGGGAGGCGCCGTGGAGCCGGGGGTGGGGCCCGGGCCGGGGGAAGGAGAGGCCCGGAATCCGACGGGCCGCGTGGTGTGTGACGCTTCCCCCGTGCCGCGCAGGCCGCAAAGCCCTGGCCTCGATTTGAAGCCGGGCCGCCTTTGGCTGCGCGCCGCCCGAGGGTGCCAGGCGCGGTGCGTCGCTGGGCCCCCATTAGGGGCCGGCCTGGATCGACAGCGCCTGGCGGTTCAGCTCCGTTCTGCCCGCGGGGGCCCAGAGACCGGGATCGGGGCAGGGCGTCCCCCACCCGCAGCCGGAACAACGGCCCCACACCCCTGTCCCAGCCCTGCCCGGAAAGAGAACCCGGGTGTCCGGCGTCTCCAGTCCCTTTGTCCTTACCATAAACCCTGCTGGGCTCCCAGAAGTCCTGACACCAGGTGCCCCTGCATTAACCACTAGATCCAGGCTGAGCAAATGCTTTGCATTCAGCTTCACTTTTCATCATATACGGAGGTGCACGTCTCAGAGGTGGGAGGTCATCGCGTCCAGGGCTGAGCACCATCCCCTTTTTTTAAAATCTGTTTGCTCCAGATGCCTAAATAGCTCCTTCAAGGATTTAGCTCACAACCCTGGATTTAGCAGGCCAGTGCTCAAACCACTGAGCTGTCCCTCCTCCCTGCCGTTAGCAGCCCCCCCCACCTGCTGCAACCTGTCCAATGTAATCCAAACTGCTGGAGGCTTCGCTTATATCCATATGAAGAGACAAAACCCTTTGGCATGTGTAAGAAAATAAGTTTGAACAGCGAGAAGTTCTATGGCACCTTAGACTTACAGAATTTTTTAGCCAAATCAGTTTGTAGAATGTAAAAACTTTAATTGGCATATTAATGTGAATACACTGACGTAGAAACAGTGACATATTTCAGCATTTTTAATGAGATGGATGAGCCTGAGATCCAGCTGCCAATGGTGCCTCACCCCCCTCTTCTGAAATTTTGCACACGCACCCTGAGGGGATCCAACCCCCAATTTGTTCACCTGTGCCCTAGATTACACTCACCCTACACTGGTAATAGAAGGCCTGTCTCCCATTGCATTACTAGTTTAATTATAAAGCTGTGCTTCATTCCCAGGTTTATGGCTAGAAGACAGTAGTTCTGACTCCTCATTGCTTTATCACAAGGCCGTGCTCCGTCTCCCAGAAGTTTGAGGGAACAAGTGACTGAAAATAAACTTATTTTTAATCAAACCCTTTAAACAGGGTCTTTTAACCCTCTCCCCCGGCCGCTGATGAATTGGCTTTATAAAGGATAATCCCCTGTCCGTTCTCGCTCTGTTTGCTGAGTACAGTGTTGATTCCTCCACACCCATGTTGCCATCAAACGTTTCTATAGCCCCATAAGCATACACTGTGTTACACAACCCGGAACAAAATGCACCATGTGCCCCAGAGCACTACAAAGGCATCACAGACGGCAGTCACATGAGTGCCTGTGGGGAATGAACTCTGGATCCTCAGATTAAACTACTGATTTCTGCCATGTGCCTGCAGTACAACCCATGCACACCCACACATGCTGCTCTTTTTCTACGTAGGGTCTTTTATTAGCGATCTTGTGTGTGTGTGTGTTGTAACTGTGTCTTTCATCCTGTATTTTTTAGGTTGGACTTTCATGTTGGCCTGTTCTCCCTGCCAGAAGGCTGCTCACAGGAGTGGAGTGAATTCTGTGCCAGGCAGAAATCAACAGCTGGAGCAGCTCTTGAGCTGAGGTGACTTCCTCGAAAGGTTGGGTGTGGGAATCTGAGAAGGGACCCAGTTCTTTGGGTGGGGAAGATTTAGTCCAGGAAGCCACATGATAGAGAAGTTCCAGCACGCTGAGCAGTGGGTCAGGTTCATTCTTTTGGCTAGACCCTGATTTCTGCTAGGAAGTGATGCTGTTGGTGTAGCAACCCCTTCCTTGGTGATAGCAGCAGTGGGGGGTCCTTCCCCAAGCTCCTTGGGTCTTTCTGCACAAAGGTGCTGGTTCAGGAGAAGATGGGTTGTGATAGCAAAGAGAGGAGAAGATTAGACTTGTTTTCAGTGACAGCAGCATTGTGCCAGGACCAAATTTTTTGCTGAGGTCACCTCCATACTGGGGAATTTGCTTCATTCTCCAAACCTACTCTAGCAGTCTCTGCTTGTGACCATACTTTGGTTGCAATGAGGTTTCCTGCCTTGGACCCATTTGTTGCCTCATTAAGACCCTCTGTTGGGATCACATTACCTTATTTATTAGCATGTCTACCCAGAGTCATTTGCATCCTTTCTCTGTTAAGGTTGCATGCTTTGTCCTCGCTCCTGGACAGTAATGAAGGAGAGCAACCAGCAGGATCCCTGTATGAATCTGAAAGGGTCTTCAGGCCACACCCACCCAACCCCTCCCATACACAAGGACGCCTTGGGGATGGGAAGTTTGGAGCTGGAGCAGTCCCTGCTAGAGGGGGAGGCATCCACAGCCAGCCCTGTCACCTGCCTGATGTGATTTTGTGTTTGTATGATTTTATGAGAAGCAATCCCATTCCAGGCACATCCTGTTTTCCTGGCACAATTATGTTGCTTTGTTATGATCAGAGGAAGCTGTGTACTGAATTTGCTGGTCCTAGCTCTTGCCATTCAGGAGGAATTGTTGAACAGATAGAAAAACCTTTTAAAATATGTAGTAGATTTTGCATTGGATCAGCTTTCATAGCATGGGTATGGATAGTGTACTGTTTTCACCGTTACTTCTCTGTGATTCCGGCAAGTCCTATTGAACAAAAGAACTTTTTAAATAAAGGCCAAAATATTCAAAATGGCCACTCTTCTCAGAGCACCCAAAATTAGAAGCCACTTTCAAAAATGAAACTGAGAAAAAGTGTTACATCCAGGCCCTCTCACGTTCCAGGACTTTGCTTCAGTATTCCCAGTGTGGAACAAATTAATCTCATCCATGGGCATCCTTTGGATGGTCCAGCGTGGAGGGGGTTCATTGAACCTAGAATTTGCATGTGTTTGATGGGAAGGGTAGCATCAGTCTATGCTGTGTAAAGGAAGAGTTCAGAGTAATATTAAAGAAATGCTAATCACCCAATTGAGGACAGAGGAGAGTGAGCTAGTAAGAGCTGAATCCTTCCCCCTCCCACAGGAACAGCTCAGGGGAGGGGAAATGTTCCTTGTTCCTAACCCGTTGTTCCCTCTGGAGTCTGGAAGAAGGATTTGCAGGCACAAGGCTCTCTCAGGGCTGTGGGGATCCTTCCATCAAGTTGAATGAAGCAGCGGTAACTCCAGTGGGGGGGGTGTTGAAAAAGTGTCACATACTTGCTAAGAAGAGTACTGTGCTGGAGCACTGGCTGCACTCCCCACCCCTCAGCTGATCGACCCCTTTGCCACCCAGCCTACATAGAGGGACACGGTAGGGTGTTGCTGTGCTACTTCTGTCCCCCTCTCTCTGGAAGCTTTGGCAAAGGCAGAGTGGAATTTCCTGTTGCAATTTCTAAAGGCTTTGCTTCCACTGGATAAAAATTATTTTCCTGTACTGTGTACAGCTCGAAGCCAGATTCTGATCTGCTCTTTAACCAGTTTCAATATAGAGTAACAATTCTGAAATCAGTGAGTTCACTACAGATTTAGAACAGTAAAACGGACCTCAGAATCTCACCTGCGCAGTAGGAGAAGTTTCTAATCTGTGCTGCTGGGTGTCATTTTTTTGTGGGACCCTCAGTGTAGAAATGATGTGGATGCATTGGAGAGGGCCCAGTGGAGGGCGCTACAAACATGATTAAGGGGCTGGAGCATGTGACCTAAGAGTAGAGGCTGAGGGATTTGGGCTTATGTAGTTTGCAGAAGAGTAGAGTGAGGGGCAATTTGATAGCAGCCTTCATGTTCCTGAAAGGGGTCTCTAAAGAGGATGGAGAGAGACTGTTCTCACTAGCCACAGATGGCAGAACAAGGAGCAATGGTCTCAAGTGACAGAGGGAGAGGTGTAAGTTGAGTATTAGGAAAAACTATTTCACCAGGGGAGTGGTGAAGCACTGGAATGCGTTGCCTAGAGCGGTGGTGGAATCTCCATCCCCAGAGGTTTCTAAGTCCCGTCTTAACAAAGCCCTGGCTGGGATGATTTAATCAGGGTTGATCCTGCTTTAGGCAGGGGCCTGGACTCGATGACCTCTGGAGGTCCCTTCCAGCCCTGGGATTCTGTGATTTTTTCCCTTTCTCTTTCCATTTCACTGCTGTTTGCTACCAGGAGCTGTTGCTTATGTTTTTTGCTTGAAATAATTCAGTGGAGTTTGGGAATACAAATCATGCAGCGCATCTGAAGGTGAAAATGCCCAGGTGTGAAATTAGTTGGAAGGTGAGATTTTAAGAGGCTGGCCAGAGATTGTGTGTGTAAAAGGTTTTACAGAAGCTAGTAATAGGAATTCTGTTCACGTTCATAGCACACTGCCATCAGGCCATTAGGAAATTGATCAAAAACCACAGAAATGTATTGAGTATTGGGGGTAGCCATGTTAGTCTGGATCTGCAAAAGCAATGAGGGGTCCTGTGGCACCTTATAGACTAACAGAAATGTATGAGCAGAAGCTTTCGTGGGCATCTGACAGAGTGGGTCTTTGCCCACGAAAGCTTCTGTCATACATTTCTGTTTGTCTGTAAGGTGCCACAGGACCCCTCGCTGCTTTTGCAGAAACTTATTGGTATTTAAACATTCTCTTTGCAATATTTTCCAAGTTAGTTATCACAGTTTTGGGCTAGCGCGTGAGAACCAGAAAGCGAAACTTGCTGTTAATGAAAATGAAAGCTGTGAAGTGCAAAATGTAACTTGCCCATCATACTGGCTGAGCCTCTCTGGTCTAGCACTCTCTAGTCTGGAACACCTGTAATCCAGCATGATTTTGGTTAACCAGACAACCACTTACCATGGGTGTGGCCTAGTTTCCCATAATTCCATAAAGTTTGTTTATGGCCACCAGTCCTGGCTCTCCATGTTCTGTGAAGTTATTTAGCTGTAATTCACCCATACATGTCTTCTAAGAGCCTTCTAAGTGGAAGTGTCAGTGATGTGCTAGAAAGTATTGACATCCCATGGTCCAGGAAATTCGTTCAGTACTGGTCAGATCCTGAGGTTGCGGAGCTAGAGAGTTTCAATTTGTAGCATGGTCTGTTTAAATACTTTGATTTAGTGATTGAGGAAGCTGCTTTTAACACGTCTAAGGACATTTTTGATCAGCATTTGGGGCCTGATTGTGCAGTCCTTACTCAGACAAGTAGACCTTACTCATGCGGATATTCCTGTGACTTTAGTAGAACTACTTGTGTGGGGAGGGACTGCTTGTAATCCTGTGTCTATTGACTTTAGTGGTGCAGGACTTGTGAATATCAGTTGTGGAGTTGCCACAGGCCCTGATTTAGCAAACACTTGTGTGGGAGCATAATACCTCTCTTGGGTAACTATGTGCGTCTCCTTTCTGGGCACCTGCATTGTACAAGGAAATGTCATGCCGATTCGTAACCCCTGTATCTCTCTTGTTCCTGTTTTGTAGCTGAGTGCACTGGGAGAGAGACAATGGCCCAGGAGACGAATCAAACGCAGGTGCCAATGCTGTGTACCACAGGCTGTGGATTCTATGGCAGCCCCCGGACCAATGGGATGTGCTCAGTTTGCTATAAAGAGTATCTGCAGAGGCAACAGAGCAGTGGCCGGATAAGCCCCCCAGGTAGAGGAAATGTGCAGGGATTGGGTATGTGGGTGATATTGTAAGAAGCCAAGGCAGAACAAATCGAATATAGCGCTGCCCCTCACCTGACCTGCCGCTACTGAGACAGCTGAAGTTTCTGCTTCAGCCTCTGGAGCCTGGTCTTTAAGCCGGAGCCCCCAAATCCTGTCACTGTGTTAGTGGTATTCAGCCTGACCCACGACTCCCATTCATTGCACTTCAGTAAGCTGAGGACACTGGATGTCCTGAAGATGACCTGAGTCTTGTTGCCATCCAGCTGCTCCCTGCGCTCCCAGTTACTGCCAGAGACGTGGAGCCAGATTCATCCCTTGCACAAGCCCCCCCAAAGTCAGGAAATGGCACCAGGGATGAAACTGACCATTTGGGATTGTCTAGAGTTGCCAACTTTCCCAACCGGATGGACTGAACGGTAGCATCCGGTGTGTTTGTGGTTGGGAAAGTCGGCACCCCTAGATCTGTATAATTTTCTCATCTCCGTAGTGCTGACAAGCCACAGCAGTGAACCTGAGGATCTGATCCCTGCTACTAAACACATTAGAAGTACCAGTGAAAAGAGAGGCAGCTGTGAAGACCAACTCTGCTCTTCCAACCATTATCAGGATTCCCTCTGTCTGGGAGGGGTTGTGCAGACACTGGGTGTACGGGGATTTAAATAGCAAAGTGGGTGATGCCTGATAAATCCCTTGTATCATTTTAACCTGAGCAGAGCAATCCTGTGCTTGATTTCAGTGTTGGGGGGTGGTACACCAAGGAGACCCTTGAAAGTCCCCCTCAAGGACTGAACTCACAACCAGGGGTTTACAAGGGCAGTGCTCTAACCACAGTCCACTAAAGCATTTGGCTTAGTTCCTCAGCTGGTGTAAATCAGTGTATTTCTCTTGTAGCCGCTGGAGCAACACTTATTTACAGCAGCCAAGAATCTGGTCCAATATTCCCTTGAAATATTTTCCATCCACGTGCAGAATAAATTTCGTTATGTGCACCAAGGCATGTGTGGAGGTGCACTGCCAGTAGAAACACACACTGCTGGCTGTGAGCAGCTGTGGGTGCTCTGCCAATCAGCAGGGCAGTATTTGGATTTCTCTTGAGCGGCTGTCAAAGTGCTCAGCTTACAGGGAACACTGCACCTTTGGCTTTAAGCAGGGGCAAAGTAACATGTGGGTTCACAATAAGGTGAGCGCCTCTGGCAGCCCTTTCAAAGGGCGTGTCAGTACTGAGGAGCTGAGGTGGAGAATGAGGCAACTTGGTTCTCACCACCATGGAATTGAGGGGAATTCTGAAAGAATTGCTGCTGTGTCCAGTGCTATTGAAACCTGATGTTGCAGGGGGCTGATCAGCCTCCTGTTGAAGCCGGTGAGTTGTGGGTTCTCAGCACTCTGAGCCTGTGGGGGCAGGTTTTCAGCATCACCAGTCAAAGGGCTCAACCAAAATTGCAGTTACTGATCCCTTTGGCAAAGGCAGGGTTTGTGAGCCTGTCTGCAAGCGACAGCAAGCGACTCAGGAATTGGTTCCTGGCCTGCTGTCCCGTGGCTATTGGCTAACACCTGTGGAGCTTGCTGATATTTCTCACAGTTCACTGTGAATGTGGGGTTTTTGTCTTAGCAGCAAATGGTCCCAGCAACAGCCTTGTGGCTTCAGAGCCCATCCCAGGGCAGGGCCCAGAGGGAAACTCCATGCCTGAAGATGTGAAAGCCAGGTAGGGGCCAAAAACTCTGCACTGACCTAGCGATCACTGTGGGACCAGGAGAGGCTTTTATTCTCTGCCTAGTAGCTGATTAGCTTCTGTAAAGCAGTCTAATGTGGTCACTGACTCAGCATTCACCTCCCAGGCACCAGGGCCAATCCCGAAGCTTCTGATGCCCCAAAGGTGACGTTGGCGTTGGCGTTAGATAGGAGATGGCATCCACCTGTGAGTGTCATTCCACCTCCATGTCCCCCATACTGCTGCTGCATGGAGTTCCGCTGGGATTAGCCCCTTTCCTTTCCATCTTCCAGAGGAGTGTCCTGGCTGTAGTAACAAGCCTCAGGGCCTGATTCTTTTCTCAGGCTTTTGTGAAGCATAATTCCATTGAAGTCGGTGGACTTGCTAGTGTGACATGGTGTGAGTGAGAGGGACACACTACTTCAGGAAGCTGGCAACAGACAGCTCTGTGCATAGCAAATGTACTGCACCTGGGTACAAGGGTGATGGGGGTGTAGGAAACCCCCGGGCCACTGGAATGAGGGAGAAGGGAATCAGACCTGTTTTCTCCAGTTCATTGCTGTGAAGTTCAGCAGAGTCCTGCCTCAGCCTGATTGGCTGGGCGTGTTCACTTCAGCACAGCTGCCACTGGATGCAGGGGCGGCCAGCCTGCCCCACATCTCATTTGGAAGCTCTGTTGAAGAAAGAGTGAGATTAGCCTTGCCTCTCGCCTAGCTGGAATACAAAACATGTGGGGTCAAGTCCATCCCCTCTGTGGTTCCATTGGTGGTCCACTGCTCTTAACCCTGAGTTGTATTATGCCCAGAGCTTTCAAAAGCTCCAGGTGATTTTAAAGTCAAAACCAATGATAAAGATGCATCTGAAACAGGCTTTACTGGAGGGAAAGGAAAAAAATCCAAAGCTTAGATGCTGCAGAGGAGAAAAATCGAGTGCAGGCAGCACAAGCAAATACTTGCCCTGAGGGTAAGGAGGTCTTGTGCAGACCTTCAGCAAACTGACCTACAATACTAAATTGTAGTAAACAGAAATCTCATGCAAGGTTCTGCATGTTCAGCTCCAACAGTGACTTAATTCCAAACACCGACTGTAGTCAAATGCAGTTGGTCTGTCTCAGATGTGTCATATGCCACACCAACTGGTGGTAATCTAATCTAGAACCCTGTCCTGCATCACTAGGGCAACTCGGTCCCAATTAACAGCATCCTTTCTATTCTTCCTCCGCTCTGCCATTTCCGCACAATCCTCATCTCTATCTGGTCCAGTCCTGGCCCTCCCTCTCTGGACTGTGAATCAAGCCCATGGCTTTGGGATGTAGTGGGTGGAGGGAGGCTGAGCTCACAAGTGTCCTAAGAGGAACTTGAACTCACATCTCCAGTGAAGGGAAGCTATTGCTCTACTGCCCGTGCATTCTCTGGGGCTGTAATGAAGTTATTTTTATGGGCTGAAGATGCCTCCCACTAAGCACTCATCAGAGGAGAATATTTCTGTTTGCTTTGTGGTTTGTGCTGTTGTGACTGCACCCAGTACTCAGACTCCTGTGACCCATCAAATGACAGCCATGAGCATATCCAGAGAGGAAACCAGCAGCGAAACACTCGGATACGTCAGCCCAGAAGAAATCTCATCAGCATCCTCCTCACCAGGTAGTCAGCCGTGTAAGACTTGACGTGACTGTGAATGATACCAGCATAACAATCTGATTTTAAGCAGTAAATAGAATGCTAGCCAGGAGCTCTAGGGAAATGTGTCTGAAAGGCAGTTTCCTTGTTTCACAAGGACAGAGCGCAACAGATCACTTTTTGTGCTGGGAACGGAGTAGCCCCAAAGCTTCAAATATCTGTCAGCGAGCTAATCTTCCATGATCTCCATCGTTTTAAAATCTTAGAAGGCCTGGAAGCAGTCCTCAGCCTTGTATGCTGTGTCCTCAACAGCTGCTCTTGATGACTCCAGGTTGCAGTTCCAGACTCTCTCTCTTGAGGGATCAGTGATGATCAACCTAGTGTAGGTTAATAGCAGAGGACTAGGGAAAAGGCCTTTAGGGTTCTGTTTCTGGTAGGATTGGTGACTCGCTCTGTGCCTGCAGCTAAGTCACATTGTGTTCCATTGTGAACCATTGTGTTCCTCACTTTACCCATCTGTAAAATGGCTATGTTAATAATGGCCTGCCTTGTAGAGGTGTTTGTAAAGTGGAGGAATGCAAGTGTCAGTGCTAAGCAGGGAGCAGCTTCTGGCTGATCAGTTACAATGGGTTTGGAGCCATAGCAGAACTACACACTGCCATGGGTATGCCCTACCCCCACCCCAATCCAGTTATTTAACCCACATCACCCATTTGTTCCTTTTGCAAACTTTTTACAAATGGAGTGTTGGCAGTTGTTAAAGACACTGGCTCCTGCTGCTGTATTAAACCATTGTCTCAAGTGTAGGGACGGGACTCCTCCCCATGAGCGCAGGGCTTGGAAGGAGTCAGTTAGGTCTGAGTGCGGTGGGGGTGGCTGTCTGGTAGGCAGCACAAAGACAGAGGTAGCTTAGTCTGGGGGCAAGGACACTGGACAGGGAGTTGGGGAAACCTGGCTTCTAGTCCCTGCCACTGACTTGCTCTGTCGTCGTGAGTGAGTAACTGCACTGCATCCTCCTGGCTCTTTTCAGTGCACTACAAAGGTTAAAGCTAGCCTCGGTACGTCTTCACAAGCTGCCAGTCACACCCAATGCTACAGGGTAGATGTTGCTTTCTGGTCCAAGGGCTAGACATTCCAAAGTGTTTAGGCTCCTCAAGATGTAGATAGATGCCTAGTGGGAGTTTCCAAAGTGCCTAGGCTATTTAGGTGCCAAATTCCAGTGAGGCACCTAAATACCTTTGAAGCCTGGCCCTTTGAGTCTGAGTTCCCACCAGGAGAATTGGGATAGTGCTGCTTACTTACCTGTGTACAGCATTGGGAGACCGACAGATGAAACAGTGTAAGTGTGAACAGTTGTTATTCATATAGCTTAGCTCACACTCTGGACTGAGACGCAGGGGAATTGGAGCTTAGACAAATCATCCTCATCTGTAAAATGGATATAATCTCTCCCCCATCTTCTCTCTTGTCTTGGTGGTCAGATCTTCAGGGCAGGTGGTTTCTCTCGCCGTATTTCTGTATGGCTCCCAGTGCAGTGGAGTCCCTGTCTCCATTAGGGCCTCTAGGTGTTAGTGCAATGCAAACAATATCTAGGAATGTTACCTAAGAACGGCCAGACTGGATCAGGCACTGGCAGTGGCCAGTGCCAGGTGTCCTGATGGGATGAATAGAACAGGCAGTCATCACTCCCTGTCACCCATTCCCAGCTTCTGACAAACAGAGGCTAAGGGACACCATTCCTCCCCATCCCGGCTCATAGCCATTGGTGGAGTGAACCTCCATGAATTTATCTAGCCCTTTTTTGAACCTCATTAAGGTCTCGGCCTTCACAGCAGCCTCTGGCAAGGAGTGCCATGGGCTGACCATGCGTTGTGTTTGTAGCCTCAGATGGGGCAGGAAAAGAAACTCTCTCCTCCTCTCTTTGTTCCAGGGACCCTTCTTGAAATATCCCAGAACTCTGCTGACTGGGAGGAGACTGCAGAAAAACCCAAACAGAAGAAGAATCGCTGTTTCACTTGCCGGAAGAAGATAGGGCTTACTGGTAAGAGCTATGCAATGGGGCAAGCGGCCTGTGGCCAAGAACCACACCTGTTGGCTTTAGGGAAAGTGGATTTTTGAATTCATGAAATGGTGTCTGGTTTCAGATATTATTATATGGTTTCGTAAGCCTTCATCCCCATCCCTTCGTTCTGTGATTGTCTTTGATTTCATGAGATGAGCCAGTTTGGGGGAGTCGGAGTTTGGCTGTGAAAGGTCCCCGTGACGTTGGTTTATGAGAAGTGTGGTGGGTGGGATGCTGTGTTTTGAACTCTATGGAACCCACAGCCCTCATGTTCACAAGCCCTGGCAGAGGGCAAGGACACAAGTCTTGTCCATTTGCATGCTGCGCTGAGCATTCCAGTAGCAAACTGAGCAGCACCTCTCAGTGTCCCTCTGGTGCTGCCTGGCAAAGCTTCTTGCAGAAGCAAAGGGAATGGAGGTGGTTCTCAGTGACTGAGGAAGACAGCTGGTGACCGTGTGCGCCTTGGTAGTTGGGTACCCAATATGGAACAATGAAGCAGCGCTATAGCACTTTAAAACCAACAGAATAATCTAATAGGTGAAGAGCTTTCGTGGGGCAGACCCACTTCTTCCGATCTCCAACCACTTCCTCTGACCCAAAAAAGTTTCCCCACCTGACTTGAATACACAGCTGTTCCTGGGAAAGAGGGAGCTTGACTGGCCAGCTGGCTGGGCCCTCTGCCCTTCAGCCATAGCGTAGTTAGGCTTTTGTTGCATATTTGGTCTCATCTACCAGTGGCTCCCAAAATACACCACAGACCGTCAGCAGCTGCGTAGGGCCCAGCTCAGTGGGGCTCCTTTTTTGGTTGGCCCAGAGCCACTGTCATAAAACCATCATGATCTGTGTAACGTGGGACGGACGTGCTAGGCTGGGCTGTTGTAAAGCACTGGGTATCAGCCTATCTCTGTGGAATTCAGTGATCAAATCCCCACTGAGAGTAAGAGGAGCAAAATTAGGCCAGTATCAAGCATCCGACCCCCATCCCCTGCCTGCCTGTGGAAATTAACTGGACTCTGCCCACTTCAACAAAAGCAAGATCAGGCCCTTCCTTACGGGCCTATGGAGCTTAATGGTGAGAAGTAACAGGGTTGTTCCAGGTAAGCAGCATTAATATCAGGTCCTGTAAGATGATAGAGGCAAGAAAATTCATTGAGCAATTAACTTGGCAGCATTTCCTTAACAGAAACATTACTCCCCTGAGATTAATTTTCCCTGGAAAAAGTTAACCCCAGCACTGTGGAGGTCACGCTGTTTGAGCAGAGCTCTCTCCTCTTTAAGCTAGTTCTAGATGATGTTCAGCAACATGAAATTCACACGCGAGCCCTTGTTTGAACCAGCATTAATGTCCCGTGGGTGAGATAAACCCAAGGAGCCTGTGCAGTTCCTGGCACAACAAAGCCCTGATCTCGATTTGCAGCCTTTGGGTCCTGTCGTGGTCATGTTTATTATTAACATGTCCACTTCTGGTACACAGCGGAGGGAGGATGTTCTCTTTGCGCGGACTCTCCCAATCTGTAGGCAGCAGGGTGTCTTCCTGGAAGGGAAGCAGCTTTCTTACCCAGGGAAAAAGGCTGTGATGGGAATAAACATGCTGGGTAGCTTACAGGAGTCCTGTGTCTTAGGATAAAGCTGATAGGTACCTGTGCCCTTGGATTATTAGGTGGGGATGTTACATTGCTTGCACCAGTATCTGCGAAATTGTCCTGTAGCATGTCACTTCTAAAAAGGTGTTACAGGAGGCGGCATTCCCCAGTGAGTAAAGTGCTGAGCTGAAGTTAGGAGACTAGGGTTTTATTCTGCTACCAAGTTGCTCTGTTCTTGGATTTCCCAATCTGGAACATGGGGATAATGGTGCTGGTTAAAACACCTTTGAAAAGCATTGCCAAAGTGCAAAGTGTGCGGGGGAGTGACATTTTATAAGAAGGGGTGCAGTGCGATCGGCCAATCAGAATGCATAGATGCCCTGAGTCAAGCAGTGGGGGCAGACCGCGAGTTCCCAACTTAATAAAATACCCTCCTGTGGTCCTCTTACCGAGCACCCATCCCCCTTCAGGGTACCCCTGGAGCCTCCCAGCACCCCCTTTTAGAGCATCGCATCCCTTCCTGTGGTCCTCCCACAGGTTGTGAGGGCCCCAGATAATTGTAGGATGGAAAAGTGGGGCCTGGCGTAAAATGTTTGCTCGCCCTTGGTCTAAGAGCTAAACCGATTCAGTGTCGGGCTTCCAAGGCATAGGTGTCTGAGTAGTACACGTGCATAGTTGACTCCATCCAGAGGCACGAGAGATGTTAGCCCAGAAACACAGATCTCTGGAGAAATTTCAAGGGAGCCAAAAGTCAGATTTGGACACAGTTGCAGTGAGCATGATTCTTTGGATGAAGCAACCCTACATTGTCCAGTTCCAGCCACGCTGTTACTTAATACATTGCAAGATGCATCAAAACACAGCCCAGCCTCAGTTGTTGGAGTTTCCATGAGCTGCTGTCTGAAATAGGGTCATTTTCCCATAGAGAATTCCTTCCATTATCTTGTTGTTCAGGCACTTCCTGGTGCCATCCGCCTGACTGTGGATAAATGGGCTGTACGGGATCTCTGACGTGGCTTGCTGAGTTTGAGCCACACCTCCTGCCACCACTGCACAAAACCCCAGCTGACTCCTGGTCAGCGGCCATTTGAGAACCGGAAGCCTGGTCTTTTTTGGCAGCCTGCTGACCTGCTGTGACTTCCAACCCTGCCTCCTGACTGGTTTGCTAGCCCTTCTCTAGTGACTGTGAGAATGCCTGGGCAGCAGCACTGCTGAAAATCCTTTCCCACCCTGTGGGGCAGCTGAGCCGGTCACAGGAAATCCAGTGCAGTGATGGCTGAGTTGCTGGAAGCCATCCACCTGAACAGCTGAATGAGAGTGCCTCCTCTGAACTGCCCTGGCTCAGTGTGCGCGGGGGGTGGGGGATCCCTTTATAGTGTCTTTCTCTGTCCACAGAGGACTCGCAGGCAGTTAGGTATAAACTGGGCATCCACGAGTGCCAGGAGCTAACCCTCTTGCTCTGTTAGCGTCTCCTCCCTGTGATTAACGCTGCTGTGTCTCTCTGGAATTCTCCTATCCAGGCTTCGACTGCCGCTGCGGGAACCTGTTTTGTGCCATCCACCGGTACTCGGACATGCACAGCTGCCCCTACGACTACAAGGCGGAGGCGGCTGAGAAGATCCGCAAGGAGAACCCCATCATCGTGGCGGAGAAGATCCAGAAGCTGTGAAGGAAGCTGAGCACTTGAGCCTCGTGGCCTGGCTTTCCTCCTTCCCCTCCGAGGCATCTGGGTTCCTGCCAGAAGGTGAGGAGACTCAGCAACTCCTTTCCCCTCACTGCTCCTCCTCTACCCAGTGCTCAGTTGACCTGTTTTAACCCGGTTTCAAAGAGAAAGGGGACCTGCACACGTGCCACCCGCCTCGATGTTACGAGCTTTGGACTTGTCTTCCAGCAGGGCTGCTGGCTCGGCTCACTCAGCACGGAGGAGCTCAGTGGCGCGTCTGTCCTGTCAGCAGCCCTGTGCTTTGCTGTGAGCATCGGCGAGTTGCTGCCACGCCCCAGTCTCCCTGCCCTCAGTAGCGTTCACGTGTGATGCAAGGAATCTTGGCAGCCAGCGTCGGCTGCCCTCCCGCCAAGGCATTTAGTCCCAGACATGGAAAAGAGGATTCTCTGTTTTCAGCTCTGAATTTCTCCCCTTCCCCTTCAGAAGCTGTGGATGTAACAAGGGAATGGTTAAGCCGCGGTTGTCGGTACAGCAGGGTTGGCTCATGGCTCACAGATGCTGCAGCAAACCAAGTTACAGCCACGGGCTAGGACTGTTACGGAAAGACACACACGCCTCTTTTCCTTGCGCCGGCTTTGTGGGAGGCTGGGCTCAGCCGCGGGCGCTGCTTTGATCTCTGGCTGCACGCACAACACTAGCCTCCTGTTTGACTGCCCCATGTGCGGAAGTTGGCAGCTTACTGAGCCAGGCCGATTGTAGACCCACTTAAGCCCACATGCCGATAACCCCCTCCCAGTCTTTACCTGCTGCCTTATCGTGTGATTCTCTCTTATCAGGGTTGTGCGCAAAGCTCAGACCAGCAAACCTGCTCCTCCTCCCCCCTTTGCTGCACGCATGCAAATCTCTGAGATCTGTCCTCCCTCCAGGCCTCGCTGACATTCAGTGGGATTCTCTTGAGCGCGGGGATCTGGTGGGGAATCACACTGAGCCTCTGGCCTCTCCTAGTCCACTGCTTGTCTCCAGGGTGCAGCAGTAGGGCGGAGCCTCAGCTGTTCTAAATCATGGCTGCTCCATTGCCTTGCAGCTGCTAAGTGGGCTTGTAAGGAGCTTCTCCTGTATTGACCCCTCCGTGCTGGTCCCTCCCATTCCCAGGTGTGAGTCCAAATGGTCCCAGAGCGAGATGCTGATCCTGGAGCTGTGGAGAGAGAGATGTGTTTGAAACTCACAGTATCTAAATATGAAGCCTGTATTAGGTTGCAGGGTGGGGAAGAGAGAGAGAGTGTGTGTGCGTGCACACGCGTGTGTGTTTGTTGTGTTTGTTTCACACCTGTCCACCATTGAACTTCCACTTACCTTCTGCTGAGCCTTGGGCTAACTCTCTGCAGAGACCTGAATTTCAGCTAGCCATGCAGCTGCTATCACGGCAGCAATCTGCCCCTGCTGCCAGGGGAGCTTGCGGAGAGGTGTGTTCAGCGGGGACTCAGTCCTGATCTTTTCGCCTCAAGACCCACCACTAACCCAGCCATGTGTGTGTGTTCTGGAGCAAAGAAAGTGAAATGAGCCCCTGGAGAAGGACGCCCTGAAGTGTCTCTGCCCCACTTACAAACTACCCCACTTGATAAACTTATTTCCTTAAACATGAGCTTTAGAACAAAGGAGCAGAGAGCAGTTAAATTCATTGGGTGGGCCAGGGTGGAGCGGCTGTCAGGTGACACAGAGGTCCACAAGGCAGGGGCCCATTGACGCCTGCTGAGGACAAAGATTTTTAATTTTTCTACCTGGATCCAGCCTATTCGGTCTCTTCTCCTCCCCCCTTGGCCCAGCAGCCTTCCCCACAGAAAGTACCGAGGATAAAGAATTCAAGGGCTAAATTCTGGGCTCACTAACACTAGTGTAAGTCCAGATAGAGCCTGATTCACTAGTGCCTCCCTCTCCAGTCTTCCACTGGTGGAACTCATTGATCTCTAAGGAGCTGCTGCATAATAATACACTGATGATTCTGACCCCTTGTGTGCAAATCCAGAGCAGCTCCATTGACTTCAGTGTGGACGTGCTGAGCGGGTTCCTCTGCTGGTGCAAACTGGCTGGTTTACCCCAGCTGAGGATTCGGTCCGGGGCACAAATCCCAAATAGCGCTCCTGACTTCCTGGCGAGTTCTGGGTCATTTCGGTTTCAGCAGCATCCTGGATGTGGCAGCGTAACAGCAATGAATTGGAGCCGAGCTGTGAACGCTGAGCAGCTGTGTGGTATGTGCCATAACACGTGGAAAGAGGGAATGTCTGTACTGGGGTCGTTCCAGGTGTGCACAGGGCCCACGTCTGGTCTCCAACAGTCTTGGGGTTTGGTTTCCTTCTGCGTCCCCCTTTTGTTAGCCTAAGTGGACTGGTGGTGGTGGTTAATCCTAGCTCCGAAGGGGGTGAACACTAGGGGTTTCTTTGAGCTCCCCCAGTCTGACATTTAATGGTATCCAGTCTCACCTTGAGCTTAGCAGCAAACCCACTCTCTTGGTTGACGGATGAGAAAGGCTTGCTGCACCATGGCTAGCTTGGTTCCCTAACCTGGCCCCTTCCTGTGTGCCTGTGGGAGCCCTGGAGCCCTTCCCCAATCACACTCTTCCAGTAGCATTCACCTTAAGCCTGGGAATTCTTTGGGGGGGTCGGGGGGGCAGTTCATCGTGTGTGGAAGTCCAGGCGGTGATGAACCAGTTTTCTATTTCTTCACCACTTCCTCTATCTCGTTTATTCTTCCTAGAAAGTCTGATGCCAGATACGTAAATATTAATATATTCTAGTTTGCTTGAATGGTTTCAGCTCCTCTGTGGTGATGTGGCTCTGGAATTCTCAGGGCATTCATGCAACTCTGGCCATTTGATGGCTCTGTCTGTGGATGAACTGCTGATAGCCCCCAGAACAGCTGTGTGCTACAGGCATTCCTTCCCCCATTTGAGTGCCGTGGTGTGGTCCAGCTCCTGTCGCTGTTGGCAAAGTGTGCTGAGAGCTGCAGGTGAGAAGAGCCAGGCGGTGTTACGAGCGGATGAGTGGAGTTTCCCTCAACACATCTTGCACCTGTTTCTGAGCTCACTGGCCCCAGCGTCAATCAGGAGTAGCTCCATTAGAATCCGCCAACTCGAGCCTTTGCCTTGTTCCTTGGGTCATTTAGTGCTGTGTAAAATGGCTTGAAATTCTGACTTGCTGGTGAATTTCTGTTCCCTCTGAAACACCTGGCACTGGCCTCAATTGGAGGCCAGGATCCTGGGTGAGATGGACAATTGGTCTGACCCAGTGTGGCTGGTACATGTTTTACACACCCACTTTGCACTGATGTAAATTGAGGGACAAGGTGCAAAGGGAAGGGAGCCAGTGGCTTTAGGCTCAGAATTGGGCCCTGTCCTGCTCTGTTAATTGGGATGATGGCCAGGTCTGGCTGGTCAGAGGTAGTGACCGGCTGGCCGCAGAAAGCAGCATCTTCAGTCATAGGGCTGTGCTGCTACATGATGCCTTGCAAAGTGCCTGAGCTAGCATTCCGGCCCCCTTGCACCTGCCCAGCGGCAGAGCTCATCTTGGGCTGGATGTGAGGTGTCTGCACAGCAGTCAAAGGGGAGTTGCAGCACCGGTGACACCCAAGTTGGTATTAATGCTGGAGCAGTGACGCTGCCATACCACAGACCAGCTCAGCTGGGTCCAGGGTGGTCCTGTACCATGTGCTGCTCTGGCTTTGCTACTCTTGATCCTGAGCTAGCTCAACTGATGCGAGCCTAGGGGTGTGCCCGTGCTGCAGCCACACCCTGCCGTTGTGCACACAGACCCCAAGAGGCAGCTGGAGCCTGGGAACAAGCTTTAAGGGGTAGTGAAGCTGCCATGGCGCTTCCCTGCTTGTCCTGCCAAGGCCTTGCCAGACAAGTGCCAGGCAGCTGCTCGCTTTGTCCTGGTGCTCCAGCCTGTGTCCCCTGTCATGGGGATGCTGTGTGGCCATGACCATCCATAAGGCCTGCTGGAAGCTGTTCATGGTGCCATGTGTGACATCCCAAGGCAGCCTGTGCCCTCTGCTCCCCATGGCACTGGGCTGGCTGGAGCTCTCCAGTGTGGGGCCCCCAGAACCTGAGATCCAGTGGCTGCTCCTCACTGGCCAGTGTAGTGAGGTCTGGCACCTGCAGGCCTTTAGGGGTTGTGAAAGCAGAGGCTGAGTCCCAGGGATGACCGAGAACATGTTGGTGCTGATGGCAGTCGTGTGATGAAAAGGGCCCAGGGCCAAATCCTGCCCTTGGGTGCAAGAATATGGAAGTTTTGGCTGCGATCCTCAAGGCATTTAAGCACCTAACTTCCGTGGTATTCAGTGGGTGTGAGGCACCGTAGTGCCATGGGGGGGCCTTTGGATGTCTGATCAATGGGTCAGGTGCTTCTGGAGCTGGGTAAACGCCCAGGGCCTCCCTCCCACCTGCAGCTGGGAGCTGTTCATCGCTTGGGAACGCGAAGGAAGGGAGGTGTCCGATCGCTGCTGTGCCCAGCACCGCTGCCTGCGGCTGTCCCAACCACCTGTCCCTGACCAGAGGAGACCCCAGAACGCTGACCAGTCTGCTGAGTGGCTCCCACGTCCTGGCACTAAAACTGATAACCGGGCTCCAAAGGGCCAGCATTAGCGAATCACGTGCAACCAAGGTGAATGACAATGCAGTAAACCCTGGAGACATGATTTCGATTTGCTCTTGAATCGCATTAACACATGCAAATTGACATGCCGCCCCCCCAGCCCCTGGCTCCCCCAGCTGGGCGAAACTGTGCCACAAGCAGCTGTGTGCCTCCCAGCTGGGAGATGTTGGGGGCTGCATGGCTGCCCCCAGCTATCCCCTTCCCCAGCCAAACCCCCACGCCCATGTAAGTGAAATTCGATTTACATGGAGGTTGCCCAGGACGCAACCTCTGTGTAAATCAAGGGATTACTGTACAGCCTCTGTGAGCCTGCAGCTGAATGACATCCCAGGAGATGACCTCAGTGGTCTACCTGGGGTCTCTGAGGCCCTGGTTTGTGCCATAGCTTGGGAACATGAATCTCCACTGCTGGACAGGCAGAAGGCAAAGCTCTGGTTGACACCATCAGCAGGGTTAGGACCACGTACTTGGGGTAACACCTAGTCATCCCGGCTGAGGTTCGGGCCCCTGGGTTCCCAAATGTACACTCATGGCCTTCACAGGCAAAACCCGAAGGAATTTCCCAGTGGTGGAGGAGCTGGAGGAGGCTTTTCCAAGAGGTGCCCCCCAAGGCAGGGTGGACAGTCATTTTTGATGTGGGGAGGCCACTCCAAGAATTTGGAAAGTGGTCCAGGGCAGCACTCTTCCACGGTGTTAATGAAGGAGGTGCAGGGTCTGGGATGGAGGCTGGGTGCAGAAGGGAGCTGGGGGTAAGGGAGGGAGGCAGTTGTGACATGGGGCAGGGGTTTGGGATGCAGGGTTTCGGAGGGGGTAAGAGGGCGGGGGAGGGGACAGAGAGGGTGCAGAGCTATGTGGGGTTGGAGTGGAGGCTGGAGTCTCAGAGACAGCAGGTCCCTTAGAGACAGTCCCAGCAGGTTCCTTAGGCGGGGGCTGTGGGCTCTGACTAGGGGGAGGGATGTTTCCCGTGCTTCAAACAGGCAGTTCTCATTGGCCAGAAACCAGCCAATGGGATTGTGCTGGGGGTGGGGGCAGCCTGTGAACTTTATCTGCCCCCGTACCCCTGGCTCAGAACTGCTGCAAGACAAATAGGCCTTTCTGGTCGTGGGGGCAGGGCAGGAAAGGAGCCAGCCTGAGGGTGTCCACTGTGTCCAGAGGCCAGATGCACCCCAGGGGCCCTGCCTTAGAGTCAGGGTGAGAAGGGACAATAAGGGGTATTTAGTGACCCATGGCCAAGATGCCAAATTCTCCTAGGTCCACTGCAAATGGAGCTGAAGCCTCTTGAAAATCTGGCCTAGGGAGCTTGTGCTAAGGAGCAGTTCCTCTGTCTTGGTTTTACCTAGATGCAAATTCTGACTGGCAAGTCTGCAAGCCGCCACCTCCCCTAACCGGAAGGTACAGCCTCCCACCAATGCACGACCTCCAACAGTGCTGAGATTTCTCTCCTCGTGGTTGGCCCTTCGAAAGGGGTTCTCAGGCTGCCACCTGGGCCCAGATCAGTTCTCCCAGCTTCACAGTGAGCTGTGTGTGTGACACTCCTGTGTGCCTGGCTGGAAAAGTTGAAAACGGTGTGACCAAAAGTTCTCGGGGAGACTTCATGAAATGTTGACCTGTCACCTCCAAGTTTTCATTTAACCCTCCAAGAAGGCAGGGATTTCACACTACACGTTTATGCTACAGCTTAGCTCCTGGTTGGGGGTTTGATGCGGAAACCTCCAGGCAAGGTTCTCCACCCTGGCTGTGCAGGAGGTCAGACTGGGAGGTCCCAGCTGGCCTTAAAATCTATGAAGTGAGCAACTCTTAGAAGAGTCACTTCACCTTATCACCCCAGGAAAGTGGATGCCAGAGGTCACTGTGCAGGGGCCTGATTCTGGGAAGTGCTGAAGTCGTGGATGTTCAGCACCTCATAAGCTCAGCCCCGTGTTAGTACTTTTTGCAAATGACCCTTTCTTTCTATACCATAGGCCTGAGAACCCCAGGGTCTGGATTGTAGCCAACGGCTGGTTCTGATTCACTTTGACCTGCAGATAAATCACTGAAGTTTCTGCTTCAGCCTGTCCAGCTCTAAACGGGGCCAAGTCATGCATTAATGACAGTGAAAGGCCTGGTACAGGCATGAAATGAACCAGCCTGCTCCCACCTTCACCAAAGCAAGAGGAACTCTCCTGTGCTTATGGGCAGTTAACTTCTATCAGCGATGCTGCTCTTTAAAGGCAGGCAATAAGGGGTGCCGTTCAGTCTCCTTTGAGTACACCCCTCACTCGGTGAAGCTGGCCAGGAAGGGGATGGGGAACTGAGCCTGGAGAGCAGTGTTCCCACCCATGAGAGATTCAGGTGCTGCCCAGATGATTGGCAGAGTGCCCACAGCTGGCAGCCTGTGTTGCCATTGGTGGTGCACATCCCCATATGCCCCGGTGCAGATAAAAAATTTATTCTGCTCCAGATGGAAAAAAATTAGCGAGAATCCTGCCAGAGAGCATGTGATTTGGGAAGGCCGAACAGGAAAGGCTGCATCACTAGCTGGCTCCAGAGCCATCTGGGGAAGAGCTGGAGGAGAGCAGTTTTGGCATCTCTGACTGTCAGCTGCCTGCTGTTTTCCAGGCTGAGTGATGAAGGAGTCTGTGGCTTGTGGTGGCTCCTGTCCTAAGTCTGCCGGCTACCTGTTAGATGCATTTGTCCAGCTACTCTTTGAAGAGCTTTAGCACCTTTGTGATTGTCAGTGGGAGTTTGAAATTTGCTAGTGGGGGATCTGTGGTATAGTGGAGGTGCTGCTGTTGGCTCTGTAATGATCTGTTTGGATTTGGCTGAGTTTCAAGCTGTCCAACACCCCCCTCCATGCACACACAGCTGCTACACACTTTATGCTTTGGTAGAGCTTGCTGCTAAAATCCCCTAACAGGCCGTCTGCACTGATGATGCTCCACTGTGCTGCTGTCCTTGGGGCATTGGGCAGGAAACCCTCTGGATGGGACGCAGACCCAAAGTGCACGTCTCTGGCCTGGGTTAAACGTGGTCAGACTAGATTAAAATGACGCCTTCTTGACGTGACATCTATTGATCCTCCTGGTCCTGTACTCTCATCAAAGCATGTTTTGGCCTGTGGGAGGCAGCCTGATGCCTAGGAATTCAGGCCTCACCTGTTTGATCTCTCCTTACCTCTGCCTTGGCTCGGTTTTCTGCTTCAGTGCCACATCCTTTTTGCAGCCAAGTTCTTCCAGTCTGAGGGCAATCTGATGCTTCAGCTGCCTCTGCTGAAAAGGGACAAGGATGGATGGTTGGGGACGGGAGCCGGGGGGGGTGGGGGGATACTGGAAATAGAATGCAGGAGTCCTGTCTGCCAGGTTTCCCATCATGCTGTTTCCATTGCTGTCTCCTGTCTCCTCTTCCACATCCTTGTTTATTTTTACTCCTCATGGGATTCTCTGATCCCCACTCGGGGTTAATTCTCATTCTGCCCTCACCTCTAGAGAAGCTCATCCTAAGAGGAAAGGACACAAGGGTGGAGTGGGGGCAGAGATTGTGAATCCTTTAAGAGCCTTACCACACACAGGTGCTGAGATGAGCCCTGTGTCTCAGCTGGAGGTGCCAGGTTAGAAGGGGGCTGGTTTTCTGCTGATAAATGGAAATGAATTTAGCTGGCATTAAGAGAAGGGGCCTGAGTGAGAGATTGTAAGGCCAAAAGAGAAGCCTGGGGCTCATGTGCTTGACTGAGAGCTGGGTTCTATTCCTGGCTCTGCCAATGGCAATCTGGGCAACCTTGGGCAAGTCATTTACCCTTGTATGCCTCAGTTTCCCCGTTGGATAACAATACTCCTTTGTAAAAGGCTTTCAGCTCTATGGATGAAAATTGCTGGGTATTACTTTTAGTTAGTCTGACCCCCTTTATGTGAATGTCACCCAGTTAGCATTGGCTCAAGTCCTATAACTTGCATTTGACCAAAGTCTCTCTCTCCCAGCAAAGCAGCTGGTCCAAGGCATAGAGAATCGTGAGAGTTGGTTCCCTGGTTACTCCCTTCCCAGTGACAAAAGTGAGCCTGATTTCTAATCTGAATGCGCCTGGCTTCCAACGCAGCAGCAGGAGTGATCAGTTTGTAGCCTTGGAGCCTGCTTTTCTCCGTCTGGCTGCAGAAAACCAGCTGACAAGCTGACCTCCTGGAATAGCCTGTAGGGTAACCCATTTTTCCAAGCAAGGCTAGATACTGTCTACAAACAACAAATGTGTTTCAACCAGGGCCCTGAGTAGCTGCGGTGAAGGGGAATGATTAGCCAGGCACTGGCACATGTGAAAGGAGCAGGAGGGTGGGTTTAGGAGGTTTGGAGGACATATAATTAGAGACAATGGGATGAATGGAAAAGGTAAGCAAGAGAGCCAGAAAAACTTCCTCTTGGTGCAGATTGGAAGAGCGTGGAGCCATCGCCCAGAGGAATTAGTGGGAGCCACAGGGCTGGCGTTATTTGAGTCAAACTTGGCTAAAAAATGCCCTGAGTGCTTCACTGCAAGAAGCAATCCTGACGCTGGACTAACAGCTGTCCCAGCAGTAAGAACAGAGCTATGCACAACAGTGTAGCTTAGTGGCTGAAGCAGTGGCCTGGGAGTGAGGAAACTGTGTTTTGTGCCTGGTTCTGCCTCTGGTTTGCTGGCTGACCCCAGGCAAATAATGTTGCTGCTCTGTGCCTCAGTTTCCCCATCTGATACAGACCGGCTTCAAGATCCAAGGCTGAACGGTGCTGCATACGAGCTAACCATTCCTGTGCTCCTTCTTAGCCCAGGGGGTGCCTTGAGCTTGGTGGGCTCCAAGCGATGAGCCGGCAAAGTCCTGAGCTTGCTTTGCAGCCAAAACCCTGTGAGGGTGGGATGGGAGCTGGGGGCAGTGGGGGAATCACCTTTCCCTCGTGCTCCAGCTGGAAGGGATCTCTTGCCATCTGTGGCTTGGGGAGCCTGGCAGAGGGACTAGGACTGGCTGTGGGGTGGTCTCATCCTCGGGGCAGAGCCCAGGGCCAGCTTTCCAAGGGCTCGGCACCCCCCTTTGGGGCCAGCTACTAGCAATTGCTCAGCAGCCGGCAGCTCCCATGGGAAAGTCTAGCCCAGATAAACAGCTTAGGTCAGAGATGCTCAGTAAGAGCCAATGACGGGACTTAGGCAGGTCAGCTTTTCCCCTGCTGCCCATTCGACAAGGGCCTGCAGCCTCCACGGTGGGTGTTGGGGGCGTCGGTTGCAGCCGGACAGTGGGCATGCAGCTCACGTTCAGGATGGGGCATTGGCAGGATGTCAAGGGCACCAGCTTACAAGAACCCTGGAACTAACAACTGGAGCTTGGTCACTGAGGCACACATCAGCCTGGCCTGGGGCAAAGTTACCTCTGATTGGCTGCCTTCCTGACTGCCCACCCCCAGAGTAGAGCAGCCAGTCCTCTGCCTGCCACGAGCCCCACTGCTCTTGGGGCCGGGGAGAGGCAGGAGCTGGATAGCTCATTAGTGTTAGGGGGTGGGGATCAGATTGGCTCCCCCTCTTCCTGGGAGCAGTGGGCACCAGGGGTCCCCTCTCCCTGCAGCACTCACCTGGAAAGGGGCTATGGGGCCAGGAGCCCCAGAGGCTGCACAGGGGCAGAACTGATGTAATTTTCCTGGCTGGAGACAATGATTTCTCTCCCACCCCCCCCAATTTTTTGGACCATGTTAAGCCATGGGTACAGGACTCCTGGGTTCTGTTCCTGGCTCCACCACTGATCTTCAGGGTGACCTCACATCCCCTCCCTGGGCTCAGGTTTCCCTGTGTTGAATGGGGCGAATGCCACAACCCACCTCTGGGGCAGGTGCTGAATTGTTCCAGTTGGAGTGACGCTCAGAGCCACAGCAGGACAGTGCTGGGAATGGCCATGGGCCGGTGTTCTCCGAACCCTGTGAGCGTGGCCTCGGGCCCCTTCCCTGTCCTGGGGTGGGGCTGTCTCCACAGGCTGGTGCAGGGCTCTTTTCTGAGGGCTCTGCCTTCTGCTCCTCTGGCAGCCGACCCACCAGGCCTGACCAGGAGTGTGGCTGGGCGATGCCAGCTGGGGTGGCAGCAAGGTTTGTGCCACTGGGAAGAATACAGCAGAGGGACACGGGACCTACCTGGCTCCTGCCCCCACCCAGCTTGGTACAGTTTGCAGTGGGCAAGGGGGCATGTGGCATTGGAGCCCAGTCCCTGGGCAGCTGGAGAAGGGGCAGAACCTATTTTGACTTGCCTGACCTCACCCTCTGCTCTGAGCCACGGCTCTGCCCAGAGGAGGCGTGCTCGGTTCTCAGCCTCTCTCCAGCCATGCGCCGTAGGGTCCCCACTGGCTTGGCAAAGGGTGACTGTCAGGGCTGAGCATGCTGAGACGTCTTTGAGCCTCTGCAGTGCTCCAGGGTTGGATGTGAATGGATTTGTCCGATCCTGTAGGGTGCTGTGCAGAGCAGGAAGTGGAATATACCCAGCCTCTTAAGACTGTAGCCAAGCTCAGTAACGCCTGCCTACCATGCACGCCCTCTAGGGTGCAGCATGTTGTGAGACTCTAACAAATGTTTACCAGCACTTTGGGATTCTGGGCTGAAAGTCTCCACAGGAAGGTGACTGCTTGTTTGCATTCATCCAACCGGCCTCTGGGATTTGCCACGGGTGTTTGCAGATCTCAACCTGTTGTCCAGGTCTGGCTGGCTCCACCCTTTCTAGACTGGATTTGCCTGGCCAGCTAATCTCTCCAAGGTCAGCTGGGGCAGAGCGTGCATGTGACCCGCCTGCCTGGCTCAGATCGGCTGCTTAGTGCCCTACGTCACCTTTACTGCCATCGCCTCGCTGGGTGAGCCAAGCCCTTTGGCCCAGTCTGTGAAGTATTTCACCTCATCTACTCATGGGGCTGACTCCGGGGTGATTTGGGAGCCCATGGCAGGGGGCCAGCAGGGGGTAACCCTGCGCAGGCTGACATCCACTTCATACCTAGACTGAATCAGCTGCCCCAGGTAAATCAGACTTGGACTTACAAATGGGATTCAGCCTCTGGGTGTGCAGCGAAGGTTATAGTGTCGCTGTGCTGAGACCAGCAGGTGTGTGGGGTCTGCAAGCCTGGGTCAGCCCTAGAGAAGGGGGACAGGAACCACAGCCTGCAGCTCTTTTCATCTGGGTACATCAGAGGTTTTGCAAATACTCAGCAACAGCTGGGAGGCTGGTTAATTTCCAGGAAATTCCAGCAGGGAAGGGATTTGCAATGCTGCAGGGCGGGATTCTGCCCCTCCTCCTGATCTGGCATCCTCCCTGATAGCCCCTCAGCTGGCCAGCATGAGAAGGTGGCTGGAATCAGATCAGGATGAAGGCTGGGGAGTGGTTACAACAGTGCTGCTGGCCAGGAACAAGGAGGGGTGGGGACTAGAGGTGGGTGAAACGTCGATGAAAACCAGGATGTTGACAACAAAAACATTTTAAATATAAATAACGGCACAGCCACCATCCCATTCCCATTCAAAGGGAGAGAGATTATAAGAAATACACCTTCATGCTTTAGTGCCACAGTGGTCAGGAAATCACATCCCCTGGGGCAGATTATTCTGTAATTGTCCCATGAGGGGTTTCTGGCACCTTGTGCTGAAGTAGCTAGTACTTGCCTGGGTGTGCTGCTAAATCTCTTGGCAGTGGACTGAGCTGCTCTATGACTCCCAGTTAAGCATTAAGCTTAGTTGTTCTTCAGGGCACAGAGGGGGAATGGTGGGAAGATGCTGACGGACTAGCACAGCCTCACACGCCTTGGCTGCAGAGAGAGGCTCCAGGCTGGAGGCTGCTGTGATTTCAGCCAGTGGCAACACCGCTACTCTGCCTCCTGAAGCTTGAGACTGATTAGATCCACCCTGCATCTTCTCACTCCCGCACTACTCTGACTCTCATCCCCTGTGCAATTCCCAGGGGGGGATGGGCTCCACCAGTGCTCGGGTAACGGCTGCTGGGTGTGGAAGGTGCTGGAAACATGATTTTCAGGAAGCTCTGGGCTATCAAGCCCAACCTGGGTGTCCTGATGGCTGGAGTCCTCTGAATATCCAAGCCCTATGACTGGGGCACCTCTGGTTTTATAATGGAAGCTAGAAATGCTATGAAGCTCCACATTGAGGGCCTGGTTCTCATTTCCTTCCTCACTGCGGGTGAGGCAGAGACGGAGGACAGGCAAAAGAGGGCTTACACCGCCTCTGCACTCCCATATTCTGGGACCAGTTCAGCTTCTGGTGTACCCAGAGCAGCTCTCAGGCTGCTCTAACATGGGAGCTACTGCCTCCCGGCCACAGGCCATAGCACAGAGCACTCTGGTCATGCCCCAAAATGCCCCTGTGTTGGGAACAGGAGGCTGGGCCAGTTTGGAATCCTTGGGCTACATCCACCCACTTAAAAGCTCCTTTACGCTGCCGGTTTGGCATGGCTGAGAATGAGGCTCTGAATATTTCAAAGACCTGCATTTCCCCAAGTTAGATCTGAACTGGGTGCTTGGTGCTTCAGTAACTGCAGTGAATTTTTGAAATTATTTAGATACATTGGGTTGTAGTGAGAGCTTGTCTGCAGGGACAAGCTGCAGCAATTAAACTGCAGGTGTGAATTTACACTGATTTAGCCTGGGGCAAAAGGCCCCGGGGGTGCCCCTGTTTCATTGGACTCAGCAACTTACTTACGTTTTAGCCTTTTCTTAGCTGTTATGACCATGTTATTTGTAATACAAATTAAAATGCGAGGCTAGTTTGACTTATTTAGTACAACTGGATCACTCCTACAGGACAGACGAAGGATGGACAGGGAGCTTGGCTAGCAGGTGGGAGATCTGGGGTCAAACTGATGCTCTGCCACAGCTCCTTTGCATGGCCCTTGGCCACGTCACATAGTGTCCCTGTGTCTCAGCTGCCCCCGTCTGTACAATGGAGATCACTGCCCTGCCTTGCGCAGGCCAAAAACCCATGACATCCTCAGATATCACGGTAACACAAGGGGCAGTTATGCACCCGCCTGACAGCAGCACAGGCGTTTTATGGCTTAGGTCTGCAATGTGATAGGTACTGGAGTGGGGGAGCTGTTATTTGTGTCATGGGCATGCCTAGAGACCTGGTTACGCTGGGAGCTGTACATCCAGGTAGTAAGGGACAGCACCTGTCCCAAGCTGACACCTGAAATAGACACACCATTCAGGGGAGGCAAGAAGTGAGTGGGCCAAGGCTGTGCAGCAAAAGCAGGAAGAGAGCAGGCTTCTGTCTACATTGCTGCCTGGATTCTAGCCTTGGCTTACAAACACCCCCGTGCCTCAGCTTCCCTTTCTGTAAAGTGCTTTGAGATCCACCGAGGGAAAGCTCAAGGAAGTTGCTAAGTGTTGTTATTTTATCCCTGATTCACCAGGGGCCCAGTCTGGGTCATGCCAGCAATGGTATGGGGGAGAGGGGTTGCCTGCCTGGCACACTACTCTGCAAACCCTTCCTGCTCACCTCCTGGCTTGAGTGGCCTCTTCTTGCTAATCCAAGAGTTTTTAATGCAGCTTGAAGGAAACTCCAGCTTCTGGCACTTCTGTTCCTGAGCAAGAAGCCCCAGTCTCTTGCCCAGCCTGCAAGTAAGCAATGTCACTACAGTACAGCACCTCAAGTGTTAATACCCCACCTATCCCAGAGTAACCAGCGGGTCCTAGTAGAAAGTGTGCAACTGGCTCGCAGGGAGAGGGGTAGGGGGTGCATGAAAATAGTAGCCATGCAAAACGGGGCGCGGCGGGGGGAGGGCTGGGGGAGATTGCTGCTGCCTATTAATTATTCATCCCGCATGCACGAGCTGCACGAAGCATGCACCCCGGGGTTCACACGTCGGGGCGCGTGGGGGGGGAGTGGCGGCAGCTTGTGAGCACGCGGTCCCTGGCGGGGGGAACAGCCCCTGAGCAGGCAGTCCTTCGCGGGGGGGGGGTCGCTGCAGCCCGGGGCCACGCAGCCTCTGCAGGGGGGGAATGGTAAGGTGCAGCCCGGGGAGCTCGCAGCCTTTCGAGGCGGGGACCCTGCACGCAGCCCCCTGCCCGCTCCGTGCCGTTGCACCAGGCTCCCGCTCCTCCTTCCCGGGGGCCGTGCAGGAGCAGGACTCCGGAGGAGGCGTCACTTCCAGTGCGGGCTGCGCTGCTGTCACATCCGCCGCTGAGAGCCAGGGGAGGGGACTCGGGCTGCACCGGCCCAGCAGCCTGGAGCGTCCGGGAGCAGCAGCGACGCGCCGGGCCCGGCTGGAGGGGCCCGGGGGGATGCGGGAGGCAGCGCCCGGCTCGGGCTCCTTAGTGCGCCAGCGGGCCCGGCGCTGCTCCGGATCGGACAGCAACGATCCTGCCGGGAGCGGGGCGCGTCGCCGGCGCTGATCCTGGGGGCCCCGCTCCGGACATTGCAACGGACAAGGGACCGAGGTGCCCAACCTAGCGCCCCCCGCCCGGCCTAGCACCGCCGCCGGTCTCCTGCACCCCCCGCCCGGCCTAGCACCCCCGCCGGTCTCCTGCACCCCCGGCCTAGCCCGGTCCCCTACACACCCAGCCCAGAACGCGCGGCCGTTCCCCTGCACCCCTGGCCCCCTGCAGCCCCCGCCCGCCCGTAGCGCCTCCCCCAGCTGCTATCACCCCAGTACCACTAGCAGCTGATTTCCCCTCCCCGCTTCCCTCTGCTCCCCGTCCCCCGTCCGGGGCTGCGGGTGTCTTGCTCCGGCCGCCCTCGACAGCTGCACAGTCTGCGGCTCCGATCGTGCCCGCCTGCAGTATGGGGGCGTGAATATCACAGGTGCCTGGGGAGCCGCGCGTGGGGTGGCCCGGGGTGGAGGGCCCCTTCCCAGCACGGACTACAAGACCCCCGCCCCCCGCGCGCCCCACTTCGGAGTTAGAGCCTGGGAGGGTGGGGGCAGGGCCGGTCTGGGTTTCATCGGCCGGGCCTGGGGACAGAGGCAAGTGTGTGTGGGGAGCAGAAACACTTCCGTGTGTTGGTGTCAGTAGTAGAGATCAGTAAGTGTGTGTGTGTGTGTGTGTGTGCGCGCGCGCGCGTGTGCGGGCGTGTATGTTGTGCAAATGTCTGTGTGGTGCAGATAGGTGTGTGTCTCTGAGTCTAGTACAGGCAGGTGTGTGATCTAAGATGCAGCTATGGTCTGGTGAAATGGGGCTGTAGTGTAGACAGGCATGGGCGTGAGCGTGTAGGGTGACCTCCAGTGTTTCTCTCTTGCCTGTCTGTAGTACCCTCAGGTGTGTGCTTGTAATCCTGGTGATCAGGGTGTGGGGACATGTAGCCGGGTTTGGTCTTGTGTAGTGGCTGGGAGAGAACACGTGCACTGGTGCTTTGTGTGGGCTGTCCGTGGTGTGCCTGTCAGTGCTGTACACGTGTGGGGTAAAGCCAGGCATGTGTGACCCACAAACAGGTCACGCAGCAGGTGTGTTGGAGAGCACATGGATCCCTTGGGTCTCCTTGTCTGTGTTGCACACACATGTCTGTGTGGGCAGACGTGTTTCTCTGTGTTGCATGTCTCCCGTGTAGCATTTATGTAATGCGGGGAGGGGCTGTTCTGCCAACTAGCTGCACAGAGGAAAAAAAAAGTCAATCCCAGCAGGAGGGAGGAATGAAAGGGAAGGAAGCAAGATGCTGATCCTGGGATTAATTGTTGGGGGTGTGTGCGGGGGGGGGAGTGAATAGATTCTTGTCCATCTTCCTCCCACCCCCAAACAGGTTAAGTCAGGAGGGCTGGGGGAAGTCACAGCAGAGGCCCAATCCTGCTTTCGCTGACCCAGGCCTAAATCTGGAGGAATTCCACTGACTCCAGCACAGCTACTCCGGATTTACACTGGGGTGAGAGTAGAATTTGGCCCCAGGCTGGGGAGGGAGGAACCCAGTCATGCTGGGGTGGGGAACCCAGTTATTCGGCAAAGAAGTATTTCCCTCTGTGCCCTGCGTTCCATGCTGACTTGTCCAGGCCTGGCTCCCCCTCCACCCTTTCCTCTTTCCCAGCCTTGCGGAAGCAGCTGGGGTGGAATTCCTTGGGGTCTGGACTACTGTCCTCAGTGGGGGGGCTCTGCCCACGCTTGCAGAAACCGTGTGTGTGTGTGTGTGTGTGTGTGTGTGTGTGTGTGTTAAGTTCTGTTTCCTGTCAGGAGCGTGTGCAACAGATTTCCCACTGGTGTGCAAGGCATTGTGTGATCTCTGGAGTGGACGTGGTTCCGTGCTACTAGTCGTATGGTGGTACCAGCTGCAGTGCGCTAGCCCCTTCCCCCCTGCACCTCAGAGCTGAGTGGGTGGGGACAAAGACTCTCTCAGTCATCAGATTGCAGGATCAGGGCCCTGGTGAGCACTGTGCATTGTATAGTGTGTGGGGTTTGAGGCGCAGGCGGTGTTGTGCTGTGTGTACTGAGCAGTGTGCTTTGGTCAGAATGTGGCTGCGGTAGGTGCATGGTGCAGGTAGCATGTGGTTGTTGTCCGCAGGAGTGTGTGTGGGGTTGTGGGTGCCTTGCGTGGCTGAGCTGTGTGTGATTTTGGTGGTGGGTGAATTGTGTGCAGTTTTCAGTGAGTGGAGCATGGTGTGGAGGTGAGTTTGTGGGGGTTTCGGTGAGGGTTTGTGTGCTATGTGTGGGTTTGGATGACTGAAGTGCATTGTGTGGGTGTGCTGTGTGTGGCTTTTAATTACTGTTGTGTGTTGTCTGGGTGGTTTGTGTGTGGTTTTCAGTGAGGTGAGCACATTGTGTGGACATGTTTTTGATGAGGATATGTGTATTGCGTGGGTGGGTTTTGTGCATTTTACAGGGAGGAGTGTTAACTGTGTGTTAGTGAGAAGAGTGTTGTGTGAGTCAATTGTGTATCATTTTGGTGAGAGGGTTTTGTGTGGTTTGGAGTGAGGGTGGCATATTTTGTGTGTGTGTGGGCTGTGTATTTTCTAACAATGGGGTTGCATTGTGTATGTGTAAAGCACGCGTTGTTGGGTGAGGGGATGCCTGTGTGTTTTCCAGGGAAGAGTGTGTATTACATACATTGTTTGTGTTTTCTGGGGAGGAGTGTGTGTTGTTTGTGCTGTGTGTGTTTTTCTGGGGAGGATCCTGTAGTTGTGCTGTGTGTGTTTGTCTGGGGAGGGGTGCGGATTGTGTAACTTTCACAGCCTCCGCGGAGATGCTCTTTTTGCCCTCTGGCACTGCATGTAGTTTCTCATTAACCCCTTATCCACCCTCCTCTGGTCCTAGGTGGCAGCTGACTGGTGCGGATGGCCAGAGAGACCCTAGCTGGACCGGCGCGGGGGTGCGCAGGAGGGACCGGGCGCATAGATTCTGACGACCGGCGAGGGGAGCTGAGGAGACGGGCTGCTACCGGGCCAGACCTGCTCATTGGTTTAAAACTCTTTTGATTTTTGTTTGTTAAATTGAAAACTGGACTGACTGGGTGTGACGCCACTGCCATGAACGGGCTGTCGGTGAGTGAGCTGTGCTGTCTCTTCTGCTGCCCGCCCTGCCCCAGCCGGATAGCAGCCAAGCTGGCCTTCCTGCCCCCGGAGCCCACATACGCCATCGTCCCCGAGCCTGAGCCTGCGGGCAGCACCAGCTCCCTGAGAGGAGGGGCAGCTGGGCGATGGAGGCTGCATTTGACGGACCGGGCAGATTTCCAGTACGCCCAGCGGGAGCTGGACACCATTGAGGTGTTTCTAACCAAGAGCGGCCGGGGAAACCGGGTCGGCTGCATGTATATCCGGTGTGTGCCTGGTGCCAGGTGAGTGGTAAGCTGCCTGTGGGCCTGGCTACTGAGCCCTCTCTGCAGGCATGACTGTGGGATTGGTCAGTTTCTGACTCCATAGGACCCAGGGTTTGAGCCCATCCTGCAAACCCTCTGCCCTATGGCACCTTGTGAAGCCAGTGTCTGGGGAGCCCTTATGCAGCTCCGACATGCCCCACTCCCTGTCCTGTGGTGACCCTGTGCCCAGTCCAGCACCTTCCCGAGGGACATGCCCAATCGCAGGGATCTGGAGGTGCCTGGGCAAAAGTGTGCTTGGGTGTGGCTGGCAAACCCTGTTTTGCTTGTAATTTGAACTGGGGAAGGAATTAAACACAAAGCCAGAAAGGAAGGGAGTGGTAAAGCCACAAAGCTTGGGACCCGGACTCCTGGGTTCCATTCCCAGCCCTGCCACTGACCCGGACTCCTGGGTGATGGAACCGTGTTGCTGAGCTTCGGCAAGTTCCTTCCACCCTGTGACTCAGTTTTCTCCCATTTGTGGAATGGGAGAAATGGTGCTAGGCCAGAGCATGGCTTGGCTGAGAGCTGTGAAGTGCTGGGAGACCCATTGATGGATGCTGCCAGCACAAGGCAGAGGGTTATTGAATAACAATGGGGAGGCTGAATGTGGGCCAGTGGATGAGCTGAACTATGTTGGAGGTGCCCATGCGCCTGTGGGTTCCTGCTCCTTTGCTGGAGCCATTCACAGCTCCCATGGGAGCTCGAGCCACTGTCTCAGGTTCCCAAGGCCTTGTCCACCTTTGGTTGGCCAGTATTCCCTCATGCTAGCTGAGGGGCCTGGGCTCTGGCTTGCTGGCGGAGCTGAGGGAGGCAGAGTGAGCAGCAGCTTTACTGATAGACCCTCAAAGAGCCCTGGCTCCTCTCTCTGTCCCTAACCGAGCTTCAGCCCTCTCCCCTTCCACATGTAGCTCACAAGACCCGCAAGCTCAGCTCGCGGAGGCTGGGGTTCAAGGCTCTGATTCACACCTGGAACCCAGCTGCTGCCCTGAGCTTGGAGCATCAGTGGAATTGCATCCCCCCCAGCAGACCTTTGGGCTCCTCCCCCGCCAGCCCTCTGCCCCGGACCTACGTGCCATGATTAGCGAGCCCCCACACTCTCTCAGGCATCTGCCCTGGAGTGTCCTCTTCCCCCGGCCCCCCATCTAGCCCTGCTGCTCAAATTTTGAGGTTCTTCCCAAAAGTCTGTGAGCCTCCAACCCAGCAGCCACATCTCCTGCCCTTCCAGCTGTTCTGCTCTTCGGTGCTGACTTCAGAGTGGCCAGATCCAGCCTCGATAGACCAAGCAGGGTCCCTCAGAGGGGCTCAGCTGGACATCCAGATGACCTGCTCAGCTGGCAGAAGGGCACCTATCTGGAGGCCAGTGGGCTCCATCAAATATTAGTGTTGGTTAACCCATTCCCTTCCCTTCCCTCTCAAGAGCCACTAACACCTCAGGGACACCTCACAGCCTTTCCCTAGCCCTGGTGAAAGCCTGGAGCTGCCTCTGTTGGGTTCCTGTCCATCCACTGGGTACCCCTGGTCGGGGATCTCAGTCCAATGGCAGGTTGGTGTCCACGACATAAGAGCCCCCATAGGATCTCCTTGCTGACCATGCAGTGTGAGGCCAACGGCTGACAGGCAGAGAGTCAGGCTAGACCCTGGGGTGGGCTGGATTGTGGATGTCCTGTGGAAAGGGACCGTTGGTCTCCAGTACTGTCTTGGGATCCCACTCCCAGTAAGCCAGGATCCCCCTTGCCCATAGCAAATACTGGGTTTTGTGACCCTTAGAGTAAGGGCTCATGGCTCAGGCCAGTCGGTGCGTTATCTCCAGGTGCCCAGTCCAATACAGGCGGGGAGTGCTGGGTACCAAGAAACCTGCTGTCTGTCGTCAATGGGTTCTGGGGCTGCTCACCCCCCTCTGACAGACATGTCCATGGGCTGACGTCCTGGCCCTGTGGAAGTCAGGGGGAGTTTGCCATTGACTTCAGTTGAGCAAGGACTTAGATACATATGTATCTGTATAAAGCCAGACGGGACCAATAGAGCATCCTGTCTGACCTCCTTGGTATCGTGGACTGGAGGATTGCACCTTGTTACCCCTATGTTGAGTCAAGTCACTTTTGTTTGGCTAATGCAGTGGTTTTAGACGTAGGCTCCATGGACTATGTCTAAGGGGTCCATCAAACGTTTTTGTTACCATAGAACAGTGGCTTTCAACCTGGACCACTGAGGATACACAGACTGTATGTCTAAGATTTCCAAAGGGCTCTGCACCTCCATTCAAAATATTTTAGAGGTCTGCAAGTGAAAAAAGAGTTGAAAACCCCTGGGCTAAAGCATCTTCCAGAAGGGCACCGGGTCTAGATTTGAAGACATCTGGAGATGAGACTCCACCTCATAACTTGATCAGTAGGTCTCCCTTGGGTGTCTGACATCGTGATCATAGAAACCAATAAAATCAGGGGCTGCTTGTGCCAGTTGGGATCTAAAATGTTAGAAGTTTTATTTAAAAAGAGGGAAAAACAAAACCAGAAGAGATTTAGAGGCACAAATGTGATCTATTTATTTCCTATTTCCTCCCTTCTGTTTGTTGTGGGATTGTAGATCCACAGATTCAAGAACAGTCGGGACCATCATCACCCTGTGGTCTGAGCTCCTGCTTAACACTGGCCAGAGAGTTGCCCCAAAATAATTCTGAGGCAGATCCTGTAGAAAAACATCTCATCTTGGTTCAGAAATTGTCAGTGATGGAGACTCCACCAGGCCTCTGGGTAAATTGTTCTGTTAATTACTCACACCATTAAAAACACACACCTTATTTCTAGTCGCAATTTGTCTGGCTTCAGCTTCTATCCACTGGATCATCTTGGTCCCTTTTCCTCTAGATTGATGAGCCCATTGTGAAATATTTGCCCTCTGTGAAGAACATCTTAAGAAGTAGAGACCTAGATCCTTGCGGAATAGTCCTAAGATAGAGGGTGTCTCAAATATTTAACCCATCATCTACATTCCCAGGCTGGTGACTGGTTGTGGTGGGCAAGTAAAATATCACTAGTTCCCCATCCGCCCTCATGATTCTGTGTTCTTTAGGGTCTTGTTCCTGGCCTGTCACGATGGTACCTGAGCTCCTTCCTCATCACAAAGAGCGATCACTCTACAGATTGCCCAGTAGGATCTAGAGATATCCTTGTGCCGGGTGCTGTTGATTTTGTGTCTGGGATGTCACTTCTTGCTAGGCTGTGTGCGGCTGATATTGCACCAATCTTATCCGAGGCTCCATGCTGACCCATGCAAGCTGCAGTCGGGTTTTTCTGGTCAGCAGCCATCTCTAACGCTTTGTGGCTGCTGGCAGTTCCCTGCAGTAACAGCTGGGGACGGGCAGACCAGGGAGTGGCCCCAAGACCCCATGCTCTATATGCCCTGTCCTGGAGAGTACTGTTCAGCCTGCCTGTGGTGAGGGCTTGCAAGAGCATGGCTCTGATTCAGATCAACAGCTGCTGCGCGAGCTCTCTGCGCAGCCGGGAGCTCCCTCACAGCTGCCTTTGGAATTCCAGAGTCACTGCCTTTGTTCCTTATGGCCGACGTACGGCTTGGCCAGCTTGGGCATCGGCTCTCTCAAATTGGGATGGGAGCCCTCCAGAGGCCAGTGATACAGCATGGAGCGTTTCCTCCTTGGAGGCAGTGCTCCCTCATGGTGTGTGAGTGGAAG